>NW_028324207.1:7358873-8802747 GCF_054372755.1 Phalangium opilio
ATTCTCAAACGTCTAAAGTTGGAATCGACATTTTTAAATTAAAGTTCCCGAGGTTACCACGAGATGGCAAAATTTCTATAAATCTACTTCCGAATTTGAATCGGTATATGAGCTAAAAAAATAAAATTGAAATCAAATCTGGCAGCCTTGTTGGTAACAAACGTGTTTCCCTCTTAGTAATGTAAAGTCTACGAGTTTGATTTATCCCTGTTAGTTTTTTTTCATCCATGTTACAACTTTTACTTGCTTATTTGTAATCAAAAACATCGTTCCCCTTTTTTAGATTAACAAGTTGGGAAAACCAAAATATTACCTCTCCGTGTTCAAACGTTTTCAATATCTCTAACTTGCTGTGGAAACTCTACTCTCTCGCTATACTCCATCAATTTTCTTGGTTTGCCAGTATGATTGGTAACATTTGTCCATATCAGATTCAAAGCCAAAGATATAGTAGAACTATAAAGGGTCTAGATTCACAACTAACAAAATTTACGTGACACGCTCTATTTCTAGCACTAAAATATGGCTTACCTAATTTGGTAAATACTTTTCAATTCATCTGTTATTATAAAATATTTTATTTTAATACTTTTAATAGATAAACAAAACATTAAATTAACAAATTTTTCATTCCATTTAGGACAGAACAAGGAGTATAAACACATTAGTGGAAGCAGTATTTTTTTTCCGAAACAATCTCGCTTATGTTTATCCTCTCTAGACTTCGCTAAAAACGTATTACTCCTACCAGAAGGGGATAATAGAAGAAGGATGACACTCTGTATCCTCCCTATGCTTTAGTTATGTAACGTCATTCTTCCCAAGCTCACCCTTTTAGTTTGCTTTCCCGCTCATCAAACTACAAATAGGCATCGCACCGTGAGGTGAATTCTATAGTTGTTTGGCACTAAATCCCCAGCAATCATCCCACAAACCTCGTCTTCACGTGGGACAAAAATGCACAAGCGCGTCTTGCCAAATATTATATAAAAAAGACTTGGTTTGCCCAAGCCTTAAAAACAAAACGATAAGAGTTTTTCCAGTTGTCTGAAGCGCGGATATTTTTTTTTCTATTGAATTTTAAAGACAATCCGTATTTTACTACTCTTTAGAATTTAATTCAATCACCTGATTTTACTGCTAATGGATTAGTTTCCTATAAATTAATTGAAATAAAAAATTACTAATCTCAGATTTTTCATGAACAATTCCATTTTCCTAAAACATTTTATCATGAATTTTTTTCTTTTCAATGGAGAACGTACTTTAATTTTCAAACAATACTCTCATTGATAATGTATTATATGCGGTCTTTTCGAATACAAAAGGGGGCTGTTATCACCTTTCTTATATTTGATAAAGGGGTTCGTTTCTTCTTTAAGCAGAGTCACAATTATTGAACTGTGTATATCAGTACTTGTGGGGAAGATTTTAGAAGTGTTGGTTGAGTTGCTATTTAGTTGACAACATTATGAAAACTTGATGTGTTTAAAACCTTTTGAAAGGAAAATTCTCGGAAATTAAAAAAGAAAGAGTCAATTTGATTAAATTTACACGATATCCCTCAAAATAATAAATGCATGATAAAATGATTCAGGAAAAGGGAATTGTTGTTGAAAAATCTGAGATAAGTAATTTTTTCTTTCAATTAATTTATAGGAAACTAATCCATTAGCAGTAAAATCAGGTGATTGAATTAAATTCTAAAGAGTAGTAAAATACGGATTGTCTTTAAAATTCAATAGAAAAAAAAATATCCGCGCTTCAGACAACTGGAAAAACTCTTATCGTTTTGTTTTTAAGGCTTGGGCAAACCAAGTCTTTTTTATATAATATCTGTTCCTTCAGCCTTAATGTGTATTAATCTATTATTAAAATAATAATAGGCTTGTCAAACTTCTAATGAAGTTGTATTGTTCGATGTTCCAGTAAGATGTTCGTGAGCATATTGGCTCCCTCCAAGTGCCTCTCATTATTTTATGGGAAAGATTAAAATTTTAAATTATTTGGCAGGGGAGTGGTAAATTAATTCACAATTGGTAGGCAGGTTGTAAATTAATTCACCATAGATAGGCGGGTGGTAACTTATTTTATATAAAAAGGCGGTTGGTGACTCAATTAAGTTTAGTTGACCTTTTTGCATAGATTTACAAAAAAGTTATTACTAAACCACGCGCCACACGCGCACATTTCATTGAAAGTTTGTTATTTAATAATTTTCCCTAATATATACTAAGATTCTTCATCAAAAATAGACAACGAGCTTTCCAAGACTCGAACCGGCAATGTTTTGCCTCGAATGCAAACGCGTTATCCATTACGCCACAAGCCCGTACTTCGTAACAAAAAAATTATCCAAACATTGTATTTATAGGATTATTTCATTTATGTTGAATAAAAGATCTGTAAAAATAAACACCGAGCTTGCCAGGACTCGAACCTGCAATCTCCTGCTCCGTAGGCAGACGCGTTATCCTATGCGCCACAAACCCGATGGATGCTGAACGAAATGCTATGAAAACAGTGTAATGTATGTAACGGTTTTACTATGATTTTTAAATTAATTAAAATAAAATACTTAGAATTAATTGTTCTTAATCAATCTTCAGAAGTTCAACATTCAATAGTTGCTTGATAATTCAAAAGTGTTCCGAACCTTAACTTCCCAGTAGTTTCTGAGTTATTCGATGGAGTGGACCACCAAAATTCCCACGCTTTTTCCATGGGACGCTAAGCCTAAAATCTGTGAATTATTTCTTTAACATTACGGGAGGGTGTGGGTTCTTATCTAGAAGGGCCTACCGGCCCTCTAGAATTTAAACGCTGAAAAAGTAATGATGAGGGAACTATTTATCGTGTATGTGATTCGGTTTAGTGACCTTGCTCTAAATGTTCCGATGTTGGGAAGAGTGACGTTACACTTACCCCGCTTTGTGGTACACTTCTCTCGAAGAGAAGTATTATATACTTCTGCTCCTACGTAAAATATTAATAGACAGGCAAGGACTCATCCCATTAAAGGGAGACTCTCAGCTGAAAATCTTAGTGCCGTGTTTTATTTTTTCCTGATTTGCTTTAATTAAATATGAATTCTCTAATTTTTTCTGATTTTTCAAATATTTTTTTTAAATTTGTTAGGCTTAGCAATGGGTTTCGATTTAAGCACACTTACCTACCGTCCAATAAAAACCTATTTAGGGATAGAGACAAATCAACCAATCCCGTGAAGTTTAGAGAATATTTACTAGTCGTATGCTGTCTGCTTCAAATAGGAAAAGCTGAGTTTCCAAGGGCGGGAAATAAGTATTCTTTTAGAGTGGCCTCGTCAGAGTCGTCACCATCGACTCCCCAGGACCCATCGTCTGCTAAAGTTTGAGGACACTAGTAAGTAGTAATCAGTCTGGGAAATAAGGATATTTTTTCAACTAGTCCTTGGGACCAGTGACTCCCCTAGTGCAATAAATAATGAGCTGGTCTCCGTACTGGTCCCCGCCTTTGTTCTCCTATAGATTTCCAATTAATAAACTGGTCCCGAGGACCAGTGACCCCCACTTCTTGAATTTAAAAACTAGTTCAAGCAATTAATAAACTAGTTTTGGACCAGAGGAAGTGTGCTATTTCCCAGCAGTCAGTTTTTTAATTCAAGAAGTGGGGGTTACTGGTCCTCGGGACCAGTTTATTAATTGCAAATCTATAGGAGAACAAAAGCTGGGACCAGTCCGGAGACCAGTTTATTATTTAAAACACTAGGGGGGTCACTGGTCCCAAGGACTAGTTGAAAAAATATCCTTGATGAAACCAAGACACAAACAATAACATTATTTCACAAAAATAACAATTTTATTTCAAAAATACGAAAACAATTTTAAAATGAAAAAAAAAAAGGAACTCAAAAAAATAACTTTTCATACAAAAAAAAATACACTTAGAAAAAAACGTGGCTGGAATATTTTGAATGAACTTATGAAAAAACGTAGTTAGTTGCACATTTTGCAAACTTAAATGAAAAACACGTTATAGGAACTATTATAACACGGAAGAAGAAATAAAAATAAGCAACTTATTTCTTGACTATCAACTCGCAATCAATTAATTCTTGATAAGCGAGACTTAGCTTATCATTTTGCTCAACGTAAAGTTCAACTTCGGGATAGGGATAACTTTCGAGTTTAATTTCGCACAGAAATTTGGCTCCCTCTTCGGGTTGTAGCGCTAAGGAATTCATTAGAGCATTGGTTACTTGTTCTTCGTAAAGTTTATTCTTCATAGAGACTCCGTGTAACTTGCAGAAGATTCCATACTTGGGGTAATTGTACAGCTTCGGTGGGAGCTCTCGGAAATTCTTTCTGATGAACGAAAAAAAAACATAATATTTTAGGCCTAATTAATAGACTATTCCGATCGATACGAGGGGTCGGACGTTTGTCAAAATCCCGTACACTTCGTTTGAAATCTGTTTAAAATCCCTCTCGAAAATCCCGAAATCTCACGTCAAAATCTAAAAATCCCAAAATCCCTATTTTAAAATCTGAAAATCCCGAAGGGTCATTCCACACCGATTCGAACGACCATGTTACCATGGGTCGGCCGATCTTAATGAAATTTTAACCACGTTAACTATCAACTATTTGATGGTGAAAGCCCAAATTTTAGCCCAAAATATTAATTAGAACCAAAAGTAGAGGCTTTTGAACAAAAGTCACGTTTTTAGGTGTGCGCCATGACCATATTCGTACGCCTAAGCATAATGTTGAATAACATTTTTGAATTTTGATCAAACTTTGTAATATTTTCAGATATAGGGTAATATAACCAGTAGATTTCAATAGTGCTAACGATATGTCTCTATCTTGAACGGTTCTCTCGCAAATAGGGGTCCATTTCAAAATTTCGAAGAGCGGGGGGTCAACTTTGAAGCAAAACTCTGCTAACTTCGATTTTTTCGTTTTTATAAGGTATTGATAGCCCTATTCCTAGGCTTTAAAGTGATACCAGAATTGTTCGTGATATTTTGGTTCTAAGGCACAAAAAAAGTAAAAAACCAAATTTCAAGTAAAACGCATTTTTAGACAAAAATATTTTTTTTAATTGCGCGAGGAAAACCAATATTTAGCCATAAATAATACTTGTGCATTGTCTAGGCATATTTTGAGAAAGTTCCCATTTAACTTTGTCGCGCTTCAAAAACCTGCTAAAGGAAGTCATTTCCTTCTTTTATGGCTTCCATCACTGAGGCCACATACACGGCTTTATCGTATTTTGCTGTTACGAACTCTAGAACAGAAATATCATCAAATGTAATTGTATTCACGTTGGCATCAACAGAAATATCATCAAATGTAATTGTATTCACGTTGGCATCAACAGAAATATCATCAAATGTAGTTGTATTCACGTTGGCATCAACAGAAATATCATCAAATGTAATTGTATTCACGTTGGCATCAACAGAAATATCATCAAATGTAATTGTATTCACGTTGGCATCAACAGAAATATCATCAAATGTAATTGTAGTCACGTTGGCATCAACAGAAATATCATCAAATGTAATTGTATTCACGTTGGTATCAACATCCTCATCTATTGCGACCATAACATTTGTGCTGAACGAATCTCGTGCAAGTCTGTACATTTGTAATTCACTGTGTGATGTGGGAATGAATTTATGGTGGCTTCGAGGGCCAATGGCAGTATTAACCTTGGAAAGATTTTCTTCAAGAGATAGTTGATAAAGTTCAACATCCTCTTTCTTAATGTAAAAAATTAGTACAAGAATTCTTCTTGCTGGCCATTCATAGAATGTTTTGCAAGGAAGCACGACATAAAAATACCGTCACAGGGGCTTTTACCATGCGAATAATAAAAGGAATTCCATTCTGCGGCTAGTCAAAATCCGAATAGCGGAAACCTAAATCTAGCATATTGTTTGCATTTTTTGTATTGCGAAGGATCTCCATCGCTAAAGCAATGTAGATGTGTGAAGTGTGGTAAAATTACCTTAATGTATGATGTTATGGACTTGATGAAACAGTTAATGGTAGAAACTTGTATTGTCATTTGCCCTAGAAGCCACCACTCATTCCCAACTCACACATTGAATTACAGATGTACAGAATTTCAAGTGATTCGATCAGCACAAATGTTATGGTCGCAATAGATGAGGATGTTGGTACTAACGTGAATACAATTACATTTGATGATGTTTCTGTTGATGCCAACGTGAATACATTACATTTGATGATATTTCTGTTGATGCCAACGTGAATACAATTACATTTGATGATATTTCTGTTCTAGAGTTCGTAACAGCAAAATACGATAAAGCCGTGTATGTGGCCTCAGTGATGGAAGCCATAAAAGAAGGAAATGACTTCCTTTAGCAGGTTTTTGAAGCGCGACAAAGTTAAATGGGACCTTTCAAGGCATATTTAGAGAAATTGACAATTCTCAAAATATGCCTAGACAATACACAAGTATTATTTATGGCTAAATATTGGTTTTCCTCGCGCAATTAAAAAAAATATTTTTGTCTAAAAATGCGTTTTACTTGAAATTTGGTTTTTTACTTTTTTTGTGCCTTAGAACCAAAATATCACGAACAATTCTGGTATCACTTTAAAGCCTAGGAATAGGGCTATCGATACCTTATAAAAACGAAAAAATCGAAGTTAACGCCTTTGTAGAGTTTTGCTTCAAAGTTGACCCCCCGCTCTTCGAAATTTTGAAATGGACCCCTATTTGCGAGAGAACCGTTCAAGATAGAGACATATCGTTAGCACTATTGAAATCTACTGGTTATATTACCCTATATCTGAAAATATTACAAAGTTTGATCAAAATTCAAAAATGTTATTCAACATTATGCTTAGGCGTACGAATATGGTCATGGCGCACACCTAAAAACGTGACTTTTGTTCAAAAGCCTCTACTTTTGGTTCTAATTAATATTTTGGGCTAAAATTTGGGCTTTCACCATCAGATAGTTGATAGTTAACGTGGTTAAAATTTCATTAAGATCGGCCGACCCATGGTAACATGGTCGTTCGAATCGGTGTGGAATGACCCCGAAATCTTCACCTAAAATCCCGAAATCTCACATTAAAATCTAGAAATCCCGAAATCTCACATTAATATCTAGAAATCCCGAAATCTCACATTAAAATCTAGAAATCCCGAAATCTTAACGTAAAATCTAGGCCTGTGCGAGTACCCGGTACCCGAAAATTACCCGGTCGGGTACCCGACCCGATACCCGAAAACTTAATTTCTTAATACCCGAAATTATTCGAATATTTGAATTTTCCCGCTCATCACCCGTGACAAGGCTTAGGACAATCGGGTATTGGTTTGGCAAAGTTTTTTTGAACTTAGAAGAACTTAAGTTTGAGTCAACTTTTCCAGAATGCTCAGTATTATTCATTATTTCAATCCTCGCTAATAGCAGATAAAAGGTGGAATTCATAAACGTCGGACGCAACGCAATTTAGTACAGGCAAAGGCAGGGCGTCGTGCGCAAAAGGCGGAAGTTTGCGCACGACGCCCTGCCTTTGCCTGTACTAAATTGCGTTGCGTCCGACGTTTATGAATTCCACCTTTAGCGTCTTATTTTTGTACTTTTCGCCATAATGGTATCCAAGTCTTTCATGACGCTTATCTTTTTCACAAATAAAAGTATTTCATCCCGATAAGTACCCGATATGATATTTTGCTACCAGAAAAGCACCCGACTAATGGTAGTTTAGCTAGGCCTAATTATTCGAGTACCCGTTAGAAATCCGGGTACCCGACCCGATACCCGATTGGAAGTTTTTTCAACTACCCGTACCCGACCCGAAACCCAAAAATCACTACCCGCACAGGCCTAGTAAAATCCCGAAATCTCATCCTAAAATATCAAAATCAGAAAATCTTCTCGAAATCCGAAAATCTCCTCAAAATCTGAAAATCTCCTCGAAATCTGAAAATCTCCTCAAAATCTGAAAATCTTATTCCAAAGCCCGAAATCTCCTTCAAAATCTGAAAATCCTAAACAAAATCCCGAAATCTTCTTCGAAATCTGAAAATAGTGTTCAAAATCTGAAAATCTCCTTTAAAATCCCGAAATCTTAAAATCTTGGACTAGATTTCCAGATTTCTAAAATCTGAGTCAGAATCTCAAAATCTGAGGCAAAAAACTCAAAATCTTTGTCAAAATCTTGAAATCTCAAAATCCCGTACACTAAAATGCCGAACGTCCGACCCCTCGGATCAATAATCTTAATAATAATGTTTATGAGGCCTTTTTAAATGTCGGCCATCTTTTAACAGGGTTCATACAACTTTTGGAAAACAAATTTCCCTGAGTTTTCAAGGTTTTTCCCCACATACTTCCCTGAATTTTCCAGAGTTACGAGCCTCCAAAGTTTAGTGTAATGCTATTCCTATGGAGGGGGTAGTTTGTTTACGTTTTGCTTAATTACTCGGCTCCTGTTTGTCGTAGCCCTAAGTTTTTAGTATGGTTGGATGGGGGGCAAATAGGACAATAAGATACTCCAAAGGACATCCCCCTATCTCTAGTAGAACCAGAGTTATGAGCCTCCAAAGTTGGGTGTAATGTTAATCCTATGGAGGGTATGTTCACGAACATTTTGCTTAATTACTCGGCCCCTGTTTGACGCAAATTTCCCTGATTCCCCTTAATTTTACTAAAAATTCGAAATTTCCCTGAGTTTTCCCTGAATTTTACTAAAACTTCGAAATTTCCCTGAGTTTTCCCTGAATTTTACTAAAACTTCGAAATTTCCCTGAGTTTTCCCTGAATTTTACTAAAACTTCGAAATTTCCCTGAGTTTTCCCTGACTTTTACTAAAACTTCGAAATTTCCCTGAGTTTTCCCTGAATTTTACTAAAAATTCGAAATTTCCCTGAGTTTTCCCTGAATTTTACTAAAAATTCGAAATTTCCCTGAGTTTTCCCTGAATTTTACTAAAAATTCGAAATTTTCCTGAGTTTTCCCTGAATTTTACTAAAAATTCGAAATTTCCCTGAATTTTCCCTGAGGTTTTTGTCAACTATTTATTTCCCTGATTTTTCTAGTTTTCCAGGTTTGTATGAACCCTGTTTAAGGATGCTTAAGAACTGCAATTTCGAATTTATAATTAATTACCCATATAATTTAAGCATCTCGCTATTTCCGTAATCAAAGTAAATAACTTCCGCTTCTCCATTCGATATTGTTATTACCGTGCAACGGTACCAATTTTGGTCCATGGAAAATTTCCCCAAATAATTCTCGCCTGAAACAAAATTACAAATGAAACCACCGAATCATTCTTTACCTAAGCCTTGGCTAAGGAAACTGAGTAGCAAAGGCAATGCATAGAAGTTCAGGGATGAAAATGATACGATACGATACCAATTTTGGGTTCTTTTACAAATGGACTAGCAGGAGCTTCGTCTTTAACCATATCCAACATATCAAGAAACTTTTTGCACTCTTGATTTGCTTTCATTTCCTCTACTGTTGATGGATTATCTTTGCGAAGCTTTTGAATGCAAATTACGTTATGGCTCGTAACCGTCGACACCATTACTGGAAATTTAGTATTTAACGGTGGTAAAGTTAACTGAGGGAAAGGTTGAGGCTTCTTGCTGACTGGAACGAACTATAAACCAAACATTTTTAAGCATAGAACGTAAAATACAGGGGTGTGTGGGTACCCGAAAATCTCGGGTACTTGTCCTCGGGTCCGGGTCGGGTACCCGACCCGACCCGATACCCGAAACACATTTTTTAGGACCCGAACGGGTACCCGAGTCCCAATTTTAAGCCTTTGCCAATACCCGCCGAGTCTGACGGGTCCAGTTCATGGCGTTACCGCGCGTGTTTCAATACTTCTGCCTTTCATAATTAAATAATTTAATTAATATTAAGTTATTAATTAATATTGTTTAATGAATTACACTATGGGGGATAATGGCTCAGCTTTGAAATCTAGCTTTAAATTGGACTGTAAGGAAAAGCAGAGACTCGAATTGGACCCGAAAGCTAATTTTGGGGATTTTGAAGGACCCAAAGACCCGACGGGTAATTGAAAATTGGACCCGATACAATTTTCTATTACCCGAAATTTACCCGACACCCAAAAATCTGGACCCGCACAACCCTGGTTAAAAATAAAATGGCCGACAAACCTCAATAAAGTCATCCGGGCTTTCAATCATCTTAGCAAAATTGTTCTTGACCACGAGATCGGCGAGGGTCACTCCTCCAGGAAGTGTTAAACTCACTTTAGGGTAAACCCCTTTGACAACTGGTTCCTCAAAATAAGCTACGCAATCTTTATCAACAATGGACGCGTGCATGAAATTCAAAGCGTCCGTTGACCAATTTCCATTTGGCAATAACTTTTGGCAAAATTAAATTAACCACGTGATAAAAATAACAACACGTCAACAGTCAATTAGGCCAAATTAAGCCTGGTTTTCACTGGCCCAAAACGCAGGAAAAACCGCGTTCCGCGGCGTTTTTTTAGAGGTAACTTGCCGCAAAGTTTCGCGTTTTCTGGGCGGCAAGCATGGAATAGGGACTTGGCAATTCGGGCTTAACTCCGCCCCCAGCGCCATTATGGTATGTTTTTTTCAACAGAATGAAAGCTACATAAGCCCCTCCTCCTGGTATGTTTTTTAGCACTAGTGGAAGGTAGCCTGACGTTGCGTGACGTAGTACTGCCAAGTCCCTATTGGTTTTCTATTTTTCCGCAAATTTATATGGAAAGGAAAGCGGTGGCCAATAGGAATCAACGAATGCGTGACCTCATAGGCTTGGTTTTGGTCAGCTCGCGAGGCTTTTCTTCGACGCCATTTTTTCTTTATTCAAGACGTTTCTGTTGTCGAGTTAAATGTCTAAAAATGTATTGTTGACGATTTGCTAAAGAAATTTGGCTTAATCGTTATTTACACGATAAAATTTAACGTTTTTACAAAGACAATAAAGTCTAAGAAAATCGATAGGTTACTATTGGTGCATTTTCAACATAAATGGTAGGCCTTGGTCTCCACGAGCTCGCACACTTTCATGATATTACAAGTTTGGTGAGAACGTTTTGCCGCCGTTTTTTAAGGAATTTTCCGCAAAATTTTGCGGATTTTTCTTTTCTGTTCCGTGAAAATTTCGGCAGTGAAAACCAGGCTTTAGTTATACAACTTACGGGTTTAACTCCGTATAGCTCGCACGCGATGCATTGAATAGGTACATCGAGAAATCCGACAAAAATTCTGACGTCATCGACGTTTACCGTTTCAGTGTTCCCGTAATCAACAAAAAGAACGTCGATATTCGTTTCCCTGACCTTTGACACTTTGGCGCGATACCATTTATTGTCTAAACTAAAAAGGGCCGTGCAAATTTGACCCTCTTTTAAAGGCAACATCGGCAATCGCCGATTTTTATACGCGGCTTCGAAGGACGCGCTCATTGCGCGAACTTTATCCACCACTAATTAAAATTAACGAGATAAAAATTAACGATATTAATTAAATAAACTAGCGTTAAATATTAACGTACTCTCGTCTTTAGTTTGTAAATAAATCAAGCCATCGTATCCGACGTAACACGGGAAAACGTGTTGACTTTTCCAAGTTGGTAACAAAGCGGGTTTCCAAGTTTCCCGTTCTTGGGGTCGAGTTAGGTCAATTTTAAGTACCGGTTTTTCGGGTTCGAATAAAATAGGAATGGCGTCATGTTCGTAATCTTTGAGCCAAAAATTTCTAGGGTGAAATATAAAAAGCGGCAGTTTCTATAGCTCCTAATCTTAATTACCACTTAAAGGGATTGCAAAGAAGGCACGGGCGGGTGGGTAAAAATTATGTGAAATACGTCACGGACATCACGTGATACCAAGATACAAAGGCTCCTGATGGAGTGGGACTAGTTAACATCTAGTCCTTGTTTTTCGCGAGATTGCAGCGCCAATAGCCCCTTTCCAAAAAGTTTGACTGCCTTGTGCATCTTGTTGTTTAAGTTCTTCGCGCATGCGCACTCGGAACTAAAAAACGTCATATCTATGTTGTGAACTAGGCTATGCGGGGAAACTACCTCCTGTTTGTAGGAAGAACTGATCTGACTCAGACTAAGAACATTTTTTCAAAACTTTTTGGAAGGGGATTAGCCCCTTCCAAAAAGTTTGACTGCCTTGTGCATCTTGTTGTTTAAGTTCTTCGCGCATGTGCACTCGGAACTAATAAACGTTATATCTATGTTGTGAACTAGGCTATGCGGGGAAACTACCTCCTGTTTATAGGAAGAACTGAACTGACTCAGACTAAGAACATTTTTGGAAGGGGCTATTCCATTAAGTGGTAATTTTCGAAATAAAACGAACTAAGCTTCTTTGAACCACGCCTCTCCTCGGTCACGTGCCTCTGACGTATTTCAAATAATTTTTACCCACCCGCCCATGCATTCTTTGCAGTTCCTTTAAGATGAACCAAAAGTAAAACGCGATTTTTAATGACCTTTTGACCCCATATTGCAAAGATTCCCAATAATACCCATAATACCCATGATAAAAGAAAGAGGTTTAAAGTACTTAAAAACACTTACTTGCTGGGAACTGCGACTCCGTATTCTCTAAGATATTCATTAATATCGAACATTTCAATCCGTTCAGGTTCAAGGGCGCCATCTATCATCGTTCGTTTATCATATAAGGTTACAGGCAATGACATTGAATCCTTTGGTTTAGGCTACAACAAAAATCGGTTCACTTATTTATTTATTGAAGTATACATATTCGCTAAGCCTTTTCATGTCTAGGCTTCGATGCAAGTAAACTATAAAGAATAGAAAGTTTTTGACGAAACGTATGACGATTTTGAATTTGAACTAACAGGGTTCATACAACTTTTGGAAAACAAATTTCCCTGAGATTTCAAGGTTTTTCTCCCATATACTTCCCTGAGTTTTACAGGTTTTTCGCCATATACTTCCCTGAGTTTTACAGGTTTTTCCCGTATATGGAGTTTCCTATGGAACAAATGTTAACGCAGGAGTGGGGGTCAAATAGGACTATAACATACTCAAAGAACATCGCCGTATCTCTAGTAGAACCAGAGTTATGAGCCTCCAAAGTATAGTGTAATGTTAATCCTATGTAGGGATTGGTCACAAACATTTTGCTTAATTACTCGGCCCCTGTTTGCCGTGTCCCTACGTTTTTATTATGGTTGGATGGGGGCAAATAGGACTATAACATACTCAAAGGACATCGCCGTATCTCTAGTAGAACCAGAGTTATGAGCCTCCAAAGTTGGGTGTAATGTAAATCCTATGGAGGGTATGTTCACGAACATTTTGCTTAATTACTCGGCCCCTGTTTGACGCAAATTTCCCTGAATTTTACAAAAAATTCTAAATTTCCCTGAATTTTACAAAAAATTCTAAATTTCCCTGAGTTTTCCCTGAGGTTTTTGTCAACTATTTATTTCTCTGAGTTTTCCCTGAGGTTTTTGTCAACTATTTATTTCCCTGAGTTTTCCCTGAGGTTTTTGTCAACTATTTATTTCCCTGAGTTTTCCCTGAGGTTTTTGTCAACTATTTATTTCCCTGAGTTTTCCCTGAGGTTTTTGTCAACTATTTATTTCCCTGAGTTTTCCCTGAGGTTTTTGTCAACTATTTATTTCCCTGAGTTTTCCCTGAGGTTTTTGTCAACTATTTATTTCCCTGATTTTCCCAGGTTTTCCCTGTTTTCCAGGTTTGTATGAACCCTGACTAAATTAGATGGTAGATTATTCCAGTCATAAATGGCAGTGAAGGATGACATACGGTTAAAAAAAGGCTTACATGATCCTTCAGATGCAAAATTTTCTCTTCAACTTGACCTTTTAAAATATCAGCGGATAATTGACCCCAACTGGTAACACCACCCGCAGGGGCGTATCCATACAAATGGCATCGAGTGGCGTAATCCTGAATAGCGTAAAAGCGATCACGAAGTTTGCGCATCGCGCTGTAAGGTTTTTGAATACTGTATCCAAAGTCGTAGCAAAATATCTGCAATAACGGCGAGAAAATTACGAAAAATAAAAGCTGCCAATAGAGCTATTTCAGTGGGGGAGACATTTCGTCTGCTTTGAAAATTGGGCCTGCCTTTGAGCGTAAGGCGGCCATTTTATGAGGGTTTTCTCTATGGGCAAATAGCATTGGTGACGTGGCCATTACCCCCTCTGAAATAGCTCTATTGCAATACATCTTAATTAAAGTAGATACGATTAAATTACCACGTATCTTCCGTCAAAAGCGACATCCTTAACAACGCCACGATACCAAGTATCTAAGTTTTCTTCGTAAACGGCGCAAATATTGCCTATTTCAAATTTTGCGCTTTTATCGGGGCAAATTTTAGCGCATTCTTTAGCGAGTTCCTCCGCTAAACTATCCAAAAATAAATAAAACAAAAAACGCAATTGCAATAACAATTTTTACGCAGAATGAACACTAGATAGTGCCGAGTTGCTGACGAATGTAGGACATAATCCCCCCTGGACATAATCCCCCCATTTGAGAAGAAAAGGACATAATCCCCTCAGGTAGGAGACAAAATCCCCCGGACAATTTCCCCCCGAATGGATGCCGAAGACAAAATACCCCCAACCCCAGGACATATTCCCCCCAGCCCCGGGACAAATTCCCCCCAAACTGTGCTCTTTGGAAGAAAATAAATGTAAATAATATTTTGGAAAAGTCGTACCATTGTTACAATATTTCCAAAATATTACGAACCGAACCGAACCAAACCCAACCCAACCCAACCTAACCTAACCTAACCCAACCTAACCAAACCTAACCCAACCTAACCAAACCTAACCCAACCTAACCAAACCTAACATAACCTAACCGGGGATTATGACCGGGGAATTTTGTCTAGAGCGTAGGGGGATTTTGTCTACAGAGTGGGGGGATTTTGTCTTGATAGTGGGGGGGATTTTGTACTCTTAACTAGGATGGGGGAAAATGACCAGGGGATTTTGTCTTGAGATAGGGGGATTTTGTACGTTTTAAAAATGGGGGGATTATGACCGGGGGTCTTTTGTCTTGGGGGTATTTAGTCCGTATACCGTTGCTGACACTTACCTCTGAATTTTTTCAAAATCTTCCTCGTGTTGGACATAAAACAAGCTGGGGTCTTTCACCATGGAAACGCGAACTTTAATGTACTCTGAATCCGCGTTTTCAACCTCAGTTTGCAACGAATCATTATCGTTAAAATTAAATTCCTGGTTTTCATCTTCGGAACGCTCGAGCGATTTCACTATGTTCTTTTCGGCCGATTTTGGTGGCTTAACCACTTCAGTAACTGCCGAACTACAGAAGCAGTATTTATCGAATTTTACGAACAAAAATGTTCACAAATAAACGAACTTACTTTGGTCCAACGCTAATGGCGAAACCTTTATCTACCATTACAGCATTTAAACACTGAAAGAAATCGGGTTTTGAGTCGATGTAGAGAGAAACAACGTAACCGTCATCGGTAACCACTCCTGAGAAAAAAGCCAATTAAACCTAATGAACAATTTTAAATAAATAAAAATTATGTAGTTACTGTGAAATTTCATTTGAAATAATTGCGTTGTTTCGATAATATTTGTGAAGTATTCAATAGCCTAAAATTCCAAGTGTTTTAATTACGAGTTATCGTTTAATTACTTTTATTTAAACGTAACCTTACTTCATCACTCCATTCCCCATGCTCCAATGGAGTAACATCGGCTAAACAACACTTGTAAGCTTGCATGGGTAACGTTAGGAATTCCAGAGGAATTTTCCTCAATTTGTCATAAATAATTTCGAATTCTTCACCGAAATCAACGTCTTTGACGTAAACCACGCGACTACCACGAATCTCCTTAACAAGTACACGATGATATTCACCATCATTCAATAAGGCGGCGTAAGGGTGATCTGAAAAGTAATTGATTCATGGAAAATTCCACGAATTTCACTACTGAAAAAAAAAAAGAAAAAAAAAAGAAAAAAAAAGGAAAAAAGAAAGAAAAAAAGGAAAAAAGAAAGAAAAAAGAAAGAAAAAAAAAGAAAGAAAAAAAAAAGAAAAAAAAAGAAAAAAAAAAGAAAAGAAAGAAAAAAAAAAGAAAAGAAAGAAAAAAAAAGAAAAAAAAAAAAAAGAAAAAAAAAAAAAAGAAAAAAAAAAAAAGAAAAAAAAAAAAAAAGAAAAGAAAAGAAAAAAAAAAGAAAAAAAAAGAAAAAAAAAAGAAAAAAAAAGAAAAAAAAAAGAAAAAAAAAGAAAAGAAAAGAAAAAAAAAAGAAAAAAAAGAAAAAAAAGAAAAAAAAGAAAAAAAAGAAAAAAAAAGAAAAGAAAAAAAAAAGGAAAAAAAGAAAAAAAAGAAAAAAAAAGAAAAAAAAAAGAAAAAAAAAAGAAAAAAAAAGAAAAAAAAAAGAAATTCGACAACGGACACGTGACTTACTGACAAAAGGAACGTTAAAATTTTGCTCCATGTCTTCAAAATTCGAGTCAAAAAATGTTTTCATTTCATTTTGAAGTTTCTCTAACTTATTAATATTACCGACCTGAAATTAAATTAAATTTAAGCGTTGAATACATTTAAAAGAAAACTTTCCCGCAATTATAATTAAATCTAACCACTTGAATAAAAAATCGATTCGGACTCTCGGCAAACGAGACTTTTACTGGAATCAACGAATCAACTTTAAGAACATCACCCGGAATATAATTGTAGGCGTTTGAACGAAGCTTCGTTAGTTCTGTAGAATCAAATTAAACATTACGCTCCACTTTAAGATATTAAAAATGCTTTTTAACCTTCAAAGCTTTTAAGGGGTTGATTTATCGGAAAACACGCCAAGTCCAGGAAGATCAAAGCTTCCCGAATCGACACCGGACCCTCTTTTGATGATTTTGGTTGAAGTAAATCAACTTCTAACTTATCCCCTACTTTTTCCATAACCTGAACGAAACACTCTTTAATTCAAAGCCCGATATCGCGATGGTCAATGGCGACTTACCTTCATTACAAATACTCTTTTGTTTACGTATTTGTGAAAGGCTATAGTCGCTTCCGGGTCCCAAACGCCCTGTTGTTTTAAAAGCGTAATTATTGAAGCGCAATTGTACTATAATTGTATAATTAAATTAATTGTTATTACATCGTCATTTTTGGGATCAATATCCCATAGGGAACATTTAACAGCTTGTGGGCGAAGCTTCAAAAATCTTTCTTTGATAGTTCGTAGGCTGTTATTGAAGACACCCCCAAATCTTTTAGTACAACCTTCAAACCCCGGTAGCGTAGTACACATACCTTTTAAGCGGAACGATCTCACTGTTCCCAAAATCATAATACAAGACGCGTACGAAAATATTCTCAGTGTCTCTTGGCTTCACGCTATCAGCACGCCGCGTATTGTTATCAATGTCAGGCGAAGACAATTTGTCTACACCGTTTTGACCATCGATAGTCAAACCATTCTCGTCTTTGTGTTCATCATTCAAACCATCGTTATCATCATCTATTACCTCGTTTATCTTAGTCTCCCCATTTTTAATCAATTCCAAAACTTCGGCTCGATAAAAATGATTATCGAAGGAATATTTCGCCAGAATTTTCTGACCTACAACCATCAAACGGAATAAAGGGGCTCAATTTTAACCGTAAACAAGTAGTATGCCTACATATTTGAATCCTTACAAGAACCAGAAGTATATTACTTTACACGAAGTTCACTTCTCCCTACCTCGCGCCGGCCATCATCTATGAAGTATTTTTACAGGCTAGAAACGGTACCGTTCCTCCCGAACAGCGAGGCAGAGAGGTGAAAATAAAAACACTAGCGTTGCGTAGTAGTATCATGGTTGTATCTTATGCAGCGGCTTCTCACAGAGAGAATTTAGAAGGGGAGTGGAAGGCCCCCCCTTTGACTCTATTAAACGTGAAGACGCCCAAACAAGATGTCGCGTTGAGCTTTTTGGGGTAGGCGAGTTTCCGGTCACGTGTTCTAAAATCTCTGTGTTACAAACGCATCATGCCGAAAATCGACCTGCCTAGATAACGTTTAGCAGACGACGTTGCGCTACATTCCAAACCACCCCTTCGACTCCCCTTCTAAATTCTCTCTGCTTCTCACTTGCGCGAAATACAGTTGAATCCCGCCGTTTCTAGGAAACGTCAGATTATCTTGGCAATGGCCATTTATCACAGTTCTCTCTCGAGAGGAAAAATTTTTCTCTTCGCGACTAGCGCGCGTCGGGAGGGGGAAAAAATTCACGCCTATTCACTCTTGCAGAGTTTTTTTTCGGGTTTTCTCTTCATAGATAATGTCCACGGTACTAACCATTATTGAAGTGAACTTCGTGTAAGGTAATATATTTCTGCAAGAACGCAAGCGCAACTTTACCTTGAATTACCGAAGTCGGGATTGCATTTTGACTATCAGGATTTTCGCACCAAGATTGAATTTTGGCGGTCAATTTGATAAAGGGCATTTTATCTTGAACCCGATGAATATAAAATAAATGCGGGTTCGCGATATGTTGGACCTCAACATCGCTAATTTCCCCTGGTAATCCAACAAGAGTAATTAGACACTGGCGAAATTACACGACATTAAAATGAATTGTTTATACTTATATCTCTGATAGTTCGTTCTTTTCGTAAATCAGTGTATCTAGCTAAAATTTTTCCGCGTAAAATTGCTTCGGATTGAGCATTTTCTTCTGCAACAGGTTAAATATGAACGCGTGTTGTTGCTTACGTTTCCAACTCTCGTTAAAACAACTTACTGTTCGATAAAACGATACTTTCAGGTTCAATAGTGCCAGTTGGTTTTTCAACCTCAACTTCCGCGAACCTACCAAGAGTTTCTCTTTAATTAATGACGTTACAAAGAACAATGAAATTTTAATTACGCGCTTAATTACTTTGGGTTAATTGAACACTGAATATCTCCGATTTCAGACAATATTTTCTTAATTGAGGAATCCCAACCAATCACTCTTCAAATTCGAAATTAATTTAATAATTAAAGATAAAAAATTAAAATTAAAATTAAAAACTAACTCAATTTTATCAGGCGTTCCGTCAACAATCGGCTCGTAAACAGTAACGGTTTTGTTTAATTCCGAAATTAATTTGGCACCGTTTATCGCAAGGCGATGGTTTTTGATAAGGTTTTGCGCGTCTAATAAAAAAATTAATTTAATACTTACTCAATAAATTTAATAAGTAAAGTTAATAAACTTCAATTACCATTAATTAAACAAGAAATTTTAACCTTTTTGTCATTAATATCTTCCTTCTGTTAAAATTTAATTAATTGCAATTAAATTTAAACTACGGAGATTAACCTTTATAACTCACTAATTCGTCTAACTCTTCGTGCGGATTTAGAATCGCGTTTTTGAGTTCCTTAAGCATTTCTTGCTCCCTAAATTAATCCATATTAATTACAGTTTAACTAAACGTAATTAATTAATTAATTTAAAACCTGGCCTTTACCTAACAACTAAAATAGAGTGCAGTTCATGGAACATTTCCCTAATTTGACTTTCTTGTTGACTAACGTTTAATTTGTACTTTTCATAAGATTCCTTTATCACCTGTTGATTTCGTTATAATTAAAGATAATTAGTCGCAATTAAAACTAAAGTATTCGAGTATTGCCAAGCGCGAAACTCACAGATTCACTTTTTAGCAACATTGATTGGTCGTTTTTAGCTTTTTTTAGAGCTTGTTTCAAATCATCAATTAACGAAGTGTTCTTAATTATAAAATTAAACTTTTATAAACAATTCGTTTATAATACATAAGTTCATAAGATATTTTTCATAAGTTTGTCACTGGTTACAAACTGGAGCTTGTCACGAAGTGAGGGAGGTAGGACATGAATTCAAGGTAAAGCGACGCGTGGTGAGGCGCTATCAGGGGCTTAGTAATGCAGACCAAATAGGGACTGGCAACAGAATTTTTCACACTTATGGCCGCGCATGAGCAGTTGCAAGTTTGTTGCTTCTATGGAGTTAACGTGTAAAATAAACTACGATGGACGAGTTTTAGAACGTTTTGTAATTTAATATTAAAATAAAATGCGTAGTATTTAAACCGAGAGAGTAAAATTAAAACCATGTTAAGAAACAAAAAGTTTTTAAGTTCTATCGGAAACGGTTAAAGATGATAATTGGTTAAAACTCGCTAAGCCGCGGCGACCGTATGGGATTGGGATCGACGCTTCATCGGCGGACATCGCCGATGCCGTGCCGTCATGGATGTACTAATAACTATCGTTACTGGATAAATCTCTCGTACCTTCCACCGTGCGTTGAAAAAAGCTCGCGCTTTGGCTACCAAATCGTAGGGAGGTGGGGAGGCATCGGGTGTTAAAAACAACCGGAAGTTCTACGGTGGGACAAACGGTAGTCTTTTCCGGTCGTCGTTCATTGGCTGAAATTTGTAGCTGTCTGCTGTTCACGACTTGGCGGGAAAAAATGTAAATACGTAACGCGATATAGCCAATGAACGACGACCGGAAAAGACTACTGTTTGTCCCATCGAAGAACTTCCGGTCATAAGTTCGTACTTTTCTCGCCAGCCGGCGCTAGGGGTTATGGAGGAAAAACAATGGCCGCGTTTCAGGCTCAGTAATTTATCCAGTAACGATAGTTATTAGTACATCCATGGTGCCGTGCCCGGCCCCGAAAGCGCCGCGTATAACACGCTCGTAAGCCTTGGCACCCAATTTGGTCTGTAGAATATTATAAACTGCCCCAATTTTACGTCTATCAATTGATTTAGATAAAATTTCACCTAGAAAGTTTTATTTATACTTTTACAACCATTAATACAACACTGTTTTATAAAAATAAACTGGAATGCCTAACTAGTAAGGTAAAAGCAATGGTTACATAAATACGACTGGCAACAAACATTCTTTCTGCGCATGCTCACCTCTCGAGAATTTTACCCCCTTTTCACCCTCGCTCTAAGTGTGAAAAGGTTTAACTCCGCCCCCAAGCGCCATTATGGTATGTTTTTTAACAGAATGAAAGCAACATAAGCCCCTCCTCCTGGTATGTTTTTTAGCACTAGTGGAAGATAGCCTGACGTTGCATGACGTAGTACTGCCAAGTCCCTATAGGACTAGATGGATTGCAAAATGAACCGAGTGTAGCCAATCAATCCACCTTATTCCCTTTCGGCGGAAGTTAGGCTTAGCTCGGGATTCATGGGGGTGAGTAGCGGGAAGAAATTCGTCTGTCGTCTGCTACATAAGCCAAAAATATGTACTGTAGCGGACGACAGACCAATTTCTTCCCGCTACTCACCCCCATGAATCCCGAGCTAAGCCTAACTTCCGGCGAAAGGGAATAAGGTAGATTCTCGCTCGTCGTTCTCGAGCTGTAAGTCTCTAGCATTACGAACTTGCATAGGTAGTGTCGGACTTATGGAACATATCTTATAAACTTATGATAAGATTACGCTTCAACTTAATTACCATATCATTCATCGAGATCAAATTATGACCTTCGTCGTTACAATTAGTCGCGGCGCAATTGTCACAAATAAACTGTTTTTCATCTTCGCAATACAGTTTTACAATGTTCGTTGGATGTTTAGGACAAATATCTTCTAACTCGCTTTGAAAGCTAATTGAATTAATTAACTCGGGTTTAATTACGACTGAAATATTACATTAAAGGATATTTCTGAATTATGTACCTAAGGGGTGTAATTGATACCGATTTATGGCCTTTCCTTTCTCCAGATTCATGAGTCTACAAATGTTTAGCGATATCATGAATTTCTTTCATTCAACTATGATAAGTCCTTGCAAAAGTGGATGAGAGGAAAAGTATGAAAACGGCCAAAAGTCGCGAGTCAGAGTTTCGCCATAGTTGACCGTTTTATTAGCGTAGCTATACTGGGCCTGTTCACTCCCTTAAAATAGGTCTTGTGTTAATTCGCGGTTACGCGGTTACCATCGTCTGCTAATGTGTATGCTAGAACTTCCTCGATTTGTGTTTGTAGTCAGGACAGAGTAGCTGGTAATGTTTTAAATGGTATTTGAAGGTATAATATGGATTTAAGTAAGGTTATCGAAGCAATAGAAGAGCACAAAAAACTAGATACGTTTAAAACAAATCTCGGTAATTTAGCTATAGCGCGAGCCACTTGCGTCGTGATGCGCGTGATCGAATGGGCTATGGTTAAACCATGGAGCATAAATGTCTGAACTACTTTCAGTCGCGAGTTTGCAAGTCCATCAGTCACTAGTAAACAAACTAAATAGTTATTGGCGAAACTTTGATGTCCGCGTTTTTTAACACAGACTCTATGGCCATTGTCATACTTTCCCTCTCATCCACATTTGGTCCTTGCTAATTTACCTTTCTAAAACATGGACCACAACTATAGGCTTTACAAATTTCACAGTGGTTCGAGGCACAGCCCAAGCAGAATTCGCAAAGGCCTTACAATAATTAATTTAATTGTTAAATTAAATTTTCGCCTAACGTTAAAATTAACTCTCGATCTTAGAATGAACCCTATATTTAAAGGGAGGGTGAAGTAGAAAATCAAGTGATTTTTTATCGTTTCTTCTACTAATTATAAGACCAGTCTGCATAGTGAAACATTCAGGAAATACTTCCGAATGATTTTAAAATTCAAATTTGGTTCAGATTTTAAGGATAATTTTAAAGAAGCCCCTCCGACCAATCGCGTAACGCCCTGCCTTTTTATTAACAAAATTATCGTGGCACGCTCAATGTCTCGCGCCACGATTATCACGTCGCGAGCAAATTTTATCAAATCTCGTGATGAATTTCATTCGACACGGAACGTGCAACGAGAACTTTGTTAATAAAAAGGCAGGGCGTTACGCGATTGGTCGGAGGGGCTTATTTCAAATTATCGCTAAAATCTGAACCTAATTTGAATTTTAAAATCATTCGGAAGTATTTCCTGAATGTTTCACTATGCAGACTGGTCTTGTAATTAGTAGAAGAATTGATAAAAAAATCACTTGATATTCTACTTCACCCTCCCTTTAACATAATTATTATAGTTCTGTGGTCGGTGCGTGACCGTGTAGCTTTACACAGTGTTATCCGTTTCCAATTTAATATTTTCTCCATACCATAATAGGGAGCTATATATTATTTTCTTATGCTCTAATCAGAAGTGAGATGAGGCTAGAAGTGAAGGCCTCTAGCATTGGTAATAGATCCTGGCATTAGTGAACAAATTTGAGGATTTTATGCCGCTTCCATCGCGCCTACACTAGAGAGAAAAAAATTGGTCGAGTTCCAAAAACATTTCCTATCCCCTTCCCCTCAACCTAAAGCGGCGGAACACGGACGCGGGTGCTTGAATCTAGTTCGGCCGTCTACCACCGCGAGCGTCTCACGTTTTGGAGGGAAAATTCGGAAACCGCCACTAGAGGGCCAACCGTTCGTGTGTTATCAAGAATATTCACTTTCGCCACGGAGCTGTATTGTAGAAGGAGTAGCTTCCCCTCTACTAAAAAAAGCTAGACCTTATTTGTCCATAAAAAGGGGGTATGAATTTTGACCCTCAATCCAAACCTAGGCGAGCCAATGTAGAGAATAAAGATGGCCGCGAGCTACGAACGTTCAGGAGGGTTAAGCCTCGGTCTTTTGACTTCCGAGTGACGGGAGTTTCTCAACGGTTTGCAAATCTTATTTAAATTTTTATTTTTACTATTATTTATATTTATATTAATTATAATATGGAAAATATTCAAAGAATTAAGCCGGGAAAGAAGGAAACGGACGCCTTCTTTAAAACACGTGACGTCAGAGACTGTTTACATTGGCTCGGTATGCGCGAAAATTGTGCGTGGAGCACTAGTACGCTTATGTCTAGGCCCTAGAGGCCTAGTCTCTACTCCTTCTACAATACACATCCGTGCTTTCGCCGAGTGAAGAATTTGGTTAGCTCAGTACTTCTAATCTCATCTCACTTCTGCTCTAATGCAATAGCAAGCGCGAACAAACATTCGCCACATTTAACAGCTCATTCTAAGACCAGAACAATTTAAACATCTCTAAATACCCTTGGTATTTGGGTGCGGTTTTTCAACTTGTTTTCGAGGCGAATTAGACTTAAATATAAATCCCTGAGTATTATTATGAGTCATTGTGTACCCGGCAGGGTAGACCGCGGCCTCGATGCTTTAATTACGAAATAAAGTTAAATAATTAATTAATTGTTTCCACTGACAGCGGGGAAAAATTAATTTTACTCTTTGAAGGATTTGGCTGGTCGAGTCGCGTAGCAAGACAATCCAAGTGCAAAGATGTCAGTCATAAATATTTCCTCATATTTCTTGTTACCCAATGGGAATTGTGTTACAGCCTAAAGAGAGGGCTTACACTTTAACGAGTAGCGAGTGAGGTACATTCAAAATTGTTACATTGGGAACTGCAACTCTTAACTAAAAGTTGAGAGACCTTTTTCTCAGATTTTTCCCCCGACCTTTTTCTCAGATTTTTCCCCCGACCTTTTTCTCAGATTTTTCCCCCGACCTTTTTCTCAGATTTTTCCCCCGACCTTTTTCTCAGATTTTTCCCCCGACCTTTTTCTCAGATTTTTCCCCCGACCTTTTTCTCAGATTTTTCCCCCGACCTTTTTCTCAGATTTTTCCCCCGACCTTTTTCTCAGATTTTTCCCCCGACCTTTTTCTCAGATTTTCCCCGACCTTCTTCTGAGATTTTTCCCCCGACCTTCTTCTGAGATTTTTCCCCCGACCTTCTTCTGAGATTTTTCCCCCGACCTTCTTCTGAGATTTTTCCCCCGACCTTCTTCTGAGATTTTTCCCCCGACCTTCTTCTGAGATTTTTCCCCCGACCTTCTTCTGAGATTTTTCCCCCGACCTTCTTCTGAGATTTTTCCCCCGACCTTCTTCGGAGATTTTCCCCCCGACCTTTTTCGGAGATTTTCCCCCGACCTTTTTCGGAGATTTTCCCCCGACCTTTTTCGGAGATTTTTCCCCGACCTTTTTCGGAGATTTTTCCCCCGACCTTTTTCGGAGATTTTTCCCCCGACCTTTATCGTAGATTTTTCCCCGACCTTTATCGTAGATTTTTCCCCGACCTTTATCGTAGATTTTTCCCCGACCTTTATCGGAGATTTTTCCCCGACCTTTATCGGAGATTTTTCCCCGACCTTTATCGGAGATTTTTCCCCGACCTTTATCGGAGATTTTTCCCCGACCTTTATCGGAGATTTTTCCCCGACCTTTATCGGAGATTTTTCCCCGACCTTTATCGGAGATTTTTCCCCGACCTTTATCGGAGATTTTTCCCCGACCTTTATCGGAGATTTTTCCCCGACCTTTATCGGAGATTTTTCCCCGACCTTTATCGGAGATTTTTCCCCGACCTTTATCGGAGATTTTTCCCCGACCTTCTTCTGAGATTTTTCCCCGACCTTCTTCTGAGATTTTTCCCCGACCTTCTTCTGAGATTTTTCCCCGACCTTCTTCTGAGATTTTTCCCCGACCTTCTTCTGAGATTTTTCCCCGACCTTCTTCTGAGATTTTTCCCCGACCTTCTTCTGAGATTTTTCCCCGACCTTTATCGGAGATTTTTCCCCGACCTTTATCGGAGATTTTTCCCCGACCTTTATCGGAGATTTTTCCCCGACCTTTATCGGAGATTTTTCCCCGACCTTTATCGGAGATTTTTCCCCGACCTTCTTCTGAGATTTTTCCCCGACCTTCTTCTGAGATTTTTCCCCGACCTTCTTCTGAGATTTTTCCCCGACCTTCTTCTGAGATTTTTCCCCGACCTTCTTCTGAGATTTTTCCCCGACCTTCTTCTGAGATTTTTCCCCGACCTTTTTCGGAGATTTTTCCCCGACCTTTTTCGGAGATTTTTCCCCCGACCTTTTTCGGAGATTTTTCCCCCGACCTTTTTCGGAGATTTTTCCCCCGACCTTTTTCGGAGATTTTTCCCCCGACCTTTTTCGGAGATTTTTCCCCGACCTTTTTCCTGAGATTTTTCCCCGACCTTTTTCCTGAGATTTTTCCCCGACCTTTTTCCTGAGATTTTTCCCCGACCTTTTTCCTGAGATTTTTCCCCGACCTTTTCCTGAGATTTTTCCCCGACCTTTTTCCTGAGATTTTTCCCCGACCTTCTTCTGAGATTTTTCCCCGACCTTCTTCTGAGATTTTTCCCCGACCTTCTTCTGAGATTTTTCCCCGACCTTCTTCTGAGATTTTTCCCCGACCTTCTTCTGAGATTTTTCCCCGACCTTCTTCTGAGATTTTTCCCCGACCTTCTTCTGAGATTTTTCCCCGACCTTTTTCCTGAGATTTTTCCCCGACCTTTTTCCTGAGATTTTTCCCCGACCTTTTTCCTGAGATTTTTCCCCGACCTTCTTCTGAGATTTTTCCCCGACCTTTATCGGAGATTTTTCCCGACCTTTATCGGAGATTTTTCCCCGACCTTTATCGGAGATTTTTCCCCGACCTTTATCGGAGATTTTTCCCCGACCTTTATCGGAGATTTTTCCCCGACCTTTATCGGAGATTTTTCCCCGACCTTCTTCTGAGATTTTTCCCCGACCTTTATCGGAGATTTTTCCCCGACCTTCTTCTGAGATTTTTCCCCGACCTTCTTCTGAGATTTTTCCCCGACATTCTTCTGAGATTTTTCCCCGACCTTCTTCTGAGATTTTTCCCCGACCTTCTTCTGAGATTTTTCCCCGACCTTCTTCTGAGATTTTTCCCCGACCTTTATCGGAGATTTTTCCCCGACCTTCTTCTGAGATTTTTCCCCGACCTTTATCGGAGATTTTTCCCCGACCTTTATCGGAGATTTTTCCCCGACCTTTATCGGAGATTTTTCCCCGACCTTTATCGGAGATTTTTCCCCGACCTTTATCGGAGATTTTTCCCCGACCTTTATCGGAGATTTTTCCCCGACCTTTATCGGAGATTTTTCCCCGACCTTTATCGGAGATTTTTCCCCGACCTTTATCGGAGATTTTTCCCCGACCTTTATCGGAGATTTTTCCCCGACCTTTATCGGAGATTTTTCCCCGACCTTTATCGGAGATTTTTCCCCGACCTTTATCGGAGATTTTTCCCCGACCTTCTTCTGAGATTTTTCCCCGACCTTCTTCTGAGATTTTTCCCCGACCTTCTTCTGAGATTTTTCCCCGACCTTCTTCTGAGATTTTTCCCCGACCTTCTTCTGAGATTTTTCCCCGACCTTCTTCTGAGATTTTTCCCCGACCTTCTTCTGAGATTTTTCCCCGACCTTCTTCTGAGATTTTCCCCCGACCTTTTACTGAGATTTCCCCCGACCTTTTACTGAGATTTCCCCCGACCTTTTACTGAGATTTCCCCCGACCTTTTACTGAGATTTCCCCCGACCTTTTTCGGAGATTTTTCCCTTTTTCGGAAATTTTTCCCTTTTTCGGAAATTTTTCCTTGACCTTTTTCCGAGATTTTTCCCTTTTTCGGAGATTTTTCCTTGACCTTTTTCCGAGATTTTTCCCTTTTTCTGAGATTTTCCCCCGACCTTTTTCTGAGATTTTCCCCCGACCTTTTTCTGAGATTTTCCCCCGACCTTTTTCTGAGATTTTCCCCCGACCTTTTACTGAGATTTTCCCCCGACCTTTTACTGAGATTTTCCCCCGACCTTTTACTGAGATTTTCCCCCGACCTTTTTCGGAGATTTTTCCCTTTTTCGGAAATTTTTCCCTTTTTCGGAAATTTTTCCCTTTTTCGGAAATTTTTCCCTTTTTCGGAAATTTTTCCCTTTTTCGGAAATTTTTCCCTTTTTCGGAAATTTTTCCCTTTTTCGGAAATTTTTCCCTTTTTCGGAAATTTTTCCCTTTTTCGGAAATTTTTCCCTTTTTCGGAAATTTTTCCTTGACCTTTTTCCGAGATTTTTCCCTTTTTCGGAGATTTTTCCTTGACCTTTTTCCGAGATTTTTCCCTTTTTCTGAGATTTTCCCCCGACCTTTTTCTGAGATTTTCCCCCGACCTTTTTCTGAGATTTTCCCCCGACCTTTTTCTGAGATTTTCCCCCGACCTTTTTCTGAGATTTTCCCCCGACCTTTTTCTGAGATTTTCCCCCGACCTTTTTCGGAAATTTTTCCCTTTTTCGGAAATTTTTCCCTTTTTCGGAAATTTTTCCCTTTTTCGGAAATTTTTCCCTTTTTCGGAAATTTTTCCCTTTTTCGGAAATTTTTCCCTTTTTCGGAAATTTTTCCCTTTTTCGGAAATTTTTCCCTTTTTCGGAAATTTTTCCCTTTTTCGGAAATTTTTCCCTTTTTCGGAAATTTTTCCCTTTTTCGGAAATTTTTCCCTTTTTCGGAAATTTTTCCCTTTTTCGGAAATTTTTCCCTTTTTCGGAAATTTTTCCCTTTTTCGGAAATTTTTCCCTTTTTCGGAAATTTTTCCCTTTTTCGGAAATTTTTCCTTGACCTTTTTCCGAGATTTTTCCCTTTTTCGGAGATTTTTCCTTGACCTTTTTCCGAGATTTTTCCCTTTTTCTGAGATTTTCCCCCGACCTTTTTCTGAGATTTTCCCCCGACCTTTTTCTGAGATTTTCCCCCGACCTTTTTCTGAGATTTTCCCCCGACCTTTTTCTGAGATTTTCCCCCGACCTTTTTCTGAGATTTTCCCCCGACCTTTTTCTGAGATTTTCCCCCGACCTTTTTCTGAGATTTTCCCCCGACCTTTTACTGAGATTTTCCCCCGACCTTTTACTGAGATTTTCCCCCTTTTTCTGAGATTTTCCCCCTTTTTCTGAGATTTTCCCCCTTTTTCTGAGATTTTCCCCCTTTTTCTGAGATTTTCCCCCTTTTTCTGAGATTTTCCCCCTTTTTCTGAGATTTTCCCCCGACCTTTTTCTGAGATTTTCCCCCGACCTTTTTCTGAGATTTTCCCCCGACCTTTTTCTGAGATTTTCCCCCGACCTTTTACTGAGATTTTCCCCCGACCTTTTACTGAGATTTTCCCCCGACCTTTTACTGAGATTTTCCCCCGACCTTTTACTGAGATTTTCCCCCGACCTTTTTCTGAGATTTTCCCCCGACCTTTTTCTGAGATTTTCCCCCTTTTTCTGAGATTTTCCCCCTTTTTCTGAGATTTTCCCCCTTTTTCTGAGATTTTCCCCCTTTTTCTGAGATTTTCCCCCTTTTTCTGAGATTTTCCCCCCTTTTCTGAGATTTTCCCCCTTTTTCTGAGATTTTCCCCCTTTTTCTGAGATTTTCCCCGACCTTTTTCTGAGATTTTCCCCGACCTTTTTCTGAGATTTTCCCCGACCTTTTTCTGAGATTTTCCCCGACCTTTTTCTGAGATTTTCCCCGACCTTTTTCTGAGATTTTCCCCGACCTTTTTCTGAGATTTTCCCCGACCTTTTTCTGAGATTTTCCCCGACCTTTTTCTGAGATTTTCCCCGACCTTTTACTGAGATTTTCCCCGATCAATGGGGACTTGGCAATTCGGGCTTAACTCCGCCCCCAGCGCCATTATTTAACAGTCCCTCTCCTGGTATGTTTTTAGCACTAGTGGAAGGTAGCCTGACGTTGCATGACGTAGTACTGCCAAGTCCCTATTCTAGACAATTTTAAGGATTGCTCTAGAGTTTTCTGTTTTAAGTGAGGACAGAAGAAAATAGGGGAAGTACGTATTCTTAGCTATTTCGCGAGACGTCACTTTATCGGTTTTTTCGCGCCACTGAATATCCGCTTTTTTTGGCGGGAAACCGCGGATGAATACAAGAAACTATTTTCTTCGAAGGTTCGTCTGCTATCCAGCTGAATGCTGATTTTGTTATGGTACCTGATTTCTTGAGTTTACTATGGCCGAGGCTTAACGAGTCACGCGAATTTGGCGAAAAATCGACTTGAATACCTTTAGTTTTGCCTTTAAAACTTGTCTGGCTTTTCTTGTCACTAGTTTCACGATATACTAAATTACACTGGACAGAACTATCCATTTTTAACTCTTAATTGAACGATAACTTTCAATGTCAATCTACCCGGTCGAAAGAAGGACGGAAATCGTCGTCTATACTCTGTAGTTCAATTTCTCACGGTATGGTGGCGCACCTTCAAAAATTTCTATCGGTTCTCTGCCTATCTCTGATTGGCCAATTTAAAGCGATAGCTTGTTTCTGGGAGAGAAGGACGACTTGCACTAGCTAAAGGTACGAATACGTACTTCCCCTATTTTCTTCTGGCGAGGATGAAGAGAAACTTTCATTTCTCTTATCCCCAGTAATTTTACCCACTAAAATCAAATTCCCTAACTTTGCTCAGATTTTTAAAATTCCCTGACATTTTGGACCATTTTTAATTTCCCTGACTTTTCTAAGTTTTCCCTGACCCGTGGCAACCCTGATTCCCTAAAACGTATTTGGCTAGTCACCATTTGTGTACTTTATAAATCCGAAAAGTCTAAAAATTTAATAGGGTCAAAAACTTAACACAGCTTTGGCTTAATAAAGTAATTTAAATTTTGCAGTTCTTTTAATTAATTTAAAATGTTAATTCACAACAACAAGATTTATACACGATTAGTCAAATAATAAAATATTTACTTACCGAACATTTTGCACACGTAACAGCTCTTTTATTACTAATGCCCATCTTTGTCAGGCGAGGACGTAAGCAATTGGCACATACAGTGTGTTTACAATTTAAAATATACGGGTACTGAGAGGTGAATTTCCCCATTGAATCTAAAATAACATTTTTATCATTTTAAATAAGACTACCAAGTCCCCCCCACCTCCCTCTATGCGCGCTTTCATAAGAGGGGACATTTCCAAAATTTTACAAAATTTCCCAAAACTACGCCGTAATTTACCATTTTCCAAAATTTCCCAAAATTACGCCGTAATTTACCATTTTCCAAAAATTTCCAAAATTTCCCAAAATTACGCCGTAATTTACCATTTTCCAAAAATTTCCAAAATTTCCCAAAATTACGCCGTAATTTACCATTTTCCAAAAATTTCCAAAATTTCCCAAAATTACGCCATAATTTCCATTTTCCAAAAATTTCCAAAATTTCCCAAAATTACGCCGTAATTTACCATTTTCCAAAATTTTCCAAAATTTCCCAAAATTACGCCGTAATTTACCATTTTCCAAAAATTTCCAAAATTTCCCAAAATTACGCCGTAATTTACCATTTTCCAAAAATTTCCAAAATTTCCCAAAATTACGCCGTAATTTACCATTTTCCAAAATTTCCCAAAATTACGCCGTAATTTACCGCGTAAATTACCGTTTACGAAAATTCAAAAATTAAATTATATTGATCGTTTTTAAGCTAAATAATGAAAAATATCACTTGAACACGGCTATTATTTTAATAGCATAGTATCGTACATTATTTGAACACCGAGTTTTGATGTTTGCAGCTCAAAATACTTTTGAACAGCTTCTTCATAGCAATTTTGCGAATTATTGCTATTTCACGATTTTAGAACAAAATTCTAGAGAAGGGCCGAAACCAGTTTGTTTAAACCGATACCGATATATAGGTTTAGTCAAATTTCGGTACCGATATTGGTATTGGGCCCATCTCTAGAAATTTCTAACAACTACAGCTTTCCAGCTGACGTAAACGAACTCGACAACAAGAATAGACGAGAAAATCAAATTTCATTTCCTTAATCAAATTTTTCCCATGCTTGCCGTTCGACCTTTTATGACTTACTCATGTCTCATGGGAAGAAATGCGCGCATGCGCGGGTAGAGCAAAATATGGAGCTATTAGACCATTTTCCAAGTGAAAGAAATGAAAATTCGGCGGTAAATTACCACGGTAATTACCAGGGTAGTTACCGTTTTCGTAATTTACCCGGGAAAATCGTAAATTACAGTTACCGTGGTAATTTACCGGGTCAATTACCATGGTAATTTACCGATTTCGAACCCTAGGTACGAAGCTGGTAGGCCATTACTCTATAAAATGAAAGTTAACGGCATGGCTGCTGTCATAACCAATGAGATAGATAGAGTTACAATTCAAATCGGCTTTCCGCGAAACACATGGCTTTTATCAAGCACGTTTATCAAAACATGACAGCGCCATCTGTGAGCCTCTAGCGGGACTAATTACAACTTTTAATTGCTTATTTGCAATCAGAAACATCGTTATGATTTTTATTTCATCTATTTATTAGATTAAAAAGGACTAAAGTTTTTATTATTTAACTCGCGTATTTTATTTAACACGTTTAAAAAACTATCTTGACAGCTTGTTACACAGATTATAGCAGCAGGCGTAATAAACAAGATGTGCCCGGCTGGGCACAGAATACTTTTGCACGGCAACTGTCGAATTACTATTATTACTATCAAAAAATGGCCCAGGGATGGACTCATAATATTAGCCACAGCGTACCGAACTTAAAAGGCGTATAGAAAATTTACGTGAATAGCCGTAACTATGCTAAAACGATTACCCGTAATTCTAACGTTAATTTATTTACTTCTATTATTATTCTAATAGTGCAACACAGTTATAGAAGTGAGTGAGTATGCCCTCGTTGTGAATTCTTTAACAGCGCAATCATTCAAATAATTTACTTTAGTTATAATTTTCAAACTTTTTCCTTATTATCTTAAGATGAATTTCGTCCCGAAACATCTTTAATTAAAATAAAACGTGAAAAAAAAATTATTTTCTCGTGTGGAATCGAACTTGCGACCCATGGTTCTGCCGAGCAAAACTCAATATTTCTAACCGATATACCACCTATACCACGCGCCCAGCCTGAGCGCGCTCCCCCGAGAATTTTTTCGGTACCTTTTAATTCGCCGAATGCCTAAGGTTTTTTATCTCATTTTAAAAACAGGAATGTTAAAACAGAACATTAATTTTTATTACGTAAGTCAAACAAAACTGATTCAGATTATTTTAAAACATTTTAAAACTAGTATTAATATAGTGCCACATTAAAACAATAATATTCCTATTTTTAAAATGGGACTCTATTTTATTCCTATTTTTAAAATGGGACTCTATTTTATTCCTATTTTTAAAATGGGACTCTATTTTATTCCTATTTTTAAAATGGGACTCTATTTTATTCCTATTTTTAAAATGGGACTCTATTTTATTCCTATTTTTAAAATGGGACTCTATTTTATTCCTATTTTTAAAATGGGACTCTATTTTATTCCTATTTTTAAAATGGGACTCTATTTTATTCCTATTTTTAAAATGGGACTCTATTTTATTCCTATTTTTAAAATGGGACTCTATTTTATTCCTATTTTTAAAATGGGACTCTATTTTATTCCTATTTTTAAAATGGGACTCTATTTTATTCCTATTTTTAAAATGGGACTCTATTTTATTCCTATTTTTAAAATGGGACTCTATTTTATTCCTATTTTTAAAATGGGACTCTATTTTATTCCTATTTTTAAAATGGGACTCTATTTTATTCCTATTTTTAAAATGGGACTCTATTTTATTCCTATTTTTAAAATGGGACTCTATTTTATTCCTATTTTTAAAATGGGACTCTATTTTATTCCTATTTTTAAAATGGGACTCTATTTTATTCCTATTTTTAAAATGGGACTCTATTTTATTCCTATTTTTAAAATGGGACTCTATTTTATTCCTATTTTTAAAATGGGACTCTATTTTATTCCTATTTTTAAAATGGGACTCTATTTTATTCCTATTTTTAAAATGGGACTCTATTTTATTCCTATTTTTAAAATGGGACTCTATTTTATTCCTATTTTTAAAATGGGACTCTATTTTATTCCTATTTTTAAAATGGGACTCTATTTTATTCCTATTTTTAAAATGGGACTCTATTTTATTCCTATTTTTAAAATGGGACTCTATTTTATTCCTATTTTTAAAATGGGACTCTATTTTATTCCTATTTTTAAAATGGGACTCTATTTTATTCCTATTTTTAAAATGGGACTCTATTTTATTCCTATTTTTAAAATGGGACTCTATTTTATTCCTATTTTTAAAATGGGACTCTATTTTATTCCTATTTTTAAAATGGGACTCTATTTTATTCCTATTTTTAAAATGGGACTCTATTTTATTCCTATTTTTAAAATATGACTCTATTTTATTGCTATTTTTAAAATATGACTCTATTTTATTCCTATTTTTAAAATATGACTCTATTTTATTCCTATTTTTAAAATATGACTCTATTTTATTCCTTTTTTTTAAATATGACTCTATTTTATTCCTATTTTTAAAATATGACTCTATTTTATTCCTATTTTTAAAATATGACTCTATTTTATTCCTTTTTTTAAATATGACTCTATTTTATTCCTTTTTTTAAATATGACTCTATTTTATTCCTTTTTTTAAATATGACTCTATTTTATTCCTTTTTTAAATATGACTCTATTTTATTCCTTTTTTTAAATATGACTCTATTTTATTCCTTTTTTTTAAATATGACTCTATTTTATTCCTTTTTTTAAAATATGACTCTATTTTATTCCTTTTTTTAAAATATGACTCTATTTTATTCCTTTTTTTAAAATATGACTCTATTTTATTCCTTTTTTTAAAATATGACTCTATTTTATTCCTTTTTTTAAAATATGACTCTATTTTATTCCTATTTTTAAAATATGACTCCATTTTATACCAATTTTTAAAATGTGGCAATATTTTATTTATATTTTTAAAATTCCTCAATCTCAAAGTTTTGCTGGTTTTAAAAATTCGCGGGGATTTTCTAGATTTGAGGTTTTGAAAAGCGACATCTATGCGTGGTGCCCAAATACACCTTGACTGCCTTCCCTGAGATAGCGCGCTTAGGCCTGTATTAATAATAAATTTACTTTTGTTAAAACTTTAAAACTTTTTCGTCGTTAATTTAAGACGAATTTCGTCTCAAAACATCCTTAATTAAAATAAAACTTAAAAAAAAATATTTCCTCGTGTGGATTCGAACTGCGACCCATGGTTCTGCCGCGCAAAAGGCAACTGCTCTAACCACCATACCACGAGCCTAGTTATCCAAGCCACTATGCGTGGTGCCCAAATACACCTTGACTGCCTTCCCTGAGATAGCGCGCTTAGGCCTGTATTAATAATAAATTTACTTTTGTTAAAACTTTAAAACTTTTTCCTCGTTATTTTAAGATGAATTTCGTCTCAAAATATCCTTAATTAAAATAAAACTTAAAAAAAAAAAAATATTTCCTCGTGTGGATTCGAACTGCGACACATGGTTCTGCCGCGTTAAAGGCAACGGCTCTAACCACCATACCACGAGCGTAGTTAATCAAGTTCATATTCTAGGGGTATTTTTTTATAAAGCTCGCGCATGCGTATCAGATTCTTGGTTACACCATGACGTCAGCAAACCACCGCCGGTATTCCACTGGGGAATTTTTCATCGTTTCCCTCTCGTGGGCCCGTATATTTCAATTGACACCCGAGCGTGCTCGACGGGCTTTAAGTCTTCCGTTTATAAAAATATAACTTTTGAACGCCATCTGGCGTGCAAAAGTAAAAAGTTCTTAGGGTGGCGCCACCCGTATTTGATAAAGATTCATGCTCGACAAAAAGTGTATCGCGAAACGTCGATCTCGAGATCTCACCATAGATATATTAAAAGGGTAGATACACAATTCAATGGGAGGTCGACGCGGAAGGGGCAACGAGCAGACAGCCGCTATTTTCTGGGGGTAGCCGTATAAAACGCCATCTATCGGGGACAAATTAGCGGCCAAAATTGGAACTATCATAAGGATGAGTGGCACTCTATGTTAACTCCCTATAGGGCATAATAAGTCAAACCCTCGGAGATACCATTACTCCATTTTATACGAGCTAAGAGCGGAAAAACGTATTTTATAAATTTTACACCTGTAAAATCTTTTAAAAAACACTTGGAACTTGTATTTCTACTTACTTTCGAGGAAATACCACCGTTTTCTGAAGGTAAGAGTCTTTTTTATACATTTATTAGTAATAAAAACATTAAGTCGAGCTAAGCCTTGGTCATGGCCATAATGTAGATTTGCACATAGAGGCTAATCACACACATCACTAACCTGCCGTGTTTTACAAGACCAAGGCTTAGCTCGCCTTAATGTTTTATTACTAATAAATGTATAAAAAAAACTCTTACCTTCAGAAAACGGTGGTATTTCCTCGAAAGTAAGTAGAAATACAAGTTCCAAGTGTTTTTTAAAATATTTTACAGGTGTAAAATTTATAAAATACGTTTTTCCGCTCTTAGCTCGTATAAAATGGAGTAATGGCATCTCCGAGGGTTTGACTTATTATGCCCTATAGGGAGTTAACATAGAGTGCCACTCATCCTTATGATAGTTCCAATTTTGGCCGCTAATTTGTCCCCGATAGATGGCGTTTTATACGGCTACCCCCAGAAAATAGCGGCTGTCTGCTCCTTGTCCCTTCCGCGTTTTTTCGTTAAGCCTAAGCCAGCGAAGTGGATCTAGACCCTTTATAGTTTTACTATATCTATGGATCTCACGTTGTGACTCTAGCTTTAATATATATATTCTATCTCATTGGTCATAACAAAGACAACATAAAAGTATTTCCATTTCACGAAACTTTCTAAACACCGAATTGACCCCAAACCTTAATTTTTCGATACTAAAACAATAATAAATGACTAAAAACTTTAAATATTAAGATGACAAAAACTTATAAATAAATCAAAGAAAGTTTAAAATCAGAAAGCGTGGACGCTAAGCCTTGGCTTCTTAGCTGAGTGATAGCGATCTAAGCTAGGTTACGATCTAAGCGGCGATAGGACCAAAGAAAATATAGAACTCGTACCTTTTCCTGTAAAGACTTGTTGACAATTACCGCAACGAAGCGGCTTCGCGTCCATTTTAATCGTTATTTTGTTAATATTTCGGTTACGAATTACTTCACTAATGTAACTATTAATATTCGGAAACCAAATAACATAAACACGTGCGTTCTCGCTCTCCAACAACAACAAAATACTTCGCAGTTCAGACAGACAACATTTATGACCTATGAAGACAGTGGAGTATAAAAACCTATCATACCGGGAGTAGTAGTTCTTAGTATATCGCACCTAGTTTCCCTTCCTAAAAACGCTGATTGACTACGGATATTTTACCTCAACTTAATCTATATCTATATAAATCAAAGTCCTGACTGACTGACTGACTGACTGACTGACAGACTGACTGATAATCAACGCCCAGCCCAAACCGCTTGCCCTAGAAGGCTGAAAATTTGCAGGAACGTTACTCATAAGTAGTAGGCGCGTACTAAGAAAGATTTTTCCAATCCGCCGCCATCTTAAAAAATGGCGCCCAGAAATGTAAAATATCTTCTCTATGCAACAAAGTCCGCGCGTTTCAACCGATTTCACAGATATTTAGTACACGGGTTTCCTTTAACCTATAGACGGACTGAATGATCTTTTGGGTTCGATTTGTTGCCATCTTTTTAAATGGCGGCCAGAAATTTGAAAACCCTTCTTTATGGAATAATGTAAGTGTGAAAAGTAATAAAAAATGCATCCCGACGGGCTGACGGGCAACGCCGAGTGCGTTCGCTCCTAGGGTGCTACAAAAATATTAGTCATCAGTAAAATCTACCCATTCTTTGTATCATTTTGATGGAAGTTCTTATTACACGCGAGCGACGCCACGGGTAACAGCTAGTCAAAGATAAAATCCAATTTTTAAAGTAAAAATATTATCTAAAATATTATTTACTTTTAATAAGATTGTAAATAAAAACTTTAAAAATCTATAGCGTCGTTGAGTGCGTGATCGAGTGGGCTCTGAATGAACACGGTGGTTTTTTTTTTTTTTTGCAACTAAAAGCGTTTTCCTATGGGTCCTCGCAGAGCGCTCCCAAGGAGCAATAAAAATGGTAGTAGTAGATTCCAGCTTCGTTAAAGACTGTTTTTCAAGAATAGGATCTACTAGTTTTATTCCTCCATGGGAGTGCTCCGCGAGGACCCACAGGAAAACACTATTATAGCGTTTTCCTTTGGTTCCTCGCAGAGCGCTCCCAAGGAGCCATAAAAATGGTAGTAGTAGTTTCCAGCTTCGTTAAAGACTGTTTTTGAACAATAGGATCTCCTAGTTTTAGTCCTCCATGGGAGCGCTCCGCGAGGACCCAAAGGAAAACGCTATTAATCAGGCTGGGAAATAAGGATATTTTTTAAACTATTCCTTTGGACCAGTGACCCCCTAGTGTCTGAAATCATTTACTGGTCTCCGGACTGGTCCCAGCCTTTGCTCTCCAATAGATTTGCAATTAATAAACTGGTCCCGGGGACCAGTAACCCCCACTTCTTGAATTAAAAAACTAGTCCAAGCAATTAATAAACTGGTTTTGGACCAGAGGAAGTGTGCTATTTCCCAGCCTGCTATTAATTAGGAGGATACATGTTGTATCTCCAATGTGAAAAACCCGGGAAATTTAAACAGACGTAATGCTATACAATATTATAAAATGAACAGAAATTGAAACATTAATGCCTAATTTGGGTCCAACTCATGAACTCTACAATACATATTAAGCCAGGATTCACCAAGCCATAAAAATCCAAATAAATCTTTATCAAATATAATCCATTGCCCTTTTGTGAAAAAAGGTTCACAATATCCATCTTCGGCCAATTGCAAATTTAAATTAATGGCATTACGCAATTAAAAACTAAGTAATTAGCTTTCAAAACAAGTATTAGGTACATGGTTATTAGTTGAAAAACAATTATCAGGCAATCGAATGTCTATGCTCTTTTACAAGGGGTTCGATCAAATCTTACAGGCCTTCTACCGAAGAAAACTGAACTGATCCAAGCAGGCCGTATCCGTCCTAACAACAGCTGTTTCTCCCATCTCTATGGTTTCTCCATCGTCCTAGAGTGTTTAGGGTTATAGGCCTAAATGTCAAATTACCGTTCGATCGTCTAGAAATTAATTTATAGTTATCATGAAGGATGAATAATTCAAGAACCGCGCTTTATTTGATATTTTGCGCGTTTTTGAAACTATCATTCTCGGCCTTGATTATCAGAGCATCGAGTTTAGGTATGTTTTTTTCATTTCGAAGCCAAGGCTTAACTGTTGCTAAGGCCAAGTTCTTTTGTTATTGTTATTGGGACCGCGTTTATTACTTTAAATTTTTAATTATTCCAGTGTATACACCTTCGGACGCTTATGAAGAGAGCATCCTTCGTCCTTTCCGTTCCTACAGCGATGTGGCGATCTTTCATTTTTCAGTTCCTCAAGAAACAAGGCGAGCTATATGGCAATTTGTCAGCTTTATGGACGATGCGTCCTGCGTTCCTCGAACCGTGCACATTTTCCTTCGACACGGGAGTTATCCCGTTGTCTCTCCCGATAATGGCACCTTCCCAGACGATGTTGTCGTGCCTAAAAAGCACATTTACAGCATCAAAACGGTTACAAATTATCAACCAAAAGAAATGCCGGAGTTCCATATTATGAACCCGCTTCCCGGGAGTTGGTTCGGTATCGCCTATATTCCAGATTGGAATAAAGAAATTAAAATACAGGTGTACTATTGTTTAATTTTTATTGATTTGGCAGTGAAATTAATATATTAAAGAGTTTTTCTTTAGGGTATTAGTCACAATTGTCACTATAGTTTGGGTAGTATGGCAGCGTGGACGTTACAACCTAGCATACAGTTGATTTCGCTGGGATTGTCCTATGAAGTTTACGCTTCCTCACAAATTAACTATTTTAAGTAAGGATTATTAGACTATTGTTTTAATTAAGATGTTGGACATTTTAGTGAAGGAATCAAATTTTTTTCGTCTATTTTGACCTAATCTTCTGAAAAATTATGATTTATTAAAATAGTTGATGTTATAAGAGCATGGATGAAGGATGCGCGTTAAAAAAATTCGACGCTCAACAGGATGTGCAACTCCCTATACTAAAAAGTAGACGAATGGATACTAGCGCCGCCTGGCTACCAGCGCTGGAAATCGTCGCGGGAAAAATAAAAAATACTGGACATAAGAAAAGAAACCACTGTTTTGCTTCTAGCAGACGACGCTAAGGAAAAAAATCGACGGTAGCGCGTGTTTTTTTTTGTTATGTCCAGAATTTTTTATTTTCCCGCGACGATTTCCAGCGCTGGTAGCCAGGCGGCGCTGGTATCGACTTGTCTACTTTTTAGTATAGGGAGTTGCATATCCTATAAAGCGTCGAATGTTTTTCACGCGCATCCTTCATCCATGCTGTAAGAGTTCAATTCAGTTTCTAAATGTTCATTCTTTCACTGAATATGTGCAACTTTTTTTAAAAGGGATAGTAGCGTATAAATTTATCGTTAAACTTTCTCACAAAACATTCAGAAGGATTAGAAAATTGGAAATTTGATGTACAAAGGGTTGCAACAGGTCAGGGAAAGCATGGGAATTGTTTCAATGATTGAATTAGGGAATTTTTGCAAATGGAGGTTAAATTAGGAAATTTAACAAATTGAGGAAAAATATATCGGGATTTTTTTCAAACTCTGGTAAAAGCAAGAACAGGGTTCATACAAACCTGGAAAACAGGGAAAAACCTGGAAAAATCAGGGAAATAAAAAGTTGACTAAAACCTCAGGGAAAACTCAGGGAAATTTAGAATTTTTAGTAAAATTCAGGGAAATTTAGAATTTTTAGTAAAATTCAGGGAAATCAGGGAAATTTAGAATTTTTAGTAAAATTCAGGGAAATTTGAGTCAAACAGGGGCCGAGTAATTAAGCAAAATGTTCGTGAACATACCCTCCATATAAGGGAAAAACCTGGAAAATTCAGAAGTATATGGGGAAAAGCCTCTCAGGGAAATTTGTTTTCCAAAAGTTGTATGAACCCTGAAGAAGTTTGGTAATTTATAGGAAGTTTAAGTAATTAAACAATTTGGGGAATATTAGAGAATTTTTAGGAAATTAATAAATTGGGTCTAATGGTAGAAAATTTTAAGCAAGGGAAATTTTGGAAATTGAACAAATTGAGGGAATTTTAAGAAATTAAACTCATTGAGGGAATATTAAAGATCACATTAAAGGGTATGGGAATTTACAATTTCATATCATATTTTAGCATGAAAGTGTTATTATGTTACACTTTCAAGTCTTTACTTTCAAAATATCAACTAGGTTTTAATATAATTGAACCAAAGTTTCTATTTTTAAAATCCATTGGAAAATCACGAAAGCTCAGTTTCAATATATAAATAATTTTGTCTTGTCGAGCTTGTTCGACCGTTCTATGACATCATTATGACGTCAGGGGAAAAAGCGCGGGAATTCTACAGGCGCGAGGTATACGCGTCTCGAGCTTTGTCCATGCTTCTCCCCTGTCCAAACTCTGGGTCTGATAGCGGAGAGAGTGGCACCATCTCGCGTGTGTGACGTCAGCCAATAGGAAAACGTTTTAGCCTTTGATAAAAAGTGGATTTCAAATGATTTCACATGAAGCATTTTCAAATGCATATTGCCAAATAACCAGAAATGGGAGAATTAAAACCTTGATGTTTTTGAAATCACAGAAATTAATTCTATCTTCTGTTATATAAATCAGAGGTTTATCAAACGAAGCTTCTCATACCCTTTAAAGAAATTAAAGACTCAGCTGGAATTACGTCAAATTGTGGCAACCCTTCACATTTCAAATTTTAAATTAAACGCTACTAACCCTTTAAACAATAACATTAATTTCTTTAATAAATAAGAATAATTATTATTTTGTTAGAATGTTTGTGTTGGAGGGGACGTGGAGTCTGGAGATATTAATCTCGAACTGCACCTTGAAGAATAGCAGCAGCAGCAGCAGCAGCGCAACTGACGAATACTCGCCCTTGGAGACGGGAGCGTGCGTGCAACAGTTGGGTATCAGGGCCAATGGCCTGCCCTTCTCTTCCCCCGTCAATACCACCAATGGCTATTCCCAATTCTCATATACCGTCAATCAACCTCAAAATAACGTTTATTACTATCTCCTAGTCATATCCGAGCACCACGCCTTGTATAATATCACCGTTAACTATCAAGGTGTGATTAATATTAAGGTCAAAGGGCGTTAATTAAATGGCCTAATAATAATAATTATTTAATTTTATTCATTTAAATTGGTAAGTAATATCAGGACAGGAATTCATAAGCTTATATGAATCATTGTGTAGCCATTTTCCCAACATATTTAGTCGTACTCTGAGGGAGGAGCTTGACTAATCATTATGTATGATAAATTTCGCTTCGCGAATAATTTATTCAAGTGTTACTACGGAATTTGGATAAGTCAGAAATTTGGAAAAAAGTCTGGGATTTGGATAAGTCGGGAATTTGGATAAGTCGGGGATTTGGAAAAAAGTCTGGGATTTGGAAAAAAGTCTGGGATTTGGATAAGTCTAGGAATTTGGATAAGTCGGGAATTTGGATAAGTCGGGAATTTGGATAAGTCGGGAATTTGGATAAGTCGGGAATTTGGATAAGTCGGGAATTTGGATAAGTCGGGAATTTGGATAAGTCGGGAATTTGGATAAGTCTGGGAATTTGGATAAGTCTGGGAATTTGGATAAGTCTGGGAATTTGGAAAAAAGTCTGGGAATTTGGAAAAAAGTCTGGGAATTTGGAAAAAAGTCTGGGAATTTGGAAAAAAGTCTGGGAATTTGGAAAAAAGTCTGGGAATTTGGAAAAAAGTCTGGGAATTTGGAAAAAAAGTCTGGGAATTTGGAAAAAGTCTGGGAATTTGGAAAAAAGTCTGGGAATTTGGAAAAAAGTCTGGGAATTTGGAAAAAAGTCTGGGAATTTGGAAAAAAGTCTGGGAATTTGGAAAAAAGTCTGGGAATTTGGAAAAAAGTCTGGGAATTTGGAAAAAAGTCGGGAATTTGGAAAAAAGTCGGGAATTTGGAAAAAAGTCGGGAATTTGGAAAAAAGTCGGGAATTTGGAAAAAAGTCGGGAATTTGGAAAAAAGTCGGGAATTTGGAAAAAAGTCGGGAATTTGGAAAAAAGTCGGGAATTTGGAAAAAAGCCGGGAATTTGGAAAAAAGTCGGGAATTTGGAAAAAAGTCGGGAATTTGGAAAAAAGTCGGGAATTTGGAAAAAAGTCAGGAATTTGGAAAAAAGTCGGGGATTTGGAAAAAAGTCGGGGATTTGGAAAAAAGTCGGGGATTTGGAAAAAAGTCGGGGATTTGGAAAAAAGTCTGGGATTTGTAAAAAAGTCTGGGATTTGGAAAAAAGTCTGGGATTTAAAGTTTTTTCCTAAAACGTCAGGGATTTCATTTGGTAAACAGCTCAAAATGGTCTGGGATATTGGCAAGGTCAGGGACAAGCTGGAAAAGTCAAGAATTTTCACAGCCATTTGGGCTCTCGTCTTTATTGCACATGCGCAAGAAATGTAAGCAGAAAGCCAACAAATGAAATCTCAGTAAGAAAGACATCAGAATTATGACGCGTGGCGGAGAACACTCAAGTCCTGCCCTCAAAACCCACATGAGGATCCAATGGTTCCTATTAGCTTATGGATTCCTACTATTACTTAAATCCTGACCCTAAACCAATATTCCGTTGACCTAAGCCTTGTCATTGGCGGGAAAATTTTAAATATGTCTACTAAATTGATTTTAAAGTAAAATTACTGGCCATTAATTAATTAATTTCCCTGTAAATTAAGCCATTATAAAAATAATTTTAGGTTTAATTTCGCTGTTTTAATTAATTTGGTTCAGGTTGTTCAAATAGTTGGCACCAAGTTATCAACAAGCATTCTAGCCAACCAGTTAAACACGTTTATTTGAAAGAGTTGTGGTCGAGTTTGTCGAATAAAATCGGAAATGGTACTCGTCAGAGCAAGAGGGCGCTGGAATCGGATGATTTTAAAGTAGCGGAGGAAGGGGGCGTGGCCTGGAAAGCCGAAGAAGATTGCGTTCCCGTCATATCGTTAACCAGAGTCAAACACGCTCAGGATTTTTTAGATTCCTTTCTATTGCAAGTGAGTATAGTTCAATTCAATTCAAAAGGCATTCCACACAGATTCAAAACCGAGGGGCTAGCCACTTACGAAATATGGTGTACAAGCCTTAAGAAATATATTTCACTATTTCGAGAAATATCGTAATATTGAGAAATATCGGAAATATAGGGAAATATCTGAAATAATGAGAAATATCGGAAATAATGAGAAATATCGGAAACATTGGGAAATAATGAGAAATATCGGAAATATTGGGAAATAATGAGAAATATCGGAAATATTGGGAAATAATGAGAAATATCGGAAATATTGGGAAATAATGAGAAATATCGGAAATATTGGGAAATAATGAGAAATATCGGAAATATTAAGAAATAATGAGAAATATCGGAAATATTGGGAAATAATGAGAAATATTGGGAAATAATGAGAAATATTGGGAAATAATGAGAAATATTGGGAAATAATGAGAAATATCGGAAATATTGGGAAATAATGAGAAATATCGGAAATATTGGGAAATAATGAGAAATATCGGAAATATTGGGAAATAATGAGAAATATCGGAAATATTGGGAAATAATGAGAAATATCGGAAATAATGAGAAATATCGGAAATATTAAGAAATAATGAGAAATATCGGAAATATTAAGAAATAATGAGAAATATCGGAAATATTGGGAAATAATGAGAAATATCGGAAATAATGAGAAATATCGGAAACATTGGGAAATAATGAGAAATATCGGAAACATTGGGAAATAATGAGAAATATCGGAAATATTGGGAGATAATGAGAAATATCGGAAATATTGGGAAATAATGAGAAATATCGGAAATATTGGGAAATAATGAGAAATATCGGAAATAATGAGAAATATCGGAAATATTAAGAAATAATGAGAAATATCGGAAATATTGGGAAATAATGAGAAATATTGGGAAATAATGAGAAATATTGGGAAATAATGAGAAATATCGGAAATAATGAGGAATATCGGAAATATTGGGAAATAATGAGAAATATTGGGAAATAATGAGAAATATTGGGAAATAATGAGAAATATCGGAAATATTGGGAAATAATGAGAAATATTGGGAAATAATGAGAAATACTGGGAAATAATGAGAAATATCGGAAATAATGAGAAATATCGGAAATATTGGGAAATAATGAGAAATATCGGAAATATTGGGAAATAATGAGAAATATTAAGAAATAATGAGAAATATCGGAAATATTGGGAAATAATGAGAAATATCGGAAATATTGGGAAATAATGAGAAATATTAAGAAATAATGAGAAATATCGGAAATATTGGGAAATAATGAGAAATATCGGAAATATTGGGAAATAATGAGAAATATTAAGAAATAATGAGAAATATCGGAAATATTGGGAAATAATGAGAAATATCGGAAATATTAAGAAATAATGAGAAATATCGGAAATAATGAGAAATATCGGAAACATTGGGAAATAATGAGAAATATCGGAAACATTGGGAAATAATGAGAAATATCGGAAATATTGGGAGATAATGAGAAATATCGGAAATATTGGGAAATAATGAGAAATATCGGAAATATTGGGAAATAATGAGAAATATCGGAAATAATGAGAAATATCAGAAATATTAAGAAATAATGAGAAATATCGGAAATATTGGGAAATAATGAGAAATATTGGGAAATAATGAGAAATATTGGGAAATAATGAGAAATATCGGAAATATTGGGAAATAATGAGAAATATCGGAAATATTGGGAAATAATGAGAAATATCGGAAATAATGAGAAATATCGGAAATATTAAGAAATAATGAGAAATATCGGAAATATTAAGAAATAATGAGAAATATCGGAAATATTGGGAAATAATGAGAAATATCGGAAATATTAAGAAATAATGAGAAATATCGGAAATAATGAGAAATATCGGAAACATTGGGAAATAATGAGAAATATCGGAAATATTGGGAGATAATGAGAAATATCGGAAATATTGGGAAATAATGAGAAATATCGGAAATATTGGGAAATAATGAGAAATATCGGAAATAATGAGAAATATCGGAAATATTAAGAAATAATGAGAAATATCGGAAATATTGGGAAATAATGAGAAATATTGGGAAATAATGAGAAATATTGGGAAATAATGAGAAATATCGGAAATATTGGGAAATAATGAGAAATATCGGAAATATTGGGAAATAATGAGAAATATCGGAAATATTGGGAAATAATGAGAAATATTGGGAAATAATGAGGAATATCGGAAATATTGGGAAATAATGAGAAATATCGGAAATATTGGGAAATAATGAGAAATATCGGAAATAATGAGAAATATCGGAAATATTAAGAAATAATGAGAAATATCGGAAATATTGGGAAATAATGAGAAATATCGGAAATATTGGGAAATAATGAGAAATATCGGAAATATTGGGAAATAATGAGAAATATCGGAAATATTGGGAAATAATGAGAAATATCGGAAATATTGGGAAATAATGAGAAATATCGGAAACATTGGGAAATAATGAGAAATATCGGAAATATTGGGAAATAATGAGAAATATCGGAAATATTGGGAAATAATGAGAAATATCGGAAATATTGGGAAATAATGAGAAATATCGGAAACATTGGGAAATAATGAGAAATATCGGAAACATTGGGAAATAATGAGAAATATCGGAAATATTGGGAAATAATGAGAAATATCGGAAATATTGGGAAATAATGAGAAATATCGGAAATATTAAGAAATAATGAGAAATATCGGAAATATAGGGAAATACGAAGGAATAATGGAAATATTGGAAATTTAAGGGAAATATCGTGAAAATATTGGAAATTTTAGGAGAAATATCGGGAAATAAAGAAATACAAAAATAATAGAAATAAATCGGAAATATTTGGAAATAAGAAATCTGGTGTACATTTTTTGGGGAAGTGAGTAGCCCCTCGTTCAAAACAAACACTCGATCTTTACTAAATTTTATTTGTACGAGAATTTCCAGGTATTATGCGATAAAATACCAGTGTTTGGCCCTTAATCTTGATTAGACCAAAAACTATTACTAAAAACTGTCATTGTAGACAAAGACGGGAAAGTGTAAAGGATGAGTGTAGATAATTAATTGCCTGAAGTAGCAGATATTCAAATTTTCATTTTTGAAGACATGATTATGCAGGGTTCATACAAACCTGGAAAACAGGGAAATAAATACTTGACAAAAACCTCAGGGAAAAATCAGGGAAATTTCGAATTTTTAGTAAAATTCAGGGAAATCAGGGAAATAAATTGTTGACAAAAACCTCAGGGAAAAATCAGGGAAATTTCGAGTTTTTAGTAAAATTAAGGGAAATCAGGGAAATAAATAGTTGACAAAAACCTCAGGGAAAGATCAGGGAAATTTCGAATTTTTAGTAAAATTAAGGGAAATCAGGGAAAGATCAGGGAAATTTCGAATTTTTAGTAAAATTAAGGGAAATCAGGGAAATTTTCAAGGGTTCATACAAACCTGGAAAACCTGGGAAAATCAGGGAAATTTTCAAGGGTTCATACAAACCTGGAAAACCTGGGAAAATCAGGGAAATAAATAGTTGACAAAAACATCAGGGAAATTTAGAATTTTTAGTAAAATTCAGGGAAATCAGTGAAATTTGCGTCAAACAGGGGCCGAGTAATTAAGCAAAATGTTCAATATAAGACATCCTCCATAGGATTAACATTACACTATACTTTGGAGGCTGATAACTCTGGTTCTACTAGAGATACGGGGATGTCCTTTGACTATGTTATAGACCTATTTATCCCCCATCCAACCATGCTAACAACTTACGGCTACGACAAACAGGGGCCGAGTAATTGAGGAAAATGTTCGTGAACATACCCTCCATAGGATTAACATTACACTATAACTTTGGAGGCTCATAACTCTGGTTCTACTAGAGATACGGGGATGCCCTTTGATTATGTAATAATCCTATTTCCCCCCCTCCCTTCTCCGTTAACATTGCACCATAGCATACTCCATATAAGGGAAAAACCTGGAAAATTCAGGGAAGTATATGGGGAAAAACCAGGAAATCTCGGGGAAATTTGTTTTCCAAAAGTTGTATGGACCCTGATATAATTATTTAAGAAAAACCTCTTAATTGCGTCTCGACTTGGAGAGGTTTATTTTGGTTTCCCAACTTGTTTCGTGTTATTTTGCCCCAAAAAGTGTAACCCAAATTTAATTCTTAAAATTAGTCTTAGACTTTAATCTGATATCGGATTTTTTTATGATATTACATTTTTTTTAAAAAAAGCACATATTGAACCTCTTTAAAGTCCCGTGTGTCTGAATTTGTGTGAAATGACCCATGTGTCTTTCTAATTCATGGTTTTTAATCCGAAAAACGCACCCTCTTAAGGAACCCGTCCCTAATATAATTTAATCTCTTTAATTAAAATTTAATTAGGGTCGAGATTGGTTTTCCTCGTGGCTTTCCATATCGGAAGCATTTCCACTTTTAGTGAAATTTGATCTCTTACCTTTTGTTGACATTGGAGGAACTCTACAAACTAGAATACATTTAGACCCTATTGCGCAGGTACGTATTTACCCAGGCTTACGTTTTACACAGGGGTTGTTCTTTACCTATTACCACTTCCATCCCTACTGTAAAGGCTCGTGCAAATGCTATTTTTAAGGCGGTTTCTAATAGGCACAAAGTTTTGGCTTAAAGCAAAACGCGGGTCCAGTGGATCCCCTACAAGTTGACTTTCCTCCTTACTTCCGGGTTTACCTTGGCGAAGGCTAGTGGGCGGGATTTATGAGTGCACTTTTAAGTCCCGCCCACAAATGCCTAGCTCCTTTCGCCAAGCATAAACTGGAGTTTGTAAGAAAAGTCAACTTGTAGGGGATCCACTGGACCTGCGCAGCTTTGCTTCAAATAGCCAGGGACTCTATTTAGGCCCAAATCTTGGTACGAGGTTACCTCCCATTTTTTTAAATGTTAGTAGTTTTTGGAAAGCGCCATCTAGTGAGCGAATTCTGTACTTGGATTTTGGTCCGTATTTTAAAAATGGCCGCGGACAACAACAATCTTTATGACACAGAGTTAAGCCTTTGTCTGCTTCCGAATGAAGTTTGCAAACCCGCGATCTCCATTCCCTTAAATCCCTATCACTACTTTTACAGCCAAGAACGGAACATGTTCTACCCCAGCTTGCCATTTTTATTTTTCAAAACTTACTAATTACCAATGAGAATTAAAAAATATGTTCAAATCATCGGATTCACCGAGCCAAAGGATTTCAGACGATGGTTTTGAACTTCCTGCTTTTGAACGCTAGATGGCTTTAAACACCGACGTTTAAAGAGACAAAAAATACCGAATTTTATGCTTTACTTCGACGCTAGATGGCAGTAGCAAAAACTACTAAGACCCTATGGCAGCCCCCCTGGAATTTGCCTGGTAAACGACGTATAGCCAGGGATATTATTTAGCAGGGTTCGTACACGACCTGGAAAAGTCAGGGAAATTGAAAATGGACCTAAAAAGTCAGGGAAAAATATATTCGAGTGAAATTGAAATTGAGTCTGGATAACAGTATAAGGTTGACCAGAAGATGTGATGTCTGAGACTTGACCAGAGCCCCAAATTCGCGGAGCTCGCTCCAATTATTTATGAAACGAAATAGTTAAATTTAAACGAAATAGTTGGCTTATTTTTATAACAATAACAACTCGTGCAAATGGTAAGGGAAATTTGTGTAATTTAGTCAGGGAAAACCTGGAAAAGTCAGGGAATTTCATTCCAAAAGTTTTGTACGAACCCTGTTTAGGCCCAAATTACGAATTGCATTTGACTGCCCGGGGGCAAGTGCTAACAACAGGGGACGCCGATACTGGTCTCCAGTTGTTAACGCCCCATGCGACTTGCTCCGAACAGTCCCGCGGAATTCGCCATAAGTAGGAAAGACAAGGGGGTAGAACTTTCCATATATTTTTTTTGGGCGCCTGCACCCTATGCTTTTTGGATCATAGAATGAACTGAAACTGCATTATATGTTTCAAAACTAAGGTTTCCTTTCCTACCCCTTTTTTTGCATTGGAAAGGTCTATTGACAGTTTCACAGTATCACAGTATCTTTACTCTTGATTGTTACTACCGACTTGTTTTAAAAAGATGTGTTCAAATTTGTGTTTAGAACTTGTCGAGTGAAGTAGTTCAAGTTGAGATGTGCGTCAGTCACGAAACGCCTCCCTTATTTATCAAAGGGAAGGCGGATTGTGCCGAAGAGTACTCCATGATCATTTCTTCTAATAAAAATCTTGGTGTTGTTAAGTATTTCCCCTTTCCTCAACCCGGTACTTGGTTCATATCTTTCGCAATTTCCTGCTACAACTCATCGGGGTAATTACGACTTTTACTTATAATGCGCCGCTAGTCGTGTGAAAATTTGTGGTTTTGGTAAGAAGAAGTTGAACTAAGAACGGAAATTATATTAATTGCAGCAAAATTCGTTCGTAAAAGTAGCGTAAAGGGTTCAATGATAAAATAGACGTTGATTTTAGAAGATTTTCAAAAAAGCCTATCTTTAGCCTAAAGGCCCATTTACACTAGACTAAAATCTTACGTTCACGTCGGCGAAGTCGCTTTGTTCGCTTCATTAGACTGTTCACACTTGTCAACGACTACGTAAAATATTCGCGGGTTTAAGGTTGAAAAAATTCAATTTCGTCTGTCAGTGTCGAGATGGCAGCACCTCTTTTTAGCGCCTTTTCTTTAGCAGACGGCAGACGCGCTCTAGGGCTCTACTCAGTTTGGACTTTATTGGAATGCGATTCGGCTATTTTAGGATTTAAATAAGATGGACAAAAACAACCTGCCTATTTGATTGATTTTTCGCTCTTCTAATGAAAAAATAACTTGTTAACAAATTATTATTTTGCAAAATTAGCGCAGTTGTCTCTTCGGAGTTCATACTTGTTCGAAATAGGCCTAATTCAATGCAAACGTATTTTTCACTTTCAAAATTTCCCACCTTAACTGAACGAGCTCCTGATTGGTTCAAAAAATCAGAGTATACCTCACTCACTTTTTGGTCGTCACTGTCGTCTGCTCTCTTGTCTGAACAGGCAAAGGAACGTTCCGACGCGACCGAAACGAAGTTAACGACACGACCGACGCGAACGTAAGATTTTAGTCTAGTGTAAATGGGCCTTAAAAGATTATTTCGAGTATTGGGTTTCTTTTTTTTTCGATTAAGATTAGTTTTCTTTCCTATTAATCGACAAATAGTTACTTTTTTTATTGATCGATTAATATTGACTTTATATTTTCGATTAAACGATTAATATTAGCTTTATATTTTCGATTAAGCGATTAATATTAGCTTTATATTTTCGATTAAGCGATTAATATTAGCTTTATATTTTCGATTAAGCGATTAATATTAGCTTTATATTTTCGATTAAGCGATTAATATTAGCTTTATATTTTCGATTAAGCGATTAATATTAGCTTTATATTTTCGATTAAGCAATTAATATTGGCTTTTTTAAATAATCGATTAATATTCGCTTTCTTTTTGTACTAAACGATTAAAATTGCCATTCTGTACTTCGACAATTTGACTGTTTGCTTTTTTCGACTAAACGATTAATATTTGCTTGCTTTAAAAGATTAATCGATTAGTATTAGGTTTCTTTTTTATTTATTGATAAATTTTGACGTAATTGTTTTGTAGATTAATCGATAAATTTTGACTTAATTGTTTGGTAGATTAATCGATAAATTTTGACTTAATTGTTTGGTAGATTAATCGATAAATTTTGACTTAATTGTTTTGTAGATTAATCGATAAATTTTGACTTAATTGTTCTGTAGATTAATCGATAAATTTTGACTTAATTGTTTTGTAGATTAATCGATTAATTTCGACTAAATTGTTTGGTAGATTAATCGATTAATTTTGACTAAATTGTTTGGTAGATTAATCGATTAATTTTGACTAAATTGTTTGGTAGATTAATCGATTAATTTTGAATTAATTGTTTTGTAGATTAATCGATTAATTTTGAATTAATTGTTTTGTAGATTAATCGATTAATTTTGACTTAATTGTTTGGTAGATTAATCGATTAATTTTGACTAAATTGTTTGGTAGATTAATCGATTAATTTTGACTAAATTGTTTGGTAGATTAATCGATTAATTTTGACTAAATTGTTTGGTAGATTAATCGATTAATTTTGACTAAATTGTTTGGTAGATTAATCGATTAATTTTGACTTAATTCATTGTTTTGTTGATTAATCGATTAATCTCGACTTAGTTTTTTGCGAGTAGTCGACTTATGTCCGAATACGAAAATTTTCACGCGACTTAAATGCACGTTTGCTCAAAATACTCAACTAACGCTACTTTTAACTTAAATCTACTCTGAAGGCATCAAATCCAAAGTTGCGAGTTGGATCAAGTGATGGTGGACTTAGCAATCCGATTGCAGCCTTGCGTTTTCGAGGGACAACCGTGCGGATCGCACGGCTTGTGTCGAGAGAATCATTTTCGTCAGTTTTACTTCAGTTCTTGCAGTTGCGTTGCCGGATATAAAGGCTGGGGTTGCACTGACAGCAGCGCCTCCGTTTCTTCTTCGGTCGAGTTGATGAAGACCTTGCTCTTAACGCTAAGCAACGCCTTTTTTCTACCGGCCATTTTGTTAGCTATACGGAGGAAATACTTCACTGAAGCTATTGTCTATTCGGTTACAATGTTCTTTTCAACGGTAAGATACGTTTGTTTGTGAATTTAGGCAATTTTTACTCCAGTTTTAGGCTTAACATTGTTTTAAAGGGAGGGTGAAGTAGAAAATCAAGCAGTGTTTGCCACGGGTCAGGGAAATCCTGGAAAAGTCAGGGAATTTAAAAATGGACCGGAAAGGTCAGGGAAAAGTCGGGAATTATAAAAGTTTCAGCAAAGTCAGGGAATTTTAAAAGTTTCAGCAAAGTCAGGGAATTTTAAAAGTTTCAGCAAAGTCAGGGAATTTTAAAAGTTTCAGCAAAGTCAGGGAATTTTAAAAGTTTCAGCAAAGTCAGGGAATTTTAAAAGTTTCAGCAAAGTCAGGGAATTTTAAAAGTTTCAGCAAAGTCAGGGAATTTTAAAAGTTTCAGCAAAGTCAGGGAATTTTAAAAGTTTCAGCAAAGTCAGGGAATTTTAAAAGTTTCAGCAAAGTCAGGGAATTTTAAACTTTCAGCAAAGTCAGGGAATTTTAAAAGTTTCAGCAAAGTCAGGGAATTTTAAAAGTTTCAGCAAAGTCAGGGAATTTTAAAAGTTTCAGCAAAGTCAGGGAATTTTAAAAGTTTCAGCAAAGTCAGGGAATTTTAAAAGTTTCAGCAAAGTCAGGGAATTTTAAAAGTTTCAGCAAAGTCAGGGAATTTTAAAAGTTTCAGCAGCAAAGTCAGGGAATTTTAAAAGTTTCAGCAGCAAAGTCAGGGAATTTTAAAAGTTTCAGCAGCAAAGTCAGGGAATTTTAAAAGTTTCAGCAAATTCAGGGAATTTTAAAAGTTTCAGCAAAGTCAGGGAATTTTAAAAGTTTCAGCAAAGTCAGGGAATTTTAAAAGTTTCAGCAAAGTCAGGGAATTTTAAAAGTTTCAGCAAAGTCAGGGAATTTTAAGTTTCAGAAAAGTCAGGGAATTTTAAAAGTTTCAGCAAAGTGAGGGAATTTTAAAAGTTTCAGCAAAGTCAGGGAATTTTAAAAGTTTCAGCAAAGTCAGGGAATTTTAAAAGTTTCAGCAAAGTCAGGGAATGCTAGAGCCCTTCACTTCTAGTCTCATCTCACTTCTGAGTTTATTTAATTATAAGCACTTAAAATGTGGTGTAAACATCTACACTTTCGGCCTAAAAAGGTCAGGGAAAATCTCGGAAAAAGGTCAGGGAAAATCTCGGAAAAAGGTCAGGGAAAATCTCGGAAAAAGTTCAGGGAAAATCTCGGAAAAAGGTCAGGGAAAATCTCGGAAAAAGTTCAGGGAAAATCTCGGAAAAAGTTCAGGGAAAATCTCGGAAAAAGTTCAGGGAAAATCTCGGAAAAAGGTCAGGGAAAATCTCGGAAAAAGGTCAGGGAAAATCTCGGAAAAAGTTCAGGGAAAATCTCGGAAAAAGGTCAGGGAAAATCTCGGAAAAAGGTCAGGGAAAATCTCGGAAAAAGGTCAGGGAAAATCTCGGAAAAAGGTCAGGGAAAATCTCGGAAAAAGGTCAGGGAAAATCTCGGAAAAAGGTCAGGGAAAATCTCGGAAAAAGGTCAGGGAAAATCTCGGAAAAAGGTCAGGGAAAATCTCGGAAAAAGGTCAGGGAAAATCTCGGAAAAAGGTCAGGGAAAATCTCGGAAAAAGGTCAGGGAAAATCTCGGAAAAAGGTCAGGGAAAATCTCGGAAAAAGGTCAGGGAAAATCTCGGAAAAAGGTCAGGGAAAATCTCGGAAAAAGGTCAGGGAAAATCTCGGAAAAAGGTCAGGGAAAATCTCGGAAAAAGGTCAGGGAAAATCTCGGAAAAAGGTCAGGGAAAATCTCGGAAAAAGGTCAGGGAAAATCTCGGAAAAAGGTCAGGGAAAATCTCGGAAAAAGGTCGGAAAATCTCGGAAAAAGTTCAGGGAAAATCTCGGAAAAAGGTCAGGGAAAATCTCGGAAAAAGGTCAGGGAAAATCTCGGAAAAAGGTCAGGGAAAATCTCGGAAAAAGGTCAGGGAAAATCTCGGAAAAAGGTCAGGGAAAATCTCGGAAAAAGGTCAGGGAAAATCTCGGAAAAAGGTCAGGGAAAATCTCGGAAAAAGGTCAGGGAAAATCTCGGAAAAAGGTCAGGGAAAATCTCGGAAAAAGGTCAGGGAAAATCTCGGAAAAAGGTCAGGGAAAATCTCGGAAAAAGGTCAGGGAAAATCTCGGAAAAAGGTCAGGGAAAATCTCGGAAAAAGGTCAGGGAAAATCTCGGAAAAAGGTCAGGGAAAATCTCGGAAAAAGGTCAGGGAAAATCTCGGAAAAAGGTCAGGGAAAATCTCGGAAAAGGTCAGGGAAAATCTCGGAAAAAGGTCAGGGAAAATCTCGGAAAAAGGTCAGGGAAAATCTCGGAAAAAGGTCAGGGAAAATCTCGGAAAAAGGTCAGGGAAAATCTCGGAAAAAGGTCAGGGAAAATCTCGGAAAAAGGTCAGGGAAAATCTCAGAAAAAGGTCAGGGAAAATCTCAGAAAAAGGTCAGGGAAAATCTCAGAAAAAGGTCAGGGAAAACCTCAGAAAAAGGTCAGGGAAAATCTCAGAAAAAGGTCTGGGAAAATCTGAGAAAAAGGTCGGGGAAAATCTGAGAAAAAGGTCAGGGAAAATCTCAGAAAAAGGTCAGGGAAAATCTCAGAAAAAGGTCAGGGAAAATCTCAGAAAAAGGTCAGGGAAAATCTCAGAAAAAGGTCGGGGAAAATCTCAGAAAAAGGTCGGGGAAAATCTGAGAAAACGTTATGGGAAAATCTGAGAAAAAGGTCAGGGAAAATCTCGGAAAAAGGTCAGGGAAAATCTCGGAAAAAGGTCAGGGAAAATCTCGGAAAAAGGTCAGGGAAAATCTCGGAAAAAGGTCAGGGAAAATCTCAGAAAAAGGTCAGGGAAAATCTCAGAAAAAGGTCAGGGAAAATCTCAGAAAAAGGTCGGGGAAAATCTCAGAAAAAGGTCGGGGAAAATCTCAGAAAAAGGTCGGGGAAAATCTCAGAAAAAGGTCAGGGAAAACCTCAGAAAAAGGTCAGGGAAAACCTCAGAAAAAGGTCAGGGAAAACCTCAGAAAAAGGTCAGGGAAAATCTCAGAAAAAGGTCGGGGAAAATCTGAGAAAAAGGTCGGGGAAAATCTGAGAAAAAGGTCAGGGAAAATCTCAGAAAAAGGTCAGGGAAAATCTCAGAAAAAGGTCAGGGAAAATCTCAGAAAAAGGTCAGGGAAAATCTCAGAAAAAGGTCGGGGAAAATCTCAGAAAAAGGTCGGGGAAAATCTGAGAAAACGTTATGGGAAAATCTGAGAAAAAGGTCAGGGAAAATCTGAGAAAAAGGTCAGGGAAAACCTCAGAAAAAGGTCAGGGAAAACCTCAGAAAAAGGTCAGGGAAAACCTCAGAAAAAGGTCAGGGAAAACCTCAGAAAAAGGTCAGGGAAAATCTCAGAAAAAGGTCGGGGAAAATCTCAGAAAAAGGTCGGGGAAAATCTGAGAAAAAGGTCAGGGAAAATCTCAGAAAAAGGTCAGGGAAAATCTCAGAAAAAGGTCAGGGAAAATCTCAGAAAAAGGTCGGGGAAAATCTCAGAAAAAGGTCGGGGAAAATCTCAGAAAAAGTTATGGGAAAATCTGAGAAAAAGGTCAGGGAAATCTGAGAAAAAGGTCAGAGAAAATCTGAGAAAAAGGTCAGGGAAAATCTGAGAAAAAGGTCAGGGAAAATCTCAGAGAAAGGTCGGGGAAAATCTCAGAAAAAGTTATGGGAAAATCTCAGAAAAAGGTCAGGGAAAATCTGAGAAAAAGTTCAGGGAAAATCTGAGAAAAAGGTCAGGGAAAACCTCAGAAAAAGGTCAGGGAAAACCTCAGAAAAAGGTCAGGGAAAACCTCAGAAGAAGGTCGGGGAAAATCTCAGAAGGTCGGGGAAAATCTGAGAAAAAGTTATGGGAAAATCTGAGAAAAAGGTCAGGGAAAACCTCAGAAAAAGGTCGGGGAAAATCTCTAAAAAAGGTCGGGGAAAATCTCTAAAAAAGGTCGGGGAAAATCTCAGAAAAAGGTCGGGGAAAATCTGAGAAAAAGGTCAGGGAAAATCTCAGAAAAAGGTCGGGGAAAATCTCTGAAAAAGGTCGGGGAAAATCTCAGAAAAAGGTCGGGGAAAAATCTCTGAAAAAGGTCGGGGAAAAATCTCTGAAAAAGGTCGGGGAAAAATCTCTGAAAAAGGTCGGGGAAAAATCTCAGAAAAAGGTCAGGGAAAATCTCAGAAAAAGGTCAGGGAAAATCTGAGAAAAAGGTCGGGGAAAATCTGAGAAAAAGGTCGGGGAAAATCTCAGAAAAAGGTCGGGGAAAATCTCAGAAAAAGGTCGGGGAAAATCTCAGAAAAAGGTCGGGGAAAATCTCAGAGAAAGGTCGGGGAAAATCTGAGAAAAAGTTCAGGGAAAATCTGAGAAAAAGTTCAGGGAAAATCTGAGAAAAAGTTCAGGGAAAATCTGAGAAAAAGTTATGGGAAAATCTGAGAAAAAGGTCAGGGAAATCTCAGGAAAAGGTCAGGGAAAATCTGAGAAAAAGGTCAGGGAAAATCTGAGAAAAAGGTCAGAGAAAATCTGAGAAAAAGGTCAGGGAAAATCTGAGAAAAAGGTCAGGGAAATCTCAGGAAAAGGTCAGGGAAAATCTGAGAAAAAGGTCAGGGAAAATCTGAGAAAAAGGTCAGAGAAAATCTGAGAAAAAGGTCAGGGAAAATCTGAGAAAAAGGTCAGGGAAAATCTGAGAAAAAGGTCGGGGAAAATCTCAGAGAAAGGTCGGGGAAAATCTCAGAAAAAGTTATGGGAAAATCTCAGAAAAAGGTCAGGGAAAATCTGAGAAAAAGTTCAGGGAAAATCTGAGAAAAAGTTCAGGGAAAATCTGAGAAAAAGGTCAGGGAAAACCTCAGAAAAAGGTCAGGGAAATCTCAGGAAAAGGTCAGGGAAAATCTCAGAAAAAGGTCAGGGAAAATCTCAGAAAAAGGTCAGGGAAAATCTCAGAAAAAGGTCGGGGAAAATCTCAGAAAAAGGTCGGGGAAAATCTGAGAAAACGTTATGGGAAAATCTGAGAAAAAGGTCAGGGAAAATCTCAGGAAAAGGTCAGGGAAAATCTGAGAAAAAGGTCAGGGAAAACCTCAGAAAAAGGTCAGGGAAAACCTCAGAAAAAGGTCAGGGAAAATCTCAGAAAAAGGTCGGGGAAAATCTCAGAAAAAGGTCAGGGAAAATCTCAGAAAAAGGTCAGGGAAAATCTCAGAAAAAGGTCGGGGAAAATCTCAGAAAAAGGTCGGGGAAAATCTCAGAAAAAGTTATGGGAAAATCTGAGAAAAAGGTCAGGGAAAATCTCAGGAAAAGGTCAGGGAAAATCTGAGAAAAAGGTCAGGGAAATCTGAGAAAAAGTTCAGGGAAAATCTGAGAAAAAGGTCAGGGAAAACCTCAGAAAAAGGTCAGGGAAAACCTCAGAAAAAGGTCAGGGAAAACCTCAGAAGAAGGTCGGGGAAAATCTCAGAAGGTCGGGGAAAATCTGAGAAAAAGTTATGGGAAAATCTGAGAAAAAGGTCAGGGAAAACCTCAGAAAAAGGTCGGGGAAAATCTCTAAAAAAGGTCGGGGAAAATCTCTAAAAAAGGTCGGGGAAAATCTCAGAAAAAGATCGGGGAAAATCTGAGAAAAAGGTCGGGGAAAATCTGAGAAAAAGGTCGGGGAAAATCTCTGAAAAAGGTCGGGGAAAATCTCAGAAAAAGGTCGGGGAAAATCTGAGAAAAAGGTCAGGGAAAATCTCAGAGAAAGGTCGGGGAAAATCTCAGAAAAAGTTATGGGAAAATCTCAGAAAAAGGTCAGGGAAAATCTGAGAAAAAGTTCAGGGAAAATCTGAGAAAAAGGTCAGGGAAAACCTCAGAAAAAGGTCAGGGAAAACCTCAGAAAAAGGTCAGGGAAAACCTCAGAAGAAGGTCGGGGAAAATCTCAGAAGGTCGGGGAAAATCTGAGAAAAAGTTATGGGAAAATCTGAGAAAAAGGTCAGGGAAAACCTCAGAAAAAGGTCGGGGAAAATCTCTAAAAAAGGTCGGGGAAAATCTCTAAAAAAGGTCGGGGAAAATCTCAGAAAAAGATCGGGGAAAATCTGAGAAAAAGGTCGGGGAAAATCTGAGAAAAAGGTCGGGGAAAATCTCTGAAAAAGGTCGGGGAAAATCTCAGAAAAAGGTCGGGGAAAAATCTCTGAAAAAGGTCGGGGAAAAATCTCTGAAAAAGGTCGGGGAAAAATCTCAGAAAAAGGTCAGGGAAAATCTCAGAAATAGGTCAGGGAAAATCTGAGAAAAAGGTCAGGGAAAATCTGAGAAAAAGGTCGGGGAAAATCTCAGAAAAAGGTCGGGGAAAATCTCAGAAAAAGGTCGGGGAAAATCTCAGAGAAAGGTCGGGGAAAATCTGAGAAAAAGTTCAGGGAAAATCTGAGAAAAAGTTCAGGGAAAATCTCAGAAAAAGTTCAGGGAAAATCTCAGAAAAAGTTATGGGAAAATCTGAGAAAAAGGTCAGGGAAATCTCAGGAAAAGGTCAGGGAAAATCTGAGAAAAAGGTCAGGGAAAATCTGAGAAAAAGGTCAGGGAAAATCTGAGAAAAAGGTCAGGGAAAATCTGAGAAAAAGGTCGGGGAAAATCTCAGAGAAAGGTCGGGGAAAATCTCAGAAAAAGTTATGGGAAAATCTCAGAAAAAGGTCAGGGAAAATCTGAGAAAAAGTTCAGGGAAAATCTGAGAAAAAGTTCAGGGAAAATCTGAGAAAAAGGTCAGGGAAAACCTCAGAAAAAGGTCAGGGAAAACCTCAGAAAAAGGTCAGGGAAAACCTCAGAAAAAGGTCAGGGAAAACCTCAGAAAAAGGTCGGGGAAAACCTCAGAAAAAGGTCGGGGAAAACCTCAGAAAAAGGTCGGGGAAAACCTCAGAAAAAGGTCGGGGAAAACCTCAGAAGGTCGGGGAAAATCTGAGAAAAAGTTATGGGAAAATCTGAGAAAAAGTTATGGGAAAATCTGAGAAAAAGTTATGGGAAAATCTGAGAAAAAGGTCGGGGAAAACCTCAGAAGGTCGGGGAAAATCTGAGAAAAAGTTATGGGAAAATCTGAGAAAAAGGTCAGGGAAAACCTCAGAAAAAGGTCGGGGAAAATCTCTAAAAAAGGTCGGGGAAAAATCTCTGAAAAAGGTCGGGGAAAAAGGTCGGGGAAAAATGTCGGGGAAAAATCTCAGAAAAAGGTCGGGGAAAAATCTCAGAAAAAGGTCGGGGAAAAATCTCAGAAAAAGGTCGGGGAAAAATCTCAGAAAAAGGTCAGGGAAAATCTCAGGAAAAGGTCAGGGAAAATTTCAGAAAAAGGTCAGGGAGAACCTGGAAAAGTCAGGGAATTTGGTTCTGAAAATTCCGTGGCATCGATGTTTAATCACTTGATTTTCTACTCTACCCTCCCTTTAATTAAGAGAAAAAATATCCGCGCATTAATTAGAAAATGTTTTTTCTGTTTATATTTTATTTAGTTTTACCACGCGTGTGACGTTGAAAGGTTTAGTTTTTGTTTAATGAAATACGAAGTACTTCAGTTTTGCGATTTCTACTCGGCCATTCTCTCAGTTTGGGTGACGATAGTGGCCATTGCTGGACTCAATGAAATGGTCACTTCAATCGCGCACATGTCCGGTGCACTCGGAATCGCTCTGGGTGTCGAATATCAAAGAACGGGCTTTTGGGTCTTTGTTATACCCTTCGTTATCGGCGTGGCAATTTTAATACTGTCTTGGGTAAGTCACGATGTTTTAAAAATTATTTCGAATGTTTCACACTTTGGATCGAAATATATAAGGTTAATGGTTTTGAAACTGAAAAGGTGTAGGAAATTTTAACGCATGTGCAATAAAAACTCTCGAGTCAAAACTCTTTAATGTCAATTAATTGAGTAGAGCTCGGCATTTTCGATCAATTATCCACTTTATTTTATTTTTATCCATATCCGAAAATTATCCACAGAACTTACATGTTAAATCGTATTATAATCCACAAATTTGTTTATAAATAATCGGTTATCCACCAATTTGTGGATAATTGATCGAAAATGCCGAGCTCTATAATTGAGAGATTTGGTCGATATTTTTGACGATTAGTCGATACATTGTCGATTAATCGACTTTGTCAATATTTTCGTAGATTAATCGAGAGACTTTCCACATTTTAGTCGATTAATCGAGAGGCTTTGTCCAGATTTTTGTCGATTAATCGAGAGGCTTTGTCCAAATTTTGATCGATTAATCGAAGGACTTTGTCCAAATTTTGATCGATTAATCGAAGGACTTTGTCCAAATTTTGATCGATTAATCGAAGGACTTTGTCCAAATTTTGATCGATTAATCGAAGGACTTTGTCCAAATTTTGATCGATTAATCGAAGGACTTTGTCCAAATTTTGATCGATTAATCGAAGGACTTTGTCCAAATTTTGATCGATTAATCGAAGGACTTTGTCCAAATTTTGATCGATTAATCGAAGGACTTTGTCCAAATTTTGATCGATTAATCGAAGGACTTTGTCCAAATTTTGATCGCTTAATCGAAGGACTTTGTCCAGATTTTGATCGATTAATCGAGGTACTTTGTCCAGATTTTTGTCGATTAATCGAGGTACTTTGTCCAAATTTTGATCGATTAATCGAAGGACTTTGTCCAGATTTTGATCGATTAATCGAAGGACTTTGTCCAAATTTGGATCGATTAATCGAGAGACTGTCCAGATTTTTGTCGATTAATCGAGGTACTTTGTCCAAATTTTGATCGATTAATCGAAGGACTTTGTCCAGATTTTGATCGATTAATCGAAGGACTTTGTCCAGATTTTGATCGATTAATCGAAGGACTTTGTCCAAATTTTGATCGATTAATCGAAGGACTTTGTCCAAATTTTGATCGATTAATCGAAGGACTTTGTCCAAATTTTGATCGATTAATCGAAGGACTTTGTCCAGATTTTTGTCGATTAATCGAGGTACTTTGTCCAAATTTTGATCGATTAATCGAAGGACTTTGTCCAAATTTTGATCGATTAATCGAGGGACTTTGTCCAGATTTTGATCGATTAACCGAGAGATATTGTCTAGATTTTTTTCGATCAATCGAGAGATTTTGTCCAGACTTTTTTTCGTTTAATCGAGAGATTTTGCCTCGATTTTTGTTGATAATTATGGAATATGCCGTTTTTGAACAGTATGATTATTATAATTTTAAATGAGCTCGGATTAATCGGTTCAAAGTATAGATTATAATTTTATCAACAGGACGATTATTCGTAATTTTAATGATTAATTGGTATGCGTTTTAAACCTAAATTATTAAAAAATAATTCTATCGTAAATTCGTCAAAATTTATAAAGGGTCGCGAGTATGCGTGGCCCAAGCAATATTAACAAATCAAACGAAAAACCGAACAATGAATTTCATAATCGGAAATATTTAGTTCAGTGTATTTTCTTCATGGAATTTATATCGATTTCAAGTGAAAAATCATATTTCATTACATTTTTGTAGGGTTGTCGTTGCTATCAGGTGAAATCGTTTAAAACGTTCCAAAAGAAGTCTTTGGTGCGTCTTCTCGCTGGTTCTATCACAGCTATTACGGGCTTGATCCTGTTTGCCTTTGTCGAGACGGAAGACAATTACAAATACATCCACAGCACATGGCATATCATTATCGCGATCTCGATCGCTTTTTTACTTCCGACCCAAAATTCGAAGAAAGGGTTCGGTCCTTTAAACGATAGCGGAGGGGATTCCTCCTCGGTCTCCATCGTTGATGCACCAGTATTTTTTCATTCGCCCATTAATAACGATTCGGAAATGCTCGATATTTCCGAGTATCGAGTTGTTCATTCCGATCGTCATCTTATAATTAACGGAACCGGAAATTAACCCCAATTACGGTTCCTTATTTGTTGCGGAATTTAAAGCGATACTTCAATGCTTAATTTAAGTATTAGAATTTTATTTGTACTAAACTTAAAAGTTACCAGGGAGCCCAGCGGTCCTAATCCTATAATTTCATGAAAGGTCCTATAATAACCTGTATTTTTGACTTTATCAAAATTTAGCTCTTTTTATCGAGATCACATTTAAATAGACACCGAAATTGCTTCAAAGCCTCGCTCAGGATTTTTTATATATAATATTTTAATTAAGTTCCTCTGAATTGGCCTTATTCCTGATCAACGCCACCGAGGCGTAGCGGCGACTTTTGGAACTATAATAATACGGTAGCCAACTACAGGTGGCGGTGGAGTCGATGTACTCTGATGGAGATCTGTTATTTTCTATGTTTTGATTATTACCGCTTCAACTTCAAAAAACATCTTTTAACTAATTATTATTAACCTAATAATCTCCAAATAGACCAAAATCGAATGAAAACTTACTCCGAAAGTCTTATTTCATAATATTAGACAGAATAAGAAAGGTAAAATCAACTTTTAATACTTTTGAAACCATATCGCTTGTTAAGCCTTGGCTATTCACATGATTCAGAAAGATCAACAAAACCATGGCCAACTTAGATTACCGGTGGTAGAAGGCCTGCCAACTTTACCCGAGCCCCATGTTAAAAAACGACTAGCAAAATCCCCCCTAGTTCCAACTTTCGCCGTTAGGTTCGCTACCAACCCAGTTTTCCTCATAATGCTTTTTCTATGGGAAAAAAAATTCGGAAGTGGACTCTGTTTTAGAGCATTTTTAATATATTTACCGATTTTTTTCGTGGTGGAATTTTAAATGAGAAGTCGAGTAAGTTTTAATTTATATTTTGAGACCAATTTCATAATTTTCCGTCCGTTATTTGACGAGTAATCAACATTCAAAGTTGGGGTTGTTTTTAAGGCGGAGAAATTAAATTTCTCGGAAAACCTAAGCCTTCGTCCAACCAAGGATTATTTAAAATGTCTAAGGATAAAACGCAGAGAAGGAAATATCGAAGGTAGATGTTCCAAACGGTACCTAGCGGGCACAATCGGCAAACCGGAAAGCCAATATTTTGAAGCGTCAACACGTGACCGGGTTCTTGAAAGTTTTGTCGCTCTCTGTCTGCTCTAGCAGATCTACGAAAACCTAAGCCTTGCCTATTAAACTAAATTATTGTAAACTCACCTCGTATATTCTTGAACTGAATGTTAGCTTTAATCAAGGATTATTGCTTTAATCTATTATTAAAATTAAATTATGATTTTTAGGAACTAACCTCATTCTTGAATCTTAAACTAAATGTTCTTAACGACCGTTGACAATTCGAAAAAGAACTCTAAACAGCATGCTTTCGCGAAAATAAGATAGGTGGCGCCATATTTATATTTCTTTTCCGTTTGACGCACCAAAACAGCAGGTGGAGAAGAGGGGGATGGGTTAAAATTTCGGAACAACTAGAGAACATTCCCTTACTATAGAAATCTGTGTGTGCGTTTTATCCTTAGACATTTTAAATAATCCTTGGTCCAACGGCGCCATTAAATTTTAGAGTAAACTTCCTTCAAGACCGAGGCTTAACTCTAAACGGCTAGAGCTCTGCATTTTCGATCAATTATCCACTTTATTTTATCTTTATCCATACCCGAAAATTATCCACAGAACTTACATGTTAAATCGTATTATAATCCACAAATTTGTTTATAAATAATCGGTTATCCACCAATTTGTGGATAATTGATCGAAAATGCCGAGCTCTATAAACGGCGCATTTCTCCCTCTTAAAAACAACCACAACTTTGAATGTTGATTACTCGTCAAATAACGGACGGAAAATTATGAAATTGGTCTCAAAATATAAATTAAAACTTACTCGACTTCTTATTTAAAATTCCGCCACGAAAAAAATCGGTAAATATATCAAAAATGCTCTAAAACCGAGTCCACTTCCGAATTTTTTTTCCCGTAGAAAAAGCATTATGAGGAAAACTGGGTTGGTAGCGCACCTAACGGCGAAAGTTGGAACTAGGGGCGATTTTGCTAGTCGTTTTTTAACATGGGGCTCGGGTAAAGTTGGCAGGCCTTCTACCAACGGTAATCTAAGTTGGCCATGACAAAACATAGAAAATAACAATCTCCATCAGAGTACATCGACTCCACCGCCACCTGTAATTGGCTACCGTATTATTCTAGTTCCAAAAGTCGCCGCTACGCCTCGGTGGCGTTCATCAGGAATAAGGCCAATTTTCAAAGTGAAATCCAATTTGTTATTGCTACACTTAAATGTAAGTTATTATAAATTAAGTACGTTACTATGCAGTTCTTCGAAGTATTTTCGAAAACTTTGGGGAACAACTGCGGTAATATAAATTCACCTAATCTTAACTTTGAGTAAACCAAGAAGTGATATCTAGTTTATTAGGGAGAAGGTATAAATTCGCCTCATTTCTAGCTTTACAAGGTTTACCGGAATTACGTATATACTTCAAGCATAGCGTTCAAGTATCGCTTTAAGCCATTCGCACCCATATCGTGTACGTTGTTTTGCTTTTATTAGAAATTCAATTTTTAATTATTTGTTAATTTATTTATTAAATAGAAACCTTATAATTAGGATAAGAAAAAAAGACTTATTTAGGAGCTTAAGAAAGAAATTCAAAGTATTGTAAGAAGCATAAGTTCGTCGCTTATGAAATAAACGTAACTTAATGAATATTATGATGTCAGGAGACGCTATATCTAAGTCGGTTTGAAGAAAGTGTATTGAGAGAGTTAAGTAATATATGTAAGTTTATTCTTATGAGCTCATTATCCCTTCCAAAATGGCGGCCAGTTTTACGTCTGCTTATCGTTTGAGTAGAAAATGTGACACACATTGAATAAAATGGTTACAAAAGTCGCGTAAAGTTTCAAAGTCCTTGCTAATTTAGAATTATGCATTTTTTATCGTTTGAAAGCCAATTTTTTAAAGAAACCTTTTCATGTTTAAAGGGAATGAGAAGCTTCGTTTGAAAAACCTCTGATTTATATAACAAAAGATAGAAGTAATTTTTGTGAATTCAAAAATATCAAACTTTTAATCCTCCAATTTCTGGTTATTTGGCCGCAATATGCATTTGAAAATGCTTCGTATGAAATTATTTGAAATCCACTTTTTGTGAAAGGCTAAAACGTTTCCCGTAGGCTGACGTCACAGATATATTTTTCACGCGAGATGGTGCCACTCTCTCCGCTATCAGAACCAGAGTTTAGACGGGCGAGAAGCTCGAGACGCGTATAGGATTCCCGCGCTTTTTTCCCCTCACGTCATAGTGATGTCATCAAACGGGCGAACAAGCTCGACAAGACAAAATTATTAAAATATCTTAACCGAGTTTTCGTGATTTTTCAATGGATTTTAAAAACAGAAACTTTGGTTCAATTATATTAAAACTTGATATTTTGAAAGTAAGAGACTCGAAAGTGAAACATAATACCACTTAAAATGGTAAAATATGATATGAAATTGGAAATTGGCATTCCCTTTAAGCAAAGCTGCTGCCATCTTTGGGTGGGATATTTTACAGCTCCTTATTATTACCCTCTGGTACGTTCTTCACCTTAAATGTTTATGTGTAGTTATTTACCTAACTCTGTACACTAAAAGTTCAATTGAATCTCAAAAAAACAAACCGATTTTAATTTTAGACTGGTTTTATTCTTAGGAATAAGACATTGAGGTTTTATATTTAAAAAACAGGAATTTTAAAAATGGCCTAATTTTGTACGTTTTTGGTACAAGTTTCTGTCACCATTTTGGGACGGAAGAAATTAAAAAAGTTTTAATTTTGAATTAAAATATCTCCATGTACACACTGGAATGTTTGTTAATCGTAGTGTTATCATGTACTCATGTTCCTACATGTAGGCACAATTGTATAAAAAAAGAAAATAAAATCTATATAAGAAATACTTAAAAATTTGTTGTTTAAAATTAGATGTTTTATTGAGACTTAGAGCTGTTTTAGATAGACGAAGTGTCGAGGGGTCGGTCATTCATGAAATCCCGTACGCTACCCGTGAAATCCAACTTAAGAAATCCCGTACGCTACCCGTGAAATCCAACTTAAGAAATCCGAAATCAAGGCTGGTTTCGAAATCAAATAAAAAATCCGAAATCAAGGCTGATTACGAAATCAAATAAAAAATCCGAAATCAAGGCTGATTTCGAAATCAAATAAAAAATCCGAAATCAAGGCTGATTTCGAAATCAAATAAAAAATCCGAAATCAAGGCTGATTTCGAAATCAAATAAAAAATCCGAAATCAAGGCTGATTTCGAAATCAAAAAAAAATGCGAAATCAGCAAAGAAATCACGAAATCAGTAAAGAAATCACGAAATCAGTAAAGAAATCACGAAATCAGTAAAGAAATCACGAAATCAGTAAAGAAATCACGAAATCAGTAAAGAAATCGCGAAATCCGTTAAATTCACGACGAATCCAAAATCAAATGAAATCACAAAATCCGACGAAATCACGGGAAAAATCGCAAAATCCAAGGAACTCATGAGATAAACTTCAAAATCCAACGAAATCAAGGGAAAAAATCGACGAAATCAAACGAAATCCGAAGAAATCCGGAGAAATCAAATTGGATTTCGAAATCCCGTACACTTTTTCAAAAACGTCCGACCCCTCGCCAAGTGTGATGTCACCCATTGATAAAAAATGGAACCAAATACATATATGTAAAATCGCTGCAACACTTGGATATGTATGAATTCGGATTCCAAACTTGACGCAAAAGCGGGTCACCAAATGTATGGTGTACAAGCGGATGTGAAGTGGATCTTAAGTGAGTCGGAAGTTGTTAGGTCACGTGACGAAATTATCGAAGCTTTCCAGAGCCTCCTGAGTGATGAGTTTGAATTAAAAATATTATTTTCTGTCTCACTTTGAAAGTTAGGGGTGAGGCTTATCTATACCTTTTTTCTCTCATCAAGGGGAACCTAAGCAAAATGCCTTGTGGAAGGTAAGAGATGGGAATACATTATACATATTTCCATAATATTGAAGTTCCTGTTACCAGCGTCGATTTGGCAGAATGAGAGGGGTGGGGGGGGGTCGAACTTTGGGAACTCGCGACGGTAAAAATAGCTATAATCTAGGACCGTTTTTCTTGTTATTAAGAAAAATTAATTTTAAGTATGTTTAATTTAAATTTTAAAAACTGCCAAAATCTGCGATATTTGGCATTTATACACTGTTGGACTAGGAAATATCAGCGTGACCAATATTGGCCATTTTTAACGTATAGTTGCCTCATAATAATCCGATTGTTTCTTCTTTGGTTGGAATGGCCTATCGAAAGTGAGATAAGACGGCTTTAATATTGCCGCCGTGACGTTGATGCGGCCGCTGCTTTGACGCCATCAATTGGGTCTAAATTGTCGCGGATATAGTCAAATTCTTAGAACAAATAGCTAGATTAAAGGACATTTTAACTTTTCCCTGCTAATTAAACTGGATTACCAATAAAAGATGATTAGACTAGATTATCTGTTAAAGATTATTAAACTAGTTTACCAATTAAACGTACTTAAAATAAATTATCAATTAGAGGTTATTAAACTAGATTACCAATTAGAGGTTATTGAACTAGATTACCAATTAGAGGTTATTAAACTAGATTACCAATTAGAGGTTATTAAACTAGATTACCAATTAGAGGTTATTAAACTAGATTACCAAATAGCGGTAATCAAACTAGATAACCAATTATAGGTAATTAATCTAGATTACCAATTAAGGGTAATTAATCTAGATTACCAATTAAGGGTAATTAATCTAGATTACCAATTAAAGGTAATTAATCTAGATTACCAATTAAGGGTAATTAATCTAGATTACCAATTAAGGGTAATTAATCTAGATTACCAATTAAAGGTAATTAATCTAGATTACCAATTAAGGGTAATTAATCTAGATTACCAATTAAAGGTAATTAATCTAGATTACCAATTAAGGGTAATTAATCTAGATTACCAATTAAGGGTAATTAATCTAGATTACCAATTAAGGGTAATTAATCTAGATTACCAATTAAGGGTAATTAATCTAGATTACCAATTAAGGGTAATTAATCTAGATTACCAATTGCCCTAAAATGTTAAACTTACAGTTTTGGGGACTTGCGCTTACGTAAATACCACTGTCTTAACTGCCAAGCGAAAACACTTTTGGTCATCTTTCCAGTAGTATTTTAAAGTGTAAAACCTAGGGTTAGGAACTTAGGATATGTTTCTCTAGCATGAAACGAAGCAGACTGTATCAAATTCCAAAACAGAGCTGGAAATCAGCTTTTTTTATAATCTTAAAGACGAAAGACGCTATAAAGAGTATATTACACAGAGTCACAGACTTACCAAAATTCAACTTAAGCCTTGGCCAAAACGAACGTCGAAAAATTACTTCAAACGGTATTAAAACCTCTATTAACTGTAATTAGTTACCTGAATTTCTTTTTTAGACAAAAATTGGACCTGATAAAAACAATTTTGGTTTTTAAGGGCGTTATAGTTCATTAGAAAATCCAAATAAAGGTGTTAAAGCTCGGATGAAATATCAAAAAATTAATTAGCGTTGCCCTACTGTCGTCTGCTATGAAATAGGGAATTCGAGGCATAATTAATTAGTTAAATTACAAAAATTAGACTTCATTTATTTAAAAACTAAACAGGTAAGTTTCTCATTTAGTAAATGCTTGTTAATTTGAAAGTATTCCGAAAACTAACTTCGCTGTAGTTTTTCCGTATCGCCTATGACAATTTCCCTAAAAAACCGGGTAAAATGTAATGCTTTTTCTATGGGACGCTAACCCTAAAAAGGGGATTTTTTCGTTTAGCATTACAAACGGGTATCAAGTCATAATCGTCCTTGATTTAGCTCTTGCATGGTTCCGAAACGCGGCATTTATACCCGTGTTTGTTGTAAAATTTCTAATCATAACAAATGTTTGAACTACGCAATTAAAAGCAAATTTCTCATATCGAATAAACTTCATTTCAAATTGCAATACATATAATAATTTCTAGTTTCTGGCCCTTTGTGGGTTCGAAAAAGTGTCGCGGATTGTGTATAAATGCAGTTTTTTAAGGACTGCGAAGCAAAACTCGTTTTTGTATAATATCTGTCCCTTTTTGGGGAGAATCGTTATTTGGGAATAAATTAGTTCTGGAATAGTCAAACTCAACCGTCCAATTTTTTTAAGACTAATTATATAGTATTTCACTAAATCGTAACTTACATTTGGAAATTAGAATGGTCGGATAATACAATGCACTGTATAAAATCACACTATGCTAAATATTCTTTGAAACCATGTGAAAATTATAAAAATTCTCCAACTATTTCTTTGTGATCAGTTAACCTTAGGCTTAGAAAGACAAAAAATAGGCCCAAAAAGTTTTAAAAAAAATCACGGGAACTTAATTAGAGAATCAAAATGGTGAAATTAAGCGCGAGATTTGAATTGAAACTTTTATTGAAATTCAGCGCGTGCTGGCGCGTGAGCTAGCGCGTGGTTTAAAAATTTTTTTTTTTTGAAACCTATACAAAAACGCCAAGTTAACCTTACACTAAGAGAAATGAGATACTATACCTTTTCAGCCTTTGCTAGTGCTGTAAAGTTAGGCTGTGAAAAAAGTGTACCCCCTTGGTCCCGAAAATTTTTCCACCTCTGTCCTCATAATGTTAAGCTCCATAGAGTTTAACATTAGGATTTCGGATTGAGTATAAATAGAAAATCCCTGACGGGATTTTCTTAATGATTTTAGGAATTTCGTTTCTTAAAACGACTCTACTAGATTTAAGGTAAATTAGTGACGAATAAAATAATTAATTTGAGTGATTTATTTATTTATTTATTCAATTAATTAAGAAAAACCTCCTAATTACGTCTGGACTCGAGAGGTTTATTTTGGTTTATCAAATTTTTTATTTTAGCATCCTCTGGGAATTTTACCGCATTTAAAAAGAAATGAATTCTGAAAACGGCGGTGTAACAATAGGAAAATGCGCAACCCTTTCGTTAATACAATTCAGAATGGTGAAAACATAAACAGTTTCGGCCCATTTTTTACAAAAGAGGACGACAGATGTTTTTTGTCCAACACTTTATTCATGGTATGATTAAAAGAAAAAGAAATTTTACATTTCAGAGCAGTCTTCAAATCCATCGATTCATTCGTATGACTTGTACGTTTATGTAATATGAAATGACGCTTCTGCCTGAATCCACAGCCACACTGATGACATTTGAAGGGTTTTTAACCATTGTGAATGCGTTGATGTGAATTCAAATGACTCTTACGCGTACTTGCATATTCACACTGATCACATTTGAATGGTTTTTCACCACTGTGAATGCGTTGATGCGCGATGAAATAACTCTTACTCGCACACGCATAGTTACAGTGATCACATTTGAATGGTTTTTCACCACTGTGAATGCGTTGATGTTCGATCAAATGACTCTTACGCGCACACGCATAGTTACAGTGACCACATTTGAATGGTTTTTCACCACTGTGAATGCGTTGATGCAAGATCAAATAACTCTTATGCGCACACGCATAGTTACAGTGATCACATTTGAATGGTTTTTCACCACTGTGAATGCGTTGATGTTCGATCAAATGACTCTTTTGCGCACACGCATAGTTACAGTGATCACATTTGAATGGTTTTTCACCACTATGAATGCGTTGATGCGCGATCAATTGACTCTTATGCGCACACGCATAGTTACACTGATCACATTTGAATGGTTTTTCACCACTGTGAATGCGTTGATGTGAATTCAAATGACTCTTACGCGCACACGCATAGTTACAGTGATCACATTTGAATGGTTTTTCACCACTATGAATGCGTTGATGCAAGATCAAATAACTCTTACGCGCACACGCATAGTTACAGTGATCACATTTGAATGGTTTTTCACCACTGTGAATGCGTTGATGCGCGATGAAATAACTCTTATGCGCACACGCATAGTTACAGTGATCACATTTGAATGGTTTTTCACCACTGTGAATGCGTTGATGTTCGATCAAAAGACTCTTTTGCGCACACGCATAGTTACAGTGATCACATTTGAATGGTTTTTCACCACTATGAATGCGTTGATGCGCGATCAATTGACTCTTATGCGCACACGCATAGTTACACTGATCACATTTGAATGGTTTTTCACCACTGTGAATGCGTTGATGTGAATTCAAATGACTCTTACGCGCACACGCATAGTTACAGTGATCACATTTGAATGGTTTTTCACCACTGTGAATGCGTTGATGCAAGATCAAATAACTCTTATGCGCACACGCATAGTTACACTGATAACATTTGAATGGTTTTTCACCACTATGAATGCGTTTATGTCTGATCAAATGACTCTTGTTTGTGCTGGCAAAGTCACACTGACCACATTTGAAGCGTTTTCCTTTGTTACCTTTTATAATATGACGTTGTAGACCTCTTTTATATTCAGTAGAATATTTGAACCGAGTTGAACGTTTCTTCCTGCTTTTACCTACAAAAACATAAAAACTCCATATATCCTTTCCAATTTTGCATCAAAAATACAATAATAACACCCAAGGGCATTTCATAATAAAAGGTCTTTAATAAAAACATCCTGAATGAAAGATTAGGAAAGATGGAAACAGAGCTCGTCGAACGATACTTTCGGATAACAAGTTGGGAAAACCAAAATATTACCTCTCCGTGTCAAGAAGATTATATAAACTTAAGTATCCAATGAAAACGTTATTATGTTTCTGAGTTGGGGTTTCCCATTTTTGTTGTTGTTTTGAAAAATATATCGCAATGCACGGGCCTTCATAGATATAGGAGGCAATGAATGAAATATATCACAATGCACGGGCCTTGATAGATATAGGAGGCAATGAAGGAAATATATCACATGCACGGGCCTTGGTAGATATCGGAGGCAATGATAATCCCTCTCTTTGCACGAGAGGTTTATCTTTAATATTTAAATAAATATAATTATTTAAATTATTTTAATCTTCAATAATTAACATTAATAATAGTTAAATCGTTTAAAATAAAGTTATACCTATTATCTTCTCAAACTTTGCTAATATTGACGTTTAAAGTGAAGGGTACCTCTCTTGCCGGCTTTATTCAAATTTGGGGTATATATACGATTCGTTTCCATTATAATAGTAAGGAAAAAGCGCAATTGCGAAAACCTTTGGTGGCGATCCCACTTTAGGGAGGCTAGACGTTTCTCGTAACCCTAGCTGATCGCCGCGTATATCCTAAAACCAAACGATGATAATGGAGTAGAAGCCAATGATACAGATTGGTGTCTATGTGGAATAGACGGAAGACCAGTGGATGGTGGTGTTAGATGCGAGTGTAAGTGCAGACTGGTGTCAATGTGGGATTGACAAAGAACAGAAGATGGTGGTGATTAGAAGCCAGTAAGAACAGACTGGTGTCCGTGTGGGATGGACAAAGACCAGAAGATGGTGGTGTGAGAACTCAAGTAGAGGAGCCATTTCCGTGACTGTGAAAGCAGTTCGGAGATGGCGAACACGTTTGCTCCGATACGCAAACTGCGAACGCGGTCACGTGGGTGTAACAACGGACAGACAGACAGACACACAGACACGGCCGTTACAGAACCTCTCCTGGACTACGTCACACGGAGAGGTAAAAATCGCAGACACCTTTATAGGCTATTCCCGACTATTCTGAGTGCCGGATTAAGCAATTTGGCAACCGGGGCCGAGATAAAACGCGCCCCCTTAAGCCGGGAAAATAGAACATGAAATGTTTGCTAAGGGGGAATAGATTAACTCAATGCGCCCCCAACAAGCCTTGCGCCCGGGGACCAGTGCCCCCCCCCACCTAATCCAGTCCTGTGATCATGGCGTGCTTTGATCGAAACTTTTGACGACACACCTCAAATGCCCAAGATTTTCCCTAATTTGGAGCAAATGCCTCACTCAAGTAAAAGGTTTTCTCCTTTTCACCTAGATAGTGTTGTAAATTAGAGATAATACCGGTTGTTTTTTATCTATATCCAGATTCTATTTTCTATACTTGTGTTTTTATGCATCGCGGTCATTCTTGTAATCTTTATTTTTTATCGCGATGCCTTAACTATACAGGGTGTTTCTGATAAGTCTGCCATAAATCAAGGGGCGTGTTCTTTGGGTCAAACTGAGTGGAAAGTGTCAAAGAACATGGGGTGTACAAGAATTTGCAACGAAGATATGGGCCCCCAAACATTGGCCCCTAAAACAAGAAAATATTCGAAAATGTAGACTAAAACAAATTCAGCCTTATCAACTTGTTTAGAAATAATGAGACAATTTCAATAGTTTCCCTCTAACATCGTTATTGAACTTTCACCTGGCAGAAGTGTATTAAATGAGTAGAAGTATGCCTACTCTAGTAAAGTAAATTCAAAGTATCATGGTACCTTTCGGTTGGTATTACTTTTATTCTTAACAAGTTAACATGGACGTTACAGGTATTGTTCAAAATGTCCACCAACGGCGTTAAGACAAACATGAACCCGTCTTTCGAAAGATTCTTGGACATGTTGGAAGATTCCTGGCATGTTCCTGATTGTTTGACAACCTTCAATAATTCGTCTTCGCAAGTCTTCCTCATCACGGACTTCATTCTTGTACACGATGTCTTTGAGATGACCCCAAAGATAGAAACCGCACGGATTTAAATCCGGAGATCTGGCTGGCCACGCAACTGGTCCTCCACGCCCAATCCACCTCAAATTAAACGTAGCATTAAGATGTTCTCTAACTGCACGGCTGAAATGTGGGGGTGCCCCGTCGTGCATAAACCACATGTCACGAAGTAATGCTAACGGTATGTCCTCGAGTAGTTCAGGTAAAGTGTCTCTTAAGAACGTGAGATATGCTTCACCATTTAGTCTGGGTGGAAGAAAATGCGGACCTAGTAAATGATTACCGACAATGCCGCACCATACGTTTAAAGAAAATTGCTGTTGGTGACTTCTAACACTAGTTGCGTGTGGGTTTAATTGGCGCCATTCGTGGTGGTTGTGATAGTTCAGAATTCCATCCCGGGAAAAATGTGCCTCGTCGGTTACTAAAAGGACCCGTGGAAATTGATTGTCCTCTACTCTGGCCAAAAACCACTCGCAAAAGTCGATGCGTCTTGGATAATCTGCCGGGTTAAGAGCTTGCACCTTTTGAATATGATACGGGTGAAACTGATGTCCGCGGAGAATTCGCCAGACCAAAACGTGATTAACATGTAATTGTCGTCCAACTTGTCTGGTACTTGTCGAGGGGTCCTCATCGAACATGGCAAGGACGTCTTCCTCGATTTCCTCCATGTCTTCTGGAATGTCTCGCTCTCGAACGTTGTTGGGTTGTACTTGTCCGATGTCCCTCAAGCGCCTGTCAACAGCCTCGAACGTACGACGATTTGGTATGCGTCGTTGCGGAAATTGTTCCTGGTATCGCCGCTGTGCTTCCACTGAATTGCCCTGCGCCAGTCCATACATGAGATGCATGTCTGCATATTCTGCATTGGTATACGCCATACTGTACTACCACACGTTCGTTCGAAGTGATACTGTGACGTTATCAACAACATCGCGTTACTTTATAGCAAACCACCGTTTAGTTTTTACGTTTGCGTCATGACTGTCAGCATTGTTTTTTATTCACAAACGTAAACAATAAACGGTGGTTTGCTAAAAAGTCTTTGGGGTCATCTCAAAGATTTTTTTGACATCGTGTACAAGAATGAAGTCCGTGAATAAAAAACAATGCTGACAGTCATGACGCAAACGTAAAAACTAAACGGTGGTTTGCTATAAAGTAACGCGATGTTGTTGATAACGTCACAGTATCACTTCGAACGAACGTGTGGTAGTACAGTATGGCGTATACCAATGCAGAATATGCAGACATGCATCTCATGTATGGACTGGCGCAGGGCAATTCAGTGGAAGCACAGCGGCGATACCAGGAACAATTTCCGCAACGACGCATACCAAATCGTCGTACGTTCGAGGCTGTTGACAGGCGCTTGAGGGACATCGGACAAGTACAACCCAACAACGTTCGAGAGCGAGACATTCCAGAAGACATGGAGGAAATCGAGGAAGACGTCCTTGCCATGTTCGATGAGGACCCCTCGACAAGTACCAGACAAGTTGGACGACAATTACATGTTAATCACGTTTTGGTCTGGCGAATTCTCCGCGGACATCAGTTTCACCCGTATCATATTCAAAAGGTGCAAGCTCTTAACCCGGCAGATTATCCAAGACGCATCGACTTTTGCGAGTGGTTTTTGGCCAGAGTAGAGGACAATCAATTTCCACGGGTCCTTTTAGTAACCGACGAGGCACATTTTTCCCGGGATGGAATTCTGAACTATCACAACCACCACGAATGGCGCCAATTAAACCCACACGCAACTAGTGTTAGAAGTCACCAACAGCAATTTTCTTTAAACGTATGGTGCGGCATTGTCGGTAATCATTTACTAGGTCCGCATTTTCTTCCACCCAGACTAAATGGTGAAGCATATCTCACGTTCTTAAGAGACACTTTACCTGAACTACTCGAGGACATACCGTTAGCATTACTTCGTGACATGTGGTTTATGCACGACGGGGCACCCCCACATTTCAGCCGTGCAGTTAGAGAACATCTTAATGCTACGTTTAATTTGAGGTGGATTGGGCGTGGAGGACCAGTTGCGTGGCCAGCCAGATCTCCGGATTTAAATCCGTGCGATTTCTATCTTTGGGGTCATCTCAAAGACATCGTGTACAAGAATGGAGTCCGTGATGAGGAAGACTTGCGAAGACGAATTATTGAAGGTTGTCAAACAATCAGGAACATGCCAGGAATCTTCCAACATGTCCAAGAATCTTTCGAAAGACGGGTTCATGTTTGTCTTAACGCCGTTGGTGGACATTTTGAACAATACCTGTAACGTCCATGTTAACTTGTTAAGAATAAAAGTAATACCAACCGAAAGGTACCATGATACTTTGAATTTACTTTACTAGAGTAGGCATACTTCTACTCATTTAATACACATCTGCCAGGTGAAAGTTCAATAACGATGTTAGAGGGAAACTATTGAAATTGTCTCATATTTCTAAACAAGTTGATAAGGCTGAATTTGTTTTAGTCTACATTTTCGAATATTTTCTTGTTTTAGGGGCCAATGTTTGGGGGGCCATATCTTCGTTGCAAATTCTTGTACACCCCATGTTCTTTGACACTTTCCACTCAGTTTGACCCAAAGAACACGCCCCTTGATTTATGGCAGACTTATCAGAAACACCCTGTATAACCGGATAACATTCCGATAACGTTTGTCAGTTCCCAGTTATCTGTTCTCAGATATCAGTTGTCAGTAGCGTTCCCGGAAATTAACTTAAATGTTTCAATTAAATTAATAAAGTGTTTTTAACCAATTAAACCCAGAGTCGTTCTTGCGTCAAACAACAACAGGTTATGGGCCCAGCACGCTTCCACTGCGCAGAGGTTTAGAAGTCATACGAAGTTCAACGCCGGGAAGATTATCCTGAAGGTGCGGAGTCAGAAGAATGACCGGAAATCACCTGGGACGAATCGAGACGTTAACGAAAGATAATTATGATACCTGGAAAATGCAAGTGGAAGCCCTGCTTCAAAAGAACGACCTCTGGGAGTACGTAGATGGAACTTCAACAAGGACAACTCTGGTACGGGGAACGGAAGGCAACGCCCAGGCGGTCGCTACCTGGGACAGTAATGATCGAAAAGCAAGAGCGGACCTAATCTTGTCGATCAGTCCGTCGGAGTTGAAGCAAGTAAAGAATTGCAAGACCTCACGGGAAGTATGGCAGAAGCTCGAATCCATCTACCAGTCCAGTGGACCTGCCCGGAAAGCCACGCTGCTGAAGAAACTGACCCTCAAGAAAATGAAGGAGGGAGAAGATGTCCTGGATCACGTCCGAGAATTTTTCGATGCAGTAGACAATTTGGCTGACATGGGAGTAGCTGTAAACAACGATCTACAGGCCATTGTGTTGTTATACAGTCTACCAGAATCGTACGAGAACTTCCGGTGTGCAATAGAGTCCAGGGATACGTTACCTGATCCAGAAGCCTTAAAAATAAAGGTCCTGGAGGAATCGGACGCCAAGAACTCCAGGGAAGACGAACCCGTGCAGAATGCGATGATGGGCAGTAACCACTTTTCCCGGACAACTGCAGAAAGGGGTAGAGGAAGAGGTTCATGTGGACGAGGAAGCACGACCTTTAAGTACAAGTGTCATGGATGCAGGAAACCCGGCCACAAGGTAGCCGATTGCCCCGACAGAAACAATGGTTCAGGCATAAGAACCAGAAAGAAAGAAAACGCCCATCATATACTGGCAGAAAATTTGGCCGAGGAAGAATTCGCATTGCACCTGAAGGCTGATCAAGATTCCTGGTGCCTGGACGGCGGAGCTACCTCACATATGACTTCCAAGAGAGACTGCTTCAATGATTACGAAGAGACCACGAAATCTTTAAACCTGGCCACTACAGAGTCAACGAAGATACGAGGTGTTGGCGAAGTAAAAGTACCCGCAACGAATGGCAGCGACAATCGAATTCTTCGCCTGGAACGAGCCCTTCATGTCCCGGATTTAAGAACAAATCTCCTATCCATTGCCAAGATGACAGACAAAGGACATGAGGTCACATTCAAGAAGTCGCAGCCCTGGATTAAAACGGCAACCGGGGAAGTGATTGCAGTTGCTGACAGAGTTGGAGACCTTTATTTCCTGAGAAAGGCTGAAGAAACTGTCCATGCAGTGCAAGCGGAAATAAAGCCTAGAAGCAACCTGGAGAACTAGCATTTCCTACTCGGTCACTTGAACGAGAGAAGTTTAATGGAAATGGCCCAGAAGAATTTGACTCAACATTGAAAAAGATGGGAGCCTGGGAATCTGCCAAATCTGTATCAAAGGAAAGCAATCGAAGGAGCCGTTCCTGAAAAACGAAGATAGCCGAACCTCGCATGTCCTGGAAATAGTACACTCTGACGTATGCGGGCCGATGAGAGTAACGTCGATGACCGGAGCCAAGTACATCGTCGTTTTCGCTGATGATTATTCCCGGTGGAGTGAAGTCAGTTTTTTAAAACACAAGAGCGAAGTGTTGAAAGCCTTCAAAGAATTCAAGCATCGAGCTGAAGTGGAAACCGGTTCCGATAACGGAACCGAATACTGCAACAATGAATTCGACAGATTCCTGAAAGACTCTGGGATAAAAAGAAGACTCACCGTTCCATACACCCCGGAACAGAATGGCATTGCTGAAAGAAAGAACAGAACACTCCTGGATATGGCCCGATGTATGATGATACAAGCGCAACTTCCACCATCATTCTGGGCAGAAGCGATGGCCACGGCTAATTACATTCGAAACCGTTGTCCTTCCCGGAGCATAAATGGAGAAGTACCATTTACCAGATGGACCGGAAAGAAGCCATCCCTGCAACATTTGAAGATTTTCGGCGACAAAGCTTTGCTGTTGGACGAAAATAAAAGGAAGGGGAAGTTTGCAGCCAGGAGCAAAGAATGCGTTTTCATCGGCTATTCTCAAGTCTGGAAGGCCTATCGACTCGGGTTCCGTCCGAGAAGCAAATTTACCGAAGTCGAAATGTCAAGTTCCAGGGAGAATTTAATAAACAAGGCGGATATGATGATTTCGTCACTTAAGAAGTCAACCTGAAATACGGAAGCAAAGCTAAAGGCGAAATCGAAGTCCCGGCCACTACACACGCTGCAAAACCGTCAGGCAGAGAAGAATTCAAAGAAGTCAAAAAGGAGTTCAAAGATGAAACCCCGGAAGAATCTAATGACCAGGAAAACGAGGACATCTTCGAAGAGCCCTCAGAAACCCTCATTCTGAAGAAAGGTCCCGGAAGACCGAAGAAAATAAGAACTGGAGTACCCGGACGACCGAAGAAATCGTTCAACATGATTCCGAGCGTCTCAGAAGAGTCTACTGAAGAGGCTACTGACGAGCAAGAAACCCTGTCCGATGAGTTAGCAAACCTAGCTATCTTATCAGAACCTTTGTCCATGAATCAAGCCCTGGCTTCTCCGTACGCAAACGATTGGAGGAAAGCAGTAACGGAAGAGTTCGTTTCGCTTATCAAGTGCGAAACCTGGGACATCGTTGACTGTCCGGAAAACCAGAAGGTCCTTGGAAATCGTCTAGTCTTCCGAACGAAGTACTTACCCAGCGGAGAAGTAGAGAAAAGGAAAGCCAGGCTCGTAGCGAAAGGTTTTGCCCAGAGACCAGGGATCGACTACCAAGAGACGTTCGCACCCGTCATTAGATCCAGCTCCATAAGACTGCTTATGGCCCTTGCTGTGGAAATCGGTTTGGAAGTCCACCAAATGGATGTCGTCACGGCCTATCTTAATGGCGAACTCGAGGAAGAAATATATATGGTCGTCCCGGAAGGACTAACAGAATCTCTCGAAAAAATCGTCAAGTCAACCCGGTTCGACAAGTCAATCATTGCCAGAGCAAAGAAATGGACCAGCGACCTGGAAGAAGAGGGACATAAAGTCTGTCGTATCAAGAAATCCCTCTACGGCCTAAAACAATCGGGCCGTCAATGGTACAAGAAGTTACATCAAAGACTTTCGGATATTGGAATGAAACCATTGAAGAGCGACCCCTGCTTATACGTTTTACGAGTCGCGGAAGATGTTATGATCATTGGAGTCTACGTAGACGATCTGATCCTTGCAAGCAACAACCCGGATTGGATGATTGATGTAAAGCTTGAACTTGGGAAAAAATTCGATATGAAGGACCTGGGGCCAATCCATCACTGTCTCGGAATGGAATTTCACCAAGATCTAAAACAAAATACCATCCGGATTTCCCAAGCGAAATATGCAGAAACGGTTCTGAAACGTTTCAACATGCAAGACTCCAAAGCAATAGCGACTCCAATGGATGCCAACAACAAGTTGCAAAATCCAGAACACCCAGCAGCAGAAGACATCAGTCGAATTCCGTATCAATCTCTGGTCGGCTCTCTCATGTACCTGGTAGTGTCATCACGACCGGATATGGCGTATTCAGTCAGCGCATTGAGCCAGTTCAATACAAGTTATGACGAAACTCATTGGATTGCCGGGAAAAGAGTTCTGAGATACCTGAAGGGAACTCTTCATCATGGGTTGCTTTATCGGAAGACCGGATTGCCAATCCAGGGTTTCGTTGATGCAGACTATGGAGGCTGTCCGAAAGATAGGAAATCATATACTGGATATGTTTTCAAACTAGCCGGCGCTGCAGTATCCTGGGAAGCCCGGAAACAGCGAACTGTTGCCTTGTCCAGTACAGAAGCAGAATATATGGCAATGTCCGACGCAACCAAAGAAGCCATATATCTCAAGGGACTTCTCAACGAACTTGGAGTATCAGTTCAGGCGATCGAGCTGTACAACGACAACCAGGGTCCCCAGAAACTCGTTCAGAATCCTGTTTTCCATGCCAGAACGAAGCACATTGATATCCGGCACCACTTCATTCGAGACACCTACGACCAGGGACATATAGCCTTGCGGTATCTACCAACAGAGGAAATGCCAGCCGACATCTGTACGAAGAGCCTGTTCCGTCCGAAGCACCTCTTCTGCGTCAAAGCCCTTGGACTGGAAATAATTAAATGACCACCCCCTGGATAGAAGATTGAAACCACCGATATTAAGAGGGACTGTTGTAAATTAGAGATAGTACCGGTTGTTTTTTATCTATATCCAGATTCTATTTTCTATACTTGTGTCTTTTATGCATCGCGGTCATTCTTGTAATCTTTATTTTTTATCGCGATGCTTTAACTATATAACCGGATAACATTCCGATAACGTTTGTCAGTTCCCAGTTATCTGTTCTCTGATATCAGTTGTCAGTAGCGTTCCCGGAAATTAACTTAAATGTTTCAATTAAATTAATAAAGAGTTTATAACCAATTAAACCCAGAGTCGTTCTTACGTCAAACAACAACAGATGGCTTCCGTTTTACATAATGAGAAATGAACCCAAGATCCCATTGGAATACACAATGCGGGAAAAATTACTTTTGCGAACGAGACCACGCGGTATTACCTTCGGAATTCTTTCGAGCGACATTTTCAAATGTCTCCGAGTCGGACACCGAACTGTTCTTTTCAGCTTCAATCGGAACTTCGGGTTCATCGATTTCCATCGAGACGGAGGTCAATTCTGATAGTTCATTTGGGTTACATTCTAGTTTAGGTACACGCACTGGCACACTCAATGACACCGAATCAGCAAACTCCCGATTTGGCAAGGACAGTTTCTCAGTTTGATTTTGTCTACTATCATCAGTTTTCTTTGCTTCTGTCAAACTGATTCCGGACTGGTTGTCATCAAGATCGTTTTCTGGGGAATCGCTTTCGACATCTGCCTCGAGAGAAAGATCCAAATGTTTTTCGACTTCAACATTCAATTCCGGAACACGAAATTTCAGTGACCGAGTTGTAATATCCTTTGTTGAGTCACTTTGCGATTTACGATAAGAATCGTTAACGTTAATATTGTTCTCGAGAGATTCACGTGGCGAATCGCTTTCCGTCGTTGAGTCGGGAGACATTTCGACTTGGTTTTTGACCTCGAGGTCAGGTGAAGGCGCGCAAAGAGGCAAACTGTCACTGTATTTCATTTTAGCGACACTTACACTCAGCCCCATTTTTTCAGCCTTTTTCAAGGGAATTTTAGTTTCGGTGTTTGTATCGCCAATCTCCGCAACGCCTTGAGGCTCAGAAACAGATGGTGATTTTGGAATAATATCTTCTTTACCCAGCATGCCTTGGACATTGACAGCTTCGGCATTTCGCAATGAGCCTATTTAATGAAAAACATTAAAATTAATAAGTGTCTTATTAAGTGAGAACTACATCAGGTTGGGTAAGCGTTACTATAATGCCACATGATGTCTTTGGCAATTAGTAAGCCTTTTAAACAATACATTACACGGACTATGTCAATTACCAGCAATAGGCGGCGTCAATTAGAAGCATAATTAATTAACATCAGTGAAGCGATCGAAATTTACGTACCATTACCAGATTTCTTGAGTTTATTGGCCTCCGTGTCAAGTAGATTTTGGGAAATGTCGTTGATTATCTCAGAAGCTGTACTTGGAAAACTATTCAAATAAAAACAGTACCGTTTTCAATATAAATAAAATCTGCGAGAGATTGCCATGTTTAGTGTAATATAAACGGTCTATGGACGGTTATAGCGACAATAGTTTTGCCATTATCGACTAAACATCCAAAACACCCCCAAGTCGCCCCTTTAAATACCTTTGAATTTCCTCTTTTGGTTGTTGCTGCATCACAATTGAAAGGGTTACTTCCTGGCCATTCATTCCAGAATCATTTTCATCGGGTTCAGTTTTCACATCATTAGCTAATTGATGTATTCCACTTTTCTCCTATTTTTTAATTAATTAACAATAATTGAACTCGCATTCTTAACCCGATTCTCTTTTCTAAAGACTATGAAAATAAAGAATGTATTCCATACCATCGGTTGACCTTTGATTCTCCTTTCCAGCTCTTTAATGACCAAATTAAGTCTTTCAATTTCGTGTAATTGCATATTTATCATTAATGTTGTTTTGTCTCTCTCTTTTTCCATGTTTGAAATTAAAACATTACACTAAACAAAAAAAGATTCCGTTACAACCCTCAAGTTAATATTCTCGGGACTTTCTTTGGCCGAACGTATTTTAAAGGGAAGAAGGGGGATCAGCAACAAAGCTCCTCGTTGGGTTTCTTTGTTAATAAAGAGGGACATGTTACCAATATACCCTGAGATTAGAGACAATCCTGTTAGGTGTTGTCACCAATAATCTTAACCCATAGAGTTTGGTTCTACTTCCCGGGTTTCGGCACCATGTTTCGCTTTCATAGCTTTATTCTCTTAATCCGTTACTTTTAAAATTTTGGGAGAGCTCAAATTTTTATAAGTGTTCCGACCGACTGAAAAATCGAAACCTTAAGTCCCCGTTCGTCGCGTAACTTATAAGAATCACTCCAATCAATAACAAAGTCACTCAGTTTTTTGCTTTAGACGAATTCAACGTTTTATTCAATTCCAATCAACTCAATAAGGGACACAAGAAAAAATTGGGTTTGATCCTAAAATGGTCTCTCGTTGGTTTTAAGCTTAATTTCACAATTCTAATAAAAGGTACCCTCTGTGCTTTGAAAAATACCTCGGCTTCCAGTTTGCTGATTCGATCATCCTTGGCTTTTAGTTCATTGATCAGATCATCTTTGCTTAAGTGATCGTAGTTACGATTTTCCTCATCTTTCAGTTCCTAAAAACAAAGTTTCCGTTCTATTTGCCCCAAACAGGGAATATCTGAATAATTTCGGAAATACCTCTTTAATCGCCACCCTTTGAAGATTTACTAAACTCATTTCGGAACTTAGTAAAGGGAGTTTGTGAAATTGTAAATCTTTCCTAAAGTAAAATATTTATTCAAACTGAAGGTGTACCAAAAACGAACAAATAACAAAAAAGGGTTCCCCATACATTGTAGATTTCCCTATCAAAGCTTAAAGATCGAAAATTGATAGCAAAGCTTAACTAGTGCAAAAATTTAAGGTTGTCACAACCATCACAACTAATATAGTGTAATTTTGTCCCAGACTACTGAATTCCTCAAGCGCATTTTATGAATACAACTACAACTAGCACCAGAAGGTTATAATAGAAGAAGTATGACACTCTTTATTCTCTTAATGCTTTAGTTATGTAACGTCATTCTTCCCAGGCTCCCCCTTTTAGTTTGCTTTCCCGCTCATCAAACTACAAATGGCCATCGCACCGTAAGGTGAATTCAATAGTTGTTTGGCCCTAAATCCCCAGCAATCATCCCACAAACCTCGTCTTGACGTGGGACAAAATGCACAAGCGCGTCTTGCCAAATATTTAAACGCTAATAGAGTAATGATGAGGGAACTATTTATCGTGTATGTGATTCGGATTAGTAACCTTGCTCTAAGTGTTCCGATGTTGGGAAGAGCGACGTTACACTCACCCAGCTTTGTGGTACACTTCTCTCGAAGAGAAGTATTATATACTTCTGCTAGCACTTAAAAATTATTTATTGTGCTAGTACTTTTAGTTTTTGAAATAGCAATAATTATCCACTCCTTTTCAAGGCATAGTAGTTTCGATAGGTTTGGATCCGTTACGTGCCTTATTTACATTTAAGTTGCATTATATTCATCACTTACCAGCTTAAACGTTCGACCATAACACGACAGTCTTTCACTAAATCCATCATACTTGGTAAAGCTTCCCTGTTAAGATAACGTTTATTTAATATTACTTGGTACAGTACAGGTCTGAAAGCCCGTATGCCCTATTGACCACAATCATAGCTGTCCGCGCTCACTTCATTTCAGTGAGCCCGAGCGCAGATTGAGCGAGGCTATTCAAAATGACAAATAAGTTTAGAGCCCGAGCCAAGCCTGAAATTTTATGAAAAACATTTCTGAGGTTGAGCCCGGGCTCACGATACGTCAAATTGTACGCCTTTCTTGAGCTCCAGCGAGGTGAATTCAAAACTACGAGCCCGAACATTTTGAAAGCAAGTTCACTTGAGCTAGCTAAATTGACTGAGCCAGAGCTCCAGGAGAGACCGCGAAAGATATTAGAGCTAGGTTGGGCTCGAGGCTTCGAGCAGAACCCGTCAAAATTATGTGAATGAACCCGAGCCGAGCTCATTTACAAAAACTAAGCTTGAGCTCACATTGAGCTCTAAGGAAAAATTGTTTAAATTTTGAGCCCGAGCCAAGGTGAGCTCGCTGTGAATATTTATACGACGATGCCGCCATCAATAGTGAGAAAATGTTTTTAGTAGAATAGTAGTAACAAGTTGGGAAACCAAAATGAACCTTTCCTAGTCTAGACGCAATTAAGAGGTTTTTCTTAAATAGTTAAATATACTTGATATTAATTATTTTAATCGTCATTAATTGACCTTAGACTATTTTACCTAGACTGAAAATCTAAACCGATGACGGAGAAAATACTATGGATAGCTACATTTTGACTACTACCGATCGGCCCGATTCTCTTTAAAAAAAAAATAAGAGACCGGTGTAATTATCCCTGGTTTCATTTTGCATGTTCATTCTGTACCGGCCTCTCAAGTACGACACTAAGGACCCCTAATTAAAAGGCCAATATATTGCTCCCCCATTTCATTTTGCTTGTTTATTCACGAAGGGCAAAGTATGCGCCTCTATTCACGGCAGAAATACAGTAAAATTGCAATATTTTGGAAAAGGCGGCAATTTATGATGCTGATCAGAACAAAAACGGGGGCATATTTACCAACGATTAGTTGGCACAATGTAGCAAATCATACTATTTTCTCCATTACAGGTTTTGCTTTTCCCGTAGGGGGAATACTACTATCCTACTAATCAATTTCCTACTATGGAAAACGGCTTTAAAAAAGGAATGAGCCCCAGTATTTTACAAAAGTATATAACATACATAGCCATAAACAAAGATTTAGCGTTTTGTTTAGCGTTACCAAAGGGCGTTTCCTATCAGTTTTATATAAATTCTTACCAGTCAGGGATAATATGAACGTTTCAATTTTACAGTAAGGAGGAACCGTCACCTTAAAAAAGAGGGAACTGCATGTCCATTCGACTCGTTAATCTTCAGCACACGACACGACAACACATTCACAGTCTATAGTTCAAATTGTTCGCAGAAGCAGTGCCGTCATAATTCGCTACGGCCTCTTGAAGACTCACCTATAGTCAGGAAACCCTTGTATTTTACTTGGCAAAATTAGCCAAGTTTGATTTTATAAGTGAAATAGATTAAACACATCATAAACTATCGATTTATACTTGTCTTCAAAATTTTATCAGCTGAAATTAATTAGTTTTAACTCTTTCAATTAAACGAAAATTCACCTTTTGTTGCTGTAATTTTGTGATTCTTAGACCTATAGCTTTTAACTTCGCTACGCTTCCCATACGCTTAACACTACTTACCTATCTTCCACAAAATCTAAGCAACATAATATATTATATTTAAATAAACTAAATTCAACCAAGTAAAGTATATTTAACATATTTAATGCATATTTTTGGTTTTTTATGCTTGAAAGTGAATTTTTAAAACAATTTAAATCAGGTAAATTACAATATGCAACTCATAAAAAGTTCAAATTAGCAAAGTCTCTTCTTCAATATTTTGAATAATTTTTCTATTATGACATGATTCGTTGCAACTACAAAGGTCCGTACAGTTCAAATTCTATGAGAGCGGTTGCTCTCATAGATAAGACTTCATACTGACTTTAATGTATAAGGAGGGTTTTTTGTTTGGATGTAACTTTTTTCGTATTATGTTGATTGTTTTGAAAAAATTCCACGGATCTACAATCCAAGCCCTTAATATGGGGTTAAAATTTCAAAGAGATCCATTAATTAGTATATTTTATAAAAATAAAGTTGCAAAGGGTGGTTTTCATTTCCATAAAATGATTCAGTCATTTTGGCAAAAAAAGGGAAATTTTCCCATAGGAATAACATGGGAAATGTTTGCTGTGATGGCCAAAGTGGCTCGATCATTTTTTGAAGACTATTTGTTCGATAGGTCTGAAAACGGTTTTAAATGAAAGGTCGAACATTAAACTGGTGCCTTTTGAAGTTTCATTAAGGCCCCGTCAGAGAAAAAAGTTTCGGAATTTTTCCGATAGGGGCTAAAATTTAGTAATAGTGTACATTTGTCTCGTTTTGACGAATTTTTTCCTCAACTTTAATACCACTACAATTGCCTTACAGCAAAGGTAAAGGTGTAGCCTTGTTATAAATGTATAAGAAAATATGGCAACAACGTGTTCGGTCCTGGTGACAACTAAATCTGTAACGAGTATAGGGCCGGTAATCCGACGCGAATCTATTCTATTCAAAGTTCCCAGCCCCTTTCCATAAGTGAGTGGGAGTGTCTCCGGGCTGCGCTGCCTCGGGGCAATTAGACAATGGGTACAAGTGCAAATAAGGGGAAAAGTTTTGTGGATGGAAGAAGTATTCGTGTTGAGTTGGATCTCGCGTTAGGTTTTCACCCAGGAAAACTCGAGGGGTAAATCACCGAGGGGCTAGTCATTTGCCAAAATTTTGTACACCTGATTACTGATTTCTGAATTTTTATATGAATTCCTATGGTTACTGGACGAATTCCTTGATTTCTGTGATTACGATTATTTTCGGTGATTTCCATAATCATTACACTGATTTCCCGTTATTGCCGCGGATTACTTGTGATTTCCGTTTGAATTCCAATGAATTCCGGTGATTTTTTGGTGAATGCCGTGATTACCACTGGATTCCTCGTGAATTTCGATGAATACAGTGATTATTTCGATTTCAACTGATTATGATTTTTATTTTGGATTTTCGAATTCCTCCATTGATTATGCGTGATTATTTCACGAAAGGCGTGATTACCGAGGTGATTACAAAAGATTACTAGTAAATCATGTGATTATTTCTAATTTTCTCAAGATTTCACGTGATTTCCATTGATTATCGGAGATTTCTGATTACCTTTGATTACCCGCAGGAATGATTTTGATTACTGATGATTTTCAAAGAATTCTAGAAATCAAGTAATCGATTTCTGCGGTTTTGTACACATGATTATTCAAGTGACTAACCCCTCGTAAATCACTCTTTGGAAAGGTAATACAATGTCGCGAAAATTTGATATTATTTGGTAATGCAGAGTAAAGTGTACACCGGAATACACATTTGACTTGCCCCTCGGGAAAACTACATTTCAATACATTTGAAAACAAACTCTTTCATACCCTCAGTTATTGATTGAGAAAAGCTTAGGCGTATGACTACATAAGGTAGAAATATCTTAGAAAAGAAAGTAGTTTCAAATTCTGCGGGTTGGTTTAATTATAGTTTATCGTAAATTCCGCAAGCGCCCATTTCTACAACATTCTGCTTGTTGTAGAAGGGAAATGTCACAGCTTCCGCCACATTTTCCTTCTCCATTGGTCCCACCACAAAGAGGAGTAGGAACGTTTTCTAGGAATTTAGTTTGCCAATTTCGAGCGATGCCATGGAGCCGTAACAACAGGAGTTCTAGTTTAAAACGCCTTTACATATAGTTATTTGTAATCCGGGCATCCTTTGTTATTGCTCCATGCCAGCGTTACGAGAGAAGTAAAAGGAAAACGCCAAAGAACACCCCTTCCCTAACAGGCAATAAAACAAGCGGCTAACATCCTGGGGGTAACATGTTAGTATAGGGCGCTGTAGGTTAGCTGTGGCATAGGAGCTAGCCACCACCCCTCTATGCATTGTAAAGGGGCCCACCTGTAAATAAGCCACAGGCTTAGTGTGGAAATCCCTTCGTAGACATAGCTAAAAAAAAAACTCAAAATACAGGGTGTTACACAATAGTGTATAACAAATTCTGTTTGGTATTTCTATACGTCAGAAAGACTAAAAACTTCAGATATATACGTATAATTAAATATTGCTGTCAAGAATGATTAAATTTACTCGAAAATTCAAATTGTTTTCAGAATTGTCAAATTATAACATTTTTATGAACACAGCACCCTGTATATTCAAGTCTCTTTCTGCCCTCGCTAGCCGCCAAAATTCGTATTACTCAACGAGCACCATCTGCGGAAAAAAACTGAACTAGCGACCAAAACATAAAGCACTGAAATATTAGGGGCTGAACATTCTAGGGAGCTAATCTAAATAAATTTAGGATTAAAAAATGTGGAAAAATACCTAAAAATAGCGCCATCACATGGTCTGTCCGGTGATCTATTTTATAATTGTCTGCGATAACAACTTAAGTTCTAGCCTTGAAAATAGTGAAATTTAGATTTTGGGAAAATCAATTAGCTTTAAATATCTTTTCAATGGAAAAGCTGATTATAATTTCACATAGGTCACTGGATAGCCTAGGGTATGACTGAAAATTGGTTGCCAAAATTGTTAAAAAATTGCTATCGGGGATGAGTATGAACTCCTCCGACCTGGACCCCATCAAGCTTTATAGAACAATTTTAGAATTTAAATATTATTACGTATAATTAACGTATCAAATCGAACACTAGCTTAAATTCTAGTTCAAGACTGGCTGCTTTAATGTAAAAAATACCATGTTCCTGTGTTATATCCTTCAATGTGTAAAAACCGTTCAAAAGTTCGTGAAAACCCTCGTTTTTGGATTTTTTTTCTCTGACGGGGCTTTAAAAACAATTAAGTTGAAGTATTGTTTTTCTTAATTTTAGTTACATACTCTAAATTGCGTTGTTTACCCTGAAACTGCGGAACATACGACTTTTTAGTGGTATGGATTAGGTAGTCGTTTCACCGCGATTATACCGCCTTTATAGACGATTATACTAGGTTAGCGATCGAGGGTGATTAAACTAGGTTAGCGATCAAGGGTTAATTCTGGGAACGTTTCGTTTCGTAACTGCGAAGGGACACCGAGAAAAACGTCCCAGAAATCTGGCCTAATTCCAGCTCTTTAGACCAAACGCCTGTAGAAATGTTTACCGGCTTGGGCAGTAAAGGAATGCGATGAATACAACACCATTAAGGGGCTAACAAAAAACAATTTAGGTTTCTTTGTTTAGTTTTGATGTGAAATATCCTCAAACATAGCGTTTCCCCTATGTTTTTACCCTTTAATTTTGAAAACACCTTTTATAAAAGCCCAAAAAATGTTCTTCCTTATTGATTTTGCCCCGTATAAAAGAAGTAAGTGAATATAAGGCCATCTTTAAAAGCCCCGATCGCTTTCCCTTCACTTTGACCTCCCGCTTATAGTTTGCCTGTCGAAGAGAGGCTTAAACACCACTTGATGCGTATCCGAGATGTCAGCCATTTTGTTAGTTTATTTTACATACATGTTTTGCAATAAATCTTGAATCTTGAATCTTGAATCATTCCCAATGTTTTTTTCCCTTCTATTCCAGAATTCTATGAGAGCGGTAGCTCTCTTAGATAAGACTTCATACTGCTCTTAATGTATAAGGAGGGTTTTTTGTTTGGATGTAACTTTTTTTGTATTGTATAACTGGTAATTAAGCTAGATTACCGACGACTGGTAATTAAGCTAGATTACCGACGACTGGTAATTAAGCTAGATTACCGACGACTGGTAATTAAGCTAGATTACCGCCGACTGGTAATTAAGCTAGATTACCGACGTCTGGTAATTAAGCTAGATTACCGACGACTGGTAATTAAGCCGGATTACCGACGACTGGTACTTAAGCTAAATTACCGACGACTGGTAATTAAGCTAGATTACCGACGACTGGTAATTAAGCTAGATTACCGACGACTGGTAATTTAGCTAGATTACCGACGACTGGTAATTAAACTAGATTACCGCCAACTGGTAATTAAGCTAGATTACCGACGGCTGGTAATTAAGCTAGATTACCGACGACTGGTATCTAAGCTTGATTACCGACGACTGGTATCTAAGCTAGATTACCGACGACTAGTATCTAAGGTAGATTACCGACTACTGGTAATTAAGCTAGATTACCGACGACTGGTAATTAAGCCGGATTACCGACGACTGGTAATTAAGCTACATTACCGACGACTGGTAATTAAGCTACATTACCGACGACTGGTAATTAAGCTACATTACCGACGACTGGTAATTAAGCTACATTACCGACGACTGGTAATTTAGCCGGATTACCGACGACTGGTAAAGCTTTTTCCCTCCTGTGTTTTCTAAACAATTTTAGTTAATATGAAGACTGAAGTAACAGATATTAATAAAAACTGTCATTGTAGACAAAGACCAGAAAGTGTGAAAGATAAGTTTAGAAAATTAACTGCCTGAAGAAACAGATATTCAAATTTTCACTTTTCAAGACATGATTATAAAATATCAATTATTTTAAAAAATTCTTATCTTACTTTTTTTCACCAAAATTTCATTTTCCCAAAATATTTCTCAACAATATTTACCCATGTATTTTGTTCTCAATAGTAGTTCAAGATAAAATGGCACCTAGAAGAATTTAAGGGATACTAACTTGATACTAGGTTTTACTTTCGACTAACATTTGATTCTATGAGATTCAAATACTTGGATATCTGAAAAGATTTCTGTTAAAGAGTTTAAATTTTTACATTTTAAAGTAGAAATTGTAACGACCACGAAAAAAAATGTTCTTCATACTTATAATTCCGTATTTACTTCTTGCATGCCAAGCCAGTATGAATTATTACCCCTACACCTGGATAGTAAACGCTACGTAAATATTCACGATAAAGACAAGATATTTTAAGAAGAATAAAATGACACTTTTTGGTTGGAATTCGAAAGGAGTGGTTGATTTTTGGACTCTCTCCGAAAAGTCCCCTAACTCGTTGGGGTTACTATATAACATAGCGTTATAAAATATTGCGAAGCGGAATAAACATAGGCCTTTTCATTGTGATTTAGTTATTTGTGTCGAAAAGATCTGTAGATTGATCGTGATCTTTGCGAGCTATACAGCACTTTAATATTTAATACTTCAAAAACATTACAATTGAAGAATAGGTTTTGTTAATTTTACATACGGTCTACATTTTATCAGCTTTCAACGATTTTCTGTCCATTTTATCAGCTTTCAACGATTTTCTGTCCATTTTATCAGCTTTCAACGATTTTCTGTCCATTTTATTCTCTTTATAGGGCCGAATTCTCTACCTAATTGTAAATTTTTGAGAGAAAATAAGATGCAAACGCGTACTATTTTTAAAATGACGCTCATGTTTCTTGTTTAAATATTTTACCGAAGTAATTTTGGTGAAAAAAGTAAGATAAGAATTTTTTAAAATAATCGATGTTTTATAATCATGTCTTGAAAAGTGAAATTTTGAATATCTGTTACTTCAGGCAGGGTAATTTTCAACACTTAGCTTTTACACTTTCCGGTCTTTGTCCACAATGACAGTTTTTATTAATCGTTGTTGGGGTTAAAGCAAAGCGCGGGTCCAGCGGATACCCTACAAGTTGACTTTCCTCACGAACTCAAGGTTTGGCTTGGCGAACGCAGGAGACTCTAAATTTCCAAAATATGTTAAAGAGGCAAACGCTTGAATTCAAACGTCAACAATAACTATATTTAAAATGATTTTAGGAATTTCGTTTCTTAAACCGACTCTACTAGATTTAAGGTAAATTAGTGACGAATAAAATAATTAATTTCAGTAACATTTATTCAATTAGTTAAAGGGAGGGTGAAGTGGAAAATCAAGTGATTTTTTATCGCTTCTTCCACCAATTTTAAGACCAGTCTGCATAGTGAAACACTCAGGAAATACTTCCGAATGATTTTAAAATTCAAATTAGGTTCAGATTTTAAGGGTAATTTTAAACAAGGACTGCCGACCAATCGCGTTACACCCTGCCTTTTTCTTCACAAAATTCTCGTGGCACGTTCCGTGTTGAATGAAATTTATCACGAGATTTGATAAAATTAGGCGCGCGACGTGACAATCGTGGCTCGAGACATGGAGCGTGCCACGAGAATTTTGTTAACAAAAAGGCAGGGCGTTACGCGATTGGTCGGCAGTCCTTGTTTAAAATTATCCTTAAAATCTGAACCTAATTTGAATTTTAAAATCATTCGGAAGTATTTCCTGAATGTTTCACTATGCAGACTGGTCTTAAAATTGGTAGAAGAATCGATAAAAAAAATCACTTGATTTTCTACTTCACCCTCCCTTTAAGAAAAACCTCCTAATTACGTCTGGACTCGAGAGGTTCATTTTGGTTTATCAACTTTTTTTATTTTAGCATCCTCTGGGAATTTTACCACATTTAAAAAGAAATGAATTCTGAAAACGGAGGTGTAACAATAGGAAAATGCGCAACGCTTTCGTTAATACAATTCAGAATGGTGAAAACATAAACAGTTTCGGCCCATTTTTTACAAAACAGGACGAAAGATGGTTTTTGTCCAACACCTTATTCATGGTACGATTAAAAGAAATTTAACATTTTATAGCCTGAATCCACAGCCACACTGATGACATTTGAAGGGTTTTTAACCATTGTGAATGCGTTGATGTCTAATCAAATGACTCTTAAGCGTACTTGCATATTCACACTGATGAAATTTGAAGGGTTTTTCACCACTGTGAATGCGTTGATGCACGATCAAATGATCCTTACGCGCACATGCATAGATACAGTGATCACATTTGAATGGTTTTTCACCACTGTGAATGCGTTGATGCGCGATCAAATAACTCTTACTCGCACACGCATAGTTACACTGATCACATTTGAATGGTTTTTCACCACTATGAATGCGTTGATGTCTGATCAAATGACTCTTACGCGCACACGCATAGTTACACTGATCACATTTGAATGGTTTTTCACCACTATGAATGCGTTGATGTCTGATCAAATGACTCTTACGCGCACACGCATAGTTACACTGATCACATTTGAATGGTTTTTCACCACTATGAATGCGTTGATGTCTGATCAAATGACTCTTACGCGCACACGCATAGTTACACTGATCACATTTGAATGGTTTTTCACCACTATGAATGCGTTGATGTCTGATCAAATGATACTTACGCGCACATGCAAAGTTACAGTGATCACATTTGAATGGTTTTTCACCACTGTGAATGTGTTGATGCGCGATCAATTGACTCTTACGCGTACATGCGTAGTTACACTGATAACATTTGAATGGTTTTTCACCACTATGAATGCGTTTATGTCTGATCAAATGACTCTTGTTCGTGCTGGCAAAGTCACACTGACCACATTTGAAGCGTTTTCCTTTGTTAACTTTTATAATGTGACGTTGTAGACCTCTTTTATATTCAGTAGAATATTTGAACCGAGTTGAACGTTTCTTCCTGCTTTTACCTACAAAAACATAAAAACTCCATATATCCTTTCCAATTTTGCATCAAAAATACAATAATAACACCCAAGGGCATTTCATAATAAAAGGTCTTTAATAACAACGTCCTGAATGAAAGATTAGGAAAGATGGAAACAGAGCTCGTCGAACGATACTTTCCGATAAAAATCGCAGACACCTTTATAGGCTATTCCCGACTATTCTGAGGGCCGTTGGCAACCGGGGCCGAGATAATACGCGCCCCCTTAAGCCGGGAAAATAGATATGAAATGTTTGCTAAGGGGGAATAGATTAACTCAATGCGCCCCCAACAAGCCTTGCGCCCTGGGACCAGTGCCCCCCCCCCCCACCTAATCCAGTCCTGTGATCATGGCGTGCTTTGATCGAAAGTTTTGACGACACACCTCAAATGCCCAAGATTTTCCCTAATTTGGAGCAAATGCCTCACTCAAGTAAAAGGTTTTCCCCTTTTCACCTAGACAGTGTTGTAAATTAGAGATAATACCGGTTGTTTTTTATCTATATCCAGATTCTATTTTCTATACTTGTGTTTTTTATGCATCGCGGTCATTCTTGTAATCTTTATTTTTTATCGCGATGCCTTAACTATATAACCGGATAACATTCCGATAACGTTTGTCAGTTCCCAGTTATCTGTTCTCAGATATCAGTTGTCAGTAGCGTTCCCGGAAATTAACTTAAATGTTTCAATTAAATTAATAAAGTGTTTTTAACCAATTAAACCCAGAGTTGTTCTTGCGTCAAACAACAACAGGTTATGGGCCCAGCACGCTTCCACTGCGCAGAGGTTTAGAAGTCATACGAAGTTCAACGCCGGGAAGATTATCCTGAAGGTGCGGAGTCAGAAGAAGAATGGCCGGAAATGACCTGGGACGAATCGAGACGTTAACAGAAGATAATTATGATACCTGGAAAATGCAAGTGGAAGCCCTGCTTCAAAAGAACGACCTCTGGGAGTACGTAGATGGAACTTCAACAAGGCCAACTCTGGTACGGGGAACGGAAGGCAACGCCCAGGCGGTCGCTACCTGGGACAGTAATGATCGAAAAGCAAGAGCGGACCTAATCTTGTTGATCAGTCCGTCGGAGTTGAAGCAAGTAAAGAATTGCAAGACCTCACGGGAAGTATGGCAGAAGCTCGAATCCATCTACCAGTCCAGTGGACCTGCCCGGAAAGCCACGCTGCTGAAGAAACTGACCCTCAAGAAAATGAAGGAGGGAGAAGATGTCCGGGATCACGTTCGAGAATTTTTCGATGCAGTAGACAAGTTGGCTGACATGGGAGTAGCTGTAAACAACGACCTACTGGCCATTATGTTGTTATACAGTCTACCAGAATCGTACGAGAACTTCCGGTGTGCAATAGAGTCCAGGGATACGTTACCTGATCCAGAATCCTTAAAAATAAAGATCCTGAGGGAATCGGACGCCAAGAACTCTAGGGAAGACGAACCCGTGCAGAATGCGATGATGGGCAGTAACCACTTTTCCCGGACAACTGCAGAAAGGGGTAGAGGAAGAGGTTCATGTGGACGAGGAAGCACGACCTTTAAGTACAAGTGTCATGGATGCAGGAAACCCGGCCACAAGGTAGCCGATTGCCCCGACAGAAACAATGGTTCAGGCATAAGAACCAGAAAGAAAGAAAACGCCCATCATATACTGGCAGAAAATTTGGCCGAGGAAGAATTCGCATTGCACCTGAAGGCTGATCAAGATTCCTGGTGCCTGGACAGCGGAGCCACCTCACATATGACTTCCAAGAGAGACTGCTTCAATGATTACGAAGAGACCACGAAATCTTTAAACCTGGCCACTACAGAGTCAACGAAGATACGAGGTGTTGGCGAAGTAAAAGTACCCGCAACGAATGGCAGCGACAATCGAATTCTTCGCCTGGAACGAGCCCTTCATGTCCCGGATTTAAGAACAAATCTCCTATCCATTGCCAAGATGACAGACAAAGGACATGAGGTCACATTCAAGAAGTCGCAGGCCTGGATTAAAACGGCAACCGGGGAAGTGATTGCAGTTGCTGACAGAGTTGGAGACCTTTATTTCCTGAGAAAGGCTGAAGAAACGGTCCATGCAGTGCAAGCGGAAATAAAGCCTAGAAGCAACCTGGAGAACTGGCATTTCCTACTCGGTCACTTGAACGAGAGAAGTTTAAAGGAAATGGCCCGGAAGAATTTGGGAATCTGCCAAATCTGTGTCAAAGGAAAGCAATCGAAGGAGCCGTTCCTGAAAAACGAAGATAGCCGAACCTCGCATGTCCTGGAAATAGTACACTCTGACGTATGCGGGCCGATGAGAGTAACCTCGATGAGCGGAGCCAAGTACATCGTCGTTTTCGCTGATGATTATTCCCGGTGGAGTGAAGTCAGTTTTTTAAAACACAAGAGCGAAGTGTTGAAAGCCTTCAAAGAATTCAAGCATCGAGCTGAAGTGGAAACCGGGAGAAAAATCAAGATATTGCAGTCCGATAACGGAACCGAATACTGCAACAATGAATTCGACAGATTCCTGAAAGACTCTGGGATAAAAAGAAGACTCACCGTTCCATACACCCCGGAACAGAATGGCATTGCTGAAAGAAAGAACAGAACACTCCTGGATATGGCCCGATGTATGATGATACAAGCGCAACTTCCACCATCATTCTGGGCAGAAGCGATGGCCACGGCTAATTACATTCGAAACCGTTGTCCTTCCCGGAGCATAAATGGAGAAGTACCATTTACCAGATGGACCGGAAAGAAGCATCCCTGCAACATTTGAAGATTTTCGGCGACAAAGCTTTGCTGTTGGACGAAAATAAAAGGAAGGGGAAGTTAGCAGCCAGGAGCAAAGAATGCGTTTTCATCGGCTATTCTCAAGTCTGGAAGGCCTATCGACTCTGGGTTCCGTCCGAGAAGCAAATTTACCGAAGTCGAAATGTCAAGTTCCAGGGATAATTTAATAAACAAGGCGGATATGATGATTTCGTCACTCCAGAAGTCAACCTGAAATACGGAAGCAAAGCTAAAGGCGAAATCGAAGTCCCGGCCACTTCACACGCTGCAAAACCGTCAGGCAGAGAAGAATTCAAAGAAGTCAAAAAGGAGTTCAAAGATGAAACCCCGGAAGAATCTAATGACCAGGAAAACGAGGACATCTTCGAAGAGCCCTCAGAAACCCTCATTCTGAAGAAAGGTCCCGGAAGACCGAAGAAAATAAGAACTGGAGTACCCGGACGACCGAAGAAATAGTTCAACATGATTCCGAGCGTCTCAGAAGAGTCTACTGAAGAGGCGACTGACGAGCAAGAAACCCTGTCCGATGAGTCAGCAAACCTAGCTATCTTATCAGTACCTTTGTCCATGAAGCAAGCCCTGGCTTCTCCGTACGCAAACGATTGGAGGAAAGCAGTAACGGAAGAGTTCGTTTCGCTTATCAAGTGCGAAACCTGGGACATCGTTGACTGTCCGGAAAACCAGAAGGTCCTTGGAAATCGTCTAGTCTTCCGAACGAAGTACTTACCCAGCGGAGAAGTAGAGAAAAGGAAAGCCAGGCTCGTAGCGAAAGGTTTTGCCCAGAGACCAGGGATCGACTACCAAGAGACGTTCGCACCCGTCATTAGATCCAGCTCCATAAGACTGCTTATGGCCCTTGCTGTGGAAATCGGTTTGGAAGTCCACCAAATGGATGTCGTCACGGCCTATCTTAATGGCGAACTCGAGGAAGAAATATATGGTCGTCCCGGAAGGACTAACAGAATCTCTCGAAGAAATCGTCAAGTCAACCCGGTTCGACAAGTCAATCATTGCCAGAGCAAAGAAATGGACCAGCGACCTGGAAGAAGAGGGACATAAAGTCTGTCGTATCAAGAAATCCCTCTACGGCCTAAAACAATCGGGCCGTCAATGGTACAAGAAGTTACATAAAAGACTTTCGGAGATTGGAATGAAACCATTGAAGAGCGACCCCTGCTTATACGTTTTACGAGTCGCGGAAGATGTTATGATCATTGGAGTCTACGTAGACGATCTGATCCTTGCAAGCAACAACCCGGATTGGATGATTGATGTAAAGCTTGAACTTGGGAGAAAATTCGATATGAAGGACCTGGGGCCACTCTATCACTGTTTCGGAATGGAATTTCACCAAGATTTAAAACAAAATACCATCCGGATTTCCCAAGCGAAATATGCAGAAACGGTTCTGAAACGTTTCAACATGCAAGACTCCAAAGCAATAGCGACTCCAATGAATGCCAACAACAAGTTGCAAAATCCAGAACACCCAGCAGCAGAAGACATCAGTCGAATTCCGTATCAATCTCTGGTCGGCTCTCTCATGTACCTGGTAGTGTCATCAGGACCGGATATGGCGTATTCAGTCAGCGCATTGAGCCAGTTCAATACAAGTTATGACGAAACTCATTGGATTGCCGGGAAAAGAGTTCTGAGATACCTGAAGGGAGCTCTTCATCATGGGTTGCTTTATCGGAAGACCGGATTGCCAATCCAGGGTTTCGTTGACGCAGACTATGGAGGTTGCCCGAAAGATAGGAAATCATATACTGGATATGTTTTCAAACTAGCCGGCGCTGCAGTATCCTGGGAAGCCCGGAAACAGCGAACTGTTGCCTTGTCCAGTACAGAAGCAGAATATATGGCAATGTCCGACGCAACCAAAGAAGCCATATATCTCAAGGGACTTCTCAACGAACTTGGAGTATCAGTTCAGGCGATCGAGCTGTACAACGACAACCAGGGTGCCCAGAAACTCGTTCAGAATCCCTTTTTCCATGCCAGAACGAAGCGCATTGTATCCGGCACCACTTCATTCGAGACACCTACGACCAGGGACATATAGCCTTGCGATATCTACCAACAGAGGAAATGCCAGCTGACATCTGTACGAAGAGCCTGTTCCGTCCGAAGCACCTCTTCTGCGTCAAAGCCCTTGGACTGGAAATAATTAAATGACCACCCCCTGGATAGAAGATTGAAACCACCGATATTAAGAGGGACTGTTGTAAATTAGAGATAGTACCGGTTGTTTTTTATCTATATCCAGATTCTATTTTCTATACTTGTGTCTTTTATGCATCGCGGTCATTCTTGTAATCTTTATTTTTTATCGCGATGCCTTAACTATATAACCGGATAACATTCCGATAACGTTTGTCAGTTCCCAGTTATCTGTTCTCAGATATCAGTTGTCAGTAGCGTTCCCGGAAATTAACTTAAATGTTTCAATTAAATTAATAAAGAGTTTATAACCAATTAAACCCAGAGTCGTTCTTACGTCAAACAACAACAGATAGCTTCCGTTTTACAATTAATGAGAAATGAACCCAAGATCCCATTGGAATACACAATGCGGGAAAAATTACTTTTCCCCAACGAGACCACGCGGTATTACCTTCGGAATTCTTTCGAGCGACATTTTCAAATGTCTCCGAGTCGGACACCGAACTGTTCTTTTCAGCTTCAATCGGAACTTCGGGTACATCGATTTCCATCGAGACGGAGGTCAATTCTGATAGTTCATTTGGGTTACATTCTAGTTTAGGTACACGCACTGGCACACTCAATGACACCGAATCAGCAAACTCCCGATTTGGCAAGGACAGTTTCTCAGTTTGATTTTGTCTACTATCATCAGTTTTCTTTGCTTCTGTCAAACTGATTCCGGACTGGTTGTCATCAAGATCGTTTTCTGGGGAATCGCTTTCGACATCTGCCTCGAGAGAAAGATCCAAATGTTTTTCGACTTCAACATTCAATTCCGGAACACGAAATTTCAGTGACCGAGTTGTAATATCCTTTGTTGAGACACTTTGCGATTTACGATAAGAATCGTTAACGTTAATATTGTTCCCGAGAGGTTCACGTGGCGAATCGCTTTCCGTCGTTGAGTCAGGAGACATTTCGACTTGGTTTTTGACCTCGAGGTCAGGTGAAGGGGCGCAAAGAGGCAAACTGTCACTGTATTTCATTTTAGTGACACTTTCATTCGTAATTCGCCTTATTAGCCCCATTTTTTCAGCCTTTTTCAAGGGAATTTTAGTTTCGGTGTTTGTGTCGCCAATCTCCGCAACGCATTGAGGCTCAGAAACAGATGGTGATTTTGGAATAATATCTTCTTTACCCAGCATGCCTTGGACATTGACAGCTTCTGCATTTCGCAATGAGCCTATTTAATGAAAAACATTAAAATTAATAAGTGTCTTATTAAGTGAGTACTACATCAGGTTGGGTAAGCGTTACTATGATGGCACATGATGTCTTTGGCAATTAGTAAGCCTTTTAAACAATACATTACACTGACCATGTCCCTTACCAGCAATAGGCGGCGTCAATTAGAAGCAATCGAAATTTACGTACCATTACCAGATTTCTTGAGTTTATTGGCCTCCGTGTCAAGTAGATTTTGGGAAATGTCGTTGATTATCTCAGCAGCTGTACTTCGAAAACTATTCAAATAAAAACAGTATCGTTTTCAATATAAATAAAAGATTCTAAAAATTTACGAGAGATTGCCATGTTTAGTGTAATATAAACGGTCTATGGACGGTTGCCCCCTTTAAATACCTTTGAATTTCCTCTTTTTGTTGTTGCTGCATCACAATTGAAAGGGTTACTTCCTGGCCATTAATTCCAGAATCATTTTCATCGGGTTCAGTTTTCACATCATTAGCTAATTGATGTATTCCATTTTTCTCCTATTTTTTAATTAATTAACAATAATTGAACTCGCATTCTTAGCCCGATTCTCTTTTCTAAAGACTATGAAAATAAAGAATGTGTTCCATACCATCGGTTGACCTTTGATCCTCCTTTCCAGCTCTTTAATGACCCAATTAAGTCTTTCAATTTCGTGTAATTGCTTATTTATCATTAATGTTGTTTTCTCTCTCTCTTTTTCCATGTTTGAAATTAAAACATTACACTAAACAAAAAAGATTCCATTACAACACTAAATATTCTCGGGACTTTCTATGGCCGAACGTATTTTAAAGGGAAGAAGGGGGATCAGCAACAAAGCTCCTCGTTGGGTTTCTTTGTTAACATGTTACCAATATACCCTGAGATGAGAGACAATCCTGTTCGGTATTGTCACCAATAATCTTACTTTAAAGGGACTGCAAAGAAGTCATCGGCGGGTGGGTAAAAATTATTTGAAATACGTCACAGACATCACGTGATGCCAAGATACAAAGGCTCCTTATGGAGTGGGACTAGTTAACATCTAGTCCTTGTTTTTCGCGAGATTGCAGCGCCAATTCCATGAAGTGGTGGTTTTCGAAATAAAACGAACTAAGCTTCTTCGAACCACGCCTCTCCTTGGTCACGTGCCTCTGACGTATTTCAAATATTTTTTAAGCACCGGCCGATGCCTTCTTTACAGTCCCTTTTTAAGGGACACAATAAAAAATTGGGTTTGATCCTAAAAGGGTCTCTTGTTTTTAAGCTTAATTTCACAATTCTAAAAAAAGGTACCCTCTGCGCTTTGAAAAATACCTCGGCTTCCAGTTTGCTGATTCGATCATCTTTAGCTTTTAGTTCATTGATCAGATCATCTTTGCTTAAGTGATCGTAGTTACGATTTTCCTCATCTTTCATTTCCTAAAAACAAATTAAGTTTCCGTAATTTTCTATTTGCCTCAAACAGGGAATATCTTGAATAATTTCGGAAATACCTCTTTAATCGCCACCCTTTGATGATTTACTAAACTCATTTCGGAACTTAGTAAAGGGAGTTTGTGAAATTGTAAATCTTTCCTAAAGTAAAATATTTATTCAACTGAAGGTGTACCAAAAACGAACAAATAACAAAAAAGGGTTCCCCATACATTGTAGATTTCCCTATCAAAGCTTAAAGAAATATGGCAAAGCTAAAATAGTTCACACGAGGGGTCCGACGTTCGCAAAAACGCGTACGGGATTTCGTGATTTCACGATACCGCCAAAAAAATTCAGTATTTCTTTTTAAATTTCGCGGTTTCGGCAAAAATTTGATATAGCGATTGATTTCGGGATTTCTTCAAAGATTTCGGAATTGTCTCTTTGATTTCGAAATTTCGTGATTTCTTCAAATATTTCGAAACTTCGTGATTTCTTCAAATATTTCGAAATTTCGTGATTTCTTCAAATATTTCGAAATTTCGTGATTTCTTCAAAGATTTCGAAATTTCGTGATTTCTTCAAAGATTTCGAAATTTTGGGAGAAATATTTCGAAATTTTGGAAGAAAGATTTCGCGAATTTGCCAGAACCGTACGGGATTTCGACTACATGTCGGACCCTTCGTTGTCACATGCTAATAGCGCAGTTTTGTTCAAAACTAGGGAATTCCTCAAGCCCATTTTAAGAATACAACTACAATGAGCTTCTTATAAATTATTTACTCTGCTAGTATTTTCAATTTTTGAAATAGCAAGAAAGACCCATTTCTTTCCAAGGTGTAACAGCTTCATGTCTTATTGACATCCAAGTTGTATTATATTCATGACTTACCAGCTTAAACGTTCGACCATAACACGACAGTCTTTCACTAAATCCATCCTACTTGGTAAAGCTTCCCTGTTAAGATAACCTTCATTTATTATTAGTTCGTACAGGTCTGAAAGCCCGTATGCCCTATTGACCACAATCATAGATGCCCGCGCTCACTTCATTTCAGTGAGCCCGAGCGCAGATTGAGCGAGGCTATTCAAAATGACAAATAAGTTCAGAGCCCGAGCCGAGCCTGAAATTTTATGAAAAATATTTCTGAGGTTGAGCCCGGTAAAATTAACGAGAACTTGCTCTGAGCCCTGTTACAAATTTTATGCCTTTCTTGAGCTCCAACGAGGTGAATTCAAAACTACGAGCCCGATCATTTTGAAAGCAAGTTCACTTGAGCTTGCTAAATTGACTGAGCCAGAGCTCCAGGAGAGCCCGCGAAAGATATTAGAGCGAGGTTGGGCTCGAGGCTTTGAGCAGAACCCGTCAAAATTATGTGAATGAACCCTGTTGGGCTCGAGGCTTCGAGCAGAACCCGTCAAAATTATGTGAATGAACCCAAGCCGAGCTCATTTACAAAAACTAAGCTTGAGCTCACATTGAGCTCTGAGGAAAAATAAGTGACCCATGTAATTATCCCTGGTTTCATTTTGCATGTTCATTCTGTACTGGTCTCTCAAGTACGACACTAAGAACCCCTAATTAAAAGGCCAATATATTGCTCCCCCATTTCATTTTGCTTGTTTATTCACGTAGGGCTAAGTATGCGCCTCTATTCACGGCAGAAATACAGCAAAATTGCAATATTTTGGAAAAGGCGGCAATTTATGATGCTGATCAGAAGAAAAACGGGGGCACATTTACATACGATTAGTTTTTTTTGTCCACCTGCTAACACTAGTGCTTAGCCGTTAGGCCTTGAGCACCAGGAAGAATTGAGCGGGAGACCCTACGCGGCCCAGCACTGACGGGGGGCGCTAGGTCGTATGTGTTTAAGCAGGGAAGGAAATGAGGTTTACTTGGGAGGTGACGGAAGGTGGAATTGGGGTAAGTCACCTCCGGCGGACACGGGGCAGTCGGCACCTATAGGGTGGGATCGCCGACATGTGTCGTATTCCCTCAAACTTTGCCGCCCAGAAGCTTGGCTTACAGGAGTGCGCCACACTCCCGGCCATACGATTAGTGGTACGATGTAGTGTTCCATACTATATTCTCCATTACAGGTTTTGCTTTTCCCCCGGGGGAATACTACTATCCTACTAATCAATTTCCTACTATGGAAAACGGCTTTAAAAAAGGAATGAGCCCCACTATTTTACAAAAGCATATAATATACGTAACATTTTGATAATAATAAAATTATAGCCATAAACAAATATTTAGCGTTTTGTTTATCGTTACCAAAGGGCGTTTCCTATCAGTTTTATATAAATTCTTACCAGTCAGGGATAATATGAACGTTTCAATTTTACAGTAAGGAGGAACCGTCACCTTAAAAAAGAGGGAACTGCATGTCCATTCGACTCGACAATCTTCAGCAGACGACACGACATCACATTCACAGTCTATAGTTCAAATTGTTCGCAGAAGCAGTGCCGTCATAATTCGCTACGGCCTCTTGAAGACTCACCTATAGTCAGGAGACCCTTGTATTTTACTTGGCAAAATTAGCCAAGTTTGATTTTATAAGTGAAATAGATTAAACACATCATAAACTATCGATTTATACTTGTCTTCAAAATTTTATCAGCTGAAATTAATTAGTTTTAACTCTTTCAATTAAACGAAAATTCACCTTTTGTTGCTGTAACTTTGTGATTCTTAGACCTATAGCTTTTAACTTTGCTACGCTTCCCATACGCTAAACACTACTTACCTATCTTACACAAAAGGACTTGGTTTGCCCAAGCCTAAAAAACAAAACGATAAGAGTTTTTTCCAGTTGACTGAAGCTCGGATATTTTATTTTTCTATATAATTTTAAAGACAATCCGTATTTTACTACTCTTTAGAATTTAATTCAATCTCCTGATTTTACTGGTAATGGATTTATTTCCTATAAAATAATTGAAATAAAAAATTACTTATCTCAGATTTTTCAAAAACAATTCCATTTTCGTAAAATTTTATCATGAAAAATCTGAGATAAGTAATTTTTTATTTCAATTAATTTATAGGAAATAAATCCATTACCAGTAAAATAAGGAGATTGAATTAAATTCTAAAGAGTAGTAAAATACGGATTGTCTTTAAAATTATATAGAAAAATAAAATATCCGAGCTTCAGTCAACTGGAAAAAACTCTTATCGTTTTGATTTTTAGGCTTGGGCAAACCAAGTCCGTTTTTATATAATCATAGATTAAGAACCGGTATTATTCCAGGACAACAGCGACAACGGCGGTCCTGGAGGCGAATTTCTTCAGGGTTAAAGGAAAATGGATCGTTAAGGAACTGACGATGTTCGTAGGGGAAACGGGCGCCTACGAAGTCTGGATTTTTCAGTCACCATGCCCATTCTCGGAACTATCCATGAAGGATAAAAGACAGGTCCGCTGGTTGTCTCACAACATTTGCGATCTTAACTTCGAGGAGGGGGATTATCCATACGAGACGTTAACAGAAGTTGGCGATTATATTCGTAGGCTCCGACAAAGAGAGTGCGAGAGCATTCCGGTTTTTAATTAAAAAAAATGTACAAAAAAATGAAATAAATAAGCGGATTTTATTATATTAATGCCATATTTTTTTTCATTTGCTGTCAGTCCATACTTTTAAGTTCAAATTGATAAGTACAGAAGTAAATTAATTTCAAAATCATGTTTGCTTCCATTATCAGTTCACTGGTATGTTATCGAGATAAAGTTTTTGAGTTTAATTCCATTACCCTCTTAGATAGAGTATTATGATAGGAAAGACTACGTGAGGACGCCATCTTGGTGTCAGACGTGAACAGGGCTTAAAATATAAATTATATTAAACCTACGTAAAATAATTAGAAACCCATATCAATCAAACATTTTCTTTTTATTCGAGATTCTACAAATATTGTTTATTATTTAACACTATCCTTAGCCCACAAAATGTAGAACTTACAAAAGTTTTATTAATTAAAGAAAGTCTGCGAAATACTTATTCGCGAAATAATTATTCGCGTCATTGGATCTCATGTGATAATGAACTTCGTGAGTGTTATCACACAGACACTTGGCTAATATGCAAATCTGCAGGGCCTTGAATATATAATGCGTAGCTAGGTCGTTTTCATCACTATAATTTTTCCTTACGGTTTTGTTAGTTTTGTATACCATAAACATACACATATGAAGAGCTAAGTTCAGAATTCTTAAGTACTGGTATGGACAATGAAATTCGTATCCACCGTAATAAAAGGTGCGAAATTTACATTTCCCCTCATTGCGGGGGTGACAACTCCCTAAATGGCAAATATTTGGGTTTGGCATTCCGTACATTTTGTGTGGTGTGAGGTGTACGGGAAATTCGAGGATAGTATCTCCCGCAAATTCTTCCAATTTGAATTGATGGGTCTTCTTATTTATGATACATGGAAACTGTCTAGCATACATGTCAATTAATGACCCTGCGGGTAATTGTACTGTAGAAGTTAGTAATCTGTACATCGCTAAGTGTTTCAAACCAAAATTTATATTAGGGCTATTAACGCATTGCCATATATAACCTTCACCATCGTCTACATTATAGACTTCATTCGGTGAGGGGTTTATTAGTAAATCCCCCGTTTCGGGATCTTTAGTCATTTCGGATTTTCCGTAATCTTTATCCCATCCGATAGCACCAAATTTTTCAATTCGTCTTAAGTTGTTTCGTCTAACGGCGGCTTCTAAAGTAATGGGTGAATTCATTCTACCATCCTCACTACAGCAGATAGGACAGGAAGGCGTGTCCGGCGTATTGTCAGTTTCGGAGAACGCTTTTGATTCGTCCCTGATGGAGTAAAAATGAACCGAATACTCTAATTATAAGTCTTGATACAAATGGACATGCAAGGGTTAACTATATTGTTAAGAGCATACTTACAATTTAACTGAGTCCATTTCTAAGTGATGACACGTGGATATCGTTAGCTGGGGTGAAAAGCTTGAAGAGTCGTAAAATGGCTTATCTTTTAAACTACCGCGTCTTTTATAGGATCTTATCGCGAGACGATCACCCAAGATATGATGGGTGTATTTTCTCAATCAACGACGTAACGGGAATTTACCGTGACGCTCTGAACCCGGGTATTTACCATGGCATCCTCAAACACGTTGACGAAAGACGATATGACACTTAATCTCTAAGCCTAACATATATAATTTCCCCCTCCCACCACGTTGTCGAAAGTTAACGTGACGTAGAAAGCCTCGAGTCGCGTGTAAGACAAGGGTTAGCGAAAAGTTTAATTTTCAACTCCAATATCGGAGATAATATGTATTCGTATTACACTTTAATTGCATTCTAAACCATTGCCGGTTACGAAATTCATGGTTCACCCTGTCCTCTTGAGGAATCACGTACACCGTCGTATCCGAAAACCGTACACTCTTTTTTCCGTTCATATTCCCCGCCTACTTCGTTAAAAATGTTAAGCCTAACATAGTGTATTCCAATAATATATTTTAGGTCAAACACAGTGTATTCTACGTCTCTGTTTTGGCTTACGTTAATGATACGCTATTTGAAGCAGGTGTAGGGATACTATTTAAGATAACGGTTCCAGCGCCGTATTTAAGAAATTCGAGCCAATATACCTAGATATTTTTAGACAGATAAGTGTAACGTATTGATTTGAAAATAAGAAGACGCCATTGAAAACGAAAAATTCCCCGCACTTATTTACCCCCATTGGTCGCGTATTTTTCCATACGTATTCCCCTACCGCATTGTCAAAGTCAATAAGGCGCCCACAAATATCTGGCGCCACAAAATAATGATAGGATGAATTCTAGTTTCAGGTGAAGTTGTGGAAATATGACGCTCAGTTTTAAGCCTAACAAATGTTTTCCCTTATCGAAGTCAATAAAGATAGGCGCGCATGAAATATCTGGCGTCAAAGGGGAGATTGAAGCGACTTCAGTGATAACGGCGGCAACAGCGACAACGGCGCCAACTTGGTGTCAGACGCCAACTGGGTGTCAGGCGTCAACAGCGGCATCTCACCGGCAAAACTCTCAAAATCTATCTACTAAATACAATCTTTTGAATTGTAAATAAAATTGAGTTTTATCGAAAGTTGTTAAAACAATTTAACATTAAAAAATTAATGAGTAAAACATTTTGGTTTCACTTTTCAAACTACCGCGAAAATTATTAAATTTAAATGAACATTTTTTTACGCGTAGAATTAATTTCAAGAGATATTCAATACGTTTGTTTTAAATTTGAAAAATTAACATTTCATTTTGATTTAAACAGAAGTTTATGACTTCTTATCCTGGGAAGTATTGGACTCCAACCATATTCGGAACCATCTCTGTTACCCAACTTCTTATTAGGTCCGATCATCGTGCCACCTACGGCATTTCCCTCATTTTGAATTGGCAGGCTGATTTGCGCGCCAGCAGCGGGCAAGAAACGAAACTTTAAGGTGTGTCCTGTGGTTTGAGGTAACGAATCAGAAACAGTGACAAGAACAGCTGTTTTAATAGACTGCTAGAAATTCCGGTCAAACTAGTGTGGGGTCCTAGGCCCACGGATTGTAATGGATTTTCATAGAGTTCTAGCCAGACGGCTTTTCAACGATTGGCGCTGAAGAAGTTTTGAACACGCCCCACAGTTTGAGCGCCACAGCCTCTCGGCGTGGGATTTTTTTCAGTAGATTAGATAATTTTCCTAGTGGGGGGGACTTTCGACCCTCTTTTACGATTGCCATAGGCAATTTTGGCTTGCAGGGATGGATACTATATAATGCCTTAGTGTCCAATACTTCCCAGTCATCAACTTCTGATTTAAATCATTAAGTGATTTTGGCAAGAATTTATATCCAATCAATTTTATAGAATTTAAAATAAAATTGGGATATTTTATTCAAATTGAATCCTAATTTAATAAAGGTAATTATTTTAATTGAAAAGTTAAATATCGTAAATATATGATTATTATAATTATAACCAATTAGAGAACCCGCTAGATTAATAATAAAAATAAACAAAATGAAAATATAAGTTTTATCTACGAAGGGATGTCCACTCTGAGCCTGTGGCTTTTTGTTATCGGTGGTTCCCTTTTACAATGCATAGAGGGATGTTGGGTAGCGTCGTCTGCTACAGCTAACCGACAGCGCCCTATACTAACTATTACCGTTAACCTCAGCAAGTTTTGATGGAAAGGAGAAACCGGGTAAGACCGCGCAGGAAAACTCCTTTAAACAAGTGGGGAGAGAACTTGCAAACTCTAAGCGGGAGGGTTTTAGTCCTGGGTTTAATTTTCACCCGAAACCACTGTCCCTTAATTGAACGCTGCCAGGTTAAAGTACTAACCACTACGTCACTCCACAATTTATTAAACGTAATTATTTAAATTGAAAAAGTTAAATATCCTAATTATGTGGTGATTAGTATAATTATTTTAACCCAATTAATGCTGCCAAGCGAAAGAACTAACCACTACGCCACCCCATAATTTACTTAAACGTTATCATTTAAATTTTAATAGTTATGTAGCAATAATATATGATTATTTTAATTAAACTTAAAAATTAATATATCAAATTAAAAATTTGGTTGATTAGAAGTGTAATATCAGCCATGCTCCTCTTGTTATTCATATCATAATCAAAGTAATAGCTCCAAATATTTTAATAAAGTATCCTTAAAAATGGAAAAAACGCTTTTGATAAATAAGTAAGCGACGTTTAAATTATTGTTCCATGTTCAATAACAGGAGAAAAAATAAATCTTTTAATTTTTAATTGCAATTAACGAGTGACCATTCGGATGAAACGCAAAAATTTTAAATTTTTAAACTCGGTCAAAGGGTTGACATCCGGGTATTAAGAAAGGTAATATTTTCCTGTATTAGGCAAGTGACCATTCGGGTTCCGCGACAAGATAGTAAAATACAGGGTGTTCCAAAAAGGGTGGTACGACCAAAGTACAGTGGGTTCAATGGCCAATTTCTAGACAAAAGTGTTCTAAGATGTTTTTCCACCGTTTACAAGTTGCGAGATTATAGTTGTTCAACGGATGACCCCTTAAATTTAAATAAGAAACCGAGAGGCAATGCAAATTTAAGTAAGGGGGCCTCCGTAAAACACTCCAATGACCATAAGTTGTTTAAGTCAAACCATCCTTTTAGGAACACCCTGAATAAAGATTATTTTAGCTAATATGTTTTAATTTTTGCAAGATCTTCTCTCTTTTGGTAGCGAATCATGAAAGGCCTTTTTGCTCCCAGAAACTACACTGGTTTCTTATTGGTTGTTGGTATTGTGTACGAGTTGGTTTTCGTTTAGGATTTTTGGGGTGTTATGGCCACTCTGTACTTTTCGCTACCTCGACAGAAGATCCTTTTGGGGTTACAATTATGATTTTTCTTTTTAACAATTTTGAGAATTTTGCTCAGAATTGATTCGAATAACAGAATGATGGTTTGGAATTGTTGTTAATTTTTCATAAACTTTATAGGCTTGATCGGTTTTTTAGAATTTAATTCGCAAACAATTATACACTTTCTTCTTAATAAAAAGAAGCCTAAATTTCTTAACTTAATTTCTCAACGCGGAGAACTCAGATGACACATGATTCATATTTAAATTGCATCTGTTATTTTGCTATAAAACTCGAGAAAAAATAGTTCATCCTTAAGTATGATTAAAAGTTTTGGTTTTTCTTAAGTACTATATCTTCGTCATTATGGTTCATTATGAAGTAATATTTTTAAATTTTTAATTTGTTTAAGTTTCATGGTGAGGTTTAAAATATAGCGTCAAATAATTAAAGGATGTAACTTGGCAATATTGAGTATATGAAATGCATCCCCATTCTATAGACGACGATTGTACCGATGTATGTTATGTTTATGGTTTGGTGTTAAAAAGGTTTAACATTAACTTCAATGATTAAAATATATTGATTAAACATTATAAAACTACCTTTACACGAACAAAATTTAAATAAACCTTAAGTTTGAGAATGGAATTGTTTAAACTAGAGGTCATTTCAATAGAAATTTAAAAATATTATTTTTTGGGTTACTCTGAAAAGATTAAATTTTAATAAGTAATTTTGGCATTACTTAACGTTAATTTACGAGAAATTCAAATAAAATTGGGAAAATTTTCACAATCTATTGCTTGAGAGGCAATTAAAGGGAATTTAATTTTAAAGGTCTTCACAACTAACAACAATACCGTCAAATATGTAAAGGGTGTGACAGATATTTGAACAATATAGGGCAGTTAATGGCCTTTGACTTTAAGGGTAGAACTCATGACTTGACAATATTTAACATGCGCTAATGTCGCCCGATTCTACAGACAAAGATTGACTCTGACTCGTTTTGTAACGGATTATGCTTGGTTTTATATCTAAAGGCGTTTTGCCATCCTTATTCATGGCCTCAATATCGGCTCCTTTTTCAATCAAACAAGCAACCACATCGGAACTATTCCATTTAACTGCAAGATGCAACGGTGTGTCTTTGTCTTTGTCAACCACGTTGACTCGCACGCCTTTATCCAACAGTAAACTAACCACTTCGACGCTACTTTTTTCAGCCGCTACATGAAGCGGAAACTGACCGATAGAATTTTGCACGTTAATTGTTGCACCTTTTTGCAACATGACCGATACTGCGTCGTTATTTCTGTGACGCGCGGCGTAGTGGAGTGGTGTGAAATTGTTTTCGTCTTTACAGTTAACGTTGGCCCCGGCATTAAGTAGTTTAGTAACGATATCAGAGTAACCTTTTTTAGACGCAAAAAGAAGGTATTCATCAAGATCTTTAATGTTTTTTTCATAGTTAAGCAGGAATTCTACAATTTCCGTAAATTTGTAATAAACCGCGACTTTCAGTGGAGGCAAACAAGTATAGCAGTCACTCATAATGGCCCCATTTTCTAGAAGAAATTTAATCATATTGATGTTCTCGTTTTTTACGGCGTTCAACAAAGGTGGTATGATAGTTTTCGTCGTGCGAAAGTTATACCAATATTCATTATTATAATCGAACCATTCATCGGAATAAGGTGGGTTTAATGGGAACCCGTTTTCTATAAGATAAGTGACAGATTCAAAATGGCCCCCGTCAACTGCCAGATTTAATGCAGTGTAATACGTTCGCGTATAGGTTATTGGGTAAAAGTCCCTCGTTTCTTTGGAAGCGAATGGAAGCCTATTACGCATCTCCGTATCATCCTCTTGAAGAATATCTTTCAATTGGTCCAGTTTACCATTAATCGCCGCGTCATTCAATTTAAGCAGGGTCTGTGAAGTTTCTTCAAAATCTTTACGAATGTCTTCGAAAAAATCAAAGTTCTCCATCAATTTTGTCAAAGGTTTTAGACGTTCTTGTATCGCGTAGTCTTGATACAACGTTGCCTCTAAAATTTTCTTCCTGTCGCCTGGAGTGCAATTTTGAAGAGAGTTTAGTATGATGTTAGAAAGTTCGATGTATTCTCCGTCAATGGTTAAATATAGGGCCGTTTGCTTATATTTGTTGAGAGATGTAAGATGATGAAGAAATAACGGAGTGTCTTTAAAACAATTGAGCAAGAAATCCAGTATGCTTTCTTGGTAATCCGAGACCAACTGATGCAATGATATGTTACGCGTATTTTCTTCATCATAAGCCTTTTGTTGTTGAAACCTTTGGTGTAGAATGTCACCAATTCGGTGCAGAATTTCCTCTTCAAATTCGTGACGATATAGTAACTGATTGAAGAACTTCTTCACAACATCAAACTCATATTTAACTATGATATCAATCATAAGGTCAAGAACGTACACTGTTAGAAAAAACCGACCAGAACTAATCCAAGTTTGGGCGTTTTCGACCAAAGGTGGGCAGATCCCAAAATGGTCTGCCAAGTTCGTACGAGTCTTACCAAATTTGCACAGGTTTCAAAATGGCATACCAAGTTTGCACGTCTTGACCTAAGTTGCACAAATCCCAAAATGGCATACCAAGTTTACACGCTTTTGACCTAAGTTGCACAAATCATAAATTAACACGCCAAATTTGCACACTTCTGACAAATTTTGGCCAGGGAATCAAATGAACTCTCAAGTGTGCTATAAGATTGCACAGATCGTGATACACTCTAAGAAAAAAGCGTTCAATGGGTATTCAAACTTGAACACAATTTTTCATTCTTGAACAGTTTGGAAATATTAGGCGTTCAATCCCGAAAGGTGCACAGAATCATTCAAAATAACACTGAAGGTGTTCAATCCGGACAGTTTGCCTAATACGCTATGAGGTTTATTAATAAAACCTTCATTAAAAATCTAATAGTATCCGATAATATCTCAACAATTTACTGTAAAATGTTTATTTATCCTAAATGAAAAATAAATTGGTCTTTACAAACATCATTTTAAAATAATATGAAAGGAAATGTCAAGGATTATTGCGTATTTCATCTTTCCCTTATATTTATAAAAGACTTCAAATTGATTGAAAATAAAATTGTTTGGTACTCCATTATTATCGGAAGTAAATGACAGTGACCACATTCGTCAACTGCAGTCCCTGGAGGCTATTTACTACTTTTCGTTAACCGTCCAAGGTGTGGTAGTACGATTTAATGGAAACTCTCCATTTTGTTTCCGGTTGATTGGGAATTCAGTACATGGGAAAGGAATCAAGACCAATATCGAAGGTTGACATTATATGAAATAAAATAGTCCGATACACTATTCAAAACTGCCACCAATTTGTCATTGTCATTTTTACCATGCAAAATTGACACATTATATGTGCCAAATTGTCGACTTTACTGTTAAATTTTGCATCCCTAAGAAGAAATCCTACCACACACAGTGTTCAACAAAGAGCATGAAAGTGCTCAACCTATCACACCGTTTTGGTGTTCAATTTTGGGACCTGTTTTTACTGTTCCAAACTGAACGAAAAAGTGTGCTCCCAATGTGTTGAGGCTTTGCACAATAATTTTTTCAAGTTGGAATAAATATTTCTTAGAGTGTAGGTTTTTGCATTCTCCATCATTCATGTGACATTAAACGGCAAAAACGTCTTCAAACCAAAATATTTCATCTTATGTAAATTTGTTAAATTATATTTAGTTAAAATTCATTCAAAAGAGTAGTATCACAACTAACCATAAGCCAAAGGCAGGGAGACGAAATTATACTCTATTATTGTGCCACCTAAAATGTTATTATTTTAAACAATTCAATTTTGTCTTGACTATTTGTTAAAGGGCGAGAGTGTGTTGAAAGTTGGTTTTTCGTAATATTGAAAATCAACAACGAAAGCTAGGGTGTGAACTTTTAGAACTTATTTAAAGAACGTTTGAGGCGCAAAGCAATGGCCTATGCAATAATATTTCATATTTCTTAATAAGCCTATAGATTCTACTCCTTATTTCATACTCCCTTCTTGTTTTTACCTTGTGCTGGTATGAAAAGAACTCTTTCAAAACCATATAATTTTCGTTTTGCAAAATATTAAATGAAGATATTGTAAATATGTTTCGGCATTACTACTCTTTTAGTGGTTTTGTAGCTTTAAACTTCTCAATCATTTCGATATTCCAAGAAAACTTTTGATATTAATATTTAAATTGGGGTGTTTACGTTTTAATTTAGCTTTACTACATTTATATAAAGTGTAAACATAGATTTCAACTTCCCAAGAAACAATGGTAAATAATTCTTATCTTTAGTTTCCTATGAGGTGTTTTATTGAATGCACCGAAGCACGAAGCCAAAATAGGTGTTGCTTCGCGTCCTTTCAGAGGAGGTCCTAACGGTTCAGAGTGAACCGAAAGTTAAATACACATTTAAGAAATATTGGTCATTTGCTTTATGTGCACCATGAAGACTGTGCACCAATGCATAAAGCAATATCTCACCAACGTGTACTATTGTCTGATTTATTTCTGTATGAAAAGTATAATAATTGGTTTAAAATGATGTCTGCTTTACTATATAACCTTCATGGAGGTGGGGAGTGGTATAAATGTGCCATTGTCGATATTCCATGCAAAAATTGTCGGTTTTCCAATTGAAGATATTCGAAGTATAAGCCGTCGATGGTCGGTTGTCCGATCCAAGATGATCGATATTCTGTTCAAATATGGCCGATATTCCGTTCAAATATGGTCTGCATTCCGTTCAAATATGGTCTGTATTCTGTTCAAATATGGTCTGTATTCTGTTCAAATATGTTCGGATTTCCAGTCTAAAGTGGTCGATGATCCGGCCGTTGATGGTCGAATGTCCGTTCAAAGATGGTTGATTTTCCTGCCGTTTATTGTCGGTAGTCCGTTCAAACCTGGCCGTGTTTCTGTGTAACTTCGCCCAATCAAATTAATGTGCACATTAGCACATGATTTAATCTGTGCAGATTTGGTTAAAAATCTGTGCTGTCTCAGAGTCACTACTCTGCACATGATTTTGTCCAAGATTGAACAGTTTTTTTTAACAGTGAAGATGAGATGTAAACTACTGGAATCTTGATAGTACTGATCAGTCAAAGAAAAATTGTCCGAATCAGGTTTAGAAATAAGAACAACATTCCCAATGTGTTTGTTTAAACAGTTAACCACATTTGGTGAGACAACAAAGTTGTTGATGTCCAAGTTATTCAGGTCAACTTTCTTGTCTTCATAACGGACATCGAAGTCATCAACCAATTTAACTAATAAATCCTCGCATCCGACACTATCAAAGACCTCAGTGTGAACCAAGTACCCGTCATCAGCATTCTCGCGTTTTAGAAACACGTCTTCGTTGAATCTGTCTTTAACCAAGTACTGGACACTAAATGCCGCGATTTCAGCCAGCCATCCGCCGAGACCATGTCCAGTGAAAAATAATTGGAATCGCGCTGGTAATTTACCGTTAAATTCTTCAAGTTTATTGATCACCTCGTACGCGAAAGTGACCGCAGAATGGACTTGCTTGTGGCATCTTTCGTATATAGCTTGAAAGTGAGTTTTGTACGGTTCCTCATTGGTGTTTTCAGTACCGCGATGCGCGATAACTACTTGAAGTTTTTTAATGTTTATATACGCAATTCCAAAGTAACCGTTTTGGTTATTAGAGGCAGATGTTAACATTTTCCAACCTCTTGGTAAAACTTCCTTACTTCCGTTTTGATGCGAGTTTTCAAAGCATTTAGCAGCAAATTGCGCCAATTCGTAAGTCGATGGTCGACTGAGGGTTTCCAGTTGCAATAACTGAAATTTACTTTTACTGGCAACGTTTTCGAAGTATTTATTCTTTTGAATTTTCTCTTTCATGTCTTTGTTGCTAAGACACAAATGAATGTCGTATTCCAAGTTGATAGAATAAGGAGCGGTTGAAGTTTCTTCGTCTTCGGACTCGGACTCGTCAGTAGAAGTTGACTCTTCGGAGGACGTCTCGCTGCTTTCATCTGAAGTAATGCAATGGTATTAACATTGTGCAAATGGTTTGCTTAAGTCGAAGTTCTTTGAAGCAGTGGTTAAGGAATTGTTTTTTCAAAGAATGGAAACGATATGCTAGAAATCAACAAACCGAAAACCGGAAGATTATAGTTGCCGACAGATGAAGAATTTGTAATTCAACAACATGTCACGATTAAATCATTTATAATGTTTTATTGAAATTTTGTTATTTCAACAATATTTTTTTCGCTACTACCACTAAATCCTTTATTCAACCACAAGTTCATAAGATATGTTCCATAAGTTTGTCACTGGATACTGAAAGCTTGTCCTGACGTCATAGATTATCGTAAAGTGACGCCTGTTCAGGCGCTGTCAAAGGCTTAGTACAGACTAAAAAGGAAGATAGACTGACAAAACCGAATGTAGTCAATTCTCGCTTGTCATCTTCGAACTATTAAGTCTCTAGCCTTACGAAGTATAGGAAGCGTCATACTTAAGCAACATATCTTATATACGTATGCTTCAACAAGCCCAGCTTAACCTTACCCTTGACTGATTCAGTGACGTTTTTGGATTGACTTCCTGATTCCTTATCACTCTGGCTAGATTTCTTCGATTTGGAACTCATTGTAAGTTCAGTTTGGTGATTTTCTCCAACTAAGCCAAATTAAAAACTGCGTAATGACAATAAGACGTTAAATTTGAAGAAGATTTAAAACCAAAATGCGCCCGGAATTAAATAACGTGCCTTTCAAGCAGACACCTTGTAGCAAAAATATAAGTAACTAACTTTTTAATTGTGTATTTAAGAATTTAAAACTATCCAAAATCAGAGTTGAAATTAAACGTTACTATTAGATAGAATCATAAGTTCATAAGACATGTTCCATAACTGTGTCACTAGTTACTGAGAGTCTGTCATGAAGTGACTTAAGTGAAATATCATAGATTCTCGTAAAGCGAGGCCTGGTGTTGGTGAGGTGCTGTCAAAGGCTTAGTACAGACTAAATAGGAAGATGAACTAAAAAAAACCGAGTGTGGTCAATTCTCGCTTCCGCCGTTCTCGAACTAGTTATCTCGAGGAGTCTCTAGCTTTACGAACTTGGATAGGAGAGGTCATACTTATGGAACATATCACTTTTAAACTTTTGATAGTATACACACAAGGAAGACTCATACCATATACAACAGAAGGCCAGGCTACCTTGACGACAAAACAGACGGGTTTTAATGGTATGAATCCTCCATTTGTGTATACTAGCTATATCTAAAATAATTACTTAGTATACTGTGCTATTTTGAATTGCGCTTAGGGTAAAATGCGTTATAGAAAACCGAGCTCGTGAGAGTGAAAATTTAACATAATATTTCATTATTTCGTGCCATTAAATTAAATTAATTTTTAATTAACAATCAATTTTAAATTTACCTTAGTTTCTGAACGCTGCTGTAACGTTACGCCCTGAAGTACCTAAAATCATCCGTTCAAACTGATTCAAAACAACAAACGACATTAGATGATAAGATTAAAAATCCTTCATTATTGGTTGGTTCTCGTTTTTGCTTTCAATGATGTCATACAGGGTGGTTTAGATAATCGAGAAAAACACTTTGTATTATTTAAGTTTGTATTATAATCAAATAATCAGCCACTCAGACTAATTGCGGTGTAATGTACGTACTGTAATTTTGCCCTCACGTCCTTGAGTAACGACCCCTGGACATTGTCATGCTCCTTAGTGTCTTGATATGACGAAAACAGTCAAGACTCGGTTTTCAAGAAATGAAAATAATTTCAGTTTTAAAACAAAAATAATATTTATCGATCATGTTAAGTTCAACTTTGCTATCTACTTTTAAACCCATGTTTACACTATGTTATTTGCAATTACCGATGTTATTTGTAATTATCAAATTAACGGTCTCAAATAGCATAACAACTCTGTTCCAATGATAAGATTAAAGGTATGTAGACGTATTAAAGTATTTTCGAACAGGTAATGTCCTCTTTTGAGTGAAACTATAATTTTTCTTAACCTTAAAATTTTAACCATAGCTATTAAAAAATGTTCTTTCTACAAGCCTTTAAAAGCTAAAAACTCGTAGCGTAGAAACGCGAAGACCTTATGGCAATGCAATCATGTTAATGTATAGTTTGATAAAATACCAGACAAAATCCACTAAGACACAGGAACTAATCTTATGACGGAACATCCCGTGCTACGTGAACAATAAAGACGTGTAAATTAAGATATGACGTCAAACAATACGGACTATCCAAATTTGGTGCAGGACTGGTAACTTTGAAGCCCAGTCTAACGTCTTTGCGTCCGCATACCATCTGATTTTCCGCCATAACCCTAAATCAACTCGCCCCCACAGTAAAGTAGTAAATACCCTAATGACCCACGGTGTTTTAAGTACCTTGTTGTCTTACGATGGAACTTCCGTAATGTGGGCCGCAAAGACGTTAGATATGGCTTCAAACAAGAGGACTTTGGTGCAGGACTGGTAACTTTGAAGCCCAGTCAAACGTCTTTGTTGTCCACATACCACCCGGATGTTCCGCCTTAGAAGGTACCTAGAAGAAGATCGGCTAGGGTTACGAGAAACTTCTAGCCTCCCAATTGCACGGCTTCCACCAAAGGTTCACGCAATTGTGGGTTTTCGTATCATTTATTGTGAATCAATCGCCTTATATACCCTAAATTTCCAAATATTGTTAAAGAGGCATGCGCTTGGATTCAAAAGTCAATAATAGCTATGTTTAAAATGATTTTAGGAATTAAAGGCTCTTTCAGACGATCCAACTTTTTGACTCAGCTTGATGGGTCAACTCGAGTTGAATCAACTAGTTGTATCGTGTGAATGAGTTGAGTCACCAAAAAAATTGGCTAGGAAAAATTGGATCAGTGATCCAATTTTTGCTGACTCAACTCTTTAATTTCATTTCTTCAGCCAATCAAAATGAGTTACAAAAAAGCCTTTTTCGCGGGTTATTTCGTAAGTGCCAAGGTAGGTAGGTGGCGCTTAAAAAGTTCCATTTGGCGGTAATAGTTTAGTCGTGTGAATAGGATGGATTTATTTCACTTTTCCCTTCAAAAGTTGGGCAAGTTGATACAACGTTTTGACCCATCGAGCTGAGTCAAAAAGTTGGATCGTCTGAAAGAGCCTTAAGTTTCTTAAAACGGTTTAACTACAATTAAGGTAAATTAATGACGATAAAAATAATATCAATAATATTTATTTAACTATTTAAGAAAAACCTCTGAATTGCGGCGCGATTCGGAGAGGTTTATTTTGGTTTCGCAACTTGTTGTTAAGATCTACTAAACCTTCTTTTATTTTTTGTTTTTGTAAATCCTAATTTTTCTTTTTAGGAGAGAAATGAACGTGGTCTTGGTTTACAATGTTCAAGGGACTATTATATCATATATTGTTTAATACAAGGTTTTAGTGAAATGGCTTTGATAGGGTTTATAGGCGTACAGACTATACCTCTCAAACTCAGATCTTTGAGGTTCGTTGGCTTATTTTTATAACAGTAGTCTTAAGGACCGAATAAACGTTCAAAATACTGTTTATGAGTTTCTCCATGGCTTCTCTTCGTTCTGAAAGCGCGCCGAACTGGAATCAGACGCTGATTTTAAATTCATAATTAATTTTTCATATTTGCCCCACTTGCCGATTTCCCTACTACACACTCATTGTGGCTTTAAATTATTCTTTCAAGCCTCAATATATCATACCATAAGTATAACACTTCCAATGCTTCGTAAAGCTCGAAACTTACCGAGAAATAGAGAACGACGCCAGAATTGACAGACAAACGGTAGGGAAACGGTCGGAAACAAATAACATCGGGCACTACGCTATCGCCGGGAATAGAACCCGGGACCGTGGTGTGTTAGGCAGCGTCATTACCACACGACTACACACCACTGGTACATTAAGCGCGATAAATTCAACTTAAATAACAAATTTCTATATACTATTAGAAATATTTTAAGATAAATTACTTCATTAAAGACTCAACTTAACGCCGCGCAACCATTAAATATAGTATATAATTAAAGTTCAATAACAAAGCGAATGTATTATTTAAAATAGTCCGACTTTAATTCGAAAATAATTCTCTCCGGGATTAAAACCAGGGTAAGCGCGGTGGAACGCGAGGATGCTACCGACTTGAATTTTAAATAAAATTTCCTCAATGAAAAAAAAATACGTTACCTTTCAAGTCGAAGAGACAAGTTGTACATCTAGAGATTTCGGGGGATAGATCAACCTCATACCGCCACTAGAGGCGGAATAAAGTGATAAGACAACCACATTTTAATCGTTTTGGATTGAGAAAATATCATCAAATCATTTACGTAACTTACCGCGCGCTTTCCTTTACATTTATATAAGTATTAAGTCTCAAAAGATGTTGATCCTAACGCTGATTATGATCGTATATTTTTTTCAAATTATTATAACATTTAATCCATTACGATATGTTAGTAAAACCCGAATGTTTGCTTAAGCTTACATGTTGTCACGGTTATAGATTTCAAATATGAAAATATACGTCCCTTGTGTAAGAAACTGAGGTGGGTTTAAGTACGACCTGAACTTCCGAACTTTGTGTAAAATAGTCGGAAACCTTTTAGTAAGTTTTGTTGAAGACTTTATGTTCTTTAGTCTAGTTGAAACATTTATAAAAAAGGTTGAATGGCCATTTAAGTCTCCCTTTAAATAAAACTATTTTTCGCGTATGCGATTGTAATATTAAGAAGATATTAACATTACCTTGAGAAGGATGTTACTGTTTTTGGAAAATGTCCTGGAGAAGTCGATTTAGGATTAATTGCAAGTGAAGTGTGCCGTTTGACTCAATTAGCGTAAAGTATGGGATGTTTTCATAATATAGTAAATCAACATCCAAAGCTACAGTGCGACACACTTAAAATTTATTTAACGAACTGTTGAGATACATAACATAAGCGATAACATTTCATATTTCGTAATATGGGTACAGCTTAAATTACTCAGTATATACTCCCTGATAATTTAACTTGTGCTTTTATTTAAAGTGTTGTGTATGAATAAACAAACCACGAGTAACATTAATCTTTCGCCGCGCCATCAAAAGCTATTTTCTACTCTTAATTGAGTAGTTCCTTAAATTTTGTAAAAATTGTCGGTTTTACCTTTCCGATGACAATGACGTCACGGAGAGGTATTACAGTGGACGTGTCTGTCTGCCCATGACCGTGTTCGTAGTTTACAAATTGAAACAAAGCGTTTCCAACTTTTGCACCAAAATTAGTGTTCACAAAAATTATGAACATATATCGTACGAAGTTAGCTATGTACACTATTGCACAACCTTCCCATCCCAACAACCTGTTCTTTTGGTGATATAATCCTCAGTCGCAAAGGTAAACATACTTCACAAAAGTGTGGATTTATAAATATTATAGATTTAATTTCATCTGACAATGTTGTTTTCTTTTCCTCGTCAGACAGGACATAAAGAAAAGATTTAAAGTGTTTTTACATTAACTCGGTTTGGTAAATTTTAATTTTGTCAAATATTTTTTATCCGCAATTGCAAAAACCGCGTCATACATTAACCTTTCGGTACCTGCTTTCAATCTTAAAAATTTGGTATCATCCTTATGACGCTAACAAGTAATAATCTTTGATCCTTGACAGTACTTCGACGGTGAGAGCAAAAGAAGCGACTCCCAGCATGACAGCCCACAAGACAAACTTCGCTCCAAGGTCCTTCAAAATTATTGCATTTAACTCATTTTCAGTCTTCACAGTTTGTCGACGCCAATTGAATTCTATGTTCTGGAGATATGGTATGTCTTGTCCGGTTTCCAAGAAAGTCCTCAATCTAGATCGTGAATTGGTCATTACTCGATTTTACTATTCAATAAAATAAAGCACTTAAAAACTATATTCCACCTGAAGAGCAGACTTGGAAAATTTCACGGGAACAAAAGAAACAAACCAACTAAGAACTGCAGCAACAAAAAGTTTTGTGCAAAAGAATTCTACGTGGTTAAAATATGCATGAACAAGTGGGATTTGCCATTTTCATCTTTGATTCAAATGATCAGAGTATCTCAATGGATAGTGTGCGGAAAGCTTGAATTTCACTTTCGGAGAAATATGGCACAAATAAAGATGGAACTATAGGTCACTTCTTATCATGTATTAATAAAAAAACTGTCTATGCAGACAAAGACGCGCAAAAGTAAAATAATAATTTGTTGCCTGAAATAGCAGATATAGTACAGGAAAAATAGGTTTTAACCCGGAACAAATTGAAACAAAGATGAAAATTTCAGATCTTACAGATTTTTGGGCGCTCTTTAACGTGGTGTGGTCTCCCACACTCCCCCATTGGTGGAATTTCCGCCATATTGGAAAGTGGCGGACAAAATCGAGAAAACGTTTAATAACTCCGGTTCTACTTAACCGATTAGCACGTAATTCGGCCTCTATTGTAGATTACCTTCAAACACATAATTCATCTCTTAAGATATTTTGCCCTACAACTAACCGGAAGTTCACAATTTGACCCTGAAGATTAGCCTCATATCAAAAATGGGGATTTTTTATGGTTTCTATTTTCAGAATACATTTCCAAAATTAAGCATATAGTTCCTATTGATCACAGTCAAACGGCTTATATAATTTTCCGCTTCAAATTATTTTCAACATTGAAATATCAAAATTTAAATCCATCAAGTTAAATTTTTCATATATCCGAGTATTTGAACCTCTTAAAAGCACATGTTAGTTGAAAATAAATACTGGTATCAAGCAAGTATCCCTTAAAATATTCTTGGAAATGCCATTTTTTTCTTAAACTGTTATTAAGAGCAAAATACTTCTTTAAATAACGTTGAAAAATATTTTCAGCAAATGAAATTTTGGTGAAAAAAAAACTACCGCTCTCTTAGAATTCATTTGTTAAAAACATGAAATTCGTTAAATTATTAGTTCTAAAAATAAAATAATTACGGTGCAGCGCCAATCATATAGCGAAGCTTGCAAAATCAAGCATTCCATCATTATTCAGATTGGGCAAGATTTATGCGTAAAAGTGATACTAAGCATCAAAGTGCAAATGCGGAACATGATTGAACTGGGATCATCAACGAACCTTCGATTGATTATTTTGACAGCTTCCGGATTCATGATTTTACTTATCATGAGGTATTTCGGTTTACACAAATAACTCGACGAACCAAGGTGAAAAGTAGATCGATGAGCTTTACTTCCCTCTAATTCGTAATATTCTGATGATAATTCAAGTGCCAATAAATCGTTAATCAAAACAGAGTAGTCTTTACGATTATTTTTATCATATTTAAAGCGACAGAGAATTTTCATGTCCTCGTCAACCTGTAATCATTGGAATCACAACAGAGCGACCACGCATAAAATAAAAGGTTAAAAATCATTTACCGATTTGCAAATCTCTTCTATTATACCACCGCGAACGTTGACGGATGTAAATGCAATATATCACTTGCTCTGTTAACGTTTTCTTTCTTCTGAGATGAGTAACTGGATTTCAAGATTCCGGTGAACAAAGTGAAGAAAACCACAATTATCAAAAGAAACGGTCCAAGGCTGAAGCGAATCGCCAGTGACGAAGAAATATCGAAACCTACAGGAACAGATATTAAGATACATCTGTTTGCGCACAAGTTCATGACATCTGTGCACAAGTTCATGACGTCTGTGCACAAGTTCATGACATCTGTTCGTGCACAAGTCTATGGCATCTGTTTGTGCACAAGTCTATGGCATCTGTTTGTGCACAAGTCTATGGCATCTGTTTGTGCACAAGTCTATGGCATCCGTTTGTGCACAAGTCTACGGCATCCGTTTGTGCACAACTACGGCGTCTGTTTGTGCACAACTCTACGGCGTCTGTTTGTGCACAACTCTACGGCGTCTGTTTGTGCACAACTCTACGGCGTCTGTTTGTGCACAACTCTACGGCGTCTGTTTGTGCACAACTCTATGGCATCTGGTCGTGCACATGTTTATTACATATGTTTGTGCATATAACCTATACAACAATGAATATACATCAGCAACATCCCATCTAATCACTGGGTTAGATTTGGGCGGGGCTTAAATAAAGACGACACAAGTGGTAGTTTACTTCTCAGAGAATATAGACGCCCGTATACGGACAAGATTGTCCGTATACGGTTGTACTTAGTGTAGCTGGGAGGAGGGGCTCATCCCCCCTTTTAGTTCTTCTCTCTAGGTCGTGCCATGCCTGAGGGGGTGGGGGTTACGTTGAGCTGGTGGGAATGAGGGGAAGGTGCATAACCATTGTCATGCCCTCTGGGGGGTCGCGGGAGATCTGGTTGATTATTACTATTTGCCAAGTGTGTATCGTGCCTGAGGGGGTGGGTCTGGGAGGAATTGATAACGTCACGTGTCACGTGCTGGTGTTGGCGGGCATTTTGAATTTATTATTAGTGTATTGGTATGACGTCACGTAATTTATTGGTATTGAAGGCATTCAGTGTCCATAGTGGTATTATTTCGATGTATCTTTAGGATATTGTGTACATTTAAGATATAATTTACGGGTAATTCCATAGGTTCAATAGATCCTTTCCACACACACCCTTCCTGTAATGCTATTATTATTAAGGTATCTCCATGTATGATTATGTTATATTACATGAACTAGATTTAAGTGCGATGAGGAAACATTGCAAAATACATTTACAAATTAAGCTACGACGTTGTTCTAGGTGTACTCATGTTTTGTATTGTTAATATTAGGTGTATCTTTAGGATATTGTGTACATTTAGGATATGATTTATATAGGTTCAGTAAACCATTTCTACACCATCCTGTAATGCTATTCTCTGTATGATTTTAAGGTCTCTCCATGTAGGCTTATGTTATACTCAAGAACTAGTTTTAGTGAGATATGGTGTAACCACGCTTGCGAGAATTCTAAACTCGCCCCACGTGGCCATAAAAGCCTTGGCTAATACTAAGAGTAACTACACTGTTCCTTAGGTTCAATCATACTTTATTAAACTAACTAATTAAATAATAATTAAATGCCACTTGCATTATACAATTAAAGAACTAAACATAATTACTATTAATGGATGATGAAGTCCAATACCAGGGCAAAACGCCCTATGCTCGAGCACACTACTACATCCCAGTAGTGGGGAATGACTGACTTAATAGGATAAGCAGTCGACGCTTATATAGTACGGGGAAAGGTCAGAGGTAACACAGGGTGTTAATCCTTTATGTAACCGCACACCCCTGGAGTAGAAACCCAGGAGGTCCCTTGATTATTTCGGAAGGTTACATCCCCCCAGACGACAAGAGTTGGACTTCATCGGCAGAAAACTTAATTACATAAATCTTCTAATTTTAACATAACAAATTAATAAGTAACTTTAAATAATGTAACAGATAATTAAAAGATTCCAGTTAATTATCATACTAGGTTAATTATTTTAAAGTTATAAGGAAAATGATGAAAGGAGGAACAGTAGCAACGGTTGGCTCGTCCTGTCTTTCTTCCTCCCATTTAGTCAGATCTGGAGCAGCCGTATCAGACGAGGTAGTTGAGGAAGTCCTCGTAGGTTGGTGTTCCGGACCACCGTCCTTTGAAGAGCTTGACTCATGATCGTCCTCTGTAGACGTTGATTGCTGACTGTAGTGTCTTCTCTTTAGGGAGTGTCCCGTTGAGATAAGCCAAGTAATTAAACTTGCTTCTAAAGAACTTGAGCATGACTTGAACATCGTGATCGTAGTGAATTGTTGCTTAAAGAAAGGGTTTGAGCTCCTTGCATACTCAATTAGTGCTTGTTACGGATAGCCCAATCCGCAGTGCGGAACCGCAACGTCACTACCCTAACTTTTCTTCTAACAATTAATTACTACTAACTACGATTACACTAAGGCTTAGCATAGCCAAAGCAAAATCTAAATGGACCAGGATTCTTCGTGTCCTGGCAAGCTCGCCATTTATGTAACCACGCTTGCGAGAATTCTAAACTCGCCCCACGTGGCCATAAAAGCCTTGGCTAATACTAAGAGTAACTACACTGTTCCTTAGGTTCAATCATACTTTATTAAACTAACTAATTAAATAATAATTAAATGCCACTTGCATTATACAATTAAAGAACTAAACATAATTACTATTAATGGATGATGAAGTCCAATACCAGGGCAAAACGCCCTATGCTCGAGCACACTACTACATCCCAGTAGTGGGGAATGACTGACTTAATAGGATAAGCAGTCGACGCTTATATAGTACGGGGAAAGGTCAGAGGTAACACAGGGTGTTAATCCTTTATGTAACCGCACACCCCTGGAGTAGAAACCCAGGAGGTCCCTTGATTATTTCGGAAGGTTACAATGGTTTACATTGAAAAAAGGTTCAACTAACAATATGATGCGGTTCTAGGTGTTCTTCTGTTTTGTGTATTGGTTATCAGGTTACTACGTTAAAACCATAGTACACTTTAGTATCATAAACGTGGTATTACGGCAGTTTTTGCACAGTTGGGTAGTTGATTAGAAGTTAAAATGAAACAGTACTGCTAAAACATCAGAAATAAAATTTGATTCACATTAGTTTTAATACGAATTTGGAGAATAAGTACAATTACTTGAGTTAAAATGCGAAATATTACTAAAAAACATCAGAAAATACGGGTTGCATAGAATACATGGTAAATAAGCACAATACTAGTTATTAAATTAAAAATCGTCATAGGATTGACTGAAAAATATATATTTTTACTACACGCTAAAATATTGATATACAGTTAAAACGCCCAATCGTTACTAAAAAACATCATTAGAAAATACGAATTACAATGGTTTTGATATCAAAAAAATTCACTAAAATGCAAAATTAATAGTACTTCAAAAAAAATCGTAGTACAGGATGATGAATCACATATAGTTGCATAAGCATATGCCATCATCGAAAGTATAGCAATATTACTGCATGCGAGATTATTAAGTACATATATACCCGTGTACCTTCATAGAAAATATAGCAATACTACTTTTAATATGATTTAAAAGCTACAATGGTTATTGTACGATTTTAGTACAAATATTAGGCTAATTATTAAACTAAAATGTTCACAGGATAGACGAAAAAATATATTTTTCTATACACGCTAAAATACTGATATACGATTACGGATAAAAATATCGAAATATTACTAAAAAACGTTACTATAATTATCATCAAAAAATAAAAATTACACTTATACAAAACAGTATAAATTCAATACTAATTATTCAAAAATGTCTTGATTAGAATAAAGACCTAAAAAGTATCGATAAGACTGATGTTATCACTTGTCTGAAGGGTCAGATATTAATTTTTCTTTTTAATTGAAACTTAAGTGCATGCTTAAGAAAAAACAACGTTCCATTACCGTTTTCCGTTGAAATAAATTATTTTACTGGTAATCAATTTCAAAAATTTACTTATCTCGGCTTTTCGACCACAATTCCATTCCCCGAAAACATTTTATCATTACATTAATTACTGTTGGGAGAGTACGTGTATGGTTTTGCATTTTAAAAGGTTCCTAAAGACGTTACATCCCCATTGGAGAAAGGCACGCTTCGCAGTGGAACATTTTAATCATTCTAAAACCAATGGCGCCAAATTCAATAGGGACAGTAAGATTTTTACTCGCGGTTTTGCAAAATGATGTAATATCAAGTGTACTTTAGTCAACCGTCGTATTGTTCTTTCTCATAGTTCAGGGCATGATCAGTGTTACTGCCCAATTTCTCTCTCTAGTTTCTAACAATGGTTAGGGACTATTTGATATGGCACGGCAAAACGTTATATACATTTGTAAATTCTAAGTAGCACAAAAGGAAAATGAATCCATTTTTTTATATTTTGGTTTGAAATAAATAAACTCATGATAGTAGTTATAACGAACAGAAAGTCAAGCGAATGGCACCGGTAATGAGCAGCAAAAAGAGAGAAAAGTTAGCTTCAAGTTAGCAGAGGGACATGGTAGTGAAAATAGTAATCTACAATTTTGTTCGTTCAAACCTTAATATATCATGAAAAATTCAAGTGAGGAGGCGACACTACCTAGAAAGATTGATTTTGGCAGATAACAGCGAAAAAATTATGATCTACACACACTGGGACTATGGGAGAGTTTCAGGGCCGCAGGTCGCACATGATGAAATTTCAACTCCAGTTTACATCAATTCTCCCTGGTCGTACTAGTAGCAGGTTAAGCTATAGTTTGCCCAGGTCCTGTTAGTCTCGAAAGGGTTATATAGTGCTTGTAACTTTTATAAGGTTGTTGTCATGGCTAAACAGACCGCTATTACAGTTTATTGTTTTATAGGTTATTTTGACTCGTTATCTCCCAAACGTAATTAATGTAATGATAAAATGTTTTCGGGGAATGGAATTGTGGTCGAAAAGCCGAGATAAGTAAATTTTTGAAATTGATTACCAGTAAAATAATTTATTTCAACGGAAAACGGTAATGGAACGTTGTTTTTTCTTAAGCATGCACTTAAGTTTCAATTAAAAAGAAAAATTAATATCTGACCCTTCAGACAAGTGATAACATCAGTCTTATCGATACTTTTTAGGTCTTTATTCTAATCAAGACATTTTTGAATAATATCTGTTCCTTCAGTCTTCATTTTAATTAAGAATGTTAAGAAACTGGTTTACATTTTTAAAATCTGCACTAAGCAGAAACATATATAAAGGGGACCATAACTTTAGCTTAATCAGACATTTATTTATAATGATACTTCAAAAAAAAACGTAAATCATTAAAAGTTTGTATTCTTATTGCAATTAACATAATACAATTTTTTACAATCATTTATTGAAACGCGAGGCGCCCCCCTAAAAATTCCAGAATTAGGACCAAATTGACAATTTTACAAAATTTTTAAAAATGCTGATTTATGTCCGGTTAACATTTATCTCAAAATTTTCATAAGCCCAATATGAAATTCGGATATCCTTAAAACTTCACAAAGACGATCCGAGATTGTCAATTTCAAACTTTTTTGTAGCTTAAACTAACGTCTGTTTGATATTAAGCTTAAAACCTTAAACAAAATATAATCAGGGCTACCCTAAAAGTTCACTAAGATGATCCAAGATTGTTAATACGCATAAAAAGTGCCATCTTCAAAATATGTAGCCTTGGAAAAGAGAGCGTGATCGAGTGGGCTATGGTAGTGGTTGGAAGTCGCGGTGGTTAAGACTCCAGGCATAGCCGACTCCATCACGCACTCGACAACGCAAAGCAACTCGCGCCAGCGTGGGAAATAAGGCGGTGACACAGGCAAATGACCAGTTTAAAAATTGCCTGGTCCAGTTCAAAAATTAAATCGGAGGGGGGGGGGTCAGTGGTCCACGAGACTACTAAGAAAGTTCAAGGGTAACCAGACTCCACACATTAAAATTCTAATATTTTAATCATCCACTTCTTTAGTTTAGCAGACGACGTGCTCTGGTCAATGGTCACGGACCAGTTTATTCCAAGTCAGGAAAGTCGCTGTCCTAATGTCCAGTTTAAAAAATCCTTATTTGGTTACGGACCAGAAAACTCACGTAAACGCGACGCGAATGACGAAAACTACGTATTTTCCGACTGAGGAGAGGCGAAATAGCCCGGCCTCCTTTTACGTCCCCCCTTGTATTTTGAAAGTGTGACTGGGTCTATGGCGCGCGAATACTTAGGCATCTTATACCTTCTCCCTAGTAAACTAGATATCGCTCCTTGGTAAAACTTTATATAACTAAAACCATAAGTTTATAAGATATGTCCCATAACAAGGTTCATACAACTTTTGGAAAACAAATTTCCCTGAGATTTCCAGGCTTTTCCCCATATACTTCCCTGAGTTTTCCAGGTTTTTCCCGTATATGGAGTATCCTATGGAGCAAATGTTACAAAGGAGGAAAGGGGCAAATAGGCCTATTACATAATCAAAGGATATCCCCGTATCTCTAATATAACCAGAGTTACGAGCTTCCAAAACTTAGTGTATTGTTAATCCTATGGAAGAGGCAAAGTACCTACAAACACCCGGGGCAAGTAGCTACAAGCACTCACAAGCACCTACAAGCACCCGGAGCAAGTACCTACAAGCACCCGGAGCAAGTACCTTCAAGCACCCGGAGCAAGTACCAACAAGCACCCGTTGCAAGTACCTACAAGCACCCACAAGTACCTACAAGCACCCACAAGTACCTACAAGCACCCACAAGTACCTACAAGCACCCACAAGTACCTTAAAGCACCCACAAGTACCTAAAAGCACCCACAAGTACCTACAAGCACCCACAAGTACCTACAAGCACCCACAAGTACTTACTCGCACCCACAAGTACCTTAAAGCACCCACAAGTACCTTAAAGCACCCACAAGTACCTTAAAGCACCCACAAGTACCTAAAAGCACCCACAAGTACCTAAAAGCACCCACAAGTACCTACAAGCACCCACAAGTACCTACAAGCACCCACAAGTACTTACAAGCACCCACAAGTACCTACAAGCACCCACAAGCACCCACAAGTACCTACAAGTACCCACAAGTACCTACAAATACCCACAAGTACCTACAAGCACCCACAAGTACCTACAAGCACCCACAAGTACCTAAAAGTACCCACAAGTACATAAAAGCACCCACAAGTACCTAAAAGCACCCACAAGTACCTTAAAGCACCCACAAGTACCTTAAAGCACCCACAAGTACCTTAAAGCACCCACAAGTACCTAAAAGCACCCACAAGTACCTACAAGCACCCACAAGTACCTACAAGCACCCACAAGTACCTACAAGCACCCACAAGTACCTACAAGCACCCACAAGTACCCACAAGTACCCACAAGTACCTACAAGTACCCACAAGTACCTACAAGTACCCACAAGTACCTACAAGTACCCACAAGTACCTACAAGTACCCACAAGTACCTACAAGTACCCACAAGTACCGACAAGTACCCACAAGTACCTACAAGTACCTACAAGTACCCACAAGTACCTTCAAGTACCCACAAGTACCTACAAGTACCCACAAGTACCTACAAGTAGATACAAGTACCCACAAGTACCTACAAGTACCCACAAGTACCTACAAGTACCCACAAGTACCTACAAGTACCCACAAGTACCTACAAGTACCCACAAGTACCTACAAGCACCCACAAGCACCAACAAGCACACACAAGCACCCACAAGTACCTAAAACCACCCACAAATAACTACAAGCACCCACAAGTACCTAAAAGCACCCACAAGTAACTACAAGTACCCACAAGTACCCACAAGCACCCACAAGTACCTACAAGTACTCACAAGTACCTACAAGCACCCACAAGTACCTAAAAGCACCCACAAGTACCTACAAGCACCCACAAGTACCTACGAGTACCCAAAAGTAACTACAAGCACCCACAAGTACCCACAAGTACCTACAAGCACCCACAAGTACCCTCAAGTACCTACAAGCACCCACAAGTACCTTAAAGCACCCACAAGTACCTTAAAGCACCCACAAGTACCTAAAAGCACCCACAAGTACCTACAAGCACCCACAAGTACCTACAAGCACCCACAAGTACTTACAAGCACCCACAAGTACCCACAAGCACCCACAAGTACCTACAAGTACTCACAAGTACCTACAAGCACCCACAAGTACCTAAAAGCACCCACAAGTACCCACAAGCACCCACAAGTACCCACAAGTACCCGGAGCAAGTACCTTCAAGCACCCGGAGCAAGTACGTTCAAGCACCCGGAGCAAGTACCTACAAGCACCCGGAGCAAATACCTACAAGCACCCGTTGCAAGTACCAACAAGCACCCGGGGCAAGTACCTACAAGCACCCGGGGCAAGTACCTACAAGCACCCACAAGTACCTACAAGTACCCACAAGTACCTACAAGTACCCACAAGTACCGACAAGTACCCACAAGTACCTACAAGTACCTACAAGTACCCACAAGTACCTTCAAGTACCCACAAGTACCTACAAGTACCCACAAGTACCCACAAGTACCTACAAGTACCTACAAGTACCCACAAGTACCTACAAGTACCCACAAGTACCTACAAGTACCCACAAGTACCTACAAGTACCCACAAGTACCCACAAGTACCTACAAGCACCCACAAGCACCCACAAGTACCTAAAACCACCCACAAATAACTACAAGCACCCACAAGTACCTAAAAGCACCCACAAGTAACTACAAGTACCCACAAGTACCCACAAGCACCCACAAGTACCTACAAGCACCCACAAGTACCTTCAAGCACCCACAAGTACCTACAAGCACCCACAAGTACCTACAAGCACCCACAAGTACCTACAAGCACGCACAAGTACCTACAAGCACCCACAAGTACCTACAAGCACCCAAAAGTACCTACAAGCACCCACAAGTACCTACGAGTACCCAAAAGTAACTACAAGCACCCACAAGTACCCACAAGTACCTACAAGCACCCACAAGTACCCTCAAGTTCCTACAAGCACCCTCAAGTACCTACAAGCACCCACAAGTACCTTAAAGCACCCACAAGTACCTTAAAGCACCCACAAGTACCTAAAAGCACCCACAAGTACCTACAAGCACCCACAAGTACCTACAAGCACCCACAAGTACTTACAAGCACCCACAAGTACCCACAAGCACCCACAAGTACCTACAAGTACTCACAAGTACCTACAAGCACCCACAAGTACCTAAAAGCACCCACAAGTACCCACAAGCACCCACAAGTACCCACAAGTACCCGGAGCAAGTACCTTCAAGCACCCGGAGCAAGTACGTTCAAGCACCCGGAGCAAGTACCTACAAGCACCCGGAGCAAATACCTACAAGCACCCGTTGCAAGTACCAACAAGCACCCGGGGCAAGTACCTACAAGTACCCACAAGTACCTACAAGTACCCACAAGTACCTACAAGTACCCACAAGTACCTACAAGTACCCACAAGTACCGACAAGTACCCACAAGTACCTACAAGTACCTACAAGTACCCACAAGTACCTTCAAGTACCCACAAGTACCTACAAGTACCCACAAGTACCCACAAGTACCTACAAGTACCTACAAGTACCCACAAGTACCTACAAGTACCCACAAGTACCTACAAGTACCCACAAGTACCTACAAGTACCCACAAGTACCTACAAGTACCCACAAGTACCTACAAGCACCCACAAGCACCCACAAGCACCCACAAGTACCTAAAACCACCCACAAATAACTACAAGCACCCACAAGTACCTAAAAGCACCCACAAGTAACTACAAGTACCCACAAGTACCCACAAGCACCCACAAGTACCTACAAGTACTCACAAGTACCTACAAGCACCCACAAGTACCTAAAAGCACCCACAAGTACCCACAAGCACCCACAAGTACCCGGAGCAAGTACCTTCAAGCACCCGGAGCAAGTACGTTCAAGCACCCGGAGCAAGTACCTACAAGCACCCGGAGCAAATACCTACAAGCACCCGTTGCAAGTACCAACAAGCACCCGGGGCAAGTACCTACAAGCACCCGGGGCAAGTACCTACAAGCACCCACAAGTACCTACAAGCACCCACAAGTACCTACAAGCACCCACAAGTACCTACAAGCACCCACAAGTACCTACAAGCACCCACAAGTACTTACAAGCACCCACAAGTACCCACAAGCACCCACAAGTACCTACAAGTACTCACAAGTACCTACAAGCACCCACAAGTACCTAAAAGCACCCACAAGTACCCACAAGCACCCACAAGTACCCACAAGTACCCGGAGCAAGTACCTTCAAGCACCCGGAGCAAGTACGTTCAAGCACCCGGAGCAAGTACCTACAAGCACCCGGAGCAAATACCTACAAGCACCCGTTGCAAGTACCAACAAGCACCCGGGGCAAGTACCTACAAGCACCCGGGGCAAGTACCTACAAGCACCCACAAGTACCTACAAGTACCCACAAGTACCTACAAGTACCCACAAGTACCGACAAGTACCCACAAGTACCTACAAGTACCTACAAGTACCCACAAGTACCTTCAAGTACCCACAAGTACCTACAAGTACCCACAAGTACCCACAAGTACCTACAAGTACCTACAAGTACCCACAAGTACCTACAAGTACCCACAAGTACCTACAAGTACCCACAAGTACCTACAAGTACCCACAAGTACCCACAAGTACCTACAAGCACCCACAAGCACCCACAAGTACCTAAAACCACCCACAAATAACTACAAGCACCCACAAGTACCTAAAAGCACCCACAAGTAACTACAAGTACCCACAAGTACCCACAAGCACCCACAAGTACCTACAAGCACCCACAAGTACCTTCAAGCACCCACAAGTACCTACAAGCACCCACAAGTACCTACAAGCACCCACAAGTACCTACAAGCACGCACAAGTACCTACAAGCACCCACAAGTACCTACAAGCACCCAAAAGTACCTACAAGCACCCACAAGTACCTACGAGTACCCAAAAGTAACTACAAGCACCCACAAGTACCCACAAGTACCTACAAGCACCCACAAGTACCCTCAAGTTCCTACAAGCACCCTCAAGTACCTACAAGCACCCACAAGTACCTTAAAGCACCCACAAGTACCTTAAAGCACCCACAAGTACCTAAAAGCACCCACAAGTACCTACAAGCACCCACAAGTACCTACAAGCACCCACAAGTACTTACAAGCACCCACAAGTACCCACAAGCACCCACAAGTACCTACAAGTACTCACAAGTACCTACAAGCACCCACAAGTACCTAAAAGCACCCACAAGTACCCACAAGCACCCACAAGTACCCACAAGTACCCGGAGCAAGTACCTTCAAGCACCCGGAGCAAGTACGTTCAAGCACCCGGAGCAAGTACCTACAAGCACCCGGAGCAAATACCTACAAGCACCCGTTGCAAGTACCAACAAGCACCCGGGGCAAGTACCTACAAGCACCCGGGGCAAGTACCTACAAGCACCCACAAGTACCTACAAGTACCCACAAGTACCTACAAGTACCCACAAGTACCGACAAGTACCCACAAGTACCTACAAGTACCTACAAGTACCCACAAGTACCTTCAAGTACCCACAAGTACCTACAAGTACCCACAAGTACCCACAAGTACCTACAAGTACCTACAAGTACCCACAAGTACCTACAAGTACCCACAAGTACCTACAAGTACCCACAAGTACCTACAAGTACCCACAAGTACCTACAAGTACCCACAAGTACCTACAAGCACCCACAAGCACCCACAAGCACCCACAAGTACCTAAAACCACCCACAAATAACTACAAGCACCCACAAGTACCTAAAAGCACCCACAAGTAACTACAAGTACCCACAAGTACCCACAAGCACCCACAAGTACCTACAAGTACTCACAAGTACCTACAAGCACCCACAAGTACCTAAAAGCACCCACAAGTACCCACAAGCACCCACAAGCACCCACAAGTACCCGGAGCAAGTACCTTCAAGCACCCGGAGCAAGTACGTTCAAGCACCCGGAGCAAGTACCTACAAGCACCCGGAGCAAATACCTACAAGCACCCGTTGCAAGTACCAACAAGCACCCGGGGCAAGTACCTACAAGCACCCGGGGCAAGTACCTACAAGCACCCACAAGTACCTACAAGCACCCACAAGTACCTACAAGCACCCACAAGTACCTACAAGCACCCACAAGTACCTACAAGTACCTTCAAGTACCAAAAAGTACCTACAAGTACCCACAAGTACCTACAAGTAGATACAAGTACCCACAAGTACCTACAAGTACCCACAAGTACCTACAAGTACCCACAAGTACCTACAAGTACCCACAAGTACCTACAAGTACCCACAAGTACCTACAAGCACCCACAAGCACCTACAAGCACCCACAAGCACCCACAAGTACCTAAAACCACCCACAAATAACTACAAGCACCCACAAGTACCTAAAAGCACCCACAAGTAACTACAAGTACCCACAAGTACCCACAAGCACCCACAAGTACCTACAAGTACTCACAAGTACCTACAAGCACCCACAAGTACCTAAAAGCACCCACAAGTACCTACAAGCACCCACAAGTACCTACGAGTACCCAAAAGTAACTACAAGCACCCACAAGTACCCACAAGTACCTACAAGCACCCACAAGTACCCTCAAGTACCTACAAGCACCCACAAGTACCTTAAAGCACCCACAAGTACCTTAAAGCACCCACAAGTACCTAAAAGCACCCACAAGTACCTACAAGCACCCACAAGTACCTACAAGCACCCACAAGTACTTACAAGCACCCACAAGTACCCACAAGCACCCACAAGTACCTACAAGTACTCACAAGTACCTACAAGCACCCACAAGTACCTAAAAGCACCCACAAGTACCCACAAGCACCCACAAGTACCCACAAGTACCCGGAGCAAGTACCTTCAAGCACCCGGAGCAAGTACGTTCAAGCACCCGGAGCAAGTACCTACAAGCACCCGGAGCAAATACCTACAAGCACCCGTTGCAAGTACCAACAAGCACCCGGGGCAAGTACCTACAAGCACCCGGGGCAAGTACCTACAAGCACCCACAAGTACCTACAAGTACCCACAAGTACCTACAAGTACCCACAAGTACCGACAAGTACCCACAAGTACCTACAAGTACCTACAAGTACCCACAAGTACCTTCAAGTACCCACAAGTACCTACAAGTACCCACAAGTACCCACAAGTACCTACAAGTACCTACAAGTACCCACAAGTACCTACAAGTACCCACAAGTACCTACAAGTACCCACAAGTACCTACAAGTACCCACAAGTACCCACAAGTACCTACAAGCACCCACAAGCACCCACAAGTACCTAAAACCACCCACAAATAACTACAAGCACCCACAAGTACCTAAAAGCACCCACAAGTAACTACAAGTACCCACAAGTACCCACAAGCACCCACAAGTACCTACAAGCACCCACAAGTACCTTCAAGCACCCACAAGTACCTACAAGCACCCACAAGTACCTACAAGCACCCACAAGTACCTACAAGCACGCACAAGTACCTACAAGCACCCACAAGTACCTACAAGCACCCAAAAGTACCTACAAGCACCCACAAGTACCTACGAGTACCCAAAAGTAACTACAAGCACCCACAAGTACCCACAAGTACCTACAAGCACCCACAAGTACCCTCAAGTTCCTACAAGCACCCTCAAGTACCTACAAGCACCCACAAGTACCTTAAAGCACCCACAAGTACCTTAAAGCACCCACAAGTACCTAAAAGCACCCACAAGTACCTACAAGCACCCACAAGTACCTACAAGCACCCACAAGTACTTACAAGCACCCACAAGTACCCACAAGCACCCACAAGTACCTACAAGTACTCACAAGTACCTACAAGCACCCACAAGTACCTAAAAGCACCCACAAGTACCCACAAGCACCCACAAGTACCCACAAGTACCCGGAGCAAGTACCTTCAAGCACCCGGAGCAAGTACGTTCAAGCACCCGGAGCAAGTACCTACAAGCACCCGGAGCAAATACCTACAAGCACCCGTTGCAAGTACCAACAAGCACCCGGGGCAAGTACCTACAAGCACCCGGGGCAAGTACCTACAAGCACCCACAAGTACCTACAAGTACCCACAAGTACCTACAAGTACCCACAAGTACCGACAAGTACCCACAAGTACCTACAAGTACCTACAAGTACCCACAAGTACCTTCAAGTACCCACAAGTACCTACAAGTACCCACAAGTACCCACAAGTACCTACAAGTACCTACAAGTACCCACAAGTACCTACAAGTACCCACAAGTACCTACAAGTACCCACAAGTACCTACAAGTACCCACAAGTACCTACAAGTACCCACAAGTACCTACAAGCACCCACAAGCACCCACAAGCACCCACAAGTACCTAAAACCACCCACAAATAACTACAAGCACCCACAAGTACCTAAAAGCACCCACAAGTAACTACAAGTACCCACAAGTACCCACAAGCACCCACAAGTACCTACAAGTACTCACAAGTACCTACAAGCACCCACAAGTACCTAAAAGCACCCACAAGTACCCACAAGCACCCACAAGCACCCACAAGTACCCGGAGCAAGTACCTTCAAGCACCCGGAGCAAGTACGTTCAAGCACCCGGAGCAAGTACCTACAAGCACCCGGAGCAAATACCTACAAGCACCCGTTGCAAGTACCAACAAGCACCCGGGGCAAGTACCTACAAGCACCCGGGGCAAGTACCTACAAGCACCCACAAGTACCTACAAGCACCCACAAGTACCTACAAGCACCCACAAGTACCTACAAGCACCCACAAGTACCTACAAGCACGCACAAGTACCTACAAGCACCCACAAGTACCTACAAGCACCCAAAAGTACCTACAAGCACCCACAAGTACCTACAAGCATCCACAAGTACCTACAAGCACCCACAAGTACCTACGAGTACCCAAAAGTAACTACAAGCACCCACAAGTACCCACAAGTACCTACAAGCACCCACAAGTACCCTCAAGTACCTACAAGCACCCTCAAGTACCTACAAGCACCCACAAGTACCTTAAAGCACCCACAAGTACCTTAAAGCACCCACAAGTACCTAAAAGCACCCACAAGTACCTACAAGCACCCACAAGTACCTACAAGCACCCACAAGTACTTACAAGCACCCACAAGTACCCACAAGCACCCACAAGTACCTACAAGTACTCACAAGTACCTACAAGCACCCACAAGTACCTAAAAGCACCCACAAGTACCCACAAGCACCCACAAGTACCCACAAGTACCCGGAGCAAGTACCTTCAAGCACCCGGAGCAAGTACGTTCAAGCACCCGGAGCAAGTACCTACAAGCACTTGGAGAAAATACCTACAAGCACCCGTTGCAAGTACCAACAAGCACCCGGGGCAAGTACCTACAAGCACCCGGGGCAAGTACCTACAAGCACCCACAAGTACCTACAAGCACCCACAAGTACCTACAAGCACGCACAAGTACCTACAAGCACCCACAAGTACCTACAAGCACCCAAAAGTACCTACAAGCACCCACAAGTACCTACAAGCATCCACAAGTACCTACAAGCACCCACAAGTATCTACGAGTACCCAAAAGTAACTACAAGCACCCACAAGTACCCACAAGTACCTACAAGCACCCACAAGTACCCTCAAGTACCTACAAGCACCCTCAAGTACCTACAAGCACCCACAAGTACCTTAAAGCACCCACAAGTACCTTAAAGCACCCACAAGTACCTAAAAGCACCCACAAGTACCTACAAGCACCCACAAGTACCTACAAGCACCCACAAGTACTTACAAGCACCCACAAGTACCTACAAGCACCCACAAGTACCTACAAGCACCCACAAGCACCCACAAGTACCTACAAGCACCCACAAGTACCTACAAGTACCCACAAGTAGCTACAAGCACCCACAAGTACCTACAAGTACCCACAAGTACCCACAAGTACCTACAAGTACCCACAAGTACCTACAAGTACCCACAAGTACCCACAAGTACCCACAAGTAACTACAAGTACCTACAAGCACCCACAAGTACCCACAAGCACCCACAAGTACCTACAAGTACCCACAAGTACCTACAAGTACCCACAAGTACCCACAAGTACCTACAAGTACCTACAAGTACCCACAAGTACCTACAAGTACCCACAAGTACCTACAAGTACCCACAAGTACCTACAAGTACCCACAAGTACCTACAAGTACCCACAAGTACCTACAAGCACCCACAAGCACCCACAAGCACCCACAAGTACCTAAAACCACCCACAAATAACTACAAGCACCCACAAGTACCTAAAAGCACCCACAAGTAACTACAAGTACCCACAAGTACCCACAAGCACCCACAAGTACCTACAAGTACTCACAAGTACCTACAAGCACCCACAAGTACCTAAAAGCACCCACAAGTACCCACAAGCACCCACAAGCACCCACAAGTACCCGGAGCAAGTACCTTCAAGCACCCGGAGCAAGTACGTTCAAGCACCCGGAGCAAGTACCTACAAGCACCCGGAGCAAATACCTACAAGCACCCGTTGCAAGTACCAACAAGCACCCGGGGCAAGTACCTACAAGCACCCGGGGCAAGTACCTACAAGCACCCACAAGTACCTACAAGCACCCACAAGTACCTACAAGTACTCACAAGTACCTACAAGCACCCACAAGTACCTACAAGCACCCACAAGTACCTAAAAGCACCCACAAGTACCCACAAGCACCCACAAGCACCCACAAGTACCCGGAGCAAGTACCTTCAAGCACCCGGAGCAAGTACGTTCAAGCACCCGGAGCAAGTACCTACAAGCACCCGGAGCAAATACCTACAAGCACCCGTTGCAAGTACCAACAAGCACCCGGGGCAAGTACCTACAAGCACCCGGGGCAAGTACCTACAAGCACCCACAAGTACCTACAAGCACCCACAAGTACCTACAAGCACCCACAAGTACCTACAAGCACCCACAAGTACCTACAAGCAAGCACAAGTACCTACAAGCACCCACAAGTACCTACAAGCACCCAAAAGTACCTACAAGCACCCACAAGTACCTACAAGCATCCACAAGTACCTACAAGCACCCACAAGTACCTACGAGTACCCAAAAGTAACTACAAGCACCCACAAGTACCCACAAGTACCTACAAGCACCCACAAGTACCCTCAAGTACCTACAAGCACCCTCAAGTACCTACAAGCACCCACAAGTACCTTAAAGCACCCACAAGTACCTTAAAGCACCCACAAGTACCTAAAAGCACCCACAAGTACCTACAAGCACCCACAAGTACCTACAAGCACCCACAAGTACTTACAAGCACCCACAAGTACCCACAAGCACCCACAAGTACCTACAAGTACTCACAAGTACCTACAAGCACCCACAAGTACCTAAAAGCACCCACAAGTACCCACAAGCACCCACAAGTACCCACAAGTACCCGGAGCAAGTACCTTCAAGCACCCGGAGCAAGTACGTTCAAGCACCCGGAGCAAGTACCTACAAGCACTTGGAGAAAATACCTACAAGCACCCGTTGCAAGTACCAACAAGCACCCGGGGCAAGTACCTACAAGCACCCGGGGCAAGTACCTACAAGCACCCACAAGTACCTACAAGCACCCACAAGTACCTACAAGCACCCACAAGTACCTACAAGCACCCACAAGTACCTACAAGCAAGCACAAGTACCTACAAGCACCCACAAGTACCTACAAGCACCCAAAAGTACCTACAAGCACCCACAAGTACCTACAAGCATCCACAAGTACCTACAAGCACCCACAAGTACCTACGAGTACCCAAAAGTAACTACAAGCACCCACAAGTACCCACAAGTACCTACAAGCACCCACAAGTACCCTCAAGTACCTACAAGCACCCTCAAGTACCTACAAGCACCCACAAGTACCTTAAAGCACCCACAAGTACCTTAAAGCACCCACAAGTACCTAAAAGCACCCACAAGTACCTACAAGCACCCACAAGTACCTACAAGCACCCACAAGTACTTACAAGCACCCACAAGTACCCACAAGCACCCACAAGTACCTACAAGTACTCACAAGTACCTACAAGCACCCACAAGTACCTAAAAGCACCCACAAGTACCCACAAGCACCCACAAGTACCCACAAGTACCCGGAGCAAGTACCTTCAAGCACCCGGAGCAAGTACGTTCAAGCACCCGGAGCAAGTACCTACAAGCACTTGGAGAAAATACCTACAAGCACCCGTTGCAAGTACCAACAAGCACCCGGGGCAAGTACCTACAAGCACCCGGGGCAAGTACCTACAAGCACCCACAAGTACCTACAAGCACCCACAAGTACCTACAAGCACGCACAAGTACCTACAAGCACCCACAAGTACCTACAAGCACCCAAAAGTACCTACAAGCACCCACAAGTACCTACAAGCATCCACAAGTACCTACAAGCACCCACAAGTACCTACGAGTACCCAAAAGTAACTACAAGCACCCACAAGTACCCACAAGTACCTACAAGCACCCACAAGTACCCTCAAGTACCTACAAGCACCCTCAAGTACCTACAAGCACCCACAAGTACCTTAAAGCACCCACAAGTACCTTAAAGCACCCACAAGTACCTAAAAGCACCCACAAGTATCTACAAGCACCCACAAGTACCTACAAGCACCCACAAGTACTTACAAGCACCCACAAGTACCTACAAGCACCCACAAGTACCTACAAGCACCCACAAGCACCCACAAGTACCTACAAGCACCCACAAGTACCTACAAGTACCCACAAGTAGCTACAAGCACCCACAAGTACCTACAAGTACCCACAAGTACCCACAAGTACCTACAAGTACCCACAAGTACCTACAAGTACCCACAAGTACCCACAAGTACCCACAAGTAACTACAAGTACCTACAAGCACCCACAAGTACCCACAAGCACCCACAAGTACCTACAAGTACTCACAAGTACCTACAAGCACCCACAAGTACCTAAAAGCACCCACAAGTACCTTAAAGCACCCACAAGTAACTACAAGCACCCACAAGTACCAAAAAGTACCCACAAGCACCCACAAGTACCCACAAGCACCCACAAGTACCTACAAGCACCCACAAGTACCAAAAAGTACCCACAAGCACCCACAAGTACCCACAAGTACCCACAAGCACCCACAAGTACCTACAAGCACCCACAAGTACCCACAAGTACCTACAAGTACCTACAAGCACCCACAAGTACCCACAAGTACCTACAAGCACCCACAAGTACCCACAAGTACCTACAAGCACCCACAAGTACCTACAAGTACTCACAAGTACCTACAAGCACCCACAAGTACAAAAACCCGAGCTCAAACGCCATGTTTTTCTTGCTTAAAGTGTTAGTGACATAATTTTCGTCACCCACAAACTTAAAATGCTAAAAAAATCCTTGAAAAATCTAGTTTATTATGATATGTTTACTTTTGTATTTGGTTTCGTAGAAATTTGTAAAATTGCAATCAAAGTTTAGTGTTTGGAAAAGGCCTAGTTAAAATTTTGTTTCGCTTGATGACGTAGTAAGGAGAAATTTCACTCTAGATGTCGCTCACGTGACGCGCCTGTTAATGTCGCCGCGCCGCGTTAAGCCTAATTTATTCAGACTCGCGCGCAGAGATAGTTCTATATTTTCTTTGCTCGCGCGCGCGCAGCATTAGTAGACTCGGGAGTCTTGGGCGCGCGCGCTTGGCTTTTCCGCGAGATGCCGTGAGTGACGTAGCAAGGAGAAAACCCGCCAAAAATCTTCTTCGCAAATTTGCTTTTGCCCCCCAAATTTCAAGTTTTCAAAGTGTTTTTTCTGTGTTTCCCTTCATATTTAAATATTAATCAAGCATATTTTTGGAATCAGAAGAGTTTAAACTCTCAAAAAAGTAAGGTTTTCTTTAGATTTGAGATAATTTTTAAATCACGTCGCTATTCCTTTAATATCCCTCTAACGGCGTGAATCACGACAAAAACGCCGTAAGTCCAATAGAAAAAATTAGGGCTAAAATGCGTGTCTCTAACAGTGGTAAAACGCCGTAATTCCAAAACCCAAAACAACGTAAGTCAAAGTATGTGTTAATAATGATAAAAATCAATACTTAAACTTAATTTATCTTAATGAAACTACGGAAAGGCACATCTATGGACTATTATTTTTCATTTAAGATGGTTCGCAAACGTAACGAATGATTAGTTTTCTTTATACACTAGCGCAATTAAGGTCATATTTAAAAAAAAATCCCATGTTATCTCTATGGAAAAATATAGTATTTTTCACAAAATGTCGGATTCATTTTATGGATTCTAAAACCACCCTTAACAACTTTTTTCATTATAGAATTAACTATTAGTTAGATCTCTTTGAAATTTTAACCTCATAATTAGGGCCCAAATTTTAGTTCATTGGCAAAATTTCAAAGCAGCAAACACAATACGAAAAAAGTTAAGGCCAATCAAAGAACCCTCCTTTAGCATTAGAGGCAGTATCAAGTCTTATCTAAGAGAGCGACCGCTCTCCTAGAATTTTTATACCGAAGTGCTAGTATATATTAATTAAAAACAGCTTATTAAATGCAAAAATATTACCAAAAACGCTGCGTATTCGTTAAAATATTGTTACATGTTGATAGTTGAAATACGTTAATATTACTATAAATAATACTTGAAATACTAATTAAAATACTGATACTGGGTATCTAAAATATATACAAGTAACTTATGTCGAAAATGTCAAAGATTCTAGTTAATATAACCGTATGGGGTAGTTTTATAGTCAGATATTATTCGAACTTTATCCACTACGACCTGATATGTTTTGGTCTGGTTGATCGTGATCAGAGTGTGATCTTGTAGACGTCTGATTTGTGGGCCAATAGGGACTTGAACCGAGTTCATTAGAGGTTCACCTTCATTGTTTACTCCCAGTAGTTTCTTCATTGTTTCGAAATTTATATAATTTTCTGTAGAGGCGTTTAAATAAAATCCTTTAACTTTGATAATGTTAGTTTTAGCGCCTGTTTTAGGATCTAGAATGTCCATAGAATAGTTCTTTGGTCCAGCACTCCCCCATTCACAAATATAAGCGTCTTGCCCATAAGGTTCTAATTCATTTTTAAGTTGCCCCAAATAATCGCCTGTGGGTAGCAAATGAGCGCCGTCTGGCGAGAGGTACACTAAACTGTCAGTGTCATGTTAAAAACAAAGGTCACCGACCTTTTTAAGATGCTTTAACAAATGTAATCGCGCCATAGATGTTGTGTAACAAGCGATAACTACGTTTGTGTGTTTGTGCACCAGCTCGTTTTCTAGGATGTGTTCGTATTTTACAAGTACTGTGCTTTCGTTAATTGTTAATAAACTTTTAACCTCCAAGTCTGGATTTAATATTAGTGCGTATAATTTGTGGGCATCTTTGATCAATTCGGTAGAGATGTGTCTTGTTTTCTGGCCGAATTTACCCCAAAAAGAGTTAAGCATAAGTTTGCTAAGGCATCTGAGACCTTCATTTTTCTCTACTTTCGTGATATCGAGTTCTACACCCTCTTCGTCTTTGAAGTTTTTGATATATTCCTCTTTGTCTTCTTGAGTCTGGCAATCTGCAGGGAAGCCACTAGCTTGGGCTTTATACTCTAAAAAGGTATTAACGTAATCTTTAAACAGTCCTCCCTGTTTTGTTTTGGGATCGTATTGCGTCACTTTGTATGACCAAGCCTCGTACATTCGCGTGATTTTGTAGCCATTCTCTACTGCATGACGTAACTCGTCGACTACCCATGTGCCTCGCAATTCTCTTTGTTCTGTAGTATGGTCGCAATCACCTTGAAATTGGGTTTTACAGCAGGTGTAACATAGTGGAAATGTTAATTTCTAGTGCTTCCAACCGTCGTCTATGTTCGGTTACGCCAACTGATAAACTGGTTGAAGTTCAAACCGTTTTAATAAAAGATTAATGGATTTTTTCAACCAACTGCAGTTGACAGCTACCTGTTGTGATCCTATTTATACTCGTTAATGTTACATGTGTTTTATCCGTTTTTTTATCTAGTCTTACAATCCGCGATAACTGTTTATAGACATTTTTATCATTGAGTTTACGTCATTTGATACACAAAACCCTTTGGTTAGTTATCCGTTTGAGACAATGTGATCATATTGTAAATTATCATCGCTACGTTCAGTTTTGATTTGAAAAACAAACAATCGGGCTTTAAATGGCTACTTGTTCGGAAACGCGGAGTAGCAACGCGGAGCGGGGAAAAAGAAGTGAGGTTTGGAACCACTTTACCAAGGACAATGTTATCCAATCTGATGGTACATTTAAAGTATATGCTAAATGCGTTCATTGCTCTGGGTAAGTGAAATTGAATTTAAATTTAAACTAAATTTGTTAGCGGTCGTGGAATTATATTTTTCACTGTAATATTACATAACATTGGTAGTGGTAGATATTGCCAAGACTCAAAGACAAACCGTAGTACGGGAAATTTGCGCCATCACCTAGTTACTAAACACCCGGACAAGGTGCAACCTATGTTTGCAAAGGCTGGGAAACATCCTGACGTACCACTAGGCACGAATCGAGTAAAAACGCTTATTAAATAGCAAGACACATTCCCCTGTTAGGTTTAGTGTTGTAAGTTGGTATCAAGGTATATTATTCAACTGGTTGCTTGACGACGAGAGAATCCATTACTAACCAAACAAAATCATCTATTCAAAATAACCTAGCAGGTTTGCCAACACTGATCGTGATGTTCCAACTAGCTACCATTAAACCAATGGGAAATGTACTTTTATTTTTAACCAAGTGCTTAAGTTTTTTAACTTTGATCATTCCAAGTCTGAATTAGTAAACGCAAGGTTGCAACTGGTTAGATTTGTCGTTTTATCAGACCAAGCATTTCAAATTGTTGAAGATAAAAGTTTCCGAGATATGTTATGCTCCCTGAATCCTGTCATGTTTCTTACCCATTTACAAATATCAGATACTACAATTAAAACTGATATTATAAAGGAATACCATACCGAAATAGAAGTAATAACCAATTTATTTAAGGTTAGTAAAGTCATATCAGTTGTAAACTAAGTCAAATGATTGGACTTGGAATGTTTACTTTTTAATTGAATAGAACTCTGAGAGGCAATTGTCCTTCACACATGATTGTTGGACATCAGCAAATATGTTACCCTTCATTGCTGTAACGTGTCACTGGGTCGACGAATCATGGAATGGACACGACATCTTGTTGGGGTTTATGTTTTTTCCTGGGCGTCATACAGGAAAAAATATTTGCGATAAATTCTTAAAGCTTCTGAGCGACCGCCAAATAACTAAAGTAATTGTTTTAAAACCTTTTAAGAATATTTAAGAAGTGTTGACTAAACCCCTGCTTAGGTGCTAGCCGTGACAATGGATAACGCGGGAAATAACGATACATTTACCGAAGAATTACAAACGCGTTCCGCCGAGTTGGGTTTTCGATTTTCATCTGAAAATCGAATTCGATGTTTCGCTCATGTTTTGAACATTGTCGTGCAGGATTTATTAAAATCTTTGAGGTCGGTTGCCACTCATGAGAATGAATACGATTCAAATTTAACGCAACCAAACGAATCTGCCGAAACGACGACAATAACTATTGGTTCAGCAGTGACTAAAGTAAATGAGTTTGTACCCAAATATACTTAAAGTATTTAATGGTTGCGCGTTTAACAGGTAAGACGTCTTGTAAGCACAATTAGAATATCACGCACAAAATCAGAGAGATTTTCAGAGCTGAATGTGATTTATGATCTTCCTGATAACAAATTGCTCTTGGATGTCAAGACAAGATGGGGATCTACTTATACAATGCTAAAGAGAGCAATTACGCAAAGAGCTGTACATACGCACGGTTCCATATTATTCTTCAAGGTTTCTCATATTTCTTCACGTTTGCAGGCTTTGGACGCAATTACAAGTTCAGACAGAGATTTACTTAACCTACAGTTGAATACAGAAGAATGGCATCTAATAGAGTCTTTGATTGATATTTTAAGAGTAATGTCTGCTCTAGTAACCTTTTCCACATTCGCTTATAAAATTTCGAGAGAATTCGCCTGATTAGGATTTTGCAGACGGTTCTCGAGACAAGCAAAATATTGTTTTCTTGTTTATTATTATTATTACTTGGCTTGGTTAAGATTTTTCTTGTAATTGAATTTTATATCATCGTCAAGGACTTTGATTTTGCCACAAATCGCATCTCCGAATCGAAGTATCCTACAGCAGCTATAATCATGCCAATGTACAAGTTAATCCTGGACAAATTGGACGAAACCGAAAAGACGTCAGCTGGAACCATGAAAGACGCTAGTAAGAATGCCCTTGGTAAACTAAAGACGTATTTCAAACATTCCGATACTTCTGCTTTGTGGATTGCTATGGGTATGTTATGATCTGTATCATTATGAAAACATTGCAATATTATATTACATGTGCGATTCATCAAGTTTTCAAAGGATTGAGCTAAATTAACGATATCTTATTGTTAGCAATGAATCCATCACTGAAGCTTGAATGGCTTAAAGACCATTATGACGTAACCTTTTGCAAAAAGGTTAAAAGTGTCATTGTATCAGTTTTCGCTTCGCACTACGATGACGTATCAACCTTGCACCAAATAGATGATGTACATAATGAGTCATGTATGCAAGACAATTATACCGGGGTCAACGTGTCAGCATTATATCCCAAAAGAGCCAAACGAACAACAAAAGCCTCTGAATTACTTATTTATTTGAAAGCTGAAGTAGCGCCACCGCATAGCGATATTTTGCAATGGTGGAAGGTGATACATTAACCTACAATACACGTGGACGATTAATCCTTTAGTTGTAGTCCAAAATAACTTGACATTATTTAATGCAGATGCACGAGACCGATTATAAGAAAGTCTCGATCATGGCCCGCGATTACCTTGGAATTCCTGGATCTTCAGTACCCTCTGAACGACTTTTTTCACTTGGAACTGACGTTGTGACTCCCAAACGGGGGTCTTTATGTCCTGAAACCATTACGGCTCTACTTTGTCTTAAAAATTGGTGGAATCGCTGAATACGTCAATTTATGTACTATTGTTCCGATTTGTTAATAAAACATTCAATTGAAATGAAATCTGATAAATAAATATGACTTGTCTACTACCAAAGTCATTCATATATTTTACAGTACGCATGGACTCTGTGTGTAACTGCTTTATCACCTGTTTAGCTATACTAAACCAGTTTTGATAATTATATAAAATTGACCACAGATAACGAGCACGGATAATAGGATTTCGGTTTATAGGCGGTTGTAGATAAACAAATTAATCAGTTTATGTAACCGACTTTCATCTGTTTTGAGGTTTGTATAGCGGTTACGTGCAAAACAGATAGAAGTTAGAAGCACTAGGGCTAAACACAGGTTGTCAGAATTGAATATACGTACAATACCTCGCCTATCTTTGCAAAATAGATTGAAAGGTTTAATACCTCGGCCTTCAGAGCGCCCTTGGCCCTCTGGCAATCGTACAATGCTAAAAATAATTTTAACAGGACCTAGGAAAAATGCTTCCATTTCGTCATCATAAAGCATAACACTAAGCTGGTCAAAAAGAATATTGGGTCGACTTGATCTGCTCTTCTAAAAGAGAATTCTAGTTCGGACCTACAAATATTTGCCGCACTCTTTAAAGTAATCTGGACGTAATCTATAGGCCTGTACCTACTAAGAAGGCATTTGGTTACGGTACAAATACTAGCGACGGGATCTTCAGTAACTCTAAGAACTACCTCTCGACCATACATGTTAAAATGTTTGTAAAATCTCTCACTTTGTCCTATTATCTCGCAAGAAGGTACGTTGTCAATAGGTATGGGCTGGTTAGTTTCTCCTCCTCCCCATTGTACATCAATTTCATCGTCAAAAATCGTCTCTTCAGAACCGTTCTCCCTCTCTAAGGTATCGTTCAATAGTGTTTCCTCTGTGTGTGGTCCTTGCTCCGTTCGGTCTAGAAACTCGGCTATCTCTTTGTCATATAGCAAGTTGTTGAAGTCGGCGATCTGGGCTTCCTCTTCCCGTATACCCCGCTCAATTTCTTCTTGTCGTTTCGCTAGGCGATCTGTGTATTCATTTCTTAAGGGACTAGGAATTAGATTCCTCAGGTTTTCCAATTCTTCTATGGTAGTACAGTCCTCTGGTACTCTTGCAACTGTTTTCATATACTCAAGTAAGTCGAGGCAAGCTTGAATGACATTTAAGTCAGCCTGTACTACGAGTTGTGGTAGAGTCTGAGGTCCGTACACCGGATCTATTCGCAGATAGGCGCATAGGTAGAAATAAAACTCGTATATTAAACGTAACGGCCAAGGTCTATTTATAGCCAGTTCGTTCAAAGTTGTACTAAGAGTTTCAGGGTCCATGTTTAACTTTCGGTGTTTGAAGATCGACTGTGTATTTTGATCATTTCCTCAGCCGCTTTTATACTAAATTTCTTAATAGACACGCCCACATTCCTCAATAATTTAACAATAGCCTGATTTATTGCTTATCAGTCACCAGATGTTTTCTCACAATGCATTTCGGACCCATGCCTGTTAATAGTTTACCGATTTTATAACTAAAGAACGTTGGATTTGCTTTATGTCAAATAAATTGTCAACAAAAGAGCGGCCTATAAATAGAATTTTGTTATAAACACTGCAAATAAGGGACAATTTTATTGGGGTAATAAATAAAAAACAGGGTGTGTAAAGCGTTTATAGAGATTCTCAAATGAGAAAATATCCTTTGTTATCTTCAAGTCTGTTAAATAATAACGTTCCGAATTTCTCTGATAGGTTATAAAAACCATTGTACATTTTTCAAAAAAAATGCCACCTTAAGCAAACGAAATTTCTTAATAGACACGCCCATATTCCTCAATCGTTTAACAATAGCCTGATTTATTGCTAATCAGTCACCAGATGTTTTTCTCACTATGCATTTTCGGACCCATGCCTGTTAATAGTTTACCCATTTTATAACAAAATAACGATGGATTTGCTTTATGTAAAATAAATTGTCAAGAAAAGAGTGGCTTATAAATAGAATTTTGGTATAAACACCGCAAATAAGGGACAATACTTTATGGGGGTAATAAATAAAAAACATGGTGTGTAAAGCGTTTCTAGAGATTCTCAATTGTGAAAATATCCTTTGATATCTTCATGTCTGCTAAAAATATCTTTTGTTCCGAACAGGTCGTAAAAACCATAGTAGATTTAAAAAAATTCTACCCTAAGCTAACCTATTACCAAATAGTTTCTCACGGTCTTGAATAACACTATGATTATGTAGGCGAGAAGTAGGCCTACGCAATTAAAAAAGCAATGAATCACAAAATAAATTCCATTGGTAACAATACAAATGGTTCGACCCCCCCCCCACAAAGTCATTAAGACACGTCCCGACGTGTTTACGGAATAGGCTATAAAATATTTTTAATCAACCAGGTAGCAACTCGGCATTTAAATATAACATATTTAATTCCTTAAGAGGCTAAATTTCGAAAGTTTTATAGTAGAGACAGCGCCAATTGAGCTAGTATTCGTTATGAAAAGGTTTATCTGCGGATCAAAATTCTCAAAACAAGTCCAAACATTAGACGTCTTTCGCAGGAATAGAACAAAAGACCTTTCTCCACCGATGTGTATACAAAACTGGCATAACAAAAGGCGTATAACTCCGAAATGCTATTGATTGAGTTAATTTCATAGTACAATGATAATTTTCGCTACGGGCTAGTATAGTGATGGAACTGTAATACCTTTAAAAAGGACACAGTTGATTGTGAAAGGTTTGTAAATAAAGAAAGCTAAACCTAGAGCAATTTGGTCCTATATGGACAAATAATTCCAGTATTCCAAAATAAAATTATGGTTTTGTCTGAAAAACGTCACTGTCCGTCTAACGAGGGATTATGACTTTGAAGCACTTAATTTTAAAAATGTTAACGCATTCGTATCATGGGGACGATAGAGTCAAAGGATTTCTCTTATCATTCATTAATACAAACGGCACACAACAACGTTTCGTCTTCTAACGTTTATTTGTAAACCCTAATTAAATAAACCTGTTAACCTCACTAAAAAATCAGAGACTTTGTGAGAATGACTGACAAAAACAAGGATTTGAGCGTGATTTTTCTACCAAAGTATTCTTAATCTCGTCAAAGTTCTGTATAGGCGTAAATATCTGGCAAGGACTGTTTTACTCTACCCAACTTGTTAACAATGTTGAACCCCCAACCAGTATTTAAGATAGGCTTAAGAGACTTCATCGAGCGGGAAAATCACAATATATTGTATGGTTTGCGATAAAAAAGGTTAAAAATGTACTGTTTTTTAACAAATGTTTTGATTAATCCTAGATTGATACAGCGTTTACTTGAGATGTAAGCACTGAAAGTTTTTGATGTAGCTGTCAGATTGAAATTAAAATGGGGTATTTAGGATAGCTTTGTTACATTATTTGCTACGTTAAAGATGATAAAAGAGCGTTATTTCCTTTAAAAAAAGAACGAAATTAGTCTCCTATAGTTCTGGAAAAATACTCATATATTTTCATGGTTTCGGTTAGCGCAACAAAGACATAACGTGTAGAGACTTGTCAGGATAATGGCTTCGGGGCAAACACCTCGAATCAAATGTTTCGTGGTAGGAAGAGTCACCAACTAACAAAGCAATAAATCCGAAAATAAATTCCATTCATAACAATACAAATGGTTCGACCATGCCCCTAAAAGCCATCACGTCTGAACGAGGTTACGTATAAATAAAAACGGATGGGGATAAATCCTTTTGTTATGGATCAAGTTCGACCTCTTCCCCCTCCCCCCTTTAATGTCATAAAACCAGGTGGGTGGTCCAATTAAAGAAAGGAAATAAATTCCAATGTATCTAAAAAAAGCTATGAGCATCAGACAACAATGGAGGGAAGCACCACCCTAAAGTCTGAACATCTCAAGAATGAGCGACCCTAACCACTAATACTAGTGTTATCACATTAAATTTAATCAAAGCAGTCGTCAAATTTTGTAACTATTGGTGTAAAAACCCGTATTTTTCATGATATTCAAATTTACTAGTAAGGAATAATTTTAATGACGTAACTGAATGTTTAAACTTAACCATTTCGTAAGATTTCTCTCTTTTGTTAGTCCGTTTGTACGTTTCTGTTTGTAATATTCCCCCGTTTGTATATACTCTCGTATTGTATCTAGACTCTTTTGCCATGGAGGGGGGTCGTACCCAAGCCCTGCAGGCTTCACGACCCTATCCCTCGAGCCTTATTTAATAAATAAATAAATAAATGGCAACGATAAGAGTAAAGTTAGTTTTGAGGTATAGAAAATTAAATTCCTTAAGTCTGCAACACCATCGCGTTATGTATTGAAATTAATGATTCTGAAATTAATGAAAATATGCTTTTCATCGAATCATTTTGATAAATATATTGCGAAAATCATCGCAACGTTTTTAGTCATGTGAACTCTTTTTCAAATGACTCGTTTCGTCATATTAAGGCAACTAAAGAAACAAAGTGAGTTGGATTAACTGAAGTCAGTACTTTTTCAAACTTTGTATGCAATTCTTTGGGGAATTTAGGAAACCCAAATAAGCATTTTTATAGAAAAATGTTGCGTACAATTTTTCCTTCTATTGCTAGAGATCCACGATTCATGCACTGACATTAGCTAAATGACACTCTGTGTTGTACTTTGAACTTTTCGCTGGTGTTATATTCTGTTTTAGTAAATAGGGATTTATGTTTTTTCTAAAGGTGTTAGTTAAAATCTGTGTTTTTCCCTAGAACAGTGTAAATAGCAGTGATATTCTAGTGTGAAACTATGTAGATGATTCGACATTGTAAACATATATTTTGGGTATTTTAATACTCGTGCTCGAATGGATGGACGTTTCCTAAGAAATACTTTGTTTAATTAGCTTAGTCTCTGTATAGTAAAACATTGCTATACTATTTACTGCGGAGAGGGGGGGGTTAAGAGGTATTAAATTTTTATTTAAATAGAAAAAAATTGGTGAAATTTTGCTAAATCAAAAGTGTTTTTGGTGAAACATAGAGTAATTTTGATAAATTTAGCTAAAATTTATCGAAACGTTTTAATTAATTTGAAATGTTTTTCAAATGACTCGTTCCGTGTCAGTCAATTGTCACGTGCATGACTGATTTCGTGTCGGTGGTCTATTCAATTTACCATGTATTCCTATGGGTTTTTAAGAATTTTAAATGCTCAATTTCGTTGCGAAAAAATGTAACGTGGTTGATCAAAAACGTTTCGATTGTTTTTTACTTTTAACACGAAATGCGTTGTGAATGATGCTTCTTTCAATACCGTTTTTACGTTTTCCACAAATTTTTGTTTTACGCTGCCGATAATTTTGATAAATATAGTATAGTCAATGCTTCGGTCTAATGATATATTGCCTTTCTGTTGACGCAACGGAAACATCTTAAACTTGTTGAGACTTGTCCTAATAAGGCCCTCGGGGCAAACACCTGTAATCAATTAAATGCTTGAAACCCCTCGTAGGATGAATCACCAGCCCCTATTAATAAAGCAATAGATCACTCTAAATATAAATTCCATTGATTCAATACAAATGGTTCGACCCCCTCCCCCCAAAGCCATTAAGACACGCCTGGACATGTTTACGTATAACTAAAAAACAGATGGAATGTCTTAACATGTTGGTAGTGAGTCATAAATCACTCTAAATATAAATTACATTGATAGCAATGCAAGGAGTCAAGTGACATTGCCATGCCCCCCCCCTCAAAAAGACCTTTAGACACGTCTGAACGTGCTTGCGTATAAATAAAAACAGATTAGGATAAATTCTTTTGTTATGAACCATGTTCGACCTCCTCCTCCCCCTTAATGTCATGTAACCTACACCTGCTGGGTTGCCAAAAGGGGATTTTGTAAACCATAGAGAGTCATTTCACTTCCGAACTCTGGAGAGAAAGGTTGGTGACAAGGTTAGTAAGAAATCATGTGTTACGGTATATGTAATTCTTTTTTGATTAAAATGTCGCTTAAAATGTGTGCTAATTAGAAAATATATGAAGCAGTCTAGCTATATTCGTGTATACTTTAGTTAGGATCAACATTTTATGATGTTTTATAGTAATATTTGTTCATTTTAACTGATTACCAGCTACCAAGTTGTGTAAAAACTGCCTTAATTCCCCTTTTATGATATTACAATGTACTATTTTTTAACATAGTAACTTAATAACCATTACACAAAAGGAGTACACCTAGAACATCATCGTAGTTTAGTTTTCAATAAACTACGAAAACCTTATGTCAATTAAAACTAGTTCTTGAGTATAACATAAGCCTACATGGAGAGACCTTAAAATCATACAGAGAATAGCATTACAGGATGGTGTAGAAATGGTTTACTGAACCTATATAAATCATATCCTAAATGTACACAATATCCTAAAGATACACCTAATATTAACAATACAAAACATGAGTACACCTAGAACAACGTCGTAGCTTAATTTGTAAATGTATTTTGCAATGTTTCCTCATCGCACTTAAATCTAGTTCATGTAATATAACATAATCATACATGGAGATACCTTAATAATAATAGCATTACGGGAAGGGTGTGTGTGGAAAGGATCTATTGAACCTATGGAATTACCCGTAAATTATATCTTAAATGTACACAATATCCTAAAGATACATCGAAATAATACCACTATGGACACTGAATGCCTTCAATACCAATAAATTACGTGACGTCATACCAATACACTAATAATAAATTCAAAATGCCCGCCAACACCAGCACGTGACACGTGACGTTATCAATTCCTCCCAGACCCACCCCCTCAGGCACGATACACACTTGGCAAATAGTAATAATCAACCAGATCTCCCGCGACCCCCCAGAGGGCATGACAATGGTTATGCACCTTCCCCTCATTCCCACCAGCTCAACGTAACCCCCACCCCCTCAGGCATGGCACGACCTAGAGAGAAGAACTAAAAGGGGGGATGAGCCCCTCCTCCCAGCTACACTAAGTACAACCGTATACGGACAATCTTGTCCGTATACGGGCGTCTATATTCTCTTCTCACATTTGAACAAGAGAATTAAGGACCAACAGTGACTATTTAAGAGCCATTTCTTTCGACGAACCTTATTTGTGGGATAAGTAAAACATCACTTGCACGTGTTAAAATTGCTTTCAAGAACTTTAGGGGCTAAAGCTTTCATTTTTCCTTGCAGCTAGGGATAATTCAGTTCTAATACGTAAAAATTTAGCAATCATGCTGGCTGAGGTATAATGAGAGGTTAGTGTTTACAAGCCAACTTAGTTGTGAATAGAACTTTTCTATAACTCTTGAATAATTCATTATTTTAGCTTTATCGCCTGCAGTGGTATATTATTCAAGAGCAAAAGTTCCATATTTAGTCAAGTATGAGGGTTGACAGTCCTCCTCCTGCCCATGAAATGTAATATTTTGGTTTTTCAACTAGTTGTAATTCCGAGGTGTTTAATATTTTTCTTTTGTAATCTCATGCTCGGTCCTAAGGCAAGACACCCTCAAGTGCCGGATTAACATCCATCGGGGCCCCTAGGCACTAGGTGTTTTGAGACCCACTGCGATATGTCAGCTGGAGCTTTAGACTGACTATGGGGGGGGGGGCTAGGCCTGCAGTGTGCACTGACACAATCTTATGCTCCTAGATACCATGAAGGATCTTTACCTTTTCCCAAAATAGCTCCAAAATATAGTACGAGTCTTTCAGAGGCGACAGACAACACTGATTTATGGCCTCCCTTCACCCACATGTGAATTATGTCAACAGCCGTCAATACAACCAGAACGCAAGCCAAACCAATCCAAATCTGTAACGAGGAGTAAATACGCGTATCAGCGATAAAAGAACGTGCATAGGGACTGGCCCCCCAGGCTTGTTGCGCGCGCATTTAGTTAAATTATTACCCCCTTTTAACATTTACTGTTACTTTTTTTACTGCCTCGGCCCCCGGGTGCAAAATTGCTTAATCCTGCCCTAGGGACTTGGCAAATCGGGCGTAGCTCCGCCAGTGCCACCATAATTAGTTTTTGTAGAGTAGAAGCTATTTCAGCCCCACTTCCAACCCCCTATTGGTATACTATTTCTAGCTAGAGTGGAAGTTAACGTGAAGTTCCATGATATCAGCGATAAAAGAACGTGCATAGGGACTGGCCCCCCAGGCTTGTTGCGCGCGCATTTAGTTAAATTATTACCCCCTTTTAACATTTACTGTTACTTTTTTTACTGCCTCGGCCCCCGGGTGCAAAATTGCTTAATCCTGCCCTAGGGACTTGGCAAATCGGGCGTAGCTCCGCCAGTGCCACCATAATTATTTTTTGTAGAGTAGAAGCTATTTCAGCCCCACTTCCAACCCCCTATTGGTATACTATTTCTAGCTAGAGTGGAAGTTAACGTGAAGTTCCATGACGTCTATAGTTCCTATTAGAGTTTATAAAGTTTTCTTGTAACGAATTCGTTCCTGTAGACATTATGCATGTAATTTCTTACTTCTTTCGAAAGAATATTTAAGTCGTTGAAGGCTCCGACTGGAACTGGGTTGAACTTCAGGTATTTCTTCGACATAAGTCTATAACAGCTGTGTGTGAGTGGTACTGTTACAGTATGGTTTTGTTTAAATTTATCTGCATACTCCATTAAGACTCCGTAACTCTGCGGAATCCCCTGAAAAAGCGTATTTGTAGTTAATGTCAACGTGTATGATATTATTAATAATTGATTACACTTACGCGGATTACATTCTCTTTATTTGGCATTTCGCAGTTATATCCACAATCGATATGCCTATAAATATAAATTTAATTAGAAAATATTCTTTAATAAGAGAAGCAAGAATCGCGAAGCAATGAGTACACCCTAAAGAATTTTGAATATTAGGATAAAGCAAAAAGACCTGATCAAAATATTACTCCCACTGATTTAAAAGACATTCAAATTGTGTTATTAGGTGTTCTCGAATTCGATTTAATCCAAATTGAGTCGTATTGAACTAAATCTATTTCAGTTTCCTTCGAATTAAAACCTAAGCGGTTCAAGTTATTCTGGAAAATGTAATCCCACGCTCCTACAACTTGGAAGTTGAACACCATTTACAATTATATTTGATTTTGATGCTTTGGGGAGACTGTCGCGAATGTGGAATTGTCAGCTAATAGCTGAGAATTGTACTCATCTTCATTCGCTTAGATCAAAGGTTGCTTTTTCTACTTTACCTAAGACGTCTGTTGTTGTGAAAAATGTAAGAGAACATTCGCAATACGGAGAACTTATGCACCCTCGCCAGATACTGGAAAAAGAATTAAATTCAAGAACTCAGTTTCAGAAGAAACTATTTTCTTGTAAAACCCCAAATTAGTCAATTCGTCTTTGGCCAAAGAAATGTTTTCCATTGCATTTTCATGATGAAATGCCATAGTTGGTGTATTGTTTTAATCTTTTTTCTTGCATGATACTAATTCGTGAGTTTCGCCATCTCAAGCGTCACTCGTTACCACTTTCATATAAAAGCCTATATATTACGAGCAATATCTAGCCTCCCAATGGCAGGGCTTTCACCAAAGGTTCACTAGCCAACTTATATATATCCTATATTTCCAAAAATTGTTAAAGAGTCATATTCCAGATTTCATAGGTCCACAATAGCCATGTTTAAAATGTAACGTTTCTTAAAACAACTTAACTAGAATTAAGGTAAGTTACTGCCGATTAAAACATTTAATATTAATTACATTTATTTAATTATTTAAAAAAAACCTCGTCTGTGGGTAAATAGCCCTCGTCTCTACTCGGAGAGGTCTATTTTGGTTTCCCAACTTGTCATTTTTTATTTTTCTGATTGCTATGTGTTTCAAAACATATTACAATAGCAAATCAATATGAAGCAATTTTTGAGATATATATATATATAAACTTATTCGTTCATTAAATTACAATATTTAAAAAAGTTGAAGTTAAGCAGTTTGGTAACGAACTAGGATAATCAATTTACGAATTCTGCTAACTTTTTACCTCTCCGAGTGCCTAGTAAACTCTATCATCAAATTGAGAAGATAGAAACTACGTTCTGACGAATTAATGAATTTGTAAAGGCATTTTGATGAAAACACTGCGGCAACATTAACATTCAAACAGATGGCAGTGTGTTCGTGGTTGTGCTTAGGTTGTAAGTCAAAAGAAGAAGTTATAGAATCAAAACTTATTTTTAGGTTTAAAGTAAAACAGGAGCATAAATTGAGTAGAATTATTGAGTCGAACGACAAGTATACGCGAAGTTCGAATTCACGTTCGAGACTGGCCATCTTGGGGTTTTACTAGCTTTTATGCACAACTGTTATCTTTTTCTTGGAGAGTTTCTTCATCTTAGACTGCAATAGGGTATTTGAAAGATAAAAATTTTATTCATTTTAATTGATTCTTGTCTTTTGAGTAATTGAGAATTTAAGAAAAATTAAGGATAGCTTAAAAAGAACACTTAGAAAGTGGTAAGTACCCTTAGGTCCGAAAACAGTGTGTTTTTCTATAAAGTGAGGAAAATAATAATTGTAGTTGGCCTCGGTTTAATACTCCGCATAAAATAATTCTTTCACAGAGAAACCACATAAATTGATTTTTAAATAGGTCCAAGTACATAAAGGGCTTTGAAATAAAAATTAAATTGTAGATGTAACAAAATCTTGAAAAGTCTGCGCATTTCAACCGATTTCACAAATATTTAGTACACTGGTTTCCTTTAACCTAAAGACGGGCTGAATGGTCTTTTGGGTTCGATTTGATGCCATATTTTTAAATGGCGGCCCAAAACTTAAAAACCCTTCTTTATAGAATAATGTCCGCGTGAAAAGTGATCAAAATTGCATCCCTAGGGGCTGATGGGCAACGCGAGTGCCTTCGATCTTAAGGTGCTACAAAAATATTAGTCATTACAGAAGTGAGATGAGACCAGAAGGTGAAAATTCTTGATAACACAAGAGTGGTTGGCCCTCTAGTAGCGGTTTCTGAATTTTCCCTCCAAAACGTGAGACGCTCGCGGTGGTAGACGGCCGAACTAGATTCAAGGAGCCTCGTCCGTGTTCGGCCGCTTTAGGTTGAGGGGAAGGGGGTAGGAAATGTTTTTGGAACTCGACCAATTTTTTCTCAGTAGTGTAGGCGCGTGGGAAGCGGCATAAAATCCTCAAAGAGGAATGCTGTTTTGGCTCATTTTGGAATAATTCGACGCAAACTTTGAGCCTCCAAATGCTTTTGGGACCGTCCATAAACTCCATCACGCAAAAAGGCATTTTCTGACCCCCCGTCCCCCAGATCACGCTTCGTCACGTTTTCTCAGACCCCTCCCCTGAAAACCACGTCACATTTCTTTAACCCCCCTTCAACGGAATATGATTTCTCTTAGTTTACCAACTTCATTTGATTAAATTAAAAAGAGATTCTTCCGTCTTGACTGATATGGCTTCCACTCAAAAATTTATTGTTCGGCTACAAATATCGTTAGCCTCTGATTGAGCTTAGAACTTTAATGTCTGGATGTGCTTTTTTATAACCTTCGAAAGCATTTCCATAAAGCTTAGTTAAAGGGGCACACTTAATAGTTTTCGACATTGTCACACGAAAACCTTAGACTAATCGAGCTTCGGATTCAGATTTCAAAAATGTGCGAAATTAAAAATTATTTGCTTACGTAATAGGTGTAAAAAAGGGCTAAAAAACTCCACCCGGTAAAAGGTGAGCGTATTATATCTAAATGAATTGAAATAACACCTTTGAATACCAGAGTAAATTGTGTTCAAATAATTTGAAAATGGAGCTATTTTTATAAAAAATAATAGTTCGAATAAAAACTGTTAAAACGGTTCTAATACACCATTTTAAACCATTATTTTCCCCATTTCAAGTCCCTATTAACACCATTTGAAACCCATATTTATCTCATTTCATGCTTCCGTTTACTACTTTAGAGATTACCCCACTTCAGATCAATATTTACCCTATTTCAAATCCCTATTAACCTCATTTGAACCCCCTATTTACACCATTTCAAACCTATAGACGATATTTCAAATCCCTATTTACCCCATTTAAAGTCATTATTTACCAAATTTCAAACCCCTATTTACCAAATTTCAAGCCGCTATTTACACCATTTGAAGCCTATATTTACCCCATTTCAAACCTTCATTTATGTACTTAAAGTCCCTGTTTACTCCACTTCACCGCATTTCATGTCCATATTTCCGACATTTCAAGCCCCCTATTCATTCCATTTTAAGCCCCTATCGAAACCAAATCAAACTTATATTTACCCTTATTTTCAATATTTCAAACCAATTTTAACCCGATTTTGAACCCGTTTAAACCTCATTTCAAGTATCCATTTACCATCTTTACCCCACGTCAAGTTCCTATTTACACTATTTCAAGCCCATATTTACCCCATTTTAAACCCCTATTTACACAAGTTCGAACACCTTTTTACACAATTTCGAACCCCTATTTACACAATTTCGAAACCCTATTAAACACAATTTCGAAACCCTATTTACACAATTTCGAACCCCTATTTACACAATTTCGAACCCCTATTTACACAATTTCGATCCCCTATTTACACAATTTCGATCCCCTATGCACACCTTTTCGATCCCCTATTTACACCACTTAGAAACACTCTTTTTACACCATTTCGATCCCCTAATAACACTTTTTCAATCCCCTATTTACATAATTTCGAAACCCTATTTACATAATTTCGAAACCCTCTTTACACCGTTTCGAAACCCTCTTTACACCATTTCGAAACCCTCTTTACACCATTTCGAAACCCTCTTTACACCATTTCGAAACCCTCTTTACACCATTTCGAAACCCTCTTTACACCATTTCGAAACCCTCTTTACACCATATCGAAACCCTCTTTACCCCATATCGAAACCCTCTTTACACCGTTTCGAAACCCTCTTTACACCATTTCGAAACCTCTTTACACCTTTTCGAAACCCTAATAACACCTTTTCGTACAATTGCAAAATTAAATGAACAGACCTTGAAAATGAGCTGTGTGGGCTGATTTCTAGAGAATTCGGACCCGGCTCGATTCGATGCGCGATCTACCTAATGACTAAATGGAGATTAAGGATCTATGCCGGATTCACGAAGCGTGTTTACATGAAATGTGTAATCTCACTGAGAGGTCCGTTTCATTTCCATTACTATAATCAACAAATGAGCTCGCTGTTTACGCAAAAGAGAGACTAATCGTCATATTTTAAAGTATATCTTTCACCATAAGTTTATAAGATGTTATATAAGTATAACACTTCCAGTACATCGTTAGAGAATTACTGAAAGAAAGTTCGAGAACGACGAGAGAATTGACTACACGCGGCTTTGCAGTCATCTTCCTATTAAGTCTGCGCTAAGGTTTTGACAACGCCTCACCAGGCGTTACTTTACGAGAATCTATGACGTTTCACCTACTCCACTTCATGACAATCTCTCAGTAACCAGTGACAAACTTATGGAACTTATCTTATGAACTTGTTTTCACTATATTGGTTAGAAACGGGCTTCATTACAGTAAAATGACTATATTTTTCATCCTTCAGATTTTAGTGAGATTAGTCAAACCATTACTATGCATTTATATTGAACAAATGAGCACATTAGAAATGCGCTTCATTACAGCAGGTTTTAGTAACATTAGCGGGAGCTTTATTTATGGAAGGTAATGAGAGTAAGATAGATATAATAATTGGGTCGAAATTTAACTTTAGCCCTGTTTTCTACACCTAAATAGTGTTGTAGTGGCGTAAATTGTTTTTGCACTATTTGTACACCTTGACAAGATGTTGAAATGGCATGAAATTAGTGCGATATAGTATTAACACCGATAGCTAAAACGAATACTGTAAAGAAAGGGTTCAAGAAAAATCATTCGTTAAAATGTGCTCAAATTATACCTAAATAGATTAATGTAACACGTTCTATTAAATGGTGTTAAAATAATATGAAAAAGGAGGAAATTTTTTAAGAACCATTTGCTTACAAAAAAGGTGTAAAAAAGGCTAAAAAACTCCAACTGTTAAAAGGTGCGAAAATGATATCTAAATGAAATCTAATAACACCTTCGAATACCAGAGTAAAAGGTGTTAAAATAATTTGAAAATGTATTTATTTTTATAAAAATCAATAGTTTGAACAAAAAGTGTAAAAAAGGGTTTTATTACACCATTTCAAAACCCTATTTACCCCATTTCAAACCCTTATTTACCCCATTTCAAACCCCTATTTACCCCATTTAAAATCCATAATTACCCCATTTAAAACCCCTATTTACCCCATTTAAAACCCCTATTTACCCCATTTAAAACCCCTATTTACCCCATTTAAAACCCCTATTTACCCCATTTAAAACCCCTATTTACCCCATTTAAAACCATTTACTGTTATGATTTAGAACAATAGCTTAGTTTAAAAAGAACTTTATTGTCTGAAGTCTACATCCGAATGAATATTAACATTCTTCGTTATGTTTACATTACAGCTCGTATCGATAGGGATACGCCCTCTTCAATAGATAACATTTTATCTACAAAAAACCATTTAGCCTATTTTCTATCTAGTTACAATATAACATCTTTCCTTTCCTGTTTAAGTTATGATTATTGACATTAGACGAGTTTTAAATTAACTGTTGCTGATATCGTATAGGTGGTTGACTCAGCCGGCCTGATCTAGTAATTGTGGGCCATGTAGTTTCTGGAGAGTGTTTTCGTCTGGACTCTTGGTGTGGGAAAGGTACTCGCTCCTTAGGCGGTCCGGTGCATGACGTGGTTGCTGTTATAGGCGGAAGTTCTGATCTCGTTTCCGTTTCGTTCCCTTGGTCTGTACGCTCTCTCTCGTACGTCCTTCCTATTATAGTTTTAGCTTTTCCTCCATTCGTCGTGACTGTTTGATATAGTGCTTCCAACCGTCGTCTATGTTCGGTTACGCCAACTGATAAACTGGTTGAAGTTCAAACCGTTTTAATAAAAGATTAATGGATTTTTTCAACCAACTGCAGTTGACAGCTACCTGTTGTGATCCTATTTATACTCGTTAATGTTACATGTGTTTTATCCGTTTTTTTATCTAGTCTTACAATCCGCGATAACTGTTTATAGACATTTTTATCATTGAGTTTACGTCATTTGATACACAAAACCCTTTGGTTAGTTATCCGTTTGAGACAATGTGATCATATTGTAAATTATCATCGCTACGTTCAGTTTTGATTTGAAAAACAAACAATCGGGCTTTAAATGGCTACTTGTTCGGAAACGCGGAGTAGCAACGCGGAGCGGGGAAAAAGAAGTGAGGTTTGGAACCACTTTACCAAGGACAATGTTATCCAATCTGATGGTACATTTAAAGTATATGCTAAATGCGTTCATTGCTCTGGGTAAGTGAAATTGAATTTAAATTTAAACTAAATTTGTTAGCGGTCGTGGAATTATATTTTTCACTGTAATATTACATAACATTGGTAGTGGTAGATATTGCCAAGACTCAAAGACAAACCGTAGTACGGGAAATTTGCGCCATCACCTAGTTACTAAACACCCGGACAAGGTGCAACCTATGTTTGCAAAGGCTGGGAAACATCCTGACGTACCACTAGGCACGAATCGAGTAAAAACGCTTATTAAATAGCAAGACACATTCCCCTGTTAGGTTTAGTGTTGTAAGTTGGTATCAAGGTATATTATTCAACTGGTTGCTTGACGACGAGAGAATCCATTACTAACCAAACAAAATCATCTATTCAAAATAACCTAGCAGGTTTGCCAACACTGATCGTGATGTTCCAACTAGCTACCATTAAACCAATGGGAAATGTACTTTTATTTTTAACCAAGTGCTTAAGTTTTTTAACTTTGATCATTCCAAGTCTGAATTAGTAAACGCAAGGTTGCAACTGGTTAGATTTGTCGTTTTATCAGACCAAGCATTTCAAATTGTTGAAGATAAAAGTTTCCGAGATATGTTATGCTCCCTGAATCCTGTCATGTTTCTTACCCATTTACAAATATCAGATACTACAATTAAAACTGATATTATAAAGGAATACCATACCGAAATAGAAGTAATAACCAATTTATTTAAGGTTAGTAAAGTCATATCAGTTGTAAACTAAGTCAAATGATTGGACTTGGAATGTTTACTTTTTAATTGAATAGAACTCTGAGAGGCAATTGTCCTTCACACATGATTGTTGGACATCAGCAAATATGTTACCCTTCATTGCTGTAACGTGTCACTGGGTCGACGAATCATGGAATGGACACGACATCTTGTTGGGGTTTATGTTTTTTCCTGGGCGTCATACAGGAAAAAATATTTGCGATAAATTCTTAAAGCTTCTGAGCGACCGCCAAATAACTAAAGTAATTGTTTTAAAACCTTTTAAGAATATTTAAGAAGTGTTGACTAAACCCCTGCTTAGGTGCTAGCCGTGACAATGGATAACGCGGGAAATAACGATACATTTACCGAAGAATTACAAACGCGTTCCGCCGAGTTGGGTTTTCGATTTTCATCTGAAAATCGAATTCGATGTTTCGCTCATGTTTTGAACATTGTCGTGCAGGATTTATTAAAATCTTTGAGGTCGGTTGCCACTCATGAGAATGAATACGATTCAAATTTAACGCAACCAAACGAATCTGCCGAAACGACGACAATAACTATTGGTTCAGCAGTGACTAAAGTAAATGAGTTTGTACCCAAATATACTTAAAGTATTTAATGGTTGCGCGTTTAACAGGTAAGACGTCTTGTAAGCACAATTAGAATATCACGCACAAAATCAGAGAGATTTTCAGAGCTGAATGTGATTTATGATCTTCCTGATAACAAATTGCTCTTGGATGTCAAGACAAGATGGGGATCTACTTATACAATGCTAAAGAGAGCAATTACGCAAAGAGCTGTACATACGCACGGTTCCATATTATTCTTCAAGGTTTCTCATATTTCTTCACGTTTGCAGGCTTTGGACGCAATTACAAGTTCAGACAGAGATTTACTTAACCTACAGTTGAATACAGAAGAATGGCATCTAATAGAGTCTTTGATTGATATTTTAAGAGTAATGTCTGCTCTAGTAACCTTTTCCACATTCGCTTATAAAATTTCGAGAGAATTCGCCTGATTAGGATTTTGCAGACGGTTCTCGAGACAAGCAAAATATTGTTTTCTTGTTTATTATTATTATTACTTGGCTTGGTTAAGATTTTTCTTGTAATTGAATTTTATATCATCGTCAAGGACTTTGATTTTGCCACAAATCGCATCTCCGAATCGAAGTATCCTACAGCAGCTATAATCATGCCAATGTACAAGTTAATCCTGGACAAATTGGACGAAACCGAAAAGACGTCAGCTGGAACCATGAAAGACGCTAGTAAGAATGCCCTTGGTAAACTAAAGACGTATTTCAAACATTCCGATACTTCTGCTTTGTGGATTGCTATGGGTATGTTATGATCTGTATCATTATGAAAACATTGCAATATTATATTACATGTGCGATTCATCAAGTTTTCAAAGGATTGAGCTAAATTAACGATATCTTATTGTTAGCAATGAATCCATCACTGAAGCTTGAATGGCTTAAAGACCATTATGACGTAACCTTTTGCAAAAAGGTTAAAAGTGTCATTGTATCAGTTTTCGCTTCGCACTACGATGACGTATCAACCTTGCACCAAATAGATGATGTACATAATGAGTCATGTATGCAAGACAATTATACCGGGGTCAACGTGTCAGCATTATATCCCAAAAGAGCCAAACGAACAACAAAAGCCTCTGAATTACTTATTTATTTGAAAGCTGAAGTAGCGCCACCGCATAGCGATATTTTGCAATGGTGGAAGGTGATACATTAACCTACAATACACGTGGACGATTAATCCTTTAGTTGTAGTCCAAAATAACTTGACATTATTTAATGCAGATGCACGAGACCGATTATAAGAAAGTCTCGATCATGGCCCGCGATTACCTTGGAATTCCTGGATCTTCAGTACCCTCTGAACGACTTTTTTCACTTGGAACTGACGTTGTGACTCCCAAACGGGGGTCTTTATGTCCTGAAACCATTACGGCTCTACTTTGTCTTAAAAATTGGTGGAATCGCTGAATACGTCAATTTATGTACTATTGTTCCGATTTGTTAATAAAACATTCAATTGAAATGAAATCTGATAAATAAATATGACTTGTCTACTACCAAAGTCATTCATATATTTTACAGTACGCATGGACTCTGTGTGTAACTGCTTTATCACCTGTTTAGCTATACTAAACCAGTTTTGATAATTATATAAAATTGACCACAGATAACGAGCACGGATAATAGGATTTCGGTTTATAGGCGGTTGTAGATAAACAAATTAATCAGTTTATGTAACCGACTTTCATCTGTTTTGAGGTTTGTATAGCGGTTACGTGCAAAACAGATAGAAGTTAGAAGCACTAGTTTGATATTCAGTTTGTGAATATGGTCCGTCTGCTCTGTTCCCAAGCATGCGATCTTCCTCTCGCTTTCCTTGTGGGATTTCTCGTAAATGTGTTCGAGTCCTTCTATAGATTTGGTTTTCTTTGGTTCTAATACGGTACGATCTTGGTTCTGGTCCAGACGCTATAATCGTTGCTGGTAGCCAATTTCTATGGCCTGCTTGATATACGATATCTTGGCCTATCTGAAGGGAAGGCAAAGGTTGGGCGGTTTTTTGCTTGGCGGTCATATTATGTCTTCGTTCCTCCAAGGCCCTCAGTGCATCTCGTATGGGGTATCGTGGTTCCAACGTTTTTACAGTAGTCGTTAGCGGTGTCCTAATGCGCCTTCCCATGCACAGTTCCGTGGGTGAAGGCAAATCACCTTTTGGGGTTGAGCGATATTCCCTTAATACGCTTTGAAGATCTTGTCCGTCCATTGATGCTTTGATGATCGAGTTCTTTATTGTCTGTATTGCTCTTTCTGCCATTCCGTTTGATTTCGGGTAGTATGGCGATGATGTTATGTGCTGTACATGACTTTGTTCGAGGAAGTGTTGGAACTCGGCGGAATTGAAAGGTGGTCCGTTGTCAGAGATTAGATGCAGAGGTGCTCCATGACGCGCGAATTGAGGTTTTAAAAAGTTGATAATCGCTTGCGCGTTTGTGGTAGTAAGTTCTTGAACTTCCACAAACTTGGAAAAGTAATCAATCATGAGTATCATGTTCCGTCCGTTGACTTTGAATAGGTCGACGCCGACTGTTTCAAAGGGTAGTCTCGGTATTGGATGAGGTTTTATCGGCAATGGAGGATTGGCTCGGCCTTGATTTCGGCAGATCGCGCAGTTTTTGATGTAGTACGTTAAGTCGTCTTGGAGACGCGGCCAAAATACGTTTGCCTTTGCTTTGGCTATGCATGAACCGATCCCTTGGTGTGTGGAGTGTACCTTGGCCAGGACCTGGCTTCTCATGTTGGATGGTATCACCAGGCATGTGCCTCTGTAAAGCAGACCGTCAGCTACGTGGAGTTCGCCTTGATATTGCCAGTATGGCCGAATCTCCGAAGGCAGAGCTTTCTGTGATGGAGGCCATCCTTCTCGTGTTAATTGTATGACTCTCATAAGAGTCTCATCAGCGGCCGTGGCGTGTTTATAAATTTCTTGCGTTGTGTTCGGTAATGCCGAGAGTGCATGGAGCGAGGCCTGTGGACCTTCCATGTTGTCCGTGTTGATTGTTGTATGTTTTTGTGGCATTCTTGATAGCATATCCGCGATATACAATTGGGTTCCCGGAACGTATATCAAATCGATTTGAAAACGAAAGAGTCTCATGAGTAGACGCTGTAATCGTGGTGATATCAAGTGTAATGGTTTCTTTATTACTCCAAGTAGCGGCTTGTGGTCTGTTTGCACTGTAATTTTTGTTCCAGCAACGTAGTAGTTGAAATGCTCGCACGCCCAGGTTACTGCCAGCAACTCTTTTTCGATCTGTGAGTACCTGGTTTGTGTTTCCGTGAAAGAGGTCGACGCGTATTCTACCGGATGCTGATTTTGCAGCAGCACCGCCCCTACTCCGATCTGGCTGGCGTCCACTGACAGTATGATTGGTGCTTTTGGGTTGAAAAATGCTAACACAGGTGCCGTTGTAGCCCGGGTTTTGAGGTTGATGAAATGCTGTTGATGGGTCTGCTCCCATGCATAGAACACGTCCTTTCGTAGTAAAGCCCTTAAGGGAGCTGTGTCCTTATTAGCGTCTGGTATGAAACGGACAATATAATTTACCATGCCGAGGAAACTTTGGAGTGCAGTTTTATCAGGTGGCGGTGGCATTGATGTGATTGCTTCCAGTTTGGTGGGATCAATTTGTACTCCTTCTGCTGTTAATATGTTGCCCAGGAATTTAACTTTCGGAAGGGCAAATTGGGCTTTTTTCGACCCGAAACAAAGGCCAGCTTCAACCGCTCTGTCCAAGACTTTGAAAATGAGATTCTTGTGGGCAGTTGGATCATGTGCATGTATTAAAAAGTCATCCGTCGAGATATGAACCTCCGGAAAGTCCTTGATGGGGTATAGTGATCGCATCGTCCGCTGACAGATTTCAGTTCCTGTAACGACGCCATACGGTAGTCGCGTGAAACGGAAGCGTCCGAATGGTGTTGCAAACGTGCAAAGTTTTGAGCTGTCGTCGGTTAGAGGTATCTGCCAGAAAGCGCTTTGGACGTCAAAAACCGTGAATATGGTTGACCCGTTTAACGTGGCGAATATCTCCTGGCTGGTTGGTACTGGGTATGGTTGGCGTTTTATTGCGTCATTGAGCTTGCGTGGGTCTATGCAGATGCGCACTTCCACTTGATCTTGTCTTTCACCCAGTTTTGCTGCTTTAGGAACCACCACCATAGGGTGAACCCAGTCTGTCGGTTCTGTAACCGGGCGGATTATTCCTAATGTAGTCATTCGTTGTAATTCTCGCTGCACCGCTGTTCGATAAGCAAAGGGAATTTGGTGCGCTGCAGATATTGTTGGTGTGATGTTCGGACGGAGTTGTATGGAATACTCTCCTGGTAATTTGCCAATTGAGTCGAAAGCCATGGGATATTGTCTTGCCCGTTGTTCGAATGTAAACCCCAATGCTTCGCTATCGTTGGTGCTTGCCAAGGACGATGATGGTCCTTTTGGCTGAGATGGAAGGTGGCAAACGGTCAAATTCGCACTCGGTGGAGGACCCAGCGAGTGTCGGTGATGTTCTATAAGACCCAGGCAGATTGAGGCTTGTGCTCCTAGAATAGGTGTTCTGTTTTCCGTCGTGACATAAAACGGGTAGTTGGCTACGGCAGTGTACGATGTACATGGTATTTCCACGACACCGGCGATAGGTACAGGGTGACCAGAATAGGCAGTGACAGTGTAGTGGGGTGTGCGCAAAGGAGGTCGATGCGGCAACGCCATGTATTGTTCCATTGTAATGATGTTGACTTGCGAACCGGTATCGATTTTGAAAGAGGTCGGTTTGTCGTACAGGTATACGTCGTCAAAGATTTCATCGTGATTATCGTGGCGCTCTTCCAGTACTTGTAGTTGGTTCGAGGTGAGCGTAAGAGCGAACGCAAAAAAAGTATCGGGTTGGTTATGACGATATTCTTCTGCTTGGTCATAGTCTTCCGTGGGTACATCATCATAGAAAGCGTGCTCATTGTAGGCGAGCGACTCTTGTTGACCATCAGCGTAGAAAGCGTGCTCATTGTTGGTGAGCGACGCGTATTGAGCATCTAGGCTTGGTGTTTGATCCGTTTGAAACAGGGTGTTGGTTGTTCTACATACTGCGGCCCAATGTCCTGGGGTACGGCATCGGAGACAGATGGTATCGCGTGCAGGACATGTTCGTGGTCCGTGTCTCAGTCCACAATATCGGCAGGACGGTCCACCGGTTGTCCGTTGAGAGGTGTGTCGTGGCTGATAGTGGGTTGGGCGCGCGAACGACCTCTGTGGATGTTGTGTCAGAGACGGCGCCGGTCTATTATGTGGCCTGCGGTACGTTGGTGGCCCTCTAGTCTGTCCCGGATTGGCGTTTGCGAAAGGGCTTAAGCCTGTGTGCCGTCGTTGCTGATTCAATGCATCGATATTCGGCGTCATCGTCGGTATACGATCGGTAGAGCGTGTGTTGATCATGTTGGCATATGTCGTGGACATACTCTCAGCTTGGCATATCTTCGTGGCTCTGAGAAGATCAAGGTCGTTGTGGAGTTCCTTTATTAGCGTCTTGCGTAGTTCGTCGTTACGTATCCCGGTGATGATGAGTGTGGCGATAATGGAGTCTGTCAAGGTGCCTAGCTCACAGTCGCTGGCTTTAGTTTTTAAGTCGGTGAGGAAGTCATCGAATGTTTGGTGTGGTTCTTGTTTGGTAGTGAAGAGCGCGTAGCGCAAGTAAGCCAGGTGTTTGTGGGGAGCATAATACTGATCAAATGCGTCGATTATTTGTTGTGTTGTCCTATTGGGCTCCGCAATAACACTGACCGTGCCATCTGCGGCAGTTTGTGTAACGGTTAGGGTTTTATAGATTCTTCTACCAGCGGCGCCAAGGATATGCAGGAACGTGGCACGTTGTGTCGAGATAGTTTCCGTACTAAGTTTCGCGGCGGCTGCGTAGTATGAGTAGTCTTCTTTATATTGGCGCCAGGAAGCCGCTGGATCAGGACCGGGGACCAGCGGGGCAGGACTTTTAAACGAGGTCATCGCGTACTGCGCGGGAGAGGCAAGGGTGAGTTGAGATCACGACTCTATCACCATGTTATGATTTAGAACAATAGCTTAGTTTAAAAAGAACTTTATTGTCTGAAGTCTACATCCGAATGAATATTAACATTCTTCGTTATGTTTACATTACAGCTCGTATCGATAGGGATACGCCCTCTTCAATAGATAACATTTTATCTACAAAAAACCATTTAGCCTATTTTCTATCTAGTTACAATATAACATTTACCATATACTTTTACAGTGTATTTTAAAATTTCAATCTTCCTAGTTACTAACACTTCCAGAAAAATTACAAAATTGAACACTGAATCGACCGGAACTGCGAACTGAAACTGAATTGAACCCCAACCAGCATAAAAAAGTATTCCGTTCAGTTACAAATCTAAATGAACAAATGAAGTTAATGAACAGACCTTGAAAATGAGCTGTGAAGGTTGATTTCTTGAAAATTCGGACTGTATGATGACTGTGATAGTGTGATTGTGTGAAAACGAACCCGACTAGTCTTGAAGCGCGACCCAACTAAGGACGAAATGGAGATTAACGATTTATGCCGGATTCACGAAGCGTGTTTACATGAAATTTGTAATCTAACTGAGAGGTCCGTTTCATTTCCATTGCTGTAATCAACAAATGAGCTCGCTGTTTGCACCAAGAGAGACAAATCGTCGTATTTTAAAGTATATATTTCTCCATAAGTTTATATGTCCCATAAGTATGCCAATTCCAATACTTCGTAGTGCTGAGAGAACTTACTGAGAGCTAGTTCGAGAACCAAAAACGAGAAATGACTACACGCAGTTTTGCAGTCCATCTTCCTTTTTAGCGCATTTCCCTGCTTCGAGAATCTATATAATGTTTCACCAACGTCACTTCATGACAAGCTCTCAGTAACCAGTGACAAACTTATGGAACATATCTTATGAAGTTGTTTTCACTATAATGGTTAGAAATGGGCTTCATTACAGCAAAGTGAACATATTTTTCATCCTTCAGATTTTAGTGAGATTAGTCAAACCATTACTATGCATATATATTGAACAAATGAGCACTTGTTTACTCCAAGAGAGATATAGAGATCGTTGTAAGTATATTAATTAGAAATGAGCTTAATTACAGCAAATACATGTTCTCATTTCCTTGAGATTTTAGTAATATTAGAGGGGGTTATATGTATTTGAGGTACTGGGAGGAAGAGAAATGTATTAATTTATCTTTAGCCCTGCTTTCTACACTCTAACAAGATGGCCGCGACCAGATTACAATTACATCCCTTGTAAGACTATGGCTTTTGGGATCATTTTTCCTTGTAAAACATTCTACTATCTTTGCAATAAGTATAAGTTAAATAAAACCGCATTAATTTAAAATTTTCAAATTAAACGACGGCGTAAAGTAGCCCATGGACGCGCTACAATTAACGGTGTTTAAAAAATTACACGTAACCCGTAAGTAACCCAACGAAAATTATTATTAGTGAATAGCCCCTTGACGTGCTGCCCTTGACGGTGCTAATATGACTACCCGTAATCTCTCCGTAACATTCAACCCCAATCCCGTTTCAAATCGCCGAGGTTTTAGTGAGTGGCCTCTCGATGATTAGCCGTAATCCAGAGGCACCTCTAATCCCCATAAATTTAATATCACCAATGAATCCCTATCCGTTTTAAAAGCATCAATGAAGATCCAAAATTAAAAAAAAATTAACTATAGTGAATAGCCCCTCAACGCGCTGCCTCTATCAATGCTATAATGAATAGCCGTAACCTCCCCAATCAGTTTTATTAATAGGCAGTGCGTTTTAGCGAGTAGCAAGTCGACGCGTTACCTAGCTTTAACGGTATTAATATGATTACCGGAAACCCATAAGTAACCCTTAATCCATTTTAAAACCATCAATAAAAAATCACGTATGAAAGAAAATTATAATTTGTGAATGGCCAATCAACGCATTGTCTCCTATATTATTTCTTCGTAACCTCTACTGACCTTTAATCCTCATTCCTTTTTGAAATGCCAATGAGTCTTTTAGTAAGTAGCCCCTCGACGCGCTACCTTTAACGGTATTAAGATGATTACCCGTAACCCAAAATCCCTATGCAAATGAGAATCATAGCACAATCGTAAATACTAGTCGTACCGAAAATGAGTGAATAACCCCTCTAAGCACCGGCCTTAACAGTGCAAAGTACATTCGCAATGCACTGTTTTTAGCGCAAAGTACATTCGCAATGCACTGTTTTTAGCGCAAAGTACATTCGCAATGCACTGTTTTTAGCGCAAAGTACATTCGCAATGCACTGTTTTTAGTGCAAAGTACATTCGCAATGCACTGTTTTTAGTGCAAAGTACATTCGCAATGCACTGTTTTTAGTGCATTCGCAATGCCCTGTTATAGACAAATCATAATCCTTTCCTTTTGAAAATCAAAAATCCACATTTCACTCTCCTTTTAAATCGATGAACGATACTTCTTATTCTTGTACATCTTGAGATCAAGTCAAACTAATATCCCCATCGTTAGATGTACATAAAACGATGTGGCTAAAAAAATACGGTACCTAAATAGTGTTGCAGTAGTGTAAAATCTGTTTAGTACTATTTTTACACATTGACAAGGCGTTGAAATGGTATTCAAATAGTGCGGTATTTTTTAAACAATGTTAACTAAAATGAATGGTGTAAGGTGCTCAAATAATACCCAAATGGATTACAGTAACACCTTCGACCATACCATTAAATGGTGTTAAAATAAAATGAAAATGGCGCAAATTATTGAAAAACCATTTTCTTACATGAAGGTGTAAAAAAAAAAAAAAAACAGAAAAAGACCAACCGTTAAAAGGTGCGCAATGATATCCAAATGAAATCTAATAACACCTTCGATTACCATAGTAAGAGGTGTTAAATAAATTGAAAATAGAGCTATAATAAATCAATAATTTGAATAAAAGGTGTAAAAAGAGGTCTATTGCACCATTTTAAAACCCCCCATTTCTAGTTCCTATTCACCCCGTTTCTAGTTCCTATTCGCCCCGTTCCTAGTTCCTATCCGCCCCGTTCTTAGTTCCTATTTACCCCATTTCTAGTTCCTATTTACGCCATTCCTAGTTCCTATTTACCCCATTTCTAGTTCCTATTTACACCATTTCTAGTCCACATTAACCCCATTTCAATCCCAAATTTATCTCATACGGAGCCCCCATTTACCCTTATTTACATAATTTCAACCAAATTTTAAAACCATTTCAAACCCCTATTAATCTCATTTCAAGTTTCCAATTAGCCATTGCAATCCCCTCTTTACCCCACTTCAAGTTCCTATTCTTTCCATCTTCAATTTACACCATTTCAAATCCCTAATTACACCATTTTAAACCCCTAATTTCACCATTTTAAATCCCTCTTTACACACATTAAAAGTGCCTATTTACACCATTTCAAATGTCTATTTATCCCCACCCAACATAAAAAGTATTTCGTTCAATTGCAAAACTAAATGAACAAATGAACAGACCTTGAAAATGAGCTGTAAAGGTTGATTTCTTGAAAATTCGGACTGTATGATGACTGTGATTCTGTGAAAACGAACAGCTCGTTTTGATGCGCGATCTAACTAATGACGAAATGGAGATTAACGATTTATGCCGAATTCACGAAGCGTGTTTACATGAAATTTGTAATCTCACTGAGAGGTCCGTTTCATTTCCATTACTATACTCAGCAAATGAGCTCGCTGTTTACACAAAAGAGAGACTAATCGTCATATTTTAAAGTATATCTTTCTCCATAAGTTTATAAGATATTTCCATAAGAAATAAAAAGTTCTATTTAATATTGAAATAAGACCTAATTACCCTCTATATTAAGCCGTAAACACCACGGATTCGAGTGGTTTAGGCTAACTATGCTTGTCGTATTTTGCGAACTAAAATTGGTGTTTATTTTTCTAAAATTCTAAAAGGTAGTAGTTGTTTTCAAGGATTCAAAAACTTGACTGATTTTATAAATCATTTTTCCGCCGTGAGCAAGATAACGCCCCCTTCTCTGTAAGTATTAAATTTGCTTCACAGTTTCCCTTGTTTAACCAAGAATGACATTTTAGTTCAGTTTTATTATTACACATTTTAGATTTTTTGTTTTTTTTTTTGCTCCTTAATAGGTTTATTAATTTTTTATTATTTTATAGGCTAAAGCGTTTACGTTTTTACACCATATTCTTGTAAAACGAACGACGTAAGTCAAAGTAAGCACTTATACGTACAAAAAGTAATGCTTTAAATTAATTTCTCTTGAAGAAACTCCAAAAGGCACCAATATAAAGCTGGAACTTTCATATAAAGTCGTTTTAAGGCCTAACAAAGGTAAAGTTTTTGTAAAATCGACGAGAAATATTCACAATCACGGCAAACATTTGCCATGTTATTTCTATGGGAAAATTTCCCGTTTTTCGACCAAACTGGTGCTTATTTTTATGCAAATGATAAAAACCGTAGCAACTTTATAAAATGATCTATTCGAAAGAACTCTTCGAAATTTTAAACACTTATTTTTAAAACCGTAAATGCCATAGAAAGTAGATAAGTCAATTTAATATAAATGGCAAATGAAGTTTGTCATGTGACTCAATTAGGGTAGAGAAGGATGGTTTCATAATATAGGAAATCAACAACCAGACCTGCAGTGCGACACACTTAACATTTATTGAACGTATTATTCAGATGCAAAATACAAGCGATAACATTTTATATTTCGTACTAAGGGTAAAGCTTCCATTACTCAGTACATATTTCCTGATTATTTAACTTATGCTTGTATTTAAATTATTGTGTATGGATAAACCAATCACGACTAACATTAATCGTTTTCCGCGCTCTAAAATGAAATTTTCTACTCTTAATTGTGTAGTTCTTTATATTTTGTGAAAATTGAAAATTGTTGGTTTTTACCTCTCCGATGACGACGACGTCACGGAGGCCAGACAGTGGACGTGTCTGTCTGGCCGTGACCGTGTTTGCAGTTTACAAGTCGAAACAAAGGTGTTTCCAATTACTCGACAAAATTTACTTTTCACAAAAATTCGGAACATATATATCGCACGAAGTAAGCTATATACACTTTTACTGACCACTATTGCACGGCCATCCCTTAAACATTGACGCCAAGCTGTACTTGTTGGTGATATAATCCTCAGACGGAGAGGTAAAAAAAGTGCGAATTTGAAAACAATATAGGTTTAATTTCATCTGACTGTGTTGTTATCTCTGTTATCATTTAAGATTAGTGTTTTTACATTAACTCTGTTTGGTAAATTTTAATTTTGTGGAATGTTTTTATCCACAATTGCAAAAACCGACATAAACCTTTCTATGTCTGCTTTTAATCTTATAAATTTCGTATCATCCTTATGACGCTCACTAGTAAAGATCTTTGATCCTTGACAGTACTTCGACGGTGAGAACAAAAGAAGCGATTCCCAGCATGACAGCCCACAATACAAACTTCGCTCCAAGGTCCTTCAAAGTGATTGCGTGTAACTCGTTTTCAGTCTTCATTGACTGATGAGGCCATTTTTTTTCTATGTTGCGCAAAAATGGTAAATCTAGTCCGGTTTCCACGAAAGTCCTCAATCTAGATCGTGAATTGGTCATTACTCTATTTTACTAATCAATTAAATAAAGCACTTAGAAACTATATTCCACCTGAAGAGCAGACTTAAAAAATTTCGCAGTAACAAAAGAAACTAACCAACTACAAACTGCGGCAATAAAAGGTAAAATTTGCCTGACAACTGCTCAGCTTTGATTCAGATGTTCAGAGTATCTCAATCGATAGTGGGTGCAAGGCTTGATTTTCACTTTCACACATAAAGATACAATTAGAGGTCAATTGTAATCATATGTTCATTACTTAATATCATTATATCCGTCCATGAGTTAATAATATGTTAGCTCCCTATAAGTTATTCAGGCTCCATACGCGTAATGTATCCAGCGATTTCTTCTCATTTCGCCCGCGCGGGAAAAAATCCGAATGTTGCGCTCTCTCTTGTCGAAAGAAAATCCTGCTCGTACGGCTCCTCGACCTTGAGTCGTCGGCTGCTTTTTCACCAACGGAGTGTTTTAGTCGTGAATGTTTATGTTTTAACAATTTAGCATTAAATCATGGCGTTTCTGTCAGTACTGAGACAAAAAAATGCAGGAACTCAACGCAATGTGCCGATATTGATAAATAATTCTAAAGATAGGAGTTGTTATTGTGACCTGAAACCAGAAAATTATACAACTGAACTAAATCCAATCCACTGATCTCTTAACTGCTTTCTTGACCAAGGCTACTGAGCGAAATATTCGGCTGCTTAAATAGCCCCGATATCATTGGCTAGCTTCCACTACACGCGCTTCCGGGGAAAACCGGATAGAAGAGTAAATAAGATTTTCGTTCACGTGGCGGCCGCAGAGCGTCGCATATAATTTGGAAGCCGACGGCGCGGGAGAAAACGCTGGAGTATAAAAATGAATTGCCTGAGTAACTTATAGGGAGCTAACATATTATTAACTCATGATCCGTCTAATTATAAATTTTTTGAAATAAAATTGTTATGTTCCAACGCCAACATGACCCAAAGCACGCAAAATCAAGTATAGCATCAACGTACGGCGGAACAGGAAAATATGGTCTCGCTGATTTGGTCGCGGGACTATTTGGTCTCACCAATGTGGTCTTGGGACCATTTGGTCTCGTGATTTTTTGGTCTCGGGACTTTATGCTCTCGGTACTATTTGTTCTCGTGATTTTACGGTCTTGGGACCATTTGGTGTCGTGATTATTTGGTTTCGGGACGGTTAGTTGCCACCTTTTCCAAAACAATGGTCCCAATAATTCGTTGCCACAATTTCCAAAATATTCTTCTATTAATTAGCTGCCACCTTTTCCAAAATATTTTGCTATTAATTACCTGCCACCTTTTCCAAAATATTATCCAATTAATTAGCTGCCACCTTTTCCAAAATATTCTCCTATTAATTAGCTGCCACATTTTCCAATATATTCTCCTATAAATTAGCTGCCACCTTTTCCAAAATATTCTCCTATTAATTAGCTGCCACATTTTCCAATATATTCTCCTATAAATTAGCTGCCACATTTTCCAATATATTCTCCTATAAATTAGCTGCCACATTTTCCAATATATTCTCCTATTAATTAGCTGCCACCTTTTCCAAAATATTCTCTTATTAATTAGCTGCCACCATTTCCAAAATATTCTCCTATTAATTAGCTGCCACCTTTTCCAAAATATTAACCTATTAATTAGCTGCCAACTTTTCCAAAATATTCTCCAATTAATTAAATGCCACCTTTTCCAAAATATTCTCCTATTAGTTAGCTGCCATCTTTTTCCAAAATATTCTCCTATTAATTAGCTGCCACAATTTCCAAAATATTCTCCTATTAATTAGCTGCCAACTTTTCCAAAATATTAACCTATTAATTAGCTGCCAACTTTCCAAAATATTCTCCTATTAATTAGGTGCCAACTTTTCCAAAATACTCTCCTATTAATTAGGTGTCACCTTTTCCAAAATATTTCTATTATTGCTAATAAATTGATCGTGCTAAGAGGGGGGCTTTTCATACTTACATAAACCTCCAAACAAGGTTGGGTTGGGTTTGGTTTGGATATGTTAGGTTTGGTGAGGTTGGGTTAGGCTTGGTTTGGTTTGAATGGGTTGTGTTAGGATTGTTTTGAATGGGTTGGGTTAGGTTTGCTGTGGTTTATTTGGTTTAGTTTGGTTGGGTTTAATTTGGCTGGGTTGATTAAATGCTGAAGGGGTGATAATTTTTTTAAAACGAGACTTTCGTGTCCAGAGACCAATTTGTCCCGTAGACCCAATTGTTCCGAGACCCATTTGCCGCAAGACCCAATTGTCCTGAGCAGGGTTGTTGATTTTTATTTATTTTTTCAAAAAAAATCAAAAAAATCGATTTTTTTTTTTTTGACTTTTATTGAACAACTAGTTAGTAAATTACCAATATGAAAACTTTTGGGTCAAAACTAACAAAAAGAAAAATAATCATGACATTTAAGTAGCTATTGGATATTTTCTACAAAGTTGTTATTATTCTTACTATTCAAATGCTTGTACAAAAAGACTAGCTTGACAACTATTTCATTTCCCAGCCTATTTAGAATCTTACTCCAGTTAAAATTGACCACGAGTGGCGAGACAAACTGGAGTTCTGGGAAAAACTTACACTGAAATAAGCCAAAACCATGATTGTTTTTTAAGTATAGGTCTTTTCTAGTTAAGTTTCTTAAACTATTTCTTGGAATCTTAGAAAACATCTTTTTTAAAAATAAAAATAAATACTTGATTTTAATCCAATGATTTTTTTAAAAATCGCTTGATTTAAATCCAACTGATTTAAATCAAACAACACTGGTCCTGAGACGAATTTGTCCCTAGACCAATTTGTCCCAAGACCAAATTGTCGCGTACCGTCATACGGATTTGTCAATTATTATGTCTAAAAGTGACGCAAGCATCAAAGTGCAAATGAGTAACATGATAACAAGGATTATGATTGAGACCAAAACGAACCTTCGATTGATTAATTTGACGACTTCCGGATTCATGCTTTCTTTTCTATAAAGCATTCTCGGTTTGCACAAGTAGCTCGACGAACCAACGTGATAACCAGATCGATCAAATGCTCCACTTTCAACTTCAGTTTCAACTTCAACTTCAAGTGCCATTAAATCGTTAACCACAACGTACTGTTTTCTATGTTTATAATCAATCATTTTTAAGTTGCAGAGAATTCTCAGTTCCTCGTCAGTCTGTAATCATTGGAGTTAGAACAGAGCGAGCACACATAAAATGAAAGGGTTAAAAATCTTTTACCGATTGGCAAACTTCATCTATTACAAATGAGTAAACGTCGACGTCAGGGACATTCAATAAATCCCTTGCACTGTTAATGTTTTCTTTCTTCTGAGATGAGTAACTGGCTCTCAATATTCCGGTGAACAAAGTGAAGAAAACCACAACTATCAAAAGAAAGGCTCCATTGCTGAAGCGAATGGCCAGTGACGAAGAAATATCGAAACCTGCAGGACGCAAAAGTCATAATCGCACAAAGTTCGAATGTAGAACGTTAAAGTTCCTATCATTTTTATGTTGTTTGTTTGTTTTTTTTGCTGATTTGTTATGGTCAAATTTATTAAATACATTGGATTCTACACTTCCATTCGCACATCGCTCTGACAATCCAAATCTGTAACTATTCATAATTTTAGTGGCTTAATATTAAATGGTAAAAGTATGTGGGTATACAATCCTCCTCTAATATTTTGTTTTACCAACTTGTTTTATTTTCACGGTGTTTAACATTTTATCTAATGCTTGGTCCCAAGGAGGACATTCTCCAGTGCCAGATTAACACCCGTGGGGAACCCTAGACACCTAGATGTTCGGAGACCCACTTCGATATGACAGCTGGAGCTTTAGACTGACTATTGGGGGCCCCCAGACACGTGCCTGCAGTGTCTAGTGGAAGCACTGACACACACTTATACTCATGGATACCATGACGGATCTTTACCTTTTCCCAAAGCTTAATAATTTTTTTTAACTCCACGAATCTTAAATATCAACATCAAAAATTATCTACTGAAAGAGATATCTACTTATATTCCATTCAAATTTCTCGCTACATTTCAAATTAACGAATAGAAATGTGCAAATGAAGTTCAAACCGATTAATTGGGCAAATTGCTATATTGGTCACCGTTACCGATCACAGATAGATTTGCGTCCTTCTGTAGTGTTTATTATGCTTGTAAAATGGTAAGCGAAATCTGTGATTAAAGTTTAAAATAGACACGAGCAAAAAGTGCTTCAAGTCATATCAACTCGATTACCGAATATCTAAATTTGACCAAATTTAACAAAATATTCTCTTCATGATTAAAAATCTTGTTTGAAGCAGCAAGCGGCCATCTAATACTTATTTACCTTCTTTTGAAAAAAAAGTAGGTTGATACCTCTTTCAGTAGATGATTGATTGATATTTCAGTTTCATTGAGTTTAAAAAAAATTGCTTCCACCATTGGTTAATTTACAATATTGACCAATCGACAATCACAAATTTTACTAACTAAATTAAAAAAAAACCGGTTCAAAACTTTATTAGTTTTGAAACGAGTTAAATTCTAACATTAAACATATGTACTAGTTAATTCCTCGTAGGTAATTAATTTATTGCCTTAGTGAAATTAATTATGAATTTTATATACACAAAATAAATGTTTACTTGTAAAATTTAAATGTAAAATGTTTGCATTATTTCCCAATTAATAAAAGATATCCACCTATTTTTCATTCAAATTAATTTCCCAATTAATATTAATTAGGCCTAATAAGCTTAAACTATCAAATTAATTTCCCACTTAATATTAAATAGGCCTAATAAGCTTAAACTATCAAATTAATTTCCCACTTAATATTAATTAGGCCTAATAAGCTTAAACTATCAAATTAATTTCCCACTTAATATTAATTAGGCCTAATAAGCTTAAACTATCAAATTAATTTCCCACTTAATATTAATTAGGCCTAATAAGCTTAAACTATCAAATTAAGAGGTTTCTTAATTGTACAAAATTATTACAATCTAACATGCAAAAATCCAAACATTTTACTTTTATATAAAACGCCGCAAAAGAATTGACCAATAAACACTAAGTAAAATTACGTAATGAAAGAGGAAGTGACGTACATTTGGTTTGGATCAGGGTTGGCACGCTGGTATCCAGTCCGGTTTTATCCGACTGGATTAAACCGGTTTAAACCACGATGAAAAGTCCAGTGGATTTTTCAAAAAATGTAATAATAGAGTACAGCGCAGGCACCATAAAGTGAGATGGAAGGAAACGTTTGACCCACATGTCTTTACCTCTTTATTTCATCGAAATGGTCGATTCCCATACATTGTGGGTTAGTTTGACGCGCCCTCCTCCCACTGCCCCACCCGAAACTAGTGAGACTGAGTTGAATTTTTCGCAACGCTAAATTTTTGGGTCGGACCGCGCGTTTAGAAAAATCTTTATCAGACCCTGCCCTATCAAATGGAGCCGATCCAAACGTTTAGATTTGGATCATCGTCCAAATGATTTAGATATTTAGAGAATAGGGTCCCTGGAGCTTTAGACTGACTATTGGGGGCCCCCAGACACGTGCCTGCAGTGTCTAGTGGAAGCACTGACACACACTTATACTCATGGATACCATGACGGATCTTTACCTTTTCCCAAAATAGCTCCAAAATATAGTACGAGTCTTTCAGAGGCGACAGACAACACCGATTGTTGAACTCCCTTCACCCACATGTGAATTATGTCAACAGCCGTCAATACAACCAGTACGCAAGCCAAACCAATCCAAATCTGTAACGAGGAATTAACAAGCGTATCAGCCATAATTATAAGTGTATAGGGACTTGGCAAATCCGGCGTAGCTCCGCCCCGTGCCACAAGTCTTAATGTGATTTTTTTTGCAAATTGGAATTTATTTCAGCCCTTCATCGGACCCCTTTTGGTATCTATTCTAGTTAGCGTGAGGTCCCTGACGTAGTTTTGCCAAGTCCCATTTAGAGTCTTAAGTTTTGGTGGAATGAATTCGTTACTACTCAAGAAACTGAATTTAGACAGAGATTATACAAGCATTTTCTTACTTCTTTCGAAACAGTATTTAAGTCGTCGAAGGCTCCGATTGGAGCGGTGTTGAACGTCTGATTTTTCCACGATACAATTTTAAAACAGGTGTACGTGAGTGGTCCTGTTGCAGTATAGTTTTCTTTATATTGTAAATCATACGACATGATTGTATCGTAACTTTTGGGCATCCCCTGAAAATGCGTATTTTGAAATTAGTTTTTAATTCTAAATTTAGACCTGATTTTAATGTTTCATAAAATTATTCAAATTTGTGATATCATGATATCATGATTATTATAATTGAGCACCAAGATAATTGCTTAAGGCGTTGGCACCTTTACACCAAACGTGAAGAAAATTAAAACGTGTATCCTCCTTTCCTATCTATGTATGGGTGTGTGTCTGTCCACGCTTTCGCAGTTGGCAAATCAGAGCAAACGTGTTCGCAGAAAGCAATTCTTTCTTCTACTCCCATCGTTAGGATTAAGAAGGACGCTGCGATCGGCTAGAGTTACGAGAAAGTCTAGCTTCCCAATGGCAGGGCTTAAATCGACAGCAACGTCGCAATTTTCCCGCGATAATCGCAATAGGCAATTACCATTTGTGTTGTTCGATTGCGGTTCGGTCTTATAGATTAGAATGCAATTCTGCCCAATTCAGATGCTGAACGGGTAATGTTGCTAATTAAAACCAACCGTGTGTAAATTGAGCTGTACAATTTAGACTTTAACAGACACAAAATTCGTAAGCTTCAAAGTGCTAAAGGAAGAGGAAAGATAAGGGACTAAAAGTAAAGTGCTCTAGCATTGGTAATAGATCCTGGCACCAGTGAACAAATTTGAGGATTTTATGCCGCTTAAATCGCGCCTACACTAGAGAGAAAAAAATTGGTCGAGTTCCAAAAACATTTCCTACCCTCGTTCCCCTCAACCTAAGCCGCGGAACACGGACGCGGGTGCTTGAATCTAGTTCGGACGTCTACCACCGCGAGCGTCTCACGTTTTGGGATGGAAAATCCAGAAACGGCTACCAGAGGGCCAACCGTTGGTGTGTTATCAAGAACATTCACTTTCGCCAAGTGAAGAATTTGGTTACCTCGATACTTCTAGTCCCTTATCTCACTTCTGCTAGAGGTGAAAGTAGATAGACATCAGCGACAATTAGTTCCTAAGTCAGGTGCGGATAAAAAAACCCGCAGCATGATATTGCTATTTTTAATAATTTATTGCGCTTACGTGGATAGCATTATCTTCATCCGGAAGAGGGCATCCATCTGGACAATCGTTATACCTTTAAATTTAAACTCAATTAGGAAATATTTTCTTATAACAACAGAAGCAAGCGCAGTAGGAGTACACCCTATACAATTTTGAATATAAAGAGAAAGCAAAAAGGCCTGATCAAAATATAACTCCCATTGATTCAAAAGGCATTCAGATTATGTTTATAGGTGTTCTTGTATCTGATTTAATCCAAATTTAGTCGAATTGAATTAAATCAATTTCAGTTCCCTTGAAATTTTGATACCTAGTAATTCTCTTAAATCTAGACCAGCACTTCTATGGGTTCATCGCACCTTCGCACGACGCATTTTCCAATTTTCGTCTTTCAAATAACTAAACAAACTTTTATTTAAAACCTACTTTTTGACTAAATTAATCGCTACTATCCAATTTAATAGCGACACTGTAACCTTAACAACCATTTCAGCTACCCTTTGCTTTGATGCTTTGAGAAACTGTCTCGAATATGGAGAAACTAGCTGTGTAGCGAACTAATAAGCCTTACACGCGAAAACCAAACCAAACTCAACTTCAATAATAACAGAGATTTATTGAGATCATTAAAAATTAAACTAACAGTCCCTTTTTCATATCGAGATTAATTTACAATCAAAGAACTCTATCCGTTAACTCCTCAAGCAACTCTGGTCTTTGTCATTTTACACGGGTTGTTATATACAAGTTATAAAAAGTTACAAAAAATAGCATCTAGTTTTTTTACAGTTCGTGACGTCAAGTTGCGACATCCTCCCCCCGATGGACACTGTTCATCATTGTGAAACTTCTAAATGGTGCAACATCTGTATAGCTCGTCGTAAGATTGTCCCTCCAGGAAGTTTGATTGCCACCGCTCGGATCAAGCCATCGCGTCCGGGGAAAAGTTGCTGTATCCGGCCCATACGCCAGCTTTGTCTCGGTAGTTTTGGCTCAGCAAGTAGGACCAAATCGCCTTCTTTGAATTCGCGAACTCCATGTACTGGTTTACTAGCATGTGCGGTCTTTAATTCCAACAGGTAGCTTTTACTCCATCGATTCCAGAACTGGTCCAGCAGCATTTGTCTGTAGCGTAGCCTTTTAGTCAGCTGGTTTCGTCCGACTAATGATGGTACTTGCGAGAAATCTTGACTCGGGATACTTGTTAGACGTCTTCCGATAAGAAAATGGGAAGGGGACAAAGGAGAGGGTTCGCCTATGTCTGTAAAGTTGTATGTGAGGGGCCTGGAATTAATGATGGCTTCAATCTCGATCAAACTAGTGTTCAGCTCCTCATACGTCAAATAACTACGCCCCAGTGTTTTCTTCAGACATTCTTTCACCGATCTTACGAGCCTCTCCCAAAATCCACCCCACCATGCTGCTCGCTCCACGATATGTTTCCAGTGGATGCTTCTTTGGCCCAGGAAGTCTTGGAACTGGTCTTCCGCGATTTTGTTGTAGAGAATCTTTAAGTCCTTCTCAGCGCTTTTGAAGGTCCGAGCGTTGTCTGAATAAACCGTAGATACGAGTCCTCTTCGAGAAATGAATCGGCGAAAAGATAATATGAACTTTTCGGTGCTTAAGTCAGTCACTGCTTCCAGGTGTATGGCTCGAGTCACTCCACAAGTAAAGAGCGCGATGTATGCTTTGTTCTCTCCTTCCTCGCCTCTTATAAACAATGGTCCAGCAAAATCGACGCCGGTGGTAGCAAACGGAGGAGACTCTGTTATTCGATCAGCTGGTAAAGGAGCTGGTACTTGGGCTCCTGGCTTGGTTCGAAATCTTCTGCATCTCCCGCAATGATGGACGATTTTCTTTACAAGCTGTCGTCCTTTAGGAATCCAGAATTCGTCTCGCAACTGGACAAGGGTGCTATCGAGCCCACCGTGCTTGACCATCTCATGCGAATTCCTTGCTATTAACTCCGTTAAGTAATGATCGGCTGGTAACAGGTACGGGTGCTTGAGCCCATAACTTATGGTGGCTAACTGAAGACGTCCCCCAACTCTTATGACTTTATCCTCAAGGAACGGTTGAAACTGAAGTAACTTCGAGGTCTTGGAAAATGGTTTCTTCTCAGATAAGCTTTGGTACTCTTCTGCATATGCTTGGCGCTGGATCTCACATATCCAATAGTGTTTGGCGCTTAGGAGCTCTGTAGCGGACAAAGGACCTCTCTGTCTTGAAGATTCGTTGGTCTTTAGATTTTGAATGAAACGTTGAATCCAAGCGGTAATTCTGTAGATTCGATTTATTCGACTGTATCTTTTGACATCCAAGAGGGGTTCAGGATTCAAATTGCAGAAGAGCGTAACGATCTTCCTTCGTTCGTCCAGCATGACTTCTTCGTCAGGACATGTAGCTGCTTTCGAGGAACTGGGCCATAAATCTTTCTGTTCCGTCAGCCATGGTGGTCCCTTCCACCAAAGGGGGTTTTCTGCTAAGTTCCGGATATGACAACCTCTTGATGCAATATCGGCTGGATTAAGCTTGCCGGCTACAAGTGACCATCGACTTGGCTCGGTATGTTGCTGGATAGATGCGACTCGATTGGCGACGAACGGTTTCCATTGCTTGGATAGACCTCGAATCCAATGCAAAACTATTTCCGAATCTGTCCAACAACTATAGCTGGATACAGTGCCTTCGAAGACTTGCATCGTGTGGTTTAGAAGTCGGGCTCCTATAACAGCTGCCATGAGTTCTAATCTTGGAATGGTAAGGGCCTTTATGGGTGCAACTCTAGTTTTCGAAGAGACCAATGATACTCCAATGTCTCCATCTTCAGTCTCGTGGCGTAAATACAGGACAGCTCCATAAGCTAATTCGCTAGCGTCGCAGAAAAGATGGAATTCTTGATATACGACCTTGGCGTTGAAACCAGCGTAATACCATCTCGGTACTTTAACCCTGTCGACCAATCTCAGCTCCATGATCCAATCATCCCATGTCTCTTGCACCTCCACTGGTAATTTATCGTCCCATCCGACTCCCTTCACCCATAACGTCTGGAAAAGGCATTTTACTCTGATCAAGAATGGTGATAGCAGACCAATAGGGTCGAAAACTCTCGCCGCTGCCTTCAGGACACCTCGCTTTGTATCTTCTTTGTCTTTCAGTAGGTCGAGCAATGAAGATATGTCGAATGTAAGTAGGTCTTCTTCATGATCCCAGGACATGCCAAGGACTTAATTTGAGCAGATTAGAGCTTGACACCTTGCCGAGTAGTTTTACGGGTGTACTATCTTCAGTCCATAAATCGGTTAGTTCTCGGCAGTTGGTCACCCATTTCCTCAGATTCATGCCAGCGTGACTGAATATCTCCTTTGATACGCGATATACTTCTTTGGCTTCGTCAACGGTCTCTCCCCCCGTGACTAAATCGTCGACGTAGAGTCGTTTCGCCAACATGTCGCTGATTTCAGGATACTGGTACTCATACTTCTTGAAATGACATCGTAGAGTGGCTGCTAATAGGAACGGACTGGAGGCGACCCCAAATAGAACCCTAGTCATTCGTAAGTGGATGATTTCCAACGGCTCATCTGGCTTTGGCATAGTCTTTATCCATAGGAAACGGACATAATCTCTGTCAACAGGGTCGAGATATATCTGGAGGAAGGCTTTCTCGACATCACTCATCAGGGCGATTCGGTACTGTCTAAACTGGATCAGAATGGTTAGTAAGTCTGGAACCAGGCTGGGCCCAACATGCAGGCAAGAGTTGAGCGAAGGGAATCCCTTCTCATGTGCCGAGGCATCGTGGACTATTCTCAATTTCGTTGTGGACTTGTCATCTCGGATGACAGGGAAATGAGGCAAGTAGTGTAGCCCTTCCTTTTGGTTTATGTTTTGCTCAGGAACGTATTCTGCGAAGCCTTGGTCCAACATCTCGGATACAGCGTCTTGATATCTCATATAGAGGACAGGATCTTGTCTTAGCTTCTTGACTAAGCCTTCTAGCCTCCTTTTGGATAGGGCCATATTACTGCCAATTTTGTCTCGACTGTTCTTCCATGGTAGTCGAACTGTATATCTTCCGGCGACGAAGGTGAGGGACTTCTCGTGGTTAACCAATACTTCGTTTTCAGACTTCGATGATACGGATTCCTCTGTTATTCCAAGGGACTCAATCTCCCAAAAGGCTTTTAATGACGCTGCTATCTCGGTCTCTTGAACGCTGACTTTCATGACTTGGATAGAATTAACAGATAACGACGTACTTTGTGCCCCATGAACCGACCAGCCAAAGATGCTTTTCACCGCTACCAAAGATCCGTCCATGCGCTTATTCTCTCCGGTATTTAACGCCCAAAAGTAATCGACTCCGATCAATACCAGGACCTCTTGTGAAACTGGTATCCCATTGACCTCGGTTATGTCGCTCAGGGGTAGATTGCTGTCTTCCATGTACCTCCGAATTCCATTTCCAGGTACCGTGACCATCGCTCCGCTAATGACCGGTACTTCTAAGGCTTCAATATCCGCAAACGCCTCAGGATTCGTAGTACTTCTTAATGTCAGTTTTACCCTTTTTCTGGTAACTCGTTCAGGTTTCTCTTTCCCGAATGGGAAAACATCGACAACTTCCTCCTTTACGTCTGGAAGGTTTAGACGGCGTCGCAAATTCCCTTGAATGAACGTTCCTTCGCTGGCTCCATCGAACAGGCATCTGACCGGTACTCTGGAGTTTTCACCCTCTGCGTATGCGACCACTGTCTGAAGTAGTAGTCGTTGGGATAAGTCTCTCTCACATTGTGGCATAATGGTACTCATCGCCATGGTACGTTTCTCTGGTTGCGAGCTGTCTTCCGACTCTGAACTGATACTTTTAGGCTCAGATTGATCTTCGAATTGTTTACGACAAATTGACTCGTGGTGTTTCCTTTGACAATGTCCACATCTGACTCCTGATGGACAGCGACGTGCCATGTGACCTTGGGCAAGACAAACGAAACATCGATTTTGGCTCTTGATGAGTTCCGTCTTCTGGTCTATCGATAATGCTCGACATTCTCTCGTAGGATGTTGTAAATCACCACAGTACTTGCAGGACTCGCTCAGTGCTGTTTTGAGTACTGCTGTTGTAGAAGGCTTGTTCCTAAGATTACGGTAATGTTTGGAATGGCTGGATTCGTTCTTGGCATTGTTGCTAGTCCATCGGCTATTGAATGCTGCATATTTCTCGTCCTCGTCTTTACGAAGAGCTGTGGCTCGTTCCCTGCTTTCCACTTCCCGCTTAAGATACTGCAGCAAGGTTTGCCCGCTCTGCTCTTCATCGTCATACCGCCTATTGTACTCTAGCAGAATCTCATGCGGCAAAACTTGCGTTAAGATAGGATAGAGAAAGGTGCCATACGTTTTTACGGACGTTCCCAAAGCCTCTAGACTCTTCACTTGAATTTCGCAGGTGTCATAAAGATGTCTTAACGATGTTACATCCGACGCTCTTTTAACCGGCTGAAGATGTAAAAGCTTCACCATGTGTGTGTTAATTGCATCCGATCTTTTGCCAAAACGGTCGCTCAACTTCTCTATCACGGCTTCGTAATTTTCTTCTGATAAAGTATATCCTCCTATTGCTGATAACGCTGGGCCCTCAAGGAAGGATTTAAGATAGGTGAATTTATCCACCGCCGCTAACGTAGGATTCTCGTGAATTGAAGCCTCGAATTGACCCCAGAAATTCTGCCACTCGGCTAGATCTCCATTGTACTTTGGAATGGTTAATGTTGGTAGTTTTACGGTTGCTGACCTGTTGCTATTTCTCTCTTGGGCGCGAGTCTCGTGCAGGATGACTTCTGATGGTCTTTCTACCACTGAAGCTGTTATGGCCTTTGTTGCTCGTGCCGTCCAAACAATGATCTTCTCGGCATAGTCCTCCGCTGAATCCACCTCGGCTTCGATGTCTGTCTCGTCCATCATCGACTGTATTTGTGTATTTAGCTGGTTAAGACTGATGTTCTTGCCTTTTAATTGCTCCAGTAATTCTCCCAAGGTTTCTCGGTCCGGATTCTCATCTAGTAGACACATTTCGATTTTATTCAATAGTACTGTCGTTCGCTGGCGAATAACTTTTCTTGATATTTTAATGGTCTCCATAGGTAGGTTAGGCATGTAAGATCCTCAAGTATAATAGTTCTTCCGATGAATTCCTCAGATTCAGCGGCTCATGAACTCTCGTATTACTAGTCCACTAATTTCTCGTTCTCAAAGTTCTCATTCCCGGGTTTCGGCACCAAAATGTAGCGAACTAATAAGCCTTACACGCGAAAACCAAACCAAACTCAACTTCAATAATAACAGAGATTTATTGAGATCATTAAAAATTAAACTAACAGTCCCTTTTTCATACTGCGCGTTATAAATCGAGATTAATTTACAATCAAAGAACTCTATCCGTTAACTCCTCAAGCAACTCTGGTCTTCGTCATTTTACACGGGTTGTTATATACAAGTTATAAAAAGTTACAAAAAATAGCATCTAGTTTTTTTACAGTTCGTGACGTCAAGTTGCGACAAGCTGAGAGGTGTACTCCATCTTCATTTGATTTAGTCCAAATGTTGCTTTTTCTACTTTACCTAAGACGTTTGTTGTTGTGAAAAATGCAATAGAACATTCGTGATACGGCGTACTTGGGAAATTTCGAAAATAGCTGGAAAAAGAATTAAATTTTCATTATCACCGGAAGAAACTATTTTCTTCTGATAATATAAAAAACAGAAAACGACTTGTAGGTCACCAAATAAGTCATTTCGCCTTTCACCAGAAAAAATATTGTCCATTGTATTTTGTTGATAAAATACAATGGTAGGTGTAGTTTATTTATCTTTGGTCTTGCATGGTACCAGGGATCCATGTAATATTAGAAGCAGGAAACGAGAATAGAGTAATCTGGGCACGCGTCTAAGTCCCAGACCCCCTTCCACGGCACGAGGGAGGAGGTATGAAAGGAGAGGCGGGTCATAGCGACAGAGGTGAAAAGCAATTACGTAGTTTTCGTCGTCCGCGTCAGCAACGTCATCAAAACCTAGTTTAAGTGAGCCAATAAGATCATTTAAACTTTTCCTTACGTGTTGAAGGGAGGAGCTCTGTAGTGGGCTATGAGTCGGATTGAAGTAATGGCTAACCGTTCCCCAATCCTGCTTCTAAAATTACTTGGATTCCTGATGATAATAATTATAATAACAAGCTATTTTTAATGACATATTCCTACCGAAAATCTTCTTATGTGTCCTGAATTGCTTGTTAAATTACGTGTTTTTCAATTTTGTAAATATTTTAAAAAGGCATTACAATTGCTAGTCAGTTTGAAGTTATTTACAGACAGACTCAAGATAAACATTCGTTCGTTAAAAGTAAAGCATTTTGCTAACGAGCTAGAATAATGAAATTTCGAATTCGGCAAACCTTTCTGATAACAGTTTAGCAAACTCTAACATTAAATTGCGTCGAAAGTACGTTCTGACGAATTAAGGAATTATAAATTCATTTCGATGAAAAACTGTGGCGACGTTATAGTCAAATAGATGGCAAGGCGTGTTTTCAAAAAAGTTTGAAAAAAAAACAAACGGTTTAATATCGGTTTAAAATTCCGCTTAAAATTATTCTTTCACACATTAATCATATAAATTTATATTTGTATAGTTGAATGTACTTAAATATTAAACTTAAAATGTCTCTGATGTGGTCTGTTAAATAATTAAAATACCAAAATGGAAAAATATACCCTCTTTTCAATAAAGGAAAAGGAAAGTCAATTCTTATTCAGTATTTGTATCTTAATTTTGGGTCCAAGTAGCAGTAATGTTAGATTGTTCGTCTCCTAGGCGTATACCTACAAGGGTAATGTTCTTCGACCATTTTGATCCCGTTCTTTGACGGCACAATTTGAAAACTGAATACCTTTCTAAATTAGCTATTGATGACTTACCTTTTTATCGGGCCATATTACGGTTATATTATAGACGTCTTCTTCCATGTTTAACCGAGTTAACTTGAAACCTCCAACTCGAAATTTCCACTTCCACTTGGAGGTATTTCAAGACTGAGTCCTACTCCAAAGCCACCTCAGAACTTTTGTGAGGAGACTGAACTAACTTCGTGTCCAAAGAACCGCTCTATGAGGCCGTTATTGATCTACTTGAGCGTCTGTTGTTGTTTACGTGTAAGCAAGGAGTCATTTAATCGTCCTACCTATTTTGGGGCACATTTTCATTTCAAAACATTAATTTTGACCACATTTAGATTTTATAAACATTACCTCTCTAGGATACTGTCGTTTAATAACAAAAAATATTTATAATGATGGCATACGCGTTATTACTTTTATATTGCAACCAAGAGTAATCACATGGTTCATTAAAGTTTAGATTGGTAGAATTTCAAATTAGGCAATTTGTCATTAAGGTTCTACTGACAATTATTGAACTGAGATATTTGATTGGAGGCTTAACACAACTTACTTTTAATGATGTAATACACGTTATTGTTTTCTTATTGCAACCAAACCCCTGTTTACCCCATTCCAAACCCCTATTTACACCATTCCAAACCCCTATTTACACCATTCCAAACCCCTGTTTCCCCATTCCAAACCACTATTTACCCCATCCCAAACCCCTATATACCCCATTCCAAACCCCTATATACCGCATTCCAAACCCCTATTTACCCCATTCCAAACCCCTATTTACCCCATTCAAAACCCCTATTTACTCCATTTAAAACCCTTATTTACTCAATTTAAAACCCCTATTTACTCCATTTAAAACCTGTTGTAAATTAGAGATAATACCGGTTGTTTTTTATCTATATCCAGATTCTATTTTCTATACTTGTGTTTTTTATGCATCGCGGTCATTCTTGTAATCTTTATTTTTTACCGCAATGCCTTAACTATATAACAGGTTAACATTCCGATAACGTTTGTCAGTTGTTCAGTTGTCAGTGTTTAGTCACAAGCGTTCCCGGAAATTAACATTAATGTTTTAATTAAATTAATAAAGAGTTTATAACCAGTTAGTCCCAGAGTCGTTCTTGCGTCAAACAACAACAAAACCCCTATTTACTCCAATTAAAACCCCTATTTACTCCAATTAAAACACCTATATACTACATTTAAAACCCCAATTTACTACATTTAAAACCCCAATTTACTACATTTAAAACCCCAATTTACTACACTTAAAACCCCAATTTACTACATTTAAAACCCCAATTTACTACATTTAAAACCTCAATTTACTACGTTTAAAACCCCTATTTACTCCAATTAAAACACCTATATACTACATTTAAAACCCCAATTTACTACATTTAAAACCCCAATTTACTACATTTAAAACCCCAATTTACTACACTTAAAACCCCAATTTACTACATTTAAAACCCCAATTTACTACATTTAAAACCTCAATTTACTACGTTTAAAACCCCAATTTACTACGTTTAAAACCCCAATTTACTACGTTTAAAACCCCAATTTACTACGTTTAAAACCCCAATTTACTACGTTTAAAACCCCAATTTACTACGTTTAAAACCCCAATTTACTACGTTTAAAACCCCAATTTACTACGTTTAAAACCCCAATTTACTACGTTTAAAACCCCAATTTACTACGTTTAAAACCAATATTTACTCCATTTAAAACACCTATTTACTCCATTTAAAACACCTATTTACTCCATTTAAAACACCTATTTACTCCATTTAAAACACCTATTTACTCCATTTAAAACGCCTATTTACTCCATTTAAAACCCCTATTTACTCCACTTAAAACCCCATTTTACTCTGTTTAAAATTCTATTTACTCCATTTAAAACACCAATTTACTCCATTTAAAACACCAATTTAGTCCATTTAAAACACCAATTTACTCCATTTAAAACACCAATTTACTCCATTTAAAACCCCTATTTACTCCATTTAAAACCCCTATTTATTCCATTTAAACCCCCTTTTTATTCCATTTAAACCCCCTATTTATTCCATTTAAACCCCTTATTTATTCCATTTAAACCCCCTATTTATTCCACTTAAAACCCCTATTTATTTCATTTAAACCCCCTATTTATTCCATTTAAAACCCCTATTTACTCCATTTAAAACCCCTATTTACTCCATTTAAAACCCCAATTTACTCCATTTAAAACCCTTATTTACTCAATTTAAAACCCCTATTTATTCCAATTAAAACCCCTATATACTCCATTTAAAACCCTTATTTACTTAATTTAAAACCCCTATTTACTCCATTTAAAACCCCTATTTACTCCAATTAAAACCCCTATATACTCCATTTAATACCCCTGTTTATTCCATTTTAAACCCCTATTTACTCCATTTAAAACCCCTATTTATTCCATTTAAAACCCCTATTTACTCCATTTAAAACCCCAATTTACTCCATTTAAAACCCCTATTTACTCCATTTAAAACACCTATTTACTACATTTAAGACACCTATTTACCCCATTTCAAACCCCTGTTTACCCCATTTCAAACCCCTGTTTACCCCATTTCAAACCCCAATTTACTCCATTTAAAACCCCTATAAACTCCATTTCAAACCTCAATTTACTACATTTAAAACCCCATTTTATTCTGTTTAAAATCTCTATTTACTCCATTTAAAACCCCTATTTACTCCATTTAAAACACCTATTTACTCCAATTAAAACCTCTATTTACTTCATTTAGAACCCCAATTTACTCCATTTAAAACACCTATTTTCTCCATTCAAAACACCTATTTACTCCATTTCAGACACCTATTTACTCCATTTAAAACGCCTATTTACTCCATTTAAAACCCCTATTTATTCCATTTAAAACTCCTATTTACTCTATTTTAAACCCGTATTTACTCCATTTAAAACCCCAATTTACTACATTTAAAACCCCATTTTATTCTGTTTAAAATCTCTATTTACTCCATTTAAAACCCCTATTTACTCCATTTAAAACACCTATTTACTCCAATTAAAACACCTATTTTCTCCATTCAAAACACCTATTTACTCCATTTAAGACACCTATTTACTCCATTTAAAACGCCTATTTACTCCATTTAAAACCCCTATTTACTCCATTTAAGACACCTATTTACTCCATTTAAGACACCTATTTACTCCATTTAAAACGCCTATTTACTCCATTTAAAACCCCTATTTATTCCATTTAAAACCCCTATTTATTCCATTTAAAACCCCTATTTACTCTATTTTAAACCCGTATTTACTCCATTTAAAACCCCTATTTACTCCATTTAAAACCCCTATTTATTGCATTAAAAACCCGTATTTACTCCATTTAAAACCCCCATTTACTCCATTTAAAACCCCTATTTATTGCATTAAAAACCCCTATTTATTGCATTAAAAACCTATATTTACTCCATTTAAAACCCCATTTTACTCTGTTTAAAATCTCTATTTACACCATTTAAAACCCGTATTTACTCCATTTAAAACCCCTATTTACTCCATTTAAAACCCCATTTTACTTTGTTTAAAATCTCTATTTACACCATTTAAAACCCCTATTTATTGCATTTAAAACCCCTATTTACTCCATTTAAAACACCAATTTTCTCCATTTATTACCCTATTTATTCCATTTTAAACCCCAATTACTCCATTTAAAACCCCTATTTATTCCATTTAAAACCCCTATTTGCTCCATTTAAAACCCATATTTGCTCCATTTAAAACCCCTATTTACTCCATTTAAAACCCCAATTTACTCCATTTAAAACCCCTATTTACTCCATTTAAAACACCTATTTACTACATTTAAGACACCTATTTACCCCATTTCAAACCCCTGTTTACCCCATTTCAAACCCCTGTTTACCCCATTTCAAACCCCAATTTACTCCATTTAAAACCCCTATAAACTCCATTTCAAACCTCAATTTACTACATTTAAAACCCCATTTTATTCTGTTTAAAATCTCTATTTACTCCATTTAAAACCCCTATTTACTCCATTTAAAACACCTATTTACTCCAATTAAAACCTCTATTTACTTCATTTAGAACCCCAATTTACTCCATTTAAAACACCTATTTTCTCCATTCAAAACACCTATTTACTCCATTTCAGACACCTATTTACTCCATTTAAAACGCCTATTTACTCCATTTAAAACCCCTATTTATTCCATTTAAAACTCCTATTTATTCCATTTAAAACCCCTATTTATTCCATTTAAACCCCCTTTTTATTCCATTTAAACCCCCTATTTATTCCATTTAAACCCCTTATTTATTCCATTTAAACCCCCTATTTATTCCACTTAAAACCCCTATTTATTTCATTTAAACCCCCTATTTTTTCCATTTAAAACCCCTATTTACTCCATTTAAAACCCCTATTTACTCCATTTAAAACCCCAATTTACTCCATTTAAAACCCTTATTTACTCAATTTAAAACCCCTATTTACTCCAATTAAAATCCCTATATACTCCATTTAAAACCCCTATTTACTCCATTTAAAACCCCAATTTACTCCATTTAAAACCCTTATTTACTTAATTTAAAACCCCTATTTACTCCATTTAAAACCCCTATTTACTCCAATTAAAACCCCTATATACTCCATTTAATACCCCTGTTTATTCCATTTTAAACCCCTATTTACTCCATTTAAAACCCCTATTTATTCCATTTAAAACCCCTATTTACTCCATTTAAAACACCAATTTTCTCCATTTATTACCCTATTTATTCCATTTTAAACCCCAATTACTCCATTTAAAACCCCTATTTATTCCATTTAAAACCCCTATTTGCTCCATTTAAAACCCCTATTTGCTCCATTTAAAACCCCTATTTACTCCATTTAAAACCCCAATTTACTCCATTTAAAACCCCAATTTACTCCATTTAAAACCCCTATTTACTCCATTTAAAACACCTATTTACTACATTTAAGACACCTATTTACCCCATTTCAAACCCCTGTTTACCCCATTTCAAACCCCTGTTTACCCCATTTCAAACCCCAATTTACTCCATTTAAAACCCCTATAAACTCCATTTCAAACCTCAATTTACTACATTTAAAACCCCATTTTATTCTGTTTAAAATCTCTATTTACTCCATTTAAAACCCCTATTTACTCCATTTAAAACACCTATTTACTCCAATTAAAACCTCTATTTACTTCATTTAGAACCCCAATTTACTCCATTTAAAACACCTATTTTCTCCATTCAAAACACCTATTTACTCCATTTCAGACACCTATTTACTCCATTTAAAACGCCTATTTACTCCATTTAAAACCCCTATTTATTCCATTTAAAACTCCTATTTATTCCATTTAAAACCCCTATTTACTCTATTTTAAACCCGTATTTACTCCATTTAAAACCCCAATTTACTACATTTAAAACCCCATTTTATTCTGTTTAAAATCTCTATTTACTCCATTTAAAACCCCTATTTACTCCATTTAAAACACCTATTTAATCCAATTAAAACACCTATTTTTTCCATTCAAAACACCTATTTACTCCATTTAAGACACCTATTTACTCCATTTAAAACGCCTATTTACTCCATTTAAAACCCCTATTTACTCCATTTAAGACACCTATTTACTCCATTTAAGACACCTATTTACTCCATTTAAAACGCCTATTTACTCCATTTAAAACCCCTATTTATTCCATTTAAAACCCCTATTTATTCCATTTAAAACCCCTTTTTACTCTATTTTAAACCCGTATTTACTCCATTTAAAACCCCTATTTACTCCATTTAAAACCCCTATTTATTGCATTAAAAACCCGTATTTACTCCATTTAAAACCCCTATTTACTCCATTTAAAACCCCTATTTATTGCATTAAAAACCCCTATTTATTGCATTAAAAACCTATATTTACTCCATTTAAAACCCCATTTTACTCTGTTTAAAATCTCTATTTACACCATTTAAAACCCCTATTTACTCCATTTAAAACCCCATTTTACTTTGTTTAAAATCTCTATTTACACCATTTAAAACCCCTATTTATTCCATTTAAAACCCCTATTTACTCCATTTAAAACACCAATTTTCTCCATTTATTACCCTATTTATTCCATTTTAAACCCCAATTACTCCATTTAAAACCCCTATTTATTCCATTTTAAACCCCTATTTACTCCATTTAAAACCCCAATTTACTCCATTTAAAACCCCTATTTACTCCATTTAAAACACCTATTTACTACATTTAAGACACCTATTTACCCCATTTCAAACCCCTGTTTACCCCATTTCAAACCCCTGTTTACCCCATTTCAAACCCCTGTTTACCCCATTTCAAACCCCAATTTACTCCATTTAAAACCCCTATAAACTCCATTTCAAACCTCAATTTACTACATTTAAAACCCCATTTTATTCTGTTTAAAATCTCTATTTACTCCATTTAAAACCCCTATTTACTCCATTTAAAACACCTATTTACTCCAATTAAAACCTCTATTTACTTCATTTAGAACCCCAATTTACTCCATTTAAAACACCTATTTTCTCCATTCAAAACACCTATTTACTCCATTTCAGACACCTATTTACTCCATTTAAAACGCCTATTTACTCCATTTAAAACCCCTATTTATTCCATTTAAAACTCCTATTTATTCCATTTAAAACCCCTATTTACTCTATTTTAAACCCGTATTTACTCCATTTAAAACCCCAATTTACTACATTTAAAACCCCATTTTATTCTGTTTAAAATCTCTATTTACTCCATTTAAAACCCCTATTTACTCCATTTAAAACACCTATTTACTCCAATTAAAACACCTATTTTCTCCATTCTAAACACCTATTTACTCCATTTAAGACACCTATTTACTCCATTTAAAACGCCTATTTACTCCATTTAAAACCCCTATTTACTCCATTTAAGACACCTATTTACTCCATTTAAGACACCTATTTACTCCATTTAAAACGCCTATTTACTCCATTTAAAACCCCTATTTATTCCATTTAAAACCCCTATTTATTCCATTTAAAACCCCTATTTACTCTATTTTAAACCCGTATTTACTCCATTTAAAACCCCTATTTACTCCATTTAAAACCCCTATTTATTGCATTAAAAACCCGTATTTACTCCATTTAAAACCCCTATTTACTCCATTTAAAACCCCTATTTATTGCATTAAAAACCCCTATTTATTGCATTAAAAACCTATATTTACTCCATTTAAAACCCCATTTTACTCTGTTTAAAATCTCGATTTACACCATTTAAAACCCGTATTTACTCCATTTAAAACCCCTATTTACTCCATTTAAAACCCCATTTTACTTTGTTTAAAATCTCTATTTACACCATTTAAAACCCCTATTTATTCCATTTAAAACCCCTATTTACTCCATTTAAAACAGCAATTTTCTCCATTTATTACCCTATTTATTCCATTTTAAACCCCAATTACTCCATTTAAAACCCCTATTTATTCCATTTAAAACCCCTATTTGCTCCATTTAAAACCCCTATTTGCTCCATTTAAAACCCCTATTTACTCCATTTAAAACCCCAATTTACTCCATTTAAAACCCCTATTTACTCCATTTAAAACACCTATTTACTACATTTAAGACACCTATTTACCCCATTTCAAACCCCTGTTTACCCCATTTCAAACCCCTGTTTACCCCATTTCAAACCCCTGTTTACCCCATTTCAAACCCCAATTTACTCCATTTAAAACCCCTATAAACTCCATTTCAAACCTCAATTTACTACATTTAAAACCCCATTTTATTCTGTTTAAAATCTCTATTTACTCCATTTAAAACCCCTATTTACTCCATTTAAAACACCTATTTACTCCAATTAAAACCTCTATTTACTTCATTTAGAACCCCAATTTACTCCATTTAAAACACCTATTTTCTCCATTCAAAACACCTATTTACTCCATTTCAGACACCTATTTACTCCATTTAAAACGCCTATTTACTCCATTTAAAACCCCTATTTATTCCATTTAAAACTCCTATTTATTCCATTTAAAACCCCTATTTACTCTATTTTAAACCCGTATTTACTCCATTTAAAACCCCAATTTACTACATTTAAAACCCCATTTTATTCTGTTTAAAATCTCTATTTACTCCATTTAAAACCCCTATTTACTCCATTTAAAACACCTATTTACTCCAATTAAAACACCTATTTTCTCCATTCTAAACACCTATTTACTCCATTTAAGACACCTATTTACTCCATTTAAAACGCCTATTTACTCCATTTAAAACCCCTATTTACTCCATTTAAGACACCTATTTACTCCATTTAAGACACCTATTTACTCCATTTAAAACGCCTATTTACTCCATTTAAAACCCCTATTTATTCCATTTAAAACCCCTATTTATTCCATTTAAAACCCCTATTTACTCTATTTTAAACCCGTATTTACTCCATTTAAAACCCCTATTTACTCCATTTAAAACCCCTATTTATTGCATTAAAAACCCGTATTTACTCCATTTAAAACCCCTATTTACTCCATTTAAAACCCCTATTTATTGCATTAAAAACCCCTATTTATTGCATTAAAAACCTATATTTACTCCATTTAAAACCCCATTTTACTCTGTTTAAAATCTCTATTTACACCATTTAAAACCCGTATTTACTCCATTTAAAACCCCTATTTACTCCATTTAAAACCCCTATTTACTCCATTTAAAACCCCATTTTACTTTGTTTAAAATCTCTATTTACACCATTTAAAACCCCTATTTATTCCATTTAAAACCCCTATTTACTCCATTTAAAACACCAATTTTCTCCATTTATTACCCTATTTATTCCATTTTAAACCCCAATTACTCCATTTAAAACCCCTATTTATTCCATTTAAAACCCCTATTTGCTCCATTTAAAACCCCTATTTACTCCATTTAAAACCCCTATTTACTACATTTAAAACACCTATTTACCCCATTTCACACCCCTGTTTACCCCATTTCACACCCCTGTTTACCCCATTTCAAACCCCTGTTTACCCATTCCAAACCCCTATTTACCTAATTTCAAACCCCTAGTTATCTAATTTTAAACTCTTCTTTACCGCCATTTCGAACCTTTATTTACCCATTTAGAGTCTCTCTTTACACCCTTTTCAAATCCCTATTTACCCCATTTCAAACCCCAACTCATCTCATTTCAAGTCCCTATTAACTTCACTTCAAGTCCCCTATTTACGCCATTTTAAAGACCTTTTACGTCATTTCAAATCCCCGTTTACACACATATCAAGTGCCTATTTAGGCTATATCAAGTGCCTATTTACCCTATTTCAAGTGCCTATTACTCCCAAAAACGTATTTCCTTCAACTGCAAAACAAAATGAACAAATGAACAGACCTTGAAAGTGACCTGTAATGGTTCAATTCTTGAAAATTCGGACTGTTTGATGACTGTGATTCTGTGAAAACGAACCCGGCTCCTTTTGATGCGCAACCTAACTTATGGCGAAATGGAGATAAACGAAGCGTGTTTACATGAAATTTGCAATCTCACTGAGAGGTCCATTTCATTTCCATTACTGTAATCAACAAATGAGCTCGCTCTTTACACCGAGAGAGACAGATCGTCATATTCTAAAGTATATCTTTCTCCATAAGTTTATAGGATATTTTCATAAGTATGACACTTCCTATACTTTGTAGTGCTAGATACCTACTGACGCGGGAATAGACCTTTTCACACTTATGGCCGCGCATGGGCAGTTGCAAGTTTGTTGCCATTAGTTTTACGCTTCTATGGAGTTAACGTGTAAAATAAACTACGATGGACGTGTTTTAGAACGCTTTGAAATTTAATATTAAAATAAAATGCCTGGTATTTAAACCGAGAGAGTAAAATTAAAACCATGTTAAGAAACAAACAATTTTTAAGTTCTAATGGAAACGGTGATATGATAATAGTTGGTTAAAACTCATTAAGCCTCGGCGACCGTATGGGATCATCGCTTCATCGGCGGACATCGCCGATGCCGTGCCGAAAGCGCCGCTTTAACCCGCATATAACACGCTCGTAAGCCTTGGCACCCAATTTGGTCTGTAGAATATTATAAACTGCCCCAATTTTACGCCTATCAATTGAATTCGATAAAATTTCACCTAGGAAGTTTTATTTATACTTTTACAACCATTAATACAACACTGTTTTATAAAAATAAACTCGAATGCCTAACTAGTAAGGTAAAAGCAATGGTTACATAAATACGACTGGCAACAAACATTCTTTCTGCGCATGCTCACCTCTCGAGAATTTTACCCCCTTTTCACCCTCGCTCTAAGTGTGAAAAGGTCTATTGACTTCATGCGGTTTCGCAGTCCATCTTCCTATTTAGTTCTCAGTAAGCCATTGAGAGCGCCTTACCAGGCGTCGCTTTCCCGTATCTATGATTTTTCACCTACGTCACTTCATGACAAACTCTCAGTAACGAGTAACAAACTTATGGAACATATCTTATGAACTTGTTTTCACTATATGGGTTAGAAATGGGCTATGAACATATTTTTCATCCTTCAGATTTTAGTGAGATTAGTCCAACCATTACTATGCATAAATATTGAACACATGAACTCCTTGTTTACCCCAAGAAAGATATGGCGATCGTTTTAAGTGTATTAATTAGAAATACACTTAATTACTGAAAATAGTAGTTATGTTTACGGCAGGTACTGAGAGGAAGAGAAATATAATAATTGGGTCGATATTTAACTTTAGCCCTGTTTTCTTCGCTCCATTTCAATTTCATTTACCCCACTCCAAGCCCCTTGTGAAATATTCAAATATTTCTTTCTATTTTTTATTTTTTTATTTCTTAACTATCGAACTCTTAAAATCTTAAAAAAAACACCTGTATAAATAAAACTACTTAACTCTTTTTTTCTCAATACTGTATCTAATCCTATTTTTTATTTTTTTGTAAACTTCAAAAAATACCTTTGTGAAGCAAGAGAGTTGGGGTCCAGGGATTTGCCAGTGACGCACGTGTAAGATAAACATCTTCGACGTCACGGAAAAAAATGGGTGGTCACTCGGTAATCCCCTGGGCCACGCTCTCTAGCTATAAAAAAAAACCTTTTGTACGGTCCGGGACCGAGATTGTAAAAGTTTTTGAAAAAATAAACCTGCAGCCGTATTCTGCAGAAAAGTTAAGCTCCTCCTTCTGCCCTTGGCTCGCTGGTTGGACCGTCAACCACTGCCCTTGGCCTTTTCATTGGCTACGTCTACCGATGACGTTCCATGCCTTGGCTCAGTGATTGGTGCAAATTCCGCGCAGACTCAGATGTAAACTATCAAATTTATACACCAAATTCAAAATGTTTTTTCATAAACTGACAAATGAGTTACCGGTTAAACACCGGTTTTACTGGTTGCTTCGGTAACGCTATGTGCTGAACGCACTTACAGCAGACGACATTTCAACACTTTCTATCAACCTCCCGACGTTGATCAACGTGTCGAGTAAAGTGGTGAGTGTAATTTATGAAGGATTAATTAATTTATGAAGTATTCAACTAAACTCTTTAATTTCCCCCTTAAAAATCCGATTTAAATAAAAACACACCATTTAATTTATTTCTTTTATTATTTATTACTTATTCAGATTGTGTGGCAACTGTCGATCGCAGTATAAAGGTCACTGCAGTAAAAAGGTGAGAGGGCTGATCGACCGTGGTAACTGAATGGTTAAAGCCTTATTTGAGCACTTAGCATGACCGAAATCGCAAGAGCAACTCCATGATTCGTTCATGCCCTTGTGGCATTAACAATTTCGCACTTATTATATTCTCATGGAATGGTGCGTTGATGAGCGAGATACACCCATACCCTTTAATCAATATTTATCCTTTCCTCTCTCAGACGAGGTATATCTTCCAGCTGCTGACGAAAAAGCTTATCCAGAGACTGAGTGTCAAGCCATTTGCGCCTCGCAACTAACACTGGAAGTCGCGGAAGTGCTTTACAACTGCAAATCGACATAATTTATAAAACATAACCAGTAACCATATTTACTCCTTCCCAATGAACAGTTACTTGAAAAGTAAGCATTTCAGTATGCAGCAATTGGTATAATCACCCCTTTGTTTCTCATAATATGAATATGGTAAATCTGAATTAGGTCTAATGAATGACAATAGAATAGTTAAGTTATATTTAAAATAGGTATGTGGTCATGAAGACTTCGGAGGATGTAAATTGCAATCATGCAACAGAAAAGAGCAATGAACTCTTGACAGTCAGAAATATGTATTGTTTAATACACGTGGAAAATAAATTGCCGAATTTTTGGGTTTGAGAGCATATCGGGACTTATTGGGTGCTGGCATGTTGGTTATAAATAATGTCATCTTGAGTAAAGGCTAGACATCATCAACATTATTCTGATGTGAACATATTAAAAACATGCCATTAACGGTTTTAAAGCATTAAAGGCAGTAACAGACTTTTTCTTCTTTTTTAAACCCCTCCCTGGCTCCACTCAGCTCTTTGAGGATGACAAGCACTATCCACACAGGCTCACAACCCCTTTTAATAACAGTCAATGATAACAAACATCCAAATAATTTAAAAATGTTATGAAGTCTATCTAATAAGTTATTCAATGCATGCATATAACCCATGCAATAAATTTAATTGGCTTATTAAATGAAGCGTCTACTAAATTACAATATAAGTTAACAGTAAACTAACACGTATGCGAGAAATAAATCATAAAATACACGCAAATTGCGCATGTAATAAATTAAATGGATTAAACGCGAAAAAAATAACTATTTATAATGAGAGAATGAAAAAAAAGGTACGTGTCAAATTGGATATTAAAGAAACTTTGGTGAAAAGGAATTAATAGAATATCTACAATGAGAACTATAACATCACAAAGGAGAATACAATAATCAGAGAGAGATCACGCCGTCATGAAGAAAGTGCATGCCAAATTGAGCATTGAAAATAATCAAAATACAGGGCGACGTTATTCAAACAACCTATCATGGCATTTAGAAAAGTATCTACAGTAAAGTAGAACATACTTCTCTTGAGCATGTCTTCAAAAAAGAAAACTAGTCATTATTTTCAGGCTGCAATTATTCACTTCAGTCATGATGTTGGCTTGAATGCTCTCGGTTTCCAGTCTAAACCTTTTATTTTCAAACCTTAGCTTTTCGTATTCATTCCTAGCCCTTTCATTTTCAGTCATTATTTGCCAAACAGACGCAAACATGAGTAGGGCCTCCAAACATGCATTAGCGGAAGCTATGAGCGTTTCTTGCTTTTCTTACTAGGCAGCGACTAAGCTATAAGAAAGTTTAGCCCATTTATAAATGAAACAATAAAGGAAGGCCATGCATGCAGAAACAATAGCAAGGAATGATGGAAAAAATAACAAGTGAAGAATAAAATTAAAAGGACACCGCAGTAACTCTTAATGGTTAACTGACTTTGCAGCAACCCTCTATCTTAAAAAAATGTCCAAATGAAATTTTCAGAAGGTGGACTATTATACCCTACGTCGAATAGAAACCATTCTTATGACCATTTCTGTGTTCTTCAGTGGCAAGGGGATGAGCACCATGTTCATGGAAAGCAGAAGGCTCTTTGAGGAATCTTCAGCAAAAACTGGAGGAAGGCTATTCAAGAAGCTTGCACCCACCTGCAACAAAAAATAATGTTAATAACGTGGTTAATACATTACGAGAACTTACCAAATTTGCAATACGCAGAGCTTCACGTTCTTCTATAACAAGTGGAATATTGTTGAGGAATGCCTTTCATTGTCACCTCAGGAAAGGGTTCTCCGTTAGCGGTGGACATCATTTACCTGCTTTGTGATATGTTATCACATCGTTGTCCTCTCTTCAGGCGTGTTACCTAAGTCACTGATGACCAATACGGGTACAACCTTCAACTCATAGAGGGAATGCGGCGCCTTTTTCAGTTTTTTTAAACATTTTTCATTACTATGTATAATTCAATACAATAACTACAAATAAATCTTACCAATGTTAGAAAATATAAATATACATGTAATTAAAACTTCAAAAGTTGAAGATAAATTACACAGTAATGAAAAAATTACTGTTTCACCATTACCAATAAAATTACTGACACAAAAATCTGTGTGCCCAAAAATCTGTGTGCCCAAAAATCTGTGTGCCCTTCACGTTATGCTTTCATTAGGCTTAGGTAGTTGTGGTTCGATGTTATCAATGTAACAACATGGAAAAAGGGAAAGATTTGACGATTAATACTTAACTCAATACAATTGGTTTTTATTTTTTATACAAATATGTCAAGCACATTATTTACGTGAAAATATATAACTTACTCAACATTAAAGATGTTACCTTAACAAGCGGCTGTCTGAAATACGTTGACGTCATTTAAAATTAAAAAGAGCAGACGCCACGAAATTACTATTCAGTTCATATGATAGGTGGCGTTAATAGCTTAAACGTTTCCGGTGAAAGGTTGCAGCACTGACCTTTGGCGACAAATTTACACTGTACACTGACCTTACACCGAAATTTGGTTCAACTTGAAACTCAAACTGAACTGAATTCAAAGGCTTATTTTTGGCGGTTGAACCTCCAATCACTGAGCCAAGGCAAGGAACGTCATCGGTAGACGTAGCCAATTAAAAGGCCAAGGGCAATGGTTGACGGTCCAACCAGCGAGCCAAGGGCAGAAGGAGGAGCTTAACTTTTCTGCAGAATACGGCCGCAGGAATCTTGAAGGAATGGGAATCACAGAAAAACCAAGTGATCCTACCAACATGGAAATATTAGAAGCCTTCCAGGAAGATATCAAGCAGGAAAACGGACGCTACGTGGTAAAATTTCCGTGGATAAGAAAAAAAGAAGCCCTTCCTGACAACTTAGCTATAGCTACCAAAAGAATGGAGGGATTGTCGCGAAAATTTGAAAAACAACCCGAACTTTACGCGGATTATAAAGCTATAATCGACGACCAAATCAAACAAGGTGTCGCGGAAGTAGTTTTGGACCCTGAAAACAAGAAGCCTGGAACGTATTATGTACCCCACCAGCCGGTCGTACGCTTAGAAAGTTTGACTACAAAATTAAGAGTCGTTTTCGACGCATCGAGCCACGCCCATGGAGCACCCTCGCTCAACGACTGTCTCAGCAGCGGTCCAAACTTGAACCCCGACATGCTGCAGTTACTCTTAAAATTCAGAGTGAAGAAAATTGCCATAGTGGCCGATATCACCAAAGCGTTCTTACAAGTTTCATTGGACTCGGATGATAGAGACTCGGTCCGTTTCTTGTGGATTAGAGAAGAAGATGGAAAATTAAATCTAAAAGAATTTCAAGTTATGCGCATGGCAAGGGTACCATTCGGCGTCACGTCAAGCCCGTACCTTTTGGCAGCCACCGTGAAAACCCACATTAACAAATACCAGGAAACGGAACCAAAAGCCTTCGAAATTCTGAATGAAAGCTTGTACGTCGATGACCTCGCGGGAGGAGAGGACGACGTCCAAAGCGCGTATGAAATATCAAAATCTGCATCGAAAATTATGGCAGGCGCAAAAATGGAATTGCGGAAGTGGCAAACGAATTCCGACAGTTTAAGAGAAATATGGAAGAATGAAACTGAGGATCCAAACACGAAAATCAAATTCAGCGGAGAATCGGAACCAAAGGTTCAAAAAATACTGGGCTACGTCTGGGACCCAAAGTCCGATGCGGTATCAGTTGACCTCGAAAAATTAGCCAAGATGCCGCCGGAAAACAAAATTACAAAAAGAACTGTCCTCAGCACTGTCGCTCAGATTTTCGATCCCATCGGGATTCTCGCGCCATATACCATACGGGCAAAAATAATCTTTCAAGGTCTATGGGAATTAAAATTAAAATGGGACGAAGAGCTCCCCGAAAACCTAAGGGAAAATTTCATGAACTGGCACGAGGAAATTAAATATTTGATGGAAGTCAAGATCCCTCGATGCTACTTCCAACCGGAAAATGAAACCATAAAACTAGAAATTCACTGTTTTACGGACTCCAGCAAAAAGGCATACGCGGCCATCGTTTATCTGCGGTTCGTGACGTCAGACAATCAAATTGACGTCAGTTTCGTCACGGCAAAGAGTAGAGTAGCTCCTCTAAAGGACGAAAGGCTCGAAATACCAAAATTGGAGCTCATGGGCTGCTTGCTTGGAGCACGTTTAGCCAGAAACGTTGCAAAGATATTTAAAAACCAGGAAATTCCCATAAAAATGTGGTCGGATTCAGAAGCATGCTTGGCTTGGATAAGAAGCCCAGCCAAGAACTGGAAACCTTTCGTTCAAAACAGGGCAGCCGAGATACAAGGGTTAGTGGATCCACAAAATTGGTCCCACTGCCCTGGGAAACAAAATCCGGCCGATTTGCCAACTCGTGGTATCAAAGGAAAGGATTTAAAAGAAAATACCCTTTGGTGGCACGGACCCTCTTGGCTCACGGAAGACGAGTCCAAGTGGCCCGTAGAAAACAAGAAAGGCGCGGAAATAGAAGGTGTGGAGAAAGAAAGGAGAAAAGTCGTAATGACAGTCGGAGTGAGACAAAGAACAGGAATTCTGGAAATCATAGACTTGAACAGGCATAATTCATTAGACAAAATTATCAGAATTATAGCCTATCTGTACCGATTCAAAGAAGGAAAGAAAAACGCCGGCCCAATAACAGCGGATGAAATTTCAAGAGCGGAAATAAAATTAATCAAGGATGTCCAAATGTCATCTTATGAAGAAGAAATAAAAGCGCTTCAAGAAAAGAAACCGCTACCGAAAAATTCAAATATCTTGTCACTTAATCCAAGATTAAACGACCAAGGGTTATTGTGTCTCGGCGGGAGAATAGAAGAGGCTGAATTCAGCTATGCCATAAAACATCCGGTTATTCTCCACAAAAAAGAAAGATTGGCCCACCTGCTCATGTTACGAAGCCATGAGCAAGTAAATCACGAAGGCATCCAAGCCACTGTGACGCAATCACGTGAAAAATATTGGATAATTGCTGGAAGGCAATTAGCAAAACATATAGTAACAAGCTGTTACAAATGTAAAAAGTTCAACGCTAAGCCTTGCGACACGGATATGGGATTGTTACCTAAGGATAGGATAACGGAAGCACCCCCCTTTTCGGTAATTGGCATTGACTTTGGCGGTCCCTTGATGGTTAAACTCGGGGGAAAAATAGAAAAATCGTACATCTGTTTATTTACGTGCAGTGTAACGCGCGCGGTACACCTAGAGCTCGTACCGTCACAAAGTACCTACGAGTTTCTCATGGCTCTGAGAAGAATGATTTCCCGTCGCGGTATCCCAACGACCATTTATTCAGACAACGCGAAAACATTTAAAAAGGCCGAAAGTGATTTAAAATCTATGTGGGAAAATTTAAAAAGCGACGCGGTTAAACAATTCTTTGGAAAAAAAGGAATCCACTGGAAGTTTATCGTGGAACGCGCATCCTGGTGGGGAGGACACTATGAAAGGCTAATAACGTCAACAAAGGTTATCCTTAGAAAAACTTTAGGAAAGGCGTCTTTGACCTACCAGGAAGTCGAGACAATACTACACGAAACAGAGGCGGTCGTGAACTCGCGACCGATAACATACGTTTTCAACAACGCTAGCGAACCCGAACCATTATCGCCAGCGCATTTGATAATTGGAAAACGATTAACATGTTTGCCACCCCAAAATTCAAAACCTCTAAAAAACCCTAGCACCCAAACCGAATTTGCCAAAAGGCTAAGATATAGGGTAGCTCTCCAAGAAAGACTCTGGAAACGTTGGAGGCAAGAGTACCTCTTAGAGTTAAGAAGTGCCCACCACGTTAAATTAGCTAAAACCCATAGTCAAGTTAAAGTGGGTGACGTCATGATTGTCCACGAGGACCACGTACCTAAACACATGTGGAAGCTAGGGGTAATAAAAGAAGTAATGGTGGGAAGAGATTAAAAAATAAGATCATGTTTGGTTAAAATGGGTAATGGTAGTGAGATTAAGCGACCAATCCAATTATTGTACGCGCTAGAGCTTGATGAAAATGAAAATGTATAAATTGTTTAAAATTGTAAAATTAATAAGCAAAAAAAAAATCCTAGTAATACTGTGTATTACTCGCGGGAGTGTGAAATATTCAAATATTTCTTTGTATTTTTTATTTTTTTATTTCTTAACTATCGAACTCTTAAAATCTTAAAAAAAACACCTGTATAAATAAAACTACTTAACTCTTTTTTTCTCAATACTGTATCTAATCCTATTTTTTATTTTTCTGTAAACTTCAAAAAATACCTTTGTGAAGCAAGAGAGTTGGGGTCCAGGGATTTGCCAGTGACGCACGTGTAAGATAAACATCTTCGACGTCACGGAAAAAAATGGGTGGTCACTCGGTAATCCCCTGGGCCACGCTCTCTAGCTATATAAAAAACCTTTTGTACGGTCCGGGACCGAGATTGTAAAAGTTTTTGAAAAAATAAACCAGAATGCTTGCAAGAGTCAACGAAAAAGGATAGGCTCTCGAGTTTTTCTCAACCCTCTCCCAAATGGAGAAAAATACTTAGAAAAATTTTAAAATAATTAAACAAAACAAATTAAACGTATTTTTCAGTCGGTACGTTTATTAAATAATTAAGTCTCTCCCAAGAGCATAAAAATTACCCTAGAAATCCCAACCAAAACTATAAGGATTTTCTATACCCCTATTTGCATTTTTTTCAAACTCTAATTTACAAAATTGAAACCTCTATCTCTATTTAGCCCATTTCCAACCTCTATTCTATCAATTTAATGACCTATTAACCCATTTGAAACACTTATTTACACTATTTCAAACCTATATTTACCTAGGACTGTTTACGAGCCGAGCTGAGCGAGGTTTATAAAAGCTCGGCTCAGCTCAAACCCCCATTTACCCCATTTCAAACCCCTATTTACCACATTTCAAACCCCTATTTACCACATTTCAAACTCCTAAGTATCTACCCCATTTCAAACCCCTACTTTCCCCATTTCAAACCCCTATTTACCCCGTTTCAAACCCCTGTTTACCCCATTTCAAACCCCTATTTAACCCATTTCAAACCCCTATTTAACCCATTTCAAACCCCTATTTACCCCATTTCTAGTGCCTATTTACCCCATTTCTAGTGCCTATTTACCCCATTTCAAAACCATGCATATTTACACCATTTCAAACCCCTATACAAATCTCTCTTTACCCTATTTCAACCCCATCTTTTCAACATTTCAAACCTCTGTTTACCCCATTTTTAACTCCTATTTACCCCATTTCCAAAATTCTTAAAGGTAGTAGTTGCTTTCATGGCTTCTAAAACTTGACTGATTTTATAAATCATTTTTCCGTCGTGAACAAGACAACGCCCCCTTCTCCGTAGGTATTAAATTTGTTTTTTCTTGTCAATTCTTAAAGTCTTATCAGTATAAAGTAATTAATGTTGTTATCGTTTTCTTTTTTAACCACGAATGACATTTTAGTTCAGCACATTTTAGTTTTTTAATTTGCTCCTTAATAGGTTTACTAATTTTTTATTATTTTATAGGCTAAAGCCTTTACGTTTTTACACAATATTCTTGTAAAACGAACGACGTTAAGTCAAAGTAAGCACTTACGTGTACAAAAAGTAATGCCTAAAATTAAATATTTTGAAGAAACTCCAAAAGGCACCAATCAGTGAGCACAATGCTCCCTGCACCAATCTAAAGCTGGAACTTTAATTTAAAATCGATTTAAGACCTAACAAAGGTAAAGTTTTTATAAAATCAACGAGGAATATTGTCTATCACGGCAAACATTTGCCGTTTTTCGACCAAACTGGTGATTATTTTTATGCAAATGAAAACCGCCTTAGCAACTTTATTTTTATCAACAAATTATTCGAAAGATCTTTTTGAAATTGTAAACACATTTTTCAAAACAGTCAACGCCATAGAAAATAAGTCGATTTAAGATAAATGACAATTGAAGTTTGTCATGTGACTCAATTAGGATAGAGAAAGATGGTTTTCATAATATAGGAAATCAACAACCAAAACTACAGTGCGACAGACTTAAAATTTATTGAACGTATTATTGAGATGCAAAATACAAGCGATAATATTTTACATTTCGCAATAAGGGTACAGCTTAAACTACTTAGTACATATTCCATGATTATTTTACTTGTGTTTGTATTTAAAGTGTTGTGTATGGATAAACAAATCACTGCTAACATTAATCGTTCGCCGCGCTTTAAAAAGAATTATTCTACTCTTAAATGTGTAGAAATTGTCGGTCTTTACTTCTCCGATGACGATGACGTCACGGAGAGGTATTACGGTGGACGTATCTCTGGCTGTCTGGTCGTGACCGTGTTTGCAGTTTACAAATCGAAACGAAGGTGTTTCCAATTACTGGACCTAATTTACTTTTCACAAAAATTCGGAACATATATATCTCACGACGTAAGCTATCCACACATTTACTGACCACTATTGCACGGAGGTCTCTTAAACATAGACGCCAAGCTGTATTTTTTGGTGATATAATCCTCATTCCGAGAGGTAAACATATTTTACAAAAGTGGGAATTTAAAATAAATATAGATTAAATTTCATCTGACAATGTTGTTATAATTTAAGATTAAGTTTCGGTGGACAGGACATACAGAAATGATATAAAGCGTTTTTACATTAACTCTGTTTGGTAAATATCAATTTTTAATTTTTGAACTACTTTTAATGGCAATTGCAATAACTGCAAAGCCTCACGTAAAACTTTCAATACCTGCTTTCAATCTTATAAATTTCGTTTCATCCTATGACGCTCACTAGTAAAGATCTTTGATCATTGACAGTACTTCGACGACGAAAACGAAAGAAGCGAATCCCAGCATTACAGCCCACAGTACAAACTTCGCTCCAAGGTCCTTCAAAGTGATTGCGTGTAACTCATTTTCAGTCTTCACTGTTTGTCGACGCCAATTTCTTTCTATTTTGCGTTGATATGGTATATCCTGTCCGGTTTCCACGAAAGTCCTCAATCTACATAGTGAATGGGTCGTAATTCGATTTTACTAATCAATAGAATAAAGAACTTTGAAACTATATTCCACTTAAAGAATAGGCTTAGAAAATTTAACTGTAACTAAAAAGCTAACCAACTAAGAAATGCAACATAAATGGGTTGTGCAAAAGACAATTCTAGGCTGGTAAAATATGCATGGACAACTTTTTCATCTTTAATCTATTCTAAGCTTTGTCTATGAAGGGATTTCCACACTAAGCCTGTGGCTTGTTTACAGGTGGGTCCCTTTACAATGCACAGAGGGGTGGTAGCTAGTCCCTATGCCACAGCTAACCTACGGCGACCTATACTAACTATTACCGTTACCTCTACAAGTTTTGATGGAAAGGAGAAACCGGGGATGTACAGGGTATCTCAATCGATAGTGGGTGGAAGGTTTGAGTTTCACTCTCGGAGAAATATCACAGAAATAAAGATGCAATTAGAGGTCACTTCTAATCATATGTTCATTTGTTTATGTATTTAAATGTTTTTCATTAATTTTTAAAAAATAAACGCCAACATGTCGCATTCGGATTTTCAATTTTTTGTGAAAAAGTGAATCAACGCATCAAAGTGCAATGAGAAGCATGATCACAAGGATTATGGCGGAACTAGGATAATCAACGAACCTTCGATCGATCAATTTGACTGCTTCCGGATTTATGTTTTCTTTTCTCATGAACATTCTGGGTGTGCACAAGTAGTTCGACGAACCAACGTGATAATCAGATCGATCAGCTGGCTCATTTTCTGCTTCAACTTCAAATATCAATAAATCGTTAACCAAAACCCTATGCTTTTTTATGTTTAAAATCATCCCTTTTTAAACCGCAGAGAATTCTCAGTTCCTCGTCAGTCTGTAATCATTGGAGTTAGAACAGAGTGAACACACATAAAATGAAAGTGTTCAAAATCTTTTACCGATTGGCAAAGCTCATCTATTACAAATTACATATATCTCGAGCACCGTTAATGTTTTCTCTCTTCTGAGATGAGTAACTGGCTCTCAAGATTCCGGTGAACAAAGTGAAGAAAACCACAACTATCAAAAGAAAGGCTCCAACGCTGAAGCGAATCGCCAATGATGGAGAAATATCGAAACCTACAGGAACAGATATTAAGATACGTACACAAAAGTCATCTCATTTTATGTTGTTTGTTTGTTTTTTTTTTCTTTCGTCAAATCAAGTAAACAAATTTGATCCATCCGCGCATCGCTCTGGTGAACTTGAAATGAGTAGTTCCAGTAAATATACAATTATATTCGTGTTTCCTACCCGATGAGGAAGTCAAGGAAATGACGACTAATTAGGGGCACCTCTAAATTAATTTTTAAAAACTATAAATATCTAATAAAAAGAACATCATTTTACATTAATATTTGAATTGAGTGTTTACGCATTAATTAAGCTATACTACATTTGTATATACCCAAAACCTTGATTTTGAGACTACGAGATGCAAAAAACCGGTATCTGTTGAAGTTTTATCTATTAGTAGTGGCAGGGAGGTGAGAGAGACTGTTGCTCTAATGTTAAAGAATCAGTAATTTAAATGGCAGGGGAAAATGGTAGAGTAGGAATATTTATCTCTCTCCCTCGATTCTAGCTAACGCGCACGCGCACGTGCGAGTGCCGTTGCCTCCCATTTTCAGACGTTCCAATTCAAATCCGGTTTTTGAATTTTACGCATGAGCGCGGAGCACGTGTCTAGTGACTGAGTCACGACCGACGAGTTTAGCCGCGAAGTGAACCAACCTTCCTATTCACATTAATACTCTCTCTCTCGCTTCTCACCTCCCTGGCAGTGGACAGAAAATGAACACTCAGTTTTCATTCTCTTTTGTTCCAGTTTACTTCAGTGCGTCTAGCCACAAATCTGCTTTGGTATTAACTGAAGTATGTAATACTTCTCTTCGAGAGAAGTGTTCCACAAAGCGGGGTAAGTGTAACGTCATTCTTCCCAACATCGGAGCATTTGGAGCAAGGTTACTAAACCGAAACACATACTGCGAAAAATAGTTCCCTCATCATTAGTCTATTTGTGTTAAACTATTTGGCAAGAAACACTTGTGGATTTTTGTCTCACCCCAAGACGAGGTTAGGGAGTTGATTGCTGAGGACTTAGTACCAACAGTTATAGAATTCACTTTACTGTGCGATACCCATCTGTAGTTTGATGAGAGGGAGAGCAAACAAAAAGGGTGAGCCTGAGAAGAATGACGTCACATAACTAATGTATTAAGATGATACAGAGTGGCATCCTTCTTCTATTATCCCCTTCTGGTATTACGTAACGTTAACAGTCATGCTGGCAAACTAAGAAACTCGTTGAGGTGGATAGTGTTTAGACGCCATCCCATTTGCGAATGTAGCTTTGAACATATAGTTGAGGAGTACACAATTGTGCCCTTAGGCTAATCTCGCCAAATTTTTACCTCTCCGAGTGACGTATGTCACGGAGAGGTTCTAATTTCGACGTGTCTGTGTGTGTGTGTGTGTGTGGGTGTGTGTGTGTGTGTGTCTGTCTGTTGTTACACCCACGTGACCGCGTTCGCAGTTTGCAAATCGGAGCAAACGTGTTCTCAATTTCCGGAAATTTCGAAAATTGTATTACACTTACAGGCTATTACTCCATTGCCTGTCTAACATCACCAGCCTCTGGTCTTTGTCCATCCCACATGGACACCAGTCTGTACACACTGGCTTCTAATCACAATCATCTGCTGCTCTTTGTCCATCCCACATGGACACCAGTCTGTACACACTGGCTTCTAATCCCCACCCTCTTGTGGTCTTTGTCCATCACACATGGACACCAGTCTGTACACACTGGCTTCTAATCCCCACCCTCTTGTGGTCTTTGTCCATCACACATGGACACCAGTCTGTCCACACTGGCTTCTAATCACCACCGTCATCTGCTCTTTGTCCACCCCACATGGACACCAGTCTGTACACCTGGCTTCTAACACCACCATCTTCTGGTCTTTGTTTTTGTCCATCCCACATGGACACCAGTCTGTACACACTGGTTTCTACACACCACCATCTTCTGGTCATTGTTTTTGTCCATCCCACATGGACACCAGTCTGCACACCTGGCTTCTACTCCATCATCATCGTTAAGGTTAAGACATACGCGGCGATCGGCCAGGGTTACGAGAAACGTCCGGCCTCCCTAAGGTGGGGCTTCCACCAAAGGTTCACGCAATTGCGCTGTTCTTATCCATGGCTGCGATTCGAAACCCTTATATACTACCTATTTTAGTAAGGCGAAGCAACCGGCGTATGCTTCATTTCAAACGCCAATATTAGTCAAGTCTCTCAAGAATGTTTAATTGTTCTTTTTTAAAACGATGTAACGTTCAATTAGGCGAATAACTAACGAAGAAAATATTAAATATTAATTATATTTATTTTAATATTTAAGATAATCTTGTTTCTCAATTCAAAATTAATACGGAAAGAGTTAAAAGCAGTCTATGTTTTTGTCTGTATGTGTCCGTCCGTTGTTACAGTAGTGCGCTGCGTTAGAAGTTCGTTTTGTTTTGATGTGTAAAGAAATCCAACACAACCATAATATTCTCTTTATCCTTAATATAAACTGAATATGTGGAAATATTTTTCGTAATTATGATGCATTTAGTACTTTTGTAGCTTTAAAGCTCTATTTCATTTTGATATTCCAAAGATTTTTTTTAATATTATTATTTAAAATGGATGTTTATATATTACTTAAGCTATACTACATCTGTTTATAACATAATCCTTTCTAAAATCGTAGTGAATACAAGCACAACGCTGCTATGTTGGTCAAATGAACTCTTATTTGTCAATAGGCCTAGTGAACCAAAAAGTAAAAGTTTGGGTTTGGGTTTGGTTTTCGTTTCTGTAATGCAGAGACATTAACGGTTCAGAGTGAGCCGAAAGTTAAATACACTTTTAAATAATTAGGCTTAGATTTATAAGCATGGTGGAAATCTGGGTCGCGTTCAGCAGAGCCTCGCGTTGCTGAACGCGGCCCAGGGATTTTGTTTTTGAATTTTGACGTCACGGTGCTTAGCGCTGAGCTAGCGCGGTCTTCAAAGAAAATAGTCTGCTTTTTTGATAACGTGACGTAAAACGCGTAGTTCTCAGCTTGGCGAAAAAACCATGGAGGAATTAATACAAATAGCTCTATGGGACTATAGCTATTTAATTGGCGTGAAACCAGTTGATCACGCGAGAATTTTAAGAGATATGTTAGTTTCTAATTTTAATTATAAAAGTTGTTATCTATCTCTATAAATATGTTATCCTACAATTTTTGTTAAGCCTTGGTACCTTGCACGCTTTATTGCGCTAGCGTCATTTATAAAACGCCGATGACCCGTTTTTCCCCCATCGGATGATTTTAATGTGTACAAGTATATCATTATTGGATGTAAAATGTCGTCTGATTTACAGTATATTTGCTATGCTTTGTATACAGCTGTAATATTTCACAAATTTTAACTTAAGAAACATTTCCATATCTGGGTAAATAAGTTTGTAAGTAGTCGTCTTGACTCGGAGAGGTAATATTTTGGTTTTCCCAACTTGTATATTCTTCATTTCTTGTTTTTCCCTGTTGGCTGTTTGTCTCGCATACAACACACCCATATTTCATGAAAAATTTCGTCTAATTTACTGTATACTATACAGGGTGTTTCTGATAAGCGTTTCACAAATTAAAGGGTGCGTTTTTTGGGTGAGTGAAAAGTGTCAAGAACATGGGGTATACAACTTTTAGTTTCGAAGGTACGGGCCACCAAAAACGTGAAAAATGTCGATTAGAAAGATTTGAGAGTGATTTTCACGAATTTTACGATGATTTGGATTCGATTTATGGGATTTGAAGGTTTTGGAAATTATTTGAATGACTTATACGATTTTTATATTTATTTGACGTGACTTGTTTTAATTTCACGGTGTTTGATATTTTTTTGTAATCTCATGCTCGATCCCATGGAAGGACACACACTTATAGTTCTAGATATTATGACGGATTTTTACCTTTTCCCAAAATAGCTCCAAAATATAGTACGAGTCTCTCGGAGGCGACAGACCAAATTGATTTTTGAATTCCCTTCACCCATATGTGAATTATGTCAATCGCCGTCAATACAACCAGTACGCAAGCCAAACCAATCCAAATCTGTAACGAGGAATTAATATGCTTATCAGCAATAATTATAAGTGTATAGGTACTTTGCAAATTGAACGTAGCTTTGCCTTATGCCACCATTTTTATTATCATAAGTTTATAAGCTATGTTACATAAGTGTGTCACTCGTTAATGAGAGCTTGTCATGAAGTGACGTAGGCGAAAAGTTATAGATTCTCGTAAAGCCCCACCTGGTGAGGCACTGTCAAAGACTTAGTATAGACTAAATAGGAGGATGGACTGCAAAACCGAGTGTAGTCAATTCTCGCGTCGTTCTTGGACTAGCTCTCATTAAACCTCTAGCATTATGAAGTAGAGGTAGTGACATACTTATGGAACATATCTTATAAACTTATGTTATTATTAATAAGAACTGTCTTTGTAGACAAAGACGGGAAAAAGTAAGAGATAAGTGTAGAAAATTAATTTCCTGAAGTAACAGATACTCAATTTTCACTTTTGAACGCATGATTATAAAACATGAATAATTTGAAGAAATTCTTATCTTATTTTTTTTCACCACAATTACTTTAGTAAAAATATTTTAATATGACACATATATCATTTTAAAAATAATACTCGTTTTGCATTTATTTTCTCTCAAATATTTACAACTAGGTTGATCGAGCCCTAATAAGGGGAATAAAATGGGCAGAAAAACGTATACAGGGTGTTTCTGATAAGTCTGCCATAAATCAAGGGGCGTGTTCTTTGGGTCAAACTGAGTGGAAAGTGTCAAAGAACATGGGGTGTACAAGAATTTGCAACGAAGATATGGCCCCCCAAACATTGGCCCCTAAAACAAGAAAATATTCGAAAATGTAGACTAAAACAAATTCAGCCTTATCAACTTGTTTAGAAATATGAGACAATTTCAATAGTTTCCCTCTAACATCGTTATTGAACTTTCACCTGGCAGAAGTGTATTAAATGAGTAGAAGTATGCCTACTCTAGTAAAGTAAATTCAAAGTTTCATGGTACCTTTCGGTTGGTATTACTTTTATTCTTAACAAGTTAACATGGACGTTACAGGTATTGTTCAAAATGTCCACCAACGGCGTTAAGACAAACATGAACCCGTCTTTCGAAAGATTCTTGGACATGTTGGAAGATTCCTGGCATGTTCCTGATTGTTTGACAACCTTCAATAATTCGTCTTCGCAAGTCTTCCTCATCACGGACTTCATTCTTGTACACGATGTCTTTGAGATGACCCCAAAGATAGAAATCGCACGGATTTAAATCCGGAGATCTGGCTGGCCACGCAACTGGTCCTCCACGCCCAATCCACCTCAAATTAAACGTAGCATTAAGATGTTCTCTAACTGCACGGCTGAAATGTGGGGGTGCCCCGTCGTGCATAAACCACATGTCACGAAGTAATGCTAACGGTATGTCCTCGAGTAGTTCAGGTAAAGTGTCTCTTAAGAACGTGAGATATGCTTCACCATTTAGTCTGGGTGGAAGAAAATGCGGACCTAGTAAATGATTACCGACAATGCCGCACCATACGTTTAAAGAAAATTGCTGTTGGTGACTTCTAACACTAGTTGCGTGTGGGTTTAATTGGCGCCATTCGTGGTGGTTGTGATAGTTCAGAATTCCATCCCGGGAAAAATGTGCCTCGTCGGTTACTAAAAGGACCCGTGGAAATTGATTGTCCTCTACTCTGGCCAAAAACCACTCGCAAAAGTCGATGCGTCTTGGATAATCTGCCGGGTTAAGAGCTTGCACCTTTTGAATATGATACGGGTGAAACTGATGTCCGCGGAGAATTCGCCAGACCAAAACGTGATTAACATGTAATTGTCGTCCAACTTGTCTGGTACTTGTCGAGGGGTCCTCATCGAACATGGCAAGGACGTCTTCCTCGATTTCCTCCATGTCTTCTGGAATGTCTCGCTCTCGAACGTTGTTGGGTTGTACTTGTCCGATGTCCCTCAAGCGCCTGTCAACAGCCTCGAACGTACGACGATTTGGTATGCGTCGTTGCGGAAATTGTTCCTGGTATCGCCGCTGTGCTTCCACTGAATTGCCCTGCGCCAGTCCATACATGAGATGCATGTCTGCATATTCTGCATTGGTATACGCCATACTGTACTACCACACGTTCGTTCGAAGTGATACTGTGACGTTATCAACAACATCGCGTTACTTTATAGCAAACCACCGTTTAGTTTTTACGTTTGCGTCATGACTGTCAGCATTGTTTTTTATTCACGGACTTCATTCTTGTACACGATGTCAAAAAAATCTTTGAGATGACCCCAAAGACTTTTTAGCAAACCACCGTTTATTGTTTACGTTTGTGAATAAAAAACAATGCTGACAGTCATGACGCAAACGTAAAAACTAAACGGTGGTTTGCTATAAAGTAACGCGATGTTGTTGATAACGTCACAGTATCACTTCGAACGAACGTGTGGTAGTACAGTATGGCGTATACCAATGCAGAATATGCAGACATGCATCTCATGTATGGACTGGCGCAGGGCAATTCAGTGGAATCACAGCGGCGATACCAGGAACAATTTCCGCAACGACGCATACCAAATCGTCGTACGTTCGAGGCTGTTGACAGGCGCTTGAGGGACATCGGACAAGTACAACCCAACAACGTTCGAGAGCGAGACATTCCAGAAGACATGGAGGAAATCGAGGAAGACGTCCTTGCCATGTTCGATGAGGACCCCTCGACAAGTACCAGACAAGTTGGACGACAATTACATGTTAATCACGTTTTGGTCTGGCGAATTCTCCGCGGACATCAGTTTCACCCGTATCATATTCAAAAGGTGCAAGCTCTTAACCCGGCAGATTATCCAAGACGCATCGACTTTTGCGAGTGGTTTTTGGCCAGAGTAGAGGACAATCAATTTCCACGGGTCCTTTTAGTAACCGACGAGGCACATTTTTCCCGGGATGGAATTCTGAACTATCACAACCACCACGAATGGCGCCAATTAAACCCACACGCAACTAGTGTTAGAAGTCACCAACAGCAATTTTCTTTAAACGTATGGTGCGGCATTGTCGGTAATCATTTACTAGGTCCGCATTTTCTTCCACCCAGACTAAATGGTGAAGCATATCTCACGTTCTTAAGAGACACTTTACCTGAACTACTCGAGGACATACCGTTAGCATAACTTCGTGACATGTGGTTTATGCACGACGGGGCACCCCCACATTTCAGCCGTGCAGTTAGAGAACATCTTAATGCTACGTTTAATTTGAGGTGGATTGGGCGTTGAGGACCAGTTGCGTGGCCAGCCAGATCTCCGGATTTAAATCCGTGCGATTTCTATCTTTGGGGTCATCTCAAAGACATCGTGTACAAGAATGAAGTCCGTGATGAGGAAGACTTGCGAAGACGAATTATTGAAGGTTGTCAAACAATCAGGAACATGCCAGGAATCTTCCAACATGTCCAAGAATCTTTCGAAAGACGGGTTCATGTTTGTCTTAACGCCGTTGGTGGACATTTTGAACAATACCTGTAACGTCCATGTTAACTTGTTAAGAATAAAAGTAATACCAACCGAAAGGTACCATGAAACTTTGAATTTACTTTACTAGAGTAGGCATACTTCTACTCATTTAATACACTTCTGCCAGGTGAAAGTTCAATAACGATGTTAGAGGGAAACTATTGAAATTGTCTCATATTTCTAAACAAGTTGATAAGGCTGAATTTGTTTTAGTCTACATTTTCGAATATTTTCTTGTTTTAGGGGCCAATGTTTGGGGGGCCATATCTTCGTTGCAAATTCTTGTACACCCCATGTTCTTTGACACTTTCCACTCAGTTTGACCCAAAGAACACGCCCCTTGATTTATGGCAGACTTATCAGAAACACCCTGTATAGCTGATAAAGTAAAAACAGTATCAAAACAAAAACTGTTAGTTAATTTGATACTTTTCGAAGTTTCAAAAATTCACGTAATGTATAGCTCTCAAAAGATCACGATCAATGTACAGATCTTTTCAACACTAATATCTACATCACAATCAAACTGCCTATGTTACTTTCTGCTTTGCAATATTTCCCATTTAATAATGTAAAAATTAAACTCATAAATCTCAATTATTTCAGATATGCAAGTATTTGAACCTTCTTAAAGACCATGTCAGTCGAAAGTAAAACGGAGTATCAAGCTTGTATCCCTTAAAGAATTCTTGAAGATGCCTTCTTCTAGAGCTAATATTGAGAGCAAAATACTAGGGTAAATAATGTTGAAAAATATTTTTCGCAAATGAAATTTTGGTGAAAAAAACTAAGATAAGAATTTTTTCAAATAATTGATGTTTCATAATCATGTGAATATTGAATATCTGTTACTTCAGACAATTAATTTCTTACTTTTTCCCGTCTTTGTCTACAAAGACAGTTTTTATTAATATCTGTTAAAGCTTTTCAACTAACCAACCATCTATTACATAACTTCAAGTCTGACTGCTTGACTTGACAATAAACGTCCTGTCAAACTCAAATTTCTTTCCTGTCATTTTCACAAGCAAATCACAGAGCAAGCGGTAGTTATCCCACAAAAAGATTAAGTAGGCCCGTGCACAGAAAGATCCCATAGATCTGAGCACCAAGGGATGTCTTGGACTTGTGCACCAACACAAGTCATATACTTATCGGTAATCTAGCTTAATTACTTGGAATCGGTGGTCTAGCTTAATTACTTGGAATCGTTAAACTAGCTAAATTATTTGTAATCGGTAAACTAGATTAATGACTTGTAATCGGTAAACTAGCTTAATGACCTGTAATCGGTAATCTAGCTTAATGACCTGTAATCGGTAATCTAGCTTAATTACCTGTAATCGGTAATCTAGCTTAATTACCTGTAATCGGTAATCTAGCTTAATTACTTGTAATCGGTAATCTAGCTTGATGACTTGTAATCGGTAATCTAGCTTGATGACTTGTAATCGTTAAACTAGCTTAATTTCCTGTAATCGGTAATCTAGCTTAAGTACCTGTAACCGGTAATCTGTAATCTAGCTTATTTACTTGTAATCGGTAATCTAGCTTATTTACCTGTAATCGGTAATCTAGCTTATTTACCTGTAATCGGTAATCTAGCTTATTTACCTGTAATCGGTAATCTAGTTTATTTACCTGTAATCGGTAATCTAGCTTTATTACCTGTAACCGGTAATCTGTAATCTAGCTTATTTACCTGTAATCGGTAATCTAGTTTATTTACCTGTAATCGGTAATCTAGCTTTATTACCTGTAACCGGTAATCTGTAATCTAGCTTATTTACCTGTAATCGGTAATCTAGCTTAATTACCTGTAACCGGTAATCTAGCTTAATTACCTGTAATCGGTAATCTAGCTTAATTACCTGTAACCGGTAATCTAGCTTAATTACCTGTAATCGGTAATCTGTAATCTGTAATCTAGCTTAATTACCTGTAATCGGTAATCTGTAATCTAGCTTATTTACCTGTAATCGGTAATCTAGCTTATTTACCTGTAATCGGTAATCTAGCTTATTTACCTGTAATCGGTAATCTAGCTTATTTACCTGTAATCAGTAATCTAGCTTATTTACCTGTAATCGGCAATCTAGCTTAATGACCTGTAATCGGTAATCTAGCTTAATTACCTGTAACCGGTATCCTGTAATCTAGCTTAATTACCTGTAACCGGTATCCTGTAATCTAGCTTATTTACCTGTAACCGGTAATCTAGCTTAATTACCGGTAATCTAGCTTAATTACCTGTAATCTAGCTTATTTACCTGTAACCGCTAATCTAGCTTAATTACCTGTAATCGGTAATCTGTAATCTAGCTTATTTACCTGTAATCGGTAATCTAGCTTATTTACCTGTAATCGGTAATCTAGCTTATTTACCTGTAATCAGTAATCTAGCTTATTTACCTGTAATCGGCAATCTAGCTTAATGACCTGTAATCGGTAATCTAGCTTAATTACCTGTAACCGGTATCCTGTAATCTAGCTTATTTACCTGTAACCGGTAATCTAGCTTAATTACCGGTAATCTAGCTTAATTACCTGTAATCTAGCTTATTTACCTGTAACCGCTAATCTAGCTTAATTACCTGTAATCGGTAATCTGTAATCTAGCTTATTTACCTGTAATCGGTAATCTAGCTTAATGACCTGTAATCGGTAATCTAGCTTAATGACCTGTAATCGGTAATCTAGCTTAATTACCTGTAACCGGTAACCTGTAATCTAGCTTATTTACCTGTAACCGGTAACCTGTAATCTAGCTTATTTACCTGTAATCGGTAACCTGTAATCTAGCTTATTTACCTGTAATCGGTAACCTGTAATCTAGCTTATTTACCTGTAATCGGTAATTTAGCTTAATTACCTGTAACCGGTAACCTGTAATCTAGCTTATTTACCTGTAATCGGTAACCTGTAATCTAGCTTGTTTACCTGTAATCGGTAACCTGTAATCTAGCTTATTTACCTGTAATCGGTAATTTAGTTTAATTACCTGTAATCGGTAATATAGCTAAATTACCTGTAATCGCTTATCTAGCTCAATTACCTGTAATCGGTAATCTAGCTTAATTACCTGTAATTGGTAATCTGGATTAATTACCTGTAATTGGTAATCTAGCTTATTTACCTGTAATCGGTAATCTAGCTTAATTACCTGTAATCGGTAATCTAGCTTAATTACCTGTAATCGGTAATCTAGCTTAATTACCTGTAATTGGTAATCTAGCTTAATTACCTGTAATCGGTAATCTAGCTTAATTACCTGTAATTGGTAATCTAGCTTAATTACCTGTAATCGGTAATCTAGCTTAATTACCTGTAATTGGTAATCTGGATTAATTACCTGTAATCGGTAATCTAGCTTAATTACCTGTAATTGGTAATCTGGATTAATTACCTGTAATCGGTAATCTAGCTTAATGACCTGTAATCGGTAATCTAGCTTAATTACCTGTAATCGATAATCTAGCTTGATCGGTGGTCTAGCTTTATTACTTGTAATTGGTAATCTAGCTTCAGAGCCGGATTAAAGGGGGGCTGAGGGGACACTGGCCCCCGGGCGCTAAGCTTGTTGGGGGCGCATTGAGTTCCCCATCCAACCATTTTGAAATCTTGGGGGTCGAGTAAATACTATCCCTACGTATTGAGGACGGCATCAGTTTTGAAATTATAAGTTCAGCTAGCTAATTGGACCAAGTCATCTTGCGACTTATTGCCACTTATCTAACGCCTTTACAATGCATAGAGGGGTGGTGGCTAGCCCCTATGCCACAGCTAACCGACAGCGCCCTATACTAACTATTACCGTTAACCTGAGCGGTATTTCTCTTAGATAAGACTTCATACTGCTCTTAATGTATAAGGAGGGTTTTTTTGTTTGGATGTAGTTTTTTTTTGTATTGTATTAACTGTTTTGAAAAATTTCCACAGAACTATAATTCGGGCCCTCAATATGTGGTTTAAATTTCAAAGCGATCCATTAATTAGTTTATTTTATAAAAAAATAAAGTTGCTAAGGGTGGTTTAGCCGGATTACCGACGGCTGGTAATTTATCCGGATTACCGACGGTTGGTAATTTAGCCGAATTACCGACGGCTGGAAATTCAGCCGGATTACCGACGGTTGGTAATTTAGCCGGATTACCGATAGCTGGTATTTAAGCCGTATTACCGGAGTCTACCCATTCAACCGAATACCATTGGAACGGAACGAATCCCATTCGTCCGAAAATTTCTAGCCAGTATTTTAAAATCTAGCCCAATGGCGGTTTTCTATTAAATTGGAATATTTTCCTATTCAATCGAATCCTATTGGAACGAATTCCCTTCAACCGAAAGTTCCAAGCTAGTATATTAGTTTATTTGATTTCGAAGTGGTCTGCGTCCCACAGTGGTCTAGTGGTAAAGCGTCGAATCGTCACGCAGAAAATCTTCCTTCGAATCTTCATCAGGAAGGTGAGTTTACTAAAATCGAATTATAAGTATAATTCTGAATAATCGATAATAATGGAATAAAATATCCTTGCAGGTGCTGAATTTAGAAGGCGAATTTAAAATTCAGCAGTATTAAGGATTTCACAACGAGAAATATAGTTATGTTAGGTTGAGTTACAAATTGGATGTTATAGCTGGGGTATTTTATTTTGGTTTTTTAGGTTAGGTTGGGTTATGTTCGGTTAGGTTTGGTTAGGTTAGGTTAGTAATATTTTATAAATCATTTAACAATGTTAGGCCTTTTCCAAAATATTTCTGTTTAGCTTCATTGACTTCTCAAATAATATGCCTTTTCCAAAACATTACTGTTATGTTATATGGGGCGCCGTTTCGGACAAAATTCAAATAAACTGGATATCAATAATTTAAGAACGGACATCAATAATTTAAGAACGGATATCAATAATTTAAGAACGGATATCAATAATTTAAAACGGATATCAATAATTTTAAACGGATATCAATAATTTAAAACGGATATCAATAATTTAAAACGGATATCAATAATTTAAAACGGATATCAATAATTTAAGAACGGATATCAATAATTTAAGAACGGATATCAATAATTTAAAACGGATATCAATAATTTAAAACGGATATCAATAATTTAAAACGGATATCAATAATTTAAAACGGATATCAATAATTTAAGAACAGATATCAATAATTTAAAACGGATATCAATAATTTAAGAACGGATATCAATAATTTAAGAACGGATATCAATAATTTAAAACGGATATCAATAATTTAAAACGGATATCAATAATTTAAGAACGGATATCAATAATTTAAGAACGGATATCAATAATTTAAAAACGGATATCAATAATTTAAGAATGGAGTAGTTCGCTTGTCTACCACCAGGTAGAGCCCTTCATTTTGCCCAGTAGGGAAATGTCGGCCCTCCAGTCTTTGGTCGCTCTCTCTCGTAAGTCAAATGTCCCCACAATAGAGTTCCCCTAATCCTTCACCCCTGTTGAAATGCATAGTTTTAGTTCAACCTTAAAACGAACATAGCTCGAAATAGAAGATCGCTAAATGACATTCGGTTGAAGATTTAAGAACTCCGTTGACTTCATCTATTAAAATGAAACCTTTCATTTATATTTTAACTTTCGTAACTCTATTGCACAATATTTTTGCGAATGAAGTTCAAGAATATCTCAATGAGCTACGTCACTGTTTTGAAGAGGCTGCAAGAAATCGTTATAGTTCCGATTTAAATCTATTGGAAATCTATCACAGGAGGTTGCAGGGTCATTGCGGCATATTATCAGCGATTATAACCGTTCTAGAAAATAACGCTCTTGCAGACCCAGATCGTGTGACAAATGAATTTGAATCAATAGCTGCTCATATTAATAACATTTACGAGACTTTGGCTGTTCTTGTTAATCAACTAGAGGAAGTGTTGTCTGTGGAAGCCGCGGAAGACGATCCATATGTGTGTCCCGTTATACACGATGGAAGTGTTGGAAGGCCGCTTTATCAAGTGACTAGGGAAGAAATATTGTATTGTAGGAACGACCTTGGATTCAACTGGGGAAGAACTGCATCATTTCTGGGCTTAAACGTAAGAACTTTATTTCGCCACCGAGAACTGTTGTCAATTAACAACGAAAATGTTGAGATATCCAATGAACAACTGGATCAGCACATTTCAACCATATTAACGACAAACCCAAATATTGGAGTAACATATGTGATCGGGGGCCTCCGATCACAAGGTATTCGTGTACCAAGATGGCGCATCCGAGAAAGACTAAATGAATTAGATCCTGTTGGACGTGCTATGAGGCGCAGAAACTCCATAAGGAGGCGGCGATATAGTGTTCAAGGAGCTAATGCATTGTGGTAAGCAGCTGTATCGGCATTTCTATAAAAAGCTTTAGAAAAGAAAAAGCTTAAAGCTTGTTGTTTATTTACGATTTTATATTGACCATATTTCAAGGGTCCCTGTTATTATGCAGAATGAGAATGTTTCTAATAAGTCTAATAATAAGTCTCATAAATTAAAAGGCCCTTAAAAAGAATGAGGCTTGTTCTATGAAATTTTCGAGCTATATTAAATGTTTTCCGGAAGAGACCAATAGAATTTAAGTGAGAGTTTGCTGATTAAGCGAAATTAATAGGATTTGAATATTGTGGTTTATAATAAAATCTAAAAAAATTGCTTCAGGCTTAGGGGCTGTTTGAAAATTACGTAACGTGGACAGGTGTATAGGGAACTAACGGTTATGACCTTGAAATGTCACACCCTTCTATCTCTTACTGGTGTTGCTATCCCTCTTAACGGTTGGATGCAGATACTCCAACCAGGCAGAGGGCTGCATGACGTCAGACTATCTCTACCCCTTGGCCAACTGTTAGCTCCCGATTAGAAAGTTAAACTAGGGGTGTGCGAATAGTGGATTTTGAGTTCGGTTCCAATACAATTCGAATAGTAAATCACTATTCGAAACCCGATTCGATTAATCGAAAAATCGAATATTTTACGAATAGTTGAATAATACCTCGAATATTCGAAAAAAAGGCGAATAATCGAAAAAATGTCGAATATTTGAACAAAAATGTCGAATAATCGAACAAAACTCGAATAATCTTTAAGAGTGAAACCAAACTAAAACTTTTCCAAAGTCAAAAACACAAAACCAAAACTTTCCCACGGTTTGTCTTATCTTTGAAGCGTGGGGAAAATGAAGAAAACCCAATTTAACAAGTTGAAAAGTAACTGCAACACTGACAACAGCTTCCATCTATAATAAAATATTTATAGAGAACACGGTATCTCCTCGAATTTTCCTCGCATTTTTTTAAATCAATATTCGAATCCACTTCGATTATTCGATATTTCTTTCCATTATCGTTTTCTTTCGTTCAAAATTTCGAATAATCGGTGATTTCAAAAATCCAATATTCGACTCGCCGATTCGAATAATCGATTCGAAACCGGCGAATAATATTCGAGTCCTCGATTATTCGCACAGCCCTAAGTTAAACCTTAAAAATACTTTTTTCAATTGCATTTCCCTTCACAATATTTTGTCACTTTGTTTTTGGTGAATTCGGAATGACGAAAAAATTCTCCGAGAACGCAATAGTCTAGTGACCCCTATTCCCTATAGCAAAAGCTTATAATTAGAGGTGTGCGGTTAACCGTTTCAATCGAATAACTCGATCGAATACCGAACCGAATAATTCGATTCGGTATTCGATAAGCCCATTTTCACCATTCGATTCGAATATCGAATACCGAACTGAATATTCGGTTAAAGTTCAACTACCTTTAATTTAGGTCCTCGGCACTAGAGCGACCAACCTTATTTAAAAAATATCATCCCAGTTTTTTTTGTCTCCCATCAAAAACTACCAGCAAGTGCATAGGAAAATTTTAAGAAATACTTGACCACCAATGAGGAAAGGTATTTTGAAACTTAGGAGCTTCTAAATGTTCTTCCCCTTGCTTTGTATTGACTATTGGCGAATATTAGGGTTATTACCCGATTAACCGAGAATAGTTGGCCTAGTATTCGCCAATATTAGGGTTAAATATTCGCGGTTACTAGGCTTAACTATTCGCGATTAATCGGGAAGGAAAAAAATTACCAAGGCCCAACTATTCGGTATTCGATTCGGAAAAAACTATTCGATTCGGTATTTGATAAGGAAAATTTTCGGGTATTCGATAACCGGTTCGATACCCAAAAAGTGGTATTCGCACACCCCTACTTATAATTTAGGAACGTTGAAGGCGTTAGAGAGACCTAACCATTAAGAGAACAAACTAGTCTGAAACATAATTGTTTATAAATTAATTCTTTTTAAGTTCGAAAATTGGCTCAAAGCTCGCTTAATTGCTGCTCTTATATTTTCTGATTTGCGGAAAAAATTACAAACACTAGTAATATCATAAGGAGATCATATCCCTTGTGGTAATATTCATAGAGCTTTTGAATAAAAATCAACCAAATTTTCTCGATACAACCAAAGCCTTTATGAAACATCCTGTATGTTAACGTGCAAGTGAAGAGTGTATGAAAAGAAAAGTAAAGTGATTTTTATCGATTCCTCTACTAATTAAAACCTATAGAGAAACATTAAGTACCTGGCCTTATTCCATTAGACCGGGATCTTTCCAAAACTGTCAATATTTTGGTTCGAGGGGTATTTTCTTTGTTTCATTATGAATTTAGGTCTTATAATTAGTATAGAACAATCGATTGAAATCGTTTATTATTTTTACCCTCCCTTTAACAGTTTAATAACATTCTTTGGTTGAAATTTGATTAATTTATCGATAAATATTAAACGAGCTGGAATAATGCTGCTTAGTGAAAATCGTTCTTTCCTATTTTTGGGGTCCATCTCTCCATAGAAAATTTTAGTACAAGCCTTATTCTTTGACCATTGCTGTTCAGTTTGACTCAAAGAACCCTCCCTTAAATTTTAAGGTGGACTTATCAGAAATAACCTGTACATGTACATATACAATAGTTGAAATATTTTAAACGATACTTGCAGGCACATAGACAGTAACCACAAACTAATTTCATGGCGGATCGTCTTTCATGGATGCATTGATGGATACAGTCGAAGGATCATATATTTAGAATGTTTAACTAATAACAGGGCTCATAGTGTCCTTCAGTTGTTCATGGAAGGGGTACGTGAACATGGATTGCCGCTACGTGTGAGAGGTGATAAGGGAACTGAAAATGTTCAAGTTGCAAGATACATGATAGAAAATAGAGGCCTTAATAGAGGAAGTTTCATTGCTGGATTATCTGTGCATAACCAAAAAATAGAGAGACTTTGGGGATAAGTTAATAGAGTAGTTTCTGCCTACTATAAAAGCATTTTCATGTTTATGGAAGAGAATGGTATGTTGGACGTGCACAACGAATGTCATTTATTTAGTTTGCACTACACATTTTTACCAAGAATCAGAGCGTCTAGTAGGACTCTTGTTAATTCGTGGAATCACCATTCATTAAGCACGGAAAACGCTTATTCTCCAAATCAACTTTGGGCTATATCTAGAATGAACTCATTCGATGATCAAGTTCAAAACGAAGATTATGCTACTCATCCAGCATTATATGGAACCGAAGATGTTCTTACTACTCCTATCGAAACCAATAACAATGTTGTTGTTGAGGATTGTAGAATAATTTTGACTCCGGAACAATCTCAACACCTTCAACAGTTAATAAGTCCTATTGCCGAAGATGGAAACCACGGAATCAACACTTATTAATCAAAAATGTCTTGATTAGAATCAAGTCCTAAAAAGTATAGATAAGACTGAGGTTATCACTTGTCTGAAAGATCAGATATTAATTTTTCTTTTTTATTGAAACTTAAAGGCATGCTTAAGAAAAAACAACGTTCCATTACCGTTTTCCGTTGAAATAACTTATTTTACAGGTAATCAATTTCAAAAATTTACTTATCTCGGGTTTTCGGGCACAATTCCATTCCCCCAAAACATTTTATCATTACATTAATTACTTTTGGGAGAGTACGTGTATGACATTGAGTTTTAAAAGGTTCCCTCATTTGTGCCCGGCATGCTTCGCAGTGGATACGTTTTAAAACAATGGCGGAAAATTAAGTAGGGACAGTTAGATTTTTACTCGTGGTTATGCAAAATGATGTAATGTCTAGTGTACTTCAGTCAACAGTCATACTGTTCATTCTCATAGCTCAGGACATGATTAATGCTGCTCACTATTTCTCTCTCTAGTTTCAAACAATGGTTAGAGACCATTCAGTGCCGCAGGTCGCACATGAATATATTTCAACTACAGTTTACATCAATTCTCCGTGGTCGTACTATTAGAGGGTTAAGCACTAATTTGTTCAGAACATGTCTCGAAAGTGTGCTTGTTTTTAAAGCAGTGTTGCCAATGTGTGGGTAATTTCCCACATCGTGGGAGATTTAGGTTTGGTTTTAGGCTCTGTGGGGAAAAAGTAATATTTTTCCGAAATCAATCAAATGTCGGAATTTTCCTGTTCAAGGGTTAATAGTGCAAAATTTTCAAAAATGCACTAATTTTAACTGCACAGTTAAAATTAGTGCATTTTCGAAAATTTTATCCGGTTTAATAATTTCAAGCGACGTTTTGAAATAAATTCGGTGATTTTAAGTTTGGCACTGAAAAAAAAAGAAAGCATATTTTGAGAATTTTAAAGCTTTATAGCATTTGTACATATTGTCAAAGCCATGCGGAGTGATATTCCATATTAAACTTAGTATGATAAAATAGTCCAGATAAATATGACTGTAAAAAAGGGGGTGTGCGAAATGCGGCAAATTTTTAAAATGGAAGTGGGAACATCCACTTTCTAACATTAGCAACACTGATTTGAAGGTTTTGGTCGTGGCTAAACAGACCGCTCATTCAGTTTTTTATTGTTTTAAAGCTTTTTTGACACGTTATCTCTCAAAAGTAATTAATGTAATGATAAAATGTTTTGGGGGAATGGAATTGTGCCCGAAAACCCGAGATAAGTAAATTTTTGAAATTGATTACCTGTAAAATAAGTTATTTCAACGGAAAACGGTAATGGAACGTTGTTTTTTCTTAAGCATGCCTTTAAGTTTCAATTAAAAAGAAAAATTAATATCTGATCCTTCAGACAAGTGATAACCTCAGTCTTATCTATACTTTTTAGGACTTGATTCTAATCAAGACATTTTTGATTAATATCTGCTCCTTCAGTCTTCATTTTAATTAAGATTGTTAAGAAACTGTTTTACATTTTCAAAATCTACACTAAGCAGAAACATATAAAAAGGGGACCGTAACTTTAGCTCAATCAGTCATTTATTTATAATGATACTCCAAAAAATAAAAACGTAACTCATTGAAAGTTTGTATTCTTATTGTAATTAACATAATGCAATTTTTTACAACCCTTTATTGAAACGCGAGGCGCTCCCCTAAAAATTCCACAAATAGGACCAAATTGACAGTTTTACACAATTTTTTAAAACGCTGATTTATGTCTGTTTAACCTTTAGCTCAAACTTTTCATAAGCCCAATATGAAATTCGGATATCCTTAAAACTTCTCAAAGACGATCCGAAATTATCAATTTCGAACTTTTATGTAGCATTAACTAACGTCTGTTTGATATTAAGCTTATAAACCTTAAACACAATATAGTCAGGGCAATGCCGACTCAGTTTATAAGGGCTACCCTAAAAGTCCACAAAGGTGATCCAAGATTGTTAATAAATACGCCTAAAAAGTGCCCTCTTCAAAATATGTAGCCGGGGAAAAGAGAGCGTGATCGAGTGGGCTATGCTAGTGGGTATTTTGGTAGTAAGTAACGGGGGTTGGGACTCCAGGCATAGCCCGCTTCATCACGCACTCGACAACGCAAAGCAACTCGCGCCAGCGTGGGAAATAAGGCGGTAACACAGGGCAAATGACGAGTTTAAAAATTGCCTGGTACAGTTCAAAAAATTAAATCGGAGGGGGGTCAGTGGTCCACGAGACTACTAAAAAATTCAAGGGTAACCAGAGTCCACACATTAAAACTCTAATATTTTAATTATCCACTTCCTTAGCTTAGCAGACGACGTGCTCTGGCCAATGGTCACGGACCAGTTTATTTATTCCAAGTCAGGAGGGTCTCTGGCCTAATGTCCAGTTTAAAAAAAATCCTTATTTCCCACCCTGACTCGCGCTATAGCGCAAGCAGCTTGCGACGTGTTGCGCGTGATCGAGTAGGCTATGGTCCGGTCAAAAGAAATCTTCAGTTCAGCGTTGCAAATAAGGCGGTGGCACAGGGAAAATGACCAGTTTAAAAATTAAATCGGAGGGTGAGCAGTGGTCCACAGGACCACTAAGGAAATTCTAGGGTAACCAGGGTCCAGACATTATCTCAACTATTTTAATTACCCACTTCTTTAGTTTAGCAGACGCCGCGCCCTGGTCAATGGTCATGGACCAGTTCATTTATTCCTGGGCAGGGGTTCGCTGGCCCAATGTCTAGTTTTAAAAAATCCCTATTTCCCACCCTGATTCAGTTGGGAGTCCTGGAGCTCCTAAAGTCCACAGATGCATATGACAAGGATTCATTTCTCATAAGCGAGAATGGCCAACTCTGTTATGTAAGAGACAGCCTGGCAGCCTGGTATTTTTTTACTTCTAAGTCAGCTGGGTTTTCACCTTTAAAAGTTAATACAGCCCTTTGAATTTAAATAATTAGAAATGAGAAATGTTATTAAATGAATAAATCTATACGGTTGCAGTTGTGTCGAAATGAGAGCAATTAAATATGTGTCTTTGATATCTAGCTCTGATAATTTCAGAAAATTAATAAAAAGTAGTGTTATGTATTTAACCAGAATTTATTTTATTGAAATTTATTAATAATTATTTAATTAAAAAAATTGTAATATTATTTTATGTTTTAAATTTTACAAATAAAATTCAAAACAGTAAACATAGGGCAAAGGTTATATTGTATTATAAATAGCCCGTGGGATTGATTTTAGCTATATCGCAATTAGAGCTCGACATTTTCTATCCATTATCCACAAATTAGCCTTAATTTGAATGAAAATAGGTGGATATCTTTTATTAATTGGGAAATAATGCACACACTTTACATTTAAATTTTAGAAGTTAATTTATTATTTACTTTGTGTATATAATATTCAGCATTAATTTCACTAAGGAAATAAACTAATTACCTACGAGGAATTAACTAGTATATATGTTTAAAATTATAATTTAATCGTTTCAAAACTAATATGGTTTTGAACCGGTTTTTGTGATTTAGTTATTAAAATTTGTGATTGTCGATTGGTCAATATTGAAAATCAACCAATGGTGGAACTAATTTTTTTTAAACTCAATGAAACTGAAATATCAATGAATCATCTACTGAAAGAGGTATCAACCTATTATTTTTTTTTCAAAAGAAGGTAAATAAGGATTAGATGGCTTGCTGCTTCAAACAAGATTTTTAACCATGAATAGAATATTTTGTTAATTTTAGTCAAATTTAGATATTCGGTAATCGAGTTGATATGAATAAAGCCGTTTTTGCTCATGTCTATTTTAAACTTTAATCACAGATTTCGCTTACCATTTCACAAGCATAATAAACACTACTGAAGGACGCAAATCTATCTGTGATCGGTAATGGTGACCAATATGGTAATTTGCCCAATTAATCAGTTTGAACTTCATTTGCACATTTCTATTCGTTAATTTGAAATGTTGCGAGAAATTTGAATGGAATATAAGTAGATATCTCTTTCAGAAGATAATTTTTGATGTTGATATTTAAGATTCATTGAGTTAAAAAGATTGGTATTGGTATTTCAAGTAAGCTTAGATATCAACATCGGTGAATTTACGATATGGGCTTATGATGTTAGTCTGTTTATAAGATTAAGTCGTTACTTTAAGTGTCACTAGACAGTATCTACCTCCAAAATCGAGAGTTAGTAACTTTATAACCATCTCCTAGTCAGAGGATATCCGAGGGTCAATTTCTTATATCATTGACTGACGAAGGCTCACTATAGCTTAGTCAACTTTTGGCAAGGCCTAATACCGTTTTTGCATGACTGTCGCCGTCAAATTCCTTTTAAAGCATAGATCATTAGATCATATAGTATCCACCCTTGATTTTCATTACGCAACACACGTTGGATTCGTAAACCTTGACGTGCACCACGATTAGAAGCATTAAAATGCAAAAACAACACACTGACCACATACATTTTTGGTAAATAACAGAGTCACTACAGCTGTTTTCGGCCCTTTTCGGGGCTGAACGAGCGACCGAGAGGGCTTTAAAGAAAAAGCCTCCGGCGGCCGGTCTCTTAAAGGGGGAAGTTTCGAGGGAACGAAATTCAAATGCAAGGCGCGTCCCTTCAACAAAAACATTGAATTCGTTAATACGGACGTTTTAGGCAATTATAATATTGAAATTTTATACAATTAAGTAATATTTAAGAAAACTAAGCACTACTTTCAAAGTCTAAACTTTAAAAATACGACGATACGAGAAGGCGAAGTAACAACAAGAGGTAAACATTTTTATAAATGGCAAAAATTAACGGTGAGCCAAGGCTTAGCGCAATTTCACCGCCTTAAAAAAAGTGCCAAGTTTAGAAATAGATTGTGGGACAATAAAAAGGTGGAAAATTATGAAATTAGGCTTATATTAAAGCTTGAAACCTACTTTATATTATATTTAAAATCCATCCATGAGCAAATCCTCAAAAAATATGAAAATGGCAACGAAAAAGGACCCACTCTCAAATTTTTTTCCCCTTAAAAAAAAATGGCGGCCACAAACGGGGTAATTTGTCACGGCGGCAATATTAATAGTACAGTCATTTTAGCCCAAAAATAGAGGGAACCCTGAACAAATTGAAACAAAGCTGAAAATTTCAGATTTTATAGATTTTTGGGCGCTCTTTAACGTGGTGTGGTCTCCCACACTCTCCCATTGGAGGAATTTCCGCCATATTGGAAAATGGCGGACAAAATCGAGAAAAAGTTTAATAACTCCGGATCTACTTAACCGATTAACACGTAATTAGACTTCAATTGTAGATCACCTTCAAACACATAATTCACCTCTTAAGATATTTTGTCCTAGAACTAACCGGAAGTTCACAATCTGACTCTGAAGATTAGCCTCATATAAAAATGGGAATTTAAAGCATTTTATGGTTTCTATATTCAGAATCATGAGTTAATAATATGTTAGCTCCCTATAAGTTACTCAGGCTTCATAGGCGTAATGTATCCAGCGATTTCTTCTCATTTCGTCCGCGCGGGAAAAAATCCGAATGTTGCGCTCTCTCTTGTCGAAAAAAAAATCCCGCTCGTACTGCTCCTCGACCTCTAGTCGTCCGGCTGCTTTTTCCACCAATGCAGTGTTTCACTCGTGAATGTTTATGTTTTAACAATTTAACATTAAATCGTGGCGTTTGTGTCAGTACTGAGACAAAAAACAAATGCAAAACTCAATGAAATTTGCCGATATTGATAAAGAATGCTAAAGATAAGAGTTGTTATTGTGACTTGAAACCAGAAAATTATACAACTGAGCTATATCCAATCCACTGATCTCTTAACTGTTTTCTTAACCGAGGCTACTGAGCGAAATATTCGGCTGCTTAAATAGCTCCGATATCATTGGCTAGCTTCCACTACACGCGCTTCCGGGGAAAAACCGGAAAGAAGAGTAAATAAGATTTTCGTTCACGCGGCGGCCGCAGAGCGTCGCATATAATTGGGAAGCCGGCGGCGCGGGAGAAAACGCTGGAGTATAAAAATGAATTGCCTGAGTAACTTATAGGGAGCTAACATATTATTAACTCATGTCAGAATACATTTCCAAAATCGAGAAAAAGTTTAATAACTCTGGTTCTACTAACCCGATTAACCAGTTATTAGGCTTCAATTGTAGATTACTTTCAAACACATAATTCATCCTAAGATATGTTGTCCTACAACTAACCGGAAGTTCACAATCCAGCCGGAAAGGTAAGGCAAATCTAATATTTGAGTATTTCGAAACGGTTTCAAGCGAAATAAAGGCAAAGAGGGTTTTAAACCTAAAATATATTATTCCCACTATATTTTTACATCTTTAAGTGACGATGACGTCACGGAAAGGTATTATACTGGACGTGTGTGTGGGGGGTGTCTGTCTGTCTGTGTGTCGGTCACCGCGTCCGCAGTTGGCAATTCGGAGAAAACGTTTTGCTTCTACTCCCAACTCCAAAAATTGTTAAAGAGGCATACGCTAGAATTCAAACGTCAACAATAGCTATGTTTAAAATTATTTTAGGAATTTAGTTTCTTAAAACGACTTCAGTAGAATTACGTTAAACTACTGACGACTAAAGTAATTAATATCAATTATATTTTCTTAATTATTTTCTTAATATTATCAGAAGGGGATAATAGAAGAAGGATGACACTCTGTGTCCTCTTAATGCTTTAGTTATGTAACGTCATTCTTCCCAGGCTCACCCTTTTAGTTTGCTTTCCCACTGATCAAACTACAAATGGGCATCGCACCGTAAGGTGAATTCTATAATTGTTTTGCACTAAATCCCCAGCAATCACCCCACAAACCTCGTCTTGACGTGGGACAAAAATGCACAAGTGCGTCTTGCCAAATAATTAAACGCTAATAGAGTAATGATGAGGGAACTATTTATCGCGTATGTGATTCGTTTTAGTAACCTTGCTCTAAATGTTCCGATGTTGGGAAGAGTGATGTTACACTTACCCAGCTTTGTGGTACACTTCTCTCGAAGAGAAATATTATATACTTCTGATATTATTAATTGCGTCTCGTATCGGAGAGGTTTATTTTGGTTTACCAACTTGTATATTAGTATATTTATCAATATTGGTTAAGCTTAAGTTTAATCATAGTCCTCTACTTGAGGTTGAGCCTCAAAATCTCTATGTTCATTTGAACAAGATACTCCCTTGCATTGTCTACAAATTGAAGAACAGACTGGACCAGTTTTACCGCATTCACATTTCAAATCACAGACTTCCTTGCATTTACGAGGGATCATATGCAAAAGCTCAGCTGGAGCAGGTTGTAGAGTGGTAACGATTGGTTTGAGTTCAGATCCTACCTGTCCCCAACCCCATTCTCTAGCATTTAGGCTGCTTCCAAGCCACGTTTGAACTTGGTGATAAACTCTATTTGAATGTTGCTTTGACCGCACTTGTTGGTGGAAGAGAAGCTAATTCAAAAGCTCAATTCCATAATCTTCATTTAAAGTATACACTTGGTTATGTCAACTTTGTTTCACACGCTTTAACTCAACTTTAGCCGTATTGACAAGTGTGGGCGAACAATGGTATATATTAAAACATTAAGTTTTATGATGGTAAAAAGGCTGTTTTACCCTCTCCCGTACTATACATTATAGCTCTTATCAGATAAAAAAACAAAATTTGTCAGTAATAGGAACTATATGTTTAATTTTTGAAACTTATTCTGAAAATAGAAACCGTTAATGCTATAAATCCCCATTTTTTATATGAGGCTAATCTTCAGGGTCAGATTGGGAACTTCCGGCTAGTTGTTGGACAAAATATCTTACGAGGTGAATTATGTGTTTGAATGCGATCTACAATTGAAGCCTAATTACGTGTTCATCGGTTAAGTAGAACCGGAGTTATTAAACGTTCTCTCGATTTTGTCCGCCATTTTCCAATATGGCGGAAATTCCTCCAATGGGAGAGTGTGGGAGACCACACCACGTTACAGAGCGCCCAAAAATCTATAAGATCTGAAATTTTCAGCTTTGTTTCAATTTGTTCAGGGTTAAAACCTATTTTTCCTGTACTATAAAGCAGTCTCATCTCACTATCCATAGGCTATTTCAACCAAAAGGCATTAAGAAAAAACAATCGGATTATTATGACGCAACTATACGTAAAAAAAGGCCAATATTGGTCGCGCTGATATTTACCAATAAAACAGCGTAGCCATGCTAAAATATCGCAGATTGGGGTAGTTTTTAAAATTTAAAATTAAACATACTTAAAATTAATTTTTCTCAAAAACCTTAAAAATGGTCGTAGAAAAAGGTTTAAATTTTGATATAAAACCGTTCCCAAACGTAACAAACGAATATTTCATGTCAAAAAGGTGGCCACAAAATGGCTAAATTTGAAAAAAAACTCCATGTTATTTCTATGGGAAAATTTAACTTTTTCACCAAAAACACTGACAAATTTATGCAAATGAAAACCACCATTAGCAACTTTATTTTTTATACAATAAACTAATGGGTGTATCTTCTTGAAATTTTAACCACATATTGAGGGCCCGAATTGTAGTTCTGTGGAATATTTTCAAAGCAGTTAATAGCCCAGGACTTTTAGGTTTTGACCTAGAACATTTGAACATAAAGATGAAAATTGGTACATGTGTTATTTTCGAGCCAACAAAAAATATACTAAAAGTCCCCTGCTGTAGAGCGCGAGCTTTCACCGCCATCTTGGAAAATGGCCGCCGGGAGTGCCAGCTACAATGTATTCCACATTCTTCTTCAAAAATTATGAAAATTGGTACACATTATCACTGGAGCCACATGAGCATCATAGAAAAATTTTACAGCTCTGTGTTCGATAGTTTGGTCGCCATATTGGAAAATGGCCGCCATCAATGCTAGGTACAGTATATTTCACCATGTTGTTGGAAAATTATGAAAATTGACAGATATTATAATCAGAGCTGTGTAAACCTCATAGTAAAATATTGAAATCATTCATGAGATAGTTTGGCCGCCATGTTGGAAAATGGCCGCCGGGAATGTCATTTAGATACAGTATATTATTCATAAATTATGAAAATTGGTAATAATTATGTTGAAGACCGTCTAAACACAATTATTGAATATTGAAGACGTGCTACAGATAGTTTGGGCACCATCTTGGAAAATGACTGCTTGAAATACTAAATATATCTTTTCGAAATTCCTATATTGAGTAGATGATTTTCATTAACGTAATATACACCAAAAAATAGCCATCTCCAAGAAAATATTATCGACGCCATCTTTGAAAATGGCCACTCGAAAATTATTACCCTAAATTCTGATAGAAAGAAAAGTTATTCAAAGCTGTAATTCTGAACATGTTGATTAGGGTATATATTTTAATATGGGGGTTTATACATTCTCGTGTTGTCAAAGATTAGATTTAAGACAAATCTCTAACAGTTCGTTCATATTCATTTCGTCAGCCTGAAGATTTTTTTCACAATAATTGCATGTCAGAGGCCTTGATTAGGCGGAGCACCTAGCTGGGGGCTCGTCATATTCCAAATTGAACGCGCGGAAACGCCATCAAGGCACACGGGATCGGTCAGCGGCCCCAACAAACACCCCTTGAGCAGGTGACAAAAGCTGGACACCGTCAGCGGCGACCCCAGCAAGATGGTGGTCGGTGACAGGGAAGAATTAAGGCAGTAGGAGCCTCGAAGAGACGGAGGATTTCCCTCCAAGAAAATCAGTGCCACACGACCGAAACAATGCATCCGCGACCCTCAGAGGGTGGCCAATAGCGGGGTGAGCCAATTAAGGCAACACCTGGGCGGGGGCAAAGCGGCCGGGCAAAACCTTCAGGGAACGGGACAAGGAACGGTCTGAACCAACCGGCACACCGAACTCGGGCCCCCTCCGCCACAAGAAGCCCTTTTGCTCTGCCACAGTTCTTTACACAAGAGGTTCCGCAGTTACAGATAATGAGTATTAAACGTTGGTCTTGAGTGGCGTGAATGGGACTTAGGATTCGGGATCGCGAACCCATCCCCATTCTTCGCGGTTTAAATGGTTTCCTAGCTATTTTAGTAGCGGAATAGCTTGGTTCTTTTGCTAGACTATCACACCCGAAAATGGAACGTTTTCATTCTTAAATCTGAAACCATAACGGCACCAAGTAGAGAATCTCAAATGGAGGCATTTGAGAAAAAAAGGTTCAGAGAACACTTCTTTCATTTACATGCTGTAACTGGATGTGGTTATGATAAGGTGGGGTTTAAAGTAATGACAGAAAATCAACATCTTACAAATACGTTGAGAGTTTTTAATGAAAAGATTAAGTCAACAATAGCTAGGAAACGATTTAATCCCGAACAGTGGGGATGGGTTCGCTATCGCTATTTCGGTCAAAGACCCATTCACACCACTCTGATTCCTGCATCAGATATAGCTTCAGTGACTATTTTTAAAGATGGGGTCGATAACTTAGACTTGGAAATAGTTATTTTTATGGTGTTTAATGCGTTCATGAAAATAATCTACTCAGTAAAGACTAAAGAAATATCAAAAAAATTTATATATCGGTGATATATTAGGCATTTCACGCAGTCATTTTCCAAGATGGCGCCCAAACTATCAGCACGTCTTCAGTATTCAAGTATGATGTGTAGACGGTCTTCAACAATAAATTTACCAATTATCATAATTTTTGAAAAGTATACTGTATCTAAATGACATTCCCGGCGGCCATTTTCCAACATGGCGGCCAAACTATCTCATGAATGGTTTCAATATTTTATAATGAGGTTTACACAGCTCTGATTATAATATCTGTCAATTTTCATAATTTTCCAACAACATGGTGAAATATACTGTACCTAGCATTGATGGCGGCCATTTTCCAATATGGCGACCAAACTATCGAACACAGAGCTGTAAAATTTTTCAATGATGCTCATGTGGTCCCAGTCATAATGTGTACCAATTTTCATAATTTTTGAAGAAGAATGTGGAATACATTGTAGCTGGCACTCCCGGCGGCCATTTTCCAAGATGGCGGTGAAAGCTCGCGCTCTACAGCAGGGGACTTTTAGTATATTTTTTGTTGGGTCAAAAACAACACATGTACCAATTTTCATCTTTATGTTCAAATGTTCTAGGTCAAGCCCTTTTTTAGCCTATCTGTCCTGGCCTATAATACGATACAAAAAAAGTTATAACCAACCAAAAAACCATCCTTATATATTAAAGTCGGTATGAAGTCTTATCTAAGAGAGCTATCGCTCTCTTAGAATTTACGGGTCTTGAATCAATTAAATAATTGGTACCTTCATTAAAAACTATGAATTGGAAAATTTATTATCATTAACATATTTTCAAATGTTACATAAATGCCATCTGTTTTTACTGCCTTTGATTATAAAGAGCGTATAATGAATATAACAGATTGGAACCACGTGTCTAACTACAATATTAAAGAAGATATAAGCGATTAAGATTACTGACTGGATCCTAAAAGTCGGCTTAATTATGACGATGGCGAAACGGGGCTCTCGAATCCAATTGGACGAATCCGTCAGGTGGTGTAGTCCAATACAACTATTTCAACCTTTTCGTAGGGAATACTAACCCGTAGGGTTCATTTAGAGAACTGAATTGCTTTTATCTTCATCAATATTGTAGATAGACACGCGGTTCCAATTTGTAATATTCATTATTTTATGTGCTCTTTCGAATAAAGTCAAAAGAATTCTAACATGGAACGTTTCCTTTAAACTATTTTTAAGGTTTAAATTAATGGGCAGTGATTAAATGTTTTACAAGGAAAACATTTGTGATTAAAATACAAACAGTTACATATGAAAGCCAACAATTACAAATAAATCAACTTGAGTTACATTATTCTGAAGACAATTAAGAAAAATAGTGAAGCCGCGTTTGCAATTTCCACTTTGAAATTTCTTATGAAGTATTTAATTTCAACTATCCAGGTTTCAAATTATAAGTTTTAAACTTTTAATATATTTGAAGATATAGCCGAAATGCGATGAATATAACTGTCAGTGCAATTGTCAAAATTACATTTAACAACTTAGGCCATGCTCACACTTCGCTTGACACTTTAAAACCATTGTCAACGGTTTTTAAAGACATGTTGTTTAAAAATATTATTATGGCATTTTCCCATGAAAAATTTTCTTAAAGGCCGGCATTTCTACTTGAGGGTTCTACTTGAGCTGAAAATGTGCCGTGACCTAGTAACAAGGGAGATCCAAGCGACGTAAAATAAAAACGGTTCTACTTGCGCTGGAGACCGAGCAAAGCTTGGAATATATATTTTTGCACGGTATTCAGCTCAAGTAGAAATGTTTTTAATTTACGTCGCTCGGTTCTCCATTGTTACTCGGTGGCCTTACCTCCTGGTGTAGATGATATAATCCTCCACGTGTGAAAACTATCTATATCCGTTCAAAGAATTTCCATACTTAAAGGGGTTTTGTTTGGTAGGGGGATTTTTAAATTTAATCATTCCGTTAAACACAAACCATATTCATTAAACTTAATTCAGAGCCAGTTTCAGATAAAAAATAAGATAACGTTACGATTCCAATCTCTTTCTTGGTTCTTCTCAGACCTGGATCTTCTCAAATGATTTCTTAAAATAAATAATTCACAATTCAAAGGATTCCTTTTCGGGGATTAATTTACTTTTCTTCTTAGGTTTCCGTTCATCGCGCACTTTCATCATATCTTTTCTGATTTCACGGAAGGGGATTCAATTCCTTCAGCGATTAATTAACTTTTTTTTAACCCGAACGAATTCCACGGTCCATCTCCGGATGTCGCCAAATTCTACTTTACAAGTCTGAAGAGTGGTCACTCCTGACAGCGGTTTTTCTAACTTAATCTGCAAGGGGTTAGAGCTTTCTCGAGAACTTAGAGATTTTGGTCCACGTCAACTAAAGGGGTGGGGCGGGTCAACTGGGGATCAGAGCGACATTACGACGCCTTCTAAGCTTTCTTATCGGTATTTTGTGATCGGATTTTTTCTTTCTCCAAACGAATTGAATTTTAGAGAGGAAATGTCATTTAGCACGTGGATGTGATTTTCTTAGGCTTACCATGCTAGAGGGGTTATTTTATGTTTCTGTTTTGCTCCTTTTTTCAGGGTCAAATTTATTAACTTATACAGTCCAAAGGGGGACATAGGGCATATGAAAATGTTCTGGATCTTTCTATGTACTTTGCTAGTGACCTTGGGGATTATTTTTAACTAAAATTTTAAAGGAAAAGTTTATTAACCTAAGGAGAATTTAAAATTTTTATGCCATAATATTTTCGGGTGGTTTGAAACTTTGATGTGGTTACATATTCTAAAAATAGCTGACAACTATTTTAGCCCGGTGGAATTCAATACTTCATGTTTAAAGTCTGCAGACAGAATCTCCTCCTGGTTGTCCCGTAAAACAAAAGTTCAGTACGTAATTCCGTAAAAGTAATTAAAGCGTAAAGGCAAGTCCACACTGTTTTTTTCGCTTCGCGAGTTCGCTCGCTTAGCGCGCGCATTACGCTTCCGTCCACACCTAGAAATTTTGTATTTTTGTTCGCACGCTTCGCTCGCTTCTTACGCCGAGCGATGCGAAAATCTTTGAAATGCCAAAGATTTTCGCGTCGTTCGCAACCTCGCAGCCAATCAGTTGAGATGTTGAATTACGTCATTAATTTTTTGAGAGAAGTAGAAATCATATTAGATCAAAATGGTACAGAAATCATAGAATGCAGTTATAAATAAATAATTTTGTAATTTTCTAGCTCCTTTTATAAAGCCATAGAAAAATCCGTATAAACAAAAGAACAATATGAGAAATTTATTGTTCATCGTTAATTTATTCTTTGGTGGCTAGTACTAGGCCCGGTTGCCTGAACGCGTCACCATAGAAGGATCTTCTCATTGGTTTAAATGTATAGGCGTGGCGTCTGCGCTCTCTAGAAACCTTATGTGTAGACAGGACGCGTACAAGACAAGCGAACAGTGTGAGCGAAGCGCGCGAGCAAAGCTTGCAAACCAACTGTAGTGTGGATATACCTTTAAGGCCTCATTCACACCAACCGACTTTTGTCGTTGCGACCGCCGGGTCTAAGGTCGGACGAACCTATCGTTTCCCAAATTTCTTTGGAATGCTCAGACGTAACCGCGCTGTGTCGCGTCGGAAGACGTCTGAACATTCCATTGAATTTTGGGAAACGATACTTCCGTCCGACTTTTGACCCGGCGGTCGCAACGACAAAGGTCAGTTGGTGTGAATGAGGCCTAATAGTATAATACTACTTGCATACGACAAGTGAAACGTATCGGGATTTTCTGATTTGAAACCCTCTCGTGGCAGTAATAGTTAGCCTGGCAAAAGAATGGAATCACGGGGAAATGTTTAAACTATTCTGTGTTGTTCTTGTAGAGCCAACTATAAATACTTTCGAGTCTTCTTTCGGTTCGGCTACTGCGTTCCGCTGGCCATTAGGGACGTACTCAAACACGAAGGAACGAGAAAATGGTAGGAAATGGTTGACATTGGTGGCCGATTTTAAATGTGGCAATAAAATATTTCCGGTGATTTTTACTGATACTCACATGTCTTAAGGGGTTATTAATTTATAGAAAATTATATTAGTTTGACTTACTCGGATAAACCTGAACCTACCCCTTTAAATAGTATTTACTTCTAATGTGATAAGGGTGAACAAATTTGTTACAGGGGGAAAAAAAGACATGTGATTGTTATATGAAGACGTTTTTATTCTAAAGATAACTACATTTATGAAAGTCAAATACACTTGTTGAGTTACAAATAATATTTTTACCTTGACAATATTTTTGGGCATTGGTCATTTTTGAATGGATGTATTTCTATTGGGATTTACTAATTGGGAATACTAATTTTTCAAATAAGAATAAAGATGATTAAAATTATTTTTTAAACGAAAACGGGTCCTTGCTCGGGCCAAATGAAAACTAAACAAGTGAGAAAACCAAAACTATCTTTCCGTTGTTTACTTTTAACAACTTAGAATTTTCCAAATCCATAGGTATTCAGTAAGGCGAAATCCATATTTGTTTTAAATTCGTCGTATGATTTATGGATAGTAGGGAGACTTAACTGCAAGGAGCAGGTACTTGCTTCTGGGTATTTACCATCAGTATGAATAAAATTTATGGATGGTGTAACGTCAAATCCCAAGGGTGGTTCGCCATCCATTCCAGTGGTAAAAATTAAAACATCTTTGAGCTGTAGAGCGTAAGGATTTTCTTCCATGTCATAGATGTATTCTCGAAAGAAAGTCATTGTATCAACTTCCTTTTCAAATTGATTGCTGCCTCTTTCGGAATAATTAATGACTCCACACAATCTCAGAAACGTTGCGGCAGTTAACGATTCTTCAGTGGAGCAAAATATACTTTCGAAGGATTTGGGATTCCTCTTAATCATGTCGTACAAATTCAAGGTTTCAAGTCCAACAATGAATCTTGAACGTGCTTCAGAGCACCTAATTAGAACACACCCACGCAAGAGGTCATTTAATATTTCTAGTCTTAGAATTGCTTTGCTGCTTCCAGAAAAATATCTTAATTCTGACAGTTCTTCCCCGGCTTTCTGCAGGCTTTCTAGGGTTTGGCAATTCTGAAATCGATATAGTTTATCGCGAAGATCAAAATCTTGGACATCTTGAATGCTTAATGGGATTTTAGATGGGTCTTCAAACAACGACTTGTATGTCGTTTGTGAAAAACATCTTGGCCCTGGGCCTCCATGAATAAGGGAAAGCGAAACCGCCATTCCTGCATAGAAGTATAAATCCTCTTTCATAGCTGACAGACTCATGTTGAGGTACTTGCAGTTTTCAGTTCCACAGAAAAGATGACTTGAAAGAAGGTCCTTTAAAAGAAGGCGCAGAAATTCCCGTTTCGGTCCTCCAGCGTCAATTGCTCCTTCGGCGGTATGCAAAACGTCAGAAAAACACACGGAAATTTTGTTTTCTGGTCTAAACCCTTTCTTTTTAAATCCCCTTAATGCGCCATCTAAAATTCTTCTACGATTTATGTTGAAGAGAGATATTTTCTCGCAATTAATTTGTTGGGCGAGATCTTTTAAAATTTCTGAAGCGGAAATTTCAACTTCATCTTCTACATTCGAATTCTCTACATTTGAACCACCGCATGAGAAAGTCGGGTTTAAGAGCTCCTCTCCTTCAGGGCCAACGGCATCTTCAGATGAGTTAAGATCGTCGCTTATAAAACCAAGAAATTCAGTATACATATCTGATGTGTAAAAAGATTGTTCATTGTTAACTCCGGAAGAAGTTGATGGCAAATCTTGAGGCAGGCTAGTAGTGGAACATGATGGCAACAGAGAAACGTCGAGGCGTGGTTCAGTATTCGATTGATTTGTTCCGCTTTGCACATGTGGTTCAGTTTCAAGATCTTGGTCCATTTCATCGTGAGATTTAGCGACAATATTATTTTCGGACGAAGTACATGTGTTAATATCTGGTAATTCCTCGTCAGATACAATATCTTCGTCGCTTTTAGACAGAATAGTTCTTGATGGGCGGACGTACAAAACCCTCTGCTTCCAAATAGTAGAAATTGTAGCGCCAGATACAACCATGCCTTTTCCAAGCTTCGGTTTCACTAGGCGGCTTCTGCATGGAACTAATAATTCAAGGCTGCAAAAATAACAAGAAAGCATTAAACTCGTGCAATTGTGCCATTATGCTTAAAACAGAGGAAATATTTCGCGTCTAAAGATGACCCTATTTCCAAGACTCGGCCGCCGGTCTGTACACCAACCCAGCTACACATTACAGACACAGTTACTACAATAGCAGGATATGTATAAGCAACTTAAGCAATTATCTATATACTCTAGCTGTTAGGGCAAGGAAAAGTGTTGAACATAACTTCATAATATGTCAAGCCTTTTCGGTTTCGGTACTAGTCTATGACTAATGAGTCTGCCATAAAGCTTCAAGAGGTTATGGAGAAAGCCTTATTTTGCCACTTCCCCGTTTTATGAACTCCTGGTTACGTTTTAGCTAGTACCATGAGTTAATAATATGCTAGGTCCTTCAGGCAATTCATTTTTATACTCCCGCGTTTTCTCCCGGGCCGCCGGCTTCCCAACTATATGCGACACTCTGCGGCCGCCACTTGAACCAAGGAGGATCTGCTTGAACGAAAATTTTATTTACCGTTCTTTCCGGTTTTTCCCCGGAAGTGCGTGCAGTGGGAGCTAAAGAATGGTATTAGAGTTATTTAAGCAGCCGAATATTTCATTCAATAGTCGGAAGCCTCGGATCTCTGTTAATTAAACAGTCCAGACCTAACTCGATGGATTGGATTTTTTAATTCGCAATGGGATCGTTCTCTAATTTTTGAGACAAATGTATTTTAAACAGAACGGCATTATTCAAGGAAATTAGATCAAAACAGACAGAAAAGAGGGAGTTTTTTCGACAAGAGAGAGCGCAACATTCGGATTTTTTCCCGCCTCCCCCTTCCCCGCACGAAGTTGGAAGAAATCGATGGATGCACTACGCCTATGGAGTCTGAGTAACTTATAGGGAGCTAGCATATTATTAACTCATGTTAGCACGTATAAAAAAGTTACCAACTCGGTATCATCGTTGATTTTCTCATGAAATTCGTCTCGAATCTCTTGTAATATCTGATCCTGTGTCCAGGACTTTTTAAACGTCATCGCATCCACAATAAGTCCGGCTTTATGCAACTCAAGTTTCCTAGATCCTTTTGGCACGGTCTCACAGCTAGGACCATCTAAGAGAACCACCTCTTTTTGAAAGGAAGCCTCATCCTTTTGGTTTCTCTTCCTCTAAATATTATTTTTCAATTATTCAACTTCTAATATTTAAAACAGTACCATAATTACCTAGCAATAGTTTTCCTTGTAGTCTCGTAAAATTGAAGGTTGCTGCCTTGGTCCTGGTAAATTATCGAGTTCGCGATTCGTATTAGGCCTAAATACATGTCTTAATTCAGTCCCAATCGCTCCTTCACTTGAATTTCTATCAACGGCATTCCCACGATTTGGTACGGGTAAAGCCGTTACATTAGAATTCAGCGTCTCTAATAGTCTTTCACTTCCGATAGCAATTATACTTTGTAAAGTTTCTCTTAAAACTGACTGATCTAATGTATCTCGTCTATTGGAGTCCATCAGGTTAATTCCTGTACTTCTAGAAATAACTGAAAAACTTCTACAGTTAAGTTTGCTTAGCTAAGTCAAAGATCCAAGACGCAATGCCCTTTCTTTAGTATATTGCTGCTAAGCGGTACTGCTCGGTCGCCCTGGTGGAAACTTCCAAAATCGTGGGAAAAAATCTGTTCAACTGCAACCGAAGTTTTAAAGTACGGGTAAACTACATAGCGTGGGAAAGTATTTTTCTCTCTAGGTTCTAAAAGGCTGGTTTGCACGGGCCAAATTTCCGAATAATAAAGGCTGGTTTTCACTGACCAAAGGTTTCACAAAACCATAAAAAAAATTCCCGAAAATGTTTCGGAAAGTAACTTAACAAAACGTTAAACTGTTTTCACTGAAACTTGTAGTTTACACTTTTTTTATAAAACCTGTAATGCACACATTTTAACATAGATTAGTTAAAATCGTAATGCGTAGATGTTAACATAGGTTAGTTAAAATTGTAATTAGACCACCTTTGGGCATTGTTCGACGGCAGACCGGCCGGCGCCGCTTACCAGTGTACCTCTCTTTCTTTGCTTAAGTTTTAACACGTTAAAGTATGACAATACACTGAAAGGTAAAGCTTTCCCCATCCGATTCCATTTCTACCGTGTTTTTCACTTTTCGGTTTATTTGTTTTTACTTTGCGCGACCATCGGAGAGGCTAATCCCTTGACGCAACATACAATTTTATGGTACAACTCATGGTATGGTCAATATAAATATTTTGTACTATGTAAATTTATGTAAATAAGTAAATGACAAATTAATGATTACAATTTATTATTAGTATTTGAATGATTAATGATAATAAGTTAATTTCGTGAACTTGGAGTGGTAGTTGGTTTTGTTTTGTGCTTGACTATCGAAGGTGTTAGTATTTAAAGGGAGGCCGACGTGGTAAGTCGTCCTTATCCAAGTTTAGGTAAGATGATATAGCCAAGAGAAACAACACAAACCACAAATTTGTCCATTATTGATGTCCATTCCTAAATTATAGATGTCCGTCCCTAAATTATTGATGTCCGTCCCTAAATTATTGATGTCCGTCCCTAAATTATTGATGTCCGTTTCTAAATTATTGATGTCCGTTCGTAAATTATTGATGTCCGTTTCTAAATTATTGATGTCCGTTCCTAAATTATTGATATCCGTTCCTAAATTATTGATATCCGTTCCTAAATAATTGATATCCGTTCTTAAATTATAGATATCCGTTCCTAAATTATTGATGTCCGTTCCTAAATTATTGATGTCCGTTCCTAAATTATTGATGTCCGTTCCTAAATTATTGATGTCCGTTCCTAAATTATTGATATCCGTTCCTAAATTATTGATGTCCGTTCCTAAATTATTGATGTCCGTTCCTAAATTATTGATGTCCGATCCTAAATGATTGATGTCCGATCCTAAATGATTGATATCCGTTCCTAAATTATTGATGTCCGTTCCTAAATTATTGATGTCCGTTCCTAAATTATTGATATCCGTTCCTAAATTATTGATGTCCGTTCCTAAATTATTGATTTCCGTTCTTAAATTATTGATATCCGTTCTTAAATTATTGATATCCATTTTAAGTGAATTTTGTCCGAAACGGCGCCCCATAATGTTAGGTTAGGTTAGTAATATTTTATAAATCATTTAACAATGTTACGCCTTTTCCAAAATATTGAGGTTTAGCTTCATTGACTTCTCCAATAATATGCCTTTTCCAAAACATTACTGTTATATTAGGTTAGGTTTGGTTAAGTTAGGTTAGTAATATTTATATACTAACTTGATACTAGGTTTTACTTTTGACTAACATTTGATTCTATGAGATTCAAATACTTGGATATCTGAAAAGATTTCTGTTAAAAAGAGTGTAAATTTTTACATTTTGAAGTAGAAATATTGCGAAGCGGAAAATAACATAGGCCTTTTCAATGTGATTTAGTTATTAGTGTGGAAAAGATCTGTAGATTGATCGTGATCTTTGCGAGCTATACAGCATTTTAATATTTAATACATCAAAAACATTACAATTGAAGAATAGGTTTTGTTTATTTTACATACGGTCTACATTTTATCAGCTCTCAACGATTTTCAGTCCATTTTATTCTCTTTATAGGGCCGAATTCTCTACCTAATTGTATTTTTTTAAGAGAAAATAAGATGCAAACGCGTACTATTTTTAAAATGACGCTCATGTTTCTTGTTTAAATATTTTACCAAAGTAATTTTGGTGAAAAAAGTAAGATAAGAATTTCTTTAAATAATTGATGTTTTATAATCATGTCTTGAAAAGTGAAAATTTGAATATCTGTTACTTCAGGCAGGTAATTTTCTACACTTAGCTTTTACGACTCTACTAGATTTAAGGTAAATTAGTGACGAATAAAATAATTAATTTCAGTGATATTTATTCAATTAATTAAGAAAAACCTCCTAATTACGTCTGGACTCGAGAGGTTTATTTTGGGTTATCAACTTTTTTATTTTAGCATCCTCTGGGAATTTTACCACATTTAAAAAGAAATGAATTCTGAGAACGGCGGTGTAACAATAGGACATAGTGCCCTAAGAGTGTGGTCTCTGAAAATGCGCAACGCTTTCGTTGATACAATTCAGAATGGTGAAAACATAAACAGTTTCGGCCCATTTTTTACAAAAGAGGACGACAGATGGTTTTTGTCCAACACCTTATTCATGGTACGATTAAAAGAAATTTTACATTTTAGAGCAGTTTTCAAATCCATCGATTCATTCGTATGACTTGTACGTTTATCTAATATGAAATGACGCCACACTGATGACATTTGAAGGGTTTTTAAACATTGTGAATGCGTTGATGTCTAATCAAATGACTCTTAAGCGTACTTGCATATTCACACTGATGACATTTGAAGGGTTTTTCAGCACTGTGAATGCGTTGATGTGTAATCAAATGATCCTTACGCGCACATGCATATTCACACTGATCACACTTGAATGGTTTTTCACCACTGTGAATGCGTTGATGTGCGATCAAATTACCCTTGTTAGTGCTGGCAAAGTCACACTGATCACATTTGAATGGTTTTTCACCACTGTGAATGCGTTGATGTCTAATCAAATGACTCTTAAGCGTACTTGCATATTCACACTGATGACATTTGAAGGGTTTTTCAGCACTGTGAATGCGTTGATGTGTGATCAAATGATCCTTACGCGCACATGCATATTCACACTGATCACATTTGAATGGTTTTTCACCACTATGAATGCGTTGATGACTGATCAAATCACTCTTACGCGCACTTGCATATTCACACTGATGACATTTGAATGGTTTTTCACCACTGTGAATGCGTTGATGCGCGATCAAATGACTCTTACGCACACACGCATAGTTACACTGATCACATTTGAAAGGTTTTTCACCACTGTGAATGCGTTGATGCGCGATCAAATGATCCTTACGCGCACATGCATAGTTACACTGATCACATTTGAAAGGTTTTTCACCACTGTGAATGCGTTGATGCGCGATCAAATGATCCTTACGCGCACATGCAAAGTTACAGTGATCACATTTGAATGGTTTTTCACCACTGTGAATGCGTTTATGTCTGATCAAATGACTCTTGTTCGTGCTGGCAAAGTCACACTGACCACATTTGAAGCGTTTTCCTTTGTTAACTTTTATAATGTGACGTTGTAGACGTCTTTTATATTCAGTAGAATATTTGAACCGAGTTGAACGTTTCTTCCTGATTTTACCTACAAAAACGTAAAAACTCCATATATCCTTTCCAATTTTGTATCAATAATACAATAATAACATCCAAGGGCATTTCATAATAAAAGGTCTTTAATAAGAACGTCCTGAACTCACCAAAAACATCTCTGTAAAAATATGCCAAGTTGTTTGGCCGTAAAAAGAAGTGAGATCTAAAATACGGCCAAGTTATTATCTCCAGGTGAACCAACATTATATTCGACTTAAAACTTCTCAAGAATGTTTTTCTGACTTGGCCATTTGCATATCAAGGATTCGTTTAATTCCAGATATGGATCGAAATTAAAATATTAAATCAAATTGGTCAAATATTCTTGATAAGCCTTTGTGGTTAAACTTGTAATTTCCGTTATTAACCTTCACGGGTGCAAAGAAGAAAGATGCAAGTTTGGAATGCTAATGGCCAAGTCAGAAAAACATTCTTGAGAAGTTTTAAGTCGAATATAATGTTGGTTCACCTGGAGATAATAACTTGGCCGTATTTTAGATCTCACTTCTTTTTACGGCCAAACAACTTGGCATATTTTTACAGAGATGTTTTTGGTGAGATTTCACTCCTTTTTGTACGTGCATGTTCTTGTAGATTTATAGAAGTAGGATTATGAAGTGAAATAAACATTTGTACTTTTAGATTTTTATTTGTTCTTTCCAAGAGTTTTACTTGGCTTTGCCTTTTTCAACTTTTTTGCATTCAACTTTCTTTTTTTTTCTCAGGCTGTGATAATTGTTAACCGTAATTCTATTCGAAGAACACAATATTGTGGCAAGTAACACTTATAATCAACAGAATAGATTTAAGAAAAACTAAATGAATCAAAACACGCTTAGAACCATTTCAGACGAAATGAAAAGGAAATGAGTAAAAAATTTAATTACTAAAACATTATGAAAAAAACATAAATTTTGCAATAATAAGAAAGAATCATATTAGTAAAAAATATTAATATTAAAAGACGAAAAAATTAAATTATAATGTCCTATTACGAGGGGATATAAATTATAAAACCCCCATTTCAGGGGTTAACAGGTGAAAATTCCCGCTTTTGGGACTTTTTCCTTTCTTTGTATGCTAAGTCCTACTTGTATGACAAATTTTATCATTCCCGCAACACCGGAAGTGCCCTAGAGGTTTAGATGATGACTCTAATTCTAAACCCCCATTTCAGGGGCTTAAAGGGGAAAACTCCCGCTTTTGGGACTTTTCCCTTTCTTTGTATGCTAAGTCCTACTTGTATGCCAAATTTTATCATTCCCGCAACACCGGAAGTGCCCTAGAGGTTTAGATGATGACTCTAATTTTAAACCCCCACTTCAGGGGCTAAAAGGGGGAAACTCCCGCTTTTGGGACTTTTCCCTTTGCTTGTATGCTTAGTGGTACAAGTATGCCAAATTTCATCATTCTAGCACCACCGGAAATGCCCTAAAGGTATAGATGATGACTCTAATTTTAAACCCCCATTTCAGGGGCTAAAAGGGGGAAACTCCCGCTTTTGGGACTTTTCCCTTTCTTTGTATGCTAAGTCCTACTTGTATGACAAATTTTATCATTCCCACAACACCGGAAGTGCCCTAGAGGTTTAGATGATGACTCTAATTTTAAACCCCCACTTCAGGGGCTAAAAGGGGGAAACACCCGCTTTTGGGACTTTTCCCTTTGCTTGTATGCTTAGTGGTACAAGTATGCCAAATTTCATCATTCTAGCACCACCGGAAATGCCCTAGAGGTATAGATGATGACTCTAATTTTAAACCCCCATTTCAGGGGCTAAAAGGGGGAAACTCCCGCTTTTGGGACTTTTCCCTTTGCTTGTATGCTTAGTGGTACAAGTATGCCAAATTTCATCATTCTAGCACCACCGGAAATGCCCTAGAGGTTTTGATGATGTGTCAGTCAGTCAGTCAGTCAGTCAGTCTCATAATGTGTCATTTTCACATAGGATTATCACAGAAACCAAATGAGTTAGAAAGCTGGAAGTTGGAGGACTTCTTAGGATTAACACTGTGCCCTTGAGGTGCAAATATGAGTGGTGTACTATTCCCCAGTACCGAGTTAAGAGGGGGTCAAAATGAGGCTGAAATGTTTCGGGTAAAGGATTGCTGGTAGTGCACGACAACTTGGCGGGTGCACTGCCGTGCACCCAGATGAAAGATTAGGAAAGATGGAAACAGAGCTCGTCGAACGATGCTTTCGGATAAAAATCGCAGACACCTTTATAGGCTATTCCCGACTATTCTGAGGGCCGGATTAAGCAATTTTGCAACCGGGGCCGAGATAATACGCGCCCCCTTAAGCCGGGAAAATAGAACATGAAATGTTTCTAAGGGGGAATAGTTTAAGTCAATGCGCCCCCAACAAGCCTTGCGCCCGGGGACCAGTGCCCCCCCCCCACCTAATCCAGTCCTGTGATCATGGCGTGCTTTGATCGAAACTTTTGACGACACACCTCAAATGCCCAAGATTTTCCCTAATTTGGAGCAAATGCCTCACTCAAGTAAAAGGTTTTCCCCTTTTCACCTAGATAGTGTTGTAAATTAGAGATAATACCGGTTGTTTTTTATCTATATCCAGATTCTATTTTCTATACTTGTGTTTTTTATGCATCGCGGTCATTCTTGTAATCTTTATTTTTTATCGCGATGCCTTAACTATATAACCGGATAACATTCCGATAACGTTTGTCAGTTCCCAGTTATCTGTTCTCAGATATCAGTTGTCAGTAGCGTTCCCGGAAATTAACTTAAATGTTTCAATTAAATTAATAAAGTGTTTTTAACCAATTAAACCCAGACTCGTTCATGCGTCAAACAACAACAGGTTATGGGCCCAGCACGCTTCCACTGCGCAGAGGTTTAGAAGTCATACGAAGTTCAACGCCGGGAAGATTATCCTGAAGGTGCGGAGTCAGAAGAAGAATGGCCGGAAATCACCTGGGACGAATCGAGACGTTAACGAAAGATAATTATGATACCTGGAAAATGCAAGTGGAAGCCCTGCTTCAAAAGAACGACCTCTGGGAGTACGTAGATGGAACTTCAACAAGGCCAACTCTGGTACGGGGAACGGAAGGCAACGCCCAGGCGGTCGCTACCTGGGACAGTAATGATCGAAAAGCAAGAGCGGACCTAATCTTGTCGATCAGTCCGTCGGAGTTGAAGCAAGTAAAGAATTGCAAGACCTCACGGGAAGTATGGCAGAAGCTCGAATCCATCTACCAGTCCAGTGGACCTGCCCGGAAAGCCACGCTGCTGAAGAAACTGACCCTCAAGAAAATGAAGGAGGGAGAAGATGTCCGGGATCACGTCCGAGAATTTTTCGATGCAGTAGACAATTTGGCTGACATGGGAGTAGCTGTAAACAACGACCTACTGGCCATTATGTTGTTATACAGTCTACCAGAATCGTACGAGAACTTCCGGTGTGCAATAGAGTCCAGGGATACGTTACCTGATCCAGAAGCCTTAAAAATAAAGATCCTGGAGGAATCGGACGCCAAGAACTCCAGGGAAGACGAACCCGTGCAGAATGCGAAGATGGGCAGTAACCACTTTTCCCGGACAACTGCAGAAAGGGGTAGAGGAAGAGGTTCATGTGGACGAGGAAGCACGACCTTTAAGTACAAGTGTCATGGATGCAGGAAACCCGGCCACAAGGTAGCCGATTGCCCCGACAAAAACAATGGTTCAGGCATAAGAACCAGAAAGAAAGAAAACGCCCATCATATACTGGCAGAAAATTTGGCCGAGGAAGAATTCGCACTGCACCTGAAGGCTGATCAAGATTCCTGGTGCCTGGACAGCAGAGCCACCTCACATATGACTTCCAAGAGAGACTGCTTCAATGATTACGAAGAGACCACGAAATCTTTAAACCTGGCCACTACAGAGTCAACGAAGATACGAGGTGTTGGCGAAGTAAAAGTACCCGCAACGAATGGCAGCGACAATCGGATTCTTCGCCTGGAACGAGCCCTTCATGTCCCGGATTTAAGAACAAATCTCCTATCCATTGCCAAGATGACAGACAAAGGACATGAGGTCACATTCAAGAAGTCGCGGGCCTGGATTAAAACGGCAACCGGGGAAGTGATTGCAGTTGCTGACAGAGTTGGAGACCTTTATTTCCTGAGAAAGGCTGAAGAAACTGTCCATGCAGTGCAAGCGGAAATAAAGCCTAGAAGCAACCTGGAGAACTGGCATTTCCTACTCGGTCACTTGAACGAGAGAAGTTTAAAGGAAATGGCCCGGAAGAATTTGGCTACGGGACTCAACATTGAAAAAGATGGGAGCCTGGGAATCTGCCAAATCTGTATCAAAGGAAAGCAATCGAAGGAGCCGTTCCTGAAAAACGAAGATAGCCGAACCTCGCATGTCCTGGAAATAGTACACTCTGACGTATGCGGGCCGATGAGAGTAACGTCGATGAGCGGAGCCAAGTACATCGTCGTTTTCGCTGATGATTATTCCCGGTGGAGTGAAGTCAGTTTTTTAAAACACAAGAGCGAAGTGTTGAAAGCCTTCAAAGAATTCAAGCATCGAGCTGAAGTGGAAACCGGGAGAAAAATCAAGATATTGCAGTCCGATAACGGAACCGAATACTGCAACAATGAATTCGACAGATTCCTGAAAGACTCTGGGATAAAAAGAAGACTCACCGTTTCATACACCCCGGAACAGAATGGCATTGCTGAAAGAAAGAACAGAACACTCCTGGATATGGCCCGATGTATGATGATACAAGCGCAAATTCCACCATCATTCTGGGCAGAAGCGATGGCCACGGCTAATTACATTCGAAACCGTTGTCCTTCCCGGAGCATAAATGGAGAAGTACCATTTGCCAGATGGACCGAAAAGAAGCCATCCCTGCAACATTTGAAGATTTTCGGCGACAAAGCTTTGCTGTTGGACGAAAATAAAAGGAAGGGGAAGTTTGCAGCCAGGAGCAAAGAATGCGTTTTCGTCGGCTATTCTCAAGTCTGGAAGGCCTATCGACTCTGGGTTCCGTCCGAGAAGCAAATTTACCGAAGTCGAAATGTCAAGTTCCAGGGAGAATTTAATAAACAAGGCGGATATGATGATTTCGTCACTCCAGAAGTCAACCTGAAATACGGAAGCAAAGCTAAAGGCGAAATCGAAGTCCCGGCCACTACACACGCTGCAAAACCGTCAGGCAGAGAAGAATTCAAAGAAGTCAAAAAGGAGTTCAAAGATGAAACCCCGGAAGAATCTAATGACCAGGAAAACGAGGACATCTTCGAAGAGCCCTCAGAAACCCTCATTCTGAAGAAAGGTCCCGGAAGACAGAAGAAAATAAGAACTGGAGTACCCGGACGACCGAAGAAATCGTTCAACATGATTCCGAGCGTCTCAGAAGAGTCTACTGAAGAGGCTACTGACGAGCAAGAAACCCTGTCCGATGAGTCAGCAAACCTAGAACCTTTGTCCATGAAGCAAGCCCTGGCTTCTCCGTACGCAAACGATTGGAGGAAAGCAGTAACGGAAGAGTTCGTTTCGCTTATCAAGTGCGAAACCTGGGACATCGTTGACTTTCCGGAAAACCAGAAGGTCCTTGGAAATCGTCTAGTCTTCCGAACGAAGTACTTACCCAGCGGAGAAGTAGAGAAAAGGAAAGCCAGGCTCGTAGCGAAAGGTTTTGCCCAGAGACCAGGGATCGACTACCAAGAGACGTTCGCACCCGTCATTAGATCCAGCTCCATAAGACTGCTTATGGCCCTTGCTGTGGAAATCGGTTTGGAAGTCCACCAAATGGATGTCGTCACGGCCTATCTTAATGGCGAACTCGAGGAAGAAATATATATGGTCGTCCCGGAAGGACTAACAGAATCTCTCGAAGAAATCGTCAAGTCAACCCGGTTCGACAAGTCAATCATTGCCAGAGCAAAGAAATGGACCAGCGACCTGGAAGAAGAGGGACATAAAGTCTGTCGTATCAAGAAATCCCTCTACGGCCTAAAACAATCGGGCCGTCAATGGTACAAGAAGTTACATCAAAGACTTTCGGAGATTGGAATGAAACCATTGAAGAGCGACCCCTGCTTATACGTTTTACGAGTCGCGGAAGATGTTATGATCATTGGAGTCTACGTAGACGATCTGATCCTTGCAAGCAACAACCCGGATTGGATGATTGATGTAAAGCTTGAACTTGGGAGAAAATTCGATATGAAGGACCTGGGGCCAATCCATCACTGTCTCGGAATGGAATTTCACCAAGATCTAAAACAAAATACCATCCGGATTTCCCAAGCGAAATATGCAGAAACGGTTCTGAAACGTTTCAACATGCAAGACTCCAAAGCAATAGCGACTCCAATGGATGCCAACAACAAGTTGCAAAATCCAGAACACCCAGCAGCAGAAGACATCAGTCGAATTCCGTATCATTCTCTGGTCGGCTCTCTCATGTACCTGGTAGTGTCATCACGACCGGATATGGCGTATTCAGTCAGCGCATTGAGCCAGTTCAATACAAGTTACGACGAAACTCATTGGATTGCCGGGAAAAGAGTTCTGAGATACCTGAAGGGAACTCTTCATCATGGGTTGCTTTATCGGAAGACCGGATTGCCAATCCAGGGTTTCGTTGATGCAGACTATGGAGGCTGTCCGAAAGATAGGAAATCATATACTGGATATGTTTTCAAACTAGCCGGCGCTGCAGTATCCTGGGAAGCCCGGAAACAGCGAACTGTTGCCTTGTCCAGTACAGAAGCAGAATATATGGCAATGTCCGACGCAACCAAAGAAGCCATATATCTCAAGGGACTTCTCAACGAATTTGGAGTATCAGTTCAGGCGATCGAGCTGTACAACGACAACCAGGGTCCCCAGAAACTCGTTCAGAATCCTGTTTTCCATGCCAGAACGAAGCGCATTGTATCCGGCACCACTTCATTCGAGACACCTACGACCAGGGACATATAGCCTTGCAGTATCTACCAACAGAGGAAATGCCAGCCGACATCTGTACAAAGAGCCTGTTCCATCCGAAGCACCTCTTCTGCGTCAAAGCCCTTGGACTGGAAATAATTAAATGACCACCCCCTGGATAGAAGATTGAAACCACCGATATTAAGAGGGACTGTTGTAAATTAGAGCATGGATGAAAAAAAACTAACAGGGATAAATCACGGCGGTAAAATGTTTGTTCGAAACGCACCCTCGCGGCCGAAATTATAAGAACCGGAAACATTCAATTTACCGATTCAATCACGGGGTCAAGTCGGTTGTTGTTTCGTCTGCTTTTTGTACCCACGTAATCGTAACCGGGAATGTTTGCTGTTCTCGCGGTTACGGCGAGCTCAGCCGCCGGCGGCTCGGGAATCGGGATTCCGCTGATACCTAGTCAAGGCTTAGAGTAGTTTTCAAGTCTACTATTATTCGCAGAGCTATTTTTCTGTTGAAATTAAAAAAAACTTATAATATTTAGTTGAAGACTTTAAATGACTCGATAAGTTTCGAAACTTTAGCTTTAAAACGTTGAATATAACGTATGCAAGTTACCAACCCTAACAAATCATACGAAGATTCTCAAACGTCTAAAGTTGGAATCGACATTTTTAAATTAAAGTTCCCGAGGTTACCACGAGATGGCAAAATTTCTATAAATCTACTTCCGAATTTGAATCGGTAAATGAGCTAAAAAAAATCGAAATCAAATCTGGCAGCCTTGTTGGTAACAAACGTGTTTCCCTCTTAGTAATGTAAAGTCTACGAGTTTGATTTATCCCTGTTAGTTTTTTTTCATCCATGATTAGAGATAGTACCGGTTGTTTTTTATCTATATCCAGATTCTATTTTCTATACTTGTGTTTTTTATGCATCGCGGTCATTCTTGTAATCTTTATTTTTCATCGCGATGCCTTAACTATATAACCGGATAACATTCCGATAACGTTTGTCAGTTCCCAGTTATCTGTTCTCAGATATCAGTTGTCAGTAGCGTTCCCGGAAATTAACTTAAATGTTTCAATTAAATTAATAAAGTGTTTTTAACCAATTAAACCCAGACTCGTTCATGCGTCAAACAACAACAGGTTATGGGCCCAGCACGCTTCCACTGCGCAGAGGTTTAGAAGTCATACGAAGTTCAACGCCGGGAAGATTATCCTGAAGGTGCGGAGTCAGAAGAAGAATGGCCGGAAATCACCTGGGACGAATCGAGACGTTAACGAAAGATAATTATGATACCTGGAAAATGCAAGTGGAAGCCCTGCTTCAAAAGAACGACCTCTGGGAGTACGTAGATGGAACTTCAACAAGGCCAACTCTGGTACGGGGAACGGAAGGCAACGCCCAGGCGGTTGCTACCTGGGACAGTAATGATCGAAAAGCAAGAGCGGACCTAATCTTGTCGATCAGTCCGTCGGAGTTGAAGCAAGTAAAGAATTGCAAGACCTCACGGGAAGTATGGCAGAAGCTCGAATCCATCTACCAGTCCAGTGAACCTGCCCGGAAAGCCACGCTGCTGAAGAAACTGACCCTCAAGAAAATGAAGGAGGGAGAAGATGTCCGGGATCACGTCCGAGAATTTTTCGATGCAGTAGACAATTTGGCTGACATGGGAGTAGCTGTAAACAACGACCTACTGGCCATTATGTTGTTATACAGTCTACCAGAATCGTACGAGAACTTCCGGTGTGCAATAGAGTCCAGGGATACGTTACCTGATCCAGAAGCCTTAAAAATAAAGATCCTGGAGGAATCGGACGCCAAAAACTCCAGGGAAGACGAACCCGTGCAGAATGCGATGTTGGGCAGTAACCACTTTTCCCGGACAGCTGCAGAAAGGGGTAGAGGAAGAGGTTCATGTGGACGAGGAAGCACGACCTTTAAGTACAAGTGTCATGGATGCAGGAAACCCGGCCACAAGGTAGCCGATTGCCCCGACAGAAACAATGGTTCAGGCATAAGAACCAGAAAGAAAGAAAACGCCCATCATATCCTGGCAGAAAATTTGGCCGAGGAAGAATTCGCATTGCACCTGAAGTCTGATCAAGATTCCTGGTGCCTGGACGGCGGAGCCACCTCACATATGACTTCCAAGAGAGACTGCTTCAATGATTACGAAGAGACCACGAAATCTTTAAACCTGGCCACTACAGAGTCAACGAAGATACGAGGTGTTGGCGAAGTAAAAGTACCCGCAACGAATGGCAGCGACAATCGAATTCTTCGCCTGGAACGAGCCCTTCATGTCCCGGATTTAAGAACAAATCTCCTATCCATTGCCAAGATGACAGACAAAGGACATGAGGTCACATTCAAGAAGTCGCAGCCCTGGATTAAAACGGCAACCGGGGAAGTGATTGCAGTTGCTGACAGAGTTGGAGACCTTTATTTCCTGAGAAAGGCTGAAGAAACTGTCCATGCAGTGCAAGCGGAAATAAAGCCTAGAAGCAACCTGGAGAACTGGCATTTCCTACTCGGTCATTTGAACGAGAGAAGTTTGAAGGAAATGGCCCAGAAGAATTTGGCTACGGGACTCAACATTGAAAAAGATGGGAGCCTGGGAATCTGCCAAATCTGTATCAAAGGAAAGCAATCGAAGGAGCCGTTCCTGAAAAACAAAGATAGCCGAACCTCGCATGTCCTGGAAATAGTACACTCTGACGTATGCGGGCCGATGAGAGTAACGTCGATGAGCGGAGCCAAGTACATCGTCCTTTTCGCTGATGATTATTCCCGGTGGAGTGAAGTCAGTTTTTTAAAACACAAGAGCGAAATGTTGAAATCCTTCAAAGAATTCAAGCATCGAGCTGAAGTGGAAACCGGGAGAAAAATCAAGATATTGCAGTCCGATAACGGAACCGAATACTGCAACAATGAATTCGACAGATTCCTGAAAGACTCTGGGATAAAAAGAAGACTCACCGTTCCATACACCCCGGAACAGAATGGCATTGCTGAAAGAAAGAACAGAACACTCCTGGATATGGCCCGATGTATGATGATACAAGCGCAACTTCCACCATCATTCTGGGCAGAAGCGATGGCCACGGCTAATTACATTCGAAACCGTTGTCCTTCCCGGAGCATAAATGGAGAAGTACCATTTACCAGATGGACCGGAAAGAAGCCATCCCTGCAACATTTGAAGATTTTCGGCGACAAAGCTTTGCTGTTGGACGAAAATAATAGTAAGGGGAAGTTTGCAGCCAGGAGCAAAGAATGCGTTTTCATCGGCTATTCTCAAGTCTGGAAGGCCTATCGACTCTGGGTTCCGTCCGAGAAGCAAATTTACCGAAGTCGAAATGTCAAGTTCCAGGGAGAATTTAATAAACAAGGCGGATATGATGATTTCGTCACTCCAGAAGTCAACCTGAAATACGGAAGCAAAGCTAAAGGCGAAATCGAAGTCCCGGCCACTACACACGCTGCAAAACCGTCAGGCAGAGAAGAATTCAAAGAAGTCAAAAAGGAGTTCAAAGATGAAACCCCGGAAGAATCTAATGACCAGGAATACGAGGACATCTTCGAAGAGCCCTCAGAAACCCTCATTCTGAAGAAAGGTCCCGGAAGACCGAAGAAAATAAGAACTGGTGTACCCGGACGACCGAAGAAATCGTTCAACATGATTCCGAGCGTCTCAGAAGAGGCTACTGACGAGCAAGAAACCCTGTCCGATGAGTCAGCAAACCTAGCTATCTTATCAGAACCTTTGTCCATGAAGCAAGCCCTGGCTTCTCCGTACGCAAACGATTGGAGGAAAGCAGTAACGGAAGATTTCGTTTCGCTTATCAAGTGCGAAACCTGGGACATCGTTGACTGTCCGGATATGACGTCTAGTCTTCCGAACGAAGTACTTACCCAGCGGAGAAGTAGAGAAAAGGAAAGCCAGGCTCGTAGCGAAAGGTTTTGCCCAGAGACCAGGGATCGACTACCAAGAGACGTTCGCACCCGTCATTAGATCCAGCTCCATAAGACTGCTTATGGCCCTTGCTGTGGAAATCGGTTTGGAAGTCCACCAAATGGATGTCGTCACGGCCTATCTTAATGGCGAACTCGAGGAAGAAATATATATGGTCGTCCCGGAAGGACTAACAGAATCTCTCGAAGAAATCGTCAAGTCAACCCGGTTCGACAAGTCAATCATTGCCAGAGCAAAGAAATGGACCAGCGACCTGGAAGAAGAGGGACATAAAGTCTGTCGTATCAAGAAATCCCTCTACGGCCTAAAACAATCGGGCCGTCAATGGTACAAGAAGTTACATCAAAGACTTTCGGAGATTGGAATGAAACCATTGAAGAGCGACCCCTGCTTATACGTTTTACGAGTCGCGGAAGATGTTATGATCATTGGAGTCTACGTAGACGATCTGATCCTTGCAAGCAACAACCCGGATTGGATGATTGATGTAAAGCTTGAACTTGGGAGAAAATTCGATATGAAGGACCTGGGGCCAATCCATCACTGTCTCGGAATGGAATTTCACCAAGATCTAAAACAAAATACCATCCGGATTTCCCAAGCGAAATATGCAGAAACGGTTCTGAAACGTTTCAACATGCAAGACTCCAAAGCAATAGCGACTCCAATGGATGCCAACAACAAGTTGCAAAATCCAGAACACCCAGCAGCAGAAGACATCAGTCGAATTCCGTATCATTCTCTGGTCGGCTCTCTCATGTACCTGGTAGTGTCATCACGACCGGATATGGCGTATTCAGTCAGCGCATTGAGCCAGTTCAATACAAGTTACGACGAAACTCATTGGATTGCCGGGAAAAGAGTTCTGAGATACCTGAAGGGAACTCTTCATCATGGGTTGCTTTATCGGAAGACCGGATTGCCAATCCAGGGTTTCGTTGATGCAGACTATGGAGGCTGTCCGAAAGATAGGAAATCATATACTGGATATGTTTTCAAACTAGCCGGCGCTGCAGTATCCTGGGAAGCCCGGAAACAGCGAACTGTTGCCTTGTCCAGTACAGAAGCAGAATATATGGCAATGTCCGACGCAACCAAAGAAGCCATATATCTCAAGGGACTTCTCAACGAATTTGGAGTATCAGTTCAGGCGATCGAGCTGTACAACGACAACCAGGGTCCCCAGAAACTCGTTCAGAATCCTGTTTTCCATGCCAGAACGAAGCGCATTGTATCCGGCACCACTTCATTCGAGACACCTACGACCAGGGACATATAGCCTTGCAGTATCTACCAACAGAGGAAATGCCAGCCGACATCTGTACAAAGAGCCTGTTCCATCCGAAGCACCTCTTCTGCGTCAAAGCCCTTGGACTGGAAATAATTAAATGACCACCCCCTGGATAGAAGATTGAAACCACCGATATTAAGAGGGACTGTTGTAAATTAGAGCATGGATGAAAAAAAACTAACAGGGATAAATCACGGCGGTAAAATGTTTGTTCGAAACGCACCCTCGCGGCCGAAATTATAAGAACCGGAAACATTCAATTTACCGATTCAATCACGGGGTCAAGTCGGTTGTTGTTTCGTCTGCTTTTTGTACCCACGTAATCGTAACCGGGAATGTTTGCTGTTCTCGCGGTTACGGCGAGCTCAGCCGCCGGCGGCTCGGGAATCGGGATTCCGCTGATACCTAGTCAAGGCTTAGAGTAGTTTTCAAGTCTACTATTATTCGCAGAGCTATTTTTCTGTTGAAATTAAAAAAAACTTATAATATTTAGTTGAAGACTTTAAATGACTCGATAAGTTTCGAAACTTTAGCTTTAAAACGTTGAATATAACGTATGCAAGTTACCAACCCTAACAAATCATACGAAGATTCTCAAACGTCTAAAGTTGGAATCGACATTTTTAAATTAACCCCTGTAACAAAATAGACGTTGGCCCGACTTCGTCCGACCGACGCAACACCGACAGACGCAAAAGGGTCGGTGAACATGCAGTTTGACCGTCGAAATGTCCTAGCCATGAAACGGTTGGCCAGACTCTTGCCCGACTGTATTTTGCCAACTCCGAAAACGTAACATTACCACCCCAAAAAAACATAGTTTTCCGACTGTATTCTGTACCACTTGCCAACAGATAAGAATCTTAATGGGCGTCTAAACCGACTATTAATGGTGTTCCTATCCGACTGCTAACGGTCGTCCGCCCGACTGTTAACTATAATCACGCCCGACTGCTAATGATCGTCTTGCCCGACTGCTAATGGTTGTCCGCCCGACTGTTAACTATAATCACGCCCGACTGCTAATGATCGTCTTGCCCGACTGCTAATGGTCGTATCGTCGGACTTATATCTGTTGACTCGCCCGACGTTTAACTGTCTTCTCGCCCGACCCTAAATATTCTTTTTGCCATACTGTAAATATCCTTTTTGTCCGACTGAAAATCGTCCTCTTATCCGACTGCAAACGATTGCCTTACCTGTCTCGTTATCACGCTGCGGGCAGCGAAGTTGGTTTTTCCTTAGGTCCCAAAAATTGTGAATTTTACACATATATAGATTTCAAGAACATAAAAATAGTTTTATTCCAAGGTCACTTTAGCATCTCACACATAGTCATATCACATCTTTTAACATAATGGTATCACTAAATGACCGTTTTTTGATCATGTGGGAAAAAATTGGAGGAAAATGAATTTTTTGTAAATGCAATATTTTGTTAGGACCAATGAATTAGAATACTAAATTTCATGTACAATATAGTTTAGGAACATTAATTACATGAAATACAAATAGTTTTGAGGAGTAACAATGACTTAAATATTTTGTTTGGACCAAATAACTTGAAAACTTGTTTTACTATTTAAACATTGAAGTTTGAAAACACTTCAACTTATATAGTTAAGGGATAATTAAATGACGAAAACACTTTCATATTATGCAGCTCAAAAGCTTTAAAGGGAGAGTTAATTCTGACATAAAGTGATATAACAGAGTCCATGTTCCAAAAAACGCCCAATGAATCCAGTTTATTTATAAATATAAAGGAATTTATAAATATAAAGGAATTTATAAAAACCACTTTTTGCTAGAATAGTCTATAATCCCTTAGGATACTTGGAAAAGTTCGTATTAAAAATACTCGTCTGAAAAGATAAAGTGAAGTCTCTATATACTTAATCAGTTAAAGAATCTTCACTGTCGAAACGCCTGCTTTCATCATTGGACGTTTGGCACTTTTCATAGTTCAAACCCTCATCTATGTTCCCTTTATCTTCAGGGTTTTCTTCTTCATTACTGTTTTCGTCGTCATCAATTCGTTCATCTGCATCAACACTATCACCATCTTGGGAAATTATCTTATTTTCTTTCTTTCTTCGATCCAGTCGACCCCCATCGCGGTCAGACTTATGTTTAAGCCATTTTTTAATGACACATTCAACATCATATTCCGTAGATCTTCTTAACTTCGGATTTGCCATTACTGCAGCTACAAGTAAATAAATTATTTTATCTCTCTGAATAAAAACAGGAATGTGATAAATACACATTCCAACAATATATAATTACTTTAAACTAAACTTACCAAAACCTTTCCGTTAATTTAATATTGTTTTTCAAAGTTTCAAAAGTTGACTTAAAAAGTCAAAATTTAAAAGTTTGAAAAACTATATAAAATGAACGAACAGATTTTGATAAGTTTTGTTATTGATTTTGATGTTATTTTAACAATCTTAATCGATTTAAAAATGGTTCTGAGATTATTTCTTTATCCCTTTATGATGAATAGTTGTTGAAGATTTATGCGCTTCACTAGCACTTAAAAATAATACTAACCATTGATTACATCTCTTAAAATTAATTTTGAATAGCCAATTTTTCCATTCGATCCCATCCAGTTCATTTGCAAAACTAAACCATGTTTGAAAGTTTTCGCCAAGGCCCTCCTTATAATATCATCCGGATACTTTCCACCCCAAGTTCTGATCATGGCAATCTTCAAATAATAAATTACACTCATTTCATGTCACAACCGTTTTTGAGTATTAATTGGGAAAGGATTTACTTACGGCTTTTTCTCTTTCTTCTTCACTTTGAAGGAGTTCTTCAATTTGTTCTAGCACTTGTATATCTGGAATTGGTAACTTTAAACGATTTGATGTAGTCGATGACGTTGTATTAAATCCAAAATTTTCCGAAAGAGCCTTTGACATTTGAGCAAACTTGGAATTTAAGTCGGTAAGCATAAGAACTACAGTTTTTTGAAATTTTTCTGTAATCCAAAATTTTTTATAAACCAAAAAAACAAAATATTTATAAAATCAATGAAGTAAAAAGCGTTCTCATTTTTACCTTGAGACATTATATTTCCAGTTAAACTGCAAGCTGTGTCGTCAATATTCATTGTACTATGATAAATAAATTAGAATAGGCTGTTGTAACTTGGCATTTTGAGAGTTATATTGCTTAAATTTTACTCATACTTCATTTGAGTGGATATACTTTCTGGGTTACTAGTCGATCCAATAAAACCATATTTTTGAGTTGATTCGCTATCTAAAGCTCGAGTTGATCCGCCTGATGCACCTATATGAGTTGAACCGCTAGGTAATCCTTTCCTGCCATTACGGAGTAATTCGCTTTCGCTTTCACCTTTTCGAAATGATTGGCTTTCACTTTTGCGAGACGATCCATTTAGACTTTTGCGAGATGAACCGATAATATCTTTGCAAGGTGATACGGTTATATCTTTGGAAAATGATCCGGTTATACCTTTGCGAGCTGATCCGGTTATACCTTTGCGAGCTGATCCGGTTATACCTTTGCGAGCTGATCCGGTTATACCTTTGCGAGGTGATCCGGTTATACCTTTGCGAGGTGATCCGACTAGACCTTTGCGAGGTGATCCGACTAGACCTTTGCGAGCTGATCCGGTTATACCTTTGCGAGCTGATCCGGTTATACCTTTGCGAGCTGATCCGACTAGACCTTTGCGAGGTGATCCGACTAGACGTTTGCGAGGTGATCCGACAAGACGTTTGCGAGGTGATCCGACAAGACGTTTGCGAGGTGATCCGACAAGACCTTTGCGAGGTGATCCGACAAGACCTTTGCGAGGTGATCCGACAAGACCTTTGCGTGTTGATCCGACAAGACCTTTGCGTGTTGATCCGACAAGACCTTTGCGTGTTGATCCGACAAGACCTTTGCGTGTTGATACGACTAGACCTTTGCGAGATGATCCACTACTAAATAAATGAGGCCCCGATTCGCTGACAACTGATTTAGTTGTTAATCGGTTAAATGACTTTGAGGTTGAAGCCCTATCTATGGGTTTATGAACCCATCCGCTAGCTCCATTCTTTTCAGTACTTCCGGTTTCATTTTCATCCACAATTTTTTTATTATTTATCCCAATACGGGGCTCTTGCTCGTCATTTTGTTTCTGCAAGTAATTTTCTGCATTATCGTTTAAGACGTCTTCAACTACGCCTATTTTTGAAGATGTTATATGCATTTCTCTTTGAGATGAGATTTTTTTATTTTTATTTTGCAAAGAAGTGTTAATAGCTTCCAGTTTTGTTCCTCCTATGTTGCTATTTAAGCTTAGAGGTTGCACGCTGAAAGGCAAATTCAGATCTTCGGACCTTCCCTCAGACGAATTGTTGTAAGTTGTATTTTCTTGTGATTTATTGTTGAAAGCCCCTGGGGATACATAGTTTTCATCCGAGCCATTTTGTGCACTGCTTTGAGTTTCTGTTTCTTGTAGTGAAACTGTAGGTGAATCTTTCACTAGAGATGACGAAACATTTTGAGGAAACTCAAATCTGGATTTTTCCGTTATAGCCGGTGGCAATATCTCAGATAGATCCCTTTCGACTAGATTAGTTGAATCCATACTCTGCCCTGACCTTAAAAAGGTTTTTTGACTAGTCTGTTTGTTTGGATTACTTTCCGGAAATGGAACAAATTCCGGTGGAGATGGAAACTTAATGACGGTAGAGCCCTTGGGTTTGAGAACCAAATCTGATAATATATTAGGAAAAAATTAGTACAACCTTTTAAGGGATACTTAAACCCAACCCAATATTTTCTTATTGAAAATTCATAAAATGAGTCTTTTTGAAACATGAATAATAAAAGAAATGAAGAAAATTTAGTACCTCAACAATTACAAAACATAAAAATGTTTTTGACAAATTGTAAAATTGTATTTATCCCCGATTCTCCAGAAAGTATATCAATTTAATCTCCTAATTGCTGTTCTCATTTTTAGTATTGAAATAAGATATTTTTATTTACCATTTGATATCTCCTTTTTTTTCTTAAACTTCTTTTTTCGTTGAGTCAGTTCATTATCAGAACGGCTCGATTCATCTCCATCTCCTCTGTCACTTTCTTCGTTGCTTAGATAGGCTGTATTTCTCTTTCTCTTTCGTTTTCCGTTTTCGATTTCACTTTGCAAATCCGATGTATCTTCCGCCCTCTTGCAAAGTTGCCTAGCTTTATTGTACGTCGCTTCAGAAGAAAAACATGGAATATGAAATTAATTACCATTTGAGACCGGGTAAATCGAAAAATAACTATACTTTTATGCGGTACCGCATTTAAGACTTGTTTACATAATAATAACGCATGCATTTTTTGCAAATGCTTTGAATTTTGAACTATTAGATGTCTTAATCTACCATTCACGTGCGTGTCAATGCAAATCGATCTTTGTAGTTAACCTCTCATTTAATTCTTTCTTCATCATCCCATTTAAGGGGTTCTTCACCGAAGATGAAGAGGCAGAGCATATTTTGCAATTTTCGGCGAAAAAATTTCGTCTACAGAGTATGCACGACTTTCTAACCAATGAAATCACCTCTCGTCATACCAGAGGGCGCTGCTGGTTGGTTGGCAAGTCACGCATGCTCTGGATATGAAAGTTTGCGCCGGAAATTTCAAAAAGGCTCCTCGTCTTCATACTCGGTGAAGGCCCCTTTAATAATCATTTACAATAAATTGAAACACTTTTAAATACTTACAGGCTTTAGATAGAATCTTTACGTTGAATGATTCCCAGTTCATTGAGGGAGGATGACAAGCAATTTGTAACTTAGATATTTCTCCGCGCTTAGATTTCATTGGCCATAAGCACTTGTTTTTGGCAACACACCAAGATGATGGCACAATATCAATAGCCCCAGGCTCATCGAGAAAACTAACTATTGCATACATCTGATTCAAGAAAGATTGAAATTTAACTTACATTGCTTAAATTAGATCTTAAAATCATCTTGTCATTAATAATTTTTTTAAACAAAGAATATACGCTTCTCTTTATTTAAAAAAAATACCAATGGTAGGTTCATTTTTCAACCACAGGCGCTTATTTTGAATTTGTAATATCAATGGGGTTTTAAATGTTAAAATCCAATCAAGCAGAAAAATGTTTAGTTAATTTTTGTTACTATCTAGGCATCATGCATCAAAGGAATCACGCTGAATAAATTATTCTCTATTGGCAACAGTAAACACTTCATCTTTAGACTTGAATAACTGTAAGTGCTAATTTGTTTTGAAAACCGCCCTATAAAAATACCTAATTTGGAAGATTCCAGGGGATAGTCAAAAAGGTCATTGACAAATTTACAAACACTTCCGCAAACAAATATTTCACTATCTAAATTTTTAAAAATCGCTTTTATAACCAATGTTTCACCAGATTCCAACAGAAAACAATTATCCCCGTTTGATACTGACACAACAAATTTTTGTGTATGAAGTTTTTTGAACGTTTCTACATTTGGAGGTAAAAATGGATAGTTGGCTTTAAAACGTTTCTTTAGACTTAGACCTTGCCTAATTTGGGATTTGGAAAATGATTTGGATTCTTCAATCCTTTTAATCAGTTGCTGAAGTGGTTTGTTCGGACTTCTTAAATGTTTTTTAATGAAATGCAAATGATTTTCGAATGGAAAGGCACTATAAGAATCTAGTGCTCCAAACATCTTTACATCCTGAACAATATGAGAAAGAGAATGGACATTCATTACAATGAACTCTAATCCATAAATTTCTTTTGACATGTTTATGAATATTTTCAGTAACTCTCCTGCATAATCGGCATATTGTTTGTGCAAAATTGGGTGTGCTAAAATATAAATTGCGCAGTGAAGCAACCGGAAATGTTTTAAAACATCATCTTTGAGTATGCCTATCAAAATTATTGGACCAGTATACAATAGAAACTGCCTAAGTTCTGTTGCTTTCCACAGTTTAATGTGCTTTACAGCTCGGGGTTTTCTCGCAAATTCATTTGGAACATACTGTCTACAGTTTAGGAGTTTCTCAGATAGACGTTCACATAAGTGGTTAGTTAATCTAACATTAAGTTTTCCGGTTAACCAACACTTGGCCATCCTTCTCATCACACCAAGGCAAACCAAATGCATGTAATCCAATGGAAACTGCCGAACCATGTTTACATTCAAGTCTATTAGGGGAGACATGTTACCAACTAAATGATGAAAATCATCATCTTGGATTCGAAATAATTCATTAGTACGAGGTGGCGTGCTAAATTCTTCATCAAAAAAAACAGTTCGGCGGAGATGTCTACTGCCTCTTATAGAACATTTGTCACATGAGTTGAAACCTGTGTGACCCTTTGTATTCTTAACAAAAGCCCGAGCAGGAGTGTCAAGAATAAAGGGCCCTTTAACATTGCAGATATATTTTTTATTTTCATATTCAAATCCGTTGACTTCTAAATTTTGTAAGTCAGTAATCAACGGCCTCAAAAATTCTTCTAGGTTACCAGGTTTAACTTCCCCGCAGAACACACCGACCACAAAAGGCTTACCTATCATCCCCTGAGAAAAACTAAAAACACTAGCTAATATGGGCCAAAAGTGTTTGGCATCACTATGGAAAATTGGAAGGCCATCTATATTTATGGCAAAAGATATTTCACGATCATAATGGGGATTTCCTTGTAAAAATGTTTTTAAACCTTGACTAAACCCGGCATGATAATATTCGCCGTTTTCTATATTTACTACCATAGCTGACCTTGGAGTCTTTAAAAGAGTACGTGCATCCTTTGGCAGTTCCATACCATTATCTCGCAACAACACCAGTAGGGCATTAATAGTAACGTGATTAACACTGTGATTTAATGCCCAGTTACGCAAGCCCGAACGAATGTCTAACAATTCCTCTTCCGATGAGCTACTCGAACTTTGCTCTGAATTTAAACTACTAGGGTCTGAACTATTGTCAATATCAGAACTTATTGAATGACGTGAACCACCAGAATTAGAAGTATCTCGATTGTAATCGTCACGATGAGAGTTACTCATATTTGAATCATTGGAACCTGGAATATTTTCCCCGCTAACACGAAGCGGACCTTCTGCATCCGAAGAACTTGACTGCGTAAACTCAGGGGTCGAACCCTCTAAAGACGGACTATTACTTCTTTTGGAGAAAGTGTTAGAGCTACTGCCCTGATTTTCGCTAATTGTGTCATTCAATGATACCTTATTAACATCATCAACTCGATCTAAAACACTCGCAAGATATCTAGCTCTCTTTCGACGTTTCTGCCTATCACTCAAATTATTCAACGACTTATAACTACCCCGTGGAGCTTGGCTATCATCCATTATCTAATAGCTGAACCAATAACCCAACTTAACAAACTAATTAATGCTTAAAACTGTAAACTCACCTAATGTATGTTGGTTAATCTTTTGAAATTCTATTTAAATACTTTCTTACCTTTATTAACAACACAGTTTCAAACCTAAAGAGAGAAATATAATATTTAGATTAATGGAGTCATAACTTACAGTTTAACTAGCTTAATTTTAGCAAAAGAGCAACATTCAAGTCCCCTCTGTAGAGGCACAGGCTTAAATACACTATCAAAATCAGTTCTTTCTTTGTCATTCTGTAGCAAAGGCTTAGCGAAATTATATACAAAGAACTCACCTCTTTACACAAAAGCGTTTGTACAATAAATGCTGAGTTTCATTAGGTCTCTCTTAAATACCTTTAGAATTTAGAGCTGCAGTTAAAGAAGTATCATTAAATTTAAGTTTAAAGGCGATAAACCCACGGGCCACAGCAGTATCAGGCTCTATCAGCGCAGTAAACACGAGACAAACGCGGAGCGAAGAAAGCGCGAGAAACGTTAAGAGTCGGCCGCGTAAGTGAGAGTGGGAGACCTTAACGTGGTAAAACCCGACACAATCAGCGCCGAGGATGAGACAGAGCTACCAGATTTTTTATGGATACCGCACAATCCAAAAAAATCCCGCACAAATAAAATAGGTTTTTCCGGGAAACCGCCAATAAAATTCCATGAAAAAACCACAATTATTTACATTTATATATAAAAGTTTTCTTCAATTAAATATATCTTGAGCAACGAACTCTATTGGCATATTTCTCTTTGTCTACTGAAATATAAATTCCAAAAAAGCCAAATTCGAGATGAAAACCGCCCATCCGGAAACTCTGGAGTGAGAATGGATCAAAATTCAAAATTTATTTATCAAAGACTATATAACATTTCTCCATGAGCAAATGGACTCACAAACTCTATATTTTATATGGTTTAATAACTTCCTGCTCAGTGCCGGAATAATTACACGGAGTTTTTACACCATTTATATTAACTAAGAATTTTTTTGTATATTTTTATTAAATACGTAAATGACTATTTTTATTTCCTCATCGTTTATACTACAACTTAATTTTTTATTTTTAAATAAACGACTTCTCGACCTTTTACCAACCTAAAAGCGGTACGACTAGCTACATTCAAAACGGCCGACTCCTTACCAACCCTTTAAAAATGATTTAGATTTAATCTAACTAAACGTAGTTCATAGCATTGTGTCAGGACGAGAATTAATTATTGGCGCGTTTTCAGATATTTTAAATATTTAGAAATGATTAATTTTCGTTAAGGTCAGACCACCCGCAATAGAGTCGGTAGGAAGTCGAACATTCCGACAGTTTGTTAATTCGAGAGTTAATCCAAACTGCATCTCGGTTGATAAGAATTGAGAAATCGATTGGAACTTAAAAACTTCTTGCGACTACGAACCGTAACATAAGCCGACCATTATTTCGAAGTACTGTTAGCCGACCTTATAACGGCGTAGTCAACTAATGTCGGCATTTAGTCGTTAGAGAACACTCAACGGACAGCCGACGATTCGACCAAAAACCGACGAAAATGCGGAGAGCTTGTGCTACTGGGGAAAGTTCCCGAGGTTACCACGAGATGGCAAAATTTCTATAAATCTACTTCCGAATTTGAATCGGTAAATGAGCTAAAAAAAATCGAAATCAAATCTGGCAGCCTTGTTGGTAACAAACGTGTTTCCCTCTTAGTAATGTAAAGTCTACGAGTTTGATTTATCCCTGTTAGTTTTTTTTCATCCATGATTAGAGATAGTACCGGTTGTTTTTTATCTATATCCAGATTCTATTTTCTATACTTGTGTTTTTTATGCATCGCGGTCATTCTTGTAATCTTTATTTTTCATCGCGATGCCTTAACTATATAACCGGATAACATTCCGATAACGTTTGTCAGTTCCCAGTTATCTGTTCTCAGATATCAGTTGTCAGTAGCGTTCCCGGAAATTAACTTAAATGTTTCAATTAAATTAATAAAGTGTTTTTAACCAATTAAACCCAGACTCGTTCATGCGTCAAACAACAACAGGTTATGGGCCCAGCACGCTTCCACTGCGCAGAGGTTTAGAAGTCATACGAAGTTCAACGCCGGGAAGATTATCCTGAAGGTGCGGAGTCAGAAGAAGAATGGCCGGAAATCACCTGGGACGAATCGAGACGTTAACGAAAGATAATTATGATACCTGGAAAATGCAAGTGGAAGCCCTGCTTCAAAAGAACGACCTCTGGGAGTACGTAGATGGAACTTCAACAAGGCCAACTCTGGTACGGGGAACGGAAGGCAACGCCCAGGCGGTTGCTACCTGGGACAGTAATGATCGAAAAGCAAGAGCGGACCTAATCTTGTCGATCAGTCCGTCGGAGTTGAAGCAAGTAAAGAATTGCAAGACCTCACGGGAAGTATGGCAGAAGCTCGAATCCATCTACCAGTCCAGTGAACCTGCCCGGAAAGCCACGCTGCTGAAGAAACTGACCCTCAAGAAAATGAAGGAGGGAGAAGATGTCCGGGATCACGTCCGAGAATTTTTCGATGCAGTAGACAATTTGGCTGACATGGGAGTAGCTGTAAACAACGACCTACTGGCCATTATGTTGTTATACAGTCTACCAGAATCGTACGAGAACTTCCGGTGTGCAATAGAGTCCAGGGATACGTTACCTGATCCAGAAGCCTTAAAAATAAAGATCCTGGAGGAATCGGACGCCAAAAACTCCAGGGAAGACGAACCCGTGCAGAATGCGATGTTGGGCAGTAACCACTTTTCCCGGACAGCTGCAGAAAGGGGTAGAGGAAGAGGTTCATGTGGACGAGGAAGCACGACCTTTAAGTACAAGTGTCATGGATGCAGGAAACCCGGCCACAAGGTAGCCGATTGCCCCGACAGAAACAATGGTTCAGGCATAAGAACCAGAAAGAAAGAAAACGCCCATCATATCCTGGCAGAAAATTTGGCCGAGGAAGAATTCGCATTGCACCTGAAGTCTGATCAAGATTCCTGGTGCCTGGACGGCGGAGCCACCTCACATATGACTTCCAAGAGAGACTGCTTCAATGATTACGAAGAGACCACGAAATCTTTAAACCTGGCCACTACAGAGTCAACGAAGATACGAGGTGTTGGCGAAGTAAAAGTACCCGCAACGAATGGCAGCGACAATCGAATTCTTCGCCTGGAACGAGCCCTTCATGTCCCGGATTTAAGAACAAATCTCCTATCCATTGCCAAGATGACAGACAAAGGACATGAGGTCACATTCAAGAAGTCGCAGCCCTGGATTAAAACGGCAACCGGGGAAGTGATTGCAGTTGCTGACAGAGTTGGAGACCTTTATTTCCTGAGAAAGGCTGAAGAAACTGTCCATGCAGTGCAAGCGGAAATAAAGCCTAGAAGCAACCTGGAGAACTGGCATTTCCTACTCGGTCATTTGAACGAGAGAAGTTTAAAGGAAATGGCCCAGAAGAATTTGGCTACGGGACTCAACATTGAAAAAGATGGGAGCCTGGGAATCTGCCAAATCTGTATCAAAGGAAAGCAATCGAAGGAGCCGTTCCTGAAAAACAAAGATAGCCGAACCTCGCATGTCCTGGAAATAGTACACTCTGACGTATGCGGGCCGATGAGAGTAACGTCGATGAGCGGAGCCAAGTACATCGTCCTTTTCGCTGATGATTATTCCCGGTGGAGTGAAGTCAGTTTTTTAAAACACAAGAGCGAAATGTTGAAATCCTTCAAAGAATTCAAGCATCGAGCTGAAGTGGAAACCGGGAGAAAAATCAAGATATTGCAGTCCGATAACGGAACCGAATACTGCAACAATGAATTCGACAGATTCCTGAAAGACTCTGGGATAAAAAGAAGACTCACCGTTCCATACACCCCGGAACAGAATGGCATTGCTGAAAGAAAGAACAGAACACTCCTGGATATGGCCCGATGTATGATGATACAAGCGCAACTTCCACCATCATTCTGGGCAGAAGCGATGGCCACGGCTAATTACATTCGAAACCGTTGTCCTTCCCGGAGCATAAATGGAGAAGTACCATTTACCAGATGGACCGGAAAGAAGCCATCCCTGCAACATTTGAAGATTTTCGGCGACAAAGCTTTGCTGTTGGACGAAAATAATAGTAAGGGGAAGTTTGCAGCCAGGAGCAAAGAATGCGTTTTCATCGGCTATTCTCAAGTCTGGAAGGCCTATCGACTCTGGGTTCCGTCCGAGAAGCAAATTTACCGAAGTCGAAATGTCAAGTTCCAGGGAGAATTTAATAAACAAGGCGGATATGATGATTTCGTCACTCCAGAAGTCAACCTGAAATACGGAAGCAAAGCTAAAGGCGAAATCGAAGTCCCGGCCACTACACACGCTGCAAAACCGTCAGGCAGAGAAGAATTCAAAGAAGTCAAAAAGGAGTTCAAAGATGAAACCCCGGAAGAATCTAATGACCAGGAATACGAGGACATCTTCGAAGAGCCCTCAGAAACCCTCATTCTGAAGAAAGGTCCCGGAAGACCGAAGAAAATAAGAACTGGTGTACCCGGACGACCGAAGAAATCGTTCAACATGATTCCGAGCGTCTCAGAAGAGGCTACTGACGAGCAAGAAACCCTGTCCGATGAGTCAGCAAACCTAGCTATCTTATCAGAACCTTTGTCCATGAAGCAAGCCCTGGCTTCTCCGTACGCAAACGATTGGAGGAAAGCAGTAACGGAAGAGTTCGTTTCGCTTATCAAGTGCGAAACCTGGGACATCGTTGACTGTCCGGATATGACGTCTAGTCTTCCGAACGAAGTACTTACCCAGCGGAGAAGTAGAGAAAAGGAAAGCCAGGCTCGTAGCGAAAGGTTTTGCCCAGAGACCAGGGATCGACTACCAAGAGACGTTCGCACCCGTCATTAGATCCAGCTCCATAAGACTGCTTATGGCCCTTGCTGTGCAAATCGGTTTGGAAGTCCACCAAATGGATGTCGTCACGGCCTATCTTAATGGCGAACTCGAGGAAGAAATATGTATGGTCGTCCCGGAAGGACTAACAGAATCTCTCGAAGAAATCGTCAAGTCAACCCGGTTCGACAAGTCAATCATTGCCAGAGCAAAGAAATGGACCAGCGACCTGGAAGAAGAGGGACATAAAGTCTGTCGTATCAAGAAATCCCTCTACGGCCTAAAACAATCGGGCCGTCAATGGTACAAGAAGTTACATCAAAGACTTTCGGAGATTGGAATGAAACCATTGAAGATCGACCCCTGCTTATACGTTTTACGAGTCGCGGAAGATGTTATGATCATTGGAGTCTACGTAGACGATCTGATCCTTGCAAGCAACAACCCGGCTTGGATGATTGATATAAAGCTTGAACTTGGGAGAAAATTCGATATGAAGGACCTGGGCCCAATCCATCACTGTCTCGGAATGGAATTTCACCAAGATCTAAAACAAAATACCATCCGGATTTCCCAAGCGAAATATGCAGAAACGGTTCTGAAACGTTTCAACATGCAAGACTCCAAAGCAATAGCGACTCCAATGGATGCCAACAACAAGTTGCAAAATCCAGAACACCCAGCAGCAGAAGACATCAGTCGAATTCCGTATCAATCTCTGGTCGGCTCTCTCATGTACCTGGTAGTGTCATCACGACCGGATATGGCGTATTCAGTCAGCGCATTGAGCCAGTTCAATACAAGTTATGACGAAACTCATTGGATTGCCGGGAAAAGAGTTCTGAGATACCTAAAGGGAACTCTTCATCATGGGTTGCTTTATCGGAAGACCGGATTGCCAATCCAGGGTTTCGTTGATGCAGACTATGGAGGCTGTCCGAAAGATAGGAAATCATATACTGGATATGTTTTCAAACTAGCCGGCGCTGCAGTATCCTGGGAAGCCCGGAAACAGCGAACTGTTGCCTTGTCCAGTACAGAAGCAGAATATATGGCAACGTCCGACGCAACCAAAGAAGCCATATATCTCAAGGGACTTCTCAACGAACTTGGAGTATCAGTTCAGGCGATCGAGCTGTACAACGACAACCAGGGTGCCCAGAAACTCGTTCAGAATCCTGTTTTCCATGCCTGAACGAAGCACATTGATATCCGGCACCACTTCATTCGAGACACCTACGACCAGGGACATATAGCCTTGCGGTATCTACCAACAGAGGAAATGCCAGCCGACATCTGTACAAAGAGCCTGTTCCGTCCGAAGCACCTCTTCTGCGTCAAAGCCCTTGGACTGGAAATAATTAAATGACCACCCCCTGGATAGAAGATTGAAACCACCGATATTAAGAGGGACTGTTGTAAATTAGAGATAGTACCGGTTGTTTTTTATCTATATCCAGATTCTATTTTCTATACTTGTGTTTTTTATGCATCGCGGTCATTCTTGTAATCTTTATTTTTTATCGCGATGCCTTAACTATATAACCGGATAACATTCCGATAACGTTTGTCAGTTCCCAGTTATCTGTTCTCTGATATCAGTTATCAGTAGCGTTCCCGGAAATTAACTTAAATGTTTCAATTAAATTAATAAAGTGTTTTAACCAATTAAACCCAGAGTCGTTCTTACGTCAAACAACAACAGATAGCTTCCGTTTACAATTAATGAGAAATGAACCCAAGATCCCATTGGAATACACAATGCGGGAAAAATTACTTTTCCGAACGAGACCACGCGGTATTACCTTCGGAATTCTTTAGAGCGACATTTTCAAATGTCTCCGAGTCGGACACCGAACTGTTCTTTTCAGCTTCAATCGGAACTTCGGGTACATCGATTTCCATCGAGACGGAGGTCAATTCTGATAGTTCATTTGGGTTACGTTCTAGTTTAGGTACACGCACTGGCACACTCAATCACACCGAATCAGCAAACTCCCGATTTGGCAAGGACAGTTTCTCAGTTTGATTTTGTCTACTATCAGTTTTCTTTGCTTCTGTCAAACTGATTCCGGACTGGTTGTCATCATGATCGTTTTCTAGGGAATCGCTTTCGACATCTGCCTCGAGAGAAAGATCCAAATGTTTTTCGACTTCAACATTCAATTCCGGAACACGAAATTTCAGTGACCGAGTTGTAATATCCTTTGTTGAGTCACTTTGCGATTTACGATAAGAATCGTTAACGTTAATATTGTTCTCGAGAGGTTCACGTGGCGAATCGCTTTCCGTCGTTGAGTCGGGAGACATTTCGACTTGGCTTTTGACCTCGAGGTCAGGTGAAGGGGCGCAAAGAGGCAAACTGTCACTGTATTTCATTTTAGCGACACTTACATTCAGCCCCATTTTTTCAGCCTTTTTCAAGGGAATTTTAGTTTCGGTTTTTGTATCGCCAACCTCCGCAACGCATTGAGGCTCAGAAACAGATGGTGATTTTGGAATAATATCTTCTTTACCCAGCATGCCTTGGACATTGACAGCTTCGGCATTTCGCAATGAGCCTATTTAATGAAAAACATTAAAATTAATAAGTGTCTTATTAAGTGAGAACTACATCAGGTTGGGTAAGCGTTGCTATAATGCCACATGATGTCTTTGGCAATTAGTTAGAATTTTAAACAATACATTACACGGACCATGTCCCTTACCAGCAATAGGCGGCGTCAATTAGAAGCATGATTAACATCAGTGAAGCAATCGAAATTTACGTACCATTACCAGATTTCTTGAGTTCATTGGCCTCCGTGTCAAGTAGATTTTGGGAAATGTCGTTGATTATCTCAGCAGCTGTACTTGGAAAACTATTCAAATAAAAACAGTACCGTTTTCAATATAAATAAAAGATTCTAAAAATTTACGAGAGATTGCCATGTTTAGTCTATATCTATATAAATCAAAGTCCTGACTGACTGACTGACTGACAGACTGATAATCAACGCCCAGCCCAAACCGCTTGCCCTAGAAGGCTGAAAATTTGCAGGAACGTTACTCATAAGTAGTAGGCGCGTACTAGAAAGATTTTTCCAATCCGCCGCCTTATAAAAAATTGGCGCTCAGAAATGTAAAAACTTTTCTCTATGCAACAAAGTCCGCGCGTTTCAACCGATTTCACAGATATTTAGTACACGGGTTTCCTTTAACCTATACATAGACTGAATGGTCTTTTGGGTTCAATTTGTTGCCATCATTTTAAATGGCGGCCAAAAACTAAAAAACCCTTCTTTATGGAATAATGTCCGCGTGAAAAGTAATTAAAAATGCATCCCGACGGGCTGACGGGCAACGCCAAGTGCCTTCGCTCCCAGGGTGCTACAAAAATATTAGTCATCAGTAAAATCTACCCTTTCTTTATAACTTTTTGGTGGAAGTTCTTATTACACGCGAGCGACGCCGCGGGTAACAGCTAGTTTTAATATAAACGGACGGTTATAGCGACAATAGTCTTGCCATTATCGACTAAACATCCAAAATACCCAAGTCGCCCCTTTAAATACCTTTGAATTTCCTCTTTTGGTTGTTGCTGCATCACAATTGAAAGGGTTACTTCCTGGCCATTAATTCCAGAATCATTTTCATCGGGTTCAGTTTTCACATCATTAGCTAATTGATGTATTCCACTTTTCTCCTATTTTCTAATTAATTAACAATAATTGAACTCTCATTCTTAACCCGATTCTCTTTTCTAAAGACTATGAAAATAAAGAATGTATTCCATACCATCGGTTGACCTTTGATTCTCCTTTCCAGCTCTTTAATGACCCAATTAAGTCTTTCAATTTCGTGTAATTGCTTATTTATCATTAATGTTGTTTTCTCTCTCTCTTTTTCCATGTTTGAAATTAAAACATTACACTAAACAAAGAAAGATTCCATTACAACCCTCGAGTTAATATTCCCGGGACTTTCTTTGGCCGAACGTATTTTAAAGGGAAGAAGGGGGATCAGCAACAAAGCTCCTCGTTGGGTTTCTTTGTTAATAAAGAGGGACATGTTACCAATATACCCTGAGAGTGAGATGAGAGACAATCCTGATAGGTATTGTCACCAATACACTATGTTACCAAGGACCGATATTTCGGCAAAAATTCCACATGGCTTATAGTGACAATATTTTTACATGTTTGACTTCCACTGAGTTCTAGGATCTTACCAAACTAAATAGTTTTCGGGTGCGCCATCTGGTAGACAAGTTAGCCCCCTAGTAGGTTTAAGTGTAATTTGACGTTTGTAATGTCTTAATAGTCTCATTCTTATAGTAGGTTAAAAATTTCATTGGTAAATATCTCTTAACATTGGAGATGCGGAGAAAAAACTCTAGAAAATTGCCGAAAATGAGTCACTTTTGATCAATGATTACTCTTAAACGCGCGAGTGAATTGCGGCGCGCTTTTCTTTAGAATGTAGTGCAAATATCATACTATAGAAATAACTAGTAGGATATTTGCGGTTTTGTCTGGTCTTTTAACAGTTGGTGTTCCGAAGCCTAAAAAAAGGAGGAAAGAAATATGCAAAAAGTGGAACGGCGCACTTACAAATCATACAGCACCTTTATGCAACCTATAAGTGAAACATTTAAATTCATGATGAAACAGAATATGTTTATTAAATTTAGAGTACATGTTGGTATGATAAGACTACATTCCCGGACCCAGCAATCCCACAGAAACTATAAACTGCCGATTTCGATTGTATCAGTTTGAACACCGAGTGCAAGACTGATATCAATAAACTGATTGCGAGTAAACTGTTATAGTCTTATCACACCAATATGTACTAGAAGTTTTAAAAATATATTCTTTTTCATCTTGAATTATAGTGTTGCCCTTTTCGTTGGCATAAAGGTGCTGTATATTCTGTAAGTGCGTCGCTTAACGTTTTGCATATTTCGTTCCTCTTTTTTAAGACTTTGGAACATTAACTGTTAAAAGACCAGCCAAAACCGCAAATATCATTCTGGGCATTTTTATAGTATAATATTTGCACTATATTTTAATGAAAAGCGCGTCGCAATTTAAAGGGATACTTTCTTTTAATTTCATTGCAATAAATCCCTATAAGGTTAATTTATTTCGATAGATAGACAAATAAGGATTCTGAAAATATATATGTTTTTATATTTTAGTTTAATTAATGATTTTTAAATTACGATTAAAAGATCCAAAATGCTCTTGTTTCGCGATCATCAGGGCACCTGGTGACACAGAGCCGAACCACCGAAAAACGTTACTAGTTCGTCTCTACCAATTTCTCCGTAGTGTTTTTCCTACTGGTAGGGGGATTCATTCTGTGAGCGCAGTATGATACAGATTGACGGGAATTGGTATTGCTGCACACCAAATTCTTCTACTTCAGAAGAACTGCCCTCAGATTCGTTTATTATAAATTGTTCCGAATTTTCTGAATCCAAAGAATCAGAGTTCGAACTTTCATCCTCAGATTCAGGACCGGAATGATCAGAAATACTTTCTCGTCTGACATTCTTAAGCAGACGACGATTCACCAGGCAAGCTGACCTAGATTCTCGTTCCTACTACTTTTTACTCCTTAAACGACAGTTTTCATTCCAACTACTACCAACCAATCAGAGGCCGAACTTTACCTACGTAGGTAATGGGTTGAAAATGGTGGCCGATTTTAAATCTGGCGTTCAAAATTTCAATTTTTATTCACGTTTATTTTAATTAATAAATTTTTCTCGCGATTTCTACTGACCCCCATGTTTTTAGGGGTGGTTAATTTATAGAAAACCAATGTTAGTGTGACCAACTCAGATAAAGCCGATTCTATCCCTTTAAGTGCGCGTTTAAGAGTAATCATTGATCAAAAATGACCCATTTTGCGCAATTTTCAATAGTTTTTTCGCTGTGTATTAAATAATAAATTTTATTTACTAATGGAACTTTTAACATACCATAAGAATGAATCTCTTTACACATTACAAACGTCATATCACACTTAAAACTACCAGGAGCCTAACTTGGCCACCAGATGGCGCACCCAAAAATTATTTATTTTGGCAAGGTCCTAGATTTCAGTGGGAGTCAAAAATGTATCAAAATTGTCATTATGAGCCTTGTGGAATTTTTGCCAAAATATCGGTCCTTTGAGGTTCTACTTTAAGGGACACAATAAAAAATTGGGTTTGATCCTAAAAGGGTCTCTTGTTTTTAAGCTTAATTTCACATTTTTAAAAATTTTCCCCTATGCTTTGAAAAATACCTCGGCTTCCAGTTTGCTGATTCGATCATCCTTGGCTTTTAGTTTATTGATCAGATCATCTTTGCTTAAGTGATCGTAGTTGCGATTTTCCTCATCTTTCATTTCCTAAAAACCAAGTTTCCGTAATTTTCTATTTGCCTCAAACAGGGAATATCTGAATAATTTCGGAAATACCTCTTTAATCGCCACCCTTTGAAGATTTACTAAACTCATTTCGGAACTTAGTAAAGGGAGTTTGTGAAATTGTAAATCTTTCCTAAAGTAAAATATTTATTCAAACTGAAGGTGTACCAAAAACGAACAAATAACAAGAAAGCGTTCCCCATACATTGTAGATTTCCCTATCAAAGCTTAAAGAAAAATGGATGGCAAAGCTAAAATAGTTCATACGAGGGGTCCGACATTCGCAAAAACGCGTACAGGATTTCGTGATTTCGGGAAAAATTTCGTGATTTCACGATACCGCCAAAATAATTCAGTGTTTCTTTTTAAATTTCGCGGTTTCGGCAAAAATTTGATTTCGCGATTGATTTCGGGATTTCTTCAAAGATTTCGGAATTGTCTCTTTGATTTCGAAATTTCGTGATTTCTTCAAATATTTCGAAATTTCGTGATTTCTTCAAAGATTTCGAAATTTTGGGAGAAAGATTTCGCGAATTTGCCAGAACCGTACGGGATTTCGACTAAATGTCGGACCCCTCGTTGTCACATGCTAATAGCGCAGTTTTGTTCAAAACTAGGGAATTCCTCAAGCCCAATTTAAGAATACAACTACAATGAGCTTCTTATAAATTATTTACTCTGCTAGTATTTTCAATTTTTGAAATAGCAAGAAAGACCCATTTCTTTCCAAGGTGTAACAGATTCATGTCTTATTTACATCCAAGTTGCATTATATTCATGACTTACCAGCTTAAACATTCGACCATAACACGACAGTCTTTCACTAAATCCATCATACTTGGTAAAACTTCCCTGTTAAGATAACGTTTATTTATTATTACTTGGTACAGTACAGGTCTGAAAGCCCGTATGCCCTATTGACCACAATCATAGCTGTCCGCGCTCACTTCATTTCAGTGAGCCCGAGCGCAGATTGAGCGGTAAAATAGTAGTATAACGCCTCCACGGATTTTTAAAAGTTTATAGTCGTTTCCTATAGTAAACGAGGTGGGGAACACGATGCCCTCAAAATTTTTCACCGCAAATGATTATGAAGTTTTTTTTTTTTTTTTTATGAAAATTGCAATATTTTGGAAAAGGACAAATCTAATAGAAACTGAACCTAACCTAAAACTAACCTAACCTAACATAACTGTAATGTTTTGGAAAAGGCATATTATTTGAGAAGTGAGTGAAGCTAAACATGAATATTTTGGAATCATAGTTAAATGATTCATAAAATATTACTAACCTAACCTAACCTAACAGTAATGTTTTGGAAAAGGCATATTATTTGAGAAGTCCATGAAGCTAATCATGAATATTTTGGAAAAGGCGTACCATAGTTAAATGATTTATAAAATATGATTTATAAAATATTACTAACCTAACTTAACCAACTCAAACCTAACCTAACATAACAGTAATGTTTTGGAAAAGGCATATTATTTGAGAAGTGAATGAAGCTAAACATGAATATTTTGGAAAAGGCGTACCATAGTTAAATGATTCATAAAATATTACTAACCTAACCAAACCTAACCTAAACCTAACCTAAACCTAACCTAACCTAACCAAACCTAACCTAACCTAACCTAACCTAACCTAAACCTAACCTAAACCTAACCTAAACCTAACCTAAACCTAACCTAAACCTAACCTAAACCTAACCTAAACCTAACCTAAACCTAACCTAACCTAACCTAACCTAACCTAACCTAACCTAAACCTAACCTAACCTAACCTAACCTAAACCTAACCTAACCTAACCTAACCTAACCTAACCTAACCTAACCTAACCTAAAACTAACCTAACCTAACCTGAACCTAAAATATCCCAAACATAATCTAAACAAGTGTATGCGCCCCAAATATCAAATATAAAAACAACCATAAGTAATATGTGCTACCTTTTTTTTTTTTTTTTTTTTTAAAAAAAAATCATTTGCGGTGAAAAATTTTGACGGCATCGTGTTCCCCACCTCGTTTACTATAGGAATCGACTATAAACTTTTAAAAATCCGTGGAGGCGTTATACTACCATTTGGCCGATTGAGCGAGGCTATTCAAAATGACAAATAAGTTCAGAGCCCGAGCCGAGCCTGAAATTTTATGAAAAACATTTCTGAGGTTGAGCCCGGGCTCACGATACGTCACAAAGTGAGCCTGAAGGTTCAACGGTAAAATTAACGAGAGCCCTGTTACAAATTTTATGCCTTTCTTGAGCTCGAGCGAGGTGAATTCAAAACTACGAGCCCGATCATTTTGAAAGCAAGTTCACTTGAGCTAGCTAAATTGACTGAGCCAGAGCTCCAGGAGAGCCCGCGAAAGATATTAGAGCGAGGTTGGGCTCGAGGCTTCGAGCAGAACCCGTCAAAATTATGCGAATGAACCCGAGCCGAGCTCATTTACAAAAACTAAGCTTGAGCTCATATTGAGCACTAAGGAAAAATTGTTTCAATTTTGAGCCCGAGCCAAGGTGAGCTCGCTGTGAATATTTATACGACGATGCCGCCATCAATAGTGAGAAAATGTTTTTAGTAGGATAGTAGTAACAAGTTGCGAAACCAAAATAAACCTTTCCTAGTCGAGACGCAATTAAGAGGTTTTTCTTAAATAGTTAAATATACTTGATATTAATTATTTTAATCGTCATTAATTGACCTTAATTCTAGTTAAATCGTTTTAAGAAACTTTATTCCTAAAATCATTTTAAATATAGCTATTGTTGAAATTTCAATTCAAGCGTATGCCTATCTAACAATTTTTGGAAATTAAGGGTAAATAAAGCGATTAATTCACAGTAAATGGCAAGAAAACCCGCAATGGCGTGAACCACCACTTTGGTGGAAGCCCTGCCATTGGGAGGCTAGAAGTTTCTCGTAACCCTAGCCGATCGCCGCGTTCATCTTAAACCTAATGACGATGGTGAAGTAGAAGCCAAAAATGCTTTCTGCGAACACGTTTGCTCAGATTTGCCCACTGCGAACGCGGTGACAGACAGACTCACACAGAGTCACCTCTCCGTGACGTCATCGTCACTCGGAGAGGTAAAACAAGATATGCCCCAAGGCATATTAACGCTTTTTGCAGTGTGATATTGTCTTTAACAAAACCCGAAATAAGGGATACCAATACGCAAAGGCGTGGAAAAGTATAGGAAAAAAATAGAGATAGCTTAACAACAATCGTAGCGGCGCAGACGTTGAGTATCCGCATCCCACACCTGCGACCTCAGTTCTAATCCCGCTACCTCCGAGGGTCCGCATTTTCTCGTCGAAAATACGATCGAATTTAGTATAGATGTCGCTAGTGCGGTGGAGAATCAAATTCCGGCGAGCTCTGGCGCGTAATTTAAATTTACGAATATGTACGCGAACGCGAAACAGCCAGCCGTCCAGCCAGCCAGCCAGCTAGCCTGCTTCCAGGGGTCTCCGTATAAAGCTTTTAGCTATGGGCAAAAAGCTTAAAAAGTAGTATTTTACCTAGACTGAAAATCTAAACCGATGACGGAGAAAATACTATGGATAGCTACATTTTGACTACTCCCGATCGCCCCGATTCTCTAATAAAAAAGAAAAATAAGAGACCCATGTAATTATCCCTGGTTTCATTTTGCATGTTCATTCTGTACTGGCCTCTCAAGTACGACACTAAGGACCCCTAATTAAAAGGCCAATATATTGCTCCCCATTTCATTTTGCTTGTTTATTCACGAAGGGCTAAGTATGCGCCTCTATTCACGGCAGAAATACAGTAAAATTGCAATATTTTGGAAAAGGCGGCAATTTATGAGGCTGATCAGAACAAAAACGGGGGCACATTTACATACGATTAGTCGGCAAAATGTAGCAAATCATACTATTTTCTCCATTACAGGTTTTGCTTTTCCCGTAGGGGGAATACTACTATCCTACTAATCAATTTCCTACTATCGAAAACGGCTTTAAAAAAGGAATGAGCCCCACTATTTTACAAAAGCATATAACATACGTAACATTTTGATAATAATAAAATTATAGCCATAAACAAAGATTTAGCGTTTTGTTTAGCGTTACCAAAGGGCGTTTCCTATCAGTTTTATATAAATTCTTACCAGTCAGGGATAATATGAACGTTTCAATTTTACAGTAAGGAGGAACCGTCACCTTAAAAAAGAGGGAACTGCATGTTCATTCGACTCGTCAATCTTCAGCAGACGACACGACATCACATTCACAGTCTATAGTTCAAATTGTTCGCAGAAGCAGTGCCGTCATAATTCGCTACGGCCGCTTGAAGACTCACCTACTAACTTGGTCCGTGAGTTTTATTTGAGACAGCAATAGCGTCATTTATATAAAACGGAGCCTACGTTAATTATAAAAAAACGTCTTGATTTGGACCAAGACCGAAAAAACAAACGATATGTGTGAGGTTTATCAATTGGCTGAAGTTTCAGATATTGAAATTTTTTTTAGTTATTTTTATCCATTTAATCCTTAAAAAATATTAAATTCAATCAACTGATTTTACTGTTAATCGATCTATTCCCTCTAAATTAATTGAAAAAATTACATATCTACGCTTTTTCAAGAACAATTACATTTTCCGAAAACATTTTATCATGAAATTAATTATTTTCAAGGGAGTACGTGTTGAGAGCTCAGTATTGAATATTTGAAACACTCTGTCTAAAAAGACCAAGCGAACTTTGACATAATTCGAAAGGAAAATGTAAATTTTTAAAAGTCGATTCCAAACCACCCTGCACGAATTCATACATTTAATTTCGTATATCGAAATGCTACATTTCTAATGTCGCGACTATGAAGGAAAGGTTGCACTGCAATTTCCCTCTTCGTACTTTAGAGTTTTATAACGTCACCACCCCTTTCTACATTGTTGGCGTTACTTGTACACCGGTAACGTATTACGCATAATCATTTTAGCACGCGTAAATACCATTTCGGAAAACACACAGTGGCGAGGCCACCATTGGGTATTATCCCTCGCACCAAGGGTCACCGCCAGACGGTAACAAAGTTGACTACAGGCAGGAGGCTAGTCAACTTGCACTGCCTATAGCGGTGCTTCTGGGCGAGAGAGAGAGAAGACCTTAATGGCGGCATCACACCTGTGTTTTAATTCTCTGTATGTAATTTCTAAAATGGTCTACTCTCTTACAAATGTACACCGATTAGACTGAGTGATCGGTCCTTCAGGCGCTAGCGAGTGTCAAGCCACAACAATAATCATTCTTGTACACGAACGTTTTATAGTTTTAGGTTATTAAGGTTGGCGGGCAAGTCCGGAGAGTCATGTACCGTTCACTAATGTGAAAAGGTTTCGACCTATATGGTAATATTTGCTGGGTGTATTGCGTCGGCTCAGATGACCCAAAACACTGGAACCACTGGTGATTGTAAAATTTTATATATTGGGGAAATGGAGGAAGGGGGGGGGGGGTTAAGTTAAGTGTGACCTTCTTCGTTTAACTGGTAAAGAATGGAGATGAATATAACAAGCCATTGGTACTGAAACGTATTTCTTTTTATGTAATCTTTACCCTTACCTTTGGTTATATACCGTTATCATATTTGTCCAGTGCTACAGATAGCTACCTACTAAATGAAACCACACAGGATAAACGATGTTGCTTTGTCTTAAATAGACGACATTAGTTATTTAGTTTATTAACTAGTCTGAACAAAATAAATTTAAATTATCATATTTTTTTGAACATCAGTCTTCTTAGCAACTTACAGATTTAAACTTTTTTGGGTGCACATTTGAAAATTTGTCAAGCCAGCAACAATTAAATCTATGTCCGTCAAGGTGCTTACACGAAATCCCTTGAAAATAATTAATTTCATGATAAAATGTTTTCGGAAAATGTAATTGTTCTTGAAAAAGCGTAGATATGTAATTTTTTCAATTAATTTAGAGGGAATAGATCGATTAACAGTAAAATCAGTTGATTGAATTTAATATTTTTTAAGGATTAAATGGATAAAAATAACTAAAAAAAATTTCAATATCTGAAACTTCAGCCAATTGATAAACCTCACACATATCGTTTGTTTTTTCGGTCTTGGTCCAAATCAAGACGTTTTTTTATAATATCTGTCACTTCAGTCTTAATGTAATTAAATTTTGAATAATTATGTTAGCTTTACCGTATATATATATATATATTTATATACGTGGGCTATTTATATATATAGGCGCTAGCCCACTTGCGAGAAGGTTCAAGGTAGTTTGACCATAAAGGATAGGTTTGACTAAATTGACTCTGCGAAACTTCAAAATTCCAATCGTGCCGAGACTGCCGACTACCGTGTAGTTTTAAATCTAACTTAATACCACTACCAAAACCTGGTACCACTTGGCAAGCCCTTCATTTGGGTCTAAACTCTAGAGTGATGCGGTTTATTGTGTTTGAAATAGAAAAGTTAAGAGTAGAAATTGGAAGAAAGCTTGAATTTTTAAACTGGTCCCGCCTCAATTCCCATCAAAAAACTTAATTATTAATTTTTTTCAATTAAAAACTGGTCCAAGCAACCAATAAACTGGTTTTGGACCAGTGGACGTGTGCTATTTCTAAGTCTGGTAGTGTTAAAATTGTAACAATACTCCTGTTAAAAAGGCACAAATACTGTAACATCCCCCCCCCCCAAACTTTAAGTTTCGCTCCTTTTCAATGGCTCTCTTTCAATATGGGAAAAATGCTTTTAAATGACAATTTATTTAAGTGTAAGAATTAAACAGGAAAATGGAGGCTGAGTGTAAGATAAGTGTAGTTTTAATTATAATTTGTTAGTTTAATTATAAGGTATCCATGAATTTTCCAAAAACATTCGTGTTTTGGGTTGATTTCACATTAATTATACTTGATTAAGTTTAATTTAACGGTTTATCTAGTGTGGATACAAGTTTCGATAGAATATTAACTTTAATTGCAATTACCCTAAAATATGTAAGAGCTTTCGATGTATTTTAATGATGAATTAAATCAATTTGAAAGTGAAATAGGAAACATCTGTGGCTGTGCGAAAAACTTGTGATGTTTTAATATTAATTTGAGCGCGGTTCGGGAGAGTGGATTAAGCTTAAAAGTATAATTTCTTGGAATTTTTTACCCTAATTGCAACGTTTAGTGAAGTTTAACATTTTTGCCAGTCATTATTTTACCTTAAACTTTTGAATTTCGCGCCAATTAATGTACTTTAAAGACAGTTTAAATTAACTTAAGTGTGAAATAGAAAACATTGGGATTTATACCAATGGCTTGGGTAGTTTTAAATAAGATTAAAAGTTATTTGAGTTTTTATCCAAAAAATGAATATATTTGGTTTAATTTCACGTTAATTATATTTAATTGAGTGACAATTAACGTAGGATTGTGTTTCGGCAGTGTATATTTAGGTTATAAAATTACTTTCAATAAATACTTCACGTTAATTGCAATTTTTAGTGGAGCTTTTGAATCTTATTTTACCCTACACTTTCGAATTTCGCGCCTATTAATGTATTTTAAAGATAATTTAAATTAACTTAAGTGTGAAATTGAAAACAAGGGGCTATACTAACAGCTTGTGCAGTTTTAATCTTAATTAAGTATTTTATTTCAAAGTTACTCGAGTTCTCATCCAAATATGTATATTTCATGTTTAAATTCACGTTAATTATACTTAATTAAGTTGAAATTAATGAAGGATTGAGGTTTGGCAGTGTTGATTTAGCTTACAAAATGAGTATCAAATCACCTTAATTGTAAAGTTTAGAAGAGTTTTTCATTCTTGCCAACACAATGTGTTAAATTTTTATCATACCACGTGCTAAATTTGCGGTAACATAAAGATCATCTATAACATATGTTAATGAATGATGTGATTCTATAGTTTAGCTACTTTGGCTTCAATAACAGTAATTAAATTAAATACCTAAACAATTCATAGCAATTTAGACAAATGAACAAACGGCAATGTGAACTGTGGAGATAGCGAACAACGTAACCCTCCGTTGCTGACGTGGTTACGTTGGAAAAATCTGCGCCGATGTAAACATGGAAATTATTTGACTAATTAAATTACATAACGACACTGCCCTCCTGGATTAATCAGACCACTGTTACTTATATTTATGAATTAACAAAATCCACTGTTGGTAACAAACTGCGCTAAGGTAAACACCAAGAGTCTTTAAACTGCCGTAAGGAAAACATTTTAAACTTTTTGTCATCTTACCAGTAGCATTTTGAAGTTTTCGATCTTTTCACAGGGTGAAAAGCACTATCTTTATTTCAACACGATAATAATTTGAATAGGTATGCCATTTTTTACATCAAATTGCAAGCGCACACGGTAAATACAGCATAAAAAACCTAGGGTTAACCCGGTTAGGCTCTGTTTCTAAAATTCTAGCATAAAATTGAGCAGACTATATAAAGGATTCCAAATTTCCAAAACAAATGAGAGCTGGAAATCAGCCTTTTTAATAATCTTTAAAGAGTAACTAAAATAGGGTAATGGCAGCCCTCTGCCTTCGACTGTATTAAGCTCTATGGGGAAATAACATGTGGTGCTATTAGTCTATATAACTTAAGCCTTGGCCGTAAAGAACGTCGAAAAACTTACTTCAAAAGATATAAAAACCTCTATTAACTGTAATAATTTACCTGAATTACTTTTCTAGACGAAAATTCGACCTGATAACGACCTATTTCTTATTAAGGGTGCTACAGTTAATTAGAAAATACATATAAAGGTGCTCAAGCTCGGACGAAATACCAAAGTAATTTGTTAGAGTCTACTGCAAAGAAATTAGGAAAATCAGCAAGAAAGCCAACATTTACAATTTGTCAACGTAACTTGTTAGCACCCACAAACCTAGGCCCTTCTAGTTGTCAACGAGAACAAAATGAAGCATTAGGTTTAAGCATGGTTTAAGCGCGCTATAAGGTTAGGCTGACTTCTGGCCCAAAAGTAATTTTTTGACGTACTATCTTAATTAGTTAAATTACAAAAATTAGAATTCATTAATTAAAAATCGAAACACGTAAGTTTCCCATTTAATAAATGCTTGTTAATTTAGAAGTATTCCGAAAACTAACTTCGCTATAGTTTTCCCGTATGGCCTGCCACAATTGCCTTAAAAAACTGAAATTTTTTTAATGCTTTTTCTATGGGACGCTAACCCTAAAAACTGTGAATTTTCATTTAACATTACGGAAGGGTGTCATGTCATATCTACAAGGGCCTACCGGCCCTGTAGAATAAAGGCCCGCGCATACTGGCTTTCCAGAATTTTTTTTTGGCATTTTGGTTCGCCGGGTGTCTCCGCTTGGTGCGCTCTTAAGAGTACGGTTTTAAATTTAAAATTGGTTTTCGCGGGCGATTGCAACGTGTGTCGCAATCCAAATCCCGTTTCGTACGGTGCAGAGAGCCGAGAGAGAGAGAGGGCAGAAGCATAAGTGCTGGGTTGAAGCCGCTGGATCTTTCCAATTCCAATAAGAATTATAAATTCTATCTTTCAAATAAGAATTATAAATTTTATCTTTCCAATAAGAATTATAAAATTTATCTTTCCAATAAGAATTATAAAATTTATCTTTCCATTTTCAATAAGAATTATAAAATTTATCTTTCCATTTTCAATAAGAATTATAAAATTTATCTTTCCATTTTCAATAAGAATTATAAAATTTATCTTTCTAACTATAATTATAATATTTATCTTTCTATAATATCTTTCTAATTATAATAATATATAATGAATATTTGCGACTCCAACATTAAAATAAAAATTTCAATCGGAGCCTACGTTATTATAAATTTTATCTTTATAATTATAATTATTATAAATTTTATCTTTCTAATAATAATTATTATAAATTTTATCTTTCTAATAATAATTATTATAGACTTTATCTTTCAAATAATTGTTATTATAAATTTTATCCTTCTAATAATTATTATTATAAATTTTATCTTTTAAATAATAATTATTATAATGATATATAAGAAATGCATGCGTTTCCTTATATAAAAAGTATTTTAGTCAAAACAATTTTATGCATGATCCCTCTAATCTTCCCGCTCTACAAATTCAAATAAATGGAAGATCCCTTAACATTTACTATCTAAAAGCGCCACCATCCGAGAATCAAGCGCAAAAAACAAGCTGGCGCGTCCTTTCAATGCCGCCCATAGCCAGAAGGCTATGCGCGGGCCTTGATTAACATAGGCTACGATTGTATCATAAACTGTTTTGAAAAAATTCCACAGAACTACAATTTGGGCCCTCAATATATGGTTAAAATTTCAAAGAGATCCATTAATTAGTTTATTTTATAAAAAATAAAGTTGCTAAGGGTGGTTTTCATTTCCATAAAATTAATAACAGATTTTGACGAAAAACTGGAAATTTCCCATAGAAATAACATGGGAAATTTTCCAAAGTTACAAATTTTGTCCATACCCTTACAAAAATAACTATACGTTAGATAGATTTGAAAACGGTCTTAAATGAAAGCCCCATATCCATAGTTGGCGCCTTTTTTTTTTTTTTTCATCAAGTTTAAGTATTGTTTTTCATAGTTTTAATTACATGCTCCGACTTACGTGGTTTACCCTGAAACTATGGAACCTGCGACCTTTTAGCATGGTTTATGTAGTGTCTGAAGCCACTCTTGGAGTTTGGTCGTTTTACCGCGGTTATAGTCAAATTTTTATAATTTTATAATTAGGTTATTAAACTGGATAACCAATTAATTACCAAGTAAGGGTAATTAATCAAGATTACCAATTAAAGGTAATTAAACTAGATTTCTGACGAATGGTAATTTTGCCGGAATAATGACGACTGGTAATTTGGACGGATTACCGACTACTGGTAATTAAGCTAGATTATCGACGACTAGTAAATAAGCTAGATTACCGCCAAATGGTAATTAAGCTACATAAGAGACGACTGGTAATTAAGCTAGACTACCAACGACTGGCAATTAAGCTAGATTATCGACGAATAGTAAATAAGCTATATTACCGACGACTGGTAATTAAGCTAGATTACCGACGACTGGTAATTAAGCTAGATTACCGACGACTGGTAATTAAGATAGATTACCGACGACTGGTAATTAAGATAGATTACCGACGACTGGTAATTAAGCTAGACTACCGACTGCTGGAATTAAGTTAGAATACCGATAGCAGTAATTAAGCTAGACTACCGACTGCTGGAATTAAATTAGAATACCGATAGCTGGTAATTAAGCTAGATTACCGATAGCTGGTAATTAAGCTAGATTACCGATAGCTGGTAATTAATCTAGATTACCGACGACTGGTAATTAATCTAGATTACCGACGACAGGTAATTAAGCTAGATTACCGACGACTGGTAATTAATCTAGATTACCGACGACAGGTAATTAAACTAGATTACCGACGACTGGTAATTGAGACGTATTTCCGACGACTGCTAATTAAGCTAGATTACCGACGACTGGTAATTAAGCTAGATTACCGACGACTGGTAATTAAGCTAGATTACCGACGACTGGTAATTAAGCTAGATTACCGACGACTGGTAATTAAGCTAGATTACCGACGACTGGTAATTAAGCTAGATTACCGACGACTGGTAATTAAGCTATATTACCGACGACTGGTAATTAAGCTACATTACCGACGACTGGTAATTAAGCTACATTACCGACGACTGGTAATTAAGCTACATTACCGACGACTGGTAATTAAGATAGATTACCGACGACTGGTAATTAATCTATATTACCGACGAATGGTAATTAAACTGGATTACCGACGACTGGTAATTAAGGACTACCGACGGCTGGTAATTAAGCTTGATTACCGATAGACGCGCAACGCCCTAAGACTTTTTCTCTCCTATGTTTTCTAAACATTTTTAATTAATTTGAAGACTGAAGTGACAGATATTAATAAAAACTGTCATTGTAGACAAAGACCGGAAAGTGTAAAAGATAAGTTTAGAAAATTAACTGCCTGAAGAAACAGATATTCAAAATTTTCACTTTTGAAGACATGATTATAAAACATCAATTATTTTAAAAAATTCTTATCTTACTTTTTTTCACCAAAATTGAATTTTTCCAAAATATATTTCAACAATATTTACCCAAGTATTTTGTTCTCAATAGTCCAAGAAAAAATGACACCTAGAAGAATTCAAAGGGATACTAACTTGATACTAGGTTTTACTTTTGACTAACATTTGATTCTATGAGATTCAAATACTTGGATATCTGAAAAGATTTCTGTTAAAGAGTTTAAATTTTTACATTTTAAAGTAGAAATATTGCGAAGCGGAATAAACATAGGCCTTTTCAATGTGATTTAGTTATTAGTGTCGAAAAGATTTGTAGATTGATCGTGATCTTTGAGAGCTATACAGCACGTTAATATTTAATACTTCAAAAACATTACAATTGGACAATACGTTTTGTTAATTTTACATACGGTCTACATTTTATCAGCTTTCAACGATTTTCTGTCCATTTTATTCTCTTTATAGGGCCGAATTCTCTACCTAATTGTAAATTTTTAAGAGAAAATAAGAGCGTACTATTTTTAAAATGACGCTCATTTTACCGAAGTAATTTTGGTGAAAAAAGTAAGATAAGAATTTCTTTAAATAATTGATGTTTTATAATCATGTCTTGAAAAGTGAAATTTTGAATATCTGTTACTTCAGGCAGGTAATTTTCTACACTTAGCTTTTACACTTTCCGGTCTTTGTTTACAATGACAGTTTTTATTAATCGTTGTTAGGGTTAAAGCAAAGCGCGAGTCCCGCGGATACCCTACAAGTTGACTTTCCTCACGAACTCCAGGTTTGGCTTGGCGAACGCGGGAGACATTTGTGGGGGGATCCACAATTTATACTCAAAATTTCCAAAATATGTTAAAGAGGCAAACGCTTGAATTCAAACGTCAACAATAACTATATTTAAAATTATACAAAAACGAGTTTTGCTTCGCAGTCCTTAAAAAACTGCATTTATACACAATCCGCGACACTTTTTCGAACCCACAAAGGGCCAGAAACTAGAAATTATTATATGTATTGCAATTTGAAATGAAGTTTAATCGATATGAGAAATTTGCTTTTAATTGCGTAGTTCAAACATTTGTTATGATTAGAAATTTTACAACAAACACGGGTATAAATGCCGCGTTTCGAGATAAAGGGAGCTTAGGTTTCCCCTACGAAATTATATAGAATCTGTTCCCGTAAAAACTTATCCATGTCAAATAATTAAGGCGAAAAAATACAAAATGAGCTTTTAGCATTTTAATTTTTCAGGGTGGAAGAGATAAGAAGAACATTTATTTCGAGTAAAATGTCGCTTTACTACTCCTAAAATGTGGTCCCTCATTCTGATTTGTGGCTTTAAAAGCAGTGTCGTGTTTCTGACATTTATCATACATTCAGAAAAGGTGTTCATATGTGTGTTGTTACATCTTGTATAAGTCTTAAACTTCAGTTCGAACTCGAGTCATAATCGTCCTTGATTTAGCTCTTGCATGGTTCCGAAACGCGGCATTTATACCCGTGTTTGTTGTAAAATTTCTAATCATAACAAATGTTTGAATTACGCAATTAAAAGCAAATTTCTCATATCGAATAAACTTCATTTCAAATTGCAATACATATAATAATTTCTAGTTTCTGGCCCTTTGTGGGTTCGAAAAAGTGTCGCGGATTGTGTATAAATGCAGTTTTTTAAGGACTGCGAAGCAAAACTCGTTTTTGTATAATATCTGTCCCTTTTTGGGGAGAAACGTTATTTGGGAATAAATTAGTTCTGGAATAGTCAAACTCAACCGTCCAATTTTTTTAAGACTAATTATATTGTATTTCACTAAATCGTAACTTACATTTGGAAATTAGAATGGTCGGATAATACAATGCACTGTATAAAATCACACTATGCTAAATATTCGTTGAAACCATGTGAAAATTATAAAAATTCTCCAACTATTTCTTTGTGATCAGTTAACCTTAGGCTTAGAAAGACAAAAAATAGGCCCAAAAAGTTTTAAAAAAATCACGGGAACTTATTTAGAGAATCAAAATGGTGAAATTAAGCGCGAGATTTGAATTGAAACTTTTATTGAAATTCAGCGCTAGCTGGCGCGTGAGCTAGCGCGTGGTTTAAAAATATTTTTTTTTTGAAACCTATACAAAAAGGCCAAGTTAAACTTACACTAAGAGAAATGAGATACTATACCTTTTCAGCCTTTGCTAGTGCTGTAAAGTTAGGCTGTGAAAAAAGGAATTTTAGGAATTTCGTTTCTTAAAACGACTCTACTAGATTTAAGGTAAATTAGTGACGAATAAAATAATTAATTTCAGTGATATTTATTCAAATAATTAAGAAAAACCTCCTAATTACGTCTGGACTCGAGAGGTTTATTTTGGTTTATCAACTTTTTTAATTTAGCATCCTCTGGGAATTTTACCACATTTAAAAAGAAATGAATTCTGAAAACGGAGGTGTAACAATAGGACATAGTGCCCTAAGAGTGTGGTCTCTGAAAATGCGCAACGCTTTCGTTGATACAATTCAGAATGGTGAAAACATAAACAGTTTCGGCCCATTTTTTACAAAAGAGGACGACAGATGGTTTTTGACCAACACTTTATTCATGGTACGATTAAAAAAAATTTACATTTTAGAGCAGCCTTCAAATCCATCGATTCATTCTTATGACTTGTACGTTTATGTAATATGAAATGACGCTTCTGCCTGAATCCACAGCCACACTGATGACATTTGAAGGGTTTTTAACCATTGTGAATGCGTTGATGTGAATTCAAATGACTCTTACGCGTACTTGCATATTCACACTGATCACATTTGAATGGTTTTTCACCACTGTGAATGCGTTGATGCGCGATGAAATAACTCTTATGCGCACACGCATAGTTACAGTGATCACATTTGAATGGTTTTTCACCACTGTGAATGCGTTGATGTTCGATCAAATGACTCTTACGCGCACACGCATAGTTACAGTGATCACATTTGAATGGTTTTTCACCACTGTGAATGCGTTGATGCAAGATCAAATAACTCTTATGCGCACACGCATAGTTACAGTGATCACATTTGAATGGTTTTTCACCACTGTGAATGCGTTGATGTTCGATCAAATGACTCTTACGCGCACACGCATAGTTACAGTGATCACATTTGAATGGTTTTTCACCACTGTGAATGCGTTGATGCAAGATCAAATAACTCTTATGCGCACACGCATAGTTACAGTGATCACATTTGAATGGTTTTTCACCACTGTGAATGCGTTGATGTTCGATCAAATGACTCTTTTGCGCACACGCATAGTTACAGTGATCACATTTGAATGGTTTTTCACCACTATGAATGCGTTGATGCGCGATCAATTGACTCTTATGCGCACACGCATAGTTACACTGATCACATTTGAATGGTTTTTCACCACTGTGAATGCGTTGATGCAAGATCAAATAACTCTTATGCGCACACGCATAGTTACACTGATCACATTTGAATGGTTTTTCACCACTGTGAATGCGTTGATGTGAATTCAAATGACTCTTACGCGCACACGCATAGTTACAGTGATCACATTTGAATGGTTTTTCACCACTATGAATGCGTTGATGCAAGATAAAATAACTCTTATGCGCACACGCATAGTTACACTGATCACATTTGAATGGTTTTTCACCACTGTGAATGCGTTGATGTGAATTCAAATGACTCTTACGCGCACACGCATAGTTACAGTGATCACATTTGAATGGTTTTTCACCACTATGAATGCGTTGATGCAAGATCAAATAACTCTTACGCGCACACGCATAGTTACAGTGATCACATTTGAATGGTTTTTCACCACTGTGAATGCGTTGATGCAAGATCAAATAACTCTTATGCGCACACGCATAGTTACAGTGATCACATTTGAATGGTTTTTCACCACTATGAATGTGTTTATGTCTGATCAAATGACTCTTGTTCGTGCTGGCAAAGTCACACTGACCACATTTGAAGCGTTTTCCTTTGTTACCTTTTATAATATGACGTTGTAGACCTCTTTTATATTCAGTAGAATATTTGAACCGAGTTGAACGTTTCTTCTTGATTTTAACTACAAAGATATATAAAAGAAACATAAAAACGCCATATATCCTTTCCAATTTTGTCTCAAAAATACAATAATAACATCCAAGGGCATTTCATAATAAAAGGTCTTTAATAACAACGTCCGGAATGAAAGATTAGGAAAGATGGAAACAGAGCTCGTCGAACGATACTTTCGGATAAAAATCACAGACACTTTTATAGGCTATTCCCGACTATTCTGAGGGCCGGATTAAGCAATTTTGCAACCGGGGCCGAGATAATACGCGCCCCCTTAAGCCGGGAAAATAGAACATGAAATGTTGCTAAGGGGGAATAGTTTAACTCAATGCGCCCCCAACAAGCCTTGCGCCCGGGGACCAGTGCCTCCCCCCCTAATCCAGTCCTGTGATCATGGCGTGCTTTGATCGAAACTTTTGACGACACACTTCAAATGCCCAAGATTTTCCCTAATTTGGAGCAAATGCCTCACACTCAAGTAAAAGGTTTTCCCTTTTTCACCTAGATAGCTTCCGTTTTACAATTAATGTGAAGTGAACCCAAGATCCCATTGGAATACACAATGCGGGAAAAATTACTTTTCCGAACGAGACCACGCGGTATTATATAAAAACGTCTTGGTTTGGACCAAGGCCGAAAAAACAAACGATATGTGTGAGGTTTATCAATTGACTGAAGTTTCAGATATTGAAATTTTTTCTAGTTATTTTTATACACTCAATCCTTAATCAATATTTAATTCAATCAACTGATTTTACTGTTAATCGACCTAGTCCCTCTAAATTAATTGAAAAAATTACATATCTACGCTTTTTCAAGAACAATTACATTTTCCGAAAACATTTTATCGTGAAATAAATTTATCATGTTGAGGATACAGTATTGAATATTTGAAATGTTCTACTGGATGTCTAAAAAAAGCAAGCGAACTTTGGCATAACTCGAATGGAAAATGTAAATATTTGATCGTGGATGCCAAACAAGGGTGTTGCGCGAATTTATACATTTAATTTCGTATATCGAAATGCTACATTTCTATTGTCGCCTCTTTGATGGTAAAGTTGCACTGGAACTTCCTTTTCCGTACTTAAGAATTTCTTGGTCATAACTCAGTCTATGGTAATATTGGCTGAGTGTGTTACGACGGCTCAGATGACCCATACACTGAAACCACTGGTGATTATAAAATGCCATATATTGGGAAAATAGAGGAAGGGAGGGGGTGTCGGAGTTAAATGTGACCTTCTTGGCATAACTAGTAATGAATGATGTTTTTAACCATATTATTTCCGCGGGAAATGAATATAACAAGTCTGAGAAGTATTTCTGTTTATGTGATCTTTACCCTTTACCACACAGGATAAACTTTGTAGTAGACGACATTCACTCTAAACGACAGTCTTATCAACAACTTAAAACAGATTTAAACTTCTTTTGGTGCAAACTTGAAAATTTGTCAAGCCAGCAACAATTAAAACTATGTCGGTCAAGATGCTCACAAGTTAATGAGCATCGACACGAAATCCCTTCAAAATAATTAATTTCATGATAAAATGTTTTCGGAAAATGTAATTGTTCTTGAAAAAGCGTAGATATGTAATTTTTTCAATTAATTTAGAGGGACTAGGTCGATTAACAGTAAAATCAGTTGATTGAATTAAATATTGATTAAGGATTGAGTGTATAAAAATAACTAGAAAAAATTTCAATATCTGAAACTTCAGTCAATTGATAAACCTCACACATATCGTTTGTTTTTTCGGCCTTGGTCCAAACCAAGACGTTTTTATATAATATCTGTCGCTTCAGTCTTAATGTAACTAAATTTTGAGTAATTATGTTTTCTTTACCGCTTATTATTATGTCCAATTACGATGGTCAAAACATGTATCTAGCAGGGCCCGAACGTTGCACCTTCCGCGTGTTACGCGGACGAGATAACCACTACACTACACATACCTGGTAATACTGAGATTCCTAAGAGATCTAGCTTATTATTATGTCCAATCACGATGGTCAAAACATGTATCTACCAGGGCTCGAACCCGGGACCTTCCGCGTGTAAAGCGGACGTGATAACCACTACACAATGAATACTTGGTTATTCTGAGTTTTCGAAGAGATCTAGCTTATTATTGTGTCCAATAACGATAGTCAAGCCATGTATCTACCAAGGCTCGAACCTGGGACCTTCCGAGTGTAAAGCGGACGTGATAACCACTACACCATAGATACTTGGTTATTTTGAGATTTCGAAGAGCTCTAGAATTATTATTATGTCCAATCACGATGGTCGAAACAAGTACTTCTGTAATTAACTAAAATTAACATAATTAGACTTAATTGTTTCTGATTAGACTAGCCGATCGCACACCCTGAATACTTAATTGTTAAATTAAGAGTATTCCGAAAACTAACTTCTAGTTTTTCAGTTAGAGGTGGTTAAATATCACGAAAAACCCCATGTTAATCTCCATAGGAAAATTGGTAAAAGCATGTGAATTTTGCTTTAACGTTAGAAAAGAGTATCAAGTCATATCTACAAGGGCCTACCGGCCCTGTAGAATTACCTTCGGAATTCTTTAGAGCGACATTTTCAAATGTCTCCGAGTCGGACACCGAACTGTTCTTTTCAGCTTCAATCGGAACTTCGGGTTCATCGATTTCCATCGAGACGGAGGTCAATTCTGATAGTTCATTTGGGTTACGTTCTAGTTTAGGTACACGCACTGGCACACTCAATGACACGGAATCAGCAAACTCCCGATTTGGCAAGGACAGTTTCTCAGTTTGATTTTGTCTACTATCATCAGTTTTCTTTGCTTCTGTCAAACTGATTCCGGACTGGTTGTCATCAAGATCGTTTTCTAGGGAATCGCTTTCGACATCTGCCTCAAGAGAAAGATCCAAATGTTTTTTGACTTCAACATTCAATTCCGGAACACGAAATTTCAGTGACCGAGTTGTAATATCCTTTGTTGAGTCACTTTGCGATTTACGATAAGAATCGTTAACGTTAATATTGTTCTCGAGAGGTTCACGTGGCGAATCGCTTTCCGTCGTTGAGTCGGGAGACATTTCGACTTGGTTTTTGACCTCGAGGTCAGGTGAAGGCGCGCAAAGAGGCAAACTGTCACTGTATTTCATTTTAGCGACACTTACATTCAGCCCAATTTTTTCAGCCTTTTTCAAGGGAATTTTAGTTTCGGTTTTTGTATCGCCAACCTCCGCAACGCATTGAGGCTCAGAAACAGATGGTGATTTTGGAATAATATCTTCTTTACCCAGCATGCCTTGGACATTGACAGCTTCGGCATTTCGCAATGAGCCTATATTTAATGAAAAACATTAAAATTAATGTGTCTTATTAAGTGAGTACTACATCAGGTTGGGTAAGCGTTGCTATAATGCCACACGATGTCTTTGGCAATTATAGTAAGCCTTTTAAACAATACATTAGACGGACCATGTCCCTTACCAGCAATAGGAGGAGTCAATTAGAAGCATAATTAACATCAGTGAAGCGATCGAAATTTACGTACCCTTACCAGATTTCTTGAGTTTATTGGCCTCCGTGTCAAGTAGATTTTGGGAAATGTCGTTGATTATCTCAGCAGCTGTACTTCCAAAACTATTCAAATAAAACCGTACCGTTTTCAATATAAATAAAATTCTAGATTCTAAAAATTTACGAGAGATTGCCATGTTTATTGTAATATAAACGGTCTATGGACGGTTATAGCGACAATAGTTTTGCCATTATCGACTAAACATCCAAAACACCCCCAAGTCGCCCCTTTAAATACCTTTGAATTTCCTCTTTTGGTTGTTGCTGCATCACAATTGAAAGGGTTACTTCCTGGCCATTAATTCCAGAATCATTTTCATCGGGTTCAGTTTTCACATCATTAGCTAATTGATGTATTCCACTTTTCTCCTATTTTTTAATTAATTAACAATAATTGAACTCGCATTCTTAACCCGATTCTCTTTTCTAAAGACTATGAAAATAAAGAATGTGTTCCATACCATCGGTTGACCTTTGATTCTCCTTTCCAGCTCTTTAATGACCCAATTAAGTTTTTCAATTTCGTGTAATTGCTTATTTATCATTAATGTTGTTTTCTCTCTCTCTTTTTCCATGTTTGAAATTAAAACATTACACTAAACAAAAAAAGATTCCATTACAACCCTCGAGTTAATATTCTCGGGACTTTCTTTGGCCGAACGTATTTTAAAGGGAAGAAGGGGGATCAGCAACAAAGCTCCTCGTTGGGTTTCTTTGTTAATAAAGAGGGACATGTTACCAATATACCCTGAGAGTGAGATTAGAGACAATCCTGATAGGTATTGTAGAGACGAGTCGGGTCGACTTTCTTTTCGACCCGACCCGACCCGAGTCCAACTTTAAAATTATAAACTTAACCCGACCCGACCCGAGTCCAACTTTAAAATTATAAACTTAGCCCGACCCTACCCGACCCGAAAAAAAAATTAAAATAAAAACCCGACCCGACCCGAAAAAAAAATTAAAATAAAAACCCGACCCGACCCGACCCGGAAAATTTTGAAATTAATTTTGCCCGACCCGACCCGAACCCGTTTCGGGTCGGGTCAAGTTGAAAAAGCCCGATTAAATTGGGGGCCCGACTCGTCTCTAGTTAGGTGTAGCGACGAGTCGGGTCGACTTTCTTTTCGACCCGACCCGGCCCGAGTCCAACTTTAAAATTATAAACTTAACCCGACCCGGAAAAGTTTGAAATTAATTTTGCCCGACCCGACCCGAATCGGGTTCGGGTCGGGTCGGGTCGAAAAAGCCCGATTAAATCGGGGGCCCGACTCGTCTCTAAGGTATTGTCACCAATAATCTTAACCCATAGGCACACAATAAAAAATTGGGTTTGATCCTAAAAGGGTCTTTTGTTTTTAAGCTTAATTTCACAATTCTAATAAAAGGTACCCTCTATGCTTTGAAAAATACCTCGGCTTCCAGTTTGCTGATTCGATCATCTTTAGCTTTTAGTTCATTGATCAGATCATCTTTGCTTAAGTGATCGTAGTTACGATTTTCCTCATCTTTCATTTCCTAAAAACAAAAACAAAGTTTCCGTAATTTTCTATTTGCCTCAAACTGGGAATATCTGAATAATTTCGTAAATACCTCTTTAATCGCCACCCTTTGATGATTTACTAAACTCATTTCGGAACTTAGTAAAGGGAGTTTGTGAAATTGTAACTCTTTCCTAAAGTAAAATATTTATTCAAACTGAAGGTGTACCAAAAACGAACAAATAACAAAAAGGGTTCCCCATACATTGTAGATTTCCCTATCAAAGCTTAAAGAAAAATGGCAAAGCTAAAATAGTTCACACGAGGGGTTCGACATTCGCAAAAACGCGTACGGGATTTCGTGATTTCACGATACCGCCAAAAAAATTCAGTGTTTCTTTTTAAATTTCGCGGTTTCGGCGAAAATCTGATTTCGCGATTGATTTCGGGATTTCTTCAAAGATTTCGGAATTGTCTCTTTGATTTCGAAATTTCGTGATTTCTTCAAAGATTTCGAAATTTTGGGAGAAAGATTTCGCGAATTTGCCAGAACCGTACGGGATTTCGACTAAATGTCGGACCCCTCGTTGTCACATGCTAATAGCGCAGTTTTGTTCAAAACTAGGGAATTCCTCAAGCCCATTTTCAGAATACAACTACAATGAGCTTCTTATAAATTATTTACTCTGCTAGTATTTTCAATTTTTGAAATAGCAAGAAAGACCCATTTCTTTCCAAGGTGTAACAGCTTCATGTCTTATTGACATCCAAGTTGTATTATGTTCATCACTTACCAGCTTAAACGTTCGACCATAACACGACAGTCTTTCACTAAATCCATCATACTTTAGAGAGCATCCCTGTTAAGATAACGTTTTTTATTATTAGTTCGTACAGGTCTGAAAGCCCGTATGCCCTATTGACCACAATCATAGCTGTCCGCGCTCACTTCATTTCAGTGAGCCCGAGCGCAGATTGAGCGAGGCTATTCAAAATGACAAATAAGTTCAGAGCCCGAGCCGAGCCTGAAATTTTATGAAAAACATTTCTGAGGTTGAGCCCGGGCTCACGATACGTCACAAAGTGAGCCTGAAGGTTCAACGGTAAAATTAACGAGAGCTTGCTCTGAGCCCTGTTACAAATTTTACGCCTTTCTTGAGCTCCAGCGAGGTGAATTCAAAACTATGAGCCCGATCATTTTGAAAGCAAGTTCACTTGAGCTTGCTAAATTGACTGAGCCAGAGCTCCAGGAGAGCCCGCGAAAGATATTAGAGCGAGCTTGGGCTCGAGGCTTCGAGCAGAACCCGTCAAAATTATGTGAATGAACCCTGTTGGGCTCGAGGCTTCGAGCAGAACCCGTCAAAATTATGTGAATGAACCTTGTTGGGCTCGAGGCTTCGAGCAGAACCCGTCAAAGTTATGTGAATGAACCCTGTTGGGCTCGAGGCTTCGAGCAGAACCCGTCAAAATTATGAGAATGAACCCTGTTGGGCTCGAGGCTTCGAGCAGAACCCGTCAAAGTTATGTGAATGAACCCTGTTGGGCTCGAGGCTTCGAGCAGAACCCGTCAAAATTATGTGAATGAACCTTGTTGGGCTCGAGGCTTCGAGCAGAACCCGTCAAAATTATGAGAATGAACCCTGTTGGGCTCGAGGCTTCGAGCAGAACCCGTCAAAATTATGAGAATGAACCTTGTTGGGCTCGAGGCTTCGAGCAGAACCCGTCAAAGTTATGTGAATGAACCCTGTTGGGCTCGAGGCTTCGAGCAGAACCCGTCAAAATTATGAGAATGAACCCTGTTGGGCTCGAGACTTCGAGCAGAATCCGTCAAAGTTATGTGAATGAACCCTGTTGGGCTCGAGGCTTCGAGCAGAACCCGTCAAAATTATGAGAATGAACCCTGTTGGGCTCGAGGCTTCGAGCAGAACCCGTCAAAGTTATGTGAATGAACCCTGTTGGGCTCGAGGCTTCGAGCAGAACCCGTCAAAGTTATGTGAATGAACCCTGTTGGGCTCGAGGCTTCGAGCAGAACCCGTCAAAATTATGAGAATGAACCCTGTTGGGCTCGAGGCTTCGAGCAGAACCCGTCAAAATTATGAGAATGAACCTTGTTGGGCTCGAGGCTTCGAGCAGAACCCGTCAAAGTTATGTGAATGAACCCTGTTGGGCTCGAGGCTTCGAGCAGAACCCGTCAAAATTATGTGAATGAACCTTGTTGGGCTCGAGGCTTCGAGCAGAACCCGTCAAAGTTATGTGAATGAACCCTGTTGGGCTCGAGGCTTCGAGCAGAACCCGTCAAAATTATGAGAATGAACGCTGTTGGGCTCGAGGCTTCGAGCAGAACCCGTCAAAATTATGAGAATGAACCCTGTTGGGCTCGAGGCTTCGAGCAGAACCCGTCAAAATTATGTGAATGAACCTTGTTGGGCTCGAGGCTTCGAGCAGAACCCGTCAAAATTATGAGAATGAACCCTGTTGGGCTCGAGGCTTCGAGCAGAACCCGTCAAAATTATGAGAATGAACCCTGTTGGGCTCGAGGCTTCGAGCAGAACCCGTCAAAATTATGTGAATGAACCTTGTTGGGCTCGAGGCTTCGAGCAGAACCCGTCAAAATTATGAGAATGAACCCTGTTGGGCTCGAGGCTTCGAGCAGAACCCGTCAAAATTATGTGAATGAACCTTGTTGGGCTCGAGGCTTCGAGCAGAACCCGTCAAAGTTATGTGAATGAACCCTGTTGGGCTCGAGGCTTCGAGCAGAACCCGTCAAAATTATGAGAATGAACCCTGTTGGGCTCGAGGCTTCGAGCAGAACCCGTCAAAATTATGAGAATGAACCCTGTTGGGCTCGAGGCTTCGAGCAGAACCCGTCAAAATTATGTGAATGAACCTTGTTGGGCTCGAGGCTTCGAGCAGAACCCGTCAAAATTATGAGAATGAACCCTGTTGGGCTCGAGGCTTCGAGCAGAACCCGTCAAAATTATGTGAATGAACCTTGTTGGGCTCGAGGCTTCGAGCAGAACCCGTCAAAATTATGTGAATGAACCCTGTTGGGCTCGAGGCTTCGAGCAGAACCCGTCAAAATTATGAGAATGAACCCTGTTGGGCTCGAGGCTTCGAGCAGAACCCGTCAAAATTATGAGAATGAACGCTGTTGGGCTCGAGGCTTCGAGCAGAACCCGTCAAAATTATGAGAATGAACCCTGTTGGGCTCGAGGCTTCGAGCAGAACCCGTCAAAATTATGAGAATGAACCCTGTTGGGCTCGAGGCTTCGAGCAGAACCCGTCAAAATTATGTGAATGAACCTTGTTGGGCTCGAGGCTTCGAGCAGAACCCGTCAAAATTATGTGAATGAACCTTGTTGGGCTCGAGGCTTCGAGCAGAACCCGTCAAAATTATGTGAATGAACCTTGTTGGGCTCGAGGCTTCGAGCAGAACCCGTCAAAATTATGTGAATGAACCTTGTTGGGCTCGAGGCTTCGAGCAGAACCCGTCAAAGTTATGTGAATGAACCCTGTTGGGCTCGAGGCTTCGAGCAGAACCCGTCAAAATTATGAGAATGAACCCTGTTGGGCTCGAGGCTTCGAGCAGAACCCGTCAAAATTATGTGAATGAACCTTGTTGGGCTCGAGGCTTCGAGCAGAACCCGTCAAAATTATGTGAATGAACCTTGTTGGGCTCGAGGCTTCGAGCAGAACCCGTCAAAGTTATGTGAATGAACCCTGTTGGGCTCGAGGCTTCGAGCAGAACCCGTCAAAATTGTGAGAATGAACCCTGTTGGGCTCGAGGCTTCGAGCAGAACCCGTCAAAATTATGAGAATGAACCCTGTTGGGCTCGAGGCTTCGAGCAGAACCCGTCAAAATTATGTGAATGAACCTTGTTGGGCTCGAGGCTTCGAGCAGAACCCGTCAAAATTATGAGAATGAACCCTGTTGGGCTCGAGGCTTCGAGCAGAACCCGTCAAAATTATGTGAATGAACCTTGTTGGGCTCGAGGCTTCGAGCAGAACCCGTCAAAATTATGTGAATGAACCTTGTTGGGCTCGAGGCTTCGAGCAGAACCCGTCAAAATTATGTGAATGAACCTTGTTGGGCTCGAGGCTTCGATCAGAACCCGTCAAAGTTATGTGAATGAACCCTGTTGGGCTCGAGGCTTCGAGCAGAACCCGTCAAAATTGTGAGAATGAACCCTGTTGGGCTCGAGGCTTCGAGCAGAACCCGTCAAAATTATGAGAATGAACCCTGTTGGGCTCGAGGCTTCGAGCAGAACCCGTCAAAATTATGTGAATGAACCTTGTTGGGCTCGAGGCTTCGAGCAGAACCCGTCAAAATTATGAGAATGAACCCTGTTGGGCTCGAGGCTTCGAGCAGAACCCGTCAAAATTATGTGAATGAACCTTGTTGGGCTCGAGGCTTCGAGCAGAACCCGTCAAAATTATGTGAATGAACCCTGTTGGGCTCGAGGCTTCGAGCAGAACCCGTCAAAATTATGAGAATGAACCCTGTTGGGCTCGAGGCTTCGAGCAGAACCCGTCAAAATTATGAGAATGAACCTTGTTGGGCTCGAGGCTTCGAGCAGAACCCGTCAAAATTATGTGAATGAACCTTGTTGGGCTCGAGGCTTCGAGCAGAACCCGTCAAAATTATGTGAATGAACCTTGTTGGGCTCGAGGCTTCGAGCAGAACCCGTCAAAATTATGTGAATGAACCTTGTTGGGCTCGAGGCTTCGAGCAGAACCCGTCAAAGTTATGTGAATGAACCCTGTTGGGCTCGAGGCTTCGAGCAGAACCCGTCAAAATTATGAGAATGAACCCTGTTGGGCTCGAGGCTTCGAGCAGAACCCGTCAAAATTATGTGAATGAACCTTGTTGGGCTCGAGGCTTCGAGCAGAACCCGTCAAAATTATGTGAATGAACCTTGTTGGGCTCGAGGCTTCGATCAGAACCCGTCAAAGTTATGTGAATGAACCCTGTTGGGCTCGAGGCTTCGAGCAGAACCCGTCAAAATTGTGAGAATGAACCCTGTTGGGCTCGAGGCTTCGAGCAGAACCCGTCAAAATTATGAGAATGAACCCTGTTGGGCTCGAGGCTTCGAGCAGAACCCGTCAAAATTATGTGAATGAACCTTGTTGGGCTCGAGGCTTCGAGCAGAACCCGTCAAAATTATGAGAATGAACCCTGTTGGGCTCGAGGCTTCGAGCAGAACCCGTCAAAATTATGTGAATGAACCTTGTTGGGCTCGAGGCTTCGAGCAGAACCCGTCAAAATTATGTGAATGAACCTTGTTGGGCTCGAGGCTTCGAGCAGAACCCGTCAAAATTATGTGAATGAACCTTGTTGGGCTCGAGGCTTCGATCAGAACCCGTCAAAGTTATGTGAATGAACCCTGTTGGGCTCGAGGCTTCGAGCAGAACCCGTCAAAATTGTGAGAATGAACCCTGTTGGGCTCGAGGCTTCGAGCAGAACCCGTCAAAATTATGAGAATGAACCCTGTTGGGCTCGAGGCTTCGAGCAGAACCCGTCAAAATTATGTGAATGAACCTTGTTGGGCTCGAGGCTTCGAGCAGAACCCGTCAAAATTATGAGAATGAACCCTGTTGGGCTCGAGGCTTCGAGCAGAACCCGTCAAAATTATGTGAATGAACCTTGTTGGGCTCGAGGCTTCGAGCAGAACCCGTCAAAATTATGTGAATGAACCCTGTTGGGCTCGAGGCTTCGAGCAGAACCCGTCAAAATTATGAGAATGAACCCTGTTGGGCTCGAGGCTTCGAGCAGAACCCGTCAAAATTATGTGAATGAACCTTGTTGGGCTCGAGGCTTCGAGCAGAACCCGTCAAAATTATGTGAATGAACCTTGTTGGGCTCGAGGCTTCGAGCAGAACCCGTCAAAATTATGTGAATGAACCCTGTTGGGCTCGAGGCTTCGAGCAGAACCCGTCAAAATTATGAGAATGAACCCTGTTGGGCTCGAGGCTTCGAGCAGAACCCGTCAAAGTTATGTGAATGAACCCTGTTGGGCTCGAGGCTTCGAGCAGAACCCGTCAAAATTATGTGAATGAACCTTGTTGGGCTCGAGGCTTCGAGCAGAACCCGTCAAAGTTATGTGAATGAACCCTGTTGGGCTCGAGGCTTCGAGCAGAACCCGTCAAAGTTATGTGATTGAACCCTGTTGGGCTCGAGGCTTCGAGCAGAACCCGTCAAAATTATGCGAATGAACCCGAGTCGAGCTCATTTACAAAAACTAAGCTTGAGCTCACATTGAGCTCTAAGGAAAAATAAGAGACCCATTTAATAGGGACTTGGCAATTCGGGCTTTACTCCGCCCCCAGCGCCATTATGGTATGTTTTTTTAACAGAATGAAAGCTATATAAGCCCCTCCTCCTGGTATGTTTTTAGCACTAGTGGAAGGTAGCCTGACGTTGCATGACGTAGTACTGCCAAGTCCCTATTATCCCTGGTTTCATTTTGCATGTTCATTCTGTGCTGGCCTCTCAAGTACGACACTAAGGACCCCTAATTAAAAGGCCAATATATTGCTCCCCCATTTCATTTTGCTTGTTTATTCACGAAGGGCTAAGTATGCGCCTCTATTCACGGCAGAAATACAGTAAAATTGCAATAGGGACTTGGCAATTCGGGCTTAACTCCGCCCCCAGCGCCATTATGGTATGTTTTTTTAACAGAATGAAAGCTATATAAGCCCCTCCTCCTGGTATGTTTTTTACCACTAGTGGAAGGTAGCCTGACGTTGTACTGCCAAGTCCCTATATTTTAGAAAAGGCGGCAATTTATGAGGCTGATCAGAACAAAAACGGGGGCACATTTACATACGATTAGTCCGCACAATGTAGCAAATCATACTATTTTCTCCAATACAGGTTTTGCTTTTCCCGTAGGGGGAATACTACTATCCTACTAATCAATTTCCTACTATGGAAAACGGCTTTAAAAAAAGGAATGAGCCCCACTATTTTACAAAAGCATATAATATACGTAACATTTTGATAATAATAAAATTATAGCCATAAACAAAGATTTTAGCGTTTTGTTTAACGTTACCAAAGGGCGTTTCCTATCAGTTTTATATAAATTCTTACCAGTCAGGGATAATACGAACGTTTCAATTTTACAGTAAGGAGGAACCGTCACCTTAAAAAAGAGGGAACTGCATGTCCAATTGTCCATTCGACTCGTCAATCTTCAGCAGACGACACGACATCACATTCACAGTCTATAGTTCAAATTGTTCGCAGAAGCAGTGCCGTCATAATTCGCTACGGCCTCTTGAAGACTCACCTACTAACTTGGTCCGTGAGTTTAATTTGAGACAGCAATAGCAGGCAGGTTTACAACAGTTTATTAATTGGTCGGACCAGTTTATTTATTAATGAACCTGGGGTCAGTGGTCCCAGGGACCACTTTATTATTTATCGTTTTTGGAAAAAATAGACGGTGGAACCAGTTTATTAATTCGTGGTTCCTTCTTAGAATTTTTCTAGCTCAACACATTTTCTACCAGTACTCTTTGGCTAAAACTTCCCTACAAAATTTTGTAGTCTATTAATTATTGAACATACTCTAGAATGAGTTCTTGACTCTTGTAGTCGATAGCCAAGACCATAGTCAGTACTAGTTGTCAGTAGTCGTATTAGGCAGTAGTGTATGGTTCTAGTCACATTATTCTATGAGAGCGGTTGCTCTCTTAGATAAGACTTCATACTGTTCTTAATGTATAAGGAGGGTTTTTTGTTTGGATGTGGGTTTTTTTTGGTATTGTATCGGAGCCTACGTTAATAAAGGCCCGCGCATACTGGCTTTCCAGAATTTTTTTTTTGGCATTTTGGTTCGCCGCGTGTCTCCGCTTGGTGCGCTCTTAAGAGTACGGTTTTAAATTTAAAATTGGTTTTCGCGGGCGATTGCAACGTGTGTCGCAATCCAAATCCCGTTTCGTACGGTGCAGAGAGCCGAGAGAGAGAGAGAGGGCAGAAGCATAAGTGCTGGGTTGAAGCCGCTGGATCTTTCCAATAAGAATTATTAAATTTATCTTTCCATTTTCAATAAGAATTATAAAATTTATCTTTCCATTTTCAATAAGAATTATAAAATTTATCTTTCTAACTATAATTATAATATTTATCTTTCTATAATATCTTTCTAATTATAATAATATATAATGAATATTTGCGACTCCAACATTAAAATAAAAATTTCAATCGGAGCCTACGTTATTATAAATTTTATCTTTATAATTATAATTATTATAAATTTTATCTTTCTAATAATAATTATTATAAATTTTATCTTTCTAATAATAATTATTATAGATTTTATCTTTCAAATAATTGTTATTATAAATTTTATCCTTCTAATAATTATTATTATAAATTTTATCTTTTAAATAATAATTATTATAATGATATATAAGAAATGCATGCGTTTCCTTATATAAAAAGTATTTTAGTCAAAACAATTTTATGCATGATCCCTCTAATCTTCCCGCTCTACAAATTCAAATAAATGGAAGATCCCTTAACATTTACTATCTAAAAGCGCCACCATCCGAGAATCAAGCGCCAAAAACAAGCTGGCGCGTCCTTTCAATGCCGTCCATAGCCAGAAGGCTATGCGCGGGCCTTGATTAACGTAGGCTACGATTGTATCATAAACTGTTTTGAAAAAATTCCACAGAACTACAATTTGGGCCCTCAATATATGGTTAAAATTTCAAAAAGATCCATTAATTAGTTTATTTTATAAAAAATAAAGTTGCTAAGGGTGGTTTTCATTTCCATAAAATTAATAACAGATTTTGACGAAAAACTGGAAATTTCCCATAGAAATAACATGGGAAATTTTCCAAAGTTACAAATTTTGTCCATACCCTTACAAAAATAACTATACGTTAGATAGATTTGAAAACGGTCTTAAATGAAAGCCCCATATGAGGCCATATCCATAGTTGGCGCCTTTTTTTTTTTTTTTTTCATCAAGTTTAAGTATTGTTTTTCATAGTTTTAATTACATGCTCCGACTTACGTGGTTTACCCTGAAACTATGGAACCTGCGACCTTTTAGCATGGTTTATGTAGTGTATGAAGCCACTCTTGGAGTTTGGTCGTTTTACCGCGGTTATAGTCAAATTTTTATAATTTTATAATTAGGTTATTAAACTGGATAACCAATTAATTACCAAGTAAGGGTAATTAATCAAGATTACCAATTAAAGGTAATTAAACTAGATTTCTGACGAATGGTAATTTAGCCGGAATAATGACGACTGGTAATTTGGACGGATTACCGACTACTGGTAATTAAGCTAGATTATCGACGACTAGTAAATAAGCTAGATTACCGCCAAATGGTAATTAAGCTACATAAGAGACGACTGGTAATTAAGCTAGACTACCAACGACTGGCAATTAAGCTAGATTATCGACGAATAGTAAATAAGCTATATTACCGACGACTGGTAATTAAGCTAGATTACCGACGACTGGTAATTAAGCTAGATTACCGACGACTGGTAATTAAGATAGATTACCGACGACTGGTAATTAAGCTAGACTACCGACTGCTGGAATTAAGTTAGAATACCGATAGCAGTAATTAAGCTAGACTACCGACTGCTGGAATTAAATTAGAATACCGATAGCTGGTAATTAAGCTAGATTACCGATAGCTGGTAATTAAGCTAGATAACCGATAGCTGGTAATTAATCTAGATTACCGACGACTGGTAATTAAGCTAGATTACCGACGACTGGTAATTAATCTAGATTACCGACGACAGGTAATTAAACTATATTACCGACGACTGGTAATTGAGACGTATTTCCGACGACTGCTAATTAAGCTAGATTACCGACGACTGGTAATTAAGCTAGATTACCGACGACTGGTAATTAAGCTAGATTACCGACGACTGGTAATTAAGCTAGATTACCGACGACTGGTAATTAAGCTATATTACCGACGACTGGTAATTAAGCTGGATTACCGACGACTGGTAATTAAGGACTACCGACGGCTGGTAATTAAGCTTGATTACCGATAGACGCGCAACGCCCTAAAGGCGCGTTTACAAAGGCGCGAGAAATCGAAAAAGTCGACGCTGAAAGCGGAGAGATGAAGCTTATTTGATTTTTCGTTTCCTCGTCTGGGTGTTTATATACACGCGAGAACTGCGTCGTCGAGCGTATTGCTTATAGATGGAGCATACTTTCGGACTGAGCTTCTGATCTGCTGTAGCAGATTTTCTCGCTCATGTGTGACTATCGCAAAGTTGCACGTGATTAATCCAACCAATGGTGGCCTAGTATAGATTTTTTTTCTTAAAACTTTCGTCTGCCGACGCCGTGGATTTTTTAGAATAGTTTTTAAGCCTTGGCTACTAACCATGTCGTTAAAAGAAAAGAAAGAGATGGACAAGGTTTTTAAGGCCTCAATCCGACAAAAAGATATAGAAAAAAAAGAAACTTTAATAAATTTAATTATAAATTATCCAATGCTTTGGGATAAATCTCATTCGGATTACAGGGACCGGAATTTACAAAGTGTAAAATGGACCGAAATTGCAGATCTGATGAATATGACAGGTGAGATAAGTTTCATTACTATTTGAGAATTTTGTAACAATGTTTTTGTCCAGTAAAAGACGTGAAATCGATGTGGAAATACTTGAAGGACCAATTTCGGGTAAATTTCCACGCAATTTGCTCCAAAAAATCAGGGCAGGAGTACGTCGAAGAGCAAGATATAAATCTTGTCAAATGGCCTTTTTTCCGTCAATTGATGTTTTTGAAGGATGTTGTCACTAGGAGGGAGTATGTTTTGATGTGCTTCACTCTTTAGTTTGCTTCTAATTAATCTCGTATTTTGGTTTAGTACAACGTCAAATATTCCATTTGCTGCTAATAACAGCAACCAAGAAGATGGAAACGGAGACGAAGCAGACGCAGTAAATAACTGCTTAAAATTTCTTGAAACCATTTGTAAATAACGTTAACATATTTAGCTATTTAAGGGAATTGGGAAAGAGACAGAAGTTCCTTTTGAAGAAGAAATTATCACACCAGACCAAGACGAGAATTTGCTTGAAATGTCAGATAATGAAAATGTAGGAAAGGAACCTTACCATGAAAACCCAACCCTGCCTACTTCAAAAGATACAGCAAAGGTAAAAGGGCCACAAGACAACCAAGACTCAATTCCGTCTACTTCAAGAGACACAACAACGTCAAAAGGGCCACCAATCCATCATGACTTAAATCGGTCCACTTCACAAGAAACGTCAAAAAGACATCCAACTAGGGCCTCTACAGTGAATGTCGCAAAGAAAAGGAAACGTGGTTCCGATTTTGTCGATGACGTAGACGAAGAAATTGATAAAGAAATAAACAAAGTTGATAGGTGCGTAAAACCAGGTCTATCTATTATTTAAAGGTTATGTGACACCTATCAATGATCACAGATTGCTAGCTGCTTCCATCGTACACGAATGCGAGCGCAATGTAGCAGGAAGAACGGAGAAATTCTGCCAATATGTAGCGGAACTAATGAAGTTGGTTCATGTTGATTTGCAAAGGCCTTGCGAAGCTGCCATTTTAGAAGTGGTAGATAAATATACAGAACTATCTAAACAGAGGACGGATAATAATTAAACTAGAAATGATGAATAATGATTTTTATTCCCGTTTAGTATTGTTTGTATCAAACATACATTCTTTGTTTTTAGCAAAGTTTATAAACGAAGGTTGTGATACCAATGCCAGATAATTAATGTTTAATTATTATGTCATGACTATTAAAAATAAACATAACAAACAAAACTACCAATTTAGGAAACTAATCGTTTATTTCATTTCAAACTCAAATTATAATTAAAAATACTTTCAATTTCAACGAGTCACCCCTGGCATATCCCATTGCCATGGCACTGAACCCTCATCTGACCAAAAATATTCGGTGTAGAGTTTCCTGCAGCGTTTAGCTAGTTCCGTCGAATTTCTTGATCGTGTGCCTTCCAAATTGAATAGGCCACTGGCAGGTTCCTCATTCCAATTACCAAAGCGGTAGTTCCCAAAGCTATCGGTAAAATCTGCGTAGCCTGGTGGGCAGTATACTTTTTGGGACTTTCTCATGACATTTTCTTTAGAAATAAGGAAGTTGTGCAGGACTACTGTAGCTTTAATTATTCTATCAACATTCTCGGGGGCCAGGGTGATTGTTCGGTGGTATATCCTCCATCTGGCACCCAAAATCCCAAAAGCATTTTCACTGCATCTTCTATACATTAAAATTATACAGACCTTTCCTTAACCATGTGAAACCGTGAACTGATATCAATATATGTAAATATTTACCTGGCTCTACTCAAACGATAATTAAAAACTCTAGATCTGGGGTTTAATTCTTTCGATGAATAGGGCCTCAAGAAATTTTCTTGCAATTGGAACGCTTCGTCACCAACAAATATATAAGGCGCTATTATGTTACTCCTGGGTAATTCTGAAGGCAGTGGCAAATCAAGAGTTTTGTTTTCAAGTGCAGCACCGATTGCTGACGCTTTAAAAATGCCGCCATCAGAGCTTGATCCAAAACCGCCAATGTCGACAGCAAGGAATTTGTAATCAGCATCGACAACGGCCATAAGTACCACAGAATTTGTACCCTATGGAAAATGTTTTTATATCTTTGCCAAGAATCTACAGTCTGACAATGAATTAACCAACCTTGTAATTGTAGTACATTGATCCAGTGTTTGGTGGTTGTTGAATTACCACATGCTTCCCATCTACAGCTCCGCAGCAATTCGGATATTGCCATTGACGGCTGAATTCATAGGCTGAGTCTCTCCAAATTTTATTTGTGGGAGCCTGGAATTTCTGAGTTGTCACCACAATCCAAATGCAATACTACAACTTACTTTCAGATAGAGTGGCTGTAGTATATCCCACAAAGCATCGCATGTCTCCTTAATTACAAAATGTGCTGTAGCTTTTCCTATGCGAAACCCATACGCGATGCTTATCAGACTGTCACCGGTTGCCAAGAATCTATCCGCGAATAATATTTTAATTCAAATGTGAAAATTCCAAATGAAAACGTAACATTACCGTAGAGTGATAGCTAAACGGTGAGCTGGTGAAAGAGGCTCTCGAGACACTGGATACTTTTTGATCTGCTTAGTCAATAATTCAACCAGTTCATCAAATAATTGCGGCGACATACGAGTGAAATTTTTAAAATATGAATGGTCAAAACTTCTCATCTTTTGAAGCTACAAAAATAACAAATAAATATAATAATACATAGTTAAGCCTTTGTCAAACCACACTTAATATATTAACTTACCAGAGTGTGAAAATAGCCTTCGTTAGCCCTATTTCTCCAAATTGGATGCACCCACCATCGGCGTTCCATCCTACTTCTAATTTTGCGCAATTTATTCAGCCTTTTCTTTTTTAAAAGCAATAATTTCTTTTTTAAAAGGAGCAACCTACAAACGGTAGACGCCATTTTTGTTGTTTACGTTTCCGCGATTGTACGCTACTACGCGCTTACGAACCACACCTCAGACAGCTCGTTTGTGAACGAAACAGAAGGAAGAGAGTGAGCTTTGTGTCGACACGCTAGTTTTCGCGCGACAAGTTTAGATCGTAGCCAGCTTCCACTTTCCGCTTAAGCTTATACTTCTCGCGCCTTTGTAAACGCGCCTTAAGACTTTTTCTCTCCTATGTTTTCTAAACATTTTTAATTAATTTGAAGACTGAAGTGACAGATATTAATAAAAACTGTCATTGTAGACAAAGACCGGAAAGTGTAAAAGATAAGTTTAGAAAATTAACTGCCTGAAGAAACAGATATTCAAAATTTTCACTTTTGAAGACATGATTATAAAACATCAATTATTTTAAAAAATTCTTATCTTACTTTTTTTCACCAAAATTGAATTTTTCCAAAATATATTTCAACAATATTTACCCAAGTATTTTGTTCTCAATAGTCCAAGAAAAAATGACACCTAGAAGAATTCAAAGGGATACTAACTTGATACTAGGTTTTACTTTTGACTAACATTTGATTCTATGAGATTCAAATACTTGGATATCTGAAAAGATTTCTGTTAAAGAGTTTAAATTTTTACATTTTAAAGTAGAAATATTGCGAAGCCGAATAAACATAGGCCTTTTCAATGTGATTTAGTCAGGGCCGGATTAACCACTAGGCAAGTTAGGCAATTGCCTAGGGCCCGGATAGTAGAGGGGCCCGTAATCAGCTATTTTTCAAAAATTGATAAAATGAAAAACCAAAAAATTTATTTCTTCCGTACTTCAATAAATTTACTTACGTTATAGTTGTAATATCCGGGGCCACAAGCTAGTACTTTCTTTTATAATTATTCTCGATTTTTGAAGAAATACACGTAACTTCTAATAATAAACATCTCCTCAAGACCATTCTAAATATCATGTCGGAGTATACTTCCGATTGCTTTTTAAAAATTCCCCTCGATTTCTTTGAATTTTGAAATATGGGAGTGGGATTGAAAGCGTGAAACCCTTATTGTCAACGGGTGACAGGAGTTTTAAAGGGAGTATTAAACCTTCCATTTTAATTAAGGTAACACCATAATCCTCTATCTCGCTTTAAATATATCGAGCAATCGTAAAACACAATTCAAAATGCTTAACCTTACTGGTACAATTAAATAAAATGCTTAGAGTTACTATTATAATCTCCATTCTCTTAAAATAGACGATGGTAAAAATCACCTCACCTCAATTCTGTCCCATTCACTCTCCCTTAAAATGGCGAACGAAAAATTTTATACTGCCAAAGGCGCTACTCTTTCACCGTCTACTAGTACGAGTACGAATACAACAAGGCAGGTCAAACTAAGAGTCTCATCGTAGATGTACATCATACGATGTGGCTAAAAACGATGATAACACACTGACTGGACGGAACGCTTTCAAAATAAAAGTGTTTTACGTCTTGTGTGACAATCTAATGACAAATACTAAAAAAAGATTTGAAGTTAACAAGGTCACTGATGAAAAGTTCAAACCTATTTTAAACATTAATACCCCCGATGAATCTTTCTCTGGAGCTTTCCAAGAATTGGCTGAAATGTATTGCAATGATTTAAATTTTGAAGACCTTGAAAACGAACTGCTACAATTTAAACATTTCGTGAAAAAATGAAGAAAGCAAAAACCCAGAATTCTTTCATTCCTTCATTCACAACAATAATATTTGGAAATTATTTTGAGAAGTTACTTGTGTTTGCCTATTAGCAATGCAAGTGGCAAAAGATCCTTTTCAGCTTTAAAAAGAGTGAAAAACTACTTAAGAACCACATTAGCCCAGGAAAAATTAAGTTCTTTAGCTTTGATATATATATTGAAAAGGATTTACTAAACGACTTCTTAGACTATGAAGAGATAATTGATAAATTTCTTGAGTTAGAAAGAAATTTAACTATTGAGTTAAAAAAGAAATTTAAATATGCTGTTAAGGATTAAGTCAATTAAAGGTATAAAAAATAGTATGTCTCTTAGATTCTTTTAAACTGTGGTCTGTTGGGGGCTGGGGGCCCGGAACTAGTGCCTTGCCTAGGACCCAAAAAATTGTTAATCCGGCCCTGGATTTAGTTATTAGTGTCGAAAAGATCTGTAGATTGATCGTGATCTTTGAGAGCTATACAGCACGTTAATATTTAATACTTCAAAAACATTACAATTGAAGAATACTTTTTGTTAATTTTACATACGGTCTACATTTTATCAGCTCTCAACGATTTTCTGTCCATTTTATTCTCTTTATAGGGCCGAATTCTCTACCTAATTGTAAATTTTTAAGAGAAAATAAGAGCGTACTATTTTTAAAATGACGCTCATGTTTCTTGTTTAAATATTTTACCGAAGTAATTTTGGTGAAAAAAGTAAGATAAGAATTTCTTTAAATAATTGATGTTTTATAATCATGTATTGAAAAGTGAAATTTTGAATATCTGTTACTTCAGGCAGGTAATTTTCTACACTTAGCTTTTACACTTTCCGGTCTTTGTCTACAATGACAGTTTTTATTAATCGTTGACTTCGTTGTTGGGGTTAAAGCAAAGCGCGGGTCCCGCGGATACCCTACAAGTTGACTTTCCTCACGAACTCCAGGTTTGGCTTGGCGAACGCAGGAGACTCTAAATTTCCAAAATATGTTAAAGAGGCAAACGCTTGAATTCAAACGTCAACAATAACTATAATTAAAATGATTTTAGGAATTTTGTTTCTTAAAACGACTCTACTAGATTTAAGGTAAATTAGTGACGAATAAAATAATTAATTTCAGTGATATTTATTAAATTAATTAAGAAAAACCTCCTAATTACGTCTGGACTCGAGAGGTTTATTTTGGTTTATCAACATTTTTATTTTAGCATCCTCTGGGAATTTTACCACATTTAAAAAGAAATGAATTCTGAAAACGGCGGTGTAACAATAGGACATAGTGCCCTAAGAGTGTGGTCTCTGAAAATGCGCAACGCTTTCGTTATGTAAATTATTGAATTTGTACGCGCAAACAAAATGTTAAAAAACTGTAAAAAATATTCATAACTGTATAATTTGTTTTTCAATATTCATGTAACTATAATTTGTTTTTCAATATTCATGAAACCAAGTAAAATGTATTCATTTCACTGTATTTTAAAAAGAAAAAAAAAGGAGAGAAATATCTCGCAAAAAGATGAGGAAAGGGGAAAGGCCCCAGAAAATGCCTTCCCCTTCCCTCTACCTCTCCCTTGTAAAAATACCTACCAAGGGAGGTAAGAGCGACAAAAAACCTCTTTTTGCTTTTTGGACAGGCAGTCTAAAGAAAACTATCTTTAGAGTAGGCCACATAAACTAGTGGTAACCACATAAATTAGTGGTAGCTCCGCAAACATAGGAGTAGAAAAAACTTTAGTAAAATTTAGCAAAAAGTTCAGCATGAAAAATAAACAGTTATTTTCTTTAAAACAAACTTAGTTCGTTAATTAATAAATTAAAATTAACCATCGTAAACCAGTGCGATTAGCCTACAATCTGTTTCAGTCCGGATCGTAGGTAATTTCCCAGCTCTCCTAAACTGAACCACAGAACGTCAGAAGATACAAAAGGGTCCGCAAACTTGGACAAATAATCTTCACGTTAATACAATTCAGAATGGTGAAAACATAAACAGTTTCGGCCCATTTTTTACAAAAGAGGACGACAGATGGTTTTTGTCCAACACCTTATTCATGGTACGATTAAGGGGGAAGACAACTGAAGACTAATCAAAATAGCCCGTTTTAGTTCGAGTCCAGTCCCCAAAATAATAGCCCTATACGGATAAAATTTTACTGACTTATAGTTCAAACCTTCTCCTAACGATTAAAATATTTTTCATTATTTTTAACTCAATATTTAAGTCAGAATATTTTTTCCCGCTGGTGAAGTTTTGGATGTAGTTATTCGAGTCCAACTCTTACTATTCAATACCTAATGTTTTGTCCAATATGTCATTCGAAAGACAATTTTGAGCTGTATCGATTAAAATAATTTTCAATTAAATCCGTCCACTAATAAAAGAACTGCACCAGAAAAACTTCAAATTTAGACAGCTTCAATATTTAATTCCTAGAGGGCACCCTATCTGGGTATAGGCTAAACTCTGAACTTCTCATACTATGTAGAAGTTTTCCTTCTATGCTGGTATAAAGACTGGCGGAACGCCGGGAAAAGGTAAAACTGGTCGGCTGGCCCCCGCAGCGAGATTTTGAAGTTCTTTTGTTGTACAGAACTACCGAGGGGAGGGGTTAATACGGGAGACTGTGAATGCGATTTTGAAAGGCTTCATTCGCTTCGTCAAAGAATTTTGCTGCTCGTGGATTTCGGGGCTATTCCCGCTTATCACCAACAAAATTCTAGTTTATCCTTCTTGAAATCAGGCCTCACTGACCCTCTCACGGGTGTTCAAATAAAATTTACTTTACTAAATGATTTTTATTAATTAAAGGGAGTCAGAAATGGTCATACAACCAGTTTTAATCGATTTATATTAATTTAAAGCAATTTTTATGTTATTTTATTATTCTAAATATAGATAGCTTCCACTAAAAGGGCTAGAGATATTTCCTCCCCCTCTCTCAGCTTTAACTGCAGTGCAGTGTTGTCAGGCCCTCTGAAATTAGCCGAGTTAGTCAAGTAACGACTGAAACTGAACTGCTAGCCTTCCTCTCTACATTTTGTTTGGCTCACAAACGGTCTGGCGTCGAAAAGAGATGTGGTCGTTGTCTGATACTTGGTATTGCCGTAATATTTCTTCCTATAAGGTCGATGGCGCTTTTTGCGACTAAGAACTTTACTTGGTGGTCTTTTTCTTTTCGATTAACTTGATGGGACAAAATATTACGGACATCCATTTATGAGACATAAAACGGAAAATTAGCTCCGCCTTCGTCGTCGCATTTTTTCGTCGTCAGCTCCGCCTTCGTCGTCGTCTCGCCTTCGCTCTCTTTAAACTACTCCAGAGCAATGAGATAGAATATATATATGAAACCTAGAGTCACAACGTGAGATCTCGAGATCGACGTTTCGCAATACACCTTTTATCGAGCATGAATCTTTATCAAATACGGGTGGCGCCACCCTAAGAACTTTTTTATTAACGTCTGCTGCTATAATCTGTGTAACAAGCTGTCAAGTTTTTAAACGTGTTAAATAAAATAAGCATACGCGAGTATTTGAATTGTAACTCTATCTCTCTCATAGAGATCTATCTCATTGCTCCAGAGTCGCATTGTAGCCGTAACAGGCTGAGAAATAAGGATTTTTTTTGCTGAGCGCGTGATCGAGTTGGCTTCGTTTGATTTTTGCACATAACGACTTCTAAAGCCTTCCGTTAACGGTAATCAAACTTAATTTTCAGTGATTTAAACTATTTTTCGTGTTATCGCCGTCTTTTGGTTTTACCTACTGGCAGCGTTTTGCCATAGGTCTTGGAAAAGCTCTTATTGTTTGTTCCTCGGGACTCATGACGGGGCTTTTCTATAACTGTGTTTGAGACCTTACTTAAAATACCTCCACTCTCATGTTTTCGCTGTTATTCTTTGAATTTCGGTAATTAAACGTGCGGACTCGACATTTTTTGTTGCTCACTGCATTCCGCTAACGGTGTTTAATTTTTTAATTCGGTTTCATCGTTATTTTTAATTCGGTTTCATCGTTATTTGGCTCATTTTCGCCGAAAGTGACGCTGTAACGCCGACGGGGATATTGCCTAGTCCTTGTCTCAGACCGTCCTAAAAAGTTTAAAATTCATTATGCCGTCTGCTAAACACTATGATCTCATTTAAATTGTGCGGAAACGTGTTTTAAACTAATATGGGTCATTCCAAGGACACGTGTCTTTTGTGTGACCTCTGTATGTTCGGCTCCCTGTCATTGTAGCCGTAACAGGCTGAGAAATAAGGATTTTTTGGGGTTTGTTGTATCTCGGCTTTTGTTGAGGAGATATTCTTTATACGATTTCAATATTAATTAGCAATGTTACTGTATATAAGTAAGGCATTAATTATACAGTGCCTAAATATAGTTTTTGTAATAATTATCCTTTGCTATTATATCAATATGGAGTTCATTATACATTGCTAAAATACATTAGAAAGCGCGACAAAATTGTAAGGGTTTCCTTGGAACTCTTGTTTTCTTAGGGGTGATTAAGGAAGACTTAACTCTGTTGCCATATACATTTTAATTTCGAAGTTGGTTAGCGATATAAAGTCTTAGAAAAAGTTTTGCTGCTAAATAAATTAAAAACTGATCTCGTTGTAACAAAATTGACTACTAGTGGCGGTAGAGAGGGGCGTAGACTATGTATCCCTCCATCTGGGCTCGCTCTTGTAAGAGGGGACACTGTACGCGCCCAGTAGGGGGATGACACTGAGCTAAGAGAGAAGAGTATGACGTTTGCATACGCAGCACTGCCATTACTGTATTAAAATGATGCAAAGGTTCACTAACCGTAAACTACGTGTACATTTTAGGAGCAAGACTCACACCTTATCTGACGCTCAAATTATCCCTTCTTTCGAATAGCGCTACATTTATTGTGCATTAGGCCTAGTTCAGACCCTCTTAAATGTTACCATGTTTCAGATGAATACTTCAGTGCCTTCAAAGCTATACTAAATGTACTTTCAATAGGGAAGAGAAGTACAGCTCTAGTTTTATAGGTATTGTAGTTTCAAGAAAAAAAAACTTTACAGATATTACAAGCGTTTCTATTGAGAAAGGGGTAACCGTAACGGTGTCACGCGAGGGGCAAACCACTCCCGTAATGGTGGTCAATAAAAGAAATTGTGCTATCCAAAGATAAAATTCCCCTAACAATCTCAGGTGTTCACAGGTCAGGTGGACGGATTTAATTGAATTTTTTTTTAATCGATGCAGCTCAAAATTGTCTTTCGAATGACATATTAGGCAAAAAATTAGGTATTGAATTGTAAAAGCTGGTCTTGAATAACTACAGAAAAACTTCACCAGCGGGAAAAAATATTCTGACTTAAATATTGAGTTAAAAATAATGAAAACTATTTTAATCGTTAGGAGAGGGTTTAAACTATAAGTGAGTAAAATTTTAACCGTATGGGGCTATTATTTTGAACACTGGACTCGAACTATTTTGGGTTGTCTTCAGTGGTCTTCCCCCTTAATGAAAAATGTCGAGGTGAACATCCCCTCTTGTTCAGGTCGCTATCTATCCCTGATCCGTAACGCACGCCCTTTCCCTTTCACTGGTAATCTTAACCGCGCTTGAAAAAAAAAAAAATCCCCATTTTCAAAGATGCGAGATCAGGTTCGTCTCACCTAATGTTCCATACATTAAAGCCTTCATGACAGTTATTTCTATCGGCGTTCGTATAGCGTTGAATAATAATAAATGGTTAACTGAATTCCGGTACAGGGATGGTTTATAGAAGGAAAACTTCTAAATATCCACTATAATACCTACTACACGGGGGATAGAATTGTGTTATTCCCCGCAGATCTGAGCGCCATCGTTTGAAAAAGATTCGAACTTTAGGTCAGTTGTCCTCCCCCTTAAAAGAAATTTTTCATTTTAGAGCAGTCTTCAAATCCATCGATTCATTCATATGACTTGTACGTTTATTCTATGAGAGCGGTAACTCTCTTAGATAAGACTTCATACTGCTCTTAATGTATAAGGAGGGTTTTTGTTTGGATGTAGTTTTTTTGTATTGTACTAATTGGTTCGAAAAATTCCACTGAACTACAATTTGAACCCTTAATATGTGGTTAAAATTTCAAAGAGATCCATTAATTAGTTTATTTTATAAAAAATAAAGTTGCTAAGGGTGGTTTTCATTTCCATAAAATTAATCACAGATTTTGACGAAAAACTGGAAATTTCCCATAGAAATAACATGGGAAATTTTCCAAAGTTACAAATTTTGTCCATACCCTTACAAAAATAACTATACGTTAGATAGATTTGAAAACGGTCTTAAATGAAAGCCCCATATGAGGCCATATCCATAGTTGGCGCCTTTTTTTTTTTTTTTTCATCAAGTTTAAGTACTGTTTTTCATAGTTTTAATTACATGCTCCGACTTACGTGGTTTACCCTGAAACTATTCTACAGGGCCGGTAGGCCCTTGTAGATATGACATGACACCCTTCCGTAATGTTAAAGAAAAAGTCACACCTTTTAGGGTTAGCGTCCCATAGAAAAAGCATTAAAAAATTTTCGGTTTTTTAACGAAATGGTCATAGGTCATACGGGAAAAGTATAGCGAAGTTAGTTTTCGCAATACTTCTAAATTAACAAGCATTTATTAAATGGGAAACTTACGTGTTTCGATTTTTAATTAATGAATTCTAATTTTTGTAATTTAACTAATTAAGATAGTACGTCAAAAAATTACTTTTGGGCCAGAAGTCAGCCTAACCTTATAGCACGCTTAAACCTAATTCTACATTTCGTTCTCGTTGACAACTAGAAGGGCCTAGGTTTGTGGGTGCTAACAAGTTACGTTGACATATTTCAAATGTTGGCTTTCTTGCTGATTTTCCTAATTTCTTAGCAGTGGACGCTAACAAATTACTTTGGTATTTCAACCGAGCTTGAGCACCTTTATATATGTATTTTCTAATTAACTGTAGCACCCTTAATAAGAAATACGTCGTTATCAGGTCGAATTTTCGTCTAGAAAAGTAATTTGGTAAATAATTACAGTTAACAGAGGTTTTTATATCATTTAAAGTAAGTTTTTGAACGTTCTTTACGGCCAAGGCTTAAGTTGTATAGACTAATAGCACCCCATCTTATTTCCCCATAGAGCTTAATACAGTCGAAGGCAGAGGGCTGCCATTACCCTATTTTAGTTACTCTTTAAAGATTATTAAAAAGGCTGATTTCCAGCTCTCATTTGTTGTTCTGCTCAATTTTATGCTAGAAACATAGCCTAACCGGGTTAACACTAGGCTTGCCGGGAGTGTGGCGCACTCCTGTAAGCCAAGCTTCTGGGCGGCAAAGTTTGAGGGACTACGACACATGTCGGCGATCCTACCCTATAGGTGCCGACTGTCCCGTGTCCGCCGGAGGTGACTTACCCCAATTCCACCTTCCGTCACCTCCCAAGTAAACCTCATTTCCTTCCCTGCTTCTACACGTACGACCTAGCGGCCCCCGTCAGTGCTGGGCCGCGTAGGGTCTCCCGCTCAATTCTTCCTGGTGCTCAAGGCCTAACGGCTAAGCACTAGTGTTAGTAGGTGGACAAAAAAAAAAAAAAAAAAAAAACACTAGGCTTTTTATGCTGTATTTACCGTGTGCGCTTCCAATAAATGGCATACCTATTCAAATTATTAACGTTTTGAAATAAAGATAATGCTTTTCACCCTGTGAAAAGATCGAAAACTTCAAAATACTACTCGTAAGATGACAAAAAGTTTAATATGTTTTCCCTACTGCAGAGTCGTGATGTTTACGTTAGCGCAGCTTAACTATTTGTTACCAACAGTGGATTTTGTTAATTCATAAATATAAGTAACAGTGGTGCTGATTAATCCAGGAGGACAGTGTCGTTATGTAATTTAATTAGTCAAATAATTTCCATGTTTACATCAGCGCAGATTTTTCCAACGTAACCACGTCAGCAACGGAGGGTTACGTTGTTGGCTATCTCCACAGTTCACATTTATTTGTCTAAATTGCTATGAATTGTTTAGGTATTTAATTTAATTACTGTTATTGAAGCCAAAGTTGCTAAACTATAGAATCACATCATTCATTAACATATGTTATAGATGATTTTTATGTTACCGCAAATTTAGCACGTGGTATGATAAAAGTTTAACACATTGTGTTGGCAAGAATGAAAGACTCTTCTAAACTTTACAATTAAGGTGATTTGAAACTCATTTTATAAGCTAAATCAACACTGCCAAACCTCAATCCTTCATTAATTTCATCTTAATTATGTATAATTAACGTTAATTTAAACATGAAATATACATATTTGGATGAGAACTCGAGTAACTTTGAAATAAAATACTTAATTAAGATTAAAACTGCACAAGCTGTTAGTATAGCCCCATGTTTTCTATCTCATACTTAGTTAATTTAAATTATCTTTAAAGTACATTAATAGGCGCGAAATTTGAAAGTTTAAGGTAAAATAAGAGTCAAAACCCACTAAAAATTGCAATTAAGGTTAAGTATATATTGAAAGTCATTTATAACCTAAATGTACACTGCCGAAATACAATCTTACGTTAATTTTAAATCAATTAAATATAATTAACGTGAAATTAAACCAAAAATATTCATTTTTTGGATTAAAAGCTCAAATAACTTTTAAATAAACTGTTTAATTAAGATTAAAACTACCCAAGCCGTTGGTAAATCCCAATGTTTTCTATTTCACACTTCAGTTAATTTCAACTATGTTTAAAGTAGATTAATTGGCGCGAAATTCAAAAGTTTAGGGTAAAATAATGACTGTGGCAAAAATGTTAAACTGCACAAAATATTCCAATTAGGGTAAAAAATTCCAATAAATTATACTTTTAAGCTTAATCCACTCTCCCGAACTGCGCTCAAATTAAGATTAAAACAACGCAAGTTTTTCGCACAGCCACAGATGTTTCCTATTTCGCTTTCGAATTAATTTAATTCATCATTAAAATACATCAAAAGCGCATACATATTTTAGAGTAATTGCAATTAAAGTTAATATTTCATTGAAACTTGTATTATAAACTAAATCCACACTAGATAAACCGTTAAATTAAACTTAATCAAGTATAATTAATGTGAAATTAACCCAAAACACGAATGTTTTTGGTAAATTCATGGATACCTTATAATTAAACTAACAAATTATAATTAAAACTACACTTATCTTTCACTCAGCCTCCATTTTCCTGTTTAATTCTTACACTTAAAAAATTTAAAATCATTTTTCCCATATTGAAAAGAGAGCCATTGAAAAGGCGCGAAATTTAAAAGTGTTTTGGGGGGAGGGGGCGGGGGTACAGTTTGTGTGCCTTTTTAACAGGAGTATTGTTACAATTGTAACACTACAGACCTTGTATTTCTAATGGAACCGGCAATACCACAACGCTGAGCCGAAAAACCAGGATGGTAATTGTTTGGACCTATCGGGTGAGGACATTGGAGCACCAAAAACATACCGCGGTGTCACTTGTTGAACGTTAAAGCGACCTTCATCACTTTAAATCCCATGACCTGCTCAATCTGGCAATCTTTGAAAACTCAACTTTGAGGTACTTCCGGTCCCTTTTGATATACAGGGTCTTCAGTGTAGGAGCTAAGTAGTAGAATTACAGTAGTTAGTCTCGTTTCCTAGCAAAATGCCAACCTGTTCTAACCAGGACAAATTGGACAGGATGTTTTTTTGGGTGAAGGTCGCAGTAACGTTCAACTAAAGGCAGTGCTTTATGCCGAACGGTTTCCACACCGACAACATCCGGTGCGAAGCACCTTTTCCGACATTGGCGAGCACCTTCGTGATTTCGGTAGTGCAAGATCATGAACGTAGAAGAGACTGTATAGTCTGTAATGAGGATATAGATTTTGACATCGTAGCACGTTTTGAAGCCAATTCATGCTAATAGTAGAGCGGTGGAACAAGAAGTTGCACTAAGCCATTCTACTGTTTGTGCCAGTTTACAAGGGCATCATTACTGGCATTATCATACCCCCTACATCAAGCCTTAACGGACGAGGATTTCCCAAGACGGCAATACCATTAGTCTTACCATGCGTCATGAGTTTACTGCTTGCAAATGTATTGCAAGACATGGACAGTCGTCTGGAAGATTGCCTAAACCACAATGGTAGAAACGTCGAATATTTACGTTGAGGTGTTTACCAAACAGTTAAGAGGTTGCAATTTGAGGCCCACGTTCTAAGACTAATCGTAGGACAGTGCTTTAAAATATTTTGTTGCATTCTCCAGTATTCTTTTTGTACCTTGTCACTCGTTGTCACTTGCATACAATAAAACATGAATTCTAAACATTTATTTACACCCTGTATAATTTAGTATGACATCACCCGTTGGCAGTATTGGGGGTTGTACATAAAGGAAGCTGTTGGTCTGATCTCGACACCACTGTATACGTATACAGTGTACGAAACAAATATTTTTCTTCCATATTTCAAATACCGTCGTTTTTAAGCTTCTTTCATAAATAAAGTGCAACATTATATGCTTATCGAAATCAATGTTATTGGATATAAGTTAAATGTAATTAACGATACTGAAGTACTTCTTTAAGCAATTAGAAATAGATCAACCCCAAATGTATGACGGTAAAGCAAACATAATTATTCAAAATTTAATTACATTAAGACTGAAGTAACAGATATTATAAAAAAACGTCTTGGTTTGGACCAAGGCCGAAAAAACAAACGATATGTGTGAGGTTTATCAATTGGCTGAAGTTTCAGATATTGCAATTTTTTTAGTTATTTTTATCCATTTAATCCTTAATCAATATTAAATTCAATCAACTGATTTTACTGTTAATCGATCTATTCCCTCTAAATTAATTGAAAAAATTACATATCTACGCTTTTTCAAGAACAATTACATTTTCCGAAAACATTTTATCATGAAATTAATTATTTTGAAGGGATTTCGTGTAAGCACTTGACGGACATAGTTTTAATTGTTGCTGGCTTGACAAATTTTCAAGTTTGCATCAAAAAAAAAAACTTAAAGTGTTAGCGACATAATTTTCGTCACCCACAAACTTATAATGCTAAAAAAATCCTTGAAAAATCTAGTTTATTATGATATGTTTACTTTTGTATTTGGTTTCGTAGAAATTAGTAAAATTGCAATCAAAGTTTAGTGTTTGGAAAAGGCCTAGTTAAAATTTTGTTTCGCTTGATGACGTAGTAAGGAGAAACTTTCACTCTTGATGTCGCTCACGTGACGCCTATAAGTGTCTCAGCGCCGCGTTAAGCCTATTTTATTCAGATTCGCGCGGCATTGGTATACTCGGGAGTCTCGGGCGCGCGCGCTTGGCTTTTCCGCGAGATGCCGTGAGTGACGTAGCAAGGAGAAAACCCGCCAAAAATCTTCTCCGCAAATTTGCTTTTGCCCCCCAAATTTCAAGTTTTCAAAGTGTTTTTTCTGTGTTTTCCTTCATATTTAAATATTAATCAAGCATATATTTGGAATCAGAAGAGTTTATACTCTCAAAAAAGTAAGGTTTTCTTTAGATTTGAGATAATTTTTAAATTACGTCGCTATTCCTTTAAATCGGTAAGTTGCTAAGAAGACTGATGTTAAAAAAAATATGATAATTTAAATTTATTTTGTTCAGACTAGTTAATAAACGAATGCCGTATACTTAAGACAAAGCAACATCGTTTATCCTGTGTGGTTTTTGTTAGTAAGTAGCTATCTGTAGCACTGGAAAAATATGATATCGGTATAAATATAACCAAAGGTATAGGTAAAGATTACATAAAAAGAAATACGTTTCAGTACCAATGGCTTTTGTATTCATTTCCATTCATTACCAGTTAAACGAAGAAGGTCACACTTAACTTAACCCCCCGCCCCAAGAAAGTATAAAGTACGAAGATGAAAATTGCAGTGCAACCTTTCTTTCACAGTCGCGACATTAGAAATGTAGCATTTCGATATACGAAATTAAATGTATGAATTCGTGCAACACCCTGGTTTGGCATCCACTATTAAATATTTACATCTTCCTTTCGAATTATGTCAAAGTTCGCTTGGCCTTTTTAGACACAGTATTTCAAATATTCAATATTAAATCCCTCAACACGTACTCCCTTCAAAATAATTAATTTCATGATAAAATGTTTTCGGAAAATGTAATTGTTCTTGAAAAAGCGTAGATATGTAATTTTTTCAATTAATTTAGAGGGAATAGATCGATTAACAGTAAAATCAGTTGATTGAATTTAATATTGATTAAGGATTAAATGGATAAAAATAACTAAAAAAATTGCAATATCTGAAACTTCAGCCAATTGATAAACCTCACACATATCGTTTGTTTTTTCGGCCTTGGTCCAAACCAAGACGTTTTTTTATAATGGAACCTGCGACTTTTTAGCATGAATTATGTAGTGTATGAAGCGAGTTAGGTCGTTTTACCGCGGTTTAAGTCAAATTCTTAGAACAAATAGCTAGCATAATGGACATTTTATCTTTTCTCTGCTTAGGTTAAAGCTATTTAAACTTGATTAGCTTGTGGGTGCTTGTAGGTACTTGTGGGTACTTGTGGGTGCATGTAGGTACTTGTGGGTACTTGTGGGTGCATGTAGGTACTTGTGGGTGCTTGTGGGTGCTTGTCGGTACTTGTAGGTGCTTGTTGATGCTTGTGGGTACTTGTAGGTGCTTATGGGTTCTTGTAGGTGCTTGTGGGTACTTGTAGGTGCTTATGGGTTCTTGTAGGTGCTTGTGGGTACTTGAAGTTGCTTGTGGGTACTTGTGGGTGCTTGTGGGTACTTGTAGGTGCTTGTAGGTACTTGTGTGTTCTTGTGGGTGCTTGTAGGTACTTGTAGGTGCTTGTGGGTGTTTGTAGGAGCTTGTGGGTGTTTGTAGGTACTTGTGGGTGTTTGTAGGTACTTGTGGGTGTTTGTAGGTACTTGTGGGTACTTGTGGACGCTTGTAGGTACTTGTGGGTGCTTGTAGGTACTTGTGGGTTCATGTAGGTACTTGTGTGTACTTGTGGGTGTTTGTAGATACTTGTAGGTACTTGTAGGTACTTGTGGGTGTTTGTAGATACTTGTAGGTACTTGTGGGCACTTGTGAGTGCTTGTAGGTACTTGTGGGTGCTTGTAGGTACTTGTGGGTTCATGTAGGTACTTGTGGATTCATGTAGGTACTTGTGGGTTCATGTAGGTACTTGTGGGTTCATGTAGGTACTTGTGGGTGTTTGTAAGTACTTGTAGGTACTTCTGGGTACTTGTGGGTGCATGTAGGTACTTGTGGGTACCTGTGGGTGCTTGTGGGTACCTGTGGGTACTTGTAGGTGCTTGTTGATGCTTGTGGGTACTTGTAGGTGCTTATGGGTTCTTGTAGGTGCTTGTGGGTACTTGTAGGTGCTTATGGGTTCTTGTAGGTGCTTGTGGGTACTTGAAGTTGCTTGTGGGTACTTGTGGGTGCTTGTGGGTGCTTGTGGGTACTTGTAGGTGCTTGTAGGTACTTGTGTGTTCTTGTGGGTACTTGTGGGTGCTTGTAGGTACTTGTAGGTGCTTGTGGGTGTTTGTAGGAGCTTGTGGGTGTTTGTAGGTACTTGTGGGTGTTTGTAGGTACTTGTGTGTTCTTGTGGGTACTTGTGGGTGCTTGTAGGTACTTGTAGGTGCTTGTGGGTGTTTGTAGGAGCTTGTGGGTGTTTGTAGGTACTTGTGGGTGTTTGTAGGTACTTGTGGGTGTTTGTAGGTACTTGTGGATGTTTGTAGGTACTTGTGGGTACTTGTGGACGCTTGTAGGTACTTGTGGGTGCTTGTAGGTACTTGTGGGTTCATGTAGGTACTTGTGTGTACTTGTGGGTGTTTGTAGATACTTGTAAGTACTTGTGGGTGTTTGTAGATACTTGTAGGTACTTGTGGGCACTTGTGAGTGCTTGTAGGTACTTGTGAGTGCTTGTAGGTACTTAAGGGGGCTTGTAGGTACTTGTGGGTTCATGTAGGTACTTGTGGATTCATGTAGGTACTTGTGGGTTCATGTAGGTACTTGTGGGTTCATGTAGGTACTTGTGGGTTCATGTAGGTACTTGTGGGTGTTTGTAAGTACTTGTAGGTACTTGTGGGTACTTGAGTGCTTGTAGGTACTTGTGGGTGCTTGTAGGTACTTGTGGGTGCTTGCCCCGGGTACTTGTGGGTGCTTGCCCCGGGTAGTTGTGGGTGCTTGCCCCGGGTACTTGTGGGTGCTTGCCCCGAGTAGTTGTGGGGGCTTGCCCCGGGTACTTGTGGGGGCTTGCCCCGGGTGCTTGTAGGTACTTGTGGGTGCTTGTGGGGTGCTTATAGGTACTTGTGGGTACTTGTGGGGTGCTTATAGGTACTTGTGGGTACTTATGGGTAATTGTGGGTGCCTGTAGGTACTTGTGGGTACTTATGGGTGCTTGTAGGTACTTGTGGGTGCTTGTAGGTACTTGTGGGTGCTTGCCCCGGGTAGTTGTGGGGGCTTGCCCCGGGTACTTGTGGGTACTTGCCCCGAGTACTTGTGGGGGCTTGCCCCGGGTACTTGTGGGGGCTTGCCCCGGGTGCTTGTAGGTACTTGTGGGTGCTTGTAGGTACTTGTGGGTACTTGTGGGGTGCTTATAGGTACTTGTGGGGTGCTTATAGGTACTTGTGCGTACTTATGGGTAATTGTGGGTGCCTGTAGGTACTTGTGGGTACTTATGGGTGCTTGTAGGTACTTGTGGGTGCTTGTAGGTACTTGTGGGTGCTTGTAGGTACTTGTGGGTGCTTGTAGGTACTTGTGGGTGCTTGTAGGTACTTGTGGGTGCTTGTAGGTACTTGTGGGTGCTTGTAGGTACTTGTGGGTACTAGTAGGTACTTGTGGGTGCTTGTAGGTACTTGTAGGTACTTGTGGGTGCTTGTAGGTACTTGTGGGTACTTTTGGGTAGGTGCTTTGCCCGGGTGCGTGTAGGTGCTTGTGGGTACTTGTAGGTGCTTGTGGGTGCTTGTTGGTGCTTGTGGGTACTTGTGGGTACTTATAGGTGCTTGTGGGTACTTGTAGGTGCTTTTCGGTACTTGTAGGTGCTTTTGGGTACTTGTAGGTGCTTGTGGGTACTTGTGGGTGCTTGTGGGTACTTGTGGGTGCTTGTAGGTACTTGTGGGTGCTTGTAGGTACTTGTGTGTTCTTGTGGGTACTTGTGGGTGCTTGTGGGTGTTTTTAGGTACTTGTGGGTGCTTGTAGGTACTTGTGGGTGCTTGTCGGTACTTGTGGGTTCTGGTGGGTGCTTGTGGGTGTTTTAAGGTACTTGTGGGTGCTTGTAGGTACTAGTGGGTGCTTGTAGGTACTTGTAGGTACTTGCCCCGGGTACTTGTAGGTGCTTGTGAATGCTTGTAGGTACTAGCCCCGGGTACTTGTAGGTGCTTGTGAATGCTTGTAGGTACTAGCCCCGGGTACTTGTAGATACTTTGCCTCCTCCATAGGATTAACATTACACTAAATTTTGAAAGCTCGTAACTCCGGTTATATTAGAGATACGGTGACATCCTTTGACTATGTAATAGTCCAATTTGCTCCTTCGCTCCTTCTTTAACATTTGCTCCATAGGATACTCCATATACGGGAAAAACCTGGAAAACTCAGGGAAGTATATGGGGAAAAGCCTGGAAATCTGAGGGAAATTTGTTTTCCAAAAGTTGTATGAACCTTGTTATGGAACATATCATATAAACTTATGGTTTTAGTTATATAAAGCTTTACCAAGAAGCGATATCTAGTTTACTAGGGAGAAGGTATAAGATGCCTAAGTATTCGCGCGCCATAGTCCAAGTCCCAGTCCCACTTTCAAAATACAAGGGGGGACGTAAAAAATGGCTAGGCTATTTCGCCTCTCCTCAGTCGGGTACTTGTGGGTACTTGCCCCGAGTACTTGTGGGGGCTTGCCCCGGGTGCTTGTAGGTACTTGTGGGTGCTTGTAGGTACTTGTGGGTACTTGTGGGGTGCTTATAGGTACTTGTGGGTACTTGTGGGGTGCTTATAGGTACTTGTGGGTACTTATGGGTAATTGTGGGTGCCTGTAGGTACTTGTGGGTACTTATGGGTGCTTGTAGGTACTTGTGGGTGCTTGTAGGTACTTGTGGGTGCTTGTAGGTACTTGTGGGTGCTTGTAGGTACTTGTGGGTGCTTGTAGGTACTTGTGGGTACTAGTAGGTACTTGTGGGTGCTTGTAGGTACTTGTAGGTACTTGTGGGTGCTTGTAGGTACTTGTGGGTACTTTTGGGTAGGTGCTTTGCCCGGGTGCGTGTAGGTGCTTGTGGGTACTTGTAGGTGCTTGTTGGTGCTTGTGGGTACTTATAGGTGCTTGTGGGTACTTGTAGGTGCTTGTCGGTACTTGTAGGTGCTTTTGGGTACTTGTAGGTGCTTGTGGGTACTTGTGGGTGCTTGTGGGTACTTGTGGGTGCTTGTAGGTACTTGTGGGTGCTTGTAGGTACTTGTGTGTTCTTGTGGGTACTTGTGGGTGCTTGTGGGTGTTTTTAGGTACTTGTGGGTGCTTGTAGGTACTTGTGGGTGCTTGTCGGTACTTGTGGGTTCTGGTGGGTGCTTGTGGGTGTTTTAAGGTACTTGTGGGTGCTTGTAGGTACTAGTGGGTGCTTGTAGGTACTTGTAGGTACTTGCCCCGGGTACTTGTAGGTGCTTGTGAATGCTTGTAGGTACTAGCCCCGGGTACTTGTAGGTGCTTGTGAATGCTTGTAGGTACTAGTCCCGGGTACTTGTAGATACTTTGCCTCCTCCATAGGATTAACATTACACTAAATTTTGAAAGCTCGTAACTCCGGTTATATTAGAGATACGGTGACATCCTTTGACTATGTAATAGTCCAATTTGCTCCTTCGCTCCTTCTTTAACATTTGCTCCATAGGATACTCCATATACGGGAAAAACCTGGAAAACTCAGGGAAGTATATGGGGAAAAGCCTGGAAATCTGAGGGAAATTTGTTTTCCAAAAGTTGTATGAACCTTGTTATGGAACATATCATATAAACTTATGGTTTTAGTTATATAAAGCTTTACCAAGAAGCGATATCTAGTTTACTAGGGAGAAGGTATAAGATGCCTAAGTATTCGCGCGCCATAGTCCAAGTCCCAGTCCCACTTTCAAAATACAAGGGGGGACGTAAAAAATGGCTAGGCTATTTCGCCTCTCCTCAGTCGGGTACTTGTGGGTACTTGCCCCGAGTACTTGTGGGGGCTTGCCCCGGGTGCTTGTAGGTACTTGTGGGTGCTTGTAGGTACTTGTGGGTACTTGTGGGGTGCTTATAGGTACTTGTGGGTACTTGTGGGGTGCTTATAGGTACTTGTGGGTACTTATGGGTAATTGTGGGTGCCTGTAGGTACTTGTGGGTACTTATGGGTGCTTGTAGGTACTTGTGGGTGCTTGTAGGTACTTGTGGGTGCTTGTAGGTACTTGTGGGTGCTTGTAGGTACTTGTGGGTGCTTGTAGGTACTTGTGGGTACTAGTAGGTACTTGTGGGTACTAGTAGGTACTTGTGGGTGCTTGTAGGTACTTGTAGGTACTTGTGGGTACTTTTGGGTAGGTGCTTTGCCCGGGTGCGTGTAGGTGCTTGTGGGTACTTGTAGGTGCTTGTAGGTGCTTGTGGGTACTTGTAGGTGCTTGTGGGTGCTTGTGGGTACTTGTGGGTACTTATAGGTGCTTGTGGGTACTTGTAGGTGCTTGTCGGTACTTGTAGGTGCTTTTGGGTACTTGTAGGTGCTTGTGGGTACTTGTGGGTGCTTGTGGGTACTTGTGGGTGCTTGTAGGTACTTGTGGGTGCTTGTAGGTACTTGTGTGTTCTTGTGGGTACTTGTGGGTGCTTGTGGGTGTTTTTAGGTACTTGTGGGTGCTTGTAGATACTTGTGGGTGCTTGTCGGTACTTGTGGGTTCTGGTGGGTGCTTGTGGGTGTTTTAAGGTACTTGTGGGTGCTTGTAGGTACTAGTGGGTGCTTGTAGGTACTTGTAGGTACTTGCCCCGGGTACTTGTAGGTGCTTGTGAATGCTTGTAGGTACTAGCCCCGGGTACTTGTAGGTGCTTGTGAATGCTTGTAGGTACTAGCCCCGGGTACTTGTAGATACTTTGCCTCCTCCATAGGATTAACATTACACTAAATTTTGAAAGCTCGTAACTCCGGTTATATTAGAGATACGGTGACATCCTTTGACTATGTAATAGTCCAATTTGCTCCTTCGCTCCTTCTTTAACATTTGCTCCATAGGATACTCCATATACGGGAAAAACCTGGAAAACTCAGGGAAGTATATGGGGAAAAGCCTGGAAATCTGAGGGAAATTTGTTTTCCAAAAGTTGTATGAACCTTGTTATGGAACATATCATATAAACTTATGGTTTTAGTTATATAAAGCTTTACCAAGAAGCGATATCTAGTTTACTAGGGAGAAGGTATAAGATGCCTAAGTATTCGCGCGCCATAGTCCAAGTCCCAGTCCCACTTTCAAAATACAAGGGGGGACGTAAAAAATGGCTAGGCTATTTCGCCTCTCCTCAGTCGGAAAATACGTAGTTTTTGTCATTCGCGTCGCGTTTACGTGAGTTTTCTGGACCGTGACCAAATAAGGATTTTTTAAACTGGAGATTAGGCCAGCGACTTTCCTGACTTGGAATAATTAAACTGGTCCGTGGCCATTGACCAGAGCACGTCGTCTGCTAAACTAAAGAAGTGGAGAATTAAAATATTAGAATTTTAATGTGTGGGGTCTGGTTACCCTTGAAATTTCTTAGTAGTCTCGTGGACCACTGACCCCTCTCCGATTTAATTTTTGAACTGGACCAGGCAATTTTTAAACTGGTCATTTGCCCTGTGTCACCGCCTTATTTCCCACGCTGGCGCGAGTTGCTTTGCATTGTCGAGTGCGTGATGGAGTCGGCTATGCCTGGAGTCCCAACCTTGAAGGAGAGAGGAATGGAGTGGAAACCCCCATACCTATAGCGTTGCCTGTGTACCCCCACCTACGGCACCATAGTCCTCCCAGCATCCTCAGCGCAGAGCTGTGCTAATTAATTAGTTAGCTAATTGAATTTCTAATTAATTAGCAAAATTTACTAATTGAAAATGGTAATTGTATTTTAATTACCTTAGTGCTAATTGAGAAGTAATTCTAATTAATTAGTATGAATCGGAAAGGTAATTATCTAATTAAAATTTAATTAGATTTAGGATTAACTAATTAGCTAATTGAATTTTCAATTAATCTTTTACGCCAATTTGTTGTAAAAAAATCGAGGAATTAACTCTTGATTCATCTATTTGAATATGAAAAAGCCTTATTATATCGATGAGGAAACCTTAGTGCTACTCTAAATTTTTCAGCTCCTCAAATATGAGAGAATACTAGTACTAGTAGAAAATTTCGTAGTTCGCAACTGCCCCATTTCGAAATTTCGACTGTTTTACCTACTCGAATTAATAGCAGTGCGCATGTATTTACTACTCAGGGGTCCATTATAGGAACTGTGGGAAGAAAATGAAGAAATGAGACAAATTTTAACATGACGGAAGGCTCGAGGCTTGTCTCATTTTTCGAGAATAATTCATGGCTTCCGTACCCGTTTTTCAATGACATTAAAACATTAAACTTTGCATTACCAAAGTACTAAATCCATGGGCACTTTTAAACTTTTATGTTTACTTATGGTCTCTTTTTTACCTTAATTAGACAAGTAATTAATTAGAAATTAGTAATTCTAATTAATTAGTTTGATAAATAAATGCCTAATTTCTAATTGAATTGAATTAGTTTCTATGTCTAATTGCTAATTGAATTGAATTAGTTTGTATGTCTAATTGCTAATTGTCTAATTAATTAGTTCATAAATATTTCCCTAATTGCTAATTCTAATTCAATTAGTTGTCAGCTAATTAGCACAGCTCTGCCTCAGCGTACTAGACGAAATTGTAAAGGGCTTTCCCTCTATCTTAAAAATAGAAGCTAGTTCTAATACAAATAAAATGGGGCTACGCGTCAGCACTTAGCAATCGCCTACCGAAGACTAGGGGCGTGCGCGAGGTACATTGGGAGAGATACGGTGCCGCAGGTCGCCCATCATCATTTCTAATCCATCTCAACTCCCTTATCCCTGTCCCAACCCCCGCGACTCCCAACCACTAGCATAGCCCACTCGATCACGCTCTCTTTTCCCCGGCTAAATATTTTGAAGATGGCACTTTTTAGGCGTAGTAACAATCTTGGATCATCTTTGTGAACTTTCAGGCTAGCCCTGACTATATTTTGTTTAAGGTTTTAAGCTTAAAATCAAAAAGACGCTAGTTTATGCTACAAAAAAGTTTGAAATTGACAATCTCGGATCGTCTTTGTGAAGTTTTAAGGATATCCGAATTTCATATTAGACTTATGACAATTTTGAGCTAAATGTTAAACGGACATAAATCAGCATTTTTAAAAATTTTCTAAAATTGTCAATTTGGTCCTATTTCTGGAATTTTTAGGGGGGGCGCCTCGCGTTTCAATAAATGATTGTAAAAAATGTATTAATCTAATTACAATAAGAATGCAAACTTTTAATGATTTACGTATTATTTTTGAAGTATCATTAAATGTCTGATTGAGCTAAAGTTATGGTCCCCTTTATATGTGTTTCTGCTTAGTGCAGATTTTGAAAATGTAAAACAGTTTCTTAACATTCTTAATTAAAATGAAGACTGAAGGAGCAGATATTAATCAAAAATGTCTTGATTAGAATCAAGACCTAAAAAGTATCGATAAGACTGAGTTTATCACTTGTCTGAATGATCAGATATTAATTTTTCTTTTTAATTGAAACTTAAATGCATGCTTAAGAAAAAACAACGTTCCATTACCGTTTTCCGTTGAAATAAATAATTTTACTGGTAATCAATTTCAAAAATTTACTTATCTCGGCTTTTCGACCACAATTCCATTCCCTGAAAACATTTTATCATTACATTAATTACTTTTGGGAGATAACGTGTCAAAATAGTATATAAAAGAATAAAAAACTGTAATAGCGATCTGTTTAGCCATGAAAACAACCTTTTAAAAGTTGCAAGGACTATATAACCCTTTCGAGACTAACTGGACCTGAGCAAACTATAGCTTAACCTGCTACTAGTACGACCAGATAGAATTGATGTAATCTGGAGTTGAAATTTCATCATGTGCGACCTGCGGCCCTGAAACTCTCCCATAGTTTGTAGTAGTGTGAGAACATAATTTTTTCGCTGTTATCTGCCAAAATCAATCTTTCTAGGTAGTTCCGCCTCCTCACTTGAATTTTTCATGATATAATAAGGTTTGAATGAACAAAATCCTAGATTACTATTTTCACTACTATGTCCCTCTGCTAACTTGAAGCAAACTTTCCTCCCTTTCTGCTGCTCATTACCGGTGCCATTCCCTTGACTTTCTGTTCGTTATAACTACTATCATGAATTTATTTATTTCAAACCAAAATATAAAAAAATGGATTCTTTTTTCTTTTGAACTACTTAAAATTTTCAAATGTATATGTTGTGCCGTGCCATATCAAATAGTCTCTAACCATTGTTAGAAACTAGAGAGAGAAATTGGGCAGTAACACTGATGAGAAAGAACAATACGACGGTTGACTAAAGTACACTTAATATTATATCATTTTGCAAAACCGCGAGTAAAGATCTTACTGTCCCTATTGAATTTGGCGCCATTGGTTTTAGAATAATTAAAATGTTCCACTGCGAAACGTGCCGGTCACAAATGGGGATGTAACGTCTTTAGGAACCTTTTAAAACGCAAAACCATACACGTACTCTCCCAAAAGTAATTAATGTAATGATAAAATGTTTTCGGGGAATGGAATTGTGGTCGAAAAGCCGAGATAAGTAAATTTATGAAATTGATTACGAGTAAAATAATTTATTTCAACGGAAAACGGTAATGGAACGTTGTTTTTTCTTAAGCATGCATTTAAGTTTCAATTAAAAAGAAAAATTAATATCTGATCATTCAAGACAAGTGATAACCTCAGTCTTATCGATACTTTTTAGGTCTTGATTCTAATCAAGACATTTTTGATTAATATGTTAAAGAGGCAAACGCTTGAATTCAAACGTCAACAATAACTATATTTAAAATGATTTTAGGAATTTCGTTTCTTAAAACGACTACTAGATTTAAGGTAAATTAGTGACGAATAAAATCATTAATTTGAGTGATTTAATTATTTATTTATTCAAATAATTAAGAAAAACCTCCTAATTATGTCTGGACTCGAAAGGTTTATTTTGGTTTATCAACATTTTTATTTTAGCATCCTCTGGGAATTTTACCAATACATTTAAAAAGAAATGAATTCTGAAAACGGCGGTGTAACAATAGGACATAGTGCCCTAAGAGTGTGGTCTCTGAAAATGCGCAACGCTTTCGTTAATACAATTCAGAATGGTGAAAACATAAACAGTTTCGGCCCATTTTTTACAAAAGAGGACGACAGATGGTTTTTGTCCAACACTTTATTCATGGTATGATTAAAAGAAAAAGGAATTTTACATTTTAGAACAGTCTTCAAATCCATCGATTCATTCGTATGACTTGTACGTTTCTGTAATATGAAATGACGCTTCTGACTCAATCCACAGCCACACTGATGACATTTGAAGGGTTTTTAACCATTGTGAATGCGTTGATGTGAATTCAAATGACTCTTACGCGTACTTGCATATTCACACTGATGACATTTGAAGGGTTTTTCACCACTGTGAATGCGTTGATGTGTGATCAAATGATCCTTACGCGTACTTGCGTATTCACACTGATCACATTTGAATGGTTTTTCACCACTATGAATGCGTTGATGACTGATCAAATCACTCTTACGCGTACTTGCGTATTCACACTGATCGCATTTGAAGGGTTTTTCACCACTGTGAATGCGTTGATGCGCGATCAAATGATCCTTACGCGAACATGCAATGTTACAGTGATCACATTTGAATGGTTTTTCACCACTGTGAATGCGTTGATGTGTGATCAAATGATCCTTACGCGCAAATGCAAAGTTACAGTGATCACATTTGAATGGTTTTTCACCACTATGAATGCGTTGATGACTGATCAAATCACTCTTACGCGTACTTGCGTATTCACACTGATCACATTTGAAGGGTCTTTCGCCACTGTGAATGCGTTGATGCGCGATCAAATGATCCTTACGCGCAAATGCAAAGTTACAGTGATCACATATGAATGGTTTTTCACCACTGTGAATGCGTTGATGTGTGATCAAATGATCCTTACGCGCAAATGCAAAGTTACAGTGATCACATTTGAATGGTTTTTCACCACTATGAATGCGTTGATGACTGATCAAATCACTCTTACGCGTACTTGCGTATTCACACTGATCACATTTGAAGGGTTTTTCACCACTGTGAATGCGTTGATGCGCGATCAATTGACTCTTACGCGTACATGCGTAGTTACACTGATCACATTTGAATGGTTTTTCACCACTATGAATGCGTTTATGTCTGATCAAATGACTCTTGTTCGTGCTGGCAAAGTCACACTGACCACATTTGAAGCGTTTTCCTTTGTTACCTTTTATAATGTGACGTTGTAGACCTCTTTTATATTCAGCAGAATATTTGAACCGAGTTGAACGTTTCTTCCTGATTTTACCTACAAAGATATAAACTCCATATATCCTTTCCAATTTTGTATCAAAAATACAATAATAACATCCAAGGGCATTTCATAATAAAAGGTCTTGAATAACAACGTCCTGAATGAAAGATTAGGAAAGATGGAAACAGAGCTCGTCGAACGATACTTTCGGATAAAAATCGCAGACACCTTTATAGGCCATTCCCGACTATTTTGAGGGTCGGATTAAGCAATTTTGCAACCGGGGCCGAGATAATACGCGCCCCCTTAAGCCGGGAAAATAGAACATGAAATGTTGCTAAGGGGGAATAGTTTAACTCAATGCGCCCCCAACAAGCCTTGCGCCCGGGGACCAGTGCCCCCAACAAGCCTTGCGCCCGGGGACCAGTGCCCCCAACAAGCCTTGCGCCCGGGGACCAGTGCCCTCAACCAGCCTTGCGCCCGGGGACCAGTGCCCCCATCAAGCCTTGCGCCCGGGGACCAGTGCCCCAACAAGCCTTGCGCCCGGGGACCAGTGCCCCCAACAAGCCTTGCGCCCGGGGACCAGTGCCCTCAACCAGCCTTGCGCCCGGGGACCAGTGCCCCCATCAAGCCTTGCGCCCGGGGACCAGTGCCCCAACAAGCCTTGCGCCCGGGGACCAGTGCCCCCAACAAGCCTTGCGCCCGGGGACCAGTGCCTCCAACAAGCCTTGCGCCCGGGGACCAGTGCCTCCAACAAGCCTTGCGCCCGGGGACCAGTGCCCCCCACCTAATCCAGTCCTGTGATCATGGCGTGCTTTGATCGAAACTTTTGACGACACACTTCAAATGCCCAAGATTTTCCCTAATTTGGAGCAAATGCCTCACTCAAGTAAAAGGTTTTCCCCTTTTCACCTAGATAGCTTCCGTTTTACAATTAATGAGAAATGAACCCAAGATCCCATTGGAACACACAATGCGGGAAAAATTACTTTTCCCCAACGAGACCACGCGGTATTACCTTCGGAATTCTTTCGAGCGACATTTTCAAATGTCTCCGAGTCGGACACCGAACTGTTCTTTTCAGCTTCAATCGGAACTTCGGGTACATCGATTTCCATCGAGACGGAGGTCAATTCTGATAGTTCATTTGGGTTACATTCTAGTTTAGGTACACGCACTGGCACACTCAATGACACCGAATCAGCAAACTCCCGATTTGGCAAGGACAGTTTCTCAGTTTGATTTTGTCTACTATCATCAGTTTTCTTTGCTTCTGTCAAACTGATTCCGGACTGGTTGTCATCAAGATCGTTTTCTGGGGAATCGCTTTCGACATCTGCCTCGAGAGAAAGATCCAAATGTTTTTCGACTTCAACATTCAATTCCGGAACACGAAATTTCAGTGACCGAGTTGTAATATCCTTTGTTGAGTCACTTTGCGATTTACGATAAGAATCGTTAACGTTATTATTGTTCCCGAGAGGTTCACGTGGCGAATCGCTTTCCGTCGTTGAGTCGGGAGACATTTCGACTTGGTTTTTGACCTCGAGGTCAGGTGAAGGCGCGCAAAGAGGCAAACTGTCACTGTATTTCATTTTAGCGACACTTACATTCGTAATTCGCCTTATTAGCCCCATTTTTTCAGCCTTTTTCAAGGGAATTTTAGTTTCGGCGTTTGTATCGCCAACCTCCGCAAGGCATTGAGGCTCAGAAACAGATGGTGATTTTGGAATAATATCTTCTTTTCCCAGCATGCCTTGGACATTGACAGCTTCGGCATTTCGCAATGAGCCTATGTAATGAAAAACATTAAAATTAATAAGTGTCTTATTAAGTGAGAACTACAACAGGTTGGGTAAGCGTTACTATAATGCCACATGATGTTTTTGGCAATTAGTTAGCCTTTTAAACAATACCATGTCCCTTACCAGCAATAGTCGGCGTCAATTAGAAGCAATAGAAATTTACGTACCATCACCAGATTTCTCGAGTTTATTGGCCTCCGTGTCAAGTAGATTTTGGGAAATGTCGTTGATTATCTCAGCAGCTGTACTTCGAAAACTATTCAAATAAAAACAGTACCGTTTTCAATATAAATAAAAGATTCTAAAAATTTACGAGAGATTGCCATGTTTAGTCTATATCTATATAAATCAAAGTCCTGACTGACTGACTGACTGACAGACTGACTGATAATCAACGCCCAGCCCAAACCGCTTGCCCTAGAAGGCTGAAAATTTGCAGGAACGTTACTCATAAGTAGTAGGCGCGTACTAAGAAAGATTTTTCCAATCCGCCCCCATCTTAAAAAATTGCGCCCAGAAATGTAAAAACTCTTCTATATGCAACAAAGTCCGCGCGTTTCAACAGATTTCACAGATATTTAGTACACGGGTTTCCTTTAACCTATAGATAGACTGAATGGTCTTTTGGGTTCAATTTGTTGCCATCTTTTTAAATGGCGGCCAAAAACTAAAAAAACCCTTCTTTATGGAATAATGTCCGTGTGAAAAGTAATTAAAAATGCATCCCGACGGGCTGACGGGCAACGCCGAGTGCCTTCGCTCCCAGGGTGCTACAAAAATATTAGTCATCAGTAAAATCTACCCATTCTTTGTATCATTTTGATGGAAGTTTTTATTACACGCGAGCGACGCCGCGGGTAACAGCTAGTGTAATATAAACGGACGGTTATAGCGACAATAGTTTTGCCATTATCGACTAAACATCCAAAACACCCCCAAGTCGCCCCTTTAAATACCTTTGAATTTCCTCTTTTGGTTGTTGCTGCATCACAATTGAAAGGGTTACTTCCTGGCCATTAATTCCAGAATCATTTTCATCGGGTTCAGTTTTCACATCATTAGCTAATTGATGTATTCCACTTTTCTCCTATTTTTTAATTGATTAACAATAATTGAACTCGCATTCTTAACCCGATTCTCTTTTCCAAAGACTATGAAAATAAAGAATGTGTTCCATACCATCGGTTGACCTTTGATTCTCCTTTCCAGCTCTTTAATGACCCAATTAAGTCTTTCAATTTCGTGTAATTGCTTATTTATCATTAATGTTGTTTTCTCTCTCTCTTTTTCCATGTTTGAAATTAAAACATTACACTAAACAAAAAAAGATTCCATTACAACCCTCGAGTTAATATTCTCGGGACTTTCTCAGGCCGAACGTATTTTAAAGGGAAGAAGGGGGATCAGCAACAAAGCTCCTCTTTGGGTTTCTTTGTTAATAAAGAGGGACATGTTACCAATATACCCTGAGAGTGAGATTAGAGACAATCCTGTTAGGTATTGTCACCAATAATCTTAACCCATAGAGGTTGGTTCTACTTTAAGGGACACAATAAAAAATTGGGTTTGATCCTAAAAGGGTCTCTTGTTTTTAAGCTTAATTTCACAATTCTAATAAAAGGTACCCTCTATGCTTTGAAAAATACCTCGGCTTCCAGTTTGCTGATTCGATAATCCTTGGCTTTTATTTCATTGATCAGATCATTTTTGCTTAAGTGATCGTAGTTACGATTTTCCTCATCTTTCATTTCCTAAAAACAAAAACAAAGTTTCCGTAATTTTCTATTTGCCCTAAACAGGGAATATCTGAATAATTTCGGAAATACCTCTTTAATCGCCACCCTTTGATGATTTACTAAACTCATTTCGGAACTTAGTAAAGGCAGTTTGTGAAATTGTAACTCTTTCCTAAAGTAAAATATTTATTCAAACTGAAGGTGTACCAAAAACGAACAAATAACAAAAAAGGGTTCCCCATACATTGTAGATTTCCCTATCAAAGCTAAAAGAAATATGGCAAAGCTAAAATAGTTCACACGAGGGGTCCGACATTCGCAAAAACGCTTACGGGATTTCGTGATTTCGGGAAACATTTCGTGATTTCACGATACCGCCAAAATAATTCAGTGTTTCTTTTTAAATTTCGCGGTTTCGGCAAAAATTTGATTTCGCGATTGATTTCGGGATTTCTTCAAAGATTTCGGAATTTTCTCTTTGATTTCGAAATTTCGTGATTTCTTCAAATATTTCGAAATTTCGTGATTTCTTCAAATATTTCGAAATTTCGTGATTTCTTCAAATATTTCGAAGTTTCGTGATTTCTTCAAATATTTCGAAATTTCGTGATTTCTTCAAATATTTCGAAATTTCGTGATTTCTTCAAATATTTCGAAATTTCGTGATTTCTTCAAAGATTTCGAAATTTCGTGATTTCTTCAAAGATTTCGAAATTTCGTGATTTCTTCAAAGATTTCGAAATTTTGGGAGAAAGATTTCGCGAATTTGCCAGAACCGTACGGGATTTCGACTAAATGTCGGACCCTTCGTTGTCACATGCTAATAGCGCAGTTTCGTTCAAAACTAGGGAATTCCTCAAGCCCATTTTAAGAATACAACTACAATGAGCTTCTTATAAATTATTTACTCTGCTAGTATTTTCAACTTTTGTAATAGCAAGAAAGACCCATTTCTTTCCAAGGTGTAACAGATTCATGTCTTATTTACATCCAAGTTGCATTATATTCATGACTTACCAGCTTAAACGTTCGACCATAACACGACAGTCTTTCACTAAATCCATCACACTTGGTAAAGCTTCCCTGTTAAGATAACGTTTATTTATTATTAGTTCGTACAGGTCTGAAAGCCCGTATGCCCTATTGACCACAATCATAGCTGTCCGCGCTCACTTCATTTCAGTGAGCCCGAGCGCAGATTGAGCAAGGCTGTTCAAAATGACAAATAAGTTCAGAGCCCGAGCCGAGCCTGAAATTTTATGAAAAACATTTCTGAGGTTGAGCCCGGGCTCACGATACGTCACAAAGTGAGCCTGAAGGTTCAACGGTAAAATTAACGAGAGCTTGCTCTGAGCCCTGTTACAAATTTTATGCCTTTTTTGAGCTCCAGCGAGGTGAATTCAAAACTACGAGCCCGATCACTTTGAAAGCAAGTTCACTTGAGCTTGCTAAATTGACTGAGCCAGAGCTCCAGGAGAGCCCGCGAAAGATATTAGTGCGAGGTTGGGCTCGAGGCTTCGAGCAGAACCCGAGCTCATTTACCAGGGTTGGCAAGTTTTTGCCAGGGGTGGAAAAAACCGCGGTTTTAACCTGGTTAAAACCGGTGGCAAAAACTATTTTTTCCGCGGTTTTTTCCACTTTTTAAGGTAAGTAAAGTATTTGACTAGTTATTCGTTAAATATTGAATACTAAAAATTTAATAGAGCAATAACCACCTCAAATTTAAAAATTAAAAATACTATTGTTATTTTTCTAACATAACATTAACAAACATCACGAAAATGCACTTTAAACTCGCTAGTTTACCACTTTGTAACCATGAATTTAGTTTTTGCCGGTTTTTTCCACGTGTCCCGGCAAAAACTAGTTTTTTTCGGGTTTTTGCCAACCCTGTCATTTACGAAAACTAAGCTTAAGCTTACATTGAGCTCTAAGGAAAAATTTTTCAATTTTGAGCCCGAGCCAAGGTGAGCTCGCTGTCAGGGTTCGTACAAAATTTTCGAAATTAAATTCCCTGACTTTTCCAGGTTTTCCCTGACAAAATTCCACAAATTTCCCTGACCATTTTTAACGTACATGGCGAACACATATGAAAACCAATCTAAATTCACTTGAATCATTTTTGCACGAGTTTTGTTATAAAAGTAAGCCAATGATTGTGTTTAAATGTAACTCTATCAAAGTAATAACTGGAGCGAGCGAAGCGAGCTCCGCGAATTTGGGGCTCTGGTCAAATCTCAGACAACACATTTTCTGGTCACCCTTGTACTGCTATCCAGGCTTTAAATTTCCTCCAATATATTAGGTCCATTTTCAATTTCCCTGACTTTTCCCTGACATTTTAGGTCCATTTTCAATTTCTCTGACTTTTGCCTGACATTTTAGGCCCATTTTCAATTTCCCTGACTTTTCCAGGTTTTCCAGGATTTCCAGGTCGTGTACGAACCCTGGCTGTGAATATTTATACGACGATGCCGCCATCAATAGTGAGAAAATGTTTTTAGTAGGATAGTAGTAACAAGTTGCAGAACCAAAATAAACCTTTCCTAGTCGAGACGCAATTAAGAGGTTTTTCTTAAATAGTTAAATATACTTGATATTAATTATTTTAATCGTCATTAATTGACCTTAATTCTAGTTAAATCGTTTTAAACTTTATTTCTAAAATGATTTTAAATATAGCTATTGTTGAAATTTCAATTCAAGCGTATGCCTATCTAACAATTTTTGGAAATTTAGGGTAAATAAGGCGATTGATTCACAATAATGTTAAGAAAACCCGCAATTGCGCGTGAACCTTTGGTGGAAGCCCTGCCATTGGGAGGCTAGACGTTTCTTGTAACCCTAGCTGGTCGCCGCGTTCATCTTAAACCTAATGACGATGGTGAAGTAGAAGCCAAAAATTCTTTCTGCGAACACGTTTGCCCAGATTTGCCAACTGCGAACCAGGGATGCCAGATTGAAAACCTTCAACCCGCCAAAATCAAATTGGAACCAAGCCCAAAAAACCGCCAATCGGTATTTCGAAGAGAAGCCCAAAAACTGACTAAGATCTAAACAATCCAGCCCAAAAACCAGCCAAAAATTTATCGTGAATATTTGGAATTAGTTTTTCTTTTAGAAATTTCAATGCATATTACATACTGACACCGTCTTTAACACCCAAAACTAAATGAAAACACTTTATTTAACCAAAAATTTACGAATTTTTAGGCAACACAAATGGTTTGACAGTACCATTTGTCAGTTTTTTGGGCCTTTAAATGATTTTCTCCCATTGGCGGTATTTTAAGTACAGAAAGCCAAAGAAAAACCCCGACAAGCCCAATTTCCAGCCAACAGCCAACCCTTTTATTTCCAGCCAATATTTTAGAGAAGAAGCCCAATTGGCGGCTTTCCAGCCCAATATGGCAACCCTGCTGCGAACGCGGTGACAGACAGATCACACAGAGTCACCTCTCCGTGACGTCATCGTCACTCGGAGAGGTAAAAATAGTAGTATTTTACCTAGACTGAAAATCTAAACCGATGACGGAGAAAATACTATGGATAGCTACATTTTGACTACTACCGATCGGCCCGATTCTCTTTAAAAAAAAATAAGAGACCCATGTAATTATCCCTGGTTTCATTTTGCATGTTCATTCTGTACCGGCCTCTCAAGTACGACACTAAGGACCCCTAATTAAAAGGCCAATATATTGCTCCCCCATTTCATTTTGCTTGTTTATTCACGAAGGGCAAAGTATGCGCCTCTATTCACGGCAGAAATACAGTAAAATTGCAATATTTTGGAAAAGGCGGCAATTTATGATGCTGATCAGAACAAAAACGGGGGCACATTTACATACGATTAGTCGGCAAAATGTAGCAAATCATACTATTTTCTCCATTATAGGTTTTGCTTTTCCCGTAGGGGGAATACTACTATCCTACTAATCAATTTCCTACTATGGAAAACGGCTTTAATAAAGGAATGAGCCTCACTATTTTACAAAAGCCACATACTTAACATTTTGATAATAATAAAATTATAGCCATAAACAAAGATTTAGCGTTACCAAAGGGTTATATAAATTCTTACCAGTCAGGGATAATATGAACGTTTCAATTTTACAGTGAGGAGGAACCGTCACCTTAAAAAAAGGGAACTGCATGTCCATTGAACATTCGACTCGTCAATCTTCAGCAGACGACACGACTTCACATACCGACGTCAATCTGGCAGAATGGTATACCAGCAGAATGAAAAAACCGAGTCAAAAATTCTCCCAGACTCGCGACGGGAAAATTGCTTCAGACCTATGAAATATCTGATTCTGGCAGAATACCAATTCGTCCTAACCCCCCTCCCCCCGAGACCTAACTAATATAAATTCTACTCTTTTGTTCTTCATACTCTTAATTGATACTGTAAAATGTTTCATTCGCACTCTAAATAATTAAATAATTAATGTTAAACAAAAAGGGGACTTCTCCCTCTTTTTCACCAGAAATACGAGCGCGAATACCCGTGGTCACTCTCAAAAATTGGTCAAACCACGAGCCCTAACCACCTTTCGGCTGACCCATGTTTCCAATATTGTAATTAATGACTGGAACTCCTTGCCCCCTAGCATTATTGGCATTACCAACAAATCTCAGTTTCGTATTAAACTCTCTGAACATTTTAACAACATGATTTAAACCCCGATGCATCCCTGTATTTTGTTATTTTTTCAATTATTTTTACTTAAGTATTTTCATTGGTATTTTAGACCTCTGTGTTAACATTATCCTAGTCATTGTATACTTTTCTTGTCACGGCTCCCTCACTATAACCGCCGTCTGCTTACAAGACACTAAGCTGTCTTTGCGGATGTTGTATCAAATAAATAAATAAATAAATAAATATAACTCGGCCCCCTAAAGGTGAATTTCCTTGAAACTTACGTCATTTATTCTACTCTTTTGTTCTTCATACTCTTAATTGATACTGTAAAATGTTTCATTCGTGCGCTAATTAATTAATTAACTTTAAACAAAAAGGGGAAATAACTCGGCCCCCTAACGGTGAATTTCCTTGAAACTTACGTGATATATGGCCAAAATCTCTGGAAAAGTTGAAGGAAAAGGTGGAGAAGGAGACTAAAGTCAAATTCAACGCCGCAGTTGTCAATCTGTATAAGGATGGCAATGATTGTGTTGGATGGCACTCCGATGATGAAAATGGGGTTCATTCAACTATCGCCTCGTTATCTTTCGGCGCAGAAAGGACTTTCCTTTTGCGTCCGAAAGGTAAAACCTGTGCTACCACTTCGGTTAGTTTAACCAGTGGATCCTTTTTTTTAATGAAGGGGCGTGCCAAAAAGATTGGGAACATTCTGTTCCCAAAGACACAAACCCTGAACTGAAAGAAAGGATTAATATTACTTTTCGATATATGGGGGAAATGGATGTTAATTCTGTAATCGGAATGTAATATTTAGAAGAAGAATAAACTTCATTTTTGTTATCGGATACCATCGATCGTAATCATTGTCATCCATATACAGATTTATTTATAACTTATTATTTATTTAACTTTTGGTCACGGATCTATACTCTTATGGGTAAGTATTTTTAGTAGCTTAATCCTTAATCACTATTTAATTCAATCAACTGATTTTACTCTTAATCGATCTATTCCCTCTAAATTTATTCAAAAAATTGCAAATCTCCGCTTTTTCAAGAACAATTCCATTTTCCGAAAACATTTTATGATGAAACTAATTCAGTTGATAAAACTTGATAATTCCAAAAACAGGTGAACATTTAGCCGCTCATAACAACCTAGCCTAACACAAGCTTAACCCTGTATCTTAACCTAACATGATCTATTACATCATAAATCAAATGGGTCTTAGGTTGCCTATTTATACCCTTGATGATCTATAATCTTAAAGACGAAAGACGCTATAAAGAGTATATTACACAGACTTACCAAAATTCAACTTAAGCCTTGGCAAAAACGAAAGTCGAAAAATTACTTCAAACGATATTAAAACCTCTATTAACTGTAATTAGTTACCTGAATTTCTTTTTTAGACGAAAATTGGACCTGATAAAAACAATTTTGGTTTAGAAAATCCAAATAAAGGTGTTAAAGCTCGGATGAAGTATCAAAAAATTAATTAGCGTTGCCTTACTGTCGTCTGCTATGAAATAAACTTTCTTACTGTCGTCTGCTATGAAATAGGGAATTCGAGGCATAATTAATTAGTTAAATTACAAAAATTAGACTTCATTTATTTAAAAACTAAACAGGTAAGTTTCTCATTTAGTAAATGCTTGTTAATTTGAAAGTATTCCGAAAACTAACTTCGCTGTAGTTTTTCCGTATCGCCTATGACAATTTCCCTAAAAAACCGGGTAAAATGTAATGCTTTTTCTACGGGACGCTAACCCTAAAAAGGTGATTTTTTCGTTTAGCATTACAAACGGGTATCAAGTCATATCAACAAGGGCCTACCGGCCCTCTTGAAAATAAAAACTGTCATTGTAGACAAAGACCGGAAAGTGTGAAAGATAAGTTTAGAAAATTAACTGCCTGAAGAAACAGATATTCAAATTTTCACTTTTGAAGACATGATTATAAAACCTCAATTATTTTAAAAAATTCTTATCTTACTTTTTTTCACCAAAATTTCATTTTCCCAAAATATTTCTCAACAATATTTACCCATGTATTTTGTTCTCAATAGTAGTTCAAGAAAAAATGGCACCTAGAAGAATTTAAGGGATACTAACTTGATACTAGGTTCTACTTTCGACTAATATTTGATTCTATGAGATTCAAATACTTGGATATCTGAAAATATTTCTGTTAAAGAGTTTAAATTTTTACATTTTAAAGTAGAAATTGCAACGACCACGAAAAAAAAATGTTCTTCATACTTATAATTCCGTATTTACTTCTTGCATGCCAAGCCAGTATGAATTATTACCCCTACACCTGGATAGCTAAACGCTACGAAAATATTCACGATAAAGCACGGGTTTTCCCTTTTATATTGAAAACATGTACAAGATATTTTAAGAAGAATAAAATGACACTTTTTGGTTGGAATTCGAAAGGAGTGGTTGATTTTTGGGCTCTCTCCGAAAAGTCCCCTAACTCGTTGGGGTTACTATATAACATAGCGTTATAAAATATTGCGAAGCGGAATAAACATAGGCCTTTTCAATGTGATTTAGTTATTAGTGTCGAAAAGATCTGTAGATTGATCGTGATCTTTGAGAGCTATACAGCACTTTAATATTTAATACTTCAAAAACATTACAATTGAAGAATAGGTTTTGTACGATTAAAAGAAATTTTACATTTTAGAGCAGTCTTCAAATCCATTGTACGTTTATCTAATATGAAATGACGCTTCTGCCTCAATCCACAGCCACACTGATGACATTTGAAGGGTTTTTAACCATTGTGAAAGCGTTGATGTCTAATCAAATCACTCTTACGCGCACTTGCATATTCACACTGATCACATTTGAATGGTTTTTCACCACTGTGAATGCGTTGATGTCCGATCAAATGACTCTTACGCGCACACGCATAGTTACAGTGATCACATTTGAAAGGTTTTTCACCACTATGAATGCGTTGATGTCTGACCAAATGACTCTTGTTCGTGCTGGCAAAGTCACACTGACCACATTTGAATGGTTTTTCACCACTGTGAATGCGTTGATGCGCGATAAAATGACTCTTACGCGCACATGCATAGTTACAGTGATCACATTTGAAAGGTTTTTCACCACTGTGAATGCGTTGATGCGCGATCAAATGATCCTTACGCGCACATGCATAGTTACACTGATCACATTCGAATGGTTTTTCACCACTGTGAATGCGTTGATGCGCGATCAAATGATCCTTACGCGCACATGCATAGTTACACTGATCACATTTGAATGGTTTTTCACCACTGTGAATGCGTTGATGCGCGATGAAATAACTCTTACGCGTACATGCGTAGTTACACTGATAACATTTGAATGGTTTTTCAACACTATGAATGCGTTGATGTCTGATCAAATGACTCTTGTTCGTGCTGGCAAAGTCACACTGACCACATTTGAAGCGTTTTCCTTTGTTACCTTTTATAATGTGACGTTGTAGACCTCTTTTATATTCAGTAGAATATTTGAACCGAGTTGAACGTTTCTTCCTGATTTTACCTACAAAAACGTAAAAACTCCATATATCCTTTCCAATTTTGTATCAAAAATACAATAATAACATCCAAGGGCATTTCATAATAAAAGGTCTTTAATAACAACGTCCTGAATGAAATATTAGGAAAGATGGAAACAGAGCTCGTCGAACGATACTTTCGGATAAAAATCGCAGACACCTTTATAGGCTATTCCCGACTATTCTGAGGGCCGGATTAAGCAATTTTGCAACCGGGGCCGAGATAATACGTGCCCCCTTAAGCCTGGCGCCCGGGGACCAGTGCCCCCAACAAGCCTTGCGCCCGGGGACCAGTGCCCCCAACAAGCCTTGCGCCCGGGGACCAGTGCCCCCAACAAGCCTGGCGCCCGGGGACCAGTGCCCCCAACAAGCCTTGCGCCCGGGGACCAGTGCCCCCAACAAGCCTTGCGCCCGGGGACCAGTGCCCCCAACAAGCCTTGCGCCCGGGGACCAGTGCCCCCAACAAGCCTTGCGTCCGGAGACCAGTGCCCCCAACAAGCCTTGCGCCCGGGGACCAGTGCCCCCAACAAGCCTTGCGCCCGGGGACCAGTGCCCCCAACAAGCCTTGCGCCCGGGGACCAGTGCCCCCAACAAGCCTTGCGCCCGGGGACCAGTGCCCCCAACAAGTCTTGCGTCCGGGGACCAGTACCCCCCACCTAATCCAGTCCTGTGATCATGGCGTGCTTTGATCGAAACTTTTGACGACACACTTCAAATGCCCAAGATTTTCCCTAATTTGGAGCAAATGCCTCACTCAAGTAAAAGGTTTAATGAGAAATGAACCCAAGATCCCATTGGAATACACAATGCGGGAAAAATTACTTTTCCCCAACGAGACCACGCGGTATTACCTTCGGAATTCTTTCGAGCGACATTTTCAAATGTCTCCGAGTCGGACACCGAACTGTTCTTTTCAGCTTCAATCGGAACTTCGGGTACATCGATTTCCATCGAGACGGAGGTCAATTCTGAGAGTTCACTCGGGTTACGTTCTAGTTTAGGTACACGCACTGGCACACTCAATGACACCGAATCAGCAAACTCCCGATTTGGCAAGGACAGTTTCTCAGTTTGATTTTGTCTACTATCATCAGTTTTCTTTGCTTCTGTCAAACTGATTCCGGACTGGTTGTCATCAAGATCGTTTTCTAGGGAATCGCTTTCGACATCTGCCTCAAGAGAAAGATCCAAATGTTTTTCGACTTCAACATTCAATTCCGGAACACGAAATTTCAGTGACCGAGTTGTAATATCCTTTGTCGAGACACTTAGCGATTTACGATAAGAATCGTTAACGTTAATATTGTTCTCGAGAGGTTCACGTGGCGAATCGCTTTCCGTCGTTGAGTCAGGAGACATTTCGACTTGGTTTTTGACCTCGAGGTCATGTGAAGGCGCGCAAAGAGGCAAACTGTCACTGCATTTCATTTTAGCGACACTTTCATTCGTAATTCGCCTTATTAGCCCCATTTTTTCAGCCTTTTTCAAGGGAATTTTAGTTTCGGTGTTTGTATCGCCAACCTCAGCAACGCATTGAGGCTCAGAAACAGATGGTGATTTTGGAATAATATCTTCTTTACCCAGCATGCCTTGGACATTGACAGCTTCGGCATTTCGCAATGAGCCTATTTAATGAAAAACATTAAAATTAATAAGTGTCTTATTAAGTGAGAACTACATCAGGTTGGGTAAGCGTTACTCATGTTTTTGGCAATTAGTAAGCCTTTTAAACAATACATTACACGGACCATGTCCCTTACCAGCAATAAGCGGCGTCAATTAGAAGCATAATTAACATCAGTGAAGCGATCGAAATTTACGTACCCTTACCAGATTTCTTGAGTTTATTGGCCTCCGTGTCAAGTAGATTTTGGGAAATGTCGTTGATTATCTCAGCAGCTGTACTTAGAAAACTATTCAAATAAAAACAGTACCGTTTTCAATATAAATAAAAGATTCTAAAAATTTACGAGAGATTGCCATGTTTAGTGTAATATAAACGGTCTATGGACGGTTATAGCGACAATAGTTTTGCCATTATCGACTAAACATCCAAAATACCCAAGTCGCCCCTTTAAATACCTTTGAATTTCCTCTTTTGGTTGTTGCTGCATCACAATTGAAAGGGTTACTTCCTGGCCATTAATTCCGGAATCATTTTCATCGGGTTCAGTTTTCACATCATTAGCTAATTGATGTATTCCACTTTTCTCCTATTTTTTAATTAATTAGCAATAATTGAACTCGCATTCTTAACCCGATTCTCTTTTCTAAAGACTATGAAAATAAAGAATGTGTTCCATACCATTGGTTGACCTTTGATCCTCCTTTCCAGCTCTTTAATGACCCAATTAAGTCTTTCAATTTGGTGTAATTGCTTATTTATCATTAATGTTGCTTTCTCTCTCTCTTTTTCCATGTTTGAAATTAAAACATTACACTAAACAAAAAAAGATTCCATTACAACCCTCGAGTTAATATTCTCGGGACTTTCTTTGGCCGAACGTATTTTAAAGGGAAGAAGGGGGATCAGCAACAAAGCTCCTCCTTGGGTTTCTTTGTTAATAAAGAGGGACATGTTACCAATATACCCTGAGAGTGAGATTAGAGACAATCCTGTTAGGTATTGTCACCAATAATCTTAACCCATAGGGACACAATAAAAAATTGGGTTTGATCCTAAAAGGGTCTTTTGTTTTTAAGCTTAATTTCACAATTCTAATAAAAGGTACCCTCTATGCTTTGAAAAATACCTCGGCTTCCAGTTTGCTGATTCGATCATCTTTAGCTTTTAGTTCATTGATCAGATCATCTTTGCTTAAGTGATCGTAGTTACGATTTTCCTCATCTTTCATTTCCTAAAAACCAAGTTTCCGTAATTTTCTATTTGCCTCAAACAGGGAATATCTGAATAATTTCGGAAATACCTCTTTAATCGCCACCCTTTGATGATTTACTAAACTCATTTCGGAACTTAGTAAAGGGAGTTTGTGAAATTGTAAATCTTTCCTAAAGTAAAATATTTATTCAAACTGAAGGTGTACCAAAAACTAAAGAATAAGAAAAAAGGGTTCCCCATACATTGTAGATTCCCTATCAAAGCTAAAAGAAAAATGGATGGCAAAGCTAAAATAGTTCACACGAGGGGTCCGACGTTCGCAAAAACGCTTACGGGATTTCGTGATTTCGGGAAACATTTCGTGATTTCACGATACCGCCAAAAAAATTCAGTATTTCTTTTTAAATTTCGCGGTTTCGGCAAAAATTTGATTTCGCGATTGATTTCGGGATTTCTTCAAAGATTTCGGAATTGTCTCTTTGATTTCGAAATTTCGTGATTTCTTCAAAGATTTCGAAATTTTGGGAGAAATATTTCGAAATTTTGGAAGAAAGATTTCGCGAATTTGCCAGAACCGTACGGGATTTCGACTAAATGTCGGACCCCTCGTTGTCACATGCTAATAGCGCAGTTTCGTTCAAAACTAGGGAATTCCTCAAGCCCAATTTAAGAATACAACTACAATGAGCTTCTTATAAATTATTTACTCTGCTAGTATTTTCAATTTTTGAAATAGCAAGAAAGACCCATTTCTTTCCAAGGTGTAACAGATTCATGTCTTATTGACATCCAAGTTGCATTATATTCATCACTTACCAGCATAAACGTTCAACCATAACACGACAGTCTTTCACTAAATCCATCCTACTTGGTAAAGCTTCCCTGTTAAGATAACGTTTCTTTATTATTAGTTCGTACAGGTCTGAAAGCCCGTATGCCCTATTGACCACAATCATAGCTGTCCGCGCTCACTTCATTTCAGTGAGCCCGAGCGCAGATTGAGCGAGGCTATTCAAAATGACAAATAAGTTTAGAGCCCGAGCCGAGCCTGAAATTTTATGAAAAACATTTCTGAGGTTGAGCCCGGGTTCACGATACGTCACAAAGTGAGCCTGAAGGTTCAACGGTAAAATTAACGAGAACTTGCTCTGAGCCCTGTTACAAATTTTATGCCTTTCTTGAGTTCCAGCGAGGTGAATTCAAAACTACGAGCCCGATCATTTTGAAAGCAAGTTCACTTGAGCTTGCTAAATTGACTGAGCCAGAGCTCAAGGAGAGCCCGCGAAAGATATTAGAGCGAGGTTGAGCTCAAGGCTTCGAGCAGAACCCGTCAAAATTATGCGAATGAACCCGAGCCGAGCTCATTTACAAAAACCCATGGGTCTCTTATTTTTCCTTAGAGCTCAATGTGAGCTCAAGCTTAGTGGGAATTTTGAAGAATAGTACCTGCACCGCCAATTTTTTTTTTTGTCTTGTTTTAGACTCGTTAGACCGTGAAAAAAAATATGGTGCTAAATTTTTTTTGCGCAAATGATTATTAATGGTAGAAAATAAAATTTTAAAAATCGTGTAAAAATAGCAGGAAATTCAAATTTGACATGTTTACCAATTGATCTAACCTAACCTAACCTAACCTAACCTAACCCAACCTAACCTAACCCAACCTAACCTAACCCAACCTAACCCAACTTAACCTAAATTGTACATGTGTTTGACGCCTTATTCATTCTCCTTGCCGGGACCCTCCATATGGCACTGCCATATGTACAATACTAATTACTACCCTTAATTATCTTTTGCGCTTATTATTATTATTATTATTATTATTATTATTATTATTTTGCTCCTAATTTACAGTCCCTTGTTCGTTCTGTATCCTGTTTTTTTTGCACCTAGCGTCTTATAACGTTTTTCGTTAACGGTAATTAAAATTAATTTTTACTTAAGTTAACTTTTATTCGTTTTTTCGCAGTTTTTCGAAATTTTTTCGCGGCAGCGGTTTGCCATAGTCGCGCCTTAAGTCGTGCCGTTTATTCCGCCGGACTTGTGATGCAGTATTTCCTATAACTGTCTACCAGACCTACTTCAATAATTGCTAATTCTACTAGCATCGTCTGCTATTTTCGTTTGAGCCTTTCGGGCTCGATTATTCTTAATTCTACTGATGCCTGCGGCTAAGGACCCATGTATTAGCTGTGATAAACCTCTATTTGGCAAGCAGGCTATTGTGGTCTGCTCTGGTGGCTGCACAAGGCGTGCTCATAAGACCTGCAATGGGGACTCTTTTACCTGCACGAACTGTAAGTCATCGAACCGCTTATCGCGCAGTCGGCAACAATCACGCGCGTCACTCAGCTCTTTATCTGAGGAAGGTAACCTATCTCCAGCCTACAACGATGACATCAGTGACTCTAATCCTGGTCCTAAGAAACCCTGCTCCCACTGCACGTGCTCTTCCGTTGCTGATATCAATGACCTACTCACGAACCTGCTCCGCCCGGACAGTCTAACTCGCGAACCTAACTCCATTTTGGACAAATTGCTGCAGAAAATGGACGCCCTCGAAACTTTAGTGCTGACCTTGGATTCTCAAGTTGTCGAGTTAACAGGCTCTAATAAACAGTTGCAGAAGGAGCTTTCTCAGCTCCGTGAATCCAATACCAACATCCGGCGTGACACTCCACCGACGCTTCCTCAGGGGCGATCCTTCACTGCAGCCGCCACGCATTTCCCTATGCTTGGATTGCTTCCACCCTCTACATCAGCAACTTCGGGGCCACCACGCCCACAGTCCGTGGTTTTTCCACCTACATCTCAGCCACAACAGCGCGTCCGCAAGCCAACAAAATCGGGCTCAGCGGTAAACTCTAAAATAAAAACTGCGAGTAGACAGCCTCAACGACAACGCAAGGCCCTATTCGTCAGCTGGCTCGACCCCGCTCTGCTCTCTTCTGACTTGTGTAAAACACTTGTCGAGGACGAGGGAATTCAGTCGGCTATATGCGTCCGTCTGCGGCCGAAAAATCCCAACGCCTCTCACTCCTCTTTTTATGTTACCTGCTCAGACGAAGATGAGTTCTCCCGACTCTCTGATCCTGATATCTGGCCTGTGGATTGTATAATCGCAGACTTTGGTGGGCCACTCCGTGACGCGTACAAGCACAGTAGTGAGCTCCCTCCGTCGTCTCCGACGATCCAGCAATAATGACATTGTCGATTGCCTACCAGAACGTCCGCGGCTTAAGAACCAAGGCTAATGAATTTATGGATAATGCGATTTCTCTTGACTTTGACATTATATGTTTAACAGAGACATGGTTTAACCAAGAACACTTTAATGCCAACTATTTTCCTGATACTTATATTGTATATAGAGCAGATAGACCGGATCTTGAATATAAAAACGTTCGGGGTGGTGGCGCCTTAATTGCCGTTAAGAAGTCACTAGTTAGTATAAGGCGCCATGATCTTGAGGGCGTCGCGGAATGCGTCTTTGCGCAAGTTAAGTTGCGCTCCGACGAGACCCTCTTGATCGGTACGGTCTATTTTCCCCCATCGGCCAATGACGCTAATTACTCCACGTTTAGGCAACGACTTCTCCAGGACTTACCAGACCAGGATACTAATTTATTGCTTCTTGGTGACTATAATTTACCTGGTGTGCACTGGGCGACTCACGACACTCTGGGCTGCACCACCCCTACTGTAAATAAGGCGCGTCACATATTTGAAATATGTTACTATTATAACCTCAAGCAATTTAATGAGTTAAAGAACTCTTGTGATAATATTTTGGACCTATGCCTAGCCAATGTTAATAACTTAGATATTTCATCTTTGTGTGATCCATTTGTTGCCCCGGATGCCTATCATCCTCCCTTTCTGGTAGAGTATGTGATTCCGTCATGTCCTCAGCCTAACACGCCGGAAAAATTTTATAAGTTCACGAAAGGGAAATATTACCAACTCTACACCACTTTGCGCGATTCCAATTGGCTGACCATTTTAAATTCCCAGGATGTTAATTTTTGCGCTACCATATTAACACGTTATTTAAAGTGCGCTATGGATGCTGCCATACCTATGCAGATTGGTAATAGTTCGTCTGCGTTTCCTAAGTGGTATTCCTCTGAATTGCGTACTGCTATACGTAGAAAGAAGTACCACTTTGGAAAATATAAGCGTTCTGCTTTCCTACCTGATTTTATAAATTATAAAAAACAAAGGGCTTTAGTTAGACGTTTTGCAAAGCGTGACAGAAATATTGAGAGTAAACGTGTTTGTGAGGAAGCATTGGCCCACCCTAAGAAATTTTGGAGTTTCGTTAATGGGAACATTAAGAATAAGACGCATCTTATCTCCCTCAAGATTAATAACGAAATGATTACTGACACAGACATACTTGCCACTAATTTCGGCGATCATTTCTCACGTATTTCAATTGATAGCACGCCTTCCCATGATCGTTACACTTATGATTCGTCCAATACTGAACATCACCCGTTGTCCTCAATTACTTTCACGCAAAATGACATCTACAAAGCAATCTTAAAGCTGCCCAATAAGTTGTCTACAGGAACAGATAGGATACCGGCTTTTATTATTAAGGGTTGCGGCGACATTTTACTGCCAATACTTGCTCATATCTATAACTTATCGATAAGTAAACAGGTATTTCCCACTATTTGGAAACAAGCGGTGGTTTCCCCCATTTATAAATCGGGCTCTGCATGCGACGTTAAAAATTATCGTCCAATTTCGCTTTTATGCACCCTTGCTAAATTATTTGACATGCTCGTACATGCTAAACTGCAAGAGTGGTTTAGTGCATTTCCTTTTGAAAGTCAACATGGCTTTGTGCCGGGTAGGAGTGTGGACACGAATCATGCTGTGTTCATGAATTACGTGGCCCCATTGGTGGAAAATCGTGGCCAGGTCGACGTCATCTATCTCGACCTGGCTAAGGCTTTCGACCGTGTTTCGCATCCTTATCTGCTGGATAAGATGCGAATTTTGGGGGTAGGCAGTGAACTTATTGGGTGGTTTCGCTCATACTTAAGTGATCGTACAAACATGATTAAATGTAATGGTGCCTTAAGCTCTTTTACTTACCCTATAACATGCGGTGTACCGCAGGGTTCATCCTTGGGCCCTTTATTGTTCAACATATATATATACGATCTACAATATTCAGTTAAATCCTCCATGCTAATCGCGTTCGCGGATGACCATAAAATCTGTAAATCTATTAACTCTCGCGAGGATTGCACTAAACTCCAAAGTGATTTGCACTCTATTGCTTCATGGTGTGACGCCAATAACTTGCCAATTAACCCTACCAAATCGACTCAGGTAACCTTCACGAGGAGAGTGGGCAGAGAAATCTGCAATACATACACCATTGCAAATACAACTATCCCCCAGAAATTTCAGGTAAATGATCTAGGCGTTATTTTTGATCGTGCCTTGCTTTTTCGCGAGCAAGTGACGATTACAGTTAATCGCTGTCGCCGAACTCTAGGCGTGTCCTTAAAACTATGTCGGTCTCTAAGATCGTTAAAACATTTTAAACTGCTCTACCTCAGTCTAGTACGATCGCGACTTGTTTACGGTTCATTGGCATGGAGTGGCTGTAGTTCCTATTTACGACAAAGAATAGAATCGGTTCAACGGAAATTTATATTATACGCCCATACGTTCTTCTTGCGAAATCTCACTTATGATTATCAATTGTTACTAATTAGTCTTGGCCTTCCATCTTTAGCCCACTTACTTGAAATAACTGATATTAAATTTCTTTCTAAATTAATTAATAATAAGATTAAATTAAGCGACTTAGTCGCAAAACTTAACTTTTTAATTCCAAATTCTCTCCGTCATACCGTGACTTTTTATGTACCTATGAAAGTTCTTAATCCAATTACTCGAATTCAGAAAACGTATAATAAATATTCCCAGACAATAGATATATTTTCCGTACCGATTAAAAATATACGCTAGTGCAAAGTTTATCTCAATCCCATGTATATATGTAAAAAGTGTATTTTCTGTAATTATATTGTATTGCTATCTTTTGATGTCTGTCTATATTCTCGTGAACTACTTGTATAGTTTTTTATATAGACATTAAAAATCTATTTCATTTCATTTCATTTCACTATTATTATTATTATTATTATTATTACTATTATTATTATTATTATTATTATTATTATTATTATTATTATTATTATTATTATTATTATTATTATAATGATATGCAATGAATAGAGTAAGGTGTGAGCTTTCATTTGGTATATATTTTATTATGTTTCGGAGTGCAAGTACTATTCTTCAAAATAAGAGATCCATGTAATCATCCCTGGTTTCATTTTGCATGTTCATTCTGTACTGGCCTCTCAAGTACGACACTAAGGACCCCTAATTAAGGCTCCCCCATTTCATTTTGCTTGTTTATTCACGAAGGGCTAAGTATGCGCCTCTGTTCACGGCAGAAATACAGTAAAATTGCAATATTTTGGAAAAGGCGGCAATTTATGATGCTGATCAGAACAAAAACGGGGGCATATTTACCAATGATTAGTCGGCACAATGTAGCAAATCATACTATTTTCTCCATTACAGGTTTTGCTTTTCCCGTAGGGGGAATACTACTATCCTACTAATCAATTTCCTACTATGGAAAACGGCTTTAAAAAAAGAATGAGCCCCACTATTTTGCAAAAGTATATAACATACGTAACATTTTGATAATAATAAAATTATAGCCATAAACAAAGATTTAGCGTTTTGTTTATCGTTACCAAAGGGCGTTTCCTATCAGTTTTATATAAATTCTTACCAGTCAGGGATAATATGAACGTTTCAATTTTACAGTAAGGAGGAACCTTATTCGCTTACGAAATTGTTTTCCACTTTAAACTATGTTGGAGGAGGAACCTTTATAGCGTTTTCCTTTGGGTCCTCGTGGAGCGCTCCCAAGGAGCAATAAAAATGGTAGTAGTAGTTTCCAGCTTCGTTAAAGACTGTTTTTGAAGAACAGGATCTCCTAGTTTTGTTCCTCCATGGGAGCGCTCCGCGAGGACCCAAAGGAAAACGCTATTAGATTAGTTGATTATTATATTTAAATATACGAAAGTAGGCGGCTCTCCCCCAGTTGAAAAAATCTTATTACGGTAGCAGACTGTTAAGCAGACGATAAGACTGTAAGGTTGACAACTTGAGTCTTGAACAGGGTGGGAAATAAGTATTTATTATTTTTAACTGGACATTGGGCCAGCGACCCCTCTGGCCTGGAATGAATAAACTGGTCCATGACCACTGACCAGGGCGCGTCGTCTGCTAAATTGAAGAAGTAGATAGTTACAATATATTAGCTAATGTCTGGACTCTGGAAACCCTTGAATTTTCTTAGTGGTCCTGTGGACCACTGACCCCCCTCCGATTTAATTTTTAAACTGGTCCAGGCAATTTTTAAACTGGTCATTTGCCCTAGCCACCGCCTTATTTCCCACGCTGGTCTTGAAACATTGTTTCAGTTTCCGCGGGAAAGGAGGAAGCCATTGCCAAACATTGTGAAACGAACCAAATTTAAGCGACACTAATAATAAGATATTTTAATAAAAATGGAAAAAGGTGTTGGTGAGTAAATCGCGATGATTTAATTATCACCATGTTGTCAACATTATAATTGTAAACTTAATGAAATAGCCCAAGATCAAGAAGTTTCCGCATTCCGTAGCGCAAATTGCAATGGTAAGTACCAGAAGTATATAATACTTCTCTTCGAGAGAAGTGTACCACAACATTTGGAGCAAGGTTACTAAACCAAATCACATACGCGATAAATAGTTCCCTCATCATTAGTACTAATAGTCGCCTATTACCACGAACCTGCACGTTGGCGACCACATTGGAAGTCGTCAGTTCCGGCATAGCCCACTCGATCACGCGCTCGACGACGCGAGCCGCTGACGCTATAGCGTGATCGAGTGTGCTATGGTTCAATTTAGACTATCAATACTGACGTCACGTCCTCGTAGCTCCTCCCCTCTCAGTATCACTCTTATAGTCTGCTACCACGAACTTCCTCGTGACGTCACACCCTCCTATCCCTTCTGTTTTGGCGACCATATTGGAAGTCGTCAGTTCAGGCCATACCAATATTGACGTGACGTCACGTCCCCGTATTTCCTCCCCTCTCAGAAGCGAGATGGGATTCAAAATTTTCAAATAACTTTATTAACGTACCCCAGGTGCTGGGAGCACCGAACTGGACCAGTTTCTAAAGTCCAAGGAATTACTGGATTACTCCACTGAGGAGCTGATGCTGTCCTTGAAATTCGTTTTGCTTAAAGCGAACGACTACAATGTCGGTGAAACCTTCAAGAAGGTTGAGAAGGCATTGAGGTCCCCAAACTAAAGGACCTTAAAGGTCATCCTTATCAACGAAAATTGCAAGAAATTGTAATTAAAAAATAAAAAAATTTATGTTTGCGTGATGCTTATTAAAATTGAACAAAATAAAGGGGTTAAAAAATAAAATTTATTTAAAAAAAAAGATTCATTTAAGTATTTACTATTTAGTTATCAAAATTACATTTAATAATAGACCTTTTCACCGGTAGAGCGGGGGTGAAAAGGGGGAAAAATTTCGAGAGGTGAGCATGCGTAGAAAGAATGTTTGGGGGCCATTCCTTTTGCCTTATTTGCTACGCATTCGAGTTTATTTTTATAAAACAGTGTTGTATTACTTGTTGTAAAAGTATTAATTGAACTTCCGAGGTGAAATTTTATCAAATTCAATTGATAGACGTAAAATTAGGGCATTTAATGAAATTCTACTCACTACATTGGGCGCCAGGGCTTACGGGCATTTATACACGGCGCTTTCGGCACGGCATCGGCGGACATCGCCGTCGATTCGCCGATGAAGCGATGATCCCATACCGTCGCCAAGGCTTAGTGAGTTATAGCGGCCTACTAATATCAATGCACCGTTCCCATTAGAACTTAAACACTTTATTTCTTAACATGATTTTAATTGTACTATCTCGGTTTAAAGTACTAGGCATTTTATTTTAATATTAAATTTCAAAAGGTCTCCCATACGTCCATCGTAGTTTAGTTTACAAGTTTAACTCCATCGAAGCGTTATCGGTTACAAACTCATACCCCCAAACATTGCAACTTCTCATGCGCGGCCCTTAATGTGAATAGGTCTATTGTTAGATAATATTAATCTCTTTAATTTTTTTTTGGTATTTAACACTAGCTGGGATTGGTTATGGTATGAACATTTTGTAAAAAAAAAAAATGGCGGTACTGTTTGCGTCATAAATACACTTTGTAATCCAAAATGGCGGTTCTGTTTGCGTCATAAATACACTTTGTAATCCAAAATGGCGGTTCTGTTTGCGTCATAAATACACTTTGTAATCTAAAATGGCGGTTCTGTTTTTATGAGTGTGCATAAATACACGTTGTAATCCAAATAATTAGTGTATTCGAAAATAATGGGCTTATCAATGAACTAAATGTTGCGGTTAATTACTTTCTCGTGTGACCTAAAACGTTGTTAATTTACTAATGGGAACGGCGTTAATTGTCATTACTTAAGGGTAGTACAGTCTGTAGGAAAATAACTTAGGCCTAATTAACTTTACTCTGGTTTAATCTCTTCGGGACGATAACAAACCAACGATCTTGGCACAAAACGTCAAGAACAGCCGATTCCTAAATAACAATTACCCAAACACCAAAAGTAATTATTAATTATGACGATTAGTTTTCATTAACGTACCCCTTTTTGTTTAAAATTAATTATTTTATTAATTAGAGAGCGAATGAAACATTTTACAGTATCAATTAAGAGTATGAAGAACAAAAGAGTAGAATTTATATTAGTTAGGTCTCGGGGGGGGGTATATTTTTTCGATTTAGCGATTTTTTCCGTCGAGTTAATTTTTACCTCTCAGAGTGACAATGACGTCACGGAGAGGTATTACACTGGACGTTTCTGTGTGTCTGTCAAAGCGTTCGTAGTTGGCAAATCTGAGCAAACGTGTTCGTAGAAAGCAATTATTGGCATCTACTCCCATCGTTAGGATTAAGAAGTACGCGGCGATCGGCTAGGGCTACGAGAAACTTCTAGCCTCCCACTGGCAGGGCTTCCACCTTGGATGAAGAATAGTTACACTTGGATATATCAGTCGAGAAATTTTTGGACCACAAATGGCTTACGCGACCTTCGCGCCGCGTAGTGTGAAAATCTTGAAACTCCCGTAACAAACAAGAAACACGTGTTTAGTTTAGCCAAGGCCTAGGGCTATTTAAACATCAACTTTACTGGTTTCTTTTATTATAGAAGGTAATTATATTTAAAGTATAAAGTCACCTACTATAATAATTAGAAGAATAATAGTTCATCTTTAAAACTTCCATAATCATAAATCACCGCATAAACAAAAGCCACTGAAAACGATCTTAACCCTAACCGCCGTTTATTTTTCAAATTCAAACGGAATCGGAGCAGACGACGTAACAAACGGAAACCAAAAAATAAACATTTCCGCGACCGCGGCCAGAAGCACACGTTATACCATAAGTTAATTATACCTCTAAGTACACAAATCGCTTCCACTTCTATGGCAATAGTGTTTGTCTGGCTCCCTTTAATGAAACCCTATACTCTCTCCGTATCATTTATCACCTCAACTTCAATACAAAATTGTACTGCCTAGCCTAGCGTTTCTTTTATCCCTTTTAGAATGTTTCAGGACTGAAACCGCCTCCATCTCACGAGAGAGAGAGGGATTTGGGGTTGCTTAAGTAAAATTCGTTCCCCCCCCCCAGTGCCTGCCTATACGAAACGTAAAACTCTCCTTTATTCCACTGGATGATTTTATTTTTCGTCTCGACCGCTTGGTGGCTGCACCGCGACAGAAATTTTAAAATTTTCTCTCTTCGGATCTTAGCGCTATACGAGTTCTGACGTCACAGTAGCCTGCCAAAGATGCCCAGTCGTTCCCCGAATTTGTGTACTTAGAGGTATAATTAACTTATGGTTATACTACGAGTGATATATCCAAGTGTAAAGGCTAGTTCTCACTTGGCAAGTAATCGCGGCGAATTTATTTTTCGCATGGCGAAAAAAACCGGCGATATTTTAGTCGCTGGGGGAGTGGTTCTCATTGGGCGCGAAATTTTAAAAACGCTTCAGCGCTATTTTACGCATCTTAAGCCTAAAAATTCAAACTTGTATTCTATTTAATGAATCAAGTTATTTTCTTGTCCTCCTTAATAGAATTTTTTGACACATCCATATTTATCTAATAGAAACATAACCAATTTTAGCTAGCGTACGTATTTCACTCTTAAAAAAATTAAATTAGAAGCGTACTTGCCTAAACTTACCTCTGTTATTTTTATAGAGATCAGAACATATATATTAGAACTCAATGATTATTTTCATTCACCAAGTGACCAAGGCTTAAAATTGGCGACATAGCACACCCCACCTTCCCCTTCCCACTAAAGTTCAACTAGCTAGCTAATTGGACCAAGTCATCTTGCGACTTATAGAGTTATATCGGTTACGGGGAGGGTGACATTAAACTCCGCCCATTCGCCATTTTGGCGGCAGAATTTAACATGAGCTATATAGCCACCAGAAGGTGACGCCATCTGTTGGCTTGTTAATTTCATTGGCTGAAAAACCAATGACGTCTCACCCCCCCCCCCTCAGCAAATATTACTCTATTGCCATTTATCTAACGCCTTTACAATGCATAGAGGGGTGGTGGCTAGCCCCTATGCCACAGCTAACCGACAGCGCCCTATACTAACTATTACCGTTAACCTCTGCAAGTTTTGATGGAAAGGAGAAACCGGGTTAGACCGCGGAGGAAAACTCCTTTAACCACCTGAACCTGATTGGTTGAAGTCTTTTTTCGCCGAGCGTTTAGCGAAAAAAAATAGAACAGTCGCGTTGGGACTCTTTGGGGCGATTTTGACGGCGACTAGAAGAAAATTCGCTCATTTTAGTCGCGCGTATCAAGTCGCGTGGCGAAAAATGCATTTTTTCGCGAAGTGAGAACCAGGCTTTACTATTCTTCATCCAAGCTTCCACCAAAGGTTCACGCAATTGCGGGTTTTCTTTTTGTTGTTAAAGAGGCATACACTTGAATTCATAAGTCAACGATAGCTATGTTTAAAATGATTTTAGGAATAAAGTTTCTTAAATTGATTTAACTAGAATTAAGGTAAAATACTGCCGAATAAAATAATTAATATCAATTGTATTTATTTAATTATTTAAGAAAAACCTCTTAATTGCGTCTGGACTCGGAGAGGTTTATTTTCAATAAATTGTAAAAAGGCATACACTTGAATTCAAAAGTGAACAATAGCCATGTTTAAAATAATTTTAGGAATAAAGTTTCTTAAAACGATTTAACTAGAATTAAGGCAAATTAATGACGAATAAAATAATTAATTTCAGTGATATTTATTCAATTAATTAAGAAAAACCTCTTAATTGCGTCGCAATTCGGAGAGGTTTATTTTGGTTTCGCAACTTTATGTTTGCTTTAACATATCACCCGATTCTGATTCACTTGAATGAGTAAATCCTACTACTTCCCCGGTGTTTGCCTTTTAAATTAACTCTTCTTTAATTTTCATCTCATCAACAATCGGTGAGAAATATTTTTGGTGTTCATCCGCGCTGGCCAAATCAATTTTTTCCTTCATCTCGCTTACAGCTTCAGTTGTAACTCCACTTTGGCTAGTAAAAACTGATGTGTATTTCCAAAGCGTTCTTCGAGCTGGTAAAGTCAGAACTTCACGAAGAGTTTCATAAGCTGACGATGACTTTGCACGAAGATAAAGGCACCATTTAATTATGGCTGGGTGCCACTTTTTCGGCTTGTTTCTATTATACTTTATTAATTTCAATTGTTCCTTCAATAAAATACGTAAAAAGTTCTCTTTCGAGCAAAAATATTCATCATTAACAGGTTCTCCACACAAAACGTTTGTTTCTTCGGATAGTGACTGCTTAAGTGTTTTAATCGTTTGCTTTAACGTTTTAATTCGCTGGTCTTTAGCTCTATTCTGACGAGTTTTTACCGTTAATGCCGCGGCTAAATTATCTCTCGACATACTCTGGTAAGTTCGTCGAGCTGTCTTAGACGATAATGGGTTTAATTCCTTTAATTTAGCTCTCTTTTGTTTAGCAATCAGGCTACTTCTGAAGGTTTTGCAACTCTGACAGCGTTGATTCATTTTATTTTCAACAAGACCATCGCAGTTTCTCGAATAGAGGGTCCTCGTGTATATATTTATGAAACCAAGTTTTTCATTATAGTTAGTTTCCCCTGCCCCTGAATTAAAACTAGTACCATTACAAATAGTCAATAAATTAATATGATCCAGGAAGTTAATTAAATCGCTAAGCTTTGAGATAGTCTCGGGTATTATTTCTATTTTCATTATTGAAGAATCTTTAGAAATTGGTTTTCCATAAACGTAAATCTCAAGCTCTAATTTTAAATTGATTTTGATTTCAATAGCGCATATATGTGGGCTGTTCATTTTAAAAATGCTCAAGCTTGAGTCTTCATTCCGAGAAATAGTCCATTTTAGTTCTTCCACGCTGATAAATGCTAAATTTTCAATAAATTTCTTCAATAGATCCGTTGCATCGGTTATAACCGATGACAAAAGTTCTTTACGCAAAACATCACGGTTTGCAATTGCAATTGGGGAGACGTACAAAGACGGTTTATAATCTCCAACTTCACATTCATCGTTGCTTAAATTAGGATTATTAATGACAACCGATGACCAAAGTTCTTTATTCAAAACATCACGGTTTGCAATTGGGGAGACGTACAAAGACGGTTTATAATCTCCAGCTTCACATTCATCGTTGCTTAAATTAGGATTATTAATGACAACCGATGACCAAAGTTCTTTATTCAAAACATCACGGTTTGCAATTGCAATTGGGGAGACGTACAAAGACGGTTTATAATCTCCAACTTCACATTCATCGTTGCTTAAATTAGGATTATTAATGACAAAGCCGAGTTCACCAGGGCTTACGCTGTGATCGTTGACACCATTCAAGCTGGGGTCATCAAAATGGTGGCTGCGGGTTTCATTAACACTGGAACTGCGGGATTCAATGACGTTTGGGCTAGTTTCGTCCGTTCTCAAACTGTGATCGCTGCGTTCGCTAACACTTAAAATGGGTTCACTAACACTAAAGACTGCAGTTTCAGTGGCACCCAAACTAGGTTTTTCAATGGCTAGTAATGTTTCTTCGCTATTTAACCTTGAATCATCACTGGCATTACTTTCTATAAGCAGTTCTTCAGTTTTACAGGATAAATGTGTGTCATCAATACAGAAGTCATGATATGGTATGGGGTCGGGATTTGTATCAGTTGGGCCAGCGCCACCAAGAAAATGAAAGGAACAAACGTATCTATTTACAAAATTAATGTGATTAATTGAAATATATTAGCTTTATACTTTGGCAGTACTACGTCATGCAACGTCAGGCTACCTTATACTAGTGCTAAAAACATACCAGGAGGAGGGGCTTATATAGCTTTCATTCTGTTAAAAAAACATACCATAATGGCGCTGGGGGCGGAGTTAAGCGTGAATAGGGACTTGGCAATTCAGGCTTAACTCCGCCCCCAGCGCCATTATGGTATGTTTTTTTAACAGAATGAAAGCTATATAAGCCCCTCCTCCTGGTATGTTTTTAGCACTAGTATAAGGTAGCCTGACGTTGCATGACGTAGTACTGCCAAGTCCCTATTCGGACTCGCCTGTTGCTGTTTATTTTTTCTAGTGTTAGGAGCTCGGGTCTAGAACATGCCGCAATCCAGCGTTTACATTTACTTAGCTGAGTCTTGGGTTTTGGAAATGGAAGAAAAAATATTCCTTCCATATAAGCTTTATGTTTATATCTGTTGTCATTTTTGCAACCTTTATAAGAACAATTCTTTCCACCCATCACCCGTCAAAAGAGTTAAAACTTTAACACTGGAAAAGACGCTTAAAAGCGGCTGCATTTAAGGCTCATCCAATTCCAAAGCGCGTACAGACTCAGAGAGAGAGATTCGCTGTACCGCCGTCAATTTAGCAGAACAGAATCCCAACAGAATCAGCAGAATGAAAAAAAAACTTAGGCGAAAATTCTGCTGAACTCACGACGGAAAAATTGCTTCAGACCTATGAAAATAAAAAAAAATTCTCCAATATCATCCCTACAAAGGGGGAGAAAAACTTGATTATCTCGGCTCCCTAACATACAATTTTCATGAAAATATTCCTAAACATTCTACTCAATATCACAAATCGAATGAGCCATGCCTCATCTCTGGAAAATGTCTGGTTCATGATTTAATTACTTAATTAAAATATCACAACGGGGGAGAAAAACTTGATTATCTCGGCCCCCTAACATACAATTTTCATGAAAATATTCCTAAATATTCTACTCAATATCACAAATCCAATGAGCCATGCCTCATCTCTGGAAAATGTCTGGTTCATGATTTAATTACTTAATTAAAATATCACAAAGGGGTATACGCTGTTTAGATCCGCCTCTACTACAGCGGCGCCTGCGCCGAAGCTTTCAACGTTGGTGATAAACTCGGGAAGGAGGGGATGAAAAAGGGAAAAGTTACGATTTTTCAACGAGCTCTCTTTAACACTATAGGACCCTTCCATACCGCCGTCAATCTAGCAGAATGGTATACCAGCAGAATGAAAAAACCGAGTCAAAATTTCTCCCGGACTCGCGACGGAAAAATTGCTTCAGACCTATGAAATAACTGATTCTGGCAGAATACCAATTCGCTCTTACCCCCCCCCCCCCCCGAGACCTAACTATTGTAAATTCTACTCTTATGCTCTTCATACTCTTAATTGATACTGTAAAATGTTTCATTCGCACTCTAATTAATTAAATAATTAATTTTAAATAAAAAGGGGGAATAACTCGGCCCCCTAACGGTGAATTTCCTTGAAACTTTCACCAATTAATCTACTCAAGCTTACAAATCGAATGAGCCATGCCCCGTTACTGTAAAATGTTTCATTCGTGCGCTAATTAATTAATTAACTTTAAGTAAAAAGGGGGAATAACTCGGCCCCCCAACGGTGAATTTCCTTGAAACTTTCACCAATTAATCTACTCAAGCTTACAAATCGAATGAGCCATGCCCCGTTACTGTAAAATGTTTCATTCGTGCGCTAATTAATTAATTAACTAACTTTAAGTAAAAAGGGGGAATAACTCGGCCCCCCAACGGTGAATTTCCTTGAAACTTTCACCAATTAATCTACTCAAGCTTACAAATCGAATGAGCCATGCCCCGTTACTGTAAAATGTTTCATTCGTGCGCTAATTAATTAATTAACTTTAAGTAAAAAGGGGGAATAACTCGGCCCCCCAACGGTGAATTTCCTTGAAACTTTCACCAATTAATCTACTCAAGCTTACAAATCGAATGAGCCATGCCCCGTTACTGTAAAATGTTTCATTCGTGCGCTAATTAATTAATTAACTAACTTTAAGTAAAAAGGGGGAATAACTCGGCCCCCCAACGGTGAATTTCCTTGAAACTTTCACCAATTAGTCTACTCAAGCTTACAAATCGAATGAGCCATGCCCCGTTACTGTAAAATGTTTCATTCGTGCGCTAATTAATTAATTAACTTTAAGTAAAAAGGGGGAATAACTCGGCCCCCCAACGGTGAATTTCCTTGAAACTTTCACCAATTAATCTACTCAAGCTTACAAATCGAATGAGCCATGCCCCGTTACTGTAAAATGTTTCATTCGTGCGCTAATTAATTAATTAACTAACTTTAAGTAAAAAGGGGGAATAACTCGGCCCCCCAACGGTGAATTTCCTTGAAACTTTCACCAATTAATCTACTCAAGCTTACAAATCGAATGAGCCATGCCCCGTTACTGTAAAATGTTTCATTCGTGCGCTAATTAATTAATTAACTTTAAGTAAAAAGGGGGAATAACTCGGCCCCCCAACGGTGAATTTCCTTGAAACTTTCACCAATTAATCTACTCAAGCTTACAAATCGAATGAGCCATGCCCCGTTACTGTAAAATGTTTCATTCGTGCGCTAATTAATTAATTAACTAACTTTAAGTAAAAAGGGGGAATAACTCGGCCCCCCAACGGTGAATTTCCTTGAAACTTTCACCAATTAGTCTACTCAAGCTTACAAATCGAATGAGCCATGCCCCGTTACTGTAAAATGTTTCATTCGTGCGCTAATTAATTAATTAACTTTAAGTAAAAAGGGGGAATAACTCGGCCCCCCAACGGTGAATTTCCTTGAAACTTTCACCAATTAATCTACTCAAGCTTACAAATCGAATGAGCCATGCCCCGTTACTGTAAAATGTTTCATTCGTGCGCTAATTAATTAATTAACTTTAAGTAAAAAGGGGGAATAACTCGGCCCCCTAACGGTGAATTTCCTTGAAACTTTCGCCAATTAATCTACTCAAGCTTACAAATCGTTACTGTAAAATGTGTCATTCGTGCGCTAATTATTTAATTTTAAACAACTAACGGTAATGGTGAATGAATCTGGTTACGACAACTTGGGAATTCAGTAAATAAAATATGAACGTAATAATTGAATTCGCAGGTTGGCTCAAATAACAGATTTCAATTGTAAAATCGATTAAAATTTGTCATATATTTTATGATTAAAGTGAACAACGCGGCTAAAAGTTTCTACTCCAAATTCAGTTTACTAGTATTTCAATTGAAGTTCCTTAAAATAAGTACTATTATGACATGATTTTTTTATTTGTTTATTTAAAACCATCGTTGAAAGTACAAATAAATTTACAATTGATGAAATGTTTATTTTTTTTGAATGGGTTGAATGTTCCGGAAGGTGAGATTGATTCTCGGTTGTCTATCATCTTTTTCTGTTGGAACTCGGTGCTGCAAATGTTACAATTAAATTATTTTGGTCAATTAATAACTACTTAATTATAAATACTTTCCAATCCAGCTGGGTGTTACCCGACATTATCAGCAAACTTCCATTTTTTAAATTCACCCGAAATTCAGCGTCAAAACCCTATAGTTTTTTTCATTGCAATTAAATATTTAATTATTAAACTAAACTCTTTTCTTACGGAATATCTCTTTAATTCAAAAATTCTCGTTTCACCCAAGGATACTGAGGCTATTGTGGGGCAAACCCCCATAGTTTTTTCATCATCACTATGCCATGCGACGCCATCTTTCCCGTTACGGTAGAGATTTAATAATACAGAATTAAAAGTGGCATCTCTTAATTCTACTGAATTTTCGTCGCAATTCTCTTTTAAATAATTCTCGATCTTTTCTTTTAATTTGCGAGCGAAAGGTGACCAGATTTCATTTGGTTTGTGTGATATTCCTTTCCCATAGCCGTAGGCCAATGGCCCAAACCAACATGTTAGTCTGGGCACTGGTACAGCATTTCCACCTCGATACTGTACCTTTTGTTCCCAATCTACACTGTTTTCTAACATTTTGAAATAAAGAGACGCTTCGTCAGGATGCAAAACGTTTGGGTCATAGTAGAGTCTAAAAACATTTAAAAGAGTCAGACTGTCAAATTAAATGAAACTACTATCAGAAAAGAGGGCGACTTACAATGAAGGGTTTTTTGCTGAGGGATCCAAAATAATCCATTTTCTGAAATTATCCTCTGTGAAATCGGTGCATTTTACTGGAAGAGAGACAGAAGGACTTTGACTGGCGCCTACTTCATAGCAGAGCTGTGCTAATTAATTAGTTAGCTAATTGAATTTCTAATTAATTAGCAACATTTACTAATTGAAAATGGTAATTGAATTTTAATTACCTTAGTGCTAATTGAGAAGTAATTCTAATTAATTAGTATGAATCGGAAAGGTAATTATCTAATTAAAATTTAATTAGATTTAGGATTAACTAATTAGCCAATTGGATTTTCAATTAATCTTTCACGCCAATTTGTTGTAAAAAAATCGAGGAATTAACTCTTGATTCATCTATTTGAATATGAAAAAGGCCTTATTATATCGATGAGGAAACCTTAGTGCTACTCTAAATTTTTCAGCTCCTCAAATATGAGAGAATACTAGTACTAGTTGAAAATTTCGTAGTTCGCAACTGCCCCATTTCGAAATTACGACTGTTTTACCTACTCGAATTAAAAGCAGTGCGCATGTATTTACTACTCAGGAGTCAATTATAGGAACTGTGGCAAGAAAATGAAGAAATGAGACAAATTTTAACATGACGGAAGGCTTGTCTCATTTTCCGAGAATAATTCATGGCTTCCGTACCCGTTTTTCAATGGCATTAAAACATTAAACTTTGCATTACCAAAGTACTAAATCCATGGGCACTTTCAAACTTTTATGTTTACTTACGTTTTCTTTTTACCTTAATAAGAAAATAGTAATTCTAATTAATTAGTTTGATAAATAAATTTCTAATTTCTAATTGAATTGAATTAGTTTCTATGTCTAATTGCTAATTAATTAGTTCATAAATATTTCCCTAATTTCTAATTGGCTAATTAATTAGTTCAAAAATATTTCCCTAATTTCTAATTCTAATTCAATTAGTTGTCAGCTAATTAGCACAGCTCTGCAAAGTTCATAGCCTAAATGAGTCTCTCCGCTGCTTTTTGGTGGAGCAAAATTGGAAAACATACCTTGCGAGGCTCGCTGTTAGGGGGCCGAGTTATTTCCCCCCTTTGATTAAAACTATTTAATTAATTAGAGTGCGAATGAAACATTTTACAGTAATGAAGCATAGCTCATTCGATTTGTAAGCTTGAGTAGATTAATTGGTGAAAGTTTCAAGGAAATTCACCGTTGGGGGGCCGAGTTATTCCCCCTTTTTACTTAAAGTTAATTAATTAATTAGCGCACGAATGAAACATTTTACAGTAACGGGGCATGGCTCATTCGATTTGTAAGCTTGAGTAGATTAATTGGTGAAAGTTTCAAGGAAATTCACCGTTGGGGGGCCGAGTTATTCCCCCTTTTTACTTAAAGTTAATTAATTAATTAGCGCACGAATGAAACATTTTACAGTAACGGGGCATGGCTCATTCGATTTGTAAGCTTGAGTAGATTAATTGGTGAAAGTTTCAAGGAAATTCACCGTTGGGGGCCGAGTTATTCCCCCTTTTTACTTAAAGTTAATTAATTAATTAGCGCACGAATGAAACATTTTACAGTAACGGGGCATGGCTCATTCGATTTGTAAGCTTGAGTAGATTAATTGGTGAAAGTTTCAAGGAAATTCACCGTTGGGGGGCCGAGTTATTCCCCCTTTTTACTTAAAGTTAATTAATTAATTAGCGCACGAATGAAACATTTTACAGTAACGGGGCATGGCTCATTCGATTTGTAAGCTTGAGTAGATTAATTGGTGAAAGTTTCAAGGAAATTCACCGTTAGGGGGCCGAGTTATTCCCCCTTTTTATTTAAAATTAATTATTTAATTAATTAGAGTGCGAATGAAACATTTTACAGTATCAATTAAGAGTATGAAGAGCATAAGAGTAGAATTTACAATAGTTAGGTCTCGGGGGGGGGGGGGTAAGAGCGAATTGGTATTCTGCCAGAATCAGTTATTTCATAGGTCTGAAGCAATTTTTCCGTCGCGAGTCCGGGAGAATTTTTGACTCGGTTTTTTCATTCTGCTGGTATACCATTCTGCTAGATTGACGGCGGTCCCTTCCATACACCCTTCTTCTTCCATGGTACGCCATCTGTTTCTCGGGATTTTCATCATTAGTTTAAAATTTTAGTTTTTTTTAATAATATTTTGAGTTGATAGTTTATAATATTTGTTATTAAATAAATTAACAAAATAACTTCTTTGTATTTTTTATTTATTCACCGTTAAATGTGTTTTAAAATAGATTTTTGGTTATTTGTCATGAAATTGGTTATAGCTAATTATTAGAGCGTCGCGAGTCCGGCAGAATTTTTCCTTCTCAAGTGTTGTCGCGTTCTGGCAGATTGACGGCGTTGTGGACAATTTTTACAGGGTTGCCATATTGGGCTGGAAAGCGGCCAATTGGGCTTCTTCTCCAAAATATTGGCTGGAAATAAAAGGGTTGGCTGTTGGCTCGAAATTGGGCTTGTCCATTGAGTTGAGAAAATTACCACTAGAGTGGCCTTTGCGTTAACCTGCCTATTGGAGAAACGGGGGACAACTTTTAAAGCAATGGGACGGACGGACAGGCACCAAGTTTATCAAACGATGGTGTCGCCATCTCGAAAACAAACTTTGAATTTCCGCCTTTTACATGTATTCTTGAAATTAGTCAAATTTCCCGCCTTTTGTTTTAGTTCCCTTTTTTGCACCACGATGGCGCCACAAGCGCGTGATAGAGTTCAATTCGGTCTACATCCTTGCGGATGAAAGGCCACTCTAGTGGTAATTTTCTCAACTCAATAGGCTTGTCGGGGTTTTTCTTTGGCTTTCTGTACTTAAGATACCGCCAATAGGCGAAGATCATTAGAACAGAGAGAATTTAGAAGGGGAGTGGAAGGCCCCCCTTTGACTCTATTAAACGTGATGACGCCCAAAACAAGATGTCGCGTTGAGCTTTTTGGGGTAGGCGAGTTTCCGGTCACGTGTTCTAAAATCTATCTATTACAAACAGCGTGGGAAATAAGGCGGTGGCACAGGGCAAATGACCAGTTTAAAAAATGCCTGGACCAGTTTAAAAATTAAATCGGAGGGGGGTCAGTGGTCCACGGGACCACTAAGAAAATTCAAGGGTAACCAGAGTCCAGACATTATCTCAACTATTTTAATTACCCACTTCTTTAGTTTAGCAGACGACGCGCCCTGGTCAATGGTCATGGACCAGTTTATTTATTCCAGGCCAGGGGGGTCGCTGGCCCAATGTCCAGTTTTAAAAAAATCCTTATTTCCCACCCTGATTACAAACGCATCATACCGGAAATCGACCTGCCTAGATAACGTTTAGCAGACGACGTTGCGCTACATTCCAAACCACCCCTTCCACTCCCCTTTTAAATTCTCTCTGATTAGAATGCCCAAAAAACTGGCAAACGGTTCTTTCAAACCTTTTTAGCAGCTTATAATTCGTCAATTTATGATTAAATAAAATGGTTTCATTTTGTTTTGTCTTTTAAAAATGGTGTCAGTAAACTAATTCCAAATTTTCACGATAAATTTTGGCTTGTTTTTGGGCTGGATAGTCTAGATCTTAGGCAGTTTTTGGGCTGGATAGTCTAGATCTTGGGCAGTTTTTGGGCTGGATAATCTCTTGGGCAGTTTTTGGGCTTCTTTTCGAAATACCGATTGGCGGTTTTTTGGGCTTGTTTTCAATTTGATTTTGGCGGGTTGAAGATTTTCAATCTGGCATCCCTGAATCTTTAAAGGTGAGATTGTTGTTTCGTGTGACTAATACTAGCTATAATCATAATGTTACACCATGGTCATATATAACTAAAATAAACATTATTTACTCTTAATTATATCACTTAGAACTCTTTGGGACTGTTATTTTGAATTAACAAAAATGAATATATTGCCAAAGAAGCGTTGGCATGTTCGTACCAAAGAAAACATCGCCAGAGTTCGTCGAGACGAAGCTGAAGCTCTTGAAAAGGAAAAAGAAGCTCAACGTCGAATTCTTTTAGCCGAACAAGAAGCCCGAACCAACTTTCTAAGAGCTAAAGCCAGAACTAGCGAAGAAAGCAGTTCAGAAAGAACAACGGCAACGGCAACGAACGAACCAATACACCAACATATAAATTTCTTCGAAGATATTGAGAAAAGCGGTGGTTACAAAGGCGGAACTAACAAAGAACACGAAGAGGAAAAGAAACAAGAGCAAGAAAAATACGAGAAAAGCATCGGTCTATTAAATTACTTGGGCCAAGGTTCGACCGAAGCGACCGGTGATACGCCTTGGTATTTAAAATCGCACGATTCAAGGCTAGAAGATGAAGATAAAAAATCATCAGAGAAAGAGAAAAACAAATCTGGCGGCAAAGACTTTCTAGATCCCATGAATGACATGAAGAAATATCTAAAAATGACTTTTGGAAGCGAAGACCCGAAGAAAAAGACTTCGTCGCACGAAACTGACAAATCTCGCGAGTCGAAGGATAATAAACGAAAACGTAGAGAATCCTCTGATGATAATTCAAATACGAATAAGAAAAGCAGTCTGGCTAAATTAAGGGAAGAGAGATTAAAACGAGAGAAGGAAGAAAGGCAACGCCAAAGCCAGTTGCTGGCGAGATTAAGCGGAAAGGTGGACGCATCTCAACCCAAGTCCATCGCGGTTGATGAAAGATGCAATAGATATAATTCGCAGTTTAATCCGCATTTGGCTCGACAAAACCAACCTAAAGATTGATTAATTAAATGTTCTCTAATTATTATTTATTGTAAAAATTTGAATTAATAAAAGTTCTTATTTTGTCTATGAGAATTGATATTATTTTAATTGTCAGTAATTTACCTTAATTCTAGTAAAGTCGTTTTAAGAAACGTCATTCCCAAAATTGTTTTGGATTTTGATGTTTAGCAATCCATAACCATTTAAACGTTGTTAAGACCATTTCATTCACCCGCTACTTTAGGTTTACGCTTTGAAATCCGTTTGTAGCGCCATCTGAAGGTTATTAAGGTTAAAAATAGATAGCCCTCCAGTAAAGCTAGGGCACCAGAAAATGTCCAAAAAAGGCCCCTTCTTCAAGGTGCCAACATTACCTTGTTTCTAAAGATATTTACATTGAAAACCATATCTCCTTGAGCTCTTTAGAATACCTTGCTATGATCAGGAGTTCATAATAACCCCCTTCGGAGGGTTATTATGAACTCCTGCTATGATGCAATTTCCCAGTTTGGCCTATTTAAGGTATGCGAAAAAGGGTAAAGGTCACTTTGTAACGAATATATTTCTTCATAAAAAATGCATAATAAAAGAAACACGTGATTTGCAGTACTTATTAAAATAAGTTCAGCCAAACTACCAATCAGAGACCTACACGGGGAGTAGTTTTTCAGGCCCGATCCAAGATTGAGCATTTTGAAAAAGTCCGAAACCCGGCCCGGGTCCGAGTATATAGTTGGTTTTCTGGCCCGGCCCGACCCGACACATTTCATGAACTGAACAGGCCCGGCCCATTACGCGTAGTGCAGTTGTAATTTTCATATACTTTACATAACATCAATGAATTGAACTCATATTTGCTTTAGCGTCGTGTATTATTCATTTCTTTTGATAATTGTTCGTCACAACGTCACATTTGTTCTTAGAAGCTTACACTCATTTAAATTTATATTTCATTTGAATTATGGATTAAAGGAGAATCAAGTTTTTTAAATTTTGAGAAATGAAAAAAAGCCCGACCCCTTAATTTCCAATATTTGAAAAGCCCGACCCGGCCCGCGGCCCGATGAAATTTTCAAATGTGGAAAGCCTGGCCCGACCCGTGCAGGACTCTGCAAGATTTTTACTTTTTCGCTCTTAATAGGTACAAAAGTAATAGCAGCTGGTTTCACGTGACCTGTGAGAATACGAATTAAGTTATTCGTATTTTGAACATATCCCCTCAAACTTTCCATAAGAGCCTTCAAACGGGCTGTTGGTGACCCCCTTCTCAATTTTTACCCACCTCTTTGTGAAAGATCGTCGTTTGTCCCAGGGTCCGAATAGCCCCTTTAAATAGTCTTGAATAAAAATCACCTAACCATTTTTCAAATTCCTTTTATAGTGAGTTTCATTTACCCTTTCTGAGAACGCTCGCGATTTGCTCTATTACGTCATCAGAGAGCTCGTAGATCTTCCATAGATTGCTTTGAAAATAAAATACGCAATTTCCTTCTCCCCTAAAAACGTCTGCAGATCCGTGCTCTTGAAAGAGAGAGGAATGCAGCAGAAATCTTCGTTCCTATAACGTTGCAGTCTGTAGCCCCATTTCATTGTCGTAGATCGCTCATCATTATTTTCGCTCCAACTCACCTCTTTTATCCCTGCAGTGCTGATGTCTTTTCATACAAATCCGCTGTGAGCAGTGGTGGGAAATGGGGATTTTTTTTGATAACTAGTCCTTGGGGGACCAGTGACCCCCTAGTGTCCGAAATAGTAAACTGGTCTCCGGACTGGCCCCAGCCTTTGTTCTCCATAGATTTGCAATTAATAAACTGGTCCCGAGGACCAGTAGTCCCCCACTTCTTGAATTTAAAAACTAGTCCAGGCAATTAATAAACTGGTTTTGGACCAGAGGAAGTGTGGTATTTCCCAGACTGGCTGTGAGCAGTGGTGGGAACTAGGGATTTTTTTGAAAACTGGACATTAGGCCAGACACCCCTCCTGGGCTGGAATAAATAAACGGGTCCATGACTATTGACCAGGGCACGTCCTCTGCTAAAAGTGGATAATTAAAACATTTGAGTTAAAGGGACTGCAAAGAAGGCATCGGTGGGTGGGTTAAAATGATTTGAAATACGTCTCAGACATCACGTGATGCCAAGATGCAAAGGCTCCTCATGGAGTGGAACTGGAGTACTGGACATCTAGTCCTTGTTTTTCGCGAGATTGCAGCGCCAATTCCATGAAGTGGTAGTTTTCGAAATAAAACGAACTAAGCTTCTTTGAACCACGCCTCTCCTAGGTCATGTGACTCTGACGTATTTCAAATAATTTTTACCCACCCGCCGATGCCTTCTTTACAGTCCCTTTAATGTCTTGAGTGGACTCAGTCTCGGGTTACCCTTGAAATTTCTTAGTGGTCCCTCTAATTCAATTTTTAAACTGGTAATTGCCCTGTGCCACGCCCCTATTTCCCACGCTGTACCTTGGAGCGGATCACGGGATGAGCGCTTCTTTTTGTCTTCACTTACCAAACTCTTAGACATTCGAAATGATATATTTCGTCCTTGGAAAACCGTCATTTTCTCGTCAATGACAAATCGAACTACAATTATGAATGAATTGACAAAAACTCTAAACATTTAAATAATTTCAGATTTTATTGTTCCCGTGACTAAAGGGGACATCACACTGAAATAAAGGGACTGTAAAAGAAGGCACTGGCGGCTGGGTAATAATTATTTGAAATACGTCACAGGCACCACCACCTTAGGGCCAAGTTCCAAAGACTCCACGTGGAGTGGGACCTCGTTTTTCGCGAGATTGCAAAGCCAATTACCCGAAGTGGTATATAGTTTTCAAAATACGAGGAACTAGTTAAGTTTCTTTGAACCGAGCCTATTCTTGGCCACGTGTCTATGACGTATCTCAAATAATTTTACCCACTCGCCGATGTCTTCTTTGGAGACCCTTTAGATAAGATCCAATTTTTTTGGGAGGTGCGCATTGAACTTATCGTTATATTTCTCGTTCTTCCTACTTACAGTATATAATAATCGGGGGGAAATAAAATTGTGACACTAAATAATGTCACACCTCCTTAATACAACAGCAAGTACACAGTTACTGAATGTGACATTGAAATGGCGATGATCAAAGCGGTTAATGAAGGATCAGCACCATGATACATTTCTTAAATGTTCACGATAAAAGCCTCTTTTTCTTTTAATTTAATCAACTACTGTACAATGGCACACGGAAGCTGCTAGGGAGTCAGGATTTCACCTTTAAAGCAACGCGCCGCGAGTCCGGGACTAAAATTCCCGCTAGATCTCGCTACTTATAGGTTTGCCAAGGCTTAAATTTAGGTGCCGAAACACGGGAATGCGCACAATTCAAAGAAAGAAAAAGTTCTAGGGCCTTAATACGCTTATTTTCAACGATAATACCTGTTTAAATTTAAAACCTCAGTGCCAAATAGTTCGGGACGATGTAAGAGCTATCTCAGAGGCCTTAGTGTGACGTCACCCATGCTATTTGCTTATAGAACCGAAGCGGTAGTAAACATGGCCGCCCACTTCCAAAGCTAAGCCCGTGACGTTTTACCTAGGCACTGACGTCACAACTGAGCTAGCTCTATTATTTTAACTGTCCAAGCGATTAAGTTCCCCAGTGTCTACGCCTAAGCAAGAACTATTTACAAACTAGCTATTTTTACACTATCTGTCGTCTGCTAACAGATTCCAAACGATTCGGTATTTGTGACGAAACTGACGATCATTAGGTACTTAAAGCAAAAGTCGGCTCCTATGGAGCTCCAAATAAGCTTGCCACAAATTTTACCATGCCAAAATCAGGCCTGATACTCTCCTGCACCCAAAAAATAAGTGACGGAAGTGACTAAAAATTTTTAAAAAAGTGACTAAAAAGTGACTTAAATAAAAACATTTTAAGGTTGAAAAACTGCCCTACTGGGGTCCTAACATATGTAGAACGTAACACTTGATCTGATTCACTTTGTATTTATACTAGGGGTGTGCGAATAGCACATTTTGGGTATCAAACCGGTTACCGAATACCAAAAACGTTTCCTTATCAAATACCGAATCGAATAGTTTATTCCAAATCAAATACCGAATAGTTAGGCCTATAAGATTAATCGCGACTTTTAAGTCTAGTATTCGCGAATAGTTAACCCTAATACTCGTGAATATTAGGCTTGACTATTTGCAATTAATCGGTTAGTAACCCTAATATTCGCAAGGAGAAAAATATTTTGAAGCTCCTAAATTTCAAAGTACCTATCCTATTTGGTGGCCAAGTATATCTGAAAATTTCCTAGGCACTAGCTGGTAGTTTTTGATGGGAGACAAATAAAATTGGGACAGGAGCGAGATCTCTACGGCTCCCAGAAAACAACTTGGTTTAGTTAAGTACACTTCCAACTAAACAAAAACTTAAGTCTAAGGAAGGGAACTGTGCCTTTTTTGTGTTTAGAACTTTAGACGATTGAAATATACTAAGTTGTTAGCAAAGATTTAGAATTCAAATATCAAAATACTGAAAATTTCAAAAAAAAAGTGACAAATAGTGACTAATTTCAGAAAAAAAGTGACTTTAGTGACTAATTTCAGAAAAAGTGACTTTTAGTGACTGAATTTAAAAAAAGTGACTTTTAGTGACAAAAGTGACTCAGTATCAGGCCTGCAAAATGAGGGAACCAATCAGAACTCATCCGGGAGTGTGGAGCTTAAATTAGCCTTTGCTAAGTTTAGCGGGCCCTTGACCCCTCAACTACATTAGCTTCCACTGTAATTTAAACAAAACCAATGCCGATATTCGCTTTAAAGAAAACCCCTTATTATTAAGAACTAGCGAAATAAAGGTCGTCTGTCAAAGAAACTGCGCATGCGTTGAACAACGAGCGCTATAACAGATTCCATGGCAAACCTACTTCGGTAGTGTTAAATAGCGGGAAATTTTGTTACCGCGATTTGCTTTAATTATATTTAGGATTTTCGTTTTTTTTGACACAATTTAAAACACCTCATATTTGCTTATTTTTTTGTCTAAATGCATTAAACACTAATTAAAAATATCTCGTGAAAATTAAATAATCATTTAAGGTATAATTCCTGATTCCCTTAAAACATACTTCCAATATTTATTTATTTAATTTGGTTGTTTTTTTCTTTAGTTAAATTTAATTTAATGTTAATTATTTATATCTTCATTAGTTTATTATCATTTTTTTTTTGAAATTGCTGATCGCTATCACGTTTAGGATGTAAATGCCTTTTTTTATTTATTTATTTATTTAAACTTTTGCATGTTAATTTAATTTAATTAAAATTAAAATTAAACTTAATGTATAATAAGATAATTAACTTTGAAAGAAAAAAATAATTTTAAATGTATAACGGACTCGAGAAAAGTTGCAATATTGTAGCAGACGACGCAACCTCCTAAGTCTAATCTTGTCTGCTGCGTCGTCTGCTGTTAAAATTCGCTAAGCATAATTCTCAAACATTAAACAGCCAATCAGGAATTCAGGATGTCTTATTTGTGCAAAAGCTATTTAGGTCTCTGTCTGCTGCGTCGTCTGCTTTTAAAATTCGCTAAGCATAATTCTCAAACATTATACAGCCAATCAGGATCAGCCTTAAAAATTTGTGCAAAATCTATTTAGGCCTCTGATTGAACAGGTTTAGCATTTTTTTTTTTTGAGAAATGCCTACGTCTGTAAATGTAATTAGGCTTAGCGAAGACTCACCTTAATTTGCCAATAAAATAAAAATTACTTCGAATTAAGCGTTAACTACTTAAAAATATTCTTTAATCAAAGTTAATTAAGCATTATAATTAATTAATTTAAGAGTATCATTTTGGTTTCAGTGCACTGGTAGAGCGCCATCCATATTTGTTTGAAAACCCCGTTTACGTTTACCCATTATCGAAAAATTGAAATTATAGTTATTCCTATTTTTCATTTCGATATAAATTATCATTAATTTGCAGTTAATTACGTCATCCATTGCAAATTGGTTTCTAAATTTATTAACTTTTTTTTTTTTAAATGTAATAATACTTTGTCGTACAAACTATTTTTAACACAAAAGTACACACTCGCATATTTCATTTTAGTAAAAGTGGTCACAAAGAATACTACTGTATTTATAATATTAAAAAGTATATATTAGTTGGTTTTTTTAGCGTATTTTTATTTTCTTTTAGCACTAACGCGAAAAATTTATTAAAAATTAAAACAAAAAAAAAAAAAAAATTAAAACTAAAAAAAAAAAAAAAAAAATTAAAACTAAAAAAAAATTAAAACTAAAAAAAAAAATTAAAATTAAAACTAAAAAAAAAAACAAGCTCGTAAACACGTTAATGGGGAAAAATTTCTATCTCCGTTAATTGTATAATTAAAAATATGAAATATCCTAGGCGCCTTTGTTTAATTTTCAAGTGTTTTTAGTATAATAAATAAATTGCATAAAATGTGTTATGTTAAAAGCGTGATCTTTTTGAAATATTCAGATTAATTCAAGTTAATTAAGATCGAGGTGTTAATTTTTCTATTTTTTTTTTTGGAAGTCTGAATTAAATCAAAATTTTAATCATCAGGAAGACGGTTTGTTTCTTTCGAAGGGTTATTAGGTTAAAAAATTAACATTAAACTTTAATTAATACTAATTGGGGGTAAAATGGATTAAGCATTAGTGACACGATTAGTTTTTTTTTTAATGGCAGTTATACAAACTTAAGAGATAATAAGCGCACCGTTCCATTTTAATTAATTTATTTTTTCGATACGAGTTCTGCATATTATTAATTACTAATTTGCATTAATAGACTAATGGGCTAAGTATGTGGACGACATTAAAGCGTCCTTCGTTTTTTCGTGAAACATTAATTTGCAAGTTTAGAAAAGTTTCTATAATGCCATTGATAATTAACAAGAAGTAACCATACTAATCCTGACTAAGGCTTAGCAACTCGAGGAGTAGCTAAAGCAACTAAGGCTTATCAACTCGAAGAGAAGCTAACCCGACCAAGGCATATCAACTCGAGGAGTAACTAAAACGACCAAGGCTTATCAACTCGAGGAGTAACTAAACCTACCAAGGCTTATCAACTCGAGGTGTAACTAAACCTACCAAGGCTTATCAACTCGAGGAGTAACTAAACCTACCAAGGCTTATCAACTTGAGGAGTAACTAAACCTACCAAGGCTTATCAACTCGAGGAGTAACTAAACCTACCAAGGCTTATCAACTCGAGGAGTAACTAAACCGACCAAGGCTTATCAATTCGAGCAGTAGCTAAACCTACCAAGGCTTATCAAGGACAAGAAGTAACGAACGCTAACTAAACAGATCAAGGCTGAACAACTAAAGGACAAGAAGTAACTAACGCTAACTAAACAGATCAAGGCTTAATCAGTAAAAGAGTGCCTAATCCTAATTGAACTTTTGAAACTAAAAAAAAAAAAACATGGCTGGTTTTCATCTCTTACAACCTCAGCTCTGTGATATAATTAGGCCTTGCAATTTATAGTTAAATCTAAATGTAATCGTTAATTCTAAATATTTCAAGTTAAAACATCTGCTCCGAAGCAAAAATTAAATTAAGCAAATCAACCGTAATTAATAATCATAGGTTAAAAGTAAGGGACCTTGTTGTTGTACTGCCTAAAGTTCTAAAACTCGCCACCAGGGACTTGGCTGTTAATATTTTGGCGCTGGCGAGTTGATTGCCTTGTCACTCTATTCCGTTTAACAACTACTTAGCAAAATTACATAGAAAACTTAATCGTGTCACTTTTGCTTTAAAAAAGAAATTAAATTTAATTACTAATTCAAAAAAGAGCTAGTTCATTATTAATACAATACATCTTACTCTCGATGCATCGACCAAGGCTTAAAGCGAAATCATTTTTAACTGATAAATCAATGTCAAAATGATGCGTCGTCTGCTTCAGAGTCGATAATACTGAAGTCTAAACCAGAAGACGCAACATTCTAACACGAGCTAAGCCTTGGAAATAAGGTGGAGTGACTTAAATATTAATGCCCAAAATGCACAGCGGAAAATCTAATTTATTTTGAAGTTTAGACTTTGCTTAATTAATCTTAGTATTTGATTAAATTTTGACTTATTTTTTTTTAATTTAATCTAACACTATCTATTTTTTGTTAATTTGTTTTAAACTTGAAATAGGCACTGTTTAAATTATAGCATATTTAGAAGTAATAAATTAAATAGCTCTTAATTAATTTAAATTAATGGACTAAATTAAAAGGGGAAAGAATTAATTTAATTTAGATTAAATAACGTCAAGTGTTCTTGCATTACTTTACGAAAGAGTTGCTAAGCCTAACGCTGTCTTTTGGCAATTTAAGACTGAATTTTCAAGTAAACACCTCTAGCCAATCACGCGGCTCCATTAAAACGGTGCTTCTCATTGGTTGGAGATAAAAGTTGTCTGCATTAAACTTAAAATAGCGTTAGGCTTAAAATCTTGAACCAACAGAAACTATTTTGAATTTTATTTTTATTTTTAAATATATATATGAAATTCAGAACTGAACTGAACTCACAAAAACAAAAATGATTGATTGCCTGTCCATTTCATTCTCAATTTAAAAACGAAAAAATAGGGACTTGTTTTTTTTTGTTATTTGGCTAGTTTTTTTTTAAGTTAAAAAACAAGAAATAAAAAAGGGGAAATTGTTTTTTAACGTCTTTAATTTGTCATGCATGCATTATCAGAAGTAGAGATTTGTTTTTGGTTTTTTAGAGAGAGCAAAGACTACAAAGGTTGTTTATTTTTTTTGTTGTTTTTTTGGTTTTGTTTTTTGTTTATTAACAATGAAGAAAGACAAAAACAGAATTAATTAATTAATTGACTAGATGCTACACGTGACATAGTGCAGTTGTGTTGGTGGTAAATATGGCGGACCATTTTGGTTTTTTTTTTGTTTTTTTACCAGTTTTTTTTATTTATTTTATTTAATATAACCTTTGTTGTTTTGACTCAATTTTTAATATTTTTAATATTTTTTTTTTTTTGTTTTTTTTTGGATTTGGATTTAGTGTCTTGTTACTATGTCGCTGGGCCATCCCAGTCACTAGTGAACCTGGCAGGATTAAAGTCTTCATTTACAAAGGAAAAGCCTCGAAATTCTTCTTGGTTAATATTGCGCACTATTTCCAAATTGACCGGAGTCAGAATTGGTTCCTCTTTCGTGAAGTCTTGGTCAAAGTTATTGACGTCTCGCTTGGTTTTCTAAAATCGCGACAGTGAAAGCAATTACGTGTTTTAGGAATTCGCAATAAACCTTTAGAAACTTTCCCCCTACAAAACGTCACGCGCCGCTTAGCTAATCAGGCGCATTCCCTTACTAGCATTCTGTTCTGTAAAGTTCACAGCCATTTTGGCCGAAAGGGGAGGAGCCATCTTAGAGGGTGCTTGAAGCAAAGGGATGAAAATTCCCCCAACAAAACGTCAGGCACCGCGCATTCCCTAACTAGCATTCTATTCTGTAAAGTTCGTCGCCATTTTGGGGGAAAGGGGAGGAGCTATCTTAAGCCACACCCTTCAGGCCTCCTTAAAGAGGGTGCTTCAAAAAAAAGGGGGGATGAAAATTCCTCTACAAAACGTCAGTAACCGCTTAGCTAACAAGGGGGTATTCCCTCAATATTCTATAAAGCTCGTCGCCATTTTGGCGGAAAGGGTAGGAGCATTCTTAAGCCACACCCTTCGTCCCTTACAAAGGGTGCTTGAAAAAAAAGATGAAAATTCCCCTACAAAACGTCGGGCGCCACATAGCTAATCAGGGGCACTCCATCAAAGTTCACCGTCATTTTGACGGAAAGAGGTGGAGCCATCTTAAACCACACCCTTCGGGCCTCTCCTTAAAGAGGGTGCTTCAAAAAAAAAAGGGATGAAAAATTCCCCTACAAAACGTCGGGCGCCGCTTTACTAATCAGTGGAATTCCCTCACTATTCTGTAAAGTTCACCGCCATTTTGGCAGAAAAGAGAGGAGTCATCTTAAGCCCATCGGACCTCTAATTGGTGCCATTTTGGCGGAAAGGGGAGGAGTCGTCTTAAGGCACACCCATCGGGCCTCTAATTGGTGCCATTTTGGCGGAAAGGGGAGGAGTCGTCTTAAGGCACACCCATCGGGCCTCTAATTGGTGCCATTTTGGCGGAAAGGGGAGGAGTCGTCTTAAGGCACACCCATCGGGCCTCTAATTGGTGCCATTTTGACGGAAAGGGGATGAGCAGTTTTAAGGCACACCCATCGGGCCTCTGCCACCATTTTAGCGGAAAGGGGAGGAGCCATCTTAAGCCACACCTTTCAGGCCTCTCCTTGTAGAGGGTGCTTGGAAAAAAGGGGGGGGATATTGGAAAGCAGAGACTTACAATTTTGGGTCGAAAGGGAGGCTTGACTTTCCTGGCTTCTAGCGCTTCCCAATCCATTTCTTTGAAAAATGCGTGATTGAGTATCGCTTGTTCAGCTCCTTGAGAAACGACGCAACCAAGACGTTTTGCCGGATTTTTGGTCATGAACTGTTCACGAATAAATTGTTATTAGTATTATTATTACTATTAGTAGTAATAGTAAAATTATTATTAGTAGTAGTAGTAATAGTATTATTATTATTATTAGTATTTTAAACTTTGAAGTACACATTCTGAAACACAGTATAATTAAAGCTGTGGTATTATATTTTTAGCACTTGGGGGATTAGTCACGTAACTCAGAATTACTTAAAATAACACTTTATGAGAGGGTTGTCACAAAAGAAAATTTCCCTGGTTTTTCCGTAATTTTCCCTGACCTTTTTAGGGCAAATGTAAGCTTGACTTTAACAGAGCAAAGAATATTTGACATACCCCTTTAAGTATAGAGACGGCTTCCTTGCTAAGCCAAACAGGGTACAATACGTCATCGTGAAGAATCGATTCAAAGAGATCATCTTCATTATCAGCTTCGAATGGCGGCTGACCCGCCATCATTTCGTACATAAGTACTCCTAACGCCCACCAATCCACCGAAGGACCGTATTCCAGTTCTTGCAGAATCTGACACACACAGACAACGAAATACACCTTCAGAGATACGATACTTTTTATCCCCCGATTATGATACTTAAGACCCCTCGGGGTGGCCACGCAGGGTAGCTTAGCTAGTCCATGGATTAACTAACCTAGGGATAGTTCGTTCCCCCAAAAAGATAACGCATGCATGTTCCAAACGCCCCCTAGCAGCAGCTACTATCCCTAACAGGAAGTTATAAGAAAATTGGACCAAATATCACGTGGTCTATGACGTCAAAATTGAAATACTGCCTAAAGTGTTCAAAAACGATTTATTTTGCCGAGAGATGGCGCTATATCTACATCCGTTTTGGTCCAATAAATTGGGGGAATGAAGAGGGGAATCAAGGAATAATTCGGAACATGTAGTTGGCGATAGAAATACATGGGAAACCCAGTTAGTGAACAATCCCTAGCGTTAGTTAATCCATGGCTAGTCTTAATAAGTCAAACGTTCTGACCAACTGATAATCAACGCTTTACTTAGAAGGCTGAAAATTTGCCGGGACTTTACTCTTAAGTAGTAGGCAGACACTACAATAGACTTTTACCAATCCGCCGCCATCTTAAAAAATGGCGGCCAGAAATGTAAAACCTTTCTTATCATGGAATAACATTCACGAAATTCAACCAATTGCACTAATATTTAGTACACTTTTTCCCTATTCCTATAGACCAGGGTTCATACAACTTTTGGAAAATAAATTTCCCTGAGATGTCCAAGTGTTTCCCCATTTATTTCCCTGAGATTTCCAGGTATTTTCCGTATATGGAGTATCCTATGGTGCAAATGTTAACGAAGGAGGGGGGGGGGGTCAAATAGGACTATAACATACTCAAAGGACATCCCTCTATCTCTATTAGAACCAGAGTTACGAGCCTCCAAAGTTGGGTGTAATGTTAATTCTATGGAAGGAATATTCACGAACATTTTGCTTAATTACTCGGCTCCTGTTTTGTATCGTTGGATGGCGGGCCAATAGGACTATAACATACTCAAAGGACATCCCCGTATCTCTATTAGAACCAGAGTTATGAGCCTCCAAATTATAGTGTAATGTTAATACTATGGAGGGAATGTTCACGAACCTTTTACTTAGTTACTCGGCCCCTGTTTGTCATAGCCCTACGTTTTTAGTATAGTTGGATAGGGGGCAAATAGGACTATAGCATACTCGAAGGACATCCCCGCATCTCTTATAGAACCAGAGTTATGAGCCTCCAAAGTTGGGTGTAATGCTATTCCTATGGAAGGGAATGTTCACGAACATTTTCCTTAATTACTCGGCCCCTGTTTGACGCAAATTTCCCTGAGTTTTCCCTGAGGTTTTTGTCAACTATTTATTTCCCTGATTTTTCCAGGTTTGTATGAACCCTGCACGAAGTACGCTCTAGCCAAGCTAATTTGAGAGTTTTACATAAATGCTTGGCGCTTTAGAACTTCGAGCTTATTTTTGAACTTACTTCCGGTGCTATATAGTCGGGCGTCCCGCAAAAGGTAGTGGTCAGTTTCCCATTTTGTATCCCTTCTTTACACATTCCAAAGTCTGCTATTTTGCAATGTCCTTCGCAGTCCAATAGTATATTGTCTAATTTCAGATCCCTGTCCATCCATAAAAAGGCCAATAATTACTTAATTACCAATTTAATTTACCAAAGAAGAAACAAAATGGTGTATCGTACCTGTAAATTACCCCGTTACGATGTAGGAACATGAGAGCTAAAGTGACTTCGGCCGCGTAAAATCTGGCCCGTGGTTCGTCAAACTTTCTAGCTTTTTGAATTTGAAACATTAAGTCGCCACCGTTAATGTATTCCATGACGAAGAATAAACGGTCTTCCGTTTGAAAACACGAATGCAACGCGGTTAAGAAGGGGTGATTGGCCGAGAGAGTCAGGATCCTCTTTTCCGTCATGGTGCAGTCCACGTCGTCATCTTGCAAAATGACATCCTTTTTCAGAACTTTTACGGCGTAAACCTCGTCCGATCCTTTCTTCTCCGCTAACATGACCTTTCAAATCAAATCAAACGTTAGAACATTTTTTAAAAAATTCCCAAAACCATTTAAACACGCAATTCCGGAATTCCCAAACCATTTAAACACGTTATTCCGGAATTCCCAAACCATTTAAACACGTTATTCCGGAATTCCCAAACCATTTAAACACGTTATTCCGGAATTCCCAAACCATTTAAACACGTTATTCCGGAATTCCCAAACCATTTAAACACGTTATTCCGGAATTCCCAAACCATTTAAACACGTTATTCCGGAATTCCCAAACCATTTAAACACGTTATTCCGGAATTCCCAAACCATTTAAACACGCTATTCCGGAATTCCAAAACCATTTAAACACGCTATTCCGAAATTCCAAAACCATTCAAACACGCTATTCCGAAATTCCCAAACCATTCAAACACGCTATTCCGGAATTCCCAAACCATTTAAACACGCTATTCCGGAATTCCCAAACCATTTAAACACGCTATTCCGGAATTCCCAAACCATTTAAACACGCTATTCCGGAATTCCCAAACCATTTAAACACGCTATTCCGGAATTCCCAAACCATTTAAACACGCTATTCCGGAATTCCCAAACCATTTAAACACGTTATTCCGGAATTCCCAAACCATTTAAAAACGCAATTCCGGAATTCCAAAACCGTTTAAACACGCTATTCCGAAATTCCAAAACCGTTTAAACACGCTATTCCGAAATTCCAAAACCGTTTAAACACGCTATTCCGAAATTCCCAAACCGTTTAAACACGCTATTCCGAAATTCCCAAACCGTTTAAACACGCTATTCCGAAATTCCCAAACCGTTTAAACACGCTATTCCGAAATTCCCAAACCATTTAAACACGCTATTCCGAAATTCCCAAACCATTTAAACACGCTATTCCGAAATTCCCAAACCATTTAAACACGCTATTCCGAAATTCCCAAACCATTTAAACACGCTATTCCGAAATTCCCAAACCATTTAAACACGCTATTCCGAAATTCCCAAACCATTTAAAAACGCTATTCCGGAATTCCCAAACCATTTAAACACGCTATTCCGGAATTCCCAAACCATTTAAACACGCTATTCCGGAATTCCCAAACCATTTAAACACGCTATTCCGGAATTCCCAAACCATTTAAACACGCTATTCCGGAATTCCCAAACCATTTAAACACGTTATTCCGGAATTCCCAAACCATTTAAAAACGCAATTCCGGAATTCCAAAACCGTTTAAACACGCTATTCCGAAATTCCAAAACCGTTTAAACACGCTATTCCGAAATTCCCAAACCGTTTAAACACGCTATTCCGAAATTCCCAAACCGTTTAAACACGCTATTCCGAAATTCCCAAACCGTTTAAACACGCTATTCCGAAATTCCCAAACCGTTTAAACACGCTATTCCGAAATTCCCAAACCATTTAAACACGCTATTCCGAAATTCCCAAACCATTTAAACACGCTATTCCGAAATTCCCAAACCATTTAAACACGCTATTCCGAAATTCCCAAACCATTTAAACACGCTATTCCGAAATTCCCAAACCATTTAAAAACGCTATTCCGGAATTCCCAAACCATTTAAACACGCTATTCCGGAATTCCCAAACCATTTAAACACGCTATTCCGGAATTCCCAAACCATTTAAACACGCTATTCCGGAATTCCCAAACCATTTAAACACGTTATTCCGGAATTCCCAAACCATTTAAACACGTTATTCCGGAATTCCCAAACCATTTAAAAACGCTATTCCGGAATTCCCAAACCATTTAAAAACGCTATTCCGGAATTCCCAAACCATTTAAACACGCTATTCCGGAATTCCCAAACCATTTAAACACGCTATTCCGGAATTCCCAAACCATTTAAACACGCTATTCCGGAATTCCCAAACCATTTAAACACGTTATTCCGGAATTCCCAAACCATTTAAACACGTTATTCCGGAATTCCCAAACCACTTGAACACGTTATTCCGGAATTCCCAAACCATTTAAACACGCTATTCCGAAATTCCCAAACCATTTAAACACGCTATTCCGAAATTCCCAAACCATTTAAACACGCTATTCCGAAATTCCCAAACCATTTAAACACGCTATTCCGAAATTCCCAAACCATTTAAAAACGCTATTCCGGAATTCCCAAACCATTTAAACACGCTATTCCGGAATTCCCAAACCATTTAAACACGCTATTCCGGAATTCCCAAACCATTTAAACACGCTATTCCGGAATTCCCAAACCATTTAAACACGCTATTCCGGAATTCCCAAACCATTTAAACACGTTATTCCGGAATTCCCAAACCATTTAAAAACGCAATTCCGGAATTCCAAAACCGTTTAAACACGCTATTCCGAAATTCCAAAACCGTTTAAACACGCTATTCCGAAATTCCCAAACCGTTTAAACACGCTATTCCGAAATTCCCAAACCGTTTAAACACGCTATTCCGAAATTCCCAAACCGTTTAAACACGCTATTCCGAAATTCCCAAACCGTTTAAACACGCTATTCCGAAATTCCCAAACCATTTAAACACGCTATTCCGAAATTCCCAAACCATTTAAACACGCTATTCCGAAATTCCCAAACCATTTAAACACGCTATTCCGAAATTCCCAAACCATTTAAACACGCTATTCCGAAATTCCCAAACCATTTAAAAACGCTATTCCGGAATTCCCAAACCATTTAAACACGCTATTCCGGAATTCCCAAACCATTTAAACACGCTATTCCGGAATTCCCAAACCATTTAAACACGCTATTCCGGAATTCCCAAACCATTTAAACACGTTATTCCGGAATTCCCAAACCATTTAAACACGTTATTCCGGAATTCCCAAACCATTTAAAAACGCTATTCCGGAATTCCCAAACCATTTAAAAACGCTATTCCGGAATTCCCAAACCATTTAAACACGCTATTCCGGAATTCCCAAACCATTTAAACACGCTATTCCGGAATTCCCAAACCATTTAAACACGCTATTCCGGAATTCCCAAACCATTTAAACACGTTATTCCGGAATTCCCAAACCATTTAAACACGTTATTCCGGAATTCCCAAACCACTTGAACACGTTATTCCGGAATTCCCAAACCATTTAAACACGTTATTCCGGAATTCCCAAACCATTTAAACACGTAATTCCGGAATTCCCAAACCATTTAAACACGTTATTCCGGAATTCCCAAACCATTTAAACACGTTATTCCGGAATTCCCAAACCATTTAAACACGCTATTCCGGAATTCCCAAACCATTTAAACACGCTATTCCGAAATTCCAAAACCATTTAAACACGCTATTCCGAAATTCCAAAACCATTTAAACACGCTATTCCGAAATTCCCAAACCATTCAAACACGCTATTCCGAAATTCCAAAACCATTTAAACACGCTATTCCGGAATTCCAAAACCATTTAAACACGCTATTCCGGAGTTCCAAAACCATTTAAACACGCTATTCCGGAGTTCCAAAACCATTTAAACACGCTATTCCGGAGTTCCAAAACCATTTAAGAACGCTATTCCAAAGATTCCCAAACCATTTAAGAACGCTATTCCAAAGATTCCCAAACCATTTAAGAACGCTATTCCAAAGATTCCCAAACCATTTAAGAACGCTATTCCAAATATTCCCAAACCATTTAAGAACGCTATTCCAAATATTCCCAAACCATTTAAGAACGCAATTCCAAATATTCCCAAACCATTTAAGAACGCAATTCCAAATATTCCCAAACCATTTAAGAACGCAATTCCAAATATTCCCAAACCATTTAAGAACGCTATTCCAAAGATTCCCAAACCATTTAAGAACGCTATTCCAAAGATTCCCAAACCATTTAAGAACGCAATTCCAAATATTCCCAAACCATTTAAGAACGCAATTCCAAATATTCCCAAACCATTTAAGAACGCAATTCCAAATATTCCCAAACCATTTAAGAACGCAATTCCAAATATTTTCCCAAACCATTTAAGAACGCTATTCCAAAGATTCCCAAACCATTTAAGAACGCTATTCCAAATATTCCCAAACCATTTAAGAACGCTATTCCAAATATTCCCAAACCATTTAAGAACGCAATTCCAAATATTCCCAAACCATTTAAGAACGCAATTCCAAATATTCCCAAACCATTTAAGAACGCAATTCCAAATATTCCCAAACCATTTAAGAACGCTATTCCAAATATTCCCAAACCATTTAAGAACGCTATTCCAAATATTCCCAAACCATTTAAGAACGCAATTCCAAATATTCCCAAACCATTTAAGAACGCAATTCCAAATATTCCCAAACCATTTAAGAACGCAATTCCAAATATTCCCAAACCATTTAAGAACGCTATTCCAAAGATTCCCAAACCATTTAAGAACGCTATTCCAAATATTCCCAAACCATTTAAGAACGCAATTCCAAATATTCCCAAACCATTTAAGAACGCAATTCCAAATATTCCCAAACCATTTAAGAACGCAATTCCAAATATTCCCAAACCATTTAAGAACGCTATTCCAAAGATTCCCAAACCATTTAAGAACGCTATTCCAAAGATTCCCAAACCATTTAAGAACGCAATTCCAAATATTCCCAAACCATTTAAGAACGCAATTCCAAATATTCCCAAACCATTTAAGAACGCAATTCCAAATATTCCCAAACCATTTAAGAACGCAATTCCAAATATTTTCCCAAACCATTTAAGAACGCTATTCCAAAGATTCCCAAACCATTTAAGAACGCTATTCCAAATATTCCCAAACCATTTAAGAACGCTATTCCAAATATTCCCAAACCATTTAAGAACGCAATTCCAAATATTCCCAAACCATTTAAGAACGCAATTCCAAATATTCCCAAACCATTTAAGAACGCAATTCCAAATATTCCCAAACCATTTAAGAACGCTATTCCAAAGATTCCCAAACCATTTAAGAACGCTATTCCAAAGATTCCCAAACCATTTAAGAACGCTATTCCAAAGATTCCCAAACCATTTAAGAACGCAATTCCAAATATTCCCAAACCATTTAAGAACGCAATTCCAAATATTCCCAAACCATTTAAGAACGCAATTCCAAATATTCCCAAACCATTTAAGAACGCAATTCCAAATATTTTCCCAAACCATTTAAGAACGCTATTGAAATATTTTCCCAAACCATTTAAGAACGCTGTTCCAAAATTTCCCAAATCATCTTAAATTCCCAAACCATTTAAGCACCGTAATCCAAATTTCTACTAAACCATGATTTTACTTCTCAAATTGTTTTTAAACTAAAACTTAAAATACCTTTCCAAAACTTCCTTTTCCCAGAACTTTGATGAAATTAAAGTCGTCGACTCCAATCCTCTTGGGTCTCTTCTCCCGTTCGGAAATGCTGAGATTGCGATGCAATTCGCCGCCAGCGCCGTCACTTCCGGAATTGGGACCTTCTGGTAAAGAAGGCACAGAGAGAGACAGTTGCCTCAATTGGTCATCAATGGCAGATTGACCTGGTACACGCAAAATGTTAGCTCCAGATGAAACCAATTGTACAGCAACTTGCGCCAGCCAACAAACGCATGCGCAAATATGTCATTAACAAAATAACGAATCAATCAAGAGATAAATAGATGAATTTATATATTAAAAAAGAAGTTTTAAAGGGGCTGTAAAGTAAGGAATGAAAATTATTCGAAATATCACAGGCACCACGTGACGTCAAGCCCCAAAGACTCCACACGTAGTGGGACACACGTGGATAAAGAATGCGCGCGAGTTTGAAATTAGTTTTCACGCTATAGGATAGGCAACTCCCTATCTCGAGCGACAGCTTATTCTGTATATACTCTGTTACAACATCGGTTGTGAGCACGCGCAAAGCTAGGTCTCTATGTAACCTAGCTTTGTGCGTGCTGACAAGAGACGAAAAACTTCGGGATCTACACGATTTAAAATAACCACGAGTTTTTAAAAAAAAAGCTCGAGTGCACGGACCTCTAGGCCTTAGTTTCAAAAACGTGTAGTAGGCTGTAGGGAATTTCACACGATGTATTTGAAACCAAGGCCTAGAGGTCCGTGCATGCACTCGAGCTGAAAAACTCGCGGATATTTTAAATCCTGAAGATACTATTCCTGAAGTTTATGGTCTCTTGTCAGCACGTACAAAGCTAGGTTGGATAGAGACCTAGCTTTGCGCGTGCTGACAACTGATGCTGTAACAGAGTATATACAGAATAAGCTGTCGTCAGAGATAGGGAGTTGCCTATCCTATAGCGTTAAAACACACTCGCATTCTTTATCCATGGTTTGGACCGTTAAGTCGTTCGTTTCTCACGAGATTGCAGCGCCACTTCCCAAAAGTGGCAGTTTTAAAAATAAAACTTAATTTCTTTAAAAACACGCCCCTCCTCGGTCACGTGCCTCTGACGTATTTCAAATAATTTTTATCCGCCACCTTATCCTGATCTTAAAGCATATGTCGGCTTCTGTGGCGCCCCCTAGCACTAATTTTACAGTTATCAAAGGCCGGAACCAATTATTTGGAACTAGTTCTCGAGGGCGGAGCTAAAACTATACTTAAGCCTTTGCCAAGCATAACGGGCCAAATTAACTCCACTCCTCGACTATGGTGGCCTCTAGTGGGATTTGTTTTAACTAAACCACAGCTAGCCGAGACTTGCTTTAATTAAACCATGCTAAACTATAAATATCCGATTTTAAATTAATTAAACAATTATTATAAATATTAAGATCTTTTCCCATGCTTTTAAAATATATTAACTATAACTTAAAATGGTTACCAGTTTCTAAAATTAATACGTAACTGATATCATAATCTCGATATATTTTATGCGCTAATCTCAATTAAAATCATGCTAAACTAACTATAATACGATTCTGTTACCATGCCGCTAAATTCTACACAAGACTAGTTAACTAAAGTATATTTAATTAAATTAATTAATAGTTAACACAGGACTAGTCTGACGACTCTCTTTAATTATCATGATTAATAATAAACCCTTATTTAAACACTATAATTAAAGTTAGCTGCAAAGACAGTAAATTAAACAATAATCCACTTTATTAATCCTGCCAAGGCTTAACGAGCTATTTTTTTCAAAGTCGAAAATATTGAAACATTTCTTCTGTGAAGCAGACGACGCACTATAGAGAGCTTTCAGATGAGATAGTAGTACGTCACACCCTCCCGTTCCAAGTCTTAGCACTGTTCTGGTAGCCATCCATATTGGGTGATCTCAGCTTCAATCCCGCTTTAAAGCCACCAATATGGCAGCGTAAATTATGTCACGAGACTCAGCTCCTGCTCCAACTGAAAACCCTCTATTGTGACACCGGTTTAAAATCGCGCGTTAAGCCTTGGCGCACGCATCGGGAGTAAGGTGGATTAACACAATTTCTATACTGCAGCATAAAAACAACTTGACGAACATCGTACGTATCTTTGTAAAAAGATATGCAACAGAACGTAACGGAAGAAATATCCTCAAAGACAGTTCAAGAAAAATCTTACCATTACTCGACCTAACCTAACACTTAACTAGTTAAGGAAAAACTTGTAATAAATTGATAACTTCTTGTGTTCCATAAGTAAATTAGTCTTACAAGATCACAACAGCAAAACTGTATCGTTAAATTTTAAAGTACTAGACCCTGACAAGTGAAAATAATGCCGATACTGATATCAGCCTGCACATTTCCTTTACGCTGTGAGATAATGATACCAAGGCCTAGCATAACGTAATAAATATAAGGCCGTGTCATGTCTAATTTAAAAGCGCCATCTATCGACTTCTGCTCTCAATAGCAGGTTCAATGATTTTCATAATTCTTATTAATAATAATATCTGTTAACTAAGCTCGAACCGATATTTATCTCTCAGTTTGGTTTGCGCCAAGGCCTAGCTTAATGGAAGAAATAGCTAAACGTCATTGGCTGATTTAAAAGCGCCATCTATCGACATCTGTTCTCAATATCAGGTTCGAGGATTTTCGTGATTATTAATGATGATGATAATAATAATATCGGTTAATTAAGATCGAACCGATGTATATCAGAGATTAGTTTGCGCCAAGGCCTTGCCTAATGGAAGAAATATACGGTGACGCCACTGGCTAATTTAAAAGCGCCATCTATCGACATCTGTTCTCAATATCAGGTTCAAGTATATTCATGATTATTAATGATTGTAATATTTACGGTAAATTAAGCTCGAACCGATATATATCTGAGATTAGTTTGCGCCAAGGCCTAGCTCGAGCCTTGATGGAAAAGATATGGAGTGACGTCATTAGCTAATTTAAAAACGCCATCTATCAACTTCTGTTCTCAATATCAGGTTCGAGTATATTCATGATTATTAATGATAATAATGTTAATTAATTGAGCTTGAACCGATATATATCTCAGATTAGTTTGCGTCAAGGCCTAGCCTGATGAATGAGACATGGTTCGACCTCATTGGCTAATTTAAAAGCGCCATCTATTGACTTCTGTTCAAAACATCATGTTCAAAGGTTTCAGGATTAATAATAATATCGGTAAAAATCGGTAAATTAAGTTCGAACCGATATATATCTCAGATTAATTTGCACCAAGGCCTAGCCAGATGAATGAGACATGGTTCGACGTCTTTAGATAATTTAAAAGCGCCATCTATCGACTTTTTCAGAATATCGGTATTTAAATTTCAATTTGAACCCATAGACTAATTAATACTTATGGAACACTTAAGACTTTAGAAGCTTAATAGCAAAGTGACTTAAACCCCCGAAGAACCCGAATAATAATAAATCTTTTTTAAAAAAATTACCGAAATCATCATTTTCCTTGTCGCCTCCAGATGGAAGTGGCGAGGAACGTGAAGCGTCGCCAGTGGCTTGACCCAATTTGTTTGGAGATTCGCTAATTGAAGTCTGAAAATTTGATGAAAGGATTGAAGAAAAGACAGAAAGAGAAAGAACCAATCATCATGCAACTACGGCCATTCGATGTTCTACTCGTTGCGATTCAAATAATTGTCAATTATTAATTACCACCTTCTTCTTTCTTCTAGATAATTTATCTCCGGAAATGCCCATATCACTAAGAATATCACCCATCTGCTTCAAATTTATACCGCAGTTGTTCGCCACGTTCTTCTGACATCTCTTGTGCACGTTCATGTTGCACGCTAATCAATCAAATCTTAATTATATTCACTGTTTTAATCATTAGCGAGCGTGAAATCAAGTGATTTAACTTTGTGAATTAGCTTCTCTAAGCCTTTGTAAAAAAATAAATAAGTACTTTCATGGCCGCCATTTTTAAAGATGGCGGAGAGTATGGTTTCAACAATTTTCATATGAATTAATAAAACAAGAATTTCTATAAATTTTGATATTGAACTTTTTCAAAGCAAAACCCGCTCAAAATAAAATTATAAATACTAGTTGAAATCCTTCGGTGTTTGTTTAAAATATGTTCTAGCTTTGATAACATTAAATCAATATTGAAAAAAAAAAAAAAAAGAGAAAGGTTTTAAATTAGGCCTAGATTAGATATTAGCAGATTTTGGAATTTTAACTACAAATAATTATCAACAGATAATTTATCATTTCAAATTTTTCCGAATAAAAATGTAATATTTTAAACTAATCACTTGATATCACGCTAATACCGGTTTTCACTGGGCGAATTTTATACGTTTTTCGCATTATTTCGCGGAAAAGTAAAACCTTTCGCGATTTTACGCTGCGGTGTTCTTATTCATTTTTGGAGAATTTCGCTATTTTACGCTGCGTTTTTTATTTTCTAAATTTGGCGAATTTCGCGATTTTGCGTTGCGGTTTTTTTTTTTAATTTTTGTCGAAGTTCGCGATTTTACGTTGCGGTTTTTTCTATTTTTGACCGATTTCGTGATTTTGGTTTACGGTTTTTTCTATTTTTGACCGATTTCGCGATTTTGGTTTACGGTTTTTTTCTATTTTTGACCGATTTCGCGATTTTGGTTTACGGTTTTTTTCTATTTTTGACCGATTTCGCGATTTTGGTTTACGGTTTTTTTCTATTTTTGACCGATTTCGCGATTTTGGTTTACGGTTTTTTTTCTATTTTTGACCGATTTCGCGATTTTGGTTTACGGTTTTTTTTTTCTATTTTTGACCGATTTCGCGATTTTGGTTTACGGTTTTTTTCTATTTTTGACCGATTTCGCGATTTTGGTTTACGGTTTTTTCTATTTTTGACCGATTTCGCGATTTTGGTTTACGGTTTTTTTCTATTTTTGACCGATTTCGCGATTTTGGTTTACGGTTTTTTCTATTTTTGACCGATTTCGCGATTTTGGTTTACGGTTTTTTTCTATTTTTGACCGATTTCGCGATTTTGGTTTACGGTTTTTTCTATTTTTGACCGATTTCGCGATCTTGGTTTACGGTTTTTTTCTATTTTTGACCGATTTCGCGATTTTGGTTTACGGTTTTTTCTATTTTTGACCGATTTCGCGATTTTGGTTTACGGTTTTTTTCTATTTTTGACCGATTTCGCGATTTTGGTTTACGGTTTTTTTCTATTTTTGACCGATTTCGCGATTTTGGTTTACGGTTTTTTTCTATTTTTGACCGATTTCGCGATTTTGGTTTACGGTTTTTTTCTATTTTTGACCGATTTCGCGATTTTGGTTTACGGTTTTTTTCTATTTTTGACCGATTTCGCGATTTTGGTTTACGGTTTTTTCTATTTTTGACCGATTTCGCGATCTTGGTTTACGGTTTTTTTCTATTTTTGACCGATTTCGCGATTTTGGTTTACGGTTTTTTCTATTTTTGACCGATTTCGCGATTTTGGTTTACGGTTTTTTTTCTATTTTTGACCGATTTCGCGATTTTGGTTTACGGTTTTTTTCTATTTTTGACCGATTTCGCGATTTTGGTTTACGGTTTTTTCTATTTTTGACCGATTTCGCGATTTTGGTTTACGGTTTTTTTCTATTTTTGACCGATTTCGCGATTTTGGTTTACGGTTTTTTTCTATTTTTGACCGATTTCGCGATTTTGGTTTACGGTTTTTTTCTATTTTTGACCGATTTCGCGATTTTGGTTTACGGTTTTTTCTATTTTTGACCGATTTCGCGATCTTGGTTTACGGTTTTTTTCTATTTTTGACCGATTTCGCGATTTTGGTTTACGGTTTTTTCTATTTTTGACCGATTTCGCGATTTTGGTTTACGGTTTTTTTCTATTTTTGACCGATTTCGCGATTTTGGTTTACGGTTTTTTTCTATTTTTGACCGATTTCGCGATTTTGGTTTACGGTTTTTTTCTATTTTTGACCGATTTCGCGATTTTGGTTTACGGTTTTTTTCTATTTTTGACCGATTTCGCGATTTTGGTTTACGGTTTTTTTCTATTTTTGACCGATTTCGCGATTTTGGTTTACGGTTTTTTCTATTTTTGACCGATTTCGCGATCTTGGTTTACGGTTTTTTTCTATTTTTGACCGATTTCGCGATTTTGGTTTACGGTTTTTTCTATTTTTGACCGATTTCGCGATTTTGGTTTACGGTTTTTTTCTATTTTTGACCGATTTCGCGATTTTGGTTTACGGTTTTTTTTCTATTTTTGACCGATTTCGCGATTTTGGTTTACGGTTTTTTTCTATTTTTGACCGATTTCGCGATTTTGGTTTACGGTTTTTTTCTATTTTTGACCGATTTCGCGATTTTGGTTTACGGTTTTTTTTCTATTTTTGACCGATTTCGCGATTTTGGTTTACGGTTTTTTCTATTTTTGACCGATTTCGCGATCTTGGTTTACGGTTTTTTTCTATTTTTGACCGATTTCGCGATTTTGGTTTACGGTTTTTTCTATTTTTGACCGATTTCGCGATTTTGGTTTACGGTTTTTTTTCTATTTTTGACCGATTTCGCGATTTTGGTTTACGGTTTTTTTCTATTTTTGACCGATTTCGCGATTTTGGTTTACGGTTTTTTTCTATTTTTGACCGATTTCGCGATTTTGGTTTACGGTTTTTTTCTATTTTTGACCGATTTCGCGATTTTGGTTTACGGTTTTTTTCTATTTTTGACCGATTTCGCGATTTTGGTTTACGGTTTTTTTCTATTTTTGACCGATTTCGCGATTTTGGTTTACGGTTTTTTCTATTTTTGACCGATTTCGCGATCTTGGTTTACGGTTTTTTTCTATTTTTGACCGATTTCGCGATTTTGGTTTACGGTTTTTTTCTATTTTTGACCGATTTCGCGATTTTGGTTTACGGTTTTTTTCTATTTTTGACCGATTTCGCGATTTTGGTTTACGGTTTTTTCTATTTTTGACCGATTTCGCGATTTTGGTTTACGGTTTTTTTCTATTTTTGACCGATTTCGCGATTTTGGTTTACGGTTTTTTTCTATTTTTGACGAATTTGGCGACTTGGTGTTGCAGTTTTTGTTTCCAATTTTTGTCGAATTTCGCGATTTTACGTTGCGGTTTATTTCTATTTTAGGCGAATTTCGCGATTTTCCGTTGCGATTTATTTCTACTTTTGGCGAATTTCGCGACTTTGCGTTGCGATTTTTTTTATTTTTGGCGAATTTCGCAATTTTGCGTTGCGGTTTTTTCTAGTTTTGGCGAATTTCGCGTTGCAGTTTTTTTCTATTTTTGGCGAATTTTCCCGAGCCGCATTTTTTCTGTAGGTAGGAGGGTACGCGATTCACGTGGTTAACAGGGAGCGCGTGTTTACTAGGGAGCCATTGCGATTTTTACCTTTTTTTTTTCTTTTTCCGCGTATTATTTTCCGCCAAAAAAAAAAATCGCCCAGTGAAAACCGAGTGTTAAAAGATATAAAAAGACTGGGAAAAAGGTGTTGACGCACCTTCGCATTGTAAACCTTGACGAAAGAGGCCGTAAAGCATAGAACCGCAATGGTCGCAGAAAGTTGGCCTCTTATAATTGTGAACCGTGAAGCGATGAGGGATGTTTATGTTGAACCTACCCGCTGTTAGCTGCAATATAGCGCAGTTACCTGGTAACTAACAAAAACAAGAAAATAACCTAACAAATAGTTTCAATTACATCAACAATTAACATCGCGTCAAGGTCATCATGACACGCCCCCCCCCTCTTTCTAACCAAGGAACTTAAACGATTTAAATTAAAAATATAAAATATTAAAAAAAAAAATAATAATCAATCTTTTATTACAATATGATAATTAGCATTAATTAGTCTAAGCTTGGTTAAGTAAACGTCATCAGGACCTTGAGACGCACAGTACAAATTCACTCAAATTTAAGGTCGTAATAAGATCTCCATTGTCGATTAATTTAATCTTTTATCATTAATTAATTAATAACTTAATTAAGTTTGTAATTTCAAAAAAAATTATGACCCGAGGGGGTAGACACTTGAGAACTCAGGTGTACAATATGTCTTGAACTCAATGTACTGTCAAAGCTGAACTGTTGAGTTCCGAAGGCTTTGAACACAATACACTATCAAGGCTGAGCTCTGAGTTCCGAAGGGTTTGAACTCGATGTACCGTCAAAGCTGAAATCTTTTGAACTCAGGTGTACACAAAGATCCAGAGCGTCTACCCCCTCGGAGTAACCATAAGGTTATAAGATATGTTCGATAAGTATGTCATAAATTAAACTTCGTAATGCTAGAGACTGTAATTACAGCTCGAGAACGATAAGCGAGAATTGATTGGCTACACTCGGTGGTTAATTTTGCAGTTATCTTCCTATTTAGTAAGGCGTCTTCGCTTTACCCTGAATCTATGACCTAGTACGTCACTCACTTCATGACAAGCTCCAGTTTCTAAGTTACCACTGACAAACTTATGGAGGGAACATATCTTATGAACTTACAGTGTAACTAATACAGTTTTTTAGTGTCCCCCTTGTGAGTGGTTATTAACACACCATTTTCAAGGGACTAGCGTATTTTAAATGAACCTAGGCCTTATTAATGAAACATTCCACCCAATCCCATAAACTAACTCAAAAATATGGTCAAGGTCATGATGACATCAATCTTTAACCAATAGGGTGTGGCTTAAAATGAAAACTCCCCATTCCGCCAAAATGGCATAGGACTTTGCTGAGTGTATGGAAAATGGGGGAATGAGGCTGATTTATCAGAATACGTTGTCATCATGACCTTCAAGACAAATGGTCAAGGTCATGATGACCTCAATAATAATAAAATTGGTAAAAAAGAAGACAGCAGAATCAGCTAGGGTTCAAACAAAAATTAAAAATTTCCCTGACAATTCCAGGTTCTCCAGCTTTGCACGAACCCTGTCAATGTCCTCTAAAATGTCATCATGACCTTGAACATAAAAAGGTCAAAGTCATGATGACTTCAATCTACGACCAAAAATCATAAAATTCGTTAAAAGAAACAAGGTCTGACCTTTTGAACTAAAACTAAAAGCCATACAGCATAATGTCCTCTAAAATGTCATCATGACCTTGAACATAAAAGGGTCAAGGTCATGATGACCTCAATCCATGACAAATGATCATAAAATATGTGAAAGGAAACAAGTTCGTGACCTTTTTAACTAAAAATAAAAGCAAGTATAATGTCCTCTAAAATGTCATCATGGTCATGACCTTAAACATAAAAGGGTCAAGGTCATAATGACCTTAATCTATAATATATGATCATAAAATTTGTGAAATTAAACAAGTTCGTGACCACTTTTAACTAATAATAAAACAAGTATAATGTCCTCTAAAATGTCATCACGACCTTGAACATAAAAGGGTCAAGGTCATGATGGCCTTAATGTAAGACCAATAATCATAAAATTTGTGAAAAGAAACCAATCATGACCCTTTTAACGAATATTAAAACAAAAACAATGTCCTCTAAAATGTCATCATGACCTTGAACATAAAAGGGTCAAGGTCATGATGACCCCAATCTTTAACCAATATTCATAAAATATGTGAAAGTAAACAAGTTCGTGACCTTTTTAACTAATAATAAAAGCAAGTATAATGTCCTCTAAAATGTCATCATGACCTTGAAGACAAAGCTGAAGGTGATAAATAACAAGGTTGAATTACCTCTTCAGCAGTGGTGTCCTTTATACCGGGACATTTTGTAACGACTAACTCGTGACATCGTTTGTGAACCACACATGTGCATACTTGGCACTGGTACCCCTGTTTACCAAGACCCCTGAGAACAAAATGATCATTGAATTAAACAATTGACAAATGGACATTAAAATGATATGAACGTACCAAATAAAATCTCTGCAGTGGGAGCAGAAAGTGGGCTGCCGCAAAATAGTAGCCATAAATTTGTGACCATTAATTTGATGAACCCTACGGCGCATGGCGCCACGCCTCCTGTTAAGACCCTGCCTTTCCTTAAATTCTCTCTTCTTCTTTGGAGCTGCATTTTCTGCAAAAGTCATTTGTCAAAAAAAAAGTGTTAATGTATCATGAGTCAGATATTTTATTTTGAGTTCAAATTGTTTTATGACATTTTGAAATTTGACCCGAGGGCCAAATAGCATTTTCGAACCAAAATAAAATGCACTTTGAGCAAAAAAAAAAAACCCGGCGCATTTCAGGAAAAAAAAAACCGGCGCTTTTCGAGGCAAAAAAAAAAAGCGCTTTTCGAGGCAAAAAATAACCGGCGCTTTTCGAGCCAAAAAAAACGGCGCTTTTCGAGCCAAAAAAAATCCGGCGCTTTTCGAGGCAAAAAAAAAAAATCCGGCGCTTTTCGAGGCAAAAAAAAAAAATCCGGCGCTTTTCGAGGCAAAAAAAAAATCCGGCGCTTTTCGAGGCAAAAAAAAAATCCGGCGCTTTTCGAGGCAAAAAAAAAATCCGGCGCTTTTCGAGGCAAAAAAAAATCCGGCGCTTTTCGAGGCAAAAAAAAAATCCGGCGCTTTTCGAGGCAAAAAAAAAATCCGGCGCTTTTCGAGGCAAAAAAAATCCGGCGCTTTCCGAGGCAAAAAAAAAATCCGTCGATTTTCGAGGCAAAAAAAATCCGGCGCTTTTCGAGGCAAAAAAAAACCGGCGCTTTCCGAGCAAATTTAAATAAAAAACCGAAATTAATTTATTGTAATTTAATCGTGAACGAATGCGGCCGAAACTACGTATCAGAGCTCGGCATTTTCCCACAAAATGGTGTATAACCGATTGATTGTTTATAAACAAGTTGCGGATGTATTACGATTTAACATGTAAGTTCTGTTTCTGTGGATAATTGTCGAGTATGGATAAAAATAAAATAACGTGGATAATTTATTGATAATGCCGAGCTCTTCTACGAATCAAGTAAATGCAAACACCAAAAATTATCATAATTGACTAGAAACTACCCGTTTCCCAAGAATAAAAAAAAATTATTAAAAATTCTACGAAAACAAGTAACATTTTTCTTAAGGTTAATCACGTCACGAAATTTCAAAGTGGGTGGTCTCTAATTCGAAATGGTTACTAACTAACCGTATTTCATTGTCCCTCAAAGGTTAATTTCAAAGTTGCGATTCGCATCTTTTGCCCGATTGTAAATATATCAGGGTTCGTAGGAAATTTTTATGTATTGAAAATCCCGGACTTTTAAAACCAGCTTATACCAGAGCCCACTTCATAATTACACCTGCGAAATACCCGACCTTTCCCTGACTTTTACCCCAATTTTTCCAAAACCGTGATTTATCCAGGTTTCGTATGAACCATGTCCAGTTTTTGGGACAACTTCTGTAGTGTCGAAACCATAGTTTCTCATTAGAACGCTTAGAGCAGGGCCCCCGGCCGAATTACGAAAATATTTATAGGAATTATGGGTATTTTTTCATGAAAATATAGGGTTTTATAGGGTGTCCTCCCATTGGATCGAATCCCATTCGACCGAATTCCCAATCGACCCATTTTATCTGAAATATGATTTTATATCCCGCCGTTTGTGCGGTTTCTGTCTATTGGGATTTTTGAACTTAGATAGTGTGGGAAACTATAAAGTAATAAAAAATACTATTGCAATAATGGCCTTTGAGTATTTGAAATATTTTGCATAAATTTTATTAAAATTACGGTAATATTTTAGAGGGTTAAGGTTAGGTCAAATCAGGTTAGGTTGGGTTGGGTTAGGTTAGGTTAGGTTTGGTTAGGTTACGTTAGGTTAGGTTAGGTTTGATTAGGTTTGGTTAGGTTTGATTAGGTTAGGTTTGATTAGGTTTGGTTAGGTTTGATTAGGTTTGGTTAGGTTTGATTAGGTTTGGTTAGGTTTGATTAGGTTAGGTTTGATTAGGTTTGATTAGGTTTGGTTAGGTTTGATTAGGTTAGGTTTGATTAGGTTTGGTTAGGTTTGATTAGGTTTGGTTAGGTTTGATTAGGTTTGATTAGGTTTGGTTAGGTTTGATTAGGTTTGGTTAGGTTTGGTTAGGTTTAATTAGGTTAGGTTTGGTTAGGTTTAATTAGGTTAGGTTTGGTTAGGTTTAATTAGGTTAGGTTTGGTTAGGTTTAATTAGGTTAGGTTTGGTTAGGTTAGGTTTGATTAGGTTAGGTTAAGTTAGGTCAGGTTAGGTTAGGATTGGAAGTGGTAGGATAACCGATTTTTCATAATATTTTTATTTTCATTGAGGTCCTTGCATAATAAAAGCGGGCCTTTTCCAACAAATTATTTTTATAATGATTCTGGAGCAATTAACGCTGCATTTATTAAGTTCCTTGAACAATAAATATATCCCTTTTCCAAAATATTGATTGTTTTACGGGTCATTTCAGGTAGGTTTTGATCAGAGACCTGCACGGGCCGAGTTTTTCAGGCCCGACCCAAGCCCGGCCCGGTTTTAGCATTTTGAATAAGCCCGAAACCCGGCCCGAGTCCAAGTACATAGTTGGTTTTTCGGCCCCAGGCCCGGCCCGACACAATGCATGAATTGAACAAGCCCGGCCCGGCCCGACACATTGCATGAATTGAACAGGCCCGGCCCGGCCCGGCCCGTTACACGTAGTTCAGTTGTAATTTTTATATTTTTTTACATAAAATCAATGATTTGAATTCATATTTGCTTTAGCGTCGTGTATTTTTCATTTCTTTTGATAATTGTTCGTTACATTTCTTCTTAGAAGCTTATACTCATTTAAATTATCTTTCATTTGAATTTTGGATTAAATGAGAATCAAGTTCGGCCCGGCCCGTTAACTTCCAAAATTTTAAAAGCCCGACCCGGCCCGGCCCGATACAATTTTCAAAAGTGAAAAGCCCGGCTCGGCCTGACCCGATCGGGCCGGGCCCGTGCAGGACTCTGCCTTTGAATCGGCTCGGTTACAATAGAGGCATCCTTTTAAACTTGGGATTTGACCTTCACAGTATCATTATTTATATAGGAAAGTGTATTGATAGACGCAAGCTTAAGGACAACGGTATTTTGTTTAAACCAAAAGGGGTATTTTTTAATTCGGTTTTAAAATGGGGCGTTAAAAATATATCGTTTAATAGCAATGAAAATTTTAAGATAATAAACCCGCACATTTTGGATATATTCGGTCCAACGGGATTCGGTTCAATGGGACATTCGGTCTAATGGGATTCGGCCCAATGGGCCAGCAGCGTTTTATAGGACGGTTTTCCAGAATTATAGGATTATATAGGACACTAAAATATTAATTTCTCTTTTTTAATTTTACACGTAATTTTAATTACGGTAAAATTTAAGAAACGGCACCAAAACCCCTGTCCCAGTCCCTGTGCCGGACGCGTCCGCGAAACGAACGCTTACGATAAGAGAGGGAAACCGGTCGCGTCCGCGAAACGTACGCTTACGATGAGAGAGAGAGATCGCTAGCGTACGCGGTGGCGATACGAAGCTCCGCGTAGAGAGAGAACTGCCTGCCTGGTATATTAGTGAGAGGGGGAAGAGGGAGAGGGGGCATCCCGCTCGGAGAGAGAGGAAAGAAAGGTAGTTTAAATCTCGCGGGCTTTTTTGAGTGAAGGGAAACAAGATGATAATTTTCGTGCACTACTGCACTTTGTGCGCGTGATACATCACAGATTATGCTGGATGGTTAGGTTAGGTTTCGTAAAATAGAGGGGACGCTTTACGGTCATAGTGATTTCTGGTTTAGGGGATCCAGGATTTTGTTTAAATACATTATTTGATTCGTATGGTTTTTAAAAATTATACTTTAGTGGGGTGCACAATTTAGTTTCATTAATATTATTTGAAATGTGACGTTATTAGAAATTAAAGGGATACACGATTGTGTTTCAGAAATGTTTTTAGTTGTACGATTTATTGGAGATCAACTATACGGGGGGTCACGTGAGCCGTGTAAAATTACTATTAAGGCCCAGCCCTTGGGCCATCTTGTTAAAAAAGAACCAGTACTGCAAACAGGGGGCGAATAATTACGCAAAATCTTCAAAAAACATACCCTTAATAAGAATAGCATTACACCCAACTTTAGAGACTCATAACTCTGGTTCTACTAGAGATACGGGGATGGCCTTTCAGTATGTTATAGACCTATTTATTCCCATCCAACCATGCTAACAACTTACGGCTACGACAAACAGGGGCCGAGTAATTAAGCAAAATAGGAATAGCATTACACTATATTTGGAGGCTCATAACTCTGGTTCTACTAGAGATACGGAGATGTCCTTTGAGTATGTTATAGCCCTATTTGCCCCCATCCAACCACACTAGGTTTGCGTCAAACAGGGTCCAAGTAATTAAGCAAAATGTTCCTAAAATCTATAAAGATAGATATACTAGATATGTTTCACACCTGAGCCGATGGGTTGCTTAAAATTGGCCCAAATTTCAAAATTATACGATTTTTGTCGATTTTAGCCAAAACTATAGGATTTTATAGGACAGTTCTAAAAATATAGCATTTTATGGGACATATAGGACCTCTGTGGGCCCTGTTAGAGGCGCCAGCCTTCTTTGACGACCTCAAATGATTACAAAAGGACTGGCATGTTATGGGCTAGCAAATGCAGGCGCCTGTTAGATACTTTACGTGTTTTTTACTATGTACCTTTGCTTGTATAACATACTTCAGCCCCTGAACCTTAAAAACGTAACCCAAGACCAAGTGTTAGGCCTATACTTTTGCAACTAAAAATAATCTTCACTACCCACAATCCCTGGCGTCCATTTAAGTAGGCCTAGTTGTTAAAAATCATTGGTTGCCATTGATTGACCTTCAAGAATAAATAAATAAATAAATAAATAAATAAATAAAGCATAGTACGTACCTTGCGCACGTAGTTCAATAACAATACGAATTTTCCCAATCGGTTCAAGATCAATCTGTTCAAATAAAATATCACATGATCAAAATCAAATCAGATTAAACTTGAGTTTTCGTTTAAAGATTGAAAGGGCAAATCTATCATCGAATTTCTCCGAAGGAATGTATGTTTTTTATTACGAATTTTTTTAGGTATTACCATAAGTTCATAAGATATGTTCTATAAGTTTGTCACTGATTAATGAGAGCTTGTCATAAAGAGGCGTAGGCGAGGGGTCGCGGTCATTCATGAAATCCCGTACGCTACCCCGTGAAATTTAATTTAAGAAATCCGAAATCAATGGCTGATTTCGAAATCCCATAAAAAATTCGAAATCAGCAAACGAAATCACAAAATCAACAAAGAAATCCGAAATCAGTAACGAAATCATAATATCAGTAAAGAAATCACGAAATCAACAAAGAAATCATAAAATTAGAAAAAAATGACAAAATCAGAAACAAAATCAGTAAAGAAATCGCGAAACCATTACAAAATTCAGGAAATCCAAACTCAAAAGAAATCACGAAATCCGACGAAATCACGGGAAAAACCTCAAAATCAACGAAATCAAGATATTATCCTAAAATTCGTCGCAATCACGGAAAAAAAATCGCAAAATCCGACGAAATCCGTTGGATTTTATCAAATTTCGAAATCCGACGAAATCAAACGATATTCGAAGAAATCAAATTGGATTTCGAAATCCCGTAAAATTTTTCAAAAACGTCCGACCCCTCGGGCGTAGGTCATAGATGGTCTGGTGAGGTGCTGTCAAAGGCTTATTTGCAAAACCGAGTGTAGTCAATTCTGACGTCGTTCTCAAACAAGCTCGAGTTGTGTCTAGCATTACGAAGTTTAATTAGTGTCATACTTATCATAACAATATAATATAAACTTATGGTATTACGAAATGTTTGTAAGTCCATAAAAAATATATTGGGGTGGTATTTTATATTTTGCGTTTGGAAATCAAACTACGGAGGGTGGTCTATAAATATTCAAAAATTGTCGCCTGCCTTTCGCAATCGCAACCCGACAGACCGGGATATTTTTCTAATTCAGAACTGAAGGTGTTCTACCCATTTTCCACGCGAAAATAGTTTTAAATTAAATTCAAACTTCACTCTTCCCCAAAAACATCATGTAACTACAGGGTTGCCACGGAATTTTCAGAACCAAATTCCCTGACTTTTCCAGGTTTTCCCTGACCTTTTCTGGGATTTTCCCTGACCTTTTCTGGGATTTTCCCTGACCTTTTTAGGCCAAAAGTGTAAATTTTTACAGCACGTTTTAAGTGCTTAAATTTGAACTAACTTTCTACATTAAGTTCTCCAATGTATTTGTTGCACCAAAATGGTTAAGGAACATTTTAACTATAAATAACAGTCCAAGAGATTTTTTAGTAGGCATTTACTTCACAAAAACAATTCTAGACAGCATTTTTAAGGATTGCTCTTGAGTTTTCTGTGTTAAGAGAGGATGAGGCGAAACTTTCATTACTCTTTCAATAAAGACTTATCACCCAGAAAATTTACCCACTAAAATCAAATTCCCTGACTTTTCCATGACTTTGCTGAAATTTTTCAAATTCCCTGACTTTTCCCTGACCTTTTGGGCCAATTTTAAAATTCCCTGACTTTTCCAGGTTTTCCAGGATTTCCAGGTACTGTGGCAACCCTGAACTAAGAGTAAGCAACGATAATTTTCACCTTGAAACTTCTAGTCCGCTTTTTAACACGATTTACACTGACTATATAACGCATTTTAGACCAAAAGCTAGTTAATAGCAGGCAAAAGTATATAGATATAAGAACAAAAAGTACACTTCGTTAATTGAAACTTGCTCTCGTCGTGATGAGAAGCCCGAGGGGGTAGACACTTGAGAACTCGGGTGTACAATATGTCTCGAACTCAATGTACTGTCAAAGCTGAACTCTTTTGAACTAAGGTGTACACAGAGATCCAGAGCGTCTACCCCCTCGGAGAAGCCCCCCCTTTATCCCTGAATAGTGTCGACCCCCTCTGCGTATGATTATCTTCTCAACCGTGGCACATAGCCAGCATTATGTACTACTTCTAAAAACCTATGACACCAAGAAGCGCCTCCCTGATTGGTTAATACTCCGTTCAATTTATTCCATAAATTGCTTTCCCCCACTCTATTCGGGAACGTAATGCTTTAATACAACCGGGCTGCCGGGCCTTTAGTGCGGTTTCTTATATGAAACCGATCTCCATAATTATAAGCACTGAGCGCATTTTTCCAAACAAAACCGTCTGCTACTGCTACGACTACGAGTAGCCGGCTTCAGAAGAGGAAGCCAAGGCATAGCCGATAGCCGAAACGCGGTGCACGCTACCGGGCTGCAGGACTAACAAAATGTAAAATCCACAAAATAGTGAAAGCTTGACTAGTCCATTTAGATATTCCCCATTAAAGGAACGATGTATTCGTGCAGGGGGTTTGAGAGGAGGGTAATTTTCTTCTCAGTTAAGCTTACATGTCGTCTACAGCCAAAGGCAGCTAGGGAATTGCTAATGAAGTGTTCTTTTTATTTTTATGTCTATACACTTTTGCTAAAATAGTATACAGGCTTTTGCATAAGATATGTGGGCAATAAGTTTGTTAATCTCTGGTAACTTAGAAACTGGAGCTTGTCATGAAGTGACCGAAGTAGGTCATAGATTAGAGGTAAAGCGAGGGAAGCCTTGTGAGGCGCTGCTGTCAAAGGCTTAGTAATGCAGACTAAATAGGAAGATAAAAGTCCTGCAAAATTAACCACCGAGTGTAGTCTGCAATTCTCGCTTGTAGTTCAAACTCTAGCTCTAAGCAAGAAGTGATATCCAATTTATTAGGGAGAAGGTATAAATTCGCCAAATTTCCAGCTTTATGTCCAGTCCATACATAGGTCCGGAGTTAATCCCCGCCGTAAATTACAAAATTACAACCAGCATCTCATTGGTTCTTGAAAACTCACGTCAGAGCGACGCGAAAGACGAAAATTACAGTCATATTTTCGGACTGAGGAGAGTGTAGCGAAATAGCCCGGCCTCCTTTTACGCCCCCCCCCCTTGTATTTTGAAAGGGGGACTGGGATTATTAGGCATCTTATACCTTCTGCCTAATAAACTAGATATCGCTTCTTGCTCTAAGTAAGCCTCTAGAGAGCGTTACGAAGTATTACTAGTGGTATACTTATCGAAGGCACAAAATAAACTTATGCCCTTTTTTTTTAAAAAAAAAGTCTATATTCCAATAAAAATGTGGAAAAAATAACCACAAGGCAAAATTTGACGTTATTTAGGCGTAAAGCTAACAGATTAAGGCATATCTTATCTGTTAACTATAAGGTAATAAGTATTATCAGTAGAGCTTTGGCTTTGATTACGGTAAAAAGGATTGATAAAAGATTGGGTCCATTTCTTTGATTTCCCTTATATAACACTATTGAATAACACTTTTGAATAACAAGGTCTGAATAACAGCTAGGCCTACCCTATCTAATTGAAATCACGCAACAATCAATTGGATATTAATCTATTCATTATCAATAAATTGGAAAGTAATTATTTAATAAAGCTACGCTATCGGGGAATTGTACAAAACATACTTTAGCTCTTAATGTCCTCTCAATAGAAAAATAATGTATTTACCAATTATGGTTTAAATAAACTAACAAAGCTAGGGTTCAAAGGATGTGGTTGACAAATAGGACCACTAAGAAGGAATACTTAGCTCTAGGAATTCATTGAATTTAATCATGATAGAAAGTTTTGATTCAGTTTTAAATGAATTTAGAATTTTAGAGAATAATTCGCGAAGGGTTTTAGGGGAATAATTCGAGAAGGGTTTCGGGGGAATAAATCGCGAAGGGTTTTAGGGGAATAAATCGCGAAGGGTTTTAGGGGAATAAATCGCGAAGGGTTTTAGGGGAATAATTCGAGAAGGGTTTTAGGGGAATAATTCGAGAAGGGTTTTAGGGGAATAATTCGAGAAGGGTTTTAGGGGAATAATTCGAGAAGGGTTTTAGGGGAATAATTCGAGAAGGGTTTTAGGGGGAATAATTCGAGAAGGGTTTTAGGGGGAATAATTCGAGAAGGGTTTTAGGGGGAATAATTCGAGAAGGGTTTTAGGAAAATAATTCGAGAAAAGTTTTAGGGGAATAATTCGAGAAGGGTTTTAGGAAAATAATTCGAGAAAAGTTTTAGGGGAATAATTCGAGAAGGGTTTTACGGGAATAATTCGAGAAGGGTTTTAGGGGAATAATTCGAGAAGGGTTTTAGGGGAATAATTCGAGAAAAGTTTTAGGGGAATAATTCGAGAAGGGTTTTAGGGGAATAATTCGAGAAGGGTTTTAGGAGAATAATTCGAGAAGGCTTTTAGGGGAATAATTCGAGAAGGGTTTTAGGGGAATAATTCGAGAAGGGTTTTAGGGGAATAATTCGAGAAGGGTTTTAGGGGGAATAATTCGAGAAGGGTTTTAGGGGGAATAATTCGAGAAGGGTTTTAGGGGGAATAATTCGAGAAGGGTTTTAGGGGGAATAATTCGAGAAGGGTTTTAGGAAAATAATTCGAGAAAAGTTTTAGGGGAATAATTCGAGAAGGGTTTTAGGGGAATAATTCGAGAAGGGTTTCGGGGGAATAATTCGAGAAGGGTTTCGGGGGAATAATTCGAGAAGGGTTTCGGGGGAATAATTCGAGAAGGGTTTTAGGGGAATAATTCGAGAAGGGTTTTAGGGGAATAATTCGAGAAGGGTTTTAGGGGAATAATTCGAGAAGGGTTTTAGGGGAATAATTCGAGAAGGGTTTTAGGGGGAATAATTCGAGAAGGGTTTTAGGGGGAATAATTCGAGAAGGGTTTTAGGGGGAATAATTCGAGAAGGGTTTTAGGGGGAATAATTCGAGAAAAGTTTTAGGGGAATAATTCGAGAAGGGTTTTAGGGGAATAATTCGAGAAGGGTTTTAGGGGAATAATTCGAGAAGGGTTTTAGGGGAATAATTCGAGAAAAGTTTTAGGGGAATAATTCGAGAAGGGTTTTAGGGGAATAATTCGAGAAAAGTTTTAGGGGAATAATTCGAGAAGGGTTTTAGGGGAATAATTCGAGAAGGGTTTTAGGAGAATAATTCGAGAAGGGTTTTAGGGGAATAATTCGAGAAGGGTTTTAGGAGAATAATTCGAGAAGGCTTTTAGGGGAATAATTCGAGAAGGGTTTTAGGGGAATAATTCGAGAAGGGTTTTAGGGGAATAATTCGAGAAAAGTTTTAGGGGAATAATTCGAGAAGGGTTTTAGGGGGAATAATTCGAGAAGGGTTTTAGGGGGAATAATTCGAGAAGGGTTTTAGGGGGAATAATTCGAGAAGGGTTTTAGGAAAATAATTCGAGAAAAGTTTTAGGGGAATAATTCGAGAAGGGTTTTAGGGGAATAATTCGAGAAGGGTTTTAGGGGAATAATTCGAGAAGGGTTTTAGGGGAATAATTCGAGAAGGGTTTCGGGGGAATAATTCGAGAAGGGTTTCGGGGGAATAATTCGAGAAGGGTTTCGGGGGAATAATTCGAGAAGGGTTTTAGGGGAATAATTCGAGAAGGGTTTTAGGGGAATAATTCGAGAAGGGTTTTAGGGGAATAATTCGAGAAGGGTTTTAGGGGAATAATTCGAGAAGGGTTTTAGGGGGAATAATTCGAGAAGGGTTTTAGGGGGAATAATTCGAGAAGGGTTTTAGGGGGAATAATTCGAGAAGGGTTTTAGGGGGAATAATTCGAGAAAAGTTTTAGGGGAATAATTCGAGAAGGGTTTTAGGGGAATAATTCGAGAAGGGTTTTAGGGGAATAATTCGAGAAAAGTTTTAGGGGAATAATTCGAGAAGGGTTTTAGGGGAATAATTCGAGAAGGGTTTTAGGAGAATAATTCGAGAAGGGTTTTAGGGGAATAATTCGAGAAGGGTTTTAGTGGAATAATTCGAGAAGGGTTTTAGGGGAATAATTCGAGAAGGGTTTTAGGGGAATAATTCGAGAAGGGTTTTAGGGGGAATAATTCGAGAAGGGTTTTAGGGGGAATAATTCGAGAAGGGTTTTAGGGGGAATAATTCGAGAAGGGTTTTAGGAAAATAATTCGAGAAAAGTTTTAGGGGAATAATTCGAGAAGGGTTTTAGGGGAATAATTCGAGAAAAGTTTTAGGGGAATAATTCGAGAAGGGTTTTAGGGGAATAATTCGAGAAGGGTTTTAGGAGAATAATTCGAGAAGGGTTTTAGGGGAATAATTCGAGAAGGGTTTTAGGGGAATAATTCGAGAAGGGCTTTAGGGGGAATAATTCGAGAAGGGCTTTAGGGGGAATAATTCGAGAAGGGTTTTGGGGGAATAATTCGAGAAGGGTTTTGGGGGAATAATTCGAGAAGGGTTTTAGGGGAATAATTCGAGAAGGGTTTTAGGGGAATAATTCGAGAAGGGTTTTAGGGGAATAATTCGAGAAGGGTTTTAGGGGAATAATTCGAGAAAAGTTTTAGGGGAATAATTCGAGAAGGGTTTTAGGAGAATAATTCGAGAAAAGTTTTAGGGGAATAATTCGAGAAGGGTTTTAGGGGAATAATTCGAGAAGGGTTTTAGGGGGAATAATTCGAGAAGGATTTAGGGGGAATAATTCGAGAAGGGTTTTAGGGGAATAATTCGCGAAGGGTTTTAGGGGAATAATTCGCGAAGGGTTTTAGGGGAATAATTCGCGAAGGGTTTTAGGGGAATAATTCGCGAAGGGTTTGGGGGAATAATTCGCGAAGGGTTTTAGAGGAATAATTCGCGAAGGGTTTTAGGGGAATAATTCGCGAAGGGTTTGGGGGAATAATTCGCGAAGGGTTTTAGGGGAATAATTCGAGAAGGGTTTTGGGGGAATAATTCGAGAAGGGTTTTGGGGGAATAATTCGAAAAGGGTTTTAGGGGAATAATTCGAAAAGGGTTTTAGGGGAATAATTCGCGAAGGGTTTTGGAAAATAATTCGCGAACACTTTCAGAGAATAAATGGCGAATGCTCCTTAAATCATGTGCAGAGAAAAATCATACTATGGATTATGTAGAACATGAATATACATAGTATATCAAGTGTTCAAAAAATCATGTTTGGATTGAATAAAACGTTTAAAAAAATTTATTCATAGTAGAATTAATTTTGACAAAATCCCCAACAGAAATTGACTGCTCACCAATACCTATCAAATTTACAAATTTTTTTTTTAAATGATGCGTGGTTGTAGAATAAATAATTTTCAGATTCTATTTCCTTGCTGACTTTTTAATGTGGTTTTCTGTAATTCCCTAATTTGATATTCCCTAATATTTTAAAATTTTAGGTTGTAATTAAGTTGTCAAAGATAACAGCATATTATTTTCATTAAATTCTGTTCCCAAACCCAATTTCTGTGATTTTCCCAGGTTTCCCTAATTATTTGAGTAGTTAAATTTTCCCTGATAATTTAAAATTCTATGGAAAAATGATTTCGATGGCAAAAATGATAATAGTATATTAATATTATTAACAAACTCTCCTGAAAACTATTTTACAATATTTTTTTCCTAATGTGCAACACTATAACATTCAACCTTAATAAAGTTCCCAAACTCAAATTTGGATTTCGTGATTATTTATGTAATTTTTTCCCCGACCCTGATATTTCCGGACTATTTTTAAATTCCCTGATATTTCCGGACCATTTTTAAATTCCCTGATATTTCCGGACTATTTTTAAATTCCCTGATATATCCGGACCATTTTTAAATTCCCTGATATTTCCGGACCATTTTTAAATTCCCTGATATATCTGGACTATTTTTAAAATTCCCTGATATTTCCGGACCGTTTTTAAAATTCCCTGATATTTCTGGACCATTTTTAAAATTCCCTGACATTTCCGGACCATTTTTAAATTCCCTGATATTTCCGGACCATTTTTAAATTCCCTGATATTTCCGGACCATTTTTAAATTCCCTGCTATTTCCGGACCATTTTTAAATTCCCCTGATATATCTGGACTATTTTTAAAATTCCCTGATATTTCCGGACCGTTTTTAAAATTCCCTGATATTTCTGGACCATTTTTAAAATTCCCTCATATTTCCGGACCATTTTTAAATTCCCTGATATTTCCGGACCATTTTTAAAATTCCCTGATATTTCTGGACTATTTTTAAAATTCCCTGATATTTCCGGACTATTTTTAAAATTCCCTGATATTTCCGGACTATTTTTAAAATTCCCTGATATTTCCGGACTATTTTTAAAATTCCCTGATATTTCCGGACTATTTTTAAAATTCCCTGATATTTCCGGACTATTTTTAAAATTCCCTGATATTTCCGGACCATTTTTAAAATTCCCTGATATTTCCGGACCATTTTTAAAATTCCCTGATATTTCCGGACTATTTTTAAAATTCCCTGATATTTCCGGACTATTTTTAAAATTCCCTGATATTTCCGGACCATTTTTAAAATTCCCTGATATTTCCGGACCATTTTTAAATTCCCCTGATATATCTGGACTATTTTTAAAATTCCCTGATATTTCCGGACCGTTTTTAAAATTCCCTGATATTTCCGGACCGTTTTTAAAATTCCCTGATATTTCTGGACCATTTTTAAAATTCCCTGATATTTCCGGACCATTTTTAAAATTCCCTGATATTTCTGGACCATTTTTAAAATTCCCTGATATTTCTGGACCATTTTTAAAATTCCCTGATATTTATGGACCATTTTTAAAATTTCCTGATATTTCTGGACTATTTTTAAAATTCCCTGATATTTCTGGACTATTTTTAAAATTCCCTGATATTTCTGGACTATTTTTAAAATTCCCTGATATTTCCGGACCATTTTTAAAATTCCCTGATATTTCTGGACCATTTTGATTCCCTGATATTTCTGCACCATTTTTAAAATTCCCTGATATTTCTGCACCATTTTTAAAATTCCCTTATATTTCTGCACCATTTTTAAAATTCCCTGATATTTCTGCACCATTTTTAAAATTCCCTGATATTTATGGACCATTTTTAAAATTCCCTGATATTTCTGGACTATTTTTAAAATTCCCTGATATTTCTGGACTATTTTTAAAATTCCCTGATATTTCTGGACTATTTTTAAAATTCCCTGATATTTCCGGACCATTTTTAAAATTCCCTGATATTTCTGGACCATTTTTAAAATTCCCTGATATTTCTGGACCATTTTTAAAATCCCTTGATATTTCTGGACCATTTTTAAAATTCCCTGATATTTCTGGACCATTTTTAAAATTCCCTGATATTTCTGGACTATTTTTAAAATTCCCTGATATTTCCGGACTTTTTTTAAAATTCCCTGATATTTCTGGACCATTTTTAAAATTCCCTGATATTTCTGGACCATTTTTAAAATCCCTTGATATTTCTGGACCATTTTTAAAATTCCCTGATATTTCTGGACCATTTTTAAAATTCCCTGATATTTCTGGACTATTTTTAAAATTCCCTGATATTTCCGGACTATTTTTAAAATTCCCTGATATTTCCGGACTATTTTTAAAATTCCCTGATATTTCCGGACTATTTTTAAAATTCCCTGATATTTCCGGACTATTTTTAAAATTCCCTGATATTTCTGGACCATTTTGATTCCCTGATATTTCTGCACCATTTTTAAAATTCCCTGATATTTCTGCACCATTTTTAAAATTCCCTTATATTTCTGCACCATTTTTAAAATTCCCTGATATTTCTGCACCATTTTTAAAATTCCCTGATATTTCTGGACCATTTTGATTCCCTGACATTTCTGCACCATTTTTAAAATTCCCTGATATTTCTGCACCATTTTTAAAATTCCCTTATATTTCTGCACCATTTTTAAAATTCCCTGATATTTCTGCACCATTTTTAAAATTCCCTGATATTTCTGGACTATTTTTAAATCCTGTATCATCTCCCGAATTGGGTCATAACAACAGTAGCTAGGTTGCCATTTCATCCCCTTTTCAAAATTCCCTGATTTTGACGGTTTTCCCTGATCAATCAATCCACCTATTTCCCAATCCGTGTGCCAAGGCTTAACGCCTGACAAATCTGGGTCAAAATAATGCGTCGTCTGCTTCAGAGTATAAAAGTTTCGATAATTTCTGCTCTGAAGCATTTTCCTACTGTTAAGCCTTGGCACACGCATCGGGAATACAGGAGATTTTAATTTTGACTTTCATTTGTAGTAAATTCAGAATATAGTATTTGAAAATGACAAGTAGGCCTAAAAGCTGAATGACATTCATTTTCAAATTCCCTGACTTCATTCAGATATTCCTGAGTAGGTTTATTTGTTTGTGTACTTATTTTGACTAACTTAATGCAACAAAAAGGGCTGGAAAACGACCACCTGACAGACACCCCACTGTACATAACCTAAGCCTAACCCTGACCTGAAACTAACCTATGACACCTTAATCCATCAAAAAGGTTTTAAATTGTTACAATAAAGCCATATTTCCCACAAAAAACTGCAGTTTTGAACAAGAAATGGCCTTTTTTTTCAAAATTTTATGAAAATAATAAGGTTATAACGTGGTAAATTTCCCAATTTTTGGCAACCCTGTTCGTCTGTCAGCTAGGTCAAACTATTAAGGCACATATAAGCCTAGCCTACCAATCCACGGACGAGCTAAGCCTAACGAGGGAAACAAGTTGGTCGAAGAAGATCCCCGACCGTAGAGAGAGGCAGACAGTTAGGGTTGCCCTAAGCCTATGTATGGTTAGCCTACTTTTAATTTCAGTAGGCCGATTTAAAAGGAGGGTTTTAGGCCTAAGGATTATTAATTCTTACCCAAATATCGCTTTCGGTTACGCCAGATTCTTTGGCGGAATTAGCGAGTTCGTCGAAAGAGACCGTGCAATTGGCGATAAAGTCGTCGGGCGGAATAGCCGCGTCGTGAAAAAGCGTTAGACCTAAATTTGTCGCGTTGTTTACTTCGGTGGTAAAATGTTCGTTCCAGACTGGTTTGAAGGTTTTTTGTTTAGTGGACGTGCGATCGACGTGTATTTCGTCAACGTCGATTGAAACGTAAGGGTCTATGAGCATTTGTTGCTGTTTACCGACAACATTAGCGTGCCTCGTCGCGTATTCGGTCGGTCGAAGATTTATCGCCTCGCATATCTTCACTTTCACCGTTCCCGTAAACGTCGTCGGCATTTTGCCCGCCGTTTTTCCCTAACTTCCCGCGTTTCCCGAACTTTAGGCTAAAGAAAGATTCGGCGGCCGGCAAATTATAAAAGAAGCACCCGCCGCGATATCAGCGTAGATAAGGGGCGCCGCGAAAAGGAGAATGGTGACCGTGATTATGGTCATCTCGCAAGTTCCAGGTCGCCATTCTCGCGAAGCGAATAACCAACAACGATTTTTCCTTCCGCTATGGATTCCTTTAGCGGCTTGCCCGACAGCGCGCGACAACCGTCGACCCTTCCCAAGTTCCCGACTTGCTCCGAGACGAGCGCGCGCAAAAAAAAAGAAAACAAAAAACAAAAAAAAACCCCCCACTGGGCTACTTCCGCGCAGACTCCCCGCCACTCATCCTCCCGCCCAAATGGATTGGAGAATGATTACACCCTGGAGTGGAAATTGAAACAAATATTTATTAAACGCAATTCTACTTACTTTCCTATTCTATTTATTTATTTATAATAAAATACCAACGCATAAACTTAACGGTTTACGATACATTTGATGCAAGATTAAAAAAGAAAGTTTTATTTTATGAATAAAGAAACTTATTAAAAACCACTCCAGGGTGTATCGTGAATATCCTAGTTTTATCCTCTACTTCACCACCTCCCAGTCTCCCATTGAGTCCTTGCTCTCTAACTCAGTTCAGTTTAGGATAGGTGTGGGTGCTGGGTGGGTCGGTGTGGGGAATTGGCGGGACATATTAATCGTAGCATAGAATAGATAAACGGGAAAATTTGCCTTTTCTCTCGTCACCAAATGAGTACGCTAATATTTTTGAAAAACAAATTTATTGTAATTTGACAAAAACAAAATCGCTTTTTTATTAAAATGAAAATAAATTGGCACAATTGTATATATTGATACAAACGTAAGTTTACAACCATAAGTTATAAACTTACTTACAAAGTTAAAGGTACAAAAAGTACAGCTAAAATGGTTTGCCTAGAAATATGATTGACACTGGGGTTGGGAAGAACAGATTGCAAATTTTACAGTATTAAATTAATCATAAAAGTAAAGGATTACCACGAGCTATCGGCACTCGCGGACGCGTCGTGATGCGCGTGATCGAGTGGGCTATGCTGACATATAACAAGCCTTGGAAAGTAATACCCGCCTAAACTTGCCCACGGGCCCGGGGGGGGGAAGACACTGCCATCATTTAGCACCAGTATCTATAGAGAGAGGCCAGAGGGGTGTAGTTTAATTTGGCTCCTCCCCCTTTCCACCAAAATGGCGGCAAACTTTACAGAGCGGTAGGCTGGGCGGGGGGGAGTAAATGTTAAGGATTGCAAAGAAGGCATCGGCGGGTGGGTAAAAATTATTTGAAATACGTCACGGACATCACGTGATACCAAGATACAAAGGCTCCTCATGGAGTAGAACTGGACATCTAGTCCTTGTTTTTCGCGTGATTGCAGCGCCAATTCCATGAAGTGGTAGTTTTCGAAATAAAACGAACTAAGCTCCTTTGAACCACGCCTCTCCTCGGTCACGTGCCTCTGATGTATTTCAAATAATCTTCTCATGGATTCATACATCTTATAATAATCTATAGAGAGCTTTCACTTGGCCCTTGGGTGAGTGGTACCAAAAGTTCAAAGGTGCTACATCATATCTTAGCTCCTCCTTCAATTCCGGGGCGGGGAGGAGAGTTTTAGAGGCGGGGTTTTGTCAGTCCCCGCCCAGGCAACTTATTGTGCTAGAAATATAGCACAGAGTTCTTCAGTGGGTTTAAACCTGCTCCGTTTATAGGAGTGGTAATGTGAGGGGAAAGCTGCAGGATACGTGACGTCAATATTGGTAGTCGAAATTGTATCGTCTGAGATGACGGCTTCCAATATGGTCGCCAAAACCGAGATAAGAGATAGGGGGGTGTGACGTCACAAAAATGTTCCTAGTAGCAGAATAGAGAGCTTTGAGAAGGGATATTAGTACGTCACACCCTCCCAAGTCTTACCGCTGTTCTGGTAGCCAGCCATATTGGGTGGTCTCTGCTTCATTCCTGCTTTAAACCCACCAATATGGCAGCGTAAATTATGTCACGAGACTCAGCTCCTCCTCCAACTGAAAGCTCTCTACAGAGTTCTTCAGCGGCCCACACAGAGGGAGGGAGGGTTAAAACTGGCAGGCCCGACTGTGACGTCGTTTCCCCCCCCCCGTTCAACTGATATAACTCTGCAGGGAGAGGGGTGTGGCTTAAAATTGCTCCTCCCACTTTCTACCAAAATGGCACTGAACTGCAGAGAGTTTAAGGTTAGTGGAGTTGGCTTGACTTGTCAAAAAGAAACCACTGGTTGCAATAAATTAGGATCTGTAATGGCGCCCCCTACCCATGGGGTCTTTGCTTCCCTTATGGCGTTAAGGGGCGTATGTTAGATGTATTCCTCTGCGCTCACTGTACTCGGGGTTGCAAAAATAGTCCCTTTTAATTGGTCCTCAGTTGATGATTACAAAGATCAAGCCATTAAAGGGAATATAAAAGTATTCCTCGACACTCAGGAAGTAAAAATGTTTAGTTCAGTTCGATTGAGTTCGTCGTGTTAAGTAGAAAATTTGTAGGGTAGAAAAGAACTGAACTGAACTGAAATAACCCGTTCATTGACTAGTTTATTCTTCCATTCCATCGTCAGAAGGAATTTGTAATTTTTTCTCTTGTTTCAATTTGGGTTGTTCAGCGCGAGTGTGCCACACCAACACCTTTAACGAATCGGAAAACAGGTATTTATTAATGGGTGCCAATGGTGCTCCACAGTTCGTACACAAAATTTTCGGATTGAAAATCCCTCAACAATTTTGGGTTTTAACAAGAGAACGTCACACCCAGCTCATTTTTAGAATTTGTTTCATAGGTCAAAACAAAACCCAGACTGATATTTGACATTTTACCAAAATATTTATATCCCTGAATCATCCCTAAATTTCCCCTTTAAATCCCTGTCTTATCCCTAAACTTTCCCCTTTAAATCCCTGTCTTATCCCTAAACTTTCCCCTTTAAACCTGTCTTATCCCTAAACTTTCCCCTTTAAATCTCTGTCTTATCCCTAAACATTCCCCTTTAAATCCCTGTCTTATCCCTAAACATTCCCCTTTAAATCCCTGTCTTATCCCTAAACATTCCCCTTTAAATCCCTGTCTTATCCCTAAACATTCCCCTTTAAATCCCTGTCTTATCCCTAAACTTTCCCCTTTAAACCTGTCTTATCCCTAAACTTTCCCCTTTAAATCTCTGTCTTATCCCTAAACATTCCCCTTTAAATCCCTGTCTTATCCCTAAACTTTCCCCTTTAAATCTCTGTCTTATCCCTAAACATTCCCCTTTAAATCCCTGTCTTATCCCTAAACATTCCCCTTTAAATCCCTGTCTTATCCCTAAACATTCCCCTTTAAATCCCTGTCTTATCCCTAAACTTTCCCCTTTAAATCTGTCTTATCCCTAAACATTCCCCTTTAAATCCCTGTCTTATCCCTAAACTTTCCCCTTTAAATCTCTGTCTTATCCCTAAACATTCCCCTTTAAACCTGTCTTATCCCTAAACATTCCCCTTTAAATCCCTGTCTTATCCCTAAACTTTCCCCTTTAAATCTGTCTTATCCCTAAACATTCCCCTTTAAATCCCTGTCTTATCCCTAAACATTCCCCTTTAAATCCCTGTCTTATCCCTAAACTTTCCCCTTTAAATCTGTCTTATCCCTAAACATTCCCCTTTAAATCCCTGTCTTATCCCTAAACTTTCCCCTTTAAATCTGTCTTATCCCTAAACATTCCCCTTTAAATCCCTGTCTTATCCCTAAACTTTCCCCTTTAAACCTGTCTTATCCCTAAACATTCCCCTTTAAATCCCTGTCTTATCCCTAAACTTTCCCCTTTAAATCTGTCTTATCCCTAAACATTCCCCTTTAAATCCCTGTCTTATCCCTAAACTTTCCCCTTTAAATCTCTGTCTTATCCCTAAACATTCCCCTTTAAACCTGTCTTATCCCTAAACATTCCCCTTTAAATCCCTGTCTTATCCCTAAACTTTCCCCTTTAAATCTGTCTTATCCCTAAACATTCCCCTTTAAATCCCTGTCTTATCCCTAAACATTCCCCTTTAAATCCCTGTCTTATCCCTAAACTTTCCCCTTTAAATCTGTCTTATCCCTAAACATTCCCCTTTAAATCCCTGTCTTATCCCTAAACTTTCCCCTTTAAATCTGTCTTATCCCTAAACATTCCCCTTTAAATCCCTGTCTTATCCCTAAACTTTCCCCTTTAAACCTGTCTTATCCCTAAACATTCCCCTTTAAATCCCTGTCTTATCCCTAAACTTTCCCCTTTAAATCTCTGTCTTATCCCTAAACATTCCCCTTTAAATCCCTGTCTTATCCCTAAACTTTCCCCTTTAAACCTGTCTTATCCCTAAACTTTCCCCTTCAAATCCCTGACTACATCCCTAAACCTTTCCTTTCAAATCCCTGACTTATCCCTAAGCTTTCCTCCGACTTATCCCTAAACCTTTCCGTTCAAATCCCCGACTTATCCCTAAGCTTTAAACCTTTAATCCTCCGACTTATCCCTAAACTTTCCCCTTCAATCCCTGAACGTTTCCCTAAACTTTAATTCCCTGACTTATCCCTAAACTTTACCCTTTAATCCCCCGACTTATCCCTAAACTTTACCCTTTAATCCCCTGACTCATCCCAGAGCTGTGCTAATTAGCTGACAACTAATTGAATTAAAATTAGCAATTAGGGAAATATTGATGAGCTAATTAATTAGCAAATTAGCAATTAGGGAAATATTTATGAACTAATTAATTAGCCAATTAGCAATTAGACATAGAAACTAATTCAATTCAATTAGAAATTAGACATTTATTTATCAAACTAATTAATTAGAATGACTTTTTTCTAATTAAGGTAAAAAAGAAACCATAAGTAAACATAAAAGTTTAAAAGTGCCCATGGATTTAGTACTTTGGTAATGCAAAGTTTAATGTTGTTAATGCCATTGAAAAACGGGTACGGAAGCCATGAATTATTCTCGAAAAATGAGACAAGCCTCGAGGCTTCCGTCATGTTAAAATTTGTCTCATTTCTTCATTTTCTTCCCACAGTTCCTATAACGGACTCCTGGGTAGTAAATACATGCGCACTGCAATCGAAATTTCGAAATGGGACAGTTGCGAACTACGAAATTTTCTACTAGTACTAGTACTATTCTTTCATATTTGAGGAGCTGAAAAATTTAGAGTAGCACTAAGGTTTCCTCATTGATATAATAAGGCTTATTCATATTCAAATAGATGAATCAAGAGTTAATTCCTCGATTTTTTTACAACAAATTGGCGTGAAAGATTAATTGAAAATCCAATTGGCTAATTAGTTAATCCTAAATCTAATTAAATTTTAATTAGATAATTGCCTTTCTGATTCATACTAATTAATTAGAATTACTTCTCAATTAGCACTAAGGTAATTAAAATACAATTACCATTTTCAATTAGTAAATGTTGCCAATTAATTAGAAATTAAATTAGCTAACTAATTAATTAGCACAGCTCTGACTCATCCTTGAACTTTCCCCTCATTCCGAATCCCTAACTTAACCAACGAACCCTCGGACTGGAATCATTACGCAAACTGCCATTCCTCATCTGGATACGTACTTTAGTGCAGTTTTTGGCTTTAGGTTCCAATTCATCCATGGTCACCAGATGTTTGAGGATATAACTCTCTTGGAAGCCCCTGGGCACTTTGTACGTAAAATGAGCGTTGGGATTCCGTAATAAAAGGGACAAGTTGATGGCGAAACCCGCCATGTCAATCGGGAATGGTCTTTCGGGTTTAAAGGCGGTATTCCAACTGACCACTTTACTCTCCTCGATTATGGGCCGCTCTACCAAGAGACCTCCGACCAATCCAACCGGCCAAACGGAAACTTTCTTCGTAAACCTCATCTTTAAATGGAAATAAGTAATTGAAGAATTATATCACAGGGCCCGTATATATTTTTAAAACTGCCCTATAAAAATCCTATATTTTTCGCAAAATTCCTCAAAATCCTATATATTTGGCATAATTCGTCAAAAATCCTATATTTTTAAAACTGTCCTATAAAAATCCTATAATTTTGGCAAGTCATCAAAAATCCTATGTTTTTTGCCAAAATTCGTCAAAAATCCTAAATTTTTGGCAAAAGTCGTCAAAAATCCTATTTTTTGGCAAATTCGTCAAAAATCCTAAATTTTCGGCAAAAGTCGTCAAAAATCCTATATTTTTGGCAAATTCGTCAAAAATCCTATGTTTTTTGCCAAAATTCGTCAAAAATCCTATATTTTTGGCAATTTCGTCAAAAATCCTAATTTTTTGGCAAAAGTCGTCAAAAATCCTATATTTTTGGCAAATTCGTCAAAAATCCTATATTTTTGGCAAAATTCGTCAAAAATCCTATATTTTTGGCAAAATTCGTCAAAAAATCCTACATTTTGGCAAAATTCGTCAAAAATCCTAAACTTTTGGCAGGTCGTCAAAATTCCTATATTTTGGCAAAATTCGTCACAAATCCTATAAAATACTATATTTTTGGCAAAATTCGTCAAAAATCCTATAAAATCCTATATTTTTGGCAAAATTCGTCAAAAATCCTATATTTTTGGCAAAATTCGTCAAAAATCCTATATTTTGGCAAAATTCGTCAAATATCCTATATTTTTGGCAAGTCTTCAAAAATTCTATAAAATCCTGTATGTTTGACAAAATTCGTCAAAAATCCTATGTTTTTGGCAAAATTCGTCAAAAATCCTATATTTTTGGAAAATTCGTCAAAAATCCTATATTTTTGGCAAAATTCGTCAAAAATCCTATATTTTTGGCAAAATTCGTCAAAAATCCTATATTTTTGGCAAAATTCGTCAAAAATCCTACATTTTGGCAAAATTCGTCAAAAATCCTATATTTTTGGCAAAAGTCGTCAAAAATCCTATGTTTTTTGCCAAAATTAGTCAAAAATCCTATATTTTTGGCAATTTCGTCAAAAATCCTAATTTTTTGGCAAAAGTCGTCAAAAATCCTATATTTTTGGCAAATTCGTCAAAAATCCTATATTTTTGGCAAAATTCGTCAAAAATCCTATATTTTTGGCAAAATTCGTCAAAAATCCTACATTTTGGCAAAATTCGTCAAAAATCCTATATTTTTGGCAAAAGTCGTCAAACATTCTATATTTTTGGCAAAATTCGTCAAAAATTCTATATTTTTGGCAAAATTCGTCAAAAATCCTATATTTTTGGCAAAAGTCGTCAAAAATCCTACACTTTTGGCAAAAGTCGTCAAAAATCCTAAACTTTTGGCACGTCGTCAAAATTCCTATATTTTGGCAAAATTCGTCACAAATCCTATAAAATACTATATTTTTGGCAAAATTCGTCAAAAATCCTATAAAATCCTATATTTTTGGCAAAATTCGTCAAAAATCCTATAAAATCCTATATTTTTGGCAAAATTCGTCAAAAATCCTATATTTTGGCAAAATTCGTCAAAAATCCTATATTTTTGGCAAGTCTTCAAAAATTCTATAAAATCCTGTATGTTTGACAAAATTCGTCAAAAATCCTATGTTTTTGGCAAAATTCGTCAAAAATCCTATATTTTTGGCAAGTCTTCAAAAATTCGTCAAAAATCCTATATTTTGGCAAAATTCGTCAAAAATCCTATATTTTTGGCAAGTCTTCAAAAATTCGTCAAAAATCTTATATTTTGGCAAAATTCGTCAAAAAATCCTATATTTTTGGCAAAATTCGTCAAAAATCCTATATTTTTTGCCAAAAGTCTTCAAAAATCCTATAAATTTGTGGGCCCTGATACCAAATACGATAAAAACAATAATACGATATAGTTACCTCTTCGAACAAATCAAGGTCGTAAGTATTATCATCGTCCGCGAAATAAACGACTCCTTGTATCGTCCCTGGTCTGTAACTTTCTCTCAACCACGTGATACCCAGATTACGTTGCAAGACACCTTTGGGTTTTAACCAACTGGGATCGTGCATTCTCATTTTGAACTCGGCCGGTGTTGAAATATGCAAATGCGTATGACTTAGTCGAGATTTTAACAAAATCTTCTCGACTAATTCGCTTTTATCCTCGGCATCTTCCACGACGATCCAATGAACGTTAGGAACTAGTTTAAGGGTGTGGCTTAAACGCACCAATTCGGCTTTTTGCACCGGTCTGGCGTAAGTCGGGGTTATAAGGAAGATAGTGGGAATGTCTAAATTAGCCCCGATAATAGTCGCGGCTTCCCTCGAGGGTTTAGAGCACCATTGCGTCTCCAGTATCTCGTGTCTAATGTTGTCTAAAGCGGTGTTCTGCGTAATTAACGGAAGTTTTCAACGGAATTCCCATAGTGTTAAAGCATGGATAAAGAATGCGCGTGCGGAAATTTGAAATTTGTTTTCACGCTATAGGATAGGCAACTCCCTATCTCGGGCGACAGCTTATTCTGTAACCTTATAACGCGCCGCAAGTCCGGGACTAAAATTTCCGCTAGATCTCGCTACTTATAGGTTTGCCAAGGCTTAAATTTAGGTGCCGAAACACGGGAATGCGCAACAATAACGCGCCGCAAGTCCGGGACTAAAATTTCCGCTAAATCTCGCTACTTAGAGGTTTGCCAAGGCTTAAATTTTAGGTGCCGAAACACGGGAATGCGCAACAATAACGCGCCGCAAGTCCGGGACTAAAATTTGCGCGAGATCTCGCTACTTAAAGGTTTGCCAAGGCTTAAATTTAGGTGCCGAAACACGGGAATGCGCAACAATAGACCAATACGAATATTACCTACAGAGAAACAAACTTAAAGGGGCACCCCTACATACTGGATAATTGCCCTGTCGCCACAAGACAACACTAGAGGCAGCCCAAGCTCACTGCATCTGAGAGGCTAGCCAACTCGGTCATGCCTCTAGCGGTGTCTCCTGACATGATTGAAATTATCCACTATAGAGGCGTGCCCCTGGAAGTTTGTTTCCCTGCATGTAATATTTGAATTCGTCTATAAAGCTATCTCAGAAGGCTTAGTGTGACGTCACCCATGTTATTTGCCCATAGAACCAAAGCAGTACCAAACATGGCCACCCACTGTCAAAGCTAAACCCTCGACGCTTTACCTAGGCACTGACGTCATAACTGAGATAGCTCTATACTATACTCTGTTACAGCATCAGTTGTCAGCACGCGCAAAGCTAGGTCTCTATGTAACCTAGCTTTGTGCGTGCTGACAAGAGACAATAAACTTCAGGATCTTCAGGATTTAAAATATCCGCGAGTTTTTTAGCTTGCATGGACGGACCTCTAGGCCTTAGTTTCAAATACGTGTAGTAGGCTGTAGGCAAATTCACATGATGTATTTGAAGCTAAGGAGTAGAGGTCCGTGCATTCACTCGAGCTTTTAAAAAACTCGCGGATATTTTAAATCCTGAAGATCCTGAAGTTTATTGTTTCTTGTCAGCACGTACATAGCTACGTTACATAGAGACCTAGGTTTGCGCGTGCTGACAACCAATGTTGTAACAGAGTATATACAGAATAAGCTGTCGTTCGAGATAGGGAGTTGCCTATCCTATAGCGTGAAAATAAATTTCAAGCTGGCGCGCATTCTTTATCCATGGTTAAAGTGTTTTACTGCTCTGCACGCGTCCTAACATGGATTTTCGTTCAATAGACTAATGGCACCCCATGTTATTTCCCCATAGAGCTTAATACAGTCAAAGGCAGAGGGCTGCCATTACTCTTATTGCATTTGGATATACTGCAATATGAATTTATTTAAAGATCTTGGCCCTTAGAAACGCATTTTATGACGTAATACGGTAATAATAAAATATATTTCTGATCTCAGAGCAGTAAAATGGCATACACTATCATAAATTAATCATACCATTTTTTGTCGGCACGCCACTCCGATTCCTCTGCCTTTCGGCGCATCCTGATAATTAAAGAGCAATCCCAAATGCATTATAAACCACATTAACGTACCAGACACTAATATCCAAATGAATCTTTGTTTCCATTTACGAAATAAAATGATACCGATGTATTTTCTAATCATATTATAGTTTCAGTTGCACTTTCCGAGCCCCAAACTGTCAATTTAACCCCATGCTGCGACCGAGGCTTAGCATCTAAATTCCAAAAAACTACGATTTGCGAATAATTTCCGACTGAATTAAAACTATAAATTTAAAATTGACTACCAAACATTTTAAATTATAATTAGTAATTAAAATATTATGATAATACGGGAAGAAAGCAACGTAATTAAACCATTTAAGTAATTAATTTTGACAGTTAGGCTTAGAAATTTTAGGTTAGCAGACGACACGACACTCCATCGCCAGTGCTGTAAATAAGCTCAAAATATTTAATAGTAAACTAAAATGAGAAACGCAAACGTGTGCTCGAAAATTATTTCCTTAACTTCAAATAGATTAATTGTAAAATCGGTAACGCGACAATTAGTTTAAATTATTGAATAATTATGTCCAGGGCTGGAAATAAGAAAAATTTGTTATAGGACATGTGTCCAATTTGACTGGAAAATTTATTGGACATTGTCCACTGGTGTATGCATAAATAGTGTCGCATCTTCATAGTCAAGCTATCAAAACTTCGGAAAATTTATTGGTCAAAATGTCCAGTGACCAGTCTGGGAAATAGCACACTTCCTCTGGTCCAAAACCAGTTTATTAATTGCTTGGACTAGATTTTTAATTCAAAAAGTGGGGCTTACTGGTCCTCGAGACCAGTTTATTAATTGCAAATCTATAAGAGAACAAAGCCTGGGACCAGTCCGGAGACCAGTTTATTACTTCGGACCCTACGGGGGTCACTGGTCCCAAGGACTAGTTTAAAAAATATCCTTATTTCCCAGACTGCCAGTGACCCCCTTAGTTTTTAACAAAATTATGGGACATTTTAAAATTTTATTGGGGAATGTCCAGCTCCAGTGTCCTGTGCTTATTTCCGGCCCTGATTATGTCTAAAACGCGACCGAGGCTTAGCATCTCAATTCCAAAAAACTATGATTTGCGAACAATTTCTGACTAAATTAAAACTATAAATTTAAAATTTACTACGAAACATTTTAAAATATAAATAGTAATAAAAATATATGATAATGCGGGAACAAAGCAACGTAATCAAACCATTTAAGTAATTTAATTAACTTTGACAGTTTTGGGTTAGCAGACGACACTCCATCACCAGTGCTGTAAATAAGCCCAAAATATTTAATAGTAAACTAAAATGAGAAACGTGTGCGCGAAAATTATTTCCCTAACTTCAAATAGAATAATTGTAAATCGGTAACGAGATAAATTAGTTTAAATTATTGAATAATTATGTCTAAAACGACGAAAAAGAAGCACGTAGTTAAAGAAGTGTTGGATAACTACGTTTTACCGGAAGAAAACCAACAAATCGCAGTGGTAATATTAAGCCTTGGCCCAAAATGCTGTGGTTTTTTTTTCTTTTTTTTGCTGCTTAGAAAATAGGCCAAAATGAGCAATAAATAGGTTAAATATTTTTATTTATTTACTTACTTTCGTCAGGTACTAGCTGGGAAAGGAAATAATCTGCACCAAGTTGAAACAGAAAATGGCGAAGTATTTTTAGCGAGCATGCCAACAAAATTCAGAAAAAATGTTTGGATTAAACGAGGTAATTTGGGGCTTGTTAATCAAACGATAAATTTATTTTATCTAAGCTATAATTTGTAATGATGATGATGTTTAGGAGATTACGTTATTTTGGACTCAATTGAAGAAGGAGACAAAGTTAAAGCTGAAATAACAATTATTTTATATAAGGACCAAATAAAGTATATTAAAAGCGAAGGGAAATGGTAAGAAACCACGGAGAAAAAAACCCATATGATTTTGGATATGAGGTCCTATTAAATCCTATAATTTTAGAAAAAGATCGTACAATTGTGGTAGACCCTTAGAACCTTAAATGTTTTTGGTAGACCCATAGAACCTTAAATGTTTTATAAAATCTCTTAATTTTGAAGTGAATAGTCCTATAAAATCTTATTTTGGAAAAAGAGTCCCAATAAATCCTATAATTTTGGAAAAGAGTCCTAGAAAATCCTATAATTTTGGAAAAAGAGTCCTAGAATCTAGAAAATCCTATAATTTTGGAAAAAGAGTCCTAGAAAATCCTATAATTTTGGAAAAAGAGTCCAAATAAATCCTATAATCTTGGAAAAGAGTCCTAGAAAATCCTATAATTTTGGAAAAAAGTCCTAGAAAATCCTATAATTTTGGAAAAAGTTCTAGAAAATGCTATAATTTTGGAAAAGAGTCCCAATAAATCCTATAAATTTGGAAAAGAGTCCCAATAAATCCTATAAATTTGGAAAAGAGTCCCAATAAATCCTATAAATTTAGAAAAAGAGTCCCAATAAATCCTATAATTTTGGAAAAAGAGTCCAAATATATCCTATACTTTTGGAAAAAGAGTCCAAATATATCCTATAATTTAGAAATGGTCCAATAAAATCCTATAAATTTAGAAAAGGTCTAAAAAAAATCCTATAAATATAGAAAAAGGTCCAATTAAATCCCATTAGTATAGAAAAAGGTTCTATAATTTTCTGAAAAAAAGGTCCTATAAAATCCTATAATTTTCTGAAAAGGTCCTAAAAAATCATATAATTTTCTGAAAAAAAAAATTTCCCTATAAAACCCTATTTTTCCTGCAAAAATTCTCCTAATTTGATTGGGCCCCTGAAGATACATTGAAAAATAAGGGAGTATCATATTATTTTAGGCCTAAAAGGTTTGAAGAGGCGAAAAGTATGGAAAAGAACGAAGATAAAATCTTCCCCGATTCCGACGATGATGATGACTTGTGTTGTAACATGAATCGAAACATGGCTCTCCAAGAGAGCGAATCTGATGACGAAAGTAGTACAGAGACGGAGGAGGAGTCTGACTAATGTTTATCGTACTTTTTATATTGAATTATATGGAAAAATAAAATATTCAAATGAATAATAAAGTTGCTAATATTTTAGAAGATAATTTACATCTTAATTATTTTAAATAATTATTTACACAATCATGTCATTTTTACATTCTTCAGTAAAAGAATGTACAAAAAGAACATTTCATTTTTTTAAACGATGTGTTGCGCCTGGATTTGAAATAAACCTACAAAAATGTAAAAAAAATTGCTATCATTAGTTTATATCCAGGTTTTTTCCCATATATATCCCTGAGCTTTTTAGGTTTTTTCCATCTGTTTCCCTGAGCTTCGAAGGTTTTTTTCCCATATATTTCCCTGAGCTTTTTAGATTTTTTCCCATATATTTCCCTGAGCTCTTTAGATTTTTCCCCATATATTTCCCTCCGCTTTTTCCCCATATATTTCCCTGAGCTTTTCAGGGTATTTCCCTGAGCTTTTTAGGGTATTTCCCATCTGTTTCCCTGAGCTTTTTAGGTTGTTTCCCATCTGTTTCCCTGAGCTTTTTAGGTTTTTTCCCATCTGTTTCCCTGAGCTTCAAAGTTTTTTTCCCATATATTTCCCTGAGCTTTCCAGGTTTATCCCATATATTTCCCTAAACTTTCCAGGTTTATCCCATATATTTCCCTGACCTTTCCAGAATTTTCCCGGGTTTTTTATCCCATGAGTTTCCCTGGTTTTTTCCCATATATTTCCCTGAATTTACCAGGTTTTTTCTCATATATTTCCCGGACCTTTCCAGGTTTTTTCCATATATTTTGCCATACATATCCCAGGTTTTTTTCCAAAACATTTCCCTGAGTTTTCCCCATACATTTCCCTGAGTTTTCGCCATACATTTCCCTGAGTTTTCGCCATACATTTCCCTGAGTTTTCGCCATACATTTCCCTGAGTTTTCCCCGTACATTTCCCTGAGTTTTCCCCGTACATTTCCCTGAGTTTTCCCCGTACATTTCCCTGAGTTTTCGCCATACATTTCCCTGAGTTTTCCCCATACATTTCCCTGAGTTTTCGCCATACATTTCCCTGAGTTTTCGCCATACATTTCCCTGAGTTTTCCCCATACATTTCCCTGAGTTTTCGCCATACATTTCCCTGAGTTTTCGCCATACATTTCCCTGAGTTTTCGCCATACATTTCCCTGAGTTTTCGCCATACATTTCCCTGAGTTTTCCCCGTACATTTCCCTGAGTTTTCCCCATACATTTCCCTGAGTTTTCCCCATACATTTCCCTGAGTTTTCGCCATACATTTCCCTGAGTTTTCCCCATACATTTCCCTGAGTTTTCGCCATACATTTCCCTGAGTTTTCGCCATACATTTCCCTGAGTTTTCGCCATACATTTCCCTGAGTTTTCGCCATACATTTCCCTGAGTTTTCCCCGTACATTTCCCTGAGTTTTCCCCATACATTTCCCTGAGTTTTCCCCATACATTTCCCTGAGTTTTCGCCATACATTTCCCTGAGTTTTCCCCATACATTTCCCTGAGTTTTCCCCATACATTTCCCTGAGTTTTCCCCATACATTTCCCTGAGTTTTCCCCATACATTTCCCTGAGTTTTCCCCATACATTTCCCTGAGTTTTCGCCATACATTTCCCTGAGTTTTCGCCATACATTTCCCTGAGTTTTCCCCATACATTTCCCTGAGTTTTCCCCATACATTTCCCTGAGTTTTCGCCATACATTTCCCTGAGTTTTCGCCATACATTTCCCTGAGTTTTCCCCATACATTTCCCTGAGTTTTCGCCATACATTTCCCTGAGTTTTCCCCATACATTTCCCTGAGTTTTCCCCATACATTTCCCTGAGTTTTCCCCATACATTTCCCTGAGTTTTCCCCATACATTTCCCTGAGTTTTCGCCATACATTTCCCTGAGTTTTCCCCGTACATTTCCCTGAGTTTTCCCCGTACATTTCCCTGAGTTTTCCCCGTACATTTCCCTGAGTTTTCGCCATACATTTCCCTGAGTTTTCCCCATACATTTCCCTGAGTTTTCGCCATACATTTCCCTGAGTTTTCCCCATACATTTCCCTGAGTTTTCGCCATACATTTCCCTGAGTTTTCGCCATACATTTCCCTGAGTTTTCGCCATACATTTCCCTGAGTTTTCGCCATACATTTCCCTGAGTTTTCCCCGTACATTTCCCTGAGTTTTCCCCATACATTTCCCTGAGTTTTCCCCATACATTTCCCTGAGTTTTCACCATACATTTCCCTGAGTTTTCCCCATACATTTCCCTGAGTTTTCGCCATACATTTCCCTGAGTTTTCGCCATACATTTCCCTGAGTTTTCCCCATACATTTCCCTGAGTTTTCCCCATACATTTCCCTGAGTTTTCGCCATACATTTCCCTGAGTTTTCCCCATACATTTCCCTGAGTTTTCCCCATACATTTCCCTGAGTTTTCCCCATACATTTCCCTGAGTTTTCCCCATACATTTCCCTGAGTTTTCCCCATACATTTCCCTGAGTTTTCGCCATACATTTCCCTGAGTTTTCCCCATACATTTCCCTGAGTTTTCCCCATACATTTCCCTGAGTTTTCGCCATACATTTCCCTGAGTTTTCGCCATACATTTCCCTGAGTTTTCCCCATACATTTCCCTGAGTTTTCGCCATACATTTCCCTGAGTTTTCCCCATACATTTCCCTGAGTTTTCCCCATACATTTCCCTGAGTTTTCCCCATACATTTCCCTGAGTTTTCCCCATACATTTCCCTGAGTTTTCGCCATACATTTCCCTGAGTTTTCCCCGTACATTTCCCTGAGTTTTCCCCGTACATTTCCCTGAGTTTTCCCCGTACATTTCCCTGAGTTTTCGCCATACATTTCCCTGAGTTTTCCCCATACATTTCCCTGAGTTTTCGCCATACATTTCCCTGAGTTTTCCCCATACATTTCCCTGAGTTTTCGCCATACATTTCCCTGAGTTTTCGCCATACATTTCCCTGAGTTTTCGCCATACATTTCCCTGAGTTTTCGCCATACATTTCCCTGAGTTTTCCCCGTACATTTCCCTGAGTTTTCCCCATACATTTCCCTGAGTTTTCCCCATACATTTCCCTGAGTTTTCGCCATACATTTCCCTGAGTTTTCCCCATACATTTCCCTGAGTTTTCGCCATACATTTCCCTGAGTTTTCCCCATACATTTCCCTGAGTTTTCCCCATACATTTCCCTGAGTTTTCCCCATACATTTCCCTGAGTTTTCCCCATACATTTCCCTGAGTTTTCCCCATACATTTCCCTGAGTTTTCCCCATACATTTCCCTGAGTTTTCCCCATACATTTCCCTGAGTTTTTGCCATACATTTCCCTGAGTTTTCGCCATACATTTCCCTGAGTCTTCCCTGAGTTTTCCCCATACATTTCACCAACTTTTCCAGGTTTTTCACCAGATTTTCCCCTGAGTTTTCCAAGTTTTTCCCCCATATTTTTCTGGTCAATAAGAATAAAAAGTATCTTACAGACTGGCAATTTCTCAGTTTGTCCAGTAACGACACACATAATCCCCAAATTAGCGAGCGCACCTCTGATTAATCCGCAAGTAAAAGCCATATGCTTGAAATTTGAAAGTAAAACCTATTAGTATTAGCAAGATTGTCACAAAACACAAGAATATCTTACTTTGGACGCCACTTCTAAATACTGCGTTCCGTTAGAAATAGCGCTTAAAAATCTGAACGCGTTGTCTTGCAAAACGTAAACCCCCTAGTAAAAATACATTTTTCAATTATGTTTTGTTGGATTTAATTATGTTAATTAACACTAACTTGATGATTTGTTCTTAAATTATCAATTTGTTTCTTAAACACTGCGGACCAGAATTCCTTGCAGAGAAATTTGACAGTGTCAAGTTCGTCTTTGAACCGAGGCCAGTCTTTTGTTAATCTGACGTAATATAAAAAACGACCACATTTATAGTTTAAACTACTAAAATTCAGATAATATCTAATTAACTACCTTTCAACGAATCGGTAACCGGTACAAAACCCCATATGTTCCAGTTTAGACACCGTAACTTCCTAATTTTACAAAAAAATATTAATGAACACCCATTTTTAACATTTTAAAATGTTAAGCCTTGGCCAAATTGATAAAAGTTATATAATTACCTTATCATTGTTGGCTAAACTAAAAGAAGTTGTTAATTCAATATGCAGGAGACCAAACAGCACATCTTCCGCCATTAAACTAATATTGATTAAATTATTAAAACAATTAAAATTGTTTTAAATCCGTTTGAAACTATAAAATCCCAAGAGACGTCAATTTTAATCAAGCAGACGACTTTACAACGAGTTCGGGGCAGGGTGGGAAATAAGGAATTATGATCAATGTACCTTTGAGCAGGGTAGGAAATAAGACAGGTTTACAAGTCCAAAACCAGCTTATTAATTAATAATAATAATAAAGTTTATTGACGGGTAAAAAAGAAAGCCTGAGGCTTATTGTGGCCCGACTCAGGTACAAACAAATAATAATAATAATAATAAATTAGAACGGAGCAAATGGGTTAAACAAATGAAATAATAATAAAAAAAAAACCAAATTAAATTTAAAAACAAAACAAAAACCATAAAAAAAAACAGAACAAAATAAAACAAGAAAACAAAACACAAAAAAAGCAATGACGCGACTCAATGCACGAATTTGTCCAACCGAGCCTTGAACGCATGGACGGACGAGTCCCTCTTCACCTCACTAGGAAGACCATTCCACGAGTTAATAACCCGTTGCGTGAAAAAGACACGCCGAGGCAGGGACGTACAGCGGAACTTGGAAAGAGTGGGCGCCCTCCTCCCAGTCCAGCGAACGGTAAAAAACGCGGTGGCATCCACGTCGTAGTGGCCATGGACCAATTTGAAGGTTTCCACCAAATCTTGACGCAGCCGCCTATCAGCTAGGGACATAAGGCCCAGCCGTCTGAGGCGCTCCGGATAGGGCAGAGTTCGTAGGCCAGAAACAAGTTTTGTGGCCCTGCGCTGGACCCGCTCAACATTCTCAATGTCCCTGACGAGGTGGGGAGACCATATGCTTGAACAGTAGTCAAGATGAGGGCTGATGTAAGTTCTATACAGGACGCCAAATGACCTGACGCTAAAATGCGAAAAGGAGCGCTTTAGAATGTAAAGAGCACGGGAGCCACGGGCCGCCGCCACCCTACTATGGGTATCCCCCAGCATTCCACCAGCCAACATAACCCCGAGGTCCCTCACAACAGACTGAGCCTCAATAGGCCTCGGACCAGTTTATTTATTCCAAAAATTGGGATCAGTGGTCCCAGGGACAACTTTATTAATTATGGGTTTTGGAAAAAATAGACGGTGGGACCAGTTTATAAATTCGGGGTTCCTTATTAGAATTTTTCTAGCTCAACACATTTTCAACCAATTCTACTCCTAGGTAGTTAGTACTCTTTGGCTACAACTTCCCCACAAAAATTTTGTAGTCTATTGACTATTGATCTTGTCTAGCGTCTATACTCTAGAATGAGTTTCTTGTAACTTGACAGTCTAGACCATAGCCAGTACTAGTTGTCAGTAGTCGTATTAGGCAGTAGTGTATGGTCACCAGTCTGGGAAATAGCACACTTCCTCTGGTCCAAAACCAGTTTATTAATTGCTTGGACTAGTTTTTTAATTCAAGAAGTGGGGGTTACTGGTCCTCGGGACCAGTTTATTAATTGCAAAGGCTGGGACCAGTCCGGAGACCAGTAAATGATTTCAGACACTAGGGGGTCACTGGTCCAAAGGACTAGTTTAAAAAATATCCTTATTTCCCAGCCTGGTTACAACCCTGACTGAACACGGGGTTTTTATGAATAGGCCTTTTCAAAAAGTCCCCTATACAAAATATGTAGTCGGGGGAAAAGCAGAGATGGAAGGCATTTTTCCCTCCCTAATTTCTGCGCGCGCACCTGTGAAACGTCATCTTTAAAATCGCCTATTTCACGCGCGCTCGTGTTTTTCGTTAATATTTGAAATTCAAAATTATTTACCGTGTGTAAGAATCGTTGTCCTAGGTTTTAGAAAGCAGTTAATTCAAAATTTGTTAAAGCAAATATTAAAAACCCGAAGCTCATTTTTTGGGGGATATGGACAAACTTGAATGATGTTAGAAGTAAAGAAGAATTTTGTGACGTTATCTTGGTCAGGGATCCCAACTTTGGAGGAATGGTTCAAAAATTTAAGGTCCATCGTATCGTGATGTCTTCCTGTAGTCCATATTTTCGGTAGGGAGATACTTACAAGCGGCTAAGACGGCAACCTGATCCCCTCGCTACCTTTTCCAAAATATTGAAGGTTATATTAGGTCAGGTAATGTCTTAGGTAATGGTTGGGTTGGTAAGGCATGAGTTAGATTTGGACAGTAACGGTCAATCTAGGCTCAAAGGATGGATCAAGTTGCCGTCTTCTTGGGAATTATAATACAGGGGTTGCTACTGGACACGGAAATGTCAGGGAACTATATGCAATATTTTCATCTAGGCAAAATACCGTGGAGAGGTACGACCCTGCGCAAAATCAGGTTTGAAAAATTGATCTGGTGTTACCCTTCCTACAATAACGGGTTTGTCAAAAAATACTCGTTACCCTCAGTGGTTTTTCGTTCAACCCATGTCTTGTCAACGAAGTGACGTACGCGTCCGCCTCGACCTAAAACAACAGAATATTCATAGTGGGTGGCTTCAACGGAGTCGATCGTTTGAATAGCGCGGAATACTACAATCCGAGAAGCGATACTTGGACCACGATTCTTCCCATGCATTCCGCGAGAAGCGGGGTTTCCTGTACAGTGTACCGCGGTCATCTTTACGTTATCGGCGGATGTAACGGGGTATCTTGGTTGCAATGCGGAGAGGTTTACAACGAAGTTAATGGCACTTGGGAAACAATCTCTTCAATGATTAAGCCGAGGAGTAATTTTGGCATTGAGGTATATTCAAAGCTCGCGCGTCCACTTGCGTACCCTCCCCGCTGACCAAGCTGCTAGCATTGCGGCAATGACGGTAGCTTCACCGCGGACGGACATAAACACAGGGTTCATGCGAACATGGTAAACAGGGAAAACCTGGAAATATCAGGGAAATTGGTGTAGAGGAAAAAAATCAGGGAAATATCAGGGAAATTGGTGTAGAGGAAAAAAATCAGGGAAATATCAGGGAAAATGAAAATTACTTTAAAAAATCAGGGAAAATTATTTGTTTTTTTCCAAAAAATCAGGGAAATTAAATAAAGTGAAACAATTACACTTCAGTGGGACCCATAATGTAATTTGGTGCACGAAAAAATCGATGTTAGTTGTCTCAGTGGAGAGAAATATATTTTTTTGGTGTATGGAATTCCGTATGTTGGTCCTGTCTATTATAACGTAGCAAAGAGTTGTAAAGATGTGGTGATGTAGGTGTAGTCTGGTAACCCTATTTGAAATTATAACACTCCTCCAATGTAAAAATTGTACCTGGAAATTTATCAGAAGTACTCTGGAAAACCTGGAAATATCAGGGAAATTAACTTTGGAAAATTCGTATGAACCCTGTACAAGTTTAAAGGAAGCTATCGGAGGGTTTGCATTTCCCTCCCGCGGATTTCCGAGCCCTCTTCTAGCTACGAGGGGAGTGAATAGAAAGTATCCCCCCCATGGCCACCTAGAACCAGGCTTCTCCCACAGAAAACTGAAACAAAGTTGGACGTGCAGATTCAGCGCCACAAAAGTGCAGCGTCGAAATTTGAAACGAATAGGCAGACTGGCTAGCATACCCTCCGTTGGCTCCCTTTAACCCACTCCCCCCTGGTAAGCAACTTGTGGAATATGGAGTCGTTCGTCCAAGCTGTGTCATTACTGGTCTAGAATTAGTCCTTTCGAAAGTTTTCTTTTGTAAGTCGGTTGGATTTAGTTGATTACAAAGTTGGTCAACGTTGACTATACCATAAGTTTATAAGATGGGTTCCATGAGTATGACAGTACCTATGCTTCGTAATGCTAGAGACTTACAGCTCGAGCTAGTGCGAGAATTGACACTCGGTTTTGCAGTCCATCTTCCTATTTAGTCTGTACTAAGCCTTTGGAAGCGCCTCACCAGGCATCGCTTTACGAGAATCTATGACGTTTCAATTACCTCACTTCATGACAGGCTCTCAGTAACCAGTGGCAAACTTATGCTATACTTGGATGGGCGTGTCAATAAAACAGGCGGATCTTGACTCTAGATGTTTGTCCAAGTGGCAAACAGTATTTAAAATACCATTGGTAAATTATATTAATTTGAAATAAGCGTTGACCAACGTAAGTCATTAAGGCCCATTTACACTAGACTAAAATCTTACGTTCACGTCGGCGAAGTCGCTTTGTTCGCTTCATTAGACTGTTCACACTTGTCAACGACTACGTAAAATATTCGCGGGTTTAAGGTTGAAAAAATTCAATTTCGTCGAGATGGCAGCACCTCTTTTTAGCGCCTTTTCTTTAGCAGACGGCAGACGCGCTCTAGGGCTCTACTCAGTTTGGACCAGTCTGGGAAATAGCACACTTCCTCTGGTCCAAAACCAGTTTATTAATTGCTGGGACTAGTTTTTTAATTGAAAAAGTGGGGCTTACTGGTCTTCGGGACCAGTTTATTAATTGCAAATCTATAGGAGAACAAAGGCTGGGACCAGTCGGAGACCAGTTTATTATTTCGGTAGCTAGCTAGGGGATCACTGGACCAGTTTAAAAAATATCCTTATTTCCCAGACTGATTGGAATGCGATTCGGCAATTTTAGGATTTAAATAAGATGGACAAAAACAACCTGTATTCTGACGAAAACACGGAAAATCTCAATAATGCGCGTGAGTATCCCGAATTATGGGATATTAGGAAAAATGTGTATACGAAAAACAACATAAAATATTTGGCTTGGAGAAAGATTTCGGAAGACATGGGTTTTCCAGGTAAGCTAAGCCTTTGCAGAAAGTGAACTTTAAATTGTTGTCAGTGGCTGGAGAATGGAAATATTAATTTAATCCGGCAATATTCCAAAAATAAAGGCTCTTCCCTAATTTCAAAAGCCATTTGAAGTTTTGGTATGAGATTATGAAAATCTCCGTCTGTGAATCTATCCGCGAAGACTTCTCTCACCCAAATTTGCCTATTTGATTGATTTTTCGCTCTTCTAATGAAAAAATAACTCGCTAACAAATTATTATTTTGCAAAATTAGCGCGGTAGTCTCTTCGGAGTTCATACTTGTTCGAAATAGGCCTAATTCAATGCGAACGTATTTTTCACTTTTAAAATTTCCCGCCTTAACTGAACGAGCTCCTGATTGGTTCAAAAATCAGAGTATATCCTACTCACTTTTTGGTCGTCACTGTCGTCCGCTCTCTTGTCTGAACAGGCAAAGGAACGTTCCGACCAGACTTAGAAATAAGGATAATTTTTAAACTAGTCCTTGGGACCAGTGACCCCCCTATTGTCCTAAATAATAAATTGGTCTCCGGAGTGGTCCCAGCCTTTGTTCTCATATAGATTTGCAATTAATAAACTGGTCATGAGGACCAGTAACCCCCACTTTTTGAATTAAAAAACTAGTCCAAGCAATTAATAAACTGGTTTTGGACCAGTGGACGTGTGCTATTTCTTAGTCTGGTTCCGACGCGACCGAAACGAAGTTAACGACACGACCGACGCGAACGTAAGATTTTAGTCTAGTGTAAATGGGCCTTTAGAGAAATTTAATCGACTTTCATAAGAGATCAAAACTTTCTCAAGCCAAAAGACCATTAACTCGTGGTGTCCAGGTAATGGACGATTACATCTACGTCATTGGAGGATTCAACGGAACGACCACCGTCCCTTTGGTTGAAAAGTACGACGGAAATTTAGACGAATGGACAGAGGTCAGAGATATGAACGTCAATAGGTCCGCCTTGGATGTCTTCTTGGTTCCCGTTTTGGCCAATATCAAGGACTATCTGTATCCGGCCAGGGATCAATTGGCCCAAGAAATAAGACGGGAGAAATTTAACAATTCACGCATGCGCGTCATAGAGGAGGAGGATACCTCCGACGAAGAGATGCAGATATAATTTTAACTATCGCGATTTATTATTATTTATATTTTTTTCCCGTTGATGTATTTTTGATATAAGAATTAAAATTTATTTTCAATCTCGAACGTTTTCAAAATTAAGTCTTGAAATTAAAATTGAACTCGTGAATTGGATTTGTGTACTTGGTTATCTATTCCGTTGTGGCAACAGTGATTCTATGCGTGACCTTTTAACTCAACTTGAATATATAAAATAAAGCATTTCTAGTGGGTTTCTAATTAATCTAAGTAATCATAGAAGCGACATAAGAAATTCTTCTGGTGAAGCGATGATACCTGGAGTCTGGAGATGTTGGTGGGGCTTATTACTGACGTCACAATGGTTCAAGTGTTGAGAGTTGATTAAAGTACCCGACCACATTGCGAAGCTAAAATTCCTAGTGTCGCTTCTGCATTTTTACTCGTGAAAACAAGAGCAAATTTATTAACAGTAAAGAAATGTTATACTAAAAGTTAATTATTCTTAGAAATGATATTTCAGACATTGTCGTTTATAGTAATTTTAATGGGGAGTTAAAATCATTAATTTCTTCTTTAGTTGAGTTGTAAGGTTTATTTTCGGGGGGGGGGGGGTTATCTGCCATTGGCAATACTATCAAAAGTGGATGAGCGGAAAAGTATGAATATGGCCAAAAGTGGCGAGTCATCAGGGTTTCGCCGAAGTTGACCGTTTTATTGGCGTAGCTATATTGGGCCTGTCCACTCCCATAAAATAGGTCTTGTGTTAGTTCGCGGTTACGCTGTTACCGTCGTCTGCTATTGTGTATGCTAGAACTTCCTCGATTTGTGTTTGTAGTCAGGACAGAGTAGCTGGTAATGTTTTAAAAGGTATTTGAAGGTATAATATGGATTTAAGTAAGGTTATCGAAGCAATAAAAGAGCACATAAAACTAGATACGTTTAAAACAAATCTCGGTAATTTAGCTATAGCGCGAGCAGCTTGCGTCGTGATGCGCATGATCGAGTGGGCTATGGTTAAACCAAGGAGCATAAATGTCTGAACTATTTTCAGTCGCGAGTTTGCAACTCCATCAGTCACTAGTAAACTAAATAGTTATTGGCGAAACTTTGATGTCCGCGTTTTTTAACACAGGCTCTATGGCCATTGTCATACTTTCCCTCTCATCCACATTTGGTCAAAGCAATTTTTAAACTGGTCATTTGGCCAGTGCCACCGCCTTATTTCTCACCCTGGAAATAGGAATGTATTTGAAAACTGGTCCTTTGGAGAAGTATAGGACCAGTGACCCCCTAGTGTCTAAAATAATAAACTTTTCCTGCAGCTTTGAAACTAATAAACTGGTCGTGAGGACCACTAACCGCCACTTCTCCAATGTAAAAACTGCAGGTCCATACAATTAATAAACTGCTTTTGGACACAGAAAGTGTGCTATTTTTCGGGAACTTCGGCACCAATTTAGTTCAATTTACAGAAAATAAAAAATTACTTTTGTGAGCTAATTTGTCTGGCATCACAGCAGAAGTTCTTACCCGGCTATACCGCTGTTACATAAGTACATTCACCCGAATTTGGTTGCCAAATCGGGAATCTTATCCCAGCCCTCGATATTAAAGGGGCTGTTCGGACCTTGGGACAAACGACGATCTTCCTCATAGAGCTTAACATAGCGGGTGGGTAGAAAAGGAGAGGGGGTCGGTCAGTCCCTTTAAGCTTCTACACGATATTCAGGGTTCTCAATCCCATATACCAACACAACTGTGGCACCTCCCAAAGAACACTACACTTTCTGCTCTTGGTCAATCAAGGCCTGTGCCCGTTAGTTTCGTTGGGGGCGACTTTTAAGAAACGCCACTTCTTATTTTCTCTCTATTTTACCGCGAGGTGGCATTGTGAGCTGGACCGAAACGTGCGAGAAAATGAATATTTCAAATTCCAAGCGCGCGCAAATGTACAGTTCAAATTATTTAGGTCCACTTAATAGCGCCTCAGGTGAGATAATTTGGCAACATAAATTGTCAAACGAAAAATAAAAATAGGTGCAGCGCACAGGCCTTGATTAAGGTCGAGCTAAAGCCAACTTGGGAAGGGTGGAGGGGTTTTTCATATGCCTTTAGTTTCTGCTCATTTCCAAGCAAGTGTTTCAAATAAAAAATTTCAAGACTTTACAAACCGAAAGACAACATTTCAAAGATTACAACAAAATTGTGAAAAACTTTTATTTTTGAAATTACATTAAGTTAAATGACATTAAATTTTACAGTTACTAATTCCAATATATCTTGTCTTTCCGTCGTTTAAATTGCATAAAATTTTGCATACACGCGCATTTACACCTACGCTAGTGGTTAATCGAGACACTTTTGCAAAATGTCAATTATGTAACTAATTAAGCGAATAAATTAATTTAATTAGTGACTTAATTAGTTAAATAATTGACATTTTGCAAAAGTGTCTCGATTAACCACTAGCGTAGGTGTAAGTGTATGCAAAATTTTATGCAATTTAAACGACGGAAAGACAAGATATATTGGAATTAGTAACTTTAAATTTAATGTCATTTAACTTAACGTAATTTCAAAAATAAAAGTTTTTCACAATTTTGTTGTAATCTTTGAAATGTTGTCTTTCGGTTTGTAAAGTCTTGAAATTCTTTAATTGAAACACTTGCTTGGAAATGAGCAGAAACTAAAGGCATATGAAAAACCCCTCCCCCCTTCCCAAGTTGGATTTAGCTCGACCGCAACGCCCCCAATGAAGGTTATTGTTACCCTGCTCCCTCTGCCTGTGAACAAGGGTTCACCCATATTCCACCACCATGCCGTAAAAACAAGCTGTAGCACTCTTTTTTTCATAGATCGGTTCCCATTGAACCATGAATCTATGTAACTTATATAGATTCATGGTTGAATGTTTGTTACTCAATATGGCTTCAATGGCTCAACAGATTTGGATGAAATTTGGTAGGCAGGTAGTCTATGACCTGGATTAACATATGGCATAATAAAGTTTTCAAAATTTAAATAAAAACAGTGATTTTTCATAGGATTTCGCGCACTTTCTTCTGCAGATAATTATGGAATAAAAACTAGATCATTTTATACATTTGAATAAACTCTTTATTTCATTTCAAAAATGACAGTTCATAACATCTCAAAACACTTAAAAGTTAAAAAGGATTTAAAATTTCAAAAAAAAACAACTAGGACTATTCGCAACTTCAAAATTTATATCTTTGTAAATACTTATGAAGAAAGCTATGTTATATATTTTCGATATTTAAGATTTTGTAACGTAGAATAATATGTTGAGACAAGTACCATTTTTAATCAACATTAGCGATCTGTATAATGTCAATATATCAAAACTATTTCGCTGGTTTCACAATATAAGTCAGTAAAATGTTTCGTTTTAAGCTTAGCTAGTCGAATTTTAAGGCTTTGTATATTAATATAAAATATTACTCGATTAGCATTAAGAATATACATTTACTATTCGAGTTTAAAATCCAGTATCAAACACCCTCTACGAGTTATGTATTGATAGCTCTCAGTCACTTCAAGCTGCTAAAAAATAAAAAAATAAAAATTCGTAAGTTCCTGAAGCATACAGTACAGCCCTTTTTCGTTTTGCGCACTTTAGAGCTGATGTAAAAAGATTGTTCCATCCCCTTCCGGCTGGGAGCCTTTCCTCCCCATTTTGGTGTGACCTGACGCATTTTTTATCACTCAAAATTCTCTTCTAGTTCACGTTACACCTCATACGTAATTTATTTCAAATGAGGGGACGCAAAATGTTAATCTGACCGGGGCCATCTTGTTATAATTTTGGTGGTTTAAATTGCACTGGCAATATAGTCGCCGAACTGACGTAAGAGAAACGTTTGTGACATCACGACAGTTTTTGTAGTACCAATCTATCACTGCCTACTCTACTCCATCAAGGATCGTGCATGGTACTAATTTTAGGGTTCTAAAGAACCGCCACTTCCCGCTAAGTTTGGATTTTGCGCGGTTTATCATTGCAGACGTTGCGTCATTTGGCGCGAAATCGCGCTCAAAATGCGTAAGAAACAGAGGGTGCCTCTAGCTGGAAACAGTTGCGAACTAAAATGTTATTTTTGAGAACGGAAAATAATACCACGTACGGGTCTTGATAGATAAAGAAGACTATGAATATCATGAATTAACGAATAAAACAAGATTGACACGGCCATACAGTTTTGTTCAGCCAAATAGGTCACATGCAAAACTGGAGAAAAGGGGGGAGGGAAAGGCGCCCAGCCACAACGGGACGGAACAATAGTTTTCCAGCTCTAAAAATGACAAAACTAAAAAAAAAATCGTATCTCTCAAAAGGAATTATTGTAATAAGGATAAATTCAAATTTCAACTGAACTGATTTACAATCAGATCTATATTTCTTGGGCGTGCTAACATAGGCCTAATGCTGCGTTGACGAGTTTGAAACCGTGTGAAGTGAAGATAATTCATAAACGCAACATACCTTAATTTGCGGTAATGCGCATATCATTATTAATACCGCAGTCGTGTGGTACATTTTTCTGACATCTTTTGTGCACTTTCGTACTGCAGGCTAAATAACATATTTTTAGATTAATTTCTTAAAAATCATGACAAGTTCGCGAATTGTGAGGTAAATTGACAGATTTCATTAAAAGTGCAACTTTTGTGGAACATTTATAAAATATTTCTTTCAAATATCGTGAAAATATGGAATTGCAAGTAATACATTTAACACTCCACTAAAATCCCATGAAATCAAAAGTTCTTGGAAAATTCCATAAAAATTTCACTAAAATCTCATAGCAGTGAACATTTTGAGGAAAATAAAAAAATTCAGTGTGCAAATTATGAACACACGTTTATGAGACATGTTCCAGAAGTTTGACACTACCTATATTCGTAATGCTAGAGACTTACAGCTCGAGCTAGTTCGAGAACGACAAGCGAGAATTGCAGACTACACTCGGTGGTTAATTTTGCAGGACCAAGTTCCATCTAGCTCCTATTTAGTCTGCATTACTAAGCCTTTGACAGCGCCTCACCAAGCGTCACTTTACATCGAATCTATAACCTACCTCACTCACTGCATGACAAGCTCGTTTGTAACTAGTGACAAACTTATGGAACATATCTTATGAACTTATGTATTCATTGAAATTGCACACAAATATTTGGTGTAAATTCTATTGAAACTATACATTATACATTAATTTTAAATGAATTAAAAATTAAAATTCGATATAAATATAAATCGCGTGAGGAATAAATCCTAAACAGGATGTAATCTCACCTTCACATTGTAAACCTTGACGAATGAGACCGTAAATCATGGTACCACAGTGATCGCAGAAAGTTGGCTTCACGAATTGCTGAGGCGCCAAATTATGAGGGTTTTCAGGAACCTTAAAAAAATTTAAGTGGGAAATTTGAATTAAGAAATTCCGGGACCTTAACGAACAACCGAGAAACCCCAAGTGGATAGCAATTGGCGCTACATCATTGTGAAAACAAGGACTAGGTGTCCAGCCCTACTCCATACGGAGTCTTTGGACCTTGGCGTCACGCAATATTATTTACCGGCCCACCACTCATGGATTAACTAACGCTAGGGATTGTTCACTAACCGGGTTTCCCATGTAATGTTATCGCCAACTACATGTTCCGAATTATTCCTTGATTCCCCTCTTCATTCCCCCAATTTATTGGACCAAAACGGATGTAGATATAGCGCCATCTCTAGGCAAAATAAATAGTTTTTGCCCAATTTAGGCAGTATTTCAATTTTGACGTCATAGACCACGTGATATTTGGTCCAATTTTCTTATAACTTCCTGTTAGGGATAGTAGCTGCTGCTAGGGGGCGTTTGGAACATGCATGCGTTATCTTTTTGGGGGAACGAACTATCCCTAGCGTTAGTTAATCCATGCACCACTGCTGCCTTTGGACTACCTTTTAAGTAGAAGGAAACCAAAAAACCGCTTCTAATTGTAACCTTTCCTTAGTGTTACCATGAATTTATTGGTGTTACTGTTATGAAGTTTGGTCAAATAAGACTATTAACGATTTGATGACGAAATAGGGCAAACCGCGAGCAGTCCAATAGAATAATGGCAGTACTGCGTATGCAAACGTCACACCCTTCTATCTCATAGCTCAGTGTCATCCCCTACTGGGCGCGTACAGTAGTCCCTCTTACAAGAGCGCGACCAGAGGGAGGGATACACAGTCTACACCCCCTCTCTACCGCCACTAGTCTATGGAATTGGTTATAATACTTTTGCAGCTCTTATAAGAGCGAAAAAGTAAAAAAAGGGATAAAGAGTTGAAATACGACTACAGCTGCTGAAATCTCGGCTCCTGCGACACCCTGACATGCTGGTTATCTTTCTAGACACCAATTTTAATATTTATCCTTGTCAAAGACGAGAACCAATCTGGCCTCGTGCACGAGGGCGGAGCTAAACCTGGCCTTTACCGACCTTAGGGGACCCTCTACCCTGTGACTATTGAAACATATCTAGGGGCATTTGCTTAAATTAAACCACAGCAGAGACCTGCTTATAGACAGTAGGCCTAATAATTTTAAATTTAGAATGAGATTACCTCATCAGCAATGGTGTCCTTTACACCTTGGCATTTTGACCAAACTGATTCGTGGCATCGTTTATGAACGACGCAGGCGCATTCTTTGCATTGGTATCCCTGTTTACCAATACCCCTACGAGAACAAAGAACAAAGCAGACGAAAAATATATTAATCTCTTTTTTAAACCGCCAATTTCTGTCCGGTTTCTAAATTTCTGGTACCCGGCATACATAGCTGAATATAAACAAGAAGTGATATCTAGTTTACTAGGAATAAGGTGTAAGATGCCTAAGTACTCGCGCGCCATAGTCCCAGTCCCCCTTTCAAAATACAAGGGGGGACGTAAAAGGAGGCCGGGCTATTTCGCTACACTCTCCTCAGTCGGAAAATACAAGTAATTTTCGTACTCATTCGCGTCGCGCTGACGTGCAAGTTTTCAAGAACCAATGAGATGCTGCTGGTTGTAATTTAGAGGTGGGGATTAACTCTGTCCGGACCTACGTTTGGACTGGGGATAAAGAGCTAGAAATGTGGACGCGAATTTGTACCTTCTCCCTAATAAACTAGATATCACTTCTTGATATAAATTAATTCTTATTTATGTCTTTGGGCAGAAATAGTGACCCTAGGCTCGGGCAGTTTTAGTCTTAAGTGCGTCTAGACTCGGAGAGGTATATTTTGGGGTTTCCCAACTTGTTTCTTTTAAAAATACGTATAATTCTCTTACCAAATGAATCCTCTGCATTGAGAGCAAAAAGATGGCTGTGTCAAAAGGGTAGCGACAAACTTATGTCCGTTAACTTCATGAACTTTTCGACTCATATTACCACGTCTGTTTTTAAAACTCAATCTTTCCTTCGATTGTCGCTTCTTAATCTTTGGAACTGCGTTTTCTGCAAGTTAGCAAAGGCTTAACGCAACTCTCTTATAATAATATAATTCCCAGAATGTTTTTCACTTTGAACTAAGCTCAGAGGGACTTTTATTACTCTATATAAGTGTTCTTATCAAAACGTTTTCAGATTTATCTATTCATTTTATCGCGTAGCTGTATGTTGAAAAAAACAACTTCTTAAGCACGGAATAGGATCTGAGATAAGCACGCTAGCTTTTAGATTATATTATATTATAACGAATAGGATGTAATATTGCCCAACGATAATAATGCTTGAAAGTATTGTAGCATTTAAATTTATCATTAGGTAATGTTTTTGGTTTCAAAACCCTTTTAAGTGCAACCATAAGAAAATAATATATAGCTCCCTATTATCATAATAAATTAATAGATGGCGCGAGATTTTGACGAACGAGGCTAGCGCCTACACTGGTACGAGGTAAGGAGTATCTTGTGTCTCTACGGGCGCGGCGATATTTCCCCGGCCCATCGTGCCTTTCGCGGACATCTTAGGTGGCGGCGGCGGTTTCGCCCCCTTTTACTCGTAGTACCGAAACTTCTCCCACGGGGCGTAAAAGCGTTAGCGCGCCAAATTTGGAAGCAAATGCTGTAGTATGAAAATATACTACGTTTCATACTTATAGGGAGCTATATATTATTTTCTTATGGTGCAACAATATATTAAAATTAAACAATGTTAATGTAAAGGGTCATATAACATAACATTATAACGTAAAATAACGGCCGTTTTCAAAATATAAAAGGATTTAAATATTAAAACAAATAAATGATATCTTATTACAAAATAATTAGCATTTAATTAGTTTTAAAAACGAGGCACTACTTCGCCATCCGCCATTAGTTTAGTGGCGTCTGCTAAATCGAACCTCTTACAACACCCCACTCCATCACGCTTTGCCTGCACGAGCTATAGCCAAAAGCGTGATCGAGTCGACTGTGCCCCTACCTACCTTTCCCTTACCTCTCTCAGCCTGTGAGAATAAAACCAATTCCGTTTGGATAAGTAGTTCGATTTAGCAGACGCCACTAAAGCAATGGCGGATGGCGCCGTAGTCCTTGATTGTTTTTAAGACTAATTAAATGCTACTTATTTTGTAATAAGAGATCATTTAATATTTAATTCCTTTAATATTCAGAAAAAGGCCTAATGTTATGTCACGTGATCTTTTCCTTTAAAACTACTTACTCTAAAAGAGCGAAACATGCACTAAAAATGGTAATACGCTATAAAAAAACAAAAAAAAACAAATAACTCCTCTGAATGGTTGTTAAAATGTTTACCTTTCGCAAGCAGTTCAATAACAACGTGAATTTTCCCAGTCTGTTCAGGATTAGTAGGGCTAAGATCAATCTGTTCAAATAAAATAACACAGAATGATCAAATCACGATTAAAATTCTTAATTATCAGGTATCCGGATTCCGGATCTAATTCAAATTTGGTTTATTCTTATCTATAATCAAACAATCACTCAACAAAATGAGTCAAATCCGGTATTGCACCATAAACCTAACGCAAAGTGGTGCAATATTTGAACCTTGAAAAGTACTACTATCAAAATAATAAACAATCACGTGAAAATACCGAAAATGCTCCGATATATTAGTGTTTACGTCTGGATTAATGGGAACCAACTCCTTGACTGTAATCGTCTATATGGAGTGATAACATGCAATGCCAACTCTCTATTTTTACCTCTCCCAGTGAAGAATGTGTCACGGAGAGGATCTGTTACGGAAGTTTGTGTCTGTCTGGCTGTCTGTGCCTGCACGTTATACCCCAGCGGATCGCGTTCGCCATTTGTGAAACGCTTTCACAGTTCACGGAAATTTCGAAAATTGTACTTCAAGGTGTTAATCCACTGTTTTACTTATCACCATTCCTTCATCTGCCAAGCTGTACTTATTGGCTTAAAGGAGGCATCGGCGGTTGGGTAAAAATTATTTGAAATACGTCACAGGCACCACGTGACGCCAAGATCCAAAGACAACATGTGGAGTGGGACTGGACACGTAGTCCTTGTTTTCGCGAGATTATAGCGCCAATTCCCCAAAGAGACGAAGAAGTAGTTTTTGAAATAAACCAAATTAAGTTGCTTTGAACCACCGTAACCACGCCTCTCCTTGGTCACGTGCCTGTGACGTATTTAAAATAATGTTTACTCAATTTGTTATGTTTTTGTTTTTTTTGGGCAAGATATGATGAGACATTAACGGTTCAGTGAGAGCCGAAAGTTAAATACGCCTTAAAATGAATAGTTTAAGTACCGAAGAGGGTATAAAGTGATATCTAGGTTAATAAGTTTGTAGGTAGTCCTGCTCTCCACTCGGAGAGGTAATATTTTGGTTTTTCCAACTTGTTACACTCCTAATGTAGCGGTGCTACGCGTACATTAGACTTTACCAGACAGCCTTATCTTTTTAACAACACTTCGTAAATAATCCTGTTCACCCACGCAGAAGCAACAGAAGGCTTATAACAAGGGTCTTGCGCAAGTTTATAACATAAATTAATTTTTAATAATCTACGTTAATTAACACTAATTGTTGGCAACTATGAGAAAATCATGTATAACATTATAACCATAAGTATGATTCTAACTCTCAGCTTTTGTTCATTTTATCATAAATAACCTAATCACCTTAAGTATGACTGTAACCAAATGTGGATGAGAGGGAAAGTATGACATAGGCCATAGAGTCTGTGTTAAAAAACGCGGACATCAAAGTTTCGCCAATAACTATTTAGTCTACTAGTGACTGATGGACTTGCAAACTCGCGACTGAAAGTAGTTCACACATTTATGCTCCTTGGTTTAACCACAGCCCACTTGATCACGCGCATCATGACGCAAGCTGCTCGCGCTATAGCTAAATTACCGAGATTTGTTTTAAACGTATCTAGTTTTATGTGCTCTTCTATTGCTTCGATGACCTTACTAAAATCCATATTATACCTTCAAATACCTTTTAAAACATTACCAGCTACTCTGTCCTGAGACTTCTGACTACAAACACAAATCGAGGAAGTTCTAGCATACACAATAGCAGACGACGGTAACCGCGTAACCGCGAATTAACACAACTTACACAAGACCTATTTTAAGGGAGTGAACAGGCCCAGTATAGCTACGCCAATAAAACGGTCAACTATACGGCGAAACTCTGATGACTCGCGACTTTTGGACATTTTCATACTTTTCCCCTCATCCACTTTTGCTGTAACTATTATTTGTATGATAAGTTTAAACCTTATATCAAGGTCCCCCATCAACATTGATCACTAAGGATCAATGTTTCGTGTTAATTTCTGTCTTACGCAGTTTTAAAAAAATGTCGGCTCATGCGGCGCCCCTAACCATAGCCCACTCGATCCCCGCTCCCGGAAGCTGCGCAGCTGCTATAGCGCGAGCAGCTTGCGTCGTGATGCGCATGATCGAGTGGGCTATGCCCTAACATTCTGGCTAATCTTCTGACACAAATTTTATCATTGTCAAAGGCAGGAACCAATCAGAATTCACCCATACACAAGGGCAGAGCTAAAACTCCCTACTGATAAGCTTAACTGGCCCTTAGGGACCGTCCATAAACTACGTCACGCAAAAAATGGCATTTTCTGACCCACCCGTCCCCCCAGATCACGCTTTGTCACGTTTTCTAAGACCCCTCCCCTGAAAACCATGTCACATTTCTTTAACCCCCCCCCCCCCAACGGACTATGATTTGTCTTAATTCGCCTTATGTTTAATCAGCGCCACCTAAGGTGTAGCGGCGACTTTGGGAACTTGAAAAAATCGCGACCAATCAGAGGACGCTGTTTGTCCGACTATTTTTTTTATTGGGGATATTTGGAGAAAAAAATGTTTAGACGAGTGTGATGTAGATTTTAACCATTTTCGGCAACTAAAACGGCTGATTCTCGTTAAAACGGTTAGAAAACTGGCAAATCGTGTTATTCTCGAAGATATATAAGCGTTTAAAACAAGTAAGACAACTTTTTATTCGTTTTATACCCGTTAAATCCATCAAATCGCGTTAAGCCTTGGCTATTTCTTGCAGCATTTTCCATTGATTGACGTCGTTTTCACTGTCCAAGATTTACTTTTCGAGAAATTTAACATTTTCTGTGAATTTACTTAGATCGAACTGTTTTGTTTTTGCGTTAAATACGTCCTAAGCTTCATATTGTTCATAAAATCTTCATGATGGCTTTGCCAAAACGAAAGCTGGCTGACGTTGTGTCAGCGAAAGTGAAGAAAAAACCGTGTGCGTTTACAACTGCAAGTACTTTGGGAGATGATTCTCCTAGGTTGTATTGCCTGTGCCAGCAACCAAAAGACAACTCCAAAAAGATGGTGCAATGCTCATTGTGCGTAGAATGGTACCATCTAACTTGCGTGAATTTGGATGAAGACAGCCTGGACTTAATAGATGATTATATGTGTAAAGCATGCATCGACGTAATGGTTGTAAACCCAAACATGTCAAAAGAAGGTGAATGAAGTTGCTGATATTCATTATGGCCACCAGCCTTTTTGAAAATAAACCAAATTTGTTATTTCATAAAAAGGACTCCTTCGTTTACAAGGAAGAGTTACCCCAAAGGAAGGATGGGGTGAAAACGTATTTCTAACAGATTTGTCAGATGGGATTGCCGAAAGTCACTCAAAGACAAAGCGTGAGAAACAGGAAGGATTCATGCTTTTTAGGGAGGAGAAGATTTTAGGTATTCAAAGCAACAGAAAAGGTATGTCACATTATGACATTTTGATTGATTGAGATTAATTAGAGTTGAACCGGTGCTCTAGGAAATGTCATTTTCATAAGAGCTACATGTGACGCGGATAGAAGACCCAAAACCTACAACATGTTTGCCTGTTTCAATATCGCCAAAGAACCAAATCAATTAAAATGGATATCATGCTCTTGCCCTGCGGGAAATGACGGTGATTGTAAACATTCGATAGCACTTTTATATCAACTCATTGACATCGTAAGAATAAAAGCTGAAACCTTGCCGCTACGTGGGACGTGCACCAGCAGGCTTCAAATGTGGCATGTCAAGAAACCAAAAACAGACGAGCCGTTTCTTCTTAGTGATTTGGAAATTGTTAAACACGACCCAGCCAAACCAAGGAAAGCTCTTTTAGGGTGCGCGGTTCGTACGTTTAATGTGTTGCCACCGGGGTCTCAACCGATATCTAAAGAAAAATTGGAAAATTTCGTTAAACTCTTTGACAAAATGGACATAAGTATGCCAGTCATCGGTACAATAAAATCGAACGAGTGTATTCCAGTCCAACCTAAAATACACCAAAATACATTTTTGATCGACAAGTTGTGGGAATGGGTAGCTAAAACTCCAACGAGGGAAAGGAATGAAAATTTTCTGAACATTTCTGATAATGAAATTAAGGTATTGAAAAGTATCCAAGTAGATTTAGCTGGATCAAAATATACTGAGGTTAAAACTCGCTTACAAAGCCGCTCACATTATTGGCATAAGCAGAGGAGTCATCGGCTCACGGCATCCATGTTTGGAACTTTTGTAAAAATGCGAGATGAGACTGATCCAGTAAAAACATTTCAACAAAAGAGGAATTTTGTTACAGCGAAATCATTGGATCATGGGTTGAAATACGAGCCGGCAGCTTTCTCGTTATTCACACAGAACATCAAGACCCAAAGCCACACTTCTGTTGGATTAATTGTCAACCCGCAGTTTTGTTTTCTCGGAGCTAGCCCTGATCGCCTTGTATTGATTGAAGATCAACTATACCTAGTAGAAATAAAGTGCCCGTACGCTATTTTTAAGAATAAGGAAACTATTAGGACAAAAGCTGCCTCTGGTAATTTTTATCTCTTTGTGGATGAAGAAACTGAAGAACTTGAGCTTAAGAAAAATTCGGATGTGTACCATCAAATTCAGGGACAGCTTCTAGTTTGCAATATGCCTGTGTGTTTTTTGGTGGTATTTGTACCACCTGGTGACATTGAAATTTTGATGATAATGAAAAATAACAATTTCACCAACGGCAGCTTACTTCCCAAACTTTCTACTAAATATTACATGCATCTCTTACCATCCTTTGCCAAGGAAATGTTTGAAAAACCAACTGAGTAAGAACGTAACTGAAAATTTGGTGTATCATCCTAACCATTTGTTTTAAAAAATAAAATCTTTATGTCTAAATGATAACGGCAGTAGGCAATGGGACCTGCCAAAACAAAACTCCCAATGAGTAACGAAACTAACGATGTGGTGTTTCTCGTGTCACATCTTTTTGTAAGCCTTACGAATGAGCCCGTTTTTATTAAAACCTCTCCAAAAACATAATAATAATAATAATAATAATAATAAAAAGCTTTTATTAGGATATACCTTTAAGTCTGAACTTATTTACAAAGGTGTCCTGTAGTTTAAATTATTTTACACTTCATTATGTATATTCATTTAAAATTATTTTACACTCCAATATTTATAATCATTTAAAATTATTTTTCACTTTAGAAATTTTAAAATTAATTATCTTTAAACCATATCTTGTTTTATGTATTGGTTAAGCCTGTTTTTAAAAACATTTATAGACTTTTCTGTTTTGATGTCCATCGGTAGATAGCACAATCTACTTTTAATCCAATTTTTGAACCAGCTTACCGGTGAAATTTGACAAATGGCAACATACTACATATATTTTCTCGAGCATAGGTGTTAAAGTCAATGGAATTTCTCCTTTCAAAATTTTAAATTCTTTAACCCGACCAATAGCTCTTTCTATGTGTATTCTGGCAAAAGCAATCTTGCGTGTTTCGGAGAGTTGTGATGCGGTGAACTGGTCACGACCTTGAAGAAATTCAGGAATGTATAGCTTCAGTTTCTTCAAAGCAAGTTCTTTAGCGATATCAAAACCCCGGTCAGCCATGATACCGTCACCTTCTTCCAACATGTCCAAAAGGCCACAATGAAGAATAAGTTTTTTATCAGATGTTCTTCCACAGTATAGGTTTGAACAATAAGTTAAGTGTCCTGATCCAGCCATTCCAACAAGCGCTTTGACCGTGTTGCAATGCTTATAAGCGCTGAAGGTTTCTCGTTGAGCTTCTGACGCAGATGGTTTTTCAAGTTTAAACTCTGTACAGTCTACGATGATCCGTAAATCTGGATAACGTTTTTTTATTTTGGCCGAGGTCAACTCGAGAGCCCTTTCCAATGAAGCAAAAACTGGTAGGTGAAGGCAACGTTCGTAAAGAAACAACACCCACGTGTTAATTATTCGTGAAACATGCCCTTGCGACAAATTATACAGATCAGCTAAAAACTGTTCCTGGGTTCCCAATCTTAATCGAACCAGTGTCAAGAAAAACTCCTCTATTGGGTTTAATTTTCTAGGACGGCCGGGCTTGACAACTTCATGAAAGTCTTTATCGGTGTTATCTCTTATTTGGTTCGTTTCCTGACCAACATAGTTTAATTTTGCGCATTCTGGTAACAGAAGTTGATAAAACGCCCAAAAAACTTCATATGAAGGGAAGCCTGTATAAAATCTAATAGCAGTATCATTGCTAACAAATCTAGTCACAGTAAATTTTTCTTTGGCACGCAAGGATAGTAATTCTAATTGTTTTCTCACAAGTTGTACTTTGCCAGGGGTATTAGGAGTGTATGTAGATTTCAAAGAAATTCCGCTGCTAGGTAACGACAAAGATTGGCTTGACTGCACCGAGGCAATACTGCTTCTCTGAGACTCAGATTCGAGCTCATCAGCATCGTGAAGGCATATAATATTAGGTAATGGGTTTTCTGGGTCGGGATCTTGCAACTCCACCTTCTTAATATCACCGCCATTTGATTCCTCAAGCTCTTCCAGATCAAAAGACAAAGCTCCCATTTCTTCCAAAATTTCAGTTCTTTGTTCAGGGCTCAAACGACAGAAAGGCTGTTTCGGAACGTGTTCATCAGTTTCAACCATTACGTTAGTATTCCGAAATACAGACGGACACGACTGAGGTTTTAAGCGTTTAGGCTTTGGTTTAGCGGTGGGGAAATAATCTGATTCTATGAAATGTTTCGAACAAACTCGGGCGCTATACAGGTCGGTGGGCAACGGTCCTAGTGCGTTAGTTATGGCATCAATCCATTTTTGTTTCATTGTGGCGTCTTTTGGGAAAAAATGGTAAGAAAGGGATTTCAAACTGTTGTTGCAGCATTTTAAGAAACAACGGTTCTTTGATGCCATGTTTCTTTAAGTAAAATGTTAAATTTCTCGAAAAGTAAATCTTGGACAGTGAAAACGACGTCAATCAATGGAAAATGCTGCAAGAAATAGCCAAGGCTTAACGCGATTTGATGGATTTAACGGGTATAAAACGAATAAAAAGTTGTCTTACTTGTTTTAAACGCTTATATATCTTCGAGAATAACACGATTTGCCAGTTTTCTAACCGTTTTAACGAGAATCAGCCGTTTTAGTTGCCGAAAATGGTTAAAATCTACATCACACTCGTCTAAACATTTTTTTCTCCAAATATCCCCAATAAAAAAAATAGTCGGACAAACAGCGTCCTCTGATTGGTCGCGATTTTTTCAAGTTCCCAAAGTCGCCGCTACACCTTAGGTGGCGCTGATTAAACATAAGGCGAATTTACCAATTTATTTTGATTAATTTAAAAAGAGATTCTTCCTTCTTTTCCACTCAGAAATTTTTTGCTCGACTTGAAAGTTAAAGTTCATTTCCGTTTGAAGCTTTTACGATTATCGTTTGCCTGATGCCTCTGATTGAGCTTTAGAACTTTATTGTCTGGATGCGCTTTTTTATAACCTTCCCAAATATTTCCATAAAGCTTAGTTAAAGGGGCACACTTAATAGTTTTCGACATTGTCACTTGAAAACCTTAGGCTAATCGAGCTTGGGATTCAGATTTTAAAAATGTGCGAAAGAAACGAAACCATTTAAATCGGATGGAGGATCCGATTCATCCTTGCTAATGCTAGTGGCGAATAATCAGTGACATTTGAGAATTTAAGCTGACATTACATTTAGCAGTCCGTATGCGTACGTGTAGCTAGTTCTGCAGTGAACGGGTCTCTTTATTTTAAATGCGCTGTTTAAATTGGCTACACGTACGAGTAAGTATGTGATCATAGCTTACAGTTTCTACTATTTAAGCGATGATGGTATAAAATTTTGTTAAATTATTGTAGAGGTCGTTCTCACGGTGGACTTTGAAACATTGTGTTTTTCTTCTATAACAAAAGGGTCAATCGACCTCTTACTGACTTCGTAATAAAATTAATTTTAAATGTGACGTCACGCATCGAAGGACCCCTCCCTCCCCCCTCGTCACGGACCGTCACAAACTTACAAACCCCCTCCCCCCCATAAGAGTGTGACGTAGTTTATGGACGGTCCCTTAACCCATTAAGTCGACTACGGGAACATTTGTCGGCATTTCTTTAAACTTAACCAAAGCCAAGACTACCTTTAAAAGGGGTACTGAACAGAGTTAATTTAACGCGATTAAAAAATGGTTGTCTGGACATTTCAGTCCCCTTTAAGCGGGAATAAGTACTAATTGGTGCTGTTTTATAGATTAAAATGGGAACCAATAAGATCCATAGCAATTAGACTAGATTGCAGGATTGCCAGATTAAATTTTCAGAATTATCAATTCTCAGACCGCGAAAATTATCCTATAGAGTAAAGGCAGCCCGGTACCTTCGACTGTATTAAGCTCTATGGGGAAATAACATGGGGTGCCATTAGTCTATTCTTTGGACTTTGGTTTTATGAACCATTAGGGGCCCCTGATTAGTTAGATTTTTTACTAAATTCGAAATGATCATTCAATTATCCTACCCTTTTACCCTACCAGGGATTGATTTAATTTTAGGAGCAGGAATGGAGAACGGAACGTTTAGTATTTACTTCAGTCCGACTCATAGACCACCCAGTATAGAGCCCCTCCCTCCATGCAACACGTAACGAAAAGTTTAAATTATCTTATTGGCTAACTTAAACTACGTTTTGATGACGTTGCTGACGGGGACCGCGGCGAAAATTACGTAATTTACCTCTGTCGCTATGACCCGCCTGTCGTTTCATACCCCCCCCCCCCCCGTACAGGGGAAGGGGGATCCGGGACTTTGACGCACGCCCAGATTACTCAGTTCTCCATTCCTACTTCTAAAATTAAATCTATCCCAAAATTGATTACTTACCCATAAATCACTTGCTGACTTGGCGATTTCAACAAAAGATACAATTCCATCAGCAACAAAGTTATCAGGCGAAGTCGTTGAGTCGTTAAAAATCGTGAAACGTAAATTCTGCGCGTTCTTTACTTCGGTTATAAAACATTCGACCCATACGGGTTTGCTTGTATTTTGTTTGGTCAAAGTGCGATGCACATTAGTGTCGTCTACATCGACGGACACGTAAAGGTTCGTGTATTCCGTCGGTAGATTCTTCGCCTCACATATCTTAACTTTCAACATTCCAGTGTACTTGAGGCTTTCCATTTTTAGTTTAGAGTTCTTCTTGCCGCACCCGAACGAATTTTAGGATAAATTAAGCTGTTTATTCAAGTTCAGACCGTTTTTAAAGGCCTACAGCCATCTGCGCGATATCCGGAATCCGGGTATAGACAGACAACATAATATTGCGCAATCAAGGAAACTGTCAGGTGGTGGGCTGTGGCCATAATAATAACAAACTGCGTGTTTAAGATCCGCCCTCAATTTGCCAGAATAAAGTTTAATAAACAGGGATGGAAAATTCAGTCGGACTGACGTCGGCGAAATGTTTTCGGATCTATGAACATTTTTGCAGATGTACGAGGTTACCTCCCAGCCTGGGAAATAAGGATATTTTTTAAACTAGTCCTTGGGACCAGTGACCTCCCTAGTATCCTAAATAATAAACTGGTCTCCGGAGTGGTCCCAGCCTTTGTTCTCCTATAGATTTGCAATTAATAAACTGGTCCCGAGGACCAATAACACCCACTTCTTGAATTTAAAAACTAGTCCAAGCAATTAATAAACTGGTTTTGGACCAGAGGAAGTGTGCTATAATTTCCCCAGACTGTTACCTCCCATTTTTTAAATGTTAGGAGTTTTTGGTAAGCGCCATCTAGTGAGCGAACTCTATACTTTGATTTTATTCCGTATTTTAAAAATGGTCGCGGACAACAACAATCTTTATGACACAGACTTAACCCTTTGTCAGGTCCCGAATGAAGTTTTGCAAACCCGCGATCTCCATTCCCTTAAATCCCTATCACTACTTTTACATCCAACATGCACGAACCAATACTGAAGGACGGATGGCAGAGGGATAAAGTTGAAAAATACTTGTTAATTCGCCTTCTAGCGGCAGATAGTAGCAAACCGGATAGTGGGGGGGGGGGGCTTATGGGAGAATCAACGTTCTAAAGAGGGAATCTTCTTACGTCTTATTTTGTCTAGATGGCGCCTTGGATGAAGAATAGTGTAACTATTCTTCATCCAAGATGGCGCTAGCTTTTTCCGGGATTTGACTCGGAATTTTTCATAACACCCCCCCCCCTCCATTTTGGGCTGAAAAGGGGAAAAAAGCTTAACATTGATTATTTATTTATTTATTGAAATGAATGATTGCCCGCAAAGTCAACAATGTGACGTGTAAATGGGCATTGTACTGTATGTTACAATTGACATAGTTACAATTGTCAAGGAGAAAAGAAAAATGGGTGTAAATATAAAAATAAGAAATAATAATAATAATTAAGATAAGGAAATAATGGTACAATAATAAGTTTGTCAATAGACCAGTAAGCCCCGGATTTTGAATACAAAACTCTGCTATTTCCAAGACTGGTCACTATCATCCTAAATTGATTTCAGTTCAGCTTAACATACTGCGTTAACACTGAACCAACTCCGATTCCCCTTCCTCCGAATCGGGAGGTACTAATTTGCAGGACGTGTTTTTGCAAACGTTTTTTTACAAACTCGCAGAAACTTCGAGTACCGTACCCGTCGAAAAGTTTGCAATTTCATACCCTAATTTGCAGGACCATATTTACAAACTTGCAGAACTTTTTGTTTGAAATTCTACACTCTAATTTGCAGGACCCTTTTTTACAAACTTGCATAACCGTCATCCAAAAAGGTAAATAAGTTTGTTATCTTTAATTTTCTTTAATTAAAAATAAATCAATGAAAATATAGGCCTTTAACAACGGAAGTTACCGAAATATTTCATTAGAATACCTCTTGGATGATAAATTTGAAACTCTTAAATGTTTGCTTTGAGTTTTGAGACGAGGTTTCTTATATTACTTCTGTTATTATAGATTGACCCTTAACCCATAGTCGTAGTCTGCTACTAATAAAATTATGGTCTTCTACTGTTGATGATTGAGGATTTTAAATTAAACAGAGTTGGGATACTTTCCTTTGAACTAACTTGGTGATTGTATGTTCGGATCAGTTTATAAAATTAGATAAGAATTATAACTTACCATTAATTATTTTTTGGTAGTTTTTTATGCGAAAACCTCTTGCAGAACCTTGAATATTTTTTGCAAACTTTTTCAAAATCCTTTTTTTTTTCAAGGGAAACGGTACTGATCTCTTCATAAAATGAAATTAAGAATTAATTATAACTTTAATTTTTTTGGTATTTTTTTATGCCGAAAAACTCTTGCAGAACCTTGAATATTTTTTGCAAACTTTTTCAAAATCCTTTTTTTTTTCAAGGGAAACGGTACTGATCTCTTCATAAAATGAAATTAAGAATTAATTATAACTTTAATTTTTTTGGTATTTTTTTATGCCGAAAAACTCTTGCAGAACCTTGAATATTTTTTGCAAACTTTTACAAAAACCGGTTTTTTTCAAGGAAAACGGTACGGATCAGTTCATAAAATTAAATAAGAATTAATTCTTACCATTATTTATTTAATTTTTTTCATGGAAATATAAGATATTTTTTGGGAGAATATACCACTGGAAAATTTTATTTGCTAAACTTTTGTTTCAATTTTTGGCAAAAGTTCCTCTTTTTCGCAAATATTTGTAATAATTTTGCACAATGTTTTCGCAAAAATACTTTCGCAAAGTTTTTACAAAATTCTTTTTGCCAATATGTTTTTGCAAATTTCTTACGTGAACGTTTCTGCAAATATATTTTTGCAATTTTGTAATGAAATTTGTGAAATATTTTTGCAAAAAGTTTTCGAAAATAAATTTTTGCAATTGGATTTGTTTGCAAAAATCGTTTCGCAAAAAATATATTTATTCGCAAAATTTTTTTTGCAAATATTCAAGGTTCTGCAAGAGGTTTTCGGCATAACAAACTGATCAGAACATACACTCACCCAAGTTAGTTCAAAGGAAAGTATCCTAACATTGTTTAATTTAAAATCCTCAAGCATCAACAGTAGAAGACCATAATTTTATTAGTAGCAGACCACGACTATGGGTTAAGGGTCAATCTATAATATTTAGTCTCAAAACTCAAAGCAAACATTTAAGAGTTTCAAATTAATCATCCAAGAGTATTCTAATGGAATGTTTCGGTAACTTCCGTTGTTAAAGGATTATATTTTCATTGATTTATTTTTAATTAAAGAAAATTAAAGATAACAAACTTATTTACCTTTTTGGATGACGGTTATGCAAGTTTGTAAAAAAGGGTCCTGCAAATTAGAGTGTAGAATTTCAAACAAAAAGTTCTGCAAGTTTGTAAAAACGGTCCTGCAAATTAGAGTATGAAATTGCAAAAACTTTTCGATGGGTACGGAAGTAACGGTTCTCGAAGGTTCTGCAAGTTTGTAAAAAAAGGTTTGCAAATAAAAGTCTTGCCAATTAGTACCTCCCTCTGAATCCTCTTGTACCGACGCCATTCTGGTAGAATTAGGCTGGAGCTCGACGGTTTTGGGTTTAACGTGCAGTGTAACCAGTTTTTATTAATAAAATGGTTAGAATGTGTTGTTTGAGGAGTTGTAGAAGCTCATGTAAAACAAAAAACTTGCGCTTCTTTCGCATTCCGGCCATTTTAAAAAATCAGGGCGAAGCAACGTACGAATTATCCGCCAAGAGACGTAATCTTTGGTTAAAAACGTTGGGCCTTGGCGCTGAGTCCATAAAAGGACATACTAGAATATGTTCAAAGCATTTTGTCTCCGGTAAGTAGTAATAGGGACTTGGCAGTACTACGTCATGCAACGTCAAGCTACCTTCCACTAGTGCTAAAAAACATACCAGGAGGAGAGGGCTTATGTAGCTTTCATTCTGTTAAAAAAACATACCATAATGGCGCTGGGGGCGGAGTTAAGCCCGAATTGCCATGTCCCTATTGGTTGTATGATAATACCAATTTCGAGCAATAGGGACTTGGCAGTACTACGTAATGCAACGTCAGGCTACCTTCCACTAGTGCTAAAAAACATACCAGGAGTAGGGGGCTTATGTAGCTTTCATTCTGTTAAAAAAAACATACCAACATACCATAATGGCGCTGGGGGCGGAGTTAAGCCCGAATTGCCAAGTCCCTATTGGTTGTATGATAATACCAATTTCGAGCTATAGGGACTTGGCAGTACTACGTCATGCAACGTCAGGCTACCTTCCACTAGTGTTAAAAAACATACCAGGAGGAGGGGGCTTATGTAGCTTTCATTCTGTTAAAAAAACATACCAACATACCATAATGGCGCTGGGGGCGGAGTTAAGCCCGTATTGCCAAGTCCCTATATTTTAGGCCACTATAAGTTACGTATTAAAATTTATTTGATAGGTTCTCCATCAACACTGTTTGACCAAACTCACCCAGATTGGTTGCCAACCCCAGACTTAACCAGAAAAGCAACGTTAGCCTCCGTAAAAAAGGCTTTTAAAAGGTACAACAGGAGGAAAAATCGTTTGGGTTTGAAACAAGGCAACAATGTGACGACTGTTCATAATGAAGAAATAGAGTCTACTAATACTGTTTTTGTAAATGAAGAAACTGTGGCTGTTAGGCCTAATGATAATGGAAATATGGTGCCTTGCGATAGCATTTTAGTGGTAAACCTTGGTAAGATAAGTTACTCCATACCAGGAGTGTGCGAGTACTCGTTAAGTTCGAGTATCGAGCCGAGTACTCACATTGAGATACTCGAGACAGATTCGAGTAGCTTTTTAACATCTTAAATACTCTGACAAATACTCGAATCCGAGGCTTACAACTATAGCAGACGATGAGTTCATGAGCAACTATTTTGAAAATCACCTGTTCAATGTTTAATTGATCACTAACAATCTTTTTGAACTAGTTAGATATTAGATAATTGAACATCTTCATTATTTTCAAGAAATCTACAAAATTGCTACTTGACAAGTCAATATTTGAGACTCGATAACAGGGTGGGAAATAAGGATTTTTTTTAAACTGGACATTGGGCCAGCGACCCCTCTGGCCTGGAATAAATAAACTGGTCCATGACCAGTCTGGGAAATAAGGATATTTTTTAAACTAGTCCTTGGGACCAGTGACCCCCTAGTGTCCGAAATAATAAAGTGGTCTCCGGACTGGTCCCAGCCTTTGTTCTCCTATAGACTTGCAATTAATAAACTGGTCCCGAGGACCAGTAACCCCCACTTCTTGAATTAAAAAACTAGTCCAAGCAATTAATAAACTGGTTTTGGACCAGAGGAAGTGTGCTATTTCCCAGACTGTCCATGACCACTGACCAGGGCGCGTCGTCTGCTAAATTGAAGAAGTGGATAATTAAAATAGTTGAGATAATGTCTGGACTCTGGTTACCCTTGAATTTTCTTAGTGGTCCTGGACCACTGACCCCCTCCGATTTAATTTTTAAACTGGTCATTTGCCCTGTGCCACCGCCTTATTTCCCACGCTGCTCGATAATTACTCGAAATAACCAAAATTTTACCTATCTAAATACTCGATACTCGAAAGTATTTTTGGGACTCGGCTCGATAAGAAATTAGTTCTGATACTCGGATTCGGCTCGAAACCGAAAAAACGGAACTCGCACACCACTGCTCCATACTGTTTTTTGCCGTTATATATTACTAGCTTATTTTGTAACTCTTTGGTATTTCGTGATTTTTAGACTCCGCATCTGAAGCTGATGATGCATCGTTAGAAGAGATACGCTCCGAAGCTCAAATTGAACCAGCGATGGGAAATGTTAGCCAGCAATCGCGGGTTGCGTGTGATATTAGCGCCTTAAATTTTTCTATCGATAAATCTACCCAGACGGAATTGAATGTAATGGACCGTAGCACCCAGTTTTGCACGAACGTTGCTGACAATGGAGCGCGGGCTGTAAAATATACTGTTGATTCTAGTGCGCAAGCTGTAGTTCACTGTGAAAGTTCTAGTACGCAGACACAAGAACAATTGAAATGTTTTCAGTTAGAAAAAGTCAATAAAGCTAACAACGCTCTGACGAATTCCGTCAGGTGAAGCACCAAGGTGTGGATAACGAAGTTTCAGAATTAATCCACTAGATTTCAAGCATGAATGCATTACCTTAAATTTCAAAAAACTGATTAGGAATATTCAATATTTCACCCCATTTTTGTTTCCAATAAATTCAAATGAACTTTTCTCTCTGGTGTAAGGGTCTTCAGCGTTGATGAAAGCAATTTTTTCCTTATCACTTTTTAACGTTTCAAAATACTCCGTTCCTATCACCTAGCCTTCTCAGCCATTTCAAACTCCTGCTATGCTACATTCCACCAAAATGGCGGCCAAAACCGTTGACAACCAAATTTTAAAAAGTATATAAAATGCGAAAAACTGCCACGAGATGGCGCTTGTATAACCCCCTACAGAGCCATTTCAATTCGGGGGGGGGGGGGAAAGGACTCAAAGGAAAGCTTTTGAGGCGGGGTTTCGCCAGTCCTCGCCCAGGCGCCATATTGTGCGGGAAATTTAGCATAGAGTTCTTCAGGGGCCCGCACGGAGGGAGGGTGAAAACCGGGTCCGTTTATTAGCAGGCCCAACTGTAACGTTTCCCCCCCTTCAACTGATATAGCTCTATATGACGTACCCAAGTGAGACCACACCCTCATAGTCCGTTCTCTATGGCAGCACCCCTGGAATTTGCCTGGTAAACGACGTATACAATTGCAATCATAAGTTGATAAGGGCTGCGTTCAGTAACCGGCATCAAAAACATCGATGACTAAAAGATGACATCGATGTCTTACTGAACGGGTTTTCGCGTCTTTGGGCCTGACGTCATGATGCTCATCGGATGCCCATCAGAAAAGTCAGCTGTGAGAGGAGGTTTTTTTGATGAGCATCGGATTCATGACGTAAATTTCGTCATTTTGCGCCGCGATAAAAAATGGGGTGAATTACATCCATTCTCCACCAATTTTAAATAATGAAGAATTGACAAATATTATCCTTGTGGATAATAATACTAAAAGAAATATATTATTTCGGTAAAAAAAAATGGATTCTGACAGAATTTTGATTTAATTGATAAATTGAAGTACAATATCTTTGTAAATAGTTCGGATTTATTATTTAAGCCTCTGCCGTAACGTTATCATAATATGATCGCCATTAAGAAAAGCATCGATTACACAAAATTGTGCCGTTCAACAACTGCAACGTCATCATGACGTCAAAAGAACACCGATTTCATTTTCCCAAACATCGATGTTTTTCCTGATGAGTGTTACTGAACGCAGCCAAGATATGTTCCATAAGTTTGTCACTGATAACTGAGAGCTTGGGCAGGGCTTATGGTTGCCATGGTAATCCCACTTTCCCACAGGGAGGGTCAAAAATTTAAACTACTAGGCGGGAACAGTCGCCATCTTTGTGTCGTTATTTAGGTAGAGACTCCATAGAAAATGATATACAGGGTCAGGATTTCTCTTGTAAGTTTGAAATTGCGAATAAAATTTCATTATGAGACCTAAAAAAAATAATCCTGACTATGTAGAAAAGGATAAAGTTCTTTATTTAAACAAGCTGGTCCAGCAACCAGGACATTTTTGCACACCCAATCAATTTATAGGACATTGGTCCAGTGAGGCAGTGACCCCTATAAGTGTCTCAAAGTTATCTTATTTCCGTCCCTGCTTAAAATAAAACCGACGAAATAAATCACAGCTAGAAAAGGTTGAATTGGGGCGGAAATAAGTCAAATACTTTGAGCCTCCTGGAAATTCGCGAGAGCGGAAATAAGCGGAACACTTGAAATGTATCCAGGGTCACTATTCTCTAAAAATTTCAATGATTAAATACCCAAATCCAAATGTAAACATTTAGGGTTGGTTCCATAAGGAGAGAGAGAGAGCTTAAAACCTTATTCTCTAACCCAAATCCAAATCGACATTTGAATCTCCCGCCAAACATTTCACCATCTCAAATTATTCTCTTATTTCTTTAACCCAAATCGACATTTGAATCTCCCGCGAAACACTTACCCAAATGTACGTCACTTCCTCTTTCATTGCATAATTTTATTTCAGCATAAATTACACTAAGGCAGTAAATTAATTACCTACGATAAATTAATTTATTACTTTAAAATTAGAATTTTATTCATTATAAAACTAAGCTTTTCCTGAGGGTTTTGAACCGTTTAATTGAAATTATTTAAACTATTAGTGATGATCAATTAGCCAATACCGTAAATTAACCGATGTCAATACCAATTTATTTAAAATCAATGAAACGAAAATATCAATATCAAACAATTATCCACTGGAAAAGATATCAAGCTATTCTCTAATTTAAATTTCTCAGGTTAAGTTTCAAAAGAAGATGAATTTTATTATTTTCTGACAGCAAAATTGGCAGCTTCTTTGCTTAATTCCCGAAGTTTTTCTATTCCAAAATAGAAATGTTAACGTTTTGTGATATTAAAGCAGAAATATAAATATAATTTTCGTTTCTTTTGAACTAGTTTCTATAAAGGAACTTTAAACAAATGGCCATTTGTATGAGTACACTTACCGATAATGGATTTTACTAATCTAGACAATTACTACGTCTTTTAATTAATATTTTATAAATACTACCTGAATATTTTTTTAAATATGAAAGATTATATTTTTATTTTAGATTAATGAGTTAAAAAAATTGGTATCCGTGTTTCAGTTAAGCTTTGATATTGACATCGGTTAATTTACGATATCGGCTAACGATCCTAGTCTGTTTATAACATTAAATCGGAACTTCACTTGACGCAATCTTCTAAGGGCTATGACTATAATTTTGTTTAATTATAAGATTTTTAGCGTAATGTTTAAGCAATACGTTCAATCTTGAAAAGGGAGTGAAAGTACTAAAATAATTTTTTTTATAAAACTAATTAATTATGAACATTTTTAACCATTTTTGGATATAATCGATTGTAACACACTTGTCATTAAATTTTCAGGGCTTATACTTAGCTTGAAAAATTGATATTTAAATCTAAGTAGGAGATTCAGTTAAGATTTGATATTCGGCTCTAAACTAAGCCTTAATAACATTGTTTAGTAAATAAATCATTATTAATGATTTATTTACTAAAGTTACATTAATCACAACGTTTAGAGCCCGGCATTATCTATCCATTATCCAAGTTATTTTATCTTCATCTATACTCGAAAATTATCCACATAACTCACATGCTAAATCGTATTATAATCCACAACTTTGTTTATAAATAATCGGTTATCCACCAACTTGTGGATAATGGATAGATAATGCCGAGCTCTAAACATTAATCACAATGTTTAGTAAAAAATACAATTAATCGCAGTGTCTACAAAAATTATACTTAGCTTGAAAAATTGATATTTAAATCTAAGTAGGAAATTCAGTTAAGATTTGATAATTTTCGTTTTATTTGAACTAGTTTCTATATAGGAACTTAACTCAATTGGCCATTTGTATACACTTACCGACAATTGATTTCACTAATCGGGCCAATTACTGCGTCTTTTAATTAATATTTCATAAATACTACCTGAATAAATTCAGTTAAGCAAAGGCTTATAGCATTGCCGTCGTCCCGCGTACATACTCCCGGTCTACCGTAAAATCTGGCGTGTTTAGACCAGAGATCTCTCCTTCGTTTATTCTCAGTATCATCTTAAGCTAAAAATACGAGGTTCCCTACGTACATAATACCCCTGATAACGCGCGCGGTCTCTAGAGCCGCGCCAATACGAGGTTACTAACCCGCACCCCGCGAGAGCGCTCGGCATTCGAGGGATCACGCAACTAGCGTAATACGCTTCCCATCGTACACGCTCAGATAGACTTTATTACGGAGCGGCTTTCCCCTCGACAACTAGAAACGCACGCCATTCGAGGGATCAGGCACTGGCGTATTCCCCCGGTATTACCTTTTTGGTGGTTTTATTGCCGTAAATTCGGGAGATATGCCTTTAATCCGTTCTAATATTGAAATAAAACTGTAAAAAGTAATCCCGAGTGTATTTCCGCGTTAAACGGCGTAATACTCTTCCCATCTTCCACCCTCAGAAAGAATTTATTACAGAGTGGCTTCTCCCTCGTCAATTGTCCCGTATAGAGACTAACATTTTTGCTCCGCCACTAGATGGCGTGTGCAAAAATAAAAACGACATGTCAGTTTGACAGCTAGAATTAACTTTAACAGGGAGCAGCTTTTCTTTAAAAATATTATCATCTATCGCGGTAATTGTTTGAGTTCCAGAGTTTGCAAAGTTAATATCAATCTGCGTCCACATTTCCCTTACACTTGGCTTCTTTGCACTCAAAGAAAAGTCTGCTTTAGGCATTGCTTGATTATTTTCATTAAATTTTCTTGCGACTTCGGAAGAATAGTCCAAGTTTTCGGTGGAGTAATCATCCTGAATCACTGGCAAATCCATATTTTCCAACGCATTTAAAATTTCAATTTCTCTAATTGCCTCATCATCTTGATAATTTGATACGGAGGAATCCACCAAAGAAGTCGAGGGTGCATCGTTCGTGATTTCCAAATCATTATTACAATTATCTGTCATTTGCATTTGGCTACATTTATCATCCGACTTTGATGAGTCTACCAACGCGGTTTCGACCGTTTTAGCGGACAAATTTGACAAGCATGAACCTCGACTCTCTAATATTATCTTTCGTCGAGAACGTTGTACAGCTCGTTCGTGTCTTTCGACTGACGATAACAGTTTAGTCTTGGACACTGGTTTTACATGAACCAATTTCTGAGTAGGAATCCAATCAGGGTTGTTTACATCCATTAGAGCAGCGGGTGCTCCTAATATTAAATTAAAAAAAGTGTCAATTAATAACTTTACTTTAGCCCTTAGCACATTGAAAATACAGTTTTTTCAATAAATATCATTTATTCAATGTTAATTGTAGGATAGTTTGTTAAAATTAAGGTGCGGACATTAATTAAAATGTATATTTTCCACGTTTTTCTATATTTTACCCTTCATATTATAGGTTTGGTTTGGTTAGGCTAGGTTTGGTTAGGCTAGGTTTGGTTGGGCTAGGTTTGGTTGGGCTATGTTTGGTTGGGCTATGTTTGGTTGGGCTAGGTTTGTTTAGGCTAGGTTTGGTTAGGTTATATTTTTAGATACTTTATGGTATTTGGTGGCAAGGAAGAAGGAACTGGTCGCGTTTTTATAGATAGTTTTCACACATGGAGGATTCATACCATTTACACCAGGAAGCCGGGCTATCTGGAGCAGTGTTGTTCCTTCGACTTTTGGAAAGGTGCTTTCCCCAATAGTAAAATGTGCTGATCCAATGGAAGCTTTTTTCAAAATGTGCCTTTCCCCCCCTGGGGGTAGGAAAATTTCCGTCCCCCCCCAACGAAAGGCTTTTGGTCCCACCTAGTGGCGGAATTTTCGTCCCATAGACGCTAATGTTAAAAATGAAATTTGAAAATGTGCTTTAAACAGGCCAAATGTACTTTCGGTGCTGAAGATCTTAAAATGTGCCGAAAAGGCACAATTGTGCCACTTAGAACAACACTGATCTGGAGGACAAAAGTAGACGGACTTTTGTCCGCCAGATAGCCCGGCCTAATGGTGTAAATGGTATGAATCCTCCATGTGTGAAAACTATCTATAGTCATGTAAATATTGATTGAAATAGTTTCCGCGACCTAAATGTAATTAATTATCATATAATTAACTTCCAAGAAATATCATATAATTAACTTCCAAGAAATGATATTTATTGGAAAAACTCTATTTTGAATGTGCCAGGTAAAGTTTTTCCCCAAAGGGTTTACGTGAAATGTTTAGAGGCATGGAGGATTCCTACCATTAAAACTAGGAGGCCAGGCGACTTAGAAAGTAAAATCGTCTGCTATTTTACGCTCTAGGTTGCCTGGTCTCCTGGTGCAAATGGTATGAATCCTCCTTGCGTGTAATACTACATACCTGTTATAAAATGTTCCGAACATATTCTACTCATATATCTTCCACTGTATTTAAGAAGATCAGGTCTTTCAATAGCATTTAACCAGGCCGATCTTCTCTTTGAAGAAACGGCCTTGGTTTTTGAACATTGGTTTTCGATTATCTTTGGAACTGAATAAAACGAAACTTTCTTTTGCGACTTACGACCGGAATGGTTTGAACACTTCTTAACAAGGCAGGAAACCATTTTTGATTGCAATTAACGCAAGAACTTCGTTAAATTAAACTAAATACCCGCGCGAACACGAGCTAAACAGCAGCCAGGCCGCATGTTACAGCGAAAGTAACGACACAAAGATGGTGATGCATATTCCCATTCTCGCTCATGCTAAATATATATTCTTGCTATTTTGTCTCTATACTTGTTTGGAAACTGTGCAGGGTGGGAAATAAGAGTTTTTTTAAAACAGGACATTGGGCCAGTGATCAGCGTGGTAGATAAGGCGGTGGCACAGGGAAAATGACCAGTTTAAAATTAAATCGGAGGGAGGTCAGTGGTCCACGGGACCACTTATAAAATTCAAGGGTATCCAAGGTCCAAATATTATCTCATTTATTTTAATTATCCACTTCTTTATTTTAGCAGACGACGCGTCCTGGTCAATGGTCATAGACCAGTTTATTTATTCCAGGCCAGGGGGGTCGCTGGCCCAATGTCTAGTTTCAAAAAAATCCTTATTTCCCACCCTGCCAGCGACCCCCCCTGTTCTGGAATAAATAAACTGCTCCATGACCACTGACCGGGGCGCGTCGTCTGCTAAACTAAAGAAGTGGATAATTAAAATAAATGAGACAATATCTGGACCATGGATAAAGAATGCGGGTGAGCGTGAAATTTGTTTCGCGCTATAGGATAGGCAACTCCCTATCTCGAACGACAGCTTATTCTGTATATACTCTGTTACAACATCGGTTGTCAGCACGCGCAAACCCAGGTCTCTATGTAACCTAGCTTTGTGCGTGCTGATAAGAGAAAATAAACTTCAGTATTTCCAGGATTTAAAATATCGGCGAGTTTTTTAGCTCGAGTGCACGGACCTCTAGGCCTTAGTTTAAAATACGTGTGAAATTGCCTGCCTACTACTGAAAACAAATTTATTCACGCGCATTCTTCATCCATGTCCAAACCTTATGTCCTCAAGTTAATTCAGTGCTTAACCTTACCACCATATATTTAAAATTAATAAACGTGGGCTATGAGCATTGAGCACAGGAGCGTGAAATAGCGTGCTACAGCTGAACTGAACTGAACTGAACCAAAAGTAAAATAAAAGATTTAGGCCCGTTTTTTTCAATTTTACCGGGCAGGTTTGTTCTAAAACTGACACTCACGTTTCGAAGTTACTCAAAAGGCGAATATCAAACAATTTTAAGTTTTAATTGTCTAAAAATGGCAAATTCATCGGATAAAGAACGTTCCAAAAACGTGATCAAAATAGATTTAGGAGAGTTGTTTGAGGATCTTAATGACTGGAAAAAATATAATGATAAGATTCGGGAAGAAACTTTGAAACTTTGTGATTTACTGGAAGAAAATGATTCTAACAAGGGATGCAACGCTGAAGATTATTTCTTTAAGGAAAATAGTGTCTTGAAGAATATAATTGAGGATTTGCAATCAAAATTCGATGACTTGAATGAGATTGCGGTAAGTTAATAGTGACATAAAGTTTATAAGATATGCAGTCCATCTTCCCATTTAGTCTGTTCTAAGCCTTTGACAGCGCCTCACTACTGGGCGTAGCTTTACGAGAATCTATGACTTACGTCACCTCATGACAGGCTCTCAGTAACCAACCAATGGAACATATCTTGTAAACTTATGGTAGTCACTAAATTGCACAACGAAACTTCCTTTTCAAAATTTTAGGATCGTAATAAAGTTCGTGAGAAAGAGTCAATGGAATTGAAAGAAGAAAATGAAAAATTGAAGGAAAATCTGACGTTACAGCTGGAGAAAGTGAAAGATTTTGAATTAAAGTTAAAAGTAGAGGTAAGTTATATTAATTAACGGACCTGTTGGGGATTAGTCTAAAACCTAACCATCCCCATTGTAGGCCTATGGTGTGATAGTTTAGGCATGGATAAAGAATGCGCGTGAGCCTGAATTTTTTTTCACTCTACAGGATAGGCAACTCCCTATCTTGGACTACAGCTTATTCTGTATATACTCTTGTTACAACCGAAGCTGGAACAGAGTATATACAGAATAAGCTGCCGTTGGAGATAGGGAGTTGCCTATCCAATAGCGTGAGATGCGCATCCTTTATCCATGGTTTAGGGCAGACTAGAGCATAGCCCACTCGATCACGCACTTGACGACGCAAGCTGCTCGCTCTGTAGCTACAGCGCGAGCAGCTTGCGTTCTTGAGCGTGGATCGAGTGGGCTGTGATCAGAGCTTACGACGGGATAGGTTAGTTTTGGTTTGGTTTGGTGTGGTGTGGTGTAATAGTATATTATGAAGACATTTCCCCGTGCATTTTCCAAATGAAAAAGCTAGTTTCTAGTGTAGCCCACTCGATCACGCACTTGAAGACGCAAGCTGCGTAGTAGCTGCTGCAAGAGTAGCTTGCGTCCGTGACCGCGGATCGAGTGGGCTATGAATAGAGCTAACGACGGGATAGGTTAGGTTAGGTTTGGTGTAATAGTATATTTATACACCAAACCTAACATTTTCCCGTGCTTCTTCCAATAGAAAAAGCTAGTTTTCTAGTATAGCCCACTCGATCACGCTATATAACGTGAGCAGATTGCGTCGTGTTGCGCGTGATTTAGTGGGCTATTTTTCTAGGTAATGTTCTAAGCATTATTATCGTAAATATTAGGAAAGTAGTATCGAAGACACTCAACGCCAGATTTCACTTCTGAAAGAGAAACTCGAAGAAGCCCTTGCCGAAAAACGTGATATTTTGAAATTGATGGAAACTAAAGAACAGGATTTTAAAACTCAATTATTAGAAAAATCCAGTGAATTACGCAAAAGTAATGAATGTATTGCGAAGTTGGAGGAGAAATGTTTCGCCTATAAAAATAACATTGGCAATGAAGGAATTAGGTAAAACAGCGCGCACTAACAAAAGTGTACAGATATAAAAACAAAAGTACACTTCATTAACAATTCCCTAGCTGCCTTTAGCTGTAAACGAAGTGTAAACTGAGAGGCAAACTACACTCTGCTCAACCCCTTTCAGGAACTAGCCAATCAGAGAAGAGCTTTCTTGACGTCATAGGCTTATAGTAACAGGGTGGGAAATAAGGATTTTTAAACAGCGACCCCTTGGCCTTAAATAAATAAACTGGTCCATGACCATTGACCAGGGCGCGTCGTCAGCTAAGCTAAAGAAGTAGATAATTTAAATGTAAGAACTTTAATGTGTGGACTCTGGTTACCCTTGAATATTCTTACTGGTCCCTTGGACCACTGACCCCCCTCTCCAGATTTAATATTTAAACTAGACCAAACTGGTCATTTGCCCTGTGCCACCGCCTTATTTCCCACACTAGCCTGGGAAATAGCAGCACACTTCCTCTGGTCCAAAACCAGTTTGTTTAAATTCAAAAAGTGAGGGTTATTGGCCCCCATGACCAGTTTATTGATTGCAAATCTATACGAGAACAAAGGCGGGGACCAGTTTATTATTTCGGAAATTCGGACACTAGTGGGGTCACTGGTCCCAAGGACTAGTTTAAAAGAATATTATTTCCCAGACTGGTCAGTGGTCACTGGTCACGGGTGGGAATCAGAATTACAGGGCGCGAGAAAGTTTAACCGATCGAAGTGTACTTTTTGTTTTTATATCTATATACCTTTGATACAAACTAATTTCATAATAATTTAGATCAAGGATGATGAATATGCAAAACAAAATTAACTCTCTAATGTCCGAAAATAAAAACTTGAAACTCGAAGTCCAAGGCTTAAAAGACGCTGAGCAACAGCGAGTGTTCGAAATGAACGAACTCGAGGTCAAACGCGAACAGATTCCAAATACAAGTAATCTTAAAAGCGAAATTCCAGAACCCTTAACAAAGGCTGGCAAAAAGGGGAAGAAAAGTTTAAAGAGGAAACTGTACGCTCCAGATGAAAAATTATTAGGCCTAAAAGAACCAACTGAAGATCAAAATTGAACCATGTATATTATATTATTACCATATATTTAATTTGTTATATTCATAAAAGTTAAAAGAAAAAACGTAGACCAACATGTATTTTATTTTATTCATTAATAAAGATTCATTTCTCAACACAGTTAGTTTATTATGAGTCATTTTTGTGTCATGGAGTCATGAATAAGATTAAGCCTTGGTTTAATGACGTTGGAGTTTGAAATTTCTAAACTTTCCGCTTCAAATTTAGGGCAGAATTTTAAAATTGATTGTGAATATCCATCTGTACAGGAATCTTTTCCACCAAACTCAGTTTGTCCGCAATAACCTATTCCACGGAATTCAGTCTGTACACAGAACTTTTCCACCAAACACAGTCTGTACACAGGAATCTTTTCCACCAAACTCAGTTTGTCCGCAAAAACCTATTCCACGGAATTCAGTCTGTCCGCAAAAACCTTTTCCACCAAACTCAGTGTGTACACAGGAATCTTTTCCGCCAAACTCAGTGTGTACACAGGAATCTTTTCCACCAAACTCAGTGTGTACACAGGAATCTTTTCCACCAAACTCGGTGTGTACACAAGAATCTTTTCCACCACACTCAGTTTATCCACAAAAATATTTTCCACCAAACTCAGTTTGACCACAGAAATCTTTTCCTCCAAACTCAGTGTGTACACAAGAATCTTTTCCACCACACTCAGTTTATCCACAAAAATCTTTTCCACCAAACGCAGTTTGACCACAAAAATCTTTTCCACCAAACTCAGTTTGACCACAGAAATCTTTTCCACCAAACTCAGTTTGACCACAGAAATCTATTCCACGGAATTCAGTTTGAGCACAGAAATCTTTTCCACCAAACTCAGTTTGTCCACAAAAATCTATTCCACGGAACTCAGTATGTACACAGGAATTTTTTCCACCAAACTCAGTTTGTCCGCAAAAATCAACTAAACAGGGTTCTGTTACACTCAAAACTTCTTTTTGCCTGCAAATGTCGGTTTCCTCAGGTTCCGTGGGTTTGTCAAAGCTATGATTTATGCTACCAAAACGAGGACGTTTCTCCAGAGGCGTTGATGTAGTTGGCGTTAAAAATTGTAACCTGGACCGTTTTACACTTCTTTTAAAACGTTCCACTTTTGCAAAAGTATTTGACGTTGACTGGTTACTAACATCATCGAATGATGGTAACCAATCAGGGTTTGTCTTATCATAAAGTTTGGCTGGTTCGCCTAGAAATGTGTAAAGTTTAACATAACTTATTGAAACCATAATTTTATACTTTTACCCGAAAAAAAATGCCTCGAGCACACTTTTAATTTGGGTAAATCCTCAGAGGGAACGTTAAGCCTTAGCTTCGATATCCATTGGGCCCGTCTTTGAGTTGTTAATTCTTCAGTTACGTTGCCTTGACCACGTAATACGCACGGAATACAAAAAAATCTAATTTCGCGAGTCTCCCCTGTTGCGTTTTTACTACGCCTTTCGCCTATACAATCTTTGACACAACACCGTCGATGCTGCCTACCCATTTTCCACAATCATTTGCGCCTAAAATGGCGGTCCGATAACGGATGCCACTAAATTGCCCAAGTTTATAGCAAACTAGATTTTTTGCATAAGGCCGCCTTTTTCAAGGGTTTGCTTCCAAAATACTAAGTTGCATAAATTCTACAAACCTTTTCATGCATAAGGCCGCTAATTTCATAAGTTTTCCACAAGAATACTAGTTTGCATAAATTTACCGAAAAATCGATGGTTTTTTCAAGGAAACCCATTAACTTTAACTTATTTACAATATTAATTTAGCGAATAATTTAAGCCATAATATCACAAGGGTTTAACAAGTTTCTTAATAGGTTTCTTTGGAAAAACCAATAGCATCATCGAGTTCTTTTGCATGTTTTGTAAAATTTATGCAACATACAAATTTGGTTTGAAACTTGAGAAACCCTTGATCATGCCCTTGATATTATGGTTTAAAATTATTCGCTAAATTAGGAGCGTAAATAAATTAACAGGTTTCATTGAAAAAACCATGAGTTTCATCGAGTTTTAGGTAAATTTATATAAATTAGTATTATTGTGGCAAACTTTCAAATTAGCGGAATTTTGCATGGGGAGGTTTGCAGGTGAATTTTATGTAATTTAGTATATTAGCTGAAAAACTATTGAAAATACTGGCCTTATGCAAGAAAAGGTTTACAGATTTTATGCAAATTAGTATTTTGGAAGCAAACCTTTGAAAATGGCGGCCTTATGCAAAAAAATGGTTTGCTGTAATCTAATACACTTAGTGGCGTCCGGCTTGGTAACGTATTAAAGCAGACGAATTTGAAGAAATTTCCCGCCTTCTTTCCTTATTCGATTTCCCTTATAAAGTTAGTTTGTTAATGAAATCCCTAGTGGAAAAAATGATTGGAAACCAATCGGTGACAAATTCGATCCTATTGGTGTTTGAAGATTTCTATTGGCGACCTATAGGAAATGATCTGCCAATAGAAGTCCATTTCATTCCGATAACCATCCGATTGGAAATTCTATTGGGAATGAATTGGGGTTTCTTGCCATTTCAAGACCATTACATATCCAATAGGTTTCCAATAGGGAACTCTATTGGACATGTATTGGTCATTTTTGCAAATTAAGGTCCTTTTAATTCCCAATAGGTTTCCAATAGGGAACTCTATTGGACATGTATTGGTCATGTTTTCAAATTAAGTTCCTTTTAATTCCCAATAGGTTTCCAATAGGGAACTCTATTGGACATGTATTGGTCATGTTTTCAAATTAAGTTCCTTTTAATTCCCAATAGGTTTCCAATAGGGAACTCTATTGGACATGTATTGGTCATGTTTTCAAATTAAGTTCCTTTTAATTCCCAATAGGTTTCCAATAGGGAACTCTATTGGACATGTATTGGTCATGTTTTCAAATTAAGTTCCTTTTAATTCCCAATAGGTTTCCAATAGGGAACTCTATTGGACATGTATTGGTCATGTTTTCAAATTAAGTTCCTTTTAATTCCCAATAGGTTTCCAATAGGGAACTCTATTGGACATGTATTGGTCATGTTTTCAAATTAAGTTCCTTTTAATTCCCAATAGGGAACTCTATTGGACATGTATTGGTCATGTTTTCAAATTAAGTTCCTTTTAATTCCCAATAGGTTTCCAATAGGGAACTCTATTGGACATGTATTGGTCATGTTTTCAAATTAAGTTCCTTTTAATTCCCAATAGGTTTCCAATAGGGAACTCTATTGGACATGTATTGGTCATGTTTTCAAATTAAGTTCCTTTTAATTCCCAATAGGTTTCCAATAGGGAACTCTATTGGACATGTATTGGTCATGTTTTCAAATTAAGTTCCTTTTAATTCCCAATAGGTTTCCAATAGGGAACTCTATTGGACATGTATTGGTCATGTTTTCAAATTAAGTTCCTTTTAATTCCCAATAGGGAACTCTATTGGACATGTATTGGTCATGTTTTCAAATTAAGTTCCTTTTAATTCCCAATAGGTTTCCAATAGGGAACTCTATTGGACATGTATTGGTCATGTTTTCAAATTAAGTTCCTTTTAATTCCCAATAGGTTTCCAATAGGGAACTCTATTGGACATGTATTGGTCATGTTTTCAAATTAAAGTCCTTTTCATTTCCAATTGGTTTCCAACAGGGAACTCTATTGGACTCTATAGGAGAGGCCAACTAGTAGGCGCGCGAGAAGCCAAAAAGGGTCACGGTGGCGCCGCCAGACGGCGAGTAAAGTAACTAAAGTTCAAACAAATTATGGCTCTATAACGTGTGAAAAAACAGGTATTTTTGGGAAATCGGAAAAAAGACAAATCTCTAGCATTTCCTTTTTTATTTTTGGAGTTAGGAGCGATGCAATCAATTATTAACCACATGTTTCGATTTGTTGTTCTTGACATGGTTTTGAATTTTTATTAAAACTTTAGTTACTTTACTCGCCGTCTGGCGGCGCCACCGTGACCCTTTTTGGCTTCTCGCGCGCCTATTAGTTGGCCCCTCCAGGCTCTCCTATAGAGCCCATAGCTCGTATCCTTCCTCCATGGCCATGCTCGTTTCTCTGGTCAAGGTTTAGCCCGCTACAACGCTCGATAAACTCAACTCGACTCAATTTCAGCGTTATTATTGGAATTAATTCATGAAATCCGATTAAATCTTGCTCCAAATAGGTTTCTAAAGGATATTCAGCAATTTTCTAATGGTAAGAACAACTTTATCACGTTTTTGAAGCTTCTAAAGTACTCGCTAAGCCTTGGCCCTTGTTTTCAGAGTTTGAATTTTTAGAATCTCTAAAACGACATAAAAGTAGTTTTTACCTTTAGAAAAGTGGTGGATATCCTTTAGAAACGTATTCATTATAAATGATTATAAATGAACGAGACATTTTTGATAAGTTATATTGACGATGATTAGTGATGAACGTAAAACGATGATTAGTGATAATGAACCTCAAGAGATAGTCAAAGGCATAAGAGATCATGAGCCCCAAGGGATGATGAGAGATGGTGGCAAGGCTCCCAGAGTACCTATAATACCTATAAATACCTATAATTCTGAGATGGTCCTATAAAAACCTATAATTCGTAAATTTATCCTATAATACCTATATTTTGGCGAGATTATGTTTGACCAGACACAAAAATCGCGGAGCTCGCTCCGAGAGGTTTTAAGTTATATATTCAAGAAGGCGATTTAAATGCTCTACGGCGATTTAAACGCTCTAGTTTAGTTATTTATAGGGCTGTGCGAATAGTACTTTTTAAGGTATTCGTCGAATACCAAATAGCAGTGTTTTTGGGAGCCATCTCTCGGCTCGGAATAGGAAAATGACCAAATAATTTGACCAAATAGTGTGAAGTTCAAAAATTCGACCAAATTTAAATTTCTATAAAACTATTATACCAAATTTCAAATTTATAAATAATGGGACACGGAAAGGTACTTTTGAATGGCTGAAAACTTATTTTTGAACGAATCAAAGGTTTTATTTTAATCAAAATTAGGTTAGTTGTCAATATATCCCTACTCGCTTTGCAATGCATGACCTCTTCCATGATACTATATTTTTTAATAGGTATACTATAGTGACATATTATTAGGAAGTTCAATATAGTTAGCTCCGCAGCGAGAAGTTCATAAAAGGTTAAGTTAAAACCTTTAATGATTTATCCATTTTCATGAACTTCTAAAGACTGAGTGGCTGATTCCATCTATAGCCTCCTTGATCACGCGACTTGGTGAACGCGGGTAATATTTAACAGTAGCCAAGTCAGAATTTTAAGGCTGTGTCTGCCGAGTCGCGTCATCAATGAGGCCACGGTCCAGCGGACACTATCACAGCGCCCATAGGGATAGGAGCCTCACATTTATGTTTCTATCTCTATGACATCGCCCTCAAATTCACAAAATCAACAGAAAAATTCAAAAACTGGTTGCGAATACCAAATAATTTGGTCAATAGACTGTTAAAAACATTTACTTTCAAATTGTTTTATCCGCTATAGAATAGTCGGTTTTTCGAAGCTCATTATTTGGTATTCTAGAATTTTGAAAATTATTATTCGATTCGTCGGTGCGAATAGTAAACGTCAATTTTGACCAAATTATTTGGTCCGACCAAATAGTAACGAATAGTCTGCACGGCCCTAGTTAGAATAATGACAGTTGATGGGCCTAAACATGTCAGGGAAAATCGTAATAAAAGTCCGACAAAACCTGAAAAAGTTAGGGAATTTGAATCTGAAAATTTCGTGGTAACCCTGAATTAGTCCAAAGTAATGCATGGTAAATAGTTTAGTTGCTACACTATTAACTACTAGTCGCAAGTAAATTAAATAATGATCATATTTTTATAAATATGTTTAAAAGTAGTCTACTCTCGAATATATAATATACTTCCTGTAAAACTCCAATAATTCGTAATTTTAAACGTATAAAATTTACATAACATAAGTTTGAACCTATAAATTGATGATTTTTGGACCTATATATATCCTATAATTTTAGCCTTTTAGACCTATAATACCTATTATTTTTTGTGCACTAAGCGCTGGGAGCCCTGTGGTGGGTTAGTGAGAGTAAATTACGGTAAGTTTCTTCTAACACACAAGAGTAGACTTCCCTATATAGTCTCAATTTCTAATAAATTAACTCTTAAATTGTTACCAGATGATATGTCTAGTGATGACGAGGAGATGCGCAGTAAAAGTATGATATTTTTTCTCTTAAATTCTTAAAAGCGAATAGGTCTTTGGAAAAATTATGAGTTCCACATCATAATTATCATGGATCTGTTTAGATCAAATTACTTGTTTTTTAAATCCATATACAAGTCAAAAATAGTAAGCTTCTCTCTGAATTTTATCTTCCATCAAAATGCAAGAGAGAAGCTTATTAAAGGCTCCACCCCTACATAACGCGCTTACCCTCCCTTTAACATATAGTTTTTCAAAAACTCTGTAGATTAAAAAAGTGGATTGAAACCATTTTGCTTGTGCCATATTTTTAATGTTAATGTTTCAAGTGTGGGTGTGGGTGTGTGTGTGCTTTTTTTGGGAGGCTTTTGTGTCATTCTCAGTTTCTCACAAATTCATATTGAAATGTCAGAATGTACAAAGTGTTATAAGGTGTAAATGAATTGAACTCTTTTGCACAATCCTAAGTGTTCCAAATAAATCTAACGGGGAGTTTCATTATAGAAGCTTGACAGGAACATCGTCAAATAGGTTCAAAAAAAACTAAGGCGTTAGAAGCGAGGCCATCTCTTACTCCACAAAAGGTTTCGGCTATTAAGAGTAAGTTTAAAAAAATGAAAGCTTAAAAATTTGTATCAATCATACAATAGTAACTGTTATTATTGCAGGTAGTGTTCGCTACTACGCCAAGAAAAAGGGGAAAGATCAGTCTGCCCAGGAGATGGCGGCTAAGGCAGTGAACCACGCCCTGACCCAAAAAAATTTCCGATTTGCGAAAAAAAATTATTGCCGCGCCAAATTGAAAAAACCAAAAAAAAAAAAAAAATTCCTTTTTAAAATAAAATATTTCAATTGTGAAGGTTTTATTAGTATTGTGGAGCCTGTGGTAATTAGTTTGTTCGCCATATTATTAATTAATTTTCATATGTTCTTTGTGAGCCTATGGGTCGGTAATTGGTCAGTCTTATGGGTCGGTAATTGGTCAGTCTTATGGGTCGGTAATTGGTCAGTCTTATGGGTCGGTAATTGGTCAGTCTTATGGGTCGGTAATTGGTCAGTCTTATGGGTCGGTAATTGGTCATTCTAATGGGTCGGTAATTGGTCAGTCTTATGGGTCGGTAATTGGTCAGTCTTATGGGTCGGTAATTGGTCAGTCTTATGGGTCGGTAATTGGTCATTCTAATGGGTCGGTAATTGGTAAATCTTATCGGTCGGTAATTGGTCAATCTTATCGGTCGGTAATTGGTCAATCTTATCGGTCGGTAATTGGTCAATCTTATCGGTCGGTAATTGGTCAATCTTATCGGTCGGTAATTGGTCAATCTTATCGGTCGGTAATTGGTCAATCTTATCGGTCGGTAATTGGTCAATCTTATCGGTCGGTAATTGGTCAATCTTATCGGTCAGTAATTGGTATATCCTATCGGAAATGTGACGAAAACACTATTGGTTTCCTATTGGTTCCCAATTGGTTTCTGAACTGCGTTTTCCCAATTGGTTTCCAATCATTTTTTCCACTAGGGATCCCTTCTGCTTCTGGGTGTTATTTCAAGTGACTGATAGTGAATTTAAATAGAAATTCGCGAGTAGTTTATCACCAATTTTGTAAAATGGCAAGTTCAAATGTATCATGGGAACCGCGAAACTGGAAAGTTGTTTATAACAACATTCGGGAAATGCGCCGAATTCAAAACGCGCCAGTTGATACAATGGGGGCGGAAAAAATAGCAGACGAATCAAGCCCACCAAAGGTCATTAACAAATGCAGGGCCGGAAATAAGCGTAGGACAGTGGGCATTATCCCATAAAATAGTAAAATGTACCATAATTTTTCTAAAAACTAAGGGGGTCCCTGGATAGTTTGACCAATAAAGTATCTGAACTTTTGACATTCCACTATAATTTTTATAATTAATTGGAGCGTCACTGGACACATGCCCTATAGGAATTTTTACTTATTTCTGGCCCTGTTAACAATTAACATTTCGATTGAAACCCCGCTCACATTATTACAACAATTAACACCTTGTCTGTATTGTGTAGGTTTTCAGGTATCAAGTATTAGTGTCACTAATGTTGTCAAGTCAAACAAAAGACGAAATCACATACTCTGCAATGCAGAGGTTAAAGGAACATGGGTTAACACCAAAACACATAATAGAAACAGATGACGACATCTTGGGAAAATTAATTTATCCAGTGGGATTTTGGAGGGTATTGGCTTTTTTTTTTCAAATTAAAGGGACCAGTCTGAGAAATAACTGGACAAATGACCACTTTAAAAATTAGCTGGACCAGTTTAAAAACTAAATGCTCGGGGGGGGGGGGTTTACTGACCTTTAAAACGTTTCAAGGTTACTCATTTTAAGTGGCCAGTTTTTTTAAATTAAAGTGCTTGGGCTCTACTGGCCACATGTCCACTTAAAAAAATCCTTATTTCTCTGCCTGAAAGGGACTAGCAGCCTTGAACATGATCGCTTCTTAAAGCAAGTCTCGCTTGTGGTGTAGTTTAAACAATTGTCACTAGATGCCCCCATACTTGAGGGGTGGAGTTAAGCTTGATAAAGGATAGGTTAAGCAAGCTCCGCCCTCGTAGACGAGTGCTGATTGGTTCATACCTTTGGCTAAAGTAAAATTGGTGGCAACATGTTAGGGGCGCCACTGAAGTCTTAATTCACTGGGTGGGAGTGGTGTCACTCTATTTTCCTGCTTTACAAAATAAAACTTTGAACACTTAAAAAACAAACTTACTCAGAACTACCTCAAAAAATAAAATTTAGAAGACAGAGCAACCTAAAAAAACATACTCAGAACCACCTCAAAAAGAAAACCTCAAGAAAATAATTCAAAAACCACTGAAAATCACCTCAAAGTAATTCAGAACAACTCAGAACACATAAAAACCACTATAAAAGTCAGAACACATAAAAACAACTCAATAAAAACTCAGAACACACGAAAACAACTCAATAAAGACTCAGAACGCAAGAAACATCTACAAAAAACTCAGAAAACAGAAAACCACTAAAAAGCTCAGAACACATAAAAACAACTCAATAAAAACTCAGGACACATGAAAAACAACTAAAAAAACTCAGAACACATAAAATCCACTAAAAAAAGTCAAAAACACATAAAATCCACTAAAAAAAGTCAGAACACTAAAAAAACTCAGAACACATAAAAAACAACTCAAAAAACTGAGAACCCAAGAAACAACTAAAAACAAAAACTCAGAAAACCACAAAAAAAACTTAGAACACATAACAATTAAAAGAACTAAAAAAAATTAGAACACATAACAAAGAACTAAAAAAAATACAGAACACATAAAAAACAACTAAAAAAGGAAAACACTCAGAATCACATCAAAAAAGGAGAAAAATAGCACCTCAAAAAAAAAACAAACTCAAAGAAAATTAAAAACAACAACTTGTAGCCACCTCAAAATAATTAGACCCACCTCAAAAATATTACCAAAATAAAAGTGTTGCTCAGTTCATTATGTTCAAGACTTATAGCCCTTGGTAGGGACCAGCAACTAAGCCAGAAAGGAAAAACTCATTAACTAGATCGCGGGAAGGTTTTTAATTTTTAATCAGTCTGGTGTGGTTAAAGGGATAATAAAATAGCCAGACAACAATCTTATGCACCTTTCAAAGACTAACGAACTTCAGTGCTGAATCCTCTGCCTCTTAATTCACTTTCAGTGGTGGCAAAAACGGATTTATGCACTAAGAACGTCGGATCGTAGCTTTAGCCTCTAGTACCATCCTCGCATACTTTATTGAGAAACTTTGTCTGCTTATATTTTGACTCCACCCACAAATTCTGTATATAGCGAGTTCTAGAGATCGAAAATGTCATTCTTATCTCTATTTTCGTGGTTAAATATTTTTTTCGAAATAGGGACTTGGCAATTCGGGCTTAACTCCGCCCCCAAGCGCCATTATGGTATGTTTTTTAACAGAATGAAAGCTATATAAGCCCCTCCTCCTGGTATGTTTTTTAGCACTAGTGGAAGGTAGACTGACGTTGCATGACGTAGTACTGCCAAGTCCCTATTGCTATATACAGAATTTGTGGGTGGAGTCAAAATATAAGCAGACGAAGTTTCTCAATAAAGTATGCGAGGATGGATAGTGAATTTGCTACGTTCAACGTTCTTCTTGCATAAATCCGTTTTTGGTGGTGGTAATTTCCCAAAACAAAGCGAATTTTGTTGCTGGTCCCTTTAACTGAGTGTATTAATTACTAATAATGACTAAACGATACTTTGAACATTGCAGAGGAAAATAAACTATTTAAAAAGGTCATCGCAGATCTTAGTGGACAATTACGATGAAGATATACCGGCAACAGTTGAAGATCTTTGTAAATTGCCGGGAGTCGGACCAAAAATGGCTTATTTGGTTATGAACATTGCTTGGAAGGAAGCGGCCGGAATCGGGGTGGACACTCACGTTCACAGAATTAGTAATAGATTACAATGGGTGGGGGAAGACCATGCTACAAAAAACCCCGAGGAAACCAGAAAGGCCCTGGAATCATGGATGCCACAGTAATTTCAATTTAGTTTTTATAACTGGTTCATTTTAAAGATGGGCCTGTTATTGCCAGTAATTTACAGTCTACAGTATTTTACCATGGTAATTTACCAAAACTTGAATTTTACCATGGTAATTTATCAAAACCTGAATTTTACCATGGTAATTTACCAAAACTATTATTTTACCATGTTAATTTACCAAAACTATTATTTTACCATGTTAATTTACCAAAACCTGAATTTTACCATGGTAATTTACCAAAACCTGAATTTTACCATGTTAATTTACCAAAACCTGAATTTTACCATGGTAATTTACCAAAACTATAATTTTACCATGGTAATTTACCAAAACCTGAATTTTACCATGTTAATTTACCAAAACCTTAAGTTTACCATGGTAATTTACCAAAACCTGAATTTTACCATGGTAATTTACCAAAACCTGAATTTTACCAGGGTAATTTACCAAAACCTGAATTTTACCATGTTAATTTACCAAAACCTGAATTTTACCATGGTAATTTACCAATAGTATAATTTTACCATGGTAATTTACCAAAACTATAATTTTACCATGGTAATTTACCAAAAGTATAATTTTACAATGGTAATTTACCAAAATTATAATTTTACCATGGTAACTCAAACTTGCATTTTTTTTAGAGAACTATGGAAAGAAACCAATCACCTTCTAGTCGGATTTGGGCAAACGATATGTTTGCCAACAAAACCAAAATGTGACGAGTGTCTGAATAAAAACATTTGCCCATTTGCCAGTAAAACAACAAAAAACTCCAAGAAGAAATAACACTTACCAAGTTACCAGTATTATTAAACTTTTTTTCTTACCATTATGTATTGAACTTTACTGCTTTTTCTCTATTGTAATTATTATTACGTAAACTTGAAATTAAACTATTTTTTAAAACTTTTTGAATTCATTTCGGAATCTTGATCACGAGTAGCTAGCAGACGACACCATACCATGTCGCCCTCTGTCCGCTACAAGTTTAAACGAAGTGTACTTTTGTGTTTATATCTATATACTTTTGCTAATCATAAAGCTATCACAAGCACACGTCACGTCACCACACAAACCAGATAAATAAATGGACACGCTAATTACTTTTTATACACTTGTGTGAGCACTTTATTAGCATATTCTACATTTAAACTACTCACAATAGTGGATGATTGATTAGACATGAAGACAACAAGTGCGGATTTTTTTTTATACCTTTTTTTTTTTTGCTACGGCAAATGACAAAATTCAGATGCAAAAATACATTCACATCAAATATCTCAAAAACTACACTTAATAACCTTTTTTTTTTTTTGGAAGGGGCGTATAAGTTTTTGCGTTTTAATTTAATTATTTTAACCTCAACATTAATTTAATTAAACTTGCGGGTAGTTGCTTATTTTTAAACAACGTATACCGTACTACTTTGGGGGTTTAGCGAGAAACGTTTCGTGTTTTGTTAAGGGATTGCAACAAAAAAAAAATTATAAGTTAGCGAGCGATACAATGTTTTTAAATTATTTCTGATTCAAGCTAAAACCGGCATTTATACTTTCTTTTGTTCGTTGAGGGGTTTTTAAAGGAACTTTTTTATCGATAAAGGAAGGGACTATATTTCATGAAAAACGTCATCACGGTACTGTTTGTTGACGAGACATATCATAGCGCCATTGTTTCTTAAATCCGAGAAAATATCAATACAATATGACACAAGATGGCGCCACTTTCCTTATAATGTTCTTAAGATAAACTTGAATAAAAACCTCTTCTCACTGTTTAAACGTTTGTTCTGTTTATCGCCACAAGATGGCGCCACCATCTTTCAGAGTTTCTTAAATTAAACGTGAAAAAAAACGTCATCACTTTGTTTAAGTGTTAGTCCTTGTTGTTGCCACAAGATGGCGCCACTATCCTCTAAAGCTTCTTAAAAAAAAACTTCAATAAAAGACTAATCACATTGTTTAAGTGTTAGTTCTGTTTGTCGCCACAAGACGGCGCCACTACCTTTCAGAGTTTCTTAAAGTAAACTGGGAAAATAACCTTATCACGATGATTAAGTTTTAGTTCTGATTCTTGCCACAAGATGGCGCCACTAACTCTTAAAGGTTATTAAAATAAACGTGAAAAAAAACTTCATCGCAATACTAAACTGTTTTAGTTCTGTTTGGTGCCACAAGATGGCGCCACTGCCTTTTTAAAGTTTAATTGAAACGTTAATTAGCAAACCACATCCTAATATTCAACGTTTAGTCCTGTTTCTTACCACAAGATGGCGCCACTAAATTTTAAAGGTTATTAAAATAAACGTGAAAAAAAAAACCTAATCGCAATACTGAACTGTTTTAGTTCTGTTTGTTGCCACAAGATGGCGCCACTGTCTTTTTAAAGTTTAATTGAAACGTTAATTAGCAAACCGCGTCGTAATATTCAACCTTTCTAGTTCAACTGGCCCTTGTTCGACTGGCAATTAGTTAAGCAAACACCGTGATAACGTTCTACATGAAAAAGTACCCTTCTATCGGACAAATTGGGCTGCGTTTACACCTTACGTGGAACTTTTCTTAACTAACTAAAACTAAAAAAAAAAAAAAGGGAAATTTAATTCTTCCCTACATTAACAGCTTCCGTAAATAAATTAAAATCATTCAAATATTTGATTTGATCAAATTAAAATTGTTAATTTTTAGATAATTCATTGAAATAAAACTAGCAGACGACGCTAATCATACAGTTAAATTTATATTAATAAGGTCCCAAATTCACTGTCCCTTTAGTCCCTAAATTCGTTTGAAATTGCCGATTTTCATTGAAATAAAATAATTACACGAAACTTCCTACAATTAAATTTAGTATAAATAAAGAAGGTCCCTTCAGTCCCTAATATTTCCTTAATTATTCCGTAATTAAGTTAATTAACTATCTAACTAATAAGGTACATAGAGGTGGGTGGGGGGGGGCAAGGAAATTTAATTAACTATTAATTAAACTTATTCATCTATTAATGTTTAAAAGCCACACCGATGACACAATTGCATTTAACTCTGTTATATATTACTTGTTTTTTTTTTACGAGCCTGTTTTTAAGCATTTCTAATTTATTTTAAGCAGCGCATTGCATTGCGCATTTATCTGCGCATCAGGGGTGTGTAAAAGGGGCTGTGGGGGAAGGTAAGGTAATACCGATTATGTTAATTTTTACCTCATTACACATTCAATAATTATACAAACATTTTTTTCTATATAAGGTTCAAAACCTGAATTAATAATAATAATAATTAATAATAATAATAATGAAAGTAAAATATTTTCAGTTTTTAAAACGTTATAAAGAAAAAAAGTTAAAAATAATTTTAATTTTTTTTTTAATTTTAAATAATTAATTTGCGCGTTTTTTTAATTATTATTTATAATTACCGCGTTCGGTAATTAATAATTTAATTTAAGTAATTAACGGAACGGAACTTTTCTTAATTAATTTTGTAAAGGAAAAAAGCGCGGAAAAAATGTTCCTAAGTAAAAAAGCGCGGAAAAAATGTTCCTAAGGAAAAAAGCGCGGAAAAAATGTTCCTAAGTAAAAACGGTGTGTAAATTGATCCTACCAAGGAAATTTATCGATTTAATAATGCAGATATATTTTTATCAATCTTAATTTTTTCCCATTTATTTCATTTAATTATTTCTTGTATTGTTGTTTAATTTGTTTGTTTGTTTGTTTATTTATTTTTGCGCGGCATTGTTGTCTTCATATGTGATCATATAATGTCTCCCTCGACACAGCGCTGCGTGACCCTCCTTTGACACTTTTCCCGTTTATTTATTTTTGTGTTTTACGTGAATACATTAATTTTACATCGATTTAAATTGATAAAATAATTAAATATTCAATCATGAAACAATCGCTGTTGAAATTTGATTAAATAATTAATTTTAATTAAAGTTACCATGATTGTGAATAAATTCAAATTTTAAAATTTAACATGGCTAGGAGAAATTTTACAAATTATGCAAGGAGTCAGGGCCATTTGGAGGACAAAAGAGCAGACTATTTTGTCCTCCAAGTAGCCCGGACTCATTGTGTAAAAGGTATGAACAAAAGAACAAAAATCGGTAAGTATCGGTAAGCTTATGAAACTGTTTCAACTTTCAGTAAAACTTTGATAAAAGTATTCTTTAATTTATAACATCGATATCTGTAAGTTTACCGACATCGATACCTGCAAGTTTACCGACATCGATATCTGTAAGTTTACCGACTTCGATACGATATCTCTAAGTTTACCAAGATCGATATTTGTAAATTTACCAACATCGATATTTGTAAATTTACCAACATCAATATTTGTAAATTTACCAACATCGATACCTGTAAATTTACCGACATCGATATCAGTAAATGTGCCAACATTGATATCTGTAAGTTTACCAACATCAACACCTGTAAGTTTACCGATATCGACAAGAAAAATGTCAAATTTGTCAATAGATTCAGAATTTCTCCCGGTTATTTTATCAATTTAAATCGCTAAAAAACTAATTACTTAATCAATATACGCGGTACTTAACTAAACAATTTTACACTTAATTAGCTTCCCATACATTAATTACCATTGTTTAAATTAGTGCCAATTTGTTTCTACTAACATTGTTCTATCTTTATGTCTAGGGGGGGGGGTTAGGTATCGAGAGGGGGTTTGGGGGAGATGTATCGAGGGGGATATTTAGTGACCATCCTTGGAAGTAACTGGAACAGGAGCCCCCGTTTTCAGGTTACCACCAAGGTCAGCGTTAGTCGCAGAGTTAGCCAGCTTGGGCCCGCTCGTCATGTGTAATCTACAAAGACATTTAACATACCCATGAATTAAAATTGTAGAGCCCCTTATTCCCGATGCCTGCGCCAAGGCTTAGCCGCCATTTAAAATTAATTTTGAACCACCTTATTCCCGATGCATTCGCCAAGGCTTAGCCGCCATTTAAAATTAATTTTGAACCACCTTATTCCTGATGCCTGCGCCAAGGCTTATCCGCCATTTAAAATTAATTTTGAACCACCTTATTTCCGATGCCTGCGCCAAGGCTTACCCGCCATTTAAAATTAATTTTGAACCACCTTATTCCCGATGCCTGCGCCAAGGCTTATCCGCCATTTAAAATTAATTTTGAACCACCTTATTCCCGATGCATTCGCCAAGGCTTAGCCGTCATTTAAAATTAATTTTGAACCACCTTATTCCCGATGCCTGCGCCAAGGCTTACCCGCCATTTAAAATTAATTTTGAACCACCTTATTCCCGATGCCTGCGCCAAGGCTTAGCCGCCATTTAAAATTAATTTTGAACCACCTTATTCCCAATGCCTGCGCCAAGGCTTATCCGCCATTTAAAATTAATATTGAACCACCTTATTCCCGATGCCTGCGCCAAGGCTTAGCCGCCATTTAAAATTAATTTTGAACCACCTTATTCCCAATGCCTGCGCCAAGGCTTATCCGCCATTTAAAATTAATTTTGAACCACCTTATTCCCGATGCATTCGCCAAGGCTTAGCCGTCATTTAAAATTAATTTTGAACCACCTTATTCCCGATGCCTGCGCCAAGGCTTACCCGCCATTTAAAATTAATTTTGAACCACCTTATTCCCGATGCCTGCGCCAAGGCTTATCCGCCATTTAAAATTAATTTTGCACCACCTTATTCCCGATGCCTGCGCCAAGGCTTAGCCGCCATTTAAAATTAATTTTGAACCACCTTATTCCCGATGCCTGCGCCAAGGCTTAGCCGCCATTTAAAATTAATTTTGAACCACCTTATTCCCGATGCCTGCGCCAAGGCTTATCCGCCATTTAAAATTAATTTTGAACCACCTTATTCCCGATGCCTGCGCCAAGGCTTAGCCGCCATTTAAAATTAATTTTGAACCACCTTATTCCCAATGCCTGCGCCAAGGCTTATCCGCCATTTAAAATTAATATTGAACCACCTTATTCCCGATGCCTGTGCCAAGGCTTATCCGCCATTTAAAATTTATTTTGAACCACCTTATTCCTGATGCTTGCGCCAAGGCTTATCCGCCATTTAAAATTAATTTTGAACCACGTTTTTCCTGATGCCTGCGCCAAGGCTTAGCCGCCATTTAAAATTAATTTTGCACCACCTTATTCCCGATGCCTGCGCCAAGGCTTAGCCGCCATTTAAAATTAATTTTGAACCAGCGTGAGAAATAAGGCGGTGGCACAATTTTTGGAACTTAATTGGCGTTTTGCAGTACAAATTAGTAACCCGAGTCCAGACATTAACTCAACTATTTTAATCATCCACTTCTTTAGCTTAGCAGACGACGTGCCCTGACTATTTTTTCCACTTTTAAGCAGACAAAGCTTCATTTTGATCCTGATTTGTCGGTTAAAATCGGAATCGCGCGATAAGCCTTGGAGCACGCATCGGGAATAAGGTGTATTACAAAATAGTGTATTATCGCTAAGTATTATCTGAAAACTTATAATTAAATTAGGTTTTGTTATAGCTTTTGTACAACAAAAACGTTTTGTTGAGTTGTATCGGTAAGGCTGGGCAATAATGGTTCCAAATTCTCAAATCCCATGTTAGTGCATGCACTAACATAGGATTTGAGAATTCATAAACTAATATGTGATTTGAAGATTCACATAAGCTTGAAGGCTCACATAAGATTGAAAGTTCAGATAAGCTTGAAGGTTCACATAAGATTGAAGAATCACACAAGCAGCAAGCTTGAAAGTTCAGATAAGCTTGAAAGTTCAAATAAGCTTGAAAGTTCAAATAAGCTTGAAAGTTCAAATAAGCTTGAAAGTTCAAATAAGCTTGAAAGTTCAAATAAGCTTGAAAGTTCAAATAAGCTTTCTTGAAAGTTCAGATAAGCTTGAAAGTTCAGATAAGCTTAAAAGCTCAAATAAGCTTAAAAGCTCAAATAAGCTTAAAAGCTCAAATAAACTTTTCTTGAAAGTTCAGATAAGCTTGAAAGTTCAGATAAGCTTAAAAGCTCAAATAAGCTTAAAAGCTCAAATAAGCTTTTCTTGAAAGTTCAGATAAGCTTGAAAGTTCAAATAAGCTTTTCTTGAAAGTTCAAATAAGCTTGAAAATTCAGGTAAGCTTGAAAGTTCAAATAAGCTTGAAAGTTCAAATAAGCTTGAAAGTTCAAATAAGCTTGAAAGTTCAAATAAGCTTTTCTTGAAAGTTCAAATAAGCTTGAAAATTCAGGTAAGCTTGAAAGTTCAAATAAGATAGATGGTTCATGCACTAACATGTGATTTAACATTTTCACGACCCCTGCCTCCCCTTAGCATGTAAAATTAGTATCCTGCACTGAAATTCCCTCCCTCGTCTACACGTTACGTAATTTGTGAACAGGCCCTAACAATAACGCAAGCTTTGTCACAATCAAACTAAAATTCAAGGCAACAAACAGGCTAATCCGTAGTAGGACATGATTTGAATGACTACGTACCCATTGGAGAGGCCCCCGCTAGCTAGTTCTTTCTTCTCAGTGTCCGTTACAGAGTCGAGTCCTAATTCAACCAGGGCCCGAAGAGCGGTTAAAGCAGCCTGGTCGTGAGACGCTTCGATAGTGGGTCCTGCCCCGTGACTCACTTGGGGAGGATTAGTTGAAAGAGAAACCAATGACAGATAATCCATTTTATTCCCCTGCGAACGAAAGATAAAACGAATTAACGCCGAGCCGGAAACTCAAGATTGACCAGACGAGAAGATTAAACCTTTGGAAAATCCGTAAAGTGAACGTGAAATCCTAAGATATCAGCCAAGTACAAGAGTTGTTGTTTGGGCCTGACAGTCGTTTGCGGAGTTGTCGTAGGTTTATGTCCCGATCTTCGAATGGCTTCAGCCGTTGGAGATACTCCATTGTCCAATAGTTCCTTAGCTATCGCCGATGTAGTTTGCATCATCTTATTGACGATATCCTGACTTTGTACTGGCCCTCCCGGAGCTCGGTTAAGTCCTGAAATCACGCGTCATTGCCTTAATTAAGCGGGTACTTAAAAATCCTAATATCCAAGGCCCTCAAAGACTAAATTTAGAATTTTATATAAATATCTGGGGAAAAATATTCTCCTTGCACATGCATGTTAATACAAGGGTTTTCTTTTATACTGGATTGCAGATATAATCATACTAGCTGTTATTCCCTTGGCGTCGCTCGCGTGTAATAAGAGCTTCCATCAAAATGATATAAAATGAATGGGTAGATTTTACTAATCACTAATATTTTTGTAGCATCCTAGGAGCGACGGCACTCGGCGTTGCCCGTCAGCCCGTCAGGACATTTTTAATTACTTTTCACGCGGACATTATTCCATAAAGAAGGAATTTTAACTTGCCCGTCAGCCCGTCTCGACATTTTTTATTACTTTTCACGCGGAAATTGTACCCTAGGAGCGAAGGCACTCGGCCTTGCCTGTCTCGACATTTTTATTACTTTTCACGCGGAAATTGTACCCTAGGAGCGAAGGCACTCGGCGTTGCCCGTCAGCCCTTCGGGATGCATTTTTTATTACTTCTCACGCGGACATTATTCCATAAAGAAGGAATTTTAAATTTCTGGCCGCCATTTAAAAAGATGGCAACAAATCGAACCCGAAAGACCATTAGCCCGTCTATAGGTTAAAGGAGACCAGTGTACTAAATATCTGCGATATCAGTTGAAACGTGCGGACTTCGTTGCACAGAGACAGGGTTCGTACAACTTTTGGAAAACAAATTTCCCTGAGATTTCCAGGTTTTTTCCCTTATACTTCCCTGAGTTTTCCAGGTTTTTCCCGTATATGGAGTATTCTATGGAGCAAATGTTAACGAAGGAGGCGAAGGGGGGTAGGGGCAAATAGGACTATATCATACTCAAAGGACATCCCCGTATCACTAATAGAACCAGAGTTATGAGCTTCCGAAGTATAGTGTAATGTTAATCCTATGGAGGGAATGTTCACGAACATTTTGCTCAATTACTCGGCCCCTGTTTGTCGTAGCCCTAAGATTTTAGTATGGTTGGATGGGGGACAAATTGGACTATAACATACTCAAAGGGCATCCCTGTATCTCTAAAATAATCAGAGTTATGAGCCTCCAAAGTATAGTGTAATGTTAATCCTATGGAGGGAATGTTCACGAACATTTTGCTTAATTACTCGGCCCCTGTTTGACGCAAATTTCCCTGATTTCCCTGAATTTTATTAAAAATTCTAAACTTCCCCGAGTTTTCCCTGAGGTTTTTGTCAACTATTTATTTCCCTGATTTTTCCAGGTTTTCCCGGTTTTCCAGGTTTGTATGAACCCTGAGAGAGATTTTTTTAACATTTCTGGGCGCCATTTTTTAAGATGGCGGCGGATTGGGGGAAATCTTTCTTAGTACGCGCCTACTACTTATTAAGAGTAAGTTCCTGCAAATTTTCAGCCTTCTAGGGCAAGCGGTTTGGGCTGGGCGTTGATTGTCAGTCAGTCAGTCAGTCAGTCAGGACTTTGATTTATATAGATATAGATTGCATGTGATCAGAGCTAACTACGCGTAATCGTCGCCGCTAAGTGTCGTGATCATAGTTCACTTGACCACGTTCAAACAATATTAAACATTACTCAACACTTACATGGATAGAACAAAAGAAATCCCTGACCATTTCCCCCCCATTTTGCAAATCCCCAACTAATCCAGGGTTCATTGAGACCCCGACTAAAGTTTTCCCCATTTACCCTTTGTACATTATGAAAAAGCAGTTTGCGTACCTTGGCCACCCGTTAAACTTGTGTCAGGCATTAACAGGAGTCCAGGAACTAGTTGTCTACCAAGCTTGCCTTCATTTTCGTTCTTCTCAGATACTAATTAACCAATTTTTAATAATCATGAGACTGTCACTGTCACCAGCGGAATTCTTTAACTATTGAAGCGAGTGATAACTAATAAGTGTTTCAATCTAATACCGAAGCGAATATTTCGATAAGCCCATTTTCACTATTCGAAGCGAATATCGAGCTGACTGTTTCGGTTAAAGTTCGAATGCCATAAATTTAGGGCCTTGGCATTGCAGCTCTCTCTACAAATTATAATCGAAGTTTTATTTGTCTCCTATCAAAACCTAACAGCAGCAGCAGCGAGTGCCTAGGAAAGTTTTAATAAATACTCGGCCACCAATGAGGAGAGGTACTTTGAGATATAGGAGCTCCTAAATGATTTTTCTCCTAGCCTGGTATTAACTATTCTTGAATACTAGGCTTAACTATTCTTGAATACTAGGCTTAACTATTCGCGAATACTAGGCTTAACTATTCGCGAATACTGGGCTTAACTGTTCGCGAATACTAGGCTTAACTATTCGCGAATACTGGGCTTAACTGTTCGCGAATACTGGGCTTAACTGTTCGCGAATACTGGGCTTAACTGTTCGCGAATACTGGGCTTAACTGTTCGCGAATACTGGGCTTAACTGTTCGCTAATAGTAGGCTTAACTATTCGCTAATAGTAGGCTTAACTGTTCGCTAATAGTAGGCTTAACTGTTCGCTAATAGTAGGCTTAACTGTTCGCTAATAGTAGGCTTAACTGTTCGCTAATAGTAGGCTTAACTGTTCGCTAATAGTAGGCTTAACTGTTCGCTAATAGTAGGCTTAACTGTTCGCTAATAGTAGGCTTAACTGTTCGCTAATAGTAGGCTTAACTATTCGCGAGTATTAGGCTTAACTATTCGCGAATACTAGGCTTAACTATTCGCGAATACAAGGTTTAACTATTCGCGAATACTATGCTTAACTATTCGCGAATACTATGCTTAACTATTCGCTAATAGTAGTCTAAACTATTCCCGAATACTACGCTTAACTATTCGCCAATACTAGGCTTAACTATTCGCCAATACTAGGCTTAACTATTCGCGAGTATTAGGCTTAACTGTTCGCTAACAGTAGTCGTAACTATTCGCGAATAGTAGTCGTAACTGTTCGCTAACAGTAGTCGTAACTATTCGCGAATAGTAGTCGTAACTATTCGCGAATAGTAATAATAATAAATGCTTTTATTGGATCAATCAATTAAGGCATTGCCTTGTAGTCGTAACTATTCGCGATTAATCGGCTAGTAAAAAAATTACCAAGGCCTAACAATTCGCGATTAATCGGTTAGTAAAAAATTACCAAGGCCTAACAATTCGGTATTCGATTTGGAATAAACTATTCGATTCGGTACTTGATAAAGAAAATTTTTTGTATTCGGTAGGCCTAACCGGTTTGATACCCAAAAAGTGGTACTCTCACACCTCTAGTTAGTGTCAACCTTGGGCATTCTAAGAGACCGCGAGACCTAAATAGGCGAATAGTCAGAGGTGTCATCAAAAGCGGGGAATATCTCGTGATTCCGTAAGCCTAACCCTTTAAAGATACCTCGCTTCAAAAGTTATAAAATTTGCCCCACTATCAGTAAAAGAAAAGCTCTGTTCACCATCATGGTCTAAGAATGTAACTTTTCTGGGTTTATCATTTTCGGGTGGTCGATAAGGGGCTTCGTCGCTTCCGGCAGCCTTGATGGTTTTGGCATTGGATGTCGGAGGTGGTGGTCTGGAATAGCCCATGAGTTGCAGCATGGCTTCGGCGGCGTTTCTTTTGGCTGTCTTTTTATTGGGTCCAGCGCCGGAAGTCATTAATTCGCCCAAGGTACATTGCATGACAAACTCTCTCTGACGCGGTTCCCCTCGTTCGGCGATGACGCTATAAACGGGTTCCCGTTCCTTCTTGGCTTGCTGAATTTGAATTAATCGACTAATGGGATTGATACCCTGTCCGTACTGCGGATCCGCTTTCTGCTCCTAAGGAAAACTCCCGAAATATAGCGCGGAAAATTGAAGGGGAGCCATAGCCCACTCGATCATGCGCTATAGAATCCCCGTTACAAACGCGACCGGAGGGAAATTCAAAGGAGATGAATAGTTAACGTTAGGTTCTAAGGGAAGTGGTACGTTTTTGGCAATATCCTTTGTCCTATTGACCTAATTTTAACGAGAGGTGTGTTTTGAAGTATTCTATTATACTAAAAAGGATTCAAACTTTTATTAAGGCAGGGTTCTACAACTTTTGGGAAAAACATTTCCCTGAGATTTCCAGGTTTTTCCCCATATACTTCCCTGAGTTTCCCAGGTTTTTCCCGTATATGGAGTATCCTATGGAGCAAATGTTAACGAAGGAGGGGGGGGGGGGGCAAATAGGACTATAACATACTCAAAGGACATCCTCGTATCTCTAATATAACCAGTGTTATGAGCCTCCAAAGTTGGGTGTAATGCTATTCCTATGGAGGGTATGTTTTGGAACATTTTGCGTAATTACTCGGCCCCTGTTTGTCGTAGCCGTAAGTGTTTAGTATGGTTGGATGGGGGACAAATAGGACTATAACATACTCAAAGGGCATCCCTGTATCTCTAATAGAACCAGAGTTATGAGCCTCCAAAGTATGGTGTAATGTTAATCCTATGGAGGGTATGTTTTTGAACATTTTGCTTAATTACTCGGCCCCTGTTTGTCGTAGCCGTAAGTTGTTAGCATGGTTGGATGGGGGATAAATAGATCTATAACATACTCAAAGGACATCCCCGTATCTCTATTAGAACCAGAGTTATGAGCCTCCAAAGTATGGTGCAATGTTAAATCTATGGAGGGTATGTTCACGAACATTTTGCTCAATTACTCGACCCCTGTTTGAGGCAAATTAAAAATCTAAATTTCCCTGAGGTTTTTGTCAATTATTTATTTCCCTGATTTTTCTCTGAGGTTTTCCAGATTTGTATGAACCCTGTTATCGCGTAGGCAACGGTATTATCCCCATAATTCTATGGCGCGCATGATCGAGTGGGCTGTGGTGGTGGATGGAGCGATGCAACGCACCTTAATGAGATTCCGGCTCTTCTTTTTGATGATGGGTTTCTTTTTCACTTTGGGAGTCGCGGGTGGAATGACGGGCAACTTTTTCAATTCTTCGTACATCTTTTCGGCGGCTCGCTTCTTCGAGACTTTTTTCCCATTTCCCTCTCCTTCGGTAACTAAATCACCGACGGTGCATCGAGTGACAAAGTTGCGCATGTGCGGGGGCCCGCTTTCTTGAATAACCTCAAAATTAACCGAAAGCGCGTGCTTTAAAGCTATTTCGTGTACCAAACTAATGGGAGATTTTAAATCCGATTCTTCCCCGTCTTCGCTATCTTCTCTTTTAATAGCCGCGGCTGTGCTCAGGTTTTTCTCCTCTTTCAGCGAGGAGGAGGAGGAGGAGGAGCGTTGCTCGGCGCTCCTCTTTTGATCGGGGAGCGGAATCTCCCTCAAGATTCGCAGCGCCTCTTCGGCGGCCGCGTGTCTGGCCGCTTGGGGAGTTCGGCCTTCCCCGAAGAATTGTCTGTTGCCGACTTTGAGCGCCACGCAATAAACGGGTGGAATCTTGGGGTAATGATAGCGCTGGTTGTACATACCGCGGAAATTAAAATTAGGAATATAAGGAGGTCGCGGAGCGTCGATAGTCTGATAGACGGCCAATTCGCCTCGTTTCATAGCAAGAGCGTTCAATTCAACCGTTGGAGTTATCGGGCCCAATGTCTTGTGGCTTACTTTAGGGGCCGGGTGTTTTAACTTGGTTTGCTGAAGAGCGATGGCGGCCGCTTTGTGCTGCGCTTTTTTAATACTGGGCCCCGAAGCCGTGAACTCTTCATTGTCCAAATTCAGTACGACCGTGAAAGTCTTCTTGTGGGCCGGCCCGGATTCGTCCACCAGGCGGTACTGATGTTGGACCTTGAATCAAAGGCGCGTTAACAAAACAACCCGCCACAAACACACACGCAAATCAGAGTCCTGCAAGGGCCGGGCTTAAGCCTTGGCCAAGCCGAGTAGGGCTTTTCAAATTTTTGGGAAAATAAGGAGCAGGGCCTGGTCGGGCTTTTCACATTTTGGAAAAAAAGGAGCAGGGCCTGGACGGGCTTTTCAAATTTTGGAAAATAAGGGGTGGGGCAGGGTCGGGCTTTACAAATTTTGGAAAAAAAGGAGCAGGGCCAGGCCGGGCTTTTCAAATTTTGGAAAATAAGGGGCTTGGTCGGGATTTTCAAATTTTGGAAAATAATGGGCCGGCCAGGTAGGGCTTTTCAAATTTTTGGAAAATAAGGGGCAGGGCCGGGTCGGGCTTTCTAAACTTTGGAAAATAAGGGGCAGGGCCGGGTCGGGCTTTCTAAATTTTGGAAAATAAGGGGCAGGGCCGGGTCGGGCTTTCTAAATTTTGGAAAATAAGGGGCAGGGACGGGTCGAGCTTTTCAAATTTTGGAAAATAAGGGGCAGGGCCGGGTCGGGCTTTCCAAATTTTGGAAAATAAGGGGCAGGGCCGGGTTGGGCTTTCCAAATTTTGGAAAATAAGGGGCAGGGCCGGGTCGGGCTTTTCAAATTTTGGAAAATAAGGAGCAGGGTCGGGCTTTTCAAATTTTGGAAAATAAGGAGGTCGGGTCGGGCTTCTCAAATTTTGGAAAATAAGGGCCCGGGCCTGGATCGGGCCTGAAAAACTCGGGCCGTGCAGGTCTCTGACGCAAAATACTACACCTACTACAACGACATCCAATTCTTACATGTACCTGATTGTATCTCGCGAGTTCGTTAATTAAACACATAGGAGTCTTCTCTTTTGTGTTTGCCATGGTTACGGAAGGCTGGTTGTCTTCGCCACTTCCAGCAGAGGGGGCTTCGCTGCTGGCGGTGGTCAAGGTAGTAGAAGTACAAGTTACACCCATCAGCGATGAAGAAATATTTGGGCTGTTTTGCCCTCCAGAACCGCCGCTTCCTCCTGGATTGGTGGCGCTTCCCACCCCCAAAAGGGTGGAGCCACCACTCGCCGCCGCCGAGTTCTGAATGGCATTGTCGCCCATAGGACCGATTGAAGGAGGAATTTGAGAAGAGGAAGATGATGATACCAGGTTGTTCGTTCCAGAGTTGTTAGACATTGAAATGCTTCCAAGAATAGCGTTGTTACCTAACAAACACCTGCTACTTTATTTAATTGCAAATACTTCAAGAGACTAGATTGCTAAATATTGCTCGATCCCTATTTGCTTATTTCGACAGAGTGCCAAGAGCGTTAAATGCATTATTAAGCTTAGTATTTTTTGCTACCAAAATGTCTTTATAGATTTAAGGTGGAATTCATCAACGTCGGACACAACGCAATTTAGTACCAGCAAAGGCAGGGCGTCGTGCGCAAAAGGCGGAAGTTTGCGCACGACGCCCTGCCTTTGCCTGTACTAAACTGCGTTGCGTAATAAACTCTGCGTTTATCAGCTAGGGTTCGGACGAAATTTTTATATTTAATTTCCCTGACTTTTCCAGCTTATCCCTGATCAAATTTTGCCAATATCCCTGACCATTTTAACAGCGTTCATACAACTTTTGGAAACCCAATTTCCCTGAGATTTCTAGATTTTTCCCCATATACTTCCCTGATGTTAACGAACTATTACATACTCAAAGGACATCCCCGTATCTCTAATATAACCAGAGTTATGAGCCTCCAAAGTATAGTATAATGTTAATCCTATGGAGGGAATGTTCACGAACATTTTGCTTAAATACTCGGCCCCTGTTTGACGCAAATTTCCCTATTTCCCTGATTTTCCCAAGTTTGTATGAACCCTGTTTAAGGTGTTAAGTTGTTAACCAGAGCCCACTTCATAATTACACCTGTTATATATTTTTAATTGCTTGAAGCATAATTCGATAGACCAAATCAAATCCCTGACTTTTTAGGGAAAATGTTTAAACCCCTGAATTATCCCTTACTTTTCCCCATATTTTACAAATCCCTGACTAACCCAGATTCCTTACAAACTGTGTCTATACAGAAAATACACGAACTTTTCCAGAGCACCCCAGTTCGCTAACTGATCAGATTTCAAGATTTTCAAAGATCTTATCACTTTAATCTCAAATTACAAGATTTCTTTATGATATAAGATTCAAAGAGATTTTACGGAAGAATTACACCATTTCTATCAAATTTGAAACTTTCTTTACAGGATTTCACTAGCGTTAACGGAATCACACTTCAGGTTGAAGTTTTGAAACGTAAATTGGACTATCGAGCTGTGTACTCTACCAATTAACACTCTGAGAACAATTTAATTTACTTATAAAAATCTGGTAACGTAACCCAGTTGAAATTGATTAACGCACTCAAATTTCACACGCTGTGTGCTGTTATTACTAACAAGACCAGTCTACAATGCTTCCCTACATTAACCCACCCCCTGAATAAAGAATCAAACCTGATTTATTGGTATTTAATCCCTGAGTCTGTACAGGAGACATCAAAGTAGTTGATGACATTGGAGAGTGATTCATTTTATTGTGACCCAGACCTTTGGAAAACCAAATCCCTCAATTACACTTCATTCAAGACACAATTAGGGCTAACAGGCACATTGTGTATGTGTTTTAAGGTTTTAGAAACTCTGAGTCTGAATATAAGCCTTGCACACATAGCCTACGCCCTACTTATAGATAGTGTACAAGTCAATATTAATTAATTATTTAACTAAATTAAGCAATTCCCTTTTGATCTTCACTACCTGCACCCCAATGACTAGCCTGGATTAATACCGGAGGGCATTTTATGATATGCACTCGGTGTCAGTAGCTCAGTACTGCCACCTAATCCAACACGTAAGCCTTGGTCACTACTTCATTTTGTTTGTTTCTTTATTATTACTACGAAACTACGAGTACTTACGGTAAAAACAGTAATTTATTAATCAATTTTTGTTTAATTAGACAGACCAACAGAACTATGGCAAACAGGAAAGAAAATTTCCGTTCTGTGAAACTTATTAATTTTACGTTCTACATAAATATTCTTTTCCGTGGATCAGCGAGAAGAGACAATTCTGTTACCAAATTATTCCACTAGAGGCCCTACAAAACAGGGGCTAGTTCAGTTTAGTTCAGAGTCTCGTTATTGTTATATCAGGGTGGGAAATAGGGAATGTTTTAAACTGGACACTGGGCCAGCAACCCCCCTAAATAAATAAACTGGTCCATGTCCATTGACCAGGGCACGTTGTCTTCTAAGCTGAATAAGTGGATAATTAAAATCTTCGTTCCAGACTCTGACAGGGCCGGATTAAGCAATTTTGCACCCGGGGGCGAGATAATATGCGCAAAAAAGAACCGCAAATGTTGCTAAGGGGGAATAGTTTAAAGGGGTTGGCCGGAGCTGATGGGGTGAAGCATATTGCTTACCCGCCCACCGCGACGGGGGTGCTATTCTTTATGGCCAAAGAGCTGGGTGTTTTCCCCCTGAACTTAGGGCGGTCTCCCCCCCAACAGCGCCGGTGAGCCCCTTTAACTCACAGGGCCCCCAAAAAGCCTTGCGCCAATTAATCCGGCCCTGGACTCTGGTTACTAATTTTTACTTCAAAACGCCAAGTTTCAAAAATTCAAGAATCAAGAAAATGTTTGAAAAGTCCTTTAAATTTCTTAGAGGTTCCATGGACCATTGATCCCCTCCGATTTCAAGCTGGCCATTTGTCCTATGCCACCACCATATTTCCCTAGCTGTGTTACGCCGTTCCAACTTCCAACTCCGAGAATCCGTTCCATTCATGGTCAACATCGATCGAAGCATATCCCATTCAATCTTTTGCAGTGGGTTATGGTCATACTGCCTATAGAATTCTAAATTCTGAAATTTATAATAACTAAGGGTAGACAAAATTGATTGATGAAGGGTTAAAAATAGAGACGAGACAGGAAAGCCATTTGGAACGTTCCCAACCTGTGCCCAAGAAATTTATCTGATATCATACATATGTTTCGCTCCCACCTTATCAAATGGAATATTTAAAATTGTTCGTGTCACTCAGACTGAGATAAGCCTGTCGGCTATAAATATTAAAGGTGACTCTTGATGTTCACCATTACACTAGGATTCCAAGTTCTCTCTGAAACACCACGATGATCTTCAAATTTGCCATAGCTCTGACTCTCTTAGCATCATGCTATTTGAGCGTGGATGGCCGATCTCAAAACTTTACATTGGACCAGTCAGTTCAAGGATTAGCCAAGTCCAACCAAGAGTTTGCCATTAATCTGTACAAGCAACTCGTCAAACCCAGAGAAAACTTGGTCGTTTCTGGTTTCAGCGTTTCAACTATTCTTGCCATGCTTCTTCAAGGAACTAGAGGAAACTCTGCCCAAGAACTTCAGACAGCCCTCCAGTACGGTCAACTGCGCTCTGAGACGTTGGAAGACGGCTTCAGGAAAGTCTTAGGAGCCATAAAAGGTGACGGTAACTACTCTCTCAGCACCGCAAATTCCATTTGGATCAGAGAAAACTTCCAAGTCCTCAGTCAATTCCAAAACAAAGTACGCGACGTGTTTCTCGCCGACGCCAAGGTTCTGAAAACCGCAACGGCCAAGGACGAAATCAACAAGTACGTTGCCAACAAAACTGAAAACTTGATCAAGGAATTGTTGAAAGAAAACCCCAATGAGGATACCGCTGCCATTTTGCTGAATGCCATATTTTTCAAGGGAACCTGGAAGATTCAATTTGAAAACAGGACTATCGAAGGGGGTTTCCTGAACAACGACGACTTAGTTCCAGCCGACAAACGAACCCCCACCACCAGGATGATGCAAATCGAGAGAGACGTCTTCCGTTTCGTTGACTCTCAAGAGCTGAAGGCTGAGATTGTCGAGCTTCCATACAAAGGTGACGAGGCCAGCATGCTAGTCCTTTTGCCTAGTCAAGGAACCACTTTGGCTGACTTGGAAGAAACTTTGACCGCCGATGGACTTCGACAAGCCATCAAGCAAATGAAACCCACCAACGTCTCCCTCGTTATGCCCAAGTTTAAGATCGAGAGCGATTTAGACTTGGTTGAGCCCTTAGTCCGTCTTGGAGTCAAGGAAGTCTTCACCGACAGGGCTGATATTTCCGGAATAGCCCAAAATCTCAAGGTTACCGATGTCTTCCAAAAAGCAGTCATCGAAGTCACCCAACAGGGAAGCAAGGCGGCCGCCGCGTCTGCCGTCGTAATTATAAGTCGAAGTGGTCGTCCGCGTCGTCCCGGAGTTCGACTGATGAGAATCACTCATCCTTTCTTGTTCGTTATTCAACATAAGCCAACGAACAGTGTATTGTTCATGGGTCGTTACTCGCAATCTGCTCCATTTAATAAAGATGAAGAGTAAGAAGAAGTTGTTTGTAAGGAGAACAAATAAAGTACTTGTCATATTTAAAATAAAATCAAGGCTAAGCTATTTACAATTTAAGTATAACATGAGTTATTCCTGTATTTTTTCAGAAAGTTCTTTGCTCATAATTAGTTTCTTTAGGCACAGTAAGTATTTATGTTCAACTTTCCATCGAACTGCATGGTTTATTTCTTGGGCCTAATTACCCAGATACCCGAAAAAAATATCGGGTACTCGCCCCGATACCCGAGAAGCAAATGTTTGATTACCCGAACCCTATTCGATATCCAATAATTACTAACCGCACACGCCTATTGTAGCATCATTGGAAGGTTCGAAAAGTGCTTTGGTTGAGTTCCCAAAGGTTAAGTAATAGCACCGAATGCATGCACAGACTTGTAAATTTTAGCTTTAAGGTTAAACGCAATAGCTTTAATGAAATTGAAAGTTCTAAAAAAGGTTAGTTTCTAAAAAAACTAGTTCATACAAATAAATTCGTAAATCTGCACAAAGACTATTTAGCCTCATAGACAGGAAACACGACACGGTTTCCAGTTTATTAAAACACCCACACACCACAGGCTAGCTAGCTAAGATAGTTAAATTTAGAAAGAATATTTGAAGCTTCTTATTATTATATCCGAAGGAAATGAGAATACAGTGGCTATTAAGTTTGCGGTAAACATGACTGATATTAGTCAGTTGCAACTGTGATAGAAATCAAATTCAACAACTGTAATCGATTTTTTTTTCTTCATAGAAGAGGGAAAGCCGAGGCGAATGAATACGAAATGTTAAATTTCATAAGTAGGAACGTAGGTCTTATCAAGTGCACTGCCACTTCAGTTTAATTATCTAGATTTAACTGTACCACCACAAGATTGAAATTTTTACCTCTCCAGGGAGCGGTATTAAACTTCACGCTTCAGTCTGTCAGTTGATACACTAAAGCATAATGTTTGCAATTTGCAAATCGGAGCACACGTGTTCCCAAATTGCCAGACCACTTTTGAAATTCATAGATATTGTATTTCATTACGATACCGATCTCACTAAAAGGAAACATTTAGCTGACATAACATTATACCCCTAAAGAATGGCCTTTTTAAATATATAGGGATAAATATTCAAAAAATAAATTATCTCTTATTACAAAATAATTAGCATTTAATTTGTCTTAAAAACAAGGACTACTGCGTCACCCTTGGTTTAGTAGCGTCTGCTAAATCGAACCTCTTACCCCTTCTGGATTGGTTGTATTCACTTAGGCTGAGAGAGGTTAAGGGTAATGTCGGGGTAAAAGGTTCGGTTTAGTAGATGCCACTAAAGCAATGGCGACACAGTAGTCCTTGAGTGCATATACTTTTCTTGAGGTGTGTTGTGTATTGACCGCAAGGCGGCGCTCCAAGATGAACATCACGTGACAGAGTGATGTGGAGTGACAGAGCGAATGAAGAGACTAAGCTATATAGACGTTTTTCTAAGTCGTGAATTAATCATTCTCAATATCTTTGTTGTAACTCAATCAGTATTAAAGTATGTTCGTTAATTAAGTACCTGTGACTTTTACTAAACACGAAACATAACATTGGCGACGGAGTCTTTCTTTCCTTCGCGGGTCCGTTTTTTTTCCGTTTCACGCTACCGCTCGCTTCCATCAATTCCTTTATGGTCGACACTTTCGAATCTACACTGATCACAAGCCACTATTGGGGTTGTTAACTCCCACTAAACCGCTTCCGCCCATGGTTTCACCACGGGTTATAAGATGGAGTCTCCTCTTATCGGCTTACAATTATGAACTTGTTTACCGTCCGGGAACCAAAATTGCTAATGCTGACGCTCTTAGTCGGTTGCCGGCCGCGACGCCAGACGTTGAGGTCCCGCAACTCTCCGAAGTCCTACTCTTGGAGAACGTCCCTGTCGACCGCATCGACGCGCTTACCATAGCCCGCTCGACCAAGTCCGACCCCACCTTATCTCGCGTGGCCTTGTGGTCTCTCAATGGATGGCCACCTACCGTACCAGAGGAGCGATTTCTTCCGTACTACCGTAGACGCCACGAAATAAGCGTCCATCGTGATTGCGTCCTTTGGGGTTGTCGAGTCATTGTTCCCGAGGATCTGCGGTGCGACGTTCTTACAATCTTACACGGTTCCCATCCAGGAATCGTTCGAATGAAGGGTCTAGCCCGTAGTTATGTATGGTGGCCAAATCTGGATAGAGCGATCGAAACTACCGTACAAGCGTGCAACACGTGTCAAGAAACGCGTAGGAACCCTCCGAAGGCACCAATTCACCCTTGGGAATGGACTGAAAAACCATGGTCTCGATTACACATAGACTTTGCCGGTCCCTACCAAGGCCAGACGTTCTTCTTAGTTGTGGACTCTCACTCTAAATGGCTAGAAGTTATGCCCGTGACTTCTTTGTCCGCCAAGACCACTATAGCGAAACTACGGACTCTCTTCGCTACGCATGGTTTACCAGACACCATTGCTTCAGATAACGGAACCACATTTTCTTCGGAAGAATTCCGCACGTTCCTACAATCGAACCTAATTCGACAAGTATTCGTCGCGCCATACCACCCATCGTCGAACGGACAGGCCGAACGCATGGTGGCAACTACCAAAGAGGCTCTCAAACGAATCATAAGTGGCGACTGGCAAACCAGATTAGCCCGTTTCCTATACTCACAGCACACACTTCCATGCACTACGACAGGGAAATCACCGGCCGAATTATTAATGAATCGCCGCTTAACTTCGCTATTGGATCGTCTTCACCCTGATTTAAATAAAGCTATGCGTGAGAAACAACAGGAGGTAACCTCTGCGGCACAGACCCACACAAAGATTCGGTCGTTTTCACCTAACGATCCAGTATATGTTCGCAACTATACGACCGGCCCTCGTTGGACCCCAGCTACCGTAGTAGACGCCACGGGTCCTCTCTCATATCGGGCCGCCACTATGGACGGTACCGTTATTCGACGACATGCGGACCAGATTAGACAACGGGTTGACTCAACCGCGCATGAAACGCCTTCCATGCCCCCAACTACAGCACGATCACCATCACCTTCGCAACAGGTCGACTCGCCCCGCGATACTCAACCTGCTCAATCCGACGCGTCAACTAATGCCGAATCTTCCGCGTCAACCGCCGTTACTCCTCGCCGTTCCCTACGTCCCCGGGTCCCTCCGAAATATCTTGCTGACTTCGTCCATCAATTATTGGGGGAAGGAGTGTTGTGTATTGACCGCAAGGCGGCGCTCCAAGATGAACATCACGTGACAGAGTGATGTGGAGTGACAGAGCGAATGAAGAGACTAAGCTATATAGACGTTTTTCTAAGTCGTGAATTAATCATTCTCAATATCTTTGTTGTAACTCAATCAGTATTAAAGTATGTTCGTTAATTAAGTACCTGTGACTTTTACTAAACACGAAACATAACAAGGTGAAACGTCATAGATTCTCGTAAAGCGACGCCTGGTGAGGCGCTGTTAAAGGCTTAGTGCAGACTAAATAGAAAGATGGACTGCAAAACCGAGTGTAGTCAATTATCGCGTCTCAGTGAGTGTCTAGCATTACGAAGTATAGGTAGTCTCATACTTATGGAACATATCTTGTAAACTTATGATTTTTGAATAGAACTTTTATAACACTTGAATAATTCATAAGTTTAATTTTGAAGCACGCAGATTCTTATCAATTAATAGCATTAGAAAGTTGCATATTCAGGTAAATAAATATGTAGATAATCCTCTACTCGACTCGGAGAGTTAATATTTTGCTTTACCAACTTGTTTGTAGTTTAAATTAATCACTCAAGTAGACAATCAAGTAGACAATTTTAAAGTTAACTTCGTTTGTCTATTGTCATACTATTAGATATCGTATCTTGGCTATTTCAACATTTTTAAAAAGTCTCAAACAAAAAATTTGTTCAATTAATAGTCAACTTAATGGAAGTTAAGAAGATAACCGTACAAACTAGAGTGAGATAAAATCCAGCAAAAAACTCTCCTCTTTCTGACGTCAGCAAGGGTGGTCTTCGTCAATTGGTTTATATTAACTCTGGGAAAGATAAGGGTAAAATATTTGGGTATAAAGAGAATAATTTGTACGTGTATCTCGTTCGACACTTTAAATTAAACGTTGTGTGAGTCAGGGTGTGTGCAATCAGTGAAAACCGAGTAAAATGGTCGCCCGTAGTTTGTTTTTACCCTTGACCGGCCTATTTATAGTCGGCTTACTGTTGTCGCCTTCAGAAGGAAAAGACAAAGATTTAACCAGCGATGTTGCCGTTCAAGGACTGTCCAAAGCCAACCAAGAATTTTCCTTCAACCTCTACAAGAAGTTGGTTAAACCACGAGAAAATATGATCATGTCCGGGTTCAGCGTCGCTACGGTGTTGGCCATGCTGTTACAAGGTACCCGCGGATTAACGGAAAAGGTCCTTCTGACCACCCTTGGATACGACAAGATGGCTCCAGGGCTTGTTGAAGATGCGTACAAAAAGGTTCTCGAACAAGTTAGAGGAAACAAGGAATATCAACTGGAAATCTCCAATTCAATCTGGGTTCGAGATACAGTGTTGATTCGAGATGAATTCCAAAGACGCGTAAGTCAAACATTTCGCACGGAAGCCATGAAACTAAAGAGTAGAACGGCTATGGAGGACATCAACAAGTACGTCGCCAGGAAAACCGGAAACTTGATTAAGAACTTCATGAAGGAGAAACCAGGAGACAACACTGTCATGATCTTGATGAACGCCCTATTCTTTAAGGGGACGTGGCAAACAAAGTTCGACAATAGAACCTTCCCAGCTGGGTTCATAGACAATGACGACGAAGTTCCCCACGACGCCGGAAGCGCGGTAACTACGATGATGAGAGTCAAGGACCAATTCCCGTTCGTCGAATCTAACGAACTAAAAGCCGAAATTGTTGAACTACCCTATAAGGGAGGCGAAGCTAGCATGGTGATATTGTTGCCAAGTCAAGGAACCACCCTAGTAGAAATGGAACACCACATGACCTCCGAAAAGTTGCGAAGTGCCATGAAGGAACTGAAACCCACCAAGATGTCCTTGATTATGCCCAAGTTTAAAGTCGAAAGTGAACTGGATTTGCAGGAACCATTAGCGCATATGGGACTTGGTGAAATATTCACCGCTAAAGCTAATTTTACCGGAATTGGTTCTCACCTTCAAGTGACCGAGATTTTTCAAAAAGCAGTCATTGACGTAACACCAGAAGGTATGTGTGGAATTTTTTTCTTAACTATTATAGGGTTTCAACATGATCATATCACATGAAACCGCGATTAATAGAACTGATAGGAATTTTTCAAGTAGTATTTTACTGATAAGCTTTAAAGTAAACAACAATATCATAAACCAAAGCAAATAAAAAACTTAAGTAGGGCCGCGTTGTTACCAAGACGGAAAATAGGCTAATTTTATAAAAAATATGTGACCCTTTAGTTGATAGAGTTGAAGCAGTTTTTGCAATTGTATATTAGCATAAGTTTACAAAATATGGTCCATTAGTATGACACTACTTATACTTCGTAATGCATGCTAGAGACGCTAGAATAGGCTACACTCGGTTTTGCAGTTCATCTTCCTATTTAGTCTGTAACAAATCTAATTATTGACGTTTCAACATGGCCGAATGTCGATGTAAAAAACGGGGTAGGCAACCCTCAGAATCTGGACATACTTAGGGGTTGATCCATTGCCATCTCTGAGCACTCGATCCCGCAAACTTACGGCGCAGGCGTTAAAAAGCGAGGTGAAAGGCAAAGTTTTACCCCCGTGCCTAACCCTCTTAGTTACATCAGTACTCGCCCACATCTCGAAGTTTCATCATTACACTCTGCTGATAAAGATTCTACTAGCCACTTCTATTTCCATGGAACTCTAAACTACACCATACAATGTCCATTTCATAATTCCTGATTATTGAATCAGATATTAAATTAAGCCGCGTTTACACGAGACACTTTGAAACCGTTTTAAACCATGGATGGAAAAAAAACTAGTTTTTTCATCCATGTTTAAACCGTTTTGGAATGTACAAAAAAAATATTATGCTGTTAAAACCAGAGATCTTTCACGAGAAAATGCAAATATTATTTTTTAAAAAGTGTTAGGCCTTTCCAAAACGGTTGAAAACGGTTCCAAAGTGTCTCGTGTAAACGCGGCTTTTGATATTCAATATCAATGGCAAAAAATAAGCTTAGTGGGAATGGGCTTTCATTTCTAATACACTTGTTAAAGTATGGGTTTTCTTAATTAAAAAATCTTTTTAACATTCTTTTAAACAGGCAGTAAAGCAGCCGCTGTAACATCGGGAACCCTGACGAGGCTTCGTCCAGCTTTTCCTGAAAGATACAGAGTGATGCGAATTGTCCATCCTTTCTTCTTTGTCTTAAGACACAAGCCAACTGACGCCATCCTGTTCATGGGGCGATATTCTAAATCTGCACCTTTTAATGACAAAGCATAGTAAAAAAGTAAATAATTTATAAAACACAATAACAATGGTTTCCAACCTAGATTACCAGGAATGTATGAAAATTTTGATACTGTCAAAATGTTTTTAAGATAAAATAAAGTTGTACTTTTTCATAAAAAAGGGTGTGCCACTTAGTATCACAACAGCATAAGTAAAATAATTCATCGATGAGATTTTATTTTGAACTGGCATTGCATTTTGCTCTGTCCGATCGAACTGTGAACGTCTGTTGCGAGAAATAAGATAGTCTCCTAGCCACGGACTTCGGACCAAATTTGTCTTATCTTCCCCCGAAAAACATGGTTGATATTTTCGATTATTGTATAGTTTATTATATGCAATATAACCTATCTTTGTCAATGGTTACTGAGAGCTTGTCATGAAGTCGGTGAAACGTCATAGATTCTCGTAAAAGTGACGCGTGGTGAAGCGCTGTCAAAGGCTTAGTACAGACTAAATAGGAAGATGGACTGCAAAACTGTGTGTAGTCAATTCTCGCTTCCGTCGTTCTCGAACTAGCTCGAGCTGTAAGTCTCTAACATTACAAAGTATAGGTAGCGTCAAGAAGTGATATCTAGTTTATTAGGGAAAAGGTATAAGTTCGCCACATATCCAGTCCAAACGTAGGTCCGAAGTTAATCCTGGCTCTAAATTACAACCAGCATCTCATTGATTCTTGAAAACCACGTATCAGCGTGACGCGAATGACGAAAATTACGTGTTTCCGACTGAAGAGAGGCGAAATAGCCTGGCCTCCTTTTACGTCCTCCCTTGTATTTTGAAAGGGGGACTGGGACTATGGCGCGCGAATACTTAGGCATCTTAAACTTTCTCCTTAATAAACTAGATATCACTTCTTGGTAGCGTCATATTAATGAATCAAAACTGTTTAAAAATCGTTAAATTAAAGGATTAATTATGGCAAAATAATATTTTTAAAATAGGACATTCTACTGAACATTTTGCGGCTTCTTTTTCAAAAAGGGTGTACTTCTCAGAAACTTTAGAAATATTATAAACATACGCCAATATTGTGTCTATCATAAACACTATAAAATTCCTATGAATTGAACTTGTGTAATTGTAATTGCTTCTTAATAACCTAGCATTCTAATTAGAAATATGTATCTAATACGTGGAATGACACTAATAATTTCGCAGTTATTTTTCCATCATGTACATACGTAATGCCATTTAAATAAGAAAGTCACGTTTAAATTCCAGAATATAAATGTATTTCGATAATGATAATAGAATCAGGGTGTTTCTTTAGAAATCATATTTTTATTCATGTACGTGTACTGTCAGTGTATTTAAAGAGATAGTCCCATGATCAATGTTGTATTATAACGTAAGTTCATAAGATATGTTCCATAAGATTGTCACAGATTAGTGAGAGCTTGTCATGAAGTGACGTAGGTCATAGATTCTCGTAAAGAGACGCCTGGTGAGGCGCTGTCAAAGGCTCAGTATAGACTAAATGGGAAGATGGACTGCAAAATCGAGTGAAGCCAATTCTCGTTTGTCGTTCTCGAACTAGCTCGAGCTGTAAGTCTCTAGCATTACGAAGTACAGGTAGTGTCTTACTTATGGAACATATCTTATTAACTTATGATTATAATCAGTATAAGAAATAGTTGTTATGGAGCCCAGCGAGAAAGGCGAACCCCACTTGCTGATAGGGTAAACTTAAATTTGTAATATAAAATTCTGTGAGGCGCTAGTCACCCAGCCCAACACCTACAAAACAAGCAATGCTAAAGCCATATGCTTCCAGTAGCAGACGATTAAATAAAATCTTTTACACTTCCTTTGAATCATAAACTAAGACGCAATGAAACTGTATACAAATTAATTGAAAAGCAAGGTGTCCGGATGTTTCATTCCCTTTTGTGGCTGCCATTTTACAAGATGGCTACCGATTGAAACAAAAATTATACAAATCTGCAATAGAATCTCATTAACACGTATGCAAACCTTTTCTCAACTCAATTAATATTCAGGAAGTCTTGATCTTTCACTTACTTTTTTAGCCGCCATTATACTAAATATTATATAGCCTACAAGAGTCTCATTAACACGTATGTAAAACGTTTGTCAAATCAATTGAAGTTCTATAAGTCCGGATGTTTCATTTCGTGGCTACTCAGCGATCCCACATAACAGCTACCATTTTACAAGATGGCCTCCAATTAAAATAATAAGTGTACAGCTCCCCAACTTAATCATATTATCACTTATGCACTGGGATAGCAAGTTCGTAAAGACTGCATGCCACCAGTCCTTTAACAATCTCTTTTTCCAAAAGTGAGTATATAATAATAATAATGCGTGTCAAGGAATTAGTTTTTTTAAGAGTTCCGGGACCGGTTTTGCTTTTAATTTTTTTATGTCTCTTTACTTTTATCATACCGTGTATCTACTTATAAACCCGCTGAGAGAGCCAAGGTATTTCCCCCGTATTATTACATTACGCGAGCGCAGTTACTGGAAGGGGGAACGAAACAGTATACAAGTCTCGTACTCGAGACCGCAATTACAATGTCGTAATAGACGAGGATGTGTTTGGCCTTGCTAAGTTATTCCAAGAAGAGTTATTTCTTTTTACCACAACCATTACAGAGTGACGCAGGTACGGGAAGGTTGTCCATTGTTGCGTGGTGCTGGTTTTTACGCGGCCTTTTTTCAACCATCATTAGTATAAATGCGAGGAAGCTTAATTTAGAAACGTCATTTCAAATTGCAGCAGTTAAAGGGGAATAATCAAATATTTCAGTCGTCTTCAATTTAAATTTAAATAATGAAGTGGTTGTTCGTGGTATTCGGTTGCCTTACTTTGGTGACTTTGTCAACACCCGCGATATTGTATGGCGAACCGGAAAAAGAGGAAGCTTTGCGGTCTCTAACCATCGCTAATAACGACTTCTCAATCGCGCTTTACAAACAAGTACTTAAAAACGGTGAAAACACTGTGAGTTCACCGTTCAGCGTGCTTACCGTCTTAGCCATGCTTTTGGAAGGCGCAAATGGGGCTACAGCCCACCAAATACGGGTGGCAAGTCGTTTGAGGAATCTAAGCAAAGAGGACATGGAAGGGGCGTTCATGAAAATGCTGACGGCGTTACGGCAAGGTGATGGACACGAATTAACAGTGGCCAATTCAGTTTGGGTCCACAAAACCTTCGACGTTCTACAAGACTTCAAGACGAAACTTACAAAGATTTTCAACGCTGAAGAGAGACCGTTAGATCTGTTAACAGCTGTTAGGGACGTAAACCAATGGGTTGACGGCAAAACCAACCACAAAATCCCCAGTTTGCTATCCGATGTTCCCGGGGACACCGTTATGATTCTTTTGAACGCGATATACTTCAAAGGTAAATGGGAAACCGCGTTCGAAAAGGCCAATAATACTGTGGAACCTTTCAAAAACAACGAAGTTCAAGAGAGACCCACTACCTTCATGAACTCGCGCAAACGAATGTATTACGGAGAAAGCGAGGCTTTGAACGCTCAAGTACTTGAACTACCTTACAGAGGATATGACACCAGTATGGTTGTTTTTCTACCTCGTAAAGGTTCCACGCTTGTCGAAATGGAACGAAAAATGAGTGTCGGTGACATACTGGACGCCACTAGGAAACTTTATAAGAACATGGTGCATCTCTCCTTACCCAAGTTTAAAGTTGAATCTAACATTGATTTAATTGAACCATTGAAAGCTTTGGGTTTAAGAGATGTTTTCACGGATAAGGCTGACTTAACTGGAATTTCACCAAAGAGTCCAATCAAGGTGACGAGGGCCTTGCAAAAAGCAACTTTAGAAGTTAACGAAGAAGGTTCCGAAGCCAGCGCGGCTACAGCCTTCGTTGTCGGCTTGAGGACCGCCCATTTCGGTTTCTTCGATGATCCAGTTGAGTTTAAAGCAAATCATCCTTTCATGTATGCCATACTTCATAAGCCAACTCAGTCCATCTTGTTCATGGGACGGTACACTGCCGTCTAATTACCAATCCTAGAAAATATTCCTTAACTTAAAATTTTGATCCAGTAAATTTGCATATAATTTAATTGGATAGTAGTGTATAGTGGTCGGCGTTTGGACAAGATAATCCACAGAATTTTGGTTAATCAGTAATCCATGGATAATAATCAGATAATTATTCGTGATTACATTGCATTAATCATAGACTTCCCGTGGATAATTTCAAATTATGAATAAAGATAAAACAAACAGATATTATCCTATCCAAATGCCGACCACTAGTAGTGTATAATTCGGTTATTAAATTTTTAAATGAATTCTTCTTAATGGAATAAATAACTTGATAAGTAACTTTGTTAAAGAATTAGAAAAAAATCGGTTTAAATAATCTTTGGCTACACCACAAAGAAAACGACACAGTTATGACGTTGCCTTGTTGCTTTAGTCACTGAACCTGGGACCAATGATAGAAGGTAAAGTTTTTCACCAAATGACTACACTTCAAATTGACTATTTATAATCCAATTTCGAAAATTAAAACAAACTTCTAGAACTTAATTCAAGTGTTTAAGACTACCAAAACCTTACAATTGTTTAATTTAAACGACACTCTAATTTTAAGCATAAATTTAATAAATAAACAAGACGGCCCAAGGGCTCGTAATAGTAGCCATATCGTACGAGTGAATAGCCCCTCTATACCCTACCCTAACGAGTGGATAACCCCTCTATACCTTACCCTAATGAGTGAATAGCGCTATCTTTTTCAATGCTTAAATGATTTACCGTGCATAAAATCAGAGTGAATAGCCCCTCGATTCCCTACTCTAAACAGTGATTAAATTATAACCGTATAAATTTACTTATGCTGTAATTCTAATATTCCGGCGAATCGAAGAACAGATAGTTTTTAGTGATAATCCCCTCGATGAGTTTACAACATAGACTTATGCCGATGCACACTTATCGCATCTTATAAATTTCTAACAAGGACTTATGCCCAGAAACTTTTGAAAGAGAAAGTTTAGTTATAGTGATTACGCATTTTAGTGATTATCCCCTCGAATTACCTTTAGCAATGCTAAAATGATCAGACGCATAACGCCCATTTAACACTATGTTAGCTCTATCTAAACCCACATTTGAATTAACCGCCAAAACGTTCCAGTCAAACATAACATAGATGACAATAGCTACCGAACGAGAACGAAACACATAAGGAGCGAGGTAGGAAACGGGGAAGATCGTTATCTATTTAATTAGCACAAACATAAAAAAAATATATAAAAACCCCAAACATACAAATTCATAAGTATCCGACCCCACAGATAAAAATTCAAAAGTTTCCGACCCCACAGATTAAGAGGTACCCCACCCCACATCACCCCGACATTTAAGAGATAAGAATAAATAATAAAAAACTCGAGGTTTCTATCAAGTCTCTATGGTTGAGTGGGTAGAATGTTTGTCTACTAAACCAGCGGCTCGGGTTCGAATCCCGGGTCTAACCTGAAAAAATTTTAATTAAAATTAAATCTCTAACCGAGCCCAGTAACCCCTAGGGGTGGGTTGTGGTAATATAAAGTTCCTTTTAAGCTAAAATCTGACGATAACGAAGCGACAACCCCGGCCACTACTACTACTACTACTACGACGGCTCGGGTCAAACTAAGAGCCTATCGTATACTACGATATGGCTAAAAAGAAGAAAAAGCTTTAAAAACACGAACTTTCGCCTTTGGTGATGTGTTTCGCGCCATTAATCATCATAAGTACATCGGAGACAGGAAAACTATGTGTTGACATCGGAACTAGACTGTGAGGAGTTTGAACGAAATGGAAAACAGCGCTTTTTCTTCAGGTATAAACCGGGTGGCAAAAACATTTTTTCGCGGTTTTTTCTTCTTTAAGTGAAAAAAAATAATAATAATAAATTAGAAATAAATATAAAAACATTTAGATTAATAAGAAAAAATATATCTGAAAACCAGAATATTACCAAAAGATTTTACTTTTCATGTTAGCAACTGTTAATAACTCGAAAGCGGATTTCAGTTTGTTTGTTTGAACAACAATAAATGTTATAATATTGAATAGGATCAAAAGTGTTTAAAGACCTAAAGTAGGTTAATAGAAACCCCACTTGAGTATTTTTAATTAACATTAAACGTATTTTCCGGTTTTTCCCACTTTTTTAACAACTCTGAAATTAGGAATGTGTGAAACGATTCAAGTCTATTTGGTCCTCGTTTTGAAAGTCGATTTTGGGAGGCCTGAAACCTTAGTTTCCTTGATCCTTAGAATGTACTGACCACTTCAGTGTCAAAAGGGGTCATCTACAAATCAACATGTTCTTGCCAATCGTTTATACACTGGATTGAATATTGTTTTTATGTTATATAAGTTTTAATAAAAAATCCAATTGTCCTTAAAAATCTTGTATATATATACGAAGAAAAACAATCACAAACAAAAGTATTAAAGGGAAGTAGAAGCGTTCTTATAAGTTGAATTTATTCGCATTAGAATCATAAAATAGTGTGAAAAATTAAATTAAAATTTTTTGATTTGTAACCGATTTTAAAAGTTGCCAATCTAAATTATTCGAAATGATCAATTCAAACATTTTACAAAATTTACGGAACAAAATGTCTGTTGGGGGTGAGCTAAGATTCCTGTCACCGTTTAAACGGTCACACTAGTTGGTTGAATTCAGGAAGAAATCTGAAATGCACCAATATGGATGCTAAAATGATGGTAAGACTTAAGAGGGTGTGACGTTTCTACTCACACAATTGAAAGAAAAAGTAAATATATATAAAAAGTAAACAAAAGTACACTTCATTAACAATTCCCTGCCTTTCATGTAACCCGCTTACAGGAACTAACCAATCAGGGAAGAGCTTTTTGACGTCATAGGTTTATAGAAGTAGTGTATTATGCTGGCGATCCAAACTTAGATTTTTGGTACTACTACTTATGAGCCTATTCACGGCTTGTTCCCTGTGCTACGGTCGGGAAGGTAATCATACGCAGAGGGGGAGGGGTCGACACTATTCTGTTGGTAAAGGAGGGCTTCTAATATTACATCTCCGGTGTGACCAACTTTCAACGAAGTTTACCTTTTGTTTTTATTCTATATACTTTTGGTAAAAGTTTCAAGGAAACCGAGGAAGGAACGCAACTTGCAGGGAAAAGACTCGAAAAGAGATGCTGGGTTTGCTTAGACTTTTCCAAACGCACCCCGAATGGTTGAATGAAACGTCGACCAATGAGAACTTCGGTCGGAATTTAATAGGAAAAACTTAGTAAAAATAGTTTATTTTATTTCAGATAGGCGCAACTGTTTTGGTAATAATTTTTTCGGATTTTTCAGTTTCTTTTATCATTCTAAAAGGAATAAAATGAATTTTTAAGAACCCTTCACGTTCACTTTAAAAACACTTGAAAATATTTTGAAACGGAAAATATTTTGGTAAACCGGAATATTTTGTTCGATTAATCTACCACTCCCATCAGAAAGTTATCATTATAGAAAGTTCTGTTTCTATGACGAACGTGACCCGTTATTAAAAGCCAATTACTTGACGTACAAATTCTTTCTCACACTCGTTACTTATTTACGAGCATTTCTGAAACACAACCTACACAGATATGAACTTTACTTCATATCTTGAACTATAAAAATCGTGTTTTTTTCCATAAAAAGTTTGAGAACTTTTGGGAAATAAATTTAAAAAGAATCAGAGCCGTCGAATGATCTCTCAACTATTGCTTTCCAAAATTCCAAAAATCTAGATAAGGTACTAGAGCAATCCAAAAAGAATATAAATAAACCCGAATTCAGATTAAACATTTAGTATAGCAGAACTGTCCCTAAAAGTAACAAACCATGAATCCCGTGTTTTGCCTAGCATTTTTAATAACGCTCGCAGTTTCAGCTCAAGCTCAACATTCGGGCAATCAGGTATCGAAAGCCAACAATGAGTTCGCTGTTAAATTGTACAAACATCTGAGCAAAGAAAAGGAAAACCTCGTATGTTCGCCCATCAGCGTCTCCACCATCCTCAGCGTGTTACTTCAAGGTTCCCCCGAAACAACTGAAACCCACAAGGAACTACTTAGAGGCTTAGAATATGACAGATTTGGACTGAAGTTGAACAACGTTGAAAACGGATATCGTAAGCTGCTTGAGTCATTGCGTTCTAAAGATGACGTTACTTTGGAATTGGCGAATTCCGTTTGGATCAAGGAAAGGATCCATGTACGAGACGACTTCAGGAAGGACGTCAAGGACGTATTTAAAGCCGAAGTCAAGGAGTTGAAAGAAACTAACGGCGCTGAAGATATCAACAAGTGGGTGGCGGATCGAACCAACAACAAAATCAGAAAACTTTTCGACGGATTGGATGACAGCGTTTTAACGGTTTTGGTTAACGCGATTTATTTCAAAGCACCATGGGACAAACAGTTTGACGAAAGAAAGAACGAGGATGGTTCTCGATTTAAAAGCAACGATGACGTTAACAGCGCGGACACGGTCACCCTGATGAAGCAAAGAGACAACTTCCCGTACTTCGAGGACCCCAGTATCAACGCCAGGGTTCTTGCTATGAATTACAAGGGAAGAGAAATGAAGTTAGCCATCTTCCTTCCGAGAGACGGACACAAATTAGCTGATCTTGAAGAATCGTTAACGGCTGAGAAGATTGACCACGCAATTAACAATGCCGAGCTAAGGGAAGTCAACGTCGCCATCCCTAAATTCAACCTTACCAGTTCCTTAAATCTGGAGGAGACTCTGAAAAAGATGGGAATGACCAAGATTTTCAGAGATGACGCAGAGTTTACCAAGATTACTCGCGACGTAGCTGTCAAAGTGAGTAAAGTCGTCCAGAAGGCCACCATCGATGTTTCTGAAGACGGGGCAGAAGCCGCAGCGGCCACAGGAGTCCATATGGTTCCTACTTCTCTCGTGATCTCAAGCGAACGACCAGTTGAATTCCGAGCTGACCATCCTTTCCTCTACGTTCTGTATCATCAACGCACAAAGTCCACCGTCTTCATGGGAAGATTCAAAAACGCTTCAAGGCGAATGGAATAATAATTTCACTCACCTACTTTCGAAATTTCAAAGTAAATAAATCAAATTAAGCATGTCGGTAATTTTAAATTAATTCTTATTGATAGATGTAATTATACGTACAAAAATGAAATACTTTTAAATTTGTAATTAAAAAGAATATTTTCGTTCAACTTTTGACTTTGCTCAATAAAACAACATACTTACCTCTTTATTACGATTATTGCTTCTTTCGCATATTATTAAATTATTTTTTGCAGTCCGCAAATACTTTTTTAACCAAAACCCTTCCCAGATAAATGTAAGAGTTGCGTTACAAAAGGGTCCTGGGCACAAGAGTTCCTTTTGCAACCTTAAAAGACCTAATAGCTCAATAAAATTTCCTCCCCGAAGAACATTACAGAACACAACGACAACCAAACGATAATGGGACCTCAAGAGTCACAGTAGGCCTATACCAATACGTTTTATTTTCCACCAGAAGCGTTACCTACAAAAACATGTAGGTACGGTATGTGTGATCTCTTAAAGAGGCTTCAACGGATCGGTGTGAGCCAAAAGTGAAATTCACAATGAACTGAATAGATTTATTTCATTAATCAAACCATATCAATAAGGCTTGGCGGACTATTGCTTCCATACCTATCTGTGTGGGGTCAAAAACATAATTTTGAATGAGCTTCCAAAGGTGGAACGACTGACTAACTGACTAATTGACTAATTGCTTATTCTCGATGATAGAAGCCACGATCAAGAAGAGAGGTTGATTAACGGCGTTGCCATGGAAACTCAGCAATTAAGCGACTATGTACTGAATGGCTCGATAAGTCGGTTGATGTGTTTGGAGCGTTGCCATGGTTATGATAGTAACTCAGTAAGTTCGGAGAAAACTTTGAAGTTTTTATCACGCTAAAGTCTCAAAAGACAAGACCATTCATATTTGTTTCACTGTGTTCAGGGTTCTTAGCATATTTTCTACTTAAAAGCCGCGGAACACGGACCAAGCGGGTGCTTAAATCTAGTTCGGCCGTCTACCTCCGCGAGCGTGTCACGTTTTGGAGGGAAAACTCAGAAACCGCTACCAGAGGGCCAACCGTTGGTGTGATATCTAGAATATTCACTTGCGCCAAGTGAAGAATTAGGTTACCTCAATACTTCTAGTCCCTTATCCTACTTCTGGTTTCACCAATCATAATTTTAATCTAAGACAGACTGGAATGGAGATACGGCGTGTGGTTCTTTTAGGGCAGCGCCTCTCTAGCGCCACGCCGCGACCAATATCGAAACTTTTTCGACTCAAACCATTGCCATAACATGATCTATGAGTCGAAACTTTTCTGGACTCTCCCACTAGAGGCGATGACAGAAGATGCCATTAGAAGAACGGGTGTTTTAGCTCATCATTCCAGTGCATCTGTGTTAAAATGGTCTCAGTTTTAATGAACCCTGCCGTTGCAATATAAAAGTCAAAACATGAACGGCTTCATTAGTACAACTTTTCGCAATTCAACAACTGTATCCTAGAGAAGTAATGATTGTTATACGTTAACAAAGTCGAAAACACAATTTGGAGGTGTTAACGAGCGTCCATACAATTAAATGACAACTTGCTCACTCGAAAACAGGGGTAGGCTCTAAACACGCTCAATAATGGCAAAGTGATTTCCACGAGAAAGGTCAGAGAGACTCCGGAGTTTTGGTAGTAGGAGCCATAAATATTTCGATTTAATTTTTAAGGAAGTTTATAACATATATATCCGTATTATAAGTTAATTGAATGTGGTAAGTTGTCCAGAAGTTATTGATAATTGATCAAGGTAAGTAGTTTATGAGTTGTTTTAATGAAAAACACACACTCTAAGAAATCGAAGTGTTGAAAATGTGTTAAAAGGGTGTAAATTTAGAATACTCTTTTTTTTACACCGTAAAAACACCCAAAAGAGAGTTTTTATTACCTTGAGTTTTTGTGGCCAATTTAAGGTGTAAATACAGTGTAAAGTAACACTTTAAAAACACCCTTTGAAATTAAACATGGAAATTTATAATATGGCTGGTTTTTTAAATAAGGTCTTTTATTTCCATTAATATTTGAATATTAGAGTAAAAAATTATTTGTTAAACATTTATTTAAAGATGATATTCATGAAAGAACATATTTTTCCTTTAAATAAAATAACTAAGAAATTGGTAATCAGGCGGTATTGTACCATTATAAAACACTGCTAAACGTGTTAAGCGACACTCTTACAGGTGTTAGGCGACACTCTTAACGGTGTTAGGCGAGAATCTTAATAGTGCTAGGCGACACTCTTAATAGTGTTAGGTGACACTCTTAACGGTGTTAGGCGACACTCTTAATAGTGTTAGGTGACACTCTTAACGGTGTTAGGCGACACTCCTAATAGTGCTAGGCGACACTCTTAATAGTGTTAGGCGACACTCCTAATAGTGTTAGGCGACACTCCTAATAGTGTTAGGCGACACTCCTAATAGTGTTAGGCGACACTTTTAATAGTGTTTGGCGACACTCCTAATAGTGTTAGGCGGCACTCCTAATAGTGTTTGGCGACACTCTTAATAGTGCTAGGCGACACTCTTAATAGTGTTAGGCGACACTCTTAATAGTGTTAGGCGACACTCCTAATAGTGTTAGGCGACACTCCTAATAGTGTTAGGCGACACTCTTAATAGTGCTAGGCGACACTCTTAATAGTGTTAGGCGACACTCTTAATGAGATAAAATAAAAAGCTTACTAGAAAAATTAACGAATAGAAAGGGTTTTTTCATTCTTAAATTCCTTATTTTATATTTAGAAGTTACAACGATTCCATCCCTAAAAATCTAATAATTCTTGATGTTCTATTATCTAATCTCATCCCTCAGCCCTTTAAAAAAAGAATGACCATCGTCTACTATATGGATATTCACGCCAAGTTTTGCTGCGTTTCAAATTTCGCGGGAAATTTAGGTTCTAAAGCGTGCCCCTTGCGGACGCATTCGGCGAATTAAAGGGTACCGAAAAAAATTGTCGAAATAGGCCTGAATTAATAATGTTGGCGAAGTTACAAGGTCAGGTTTTCTGGTTGTTTAACGTTAAAGAGTTACCAATAATGAAAATATTTCTCTGATGGTCGTGTTTTTTCCCTACCCTTGAACAGAATTTACAATGGAAACCAACCTTGGGACGTACCATTTAACCGAACTCCCGCGCCTAGTTCGGCTTTACCAAAGTACGAAATAGCGTCAAAAGACGGCACTTACTGAGTGTGTATAATGCTAATATATCTCCGATAATAATAGAGTAGTAAAGGGATACCTTGTTTAACGATTTGCTAGCTTATCTAAATATAAAAGAAAGGTGAAATAAGCCATAATCAATAACATATCCTTTGATATTATTGCAAAATGATGCTTAAAAGGATAAACTTATATTTAAATCGGGGGAAATAAACAATTTACAGTAAATTGTTGAGATTTTAATGGATTTTTAATGAAAGTTTTGTTTGTATTTCAAATTTATATCAGCAGAAGCAAGAAATTTTAGATCAGAATAAATTTTGTTGTTATTAGGGTTTTCTAAAACATTTTTATTCAACCGAAGCCCAGCACTTTGAGCCTTTTAGGAAGAGTGTGGGCGCCGTGTACACTTAACATTAAATTAACCTTCTTTGTTGCGCCATCTATATTTAGTTCAGCTTTTGATGATTTTTATATATTCATTTCCTTGGTTTTGAATAAATATAGACTTAGTTAATTAATGTTGGCATTAGGCAACACCAGACGAAGCCCCGGTCACTACACGCGGAAGGCTGGCCAACTCCCACTGCCTCTAACGGTGCTTCTTGATGTGAGGGAAACCACCTCCGATGGCAGCCCTGCCCTGTTGTGTTTGCTTCTCTTATGGCAATAACACAAGTAGAATAATCTTACACCAAGTTCCTATGTAAGATTTTTTGCCGTAGCCTCTGTGTCTGAAAGTTCTGACGTTAAGCTTTTTAAAGTTCCCAACGGAGCTCGCGTGAATGGAGAGATAAAATTTCTAAAATATCGGCCACGACCGAGAACGAGCTTTTGAAGCAGCGCTCCACAGCGGTGGAGAGTGAAGTTAAACAGGTGGGGTTAATTTTTTTATCCGAGTAAGTTCAAGCATGGAGGGTTCATCCAAGTGCACGGTGTTTGCGTTTTTTATAGCAATGGTGTATCGTGTGGAGTGCAAACGTTTTTAAAGAGGGTGATTAATTCGACATAATTAGAAGCCGACGGAATTATATTTTTCTGGCACGGAAATACTCTGAGTTTGTTTTGAGAGCCCTTTATCTATTTCTAAATTAATACATTTAAACCTAACTTGCTCCGCCATAACGTAAACTCCGATCGCCTAAGATCTACGCGAGCGGATCTACGTCTCTATTGGCCGAAAAGCTCAACACAAGTTTCGTAAAAATTCGTACCTTTTTTTAAGGGGGGTGGAATTTTTTTAGTGAGACTCAGCTTTCCGCGGCTGATGTTAGTTGGCGCCGAGAAAAAATGTTAGTAGAGAAAAACTTTGGGTGTTCAACTATCATTTACTCTACAGTAAATACATTCGGCCTAGCCTTGGGATATCAGGTTTTAGGAACATTCGAGATGAGACGTTCGTTAGAGATAACCTGACACACATTACCCTCATTCCTAGGCTGGAAAGCTATGTCCTTTTAGATCATCTCCTTTTGGCAATAATCAAATGTTCTCTGATGGTTCTAGGTTTTAAAACCACAACGCTAGTATTTTTTTCTTAAAAAAATTAGGATTGAAGTAATATCAATAGTAGCGTCATGAACTCTGTATCTCTAAAGGGACTGGTAAACGGGATAGATTTTTCTCTATAGCACGTTTCCTTTGTAAAAAAATAAACCATAATACACCTAAATTTAAACTATTACTGGTATGATGTTTAAGTTTAAACCATGTAGAGACCATTTTCAGACCTCTAGTCTAGTGTTGACAGGCCAACTTGTGGGGCACTTGCTTTTTTGACATGTTTTATCATCATTTTGAGAAAAATTAGAGTACAAAAAGGGTTTTGCTTTTGTAAATGTTGTAGAGTAAATTAGATTAAACGCGTTTCTGGTGCTCGAAAAACTCTTAGTGAAAAGAGATTATTAAATTTAAGAAGAACGTCTAAATCTACTGCCTGAATATTATGGCCTCAAAAACCAATTTAATTTCCATTGCATTTGTACAAATCGCAAACTGTCTGCCTTTTTTCAGAAGGTTTAATACGGGAAAATTTACCGATTTTTCCATGCAATTTTACACTGCATTTTAAGATGATCAAATGGCTGACTTAATGCATATTAAGTTAGCCATTAGCACACTTCACTCCTGAAATACACTAACTTAAAGGGGTATAGTTCTGCACGTGAGAAATTTCCTACTACTCTTAAGGGTGTTAAGCGGCACTCTGAAAGGTGTTAAGCGACACTCTGAAAGGTGTTAAGCGACACTCCGAGGGGTGTTAAGCGACACTCTTAAGGGTGTTAAGCGACACTCTTAAGGGTGTTAAGCGACACTCTTAAGGGTGTTAAGCGACACTCTTAAAGGTGTTAAGCGACACTCCGAGAGGTGTTAAGCGACACTCCGAGAGGTGTTAAGCGAAATTCTGAAAGATGTTATGCGACACTCTTAAATGTGTTATGCGACACTCTTAAAGGTGTTATGGAACACTCTTAAAGGTGTTATGCAACACTCTTAAAGGTGTTATGCTACACTCTTAAAGGTGTTATGCAACACTCTTAAAGGTGTTATGCAACACTCTTAAAGGTGTTATGCAACACTCTTAAAGGTGTTATGCAACACTCCGAGAGGTGTTAAGCGACAATCTTAAGGTGTTATGCGACACTCTGAAAGGTGTTAAGCGACACTCTGAAAGGTGTTAAGCGACACTCTTAAAGGTGTTTTGCGACACTCTTAAAGGTGTTTTGCGACACTCTGAAAGGTGTTAAGCGACACTCTGAAAGATGTTTTGCGACACTCTTAAAGGTGTTTTGCGACACTCTTAAAGGTGTTTTGCGACACTCTGAAAGGTGTTAAGCGACACTCTGAAAGATGTTTTGCGACACTCTTAAAGGTGTTTTGCGACACTCTTAAAGGTGTTTTGCGACACTCTGAAAGGTGTTAAGCGACACTCTTTAAGATGTTTTGCGACACTCTTAAAGGTGTTTTGCGACACTCTTAAAGGTTTCATGGGACACTCTTAAAGGTGTTATGCGACACTCTTAAAGGTGTTATGCGACACTCTTAAAGGTGTTATGCGACACTCTTAAAGGTGTTATGCGACACTCTTAAAGGTTTTATGCGACACTCTTATCTTTGACACCCATTGCTTAAAAGTGTTATTAAATCCTTTCAGGGGTGTAAAGGAACAACTGAAACGGTGTCAAATTTCGATCCATATAAACTAATTTTAAAGGTGTTAAAGAACACCTTAGAGTGTGTAATTTAACACCCTTTGGGTTGTAAACCAACACTGGAAATGGTGTTGAATTTAGCACCATCAAAAAGAGTTAAAAAGGTGTAGACTTACACCTCTATTTCTTAGAGTGCAGATATAGCAAAAGAACGATTAGTTTTTCATGGTTTACCAGCAACTCGTTAGGAGTCACCACATAGTAGACTACACTCTAAGAAATCGAAGTGTTGAAAATGTGTTAAAAGGGTGTAAATTTAGAATACTCTTTTTTTTACACCGTAAAAACACCCAAAAGAGAGTTTTTATTACCTTGAGTTTTTGTGGCCAATTTAAGGTGTAAATACAGTGTAAAGTAACACTTTAAAAACACCCTTTGAAATTAAACATGGAAATTTATAATATGGCTGGTTTTTTAAATAAGGTCTTTTATTTCCATTAATATTTGAATATTAGAGTAAAAAATTATTTGTTAAACATTTATTTAAAGATGATATTCATGAAAGAACATATTTTTCCTTTAAATAAAATAACTAAGAAATTGGTAATCAGGCGGTATTGTACCATTATAAAACACTGCTAAACGTGTTAAGCGACACTCTTACAGGTGTTAGGCGACACTCTTAACGGTGTTAGGCGAGAATCTTAATAGTGCTAGGCGACACTCTTAATAGTGTTAGGTGACACTCTTAACGGTGTTAGGCGACACTCTTAATAGTGTTAGGTGACACTCTTAACGGTGTTAGGCGACACTCCTAATAGTGCTAGGCGACACTCTTAATAGTGTTAGGCGACACTCCTAATAGTGTTAGGCGACACTCCTAATAGTGTTAGGCGACACTCCTAATAGTGTTAGGCGACACTTTTAATAGTGTTTGGCGACACTCCTAATAGTGTTAGGCGGCACTCCTAATAGTGTTTGGCGACACTCTTAATAGTGCTAGGCGACACTCTTAATAGTGTTAGGCGACACTCTTAATAGTGTTAGGCGACACTCCTAATAGTGTTAGGCGACACTCCTAATAGTGTTAGGCGACACTCTTAATAGTGCTAGGCGACACTCTTAATAGTGTTAGGCGACACTCTTAATGAGATAAAATAAAAAGCTTACTAGAAAAATTAACGAATAGAAAGGGTTTTTTCATTCTTAAATTCCTTATTTTATATTTAGAAGTTACAACGATTCCATCCCTAAAAATCTAATAATTCTTGATGTTCTATTATCTAATCTCATCCCTCAGCCCTTTAAAAAAAGAATGACCATCGTCTACTATATGGATATTCACGCCAAGTTTTGCTGCGTTTCAAATTTCGCGGGAAATTTAGGTTCTAAAGCGTGCCCCTTGCGGACGCATTCGGCGAATTAAAGGGTACCGAAAAAAATTGTCGAAATAGGCCTGAATTAATAATGTTGGCGAAGTTACAAGGTCAGGTTTTCTGGTTGTTTAACGTTAAAGAGTTACCAATAATGAAAATATTTCTCTGATGGTCGTGTTTTTTCCCTACCCTTGAACAGAATTTACAATGGAAACCAACCTTGGGACGTACCATTTAACCGAACTCCCGCGCCTAGTTCGGCTTTACCAAAGTACGAAATAGCGTCAAAAGACGGCACTTACTGAGTGTGTATAATGCTAATATATCTCCGATAATAATAGAGTAGTAAAGGGATACCTTGTTTAACGATTTGCTAGCTTATCTAAATATAAAAGAAAGGTGAAATAAGCCATAATCAATAACATATCCTTTGATATTATTGCAAAATGATGCTTAAAAGGATAAACTTATATTTAAATCGGGGGAAATAAACAATTTACAGTAAATTGTTGAGATTTTAATGGATTTTTAATGAAAGTTTTGTTTGTATTTCAAATTTATATCAGCAGAAGCAAGAAATTTTAGATCAGAATAAATTTTGTTGTTATTAGGGTTTTCTAAAACATTTTTATTCAACCGAAGCCCAGCACTTTGAGCCTTTTAGGAAGAGTGTGGGCGCCGTGTACACTTAACATTAAATTAACCTTCTTTGTTGCGCCATCTATATTTAGTTCAGCTTTTGATGATTTTTATATATTCATTTCCTTGGTTTTGAATAAATATAGACTTAGTTAATTAATGTTGGCATTAGGCAACACCAGACGAAGCCCCGGTCACTACACGCGGAAGGCTGGCCAACTCCCACTGCCTCTAACGGTGCTTCTTGATGTGAGGGAAACCACCTCCGATGGCAGCCCTGCCCTGTTGTGTTTGCTTCTCTTATGGCAATAACACAAGTAGAATAATCTTACACCAAGTTCCTATGTAAGATTTTTTGCCGTAGCCTCTGTGTCTGAAAGTTCTGACGTTAAGCTTTTTAAAGTTCCCAACGGAGCTCGCGTGAATGGAGAGATAAAATTTCTAAAATATCGGCCACGACCGAGAACGAGCTTTTGAAGCAGCGCTCCACAGCGGTGGAGAGTGAAGTTAAACAGGTGGGGTTAATTTTTTTATCCGAGTAAGTTCAAGCATGGAGGGTTCATCCAAGTGCACGGTGTTTGCGTTTTTTATAGCAATGGTGTATCGTGTGGAGTGCAAACGTTTTTAAAGAGGGTGATTAATTCGACATAATTAGAAGCCGACGGAATTATATTTTTCTGGCACGGAAATACTCTGAGTTTGTTTTGAGAGCCCTTTATCTATTTCTAAATTAATACATTTAAACCTAACTTGCTCCGCCATAACGTAAACTCCGATCGCCTAAGATCTACGCGAGCGGATCTACGTCTCTATTGGCCGAAAAGCTCAACACAAGTTTCGTAAAAATTCGTACCTTTTTTTAAGGGGGGTGGAATTTTTTTAGTGAGACTCAGCTTTCCGCGGCTGATGTTAGTTGGCGCCGAGAAAAAATGTTAGTAGAGAAAAACTTTGGGTGTTCAACTATCATTTACTCTACAGTAAATACATTCGGCCTAGCCTTGGGATATCAGGTTTTAGGAACATTCGAGATGAGACGTTCGTTAGAGATAACCTGACACACATTACCCTCATTCCTAGGCTGGAAAGCTATGTCCTTTTAGATCATCTCCTTTTGGCAATAATCAAATGTTCTCTGATGGTTCTAGGTTTTAAAACCACAACGCTAGTATTTTTTTCTTAAAAAAATTAGGATTGAAGTAATATCAATAGTAGCGTCATGAACTCTGTATCTCTAAAGGGACTGGTAAACGGGATAGATTTTTCTCTATAGCACGTTTCCTTTGTAAAAAAATAAACCATAATACACCTAAATTTAAACTATTACTGGTATGATGTTTAAGTTTAAACCATGTAGAGACCATTTTCAGACCTCTAGTCTAGTGTTGACAGGCCAACTTGTGGGGCACTTGCTTTTTTGACATGTTTTATCATCATTTTGAGAAAAATTAGAGTACAAAAAGGGTTTTGCTTTTGTAAATGTTGTAGAGTAAATTAGATTAAACGCGTTTCTGGTGCTCGAAAAACTCTTAGTGAAAAGAGATTATTAAATTTAAGAAGAACGTCTAAATCTACTGCCTGAATATTATGGCCTCAAAAACCAATTTAATTTCCATTGCATTTGTACAAATCGCAAACTGTCTGCCTTTTTTCAGAAGGTTTAATACGGGAAAATTTACCGATTTTTCCATGCAATTTTACACTGCATTTTAAGATGATCAAATGGCTGACTTAATGCATATTAAGTTAGCCATTAGCACACTTCACTCCTGAAATACACTAACTTAAAGGGGTATAGTTCTGCACGTGAGAAATTTCCTACTACTCTTAAGGGTGTTAAGCGGCACTCTGAAAGGTGTTAAGCGACACTCTGAAAGGTGTTAAGCGACACTCCGAGGGGTGTTAAGCGACACTCTTAAGGGTGTTAAGCGACACTCTTAAGGGTGTTAAGCGACACTCTTAAGGGTGTTAAGCGACACTCTTAAAGGTGTTAAGCGACACTCCGAGAGGTGTTAAGCGACACTCCGAGAGGTGTTAAGCGAAATTCTGAAAGATGTTATGCGACACTCTTAAATGTGTTATGCGACACTCTTAAAGGTGTTATGGAACACTCTTAAAGGTGTTATGCAACACTCTTAAAGGTGTTATGCTACACTCTTAAAGGTGTTATGCAACACTCTTAAAGGTGTTATGCAACACTCTTAAAGGTGTTATGCAACACTCTTAAAGGTGTTATGCAACACTCCGAGAGGTGTTAAGCGACAATCTTAAGGTGTTATGCGACACTCTGAAAGGTGTTAAGCGACACTCTGAAAGGTGTTAAGCGACACTCTTAAAGGTGTTTTGCGACACTCTTAAAGGTGTTTTGCGACACTCTGAAAGGTGTTAAGCGACACTCTGAAAGATGTTTTGCGACACTCTTAAAGGTGTTTTGCGACACTCTTAAAGGTGTTTTGCGACACTCTGAAAGGTGTTAAGCGACACTCTGAAAGATGTTTTGCGACACTCTTAAAGGTGTTTTGCGACACTCTTAAAGGTGTTTTGCGACACTCTGAAAGGTGTTAAGCGACACTCTTTAAGATGTTTTGCGACACTCTTAAAGGTGTTTTGCGACACTCTTAAAGGTTTCATGGGACACTCTTAAAGGTGTTATGCGACACTCTTAAAGGTGTTATGCGACACTCTTAAAGGTGTTATGCGACACTCTTAAAGGTGTTATGCGACACTCTTAAAGGTTTTATGCGACACTCTTATCTTTGACACCCATTGCTTAAAAGTGTTATTAAATCCTTTCAGGGGTGTAAAGGAACAACTGAAACGGTGTCAAATTTCGATCCATATAAACTAATTTTAAAGGTGTTAAAGAACACCTTAGAGTGTGTAATTTAACACCCTTTGGGTTGTAAACCAACACTGGAAATGGTGTTGAATTTAGCACCATCAAAAAGAGTTAAAAAGGTGTAGACTTACACCTCTATTTCTTAGAGTGTAGAACAAGTTTGGAAACAGAAATATTACCTCTCCGAGGCAAGAGAACCCACTTATTTACCTGAAAGTGGAACCATTTCTCTTTATTGATAAACAACTGCAGGTGTTAAAATAATAAATTAGTCAAGCGTTACTGAAAGTTACGTTCACAATTAGGTTTGCGTGTAAACAATATCCTCTCGTAAATTTCAACAATATTGCCACGGGTAAAAATGACCAGACGTAGGAGTGAAATAAAACTGAGTTTATTGGGAAAATCAACTATAAACAACCATGAGCTAATAATAATATTATGTTAGCTCCCTTATACATATTATCAAACGCGGATTATGCTTCACACATAAAGTACGTAAGTCCCACTTTTGTATAGCTTTGGCCATGGATTTCATGACATTCCTGAAGTTAAAACTAAGCAGACGAACAAAAAAGCTTTTAACCAATCATGAGCCCCCTAACCGTAGATAACCTCTTTAATGCCAGACCAATCGGCGACGGCTATTACTATTTTCATGCATGGGACCTCGACTCGACCTCGCCGTCGACCTAATTGGGAAGCTCGGGTGGCTAATTTGCGGTATCGTTCGGTAGTCTTTATAATATAATCAATGTTTTAAAGCTGAAACCGAACATTTCCGAGTCAATTAATAAGTCTTCAACTAAATATTATATGAATTTTTTAAATGCAAGAGAAAAATAGCTCTGCGAATAATAGTAGACTCGAAAACTACACTAAGCCTTGGCTAGGTATCGGCGGTATCCCGATTCCCGAGCCGCCGACGGCTGGGCTCGCCGTAGCCGCGAGAACAGAAAACATTCCTCGTAAAAAAACATATACACGGCAATAGTCCAAGCAAAAGCTACCCAGATTGATAAGATCTTCGTTCCTTACTCCCAAATAATCTTTGGTATTGTGAATAGTTTTATCTAAAGAATATTTTAGACACCCTACTCTGTCTTTATATTAGTTCTCGAATTTAGGTACGTGGTAAATCGGTTCTTTAGGCGGAAGGATTGGATGGATCCGAAGGAGCCGCGTTACTGAACTATTTACCTCCGCGTAAAGGGAGGTTCTTTCCTGGGAGCTTAGAGAATATCGTGTAGCTCCCCCAGGCACATGTTACGTACTTTATGTGTAAAGCCTAATCGGCTTCTGATATTATTAACTTAAGAAACAGCTAATGTAAAAAATACGGCGTTAGGCCTAAAGGGCAAGGGAGGTTCGGTTCGGGGCTCGGTCTTTGCGACCGTTGTCTCTCTGAGCTTTACCGGGAGGGAGCTTGGCTTTTTCAGCCAGTGTCTACCCTTAGCGATGGCAAAGAACGACCCTCGTTCCTTCTCTACGGAGAGCTTTTATACTCTCCGGGTATGGCAGAGACACTAGCGCCTTCTAAAATGGCAAGGCTAGCGCCATCTAGAGTACCCGACCGTGACAATATTCTTAGTATGCCAGCATTAGAGAGCTGCATTTCAGTTTCAAACGTTACCATTTCCATACCACTCTTGTTCATATTTTTGTTTACCAATTCCACCCATAGATTTCATCAACCTCCCCATCCGTTACCGATCCGTGGTTTCCAAATACCAACCATTCATATTCCCGATTAAGAAACGTTATCACATTTCCAACCATTACCGAAATCAAATATAGCAGAGAACCATTTCCATACCATTACCGAAATTCAATATTATATATGAACAACGTAATAAGTACCATTGAATGACAAACAAGGAGAACTCACCTGCAACTTCTACACTAGTCGAAGCATTCTTCTGAAATCTGCCCTATTTGTCCTTCACAAAATGAGCCACAACAAAAATATAAATTTATTTCGAATCAGGGTTCATACAAACCTGGAAAACCGGGAAAAATTGGAAAAATCAGGGAAATAAATAGTTGACAAAAACCTCAGGGAAAATTCAGGGAAATAAATAGTTGACAAAAACCTCAGGGAAAATTCAGGGAAATTACGAATTTCTAGAAAAATTCAGGGAAATCAGGGAAACTTGCGTCAAACAGGGGCCGAGTAATTAAGCAAAATGTTCGTGAACATACCCTCCATAGGATTAACATTACAATATACTTTGGAGGCTCGTAACTCTGGTTCTACTAGAGATACGGGGATGTCCTTTCAGTATGTTATAGTCCAATTTGTCCCCCATCCACCCATACTAAAAGCTTAGGTCTACGACAAACATGGCTCTCTCGTTTGGTTAAACCCACCCTGTCGCACTCGTTTAGCTAACCCACCCTGTCGCACTCGTTTAGCTAGCCCACCCTGTCGCACTCGTTTACAAAAATTACAACAATTTTTTTAAACGTAAAATCTTTCAAATTTTTATGCGATAATGGGATTTTAAGACAATTTACGACTCTCTTTCGAGTATCGTTTTAGCATAAGATGTGTCAAGTCTGGTAAAGGACAGACTTTGCGTGATAAAACTGAAATAACATTATAACTGTTATATTTGTTTGCCAATGTTTCAGTTGCCAGGGTAACTTAAATGAAAATATTGAGCAATTTATTTATCTAAACAATAGTTTTGTTATAAATAAAGACCCAAATAGAAGAGTTTAATATGGGAATATTTAGTACGTAAGAGAACACATTTTACGCTTTAAAATCTACCCTTTCTAAGACTGAATTCTGGTATGGTCAGGCTCGCTTTACATATCATTTAATGACCATTACGTTTCCTAACTAGGTCAATTCAACTCGAGGCAATTATTCTCGCAAAACTGTTGGTGGAAAAATTAAAAGTTTTGGGCTTAATTAAATGCTGTTTTAAAGGGAGGGTGAAAAGGAAAATAAAGTGATTTTTATATCGATTCTTCTTCTAATTATAAGACCAATCTGTATAGTGAAACATCCAGAAAATACCTCTTCCGAATGATTTTAAAATTCATATTAGTTTAAGATTTCATGGATAATTTGAAATTTGCAATCACGCAGTGTGTTACGTGATTGGTCGGAGGTGCAAATGATTCGAAAGTATTATTTTCTGGATGTTTCACTATGCAGATTGGTCTTATAGCTAGTAGAATCCATAATAAAAATACTTTATTTTCCTTTTCACCCTCCCTTTAAGTGTTTCTTGCAAAACTTAGAGAAGAAAATTCGATATCACCAACGTTTTCAAAATGCACACGATTTCGGAATACCTTTTGGGCTGTCACGTGTTTCATACAATAATAATGATGATGGACCATAAGGTGTTGGTCAAAATATTTAGTGGTTAATTGTTTAGAAGCTAAGGTTAGTTTAAGTTGGGCGATAAAATTTCGAATTGAAAAGTGTAACTTTAATTACTCCGAGGCAGTTTATTGTCGGTTAAAAAGCTACTTGCAGCGTTCACACTCCAATGAAAAACTTTCAAATCACAAGCGCGTAATTACTACTGCAATTTAAAAGAGAAGATTTGACGTAACGTAACGTGCTATCATTTTGAAGAAAGACAAATTTTGTGAATCATCTACAAGAAATGTAATTTGGATTTGCTAATTCAAAGTTTGGATGTATTATCGAGTGATTTTAGTTGTTGTATGTAATTTGCATTTTACAAGACAATTAGAAGATTATTTCGGTAATGACGACGGCTACTGTTCCCGATAACAACATGAGAAGAAAGTAGAAAGGAACGCCGACGCTACTCAGGTTCAAATCAACCGCTGTTTTCAACGGTTTTTTCCAAGAGAGGTATTCAATCCGGTACTGTTTCTCAAAATCCTGGAATTTGAAAACTTGCGTTTCGAAAAAGGGCGCCATGCTGCAATAGAACATTCGTCAAACCCACTAATAATTTCGCCATACAATTCTTACCAACCTCAGTTGGACGGACTCGTGCACTTGCGGACTGTTTCTCACCCAAGAGGTGTTGAACCTGGTGTGTAAGTAGTCGAAGGAAACATCCTGTTGCGAAAAATAAAATCCTCCTTTGATCGCCGGTAAGAACTGTCCAAAGTCATCAATCAGAATTTCGACCGTTGTGATAGCGGCTATCTTCCCGGAAATAATGGGAATGCAATCATGAGCGAAACAATGCCTTAAATCGACTTCAAGTTTCTTCTCAGGGAGTATGACTAGCCATTCCTTAACAACAGGGTCCTGGGCTTCCTGTAAATACGCGCCAAAGACGTCAGATGAATAAAGAAACTTAATATACAGAAAGACATTCACCGAAACTTGGAGTTGATCGTATGTTTCCATCATCATTGTTGGTGGAATTCCCGATTTGATCAAGTCCGAGAGAGTGTCGATGTAATAGTAGCTTTCCGTCGAGAACTCCGTCCGCATGTAACAACCCAAGTAGAACAGAATGAAAGTCACTCCGATCAGCCACGACGCAGCTAGCAGACGACAAGTAATGTGGGGCAAAATGGAGGGAATCGCTGTAAGGAACAAAATCATCCAGTTATCCTGTGTGATTTAAGAGCCAGCCATCTTTGGTTATTGAAGCCCTCGCACCAAACTGGCTCGTGTGGGAGTGAATTGTTATTAAATGTTAGCGAGAACTTAATTGCTTACGTTCGGCGCACAAGAGTGAGGCGTTCTCCCAGGCATTTCCCAGGGTTTCTCGGGCCAGTTTCTTGACAACTTTCTTGGTGGGCAACGATTTGTATTTGTTGGTTACGATGGAGTGAACGACGAGCAAAAGTGACAGAATGACCAAAGTGAACGCGATTAAAATCACCACCTAGTTGAACCGAGAATGGAAATAAATGGATCGGGTAGTGAGTAGATTGTTAATGAGTGAAATCTACTGGAGTGTCCATGTTTAAGAAGGAAAAAGAAGTGGATGTGGCTCTCTTCATTGCAGCCGAAAGGATAATCGTGTTGGTTGTTCCATAGGGAGAAGACGGAGTGAAATATTCCAAATGGCCATCGAAAAAAGAGCGTGGCGAGTCCATCGCGAGGATTAAAGGCTTATATTTTGTAAATTGGTAATTAAGCCAAGCGTTTCCGTATTAGTCGTAAATCACTTATGCTGAATCTATTTTTATGGAATTCAGTTATCTCTGAACTGTAAACATAATCCCACTCGACCCTTTAAATGAATTGACAAAATGAATTTTACAAGTGTCAAATCGTTACTGAGAGATTTGTTACGAATACAATTAAAGTATTCTTCGTATCTTTGGTCCAAAATCACTTTTCTCAACGGTTTCACCCGTCGAGTTTTTCAGTTTTCGCAGACCAATTTTACCAAACGGGCAATGATTGATTAGCGGGTTAAAAGGCGATTCTTTCTCGCTCTCTCCAATTAAAAGCCGTCTAAAATAATTCCAAATAGTACCTCCCACGACTGACAAGAAATGAAAATAAATTTCTTTATTCCAAGACCCTGATAAAGGCTCGCTTCAACAACTCGAACTCGTGTTTAAAAACTCACTCTAGGGATCGCGTAGCCAATTTCTGTCACATTGGCGAACCTATAATATTTGACCCCCGGTTTTTAAATTCAATGATAAATTTTGTCCTTAACAATTTGAAAATGCAAACCTGTATTTAAAATATCGATTATTTCCCAGAAATTCTATTTCATTTGCTTCCATTTTGGGGTCCAGGTGAATTCAAGCATCAACAATCTTCAAAGACTGTAAAGTGTTGCTGATAGATTTTTGATTGTTAACTCTTAACGAGGCTCTTTATAGTTCTCAATGAGAATAATAAAACTGAATTATAAGAACATTATGTACTCGCCGTTGAAAAGCATTTTGACAACTGGGTATTTCTCGCAATCACCCGATACCGAAATTGGGTAAGTTCTTCTTCATCCACTACGTTAACCGCACCCTTCAGTTGACCACGCTCCGCTTTCTTAAGCTAGATTCCCATTCGACGGAAAACACGACGGAAACCCGACAGAAAGGGGTTCGACCGAAAAATCTTTACGTTGAGCCCGACGGAATTACCGTTCGGCCGGGCGTAAGTTGTGTTCTATTTTTTCGGTCGTGTTCGGCGTTACGCCAGTGTCTCAGCCAATGAAATTATCCCACTGACTTCGTCATAAATTTCAAGTGCGCACGCATACGCGAGATAGATTTTATGGCCGCCATTTTTTGTGGTTGACCAAGGCTTAGCTTAAACTTGGCAACAAGAAAGAAAAATGAAACCTAATGGAAGTAAAAAGAGATTAGATGTTAATTGGAAAGAATTTAGTGAGGAGGCTAGAAAATATCCCTTCTTGTACGATCGAAGCGACCAGGGGACAAAGATACCAATTCAGAGTGCGAAAGAGATGTTGTGGAAACCACTCAAATCTGTCACGTGACCCAAAAATATCTACCGCCAAACTAAAAATTCAGTCGTAGTGTGAACGGTCTACCGCTGGACGCCGGCGTAAGTTAAAATTTCTACCGTCGGCTGCGTGATTTCCGCCGGGTTTTTTCGGTCGAGTGGGAATCTAGCTTTAAACTGTTGAAGCTATAAGCGTAATGGGCCAATTTAAAGAAATCTTGAAGCTTGACGCAATTTAGAACTTAATTGGATTATTTCTTTTGAGCACCGTTCTTAACCCAGAGAAGGTGGTCAATATTCCTGGTAATTTAGTAAAACCACTATTGGAAGAGTTGATCTTAGAAAAGTTGAGCGTGGAAGGGAATACGTTTTGTACGGGAATATTTGCTCTTTCTAAGACTGAATTCTGCTATAAACAGCCTCGCGTTGCCTACCATTTAAAGACATTACGTTTGCTCGGTTTTTCAACAAATTAATTTATACGCGAGGAAATTATACCCGTAATAGATTTAATGGCAAAATAAATGGTTTGGCTTTATTTAATATACACTTAAGTGTTTCTTACAAAACTTTTAAGGAGAAAATTCGATATCTGCAAACCCAAACTTACTTCGCTCGCGTGTTTGTATTGAAAGTTTTAGCAAAAGGCACCCGCCGTGTTGCCCTAATTAAATTTGCATTTCCATTTTAATGAGTGTTTCGATTACATTTTGAGGCGCCAAGATTTCTGCGGGTAAATTCAAAGCAAAAAGAACAAAGCCGCCCCAAATAGTCTACCAGTATAGTTAAGGTTGCCGTTTAAACGATTTTCCGTAAGGAAGGCTTTTACATTCCCAGCCGCCATTTTCCAAGATGGCCGTAGTACAAAACAATTCAGAATACGCCAAAATGGGTGGTAGGACGAATGAAGTACAATGGAAGCTATGGACAATTTTGAGTCGAAAATGTAATTTCTATGACATTTTGTCCAAAGGGTCACCGTTTACAAGTTGTGATTGCGGTGTTTTACGGATGACCCCTTAAATTAAATTAGAAATCATTGTCTTTAAGTAACTTCCTACAACTCGTGTGAAAATTTTTTAATTGAAATTTTGCTACTAAACCATCTATCTTGATTGACGCTTTTTTAAATATACTATAACAATGTAGATTTAAAAAAAAATTCTTCTTTTAAGCTTAGATTAGGTTCTATAACTTGGGAATATTGACACAAAATTCACTTGAATTTAACTATGAATAGATTTAAAGACAATTAGAATAGTGGTTGGAATAAACGTATTTTCGTTAATATTAATTGAAGTCAAGTTTTAAAAAATGCTTTGGTAATATTTAATCTTTAAAGTGTTAGAAGAAAATTCAATGTGTGAAGTAAACTTCACTTGTATCAAATCTTATCTTTGTTTTTCTAAAGCAAGTTTTCGCTTGTAATTATCAGGAGTGTTTTGAGCGTTAAAATCAATGATGGCATTTCGACTTGATAAGTTTAAATTTTATTAGTGCGAGTCAATTTAGTGTCGATTACAAAGCTACTTCCGTTCAAACTCGAGTGCAGAACATATTCATATCGCGGGTGCGTAATTGCTAATACAAGTTGAAAGAGAAGATTTGAAGTGACGTATCGTGCAGTCATTTTTGTATATTCGAGAAATTCCATTTCATTTCGTGACGTATTTAATTTTATGATAAAAAGTTTAAGATTATTTCTGTTGTGACGACGGCTACTGTTCCTGACAAGAATATGAGAAGAAAGTAGAAAGGAACGCTGACGCTACTCAGGTCCAAAGCAGTCACGCTTTTCATGTATTGGTCTTGAACCTCTAGATATTTGAAAACTTGCGTTTCGAAAATGGGTGCCATGCTGAAATAGAACATTCGTCAAACCCACTCAAAATTACTCCGAGTGGTTATTCAATAAAGCTAGGGTTTAAAAGGAATTGTGAAACGTATCTTATGAAAAATTTGTAAAAAAGTTTAATCAATTTTAAACTCGTCCTTTAAATGAAGAATTTCGCATGGTTTGATAGTCCCGTTCCCAGATTTGCGACATCGGAACAAGTTTTTGTATACTGTTTGACAGTGGCGTCGCTAGGCCTTTTTTGGGGGGGGGGGCTATAGCCCCCCCAAATTTCAAACTCAGCCCCCCCAAAATAATCCGTAAACCCTACCAAACAATTGCTGTTAGCAACCTAAAATTCTGTAGCAATATATAAAAAATTATAATGATAGATTCGTTAAGTTTCATCTCTGCAGAGATGAATTTCAATATAAAACAGTACAATTTTGAAGAAGGGAGTCCCATTAGTGTGGACTAAAAGCTAACCAAAACTAAAAATAAACCTAAGACGAGTGAAAATCCTTCATAATCGGTTCCGTAGTTTTTATCAATAAAAGGTTGTATATCTTTAAAATAAGAATAATTTCACGTTGACACAAATTTACGGATAGTTTTAAAGGTCTACACATTTTCCAATGAACCCATTATGCAATTTTTTATTAAGTTCTTATAATAACTAGTTTGCCCAGATTTAGCCCCCCAATTTTCAAACCTTAGCGACGCTACTGCTGTTAGAAAGCCTCCCATCGCCGGGAGGCGATTAGTCGAGGTGAGATTGCTTTCGAAATTGGCCTTATTCCTGATCAACGCCATCGAGGCGTAGCGGCGACTTTTGGAACTATAATAATACGGTAGCCAATTACAGGTGGCGGTGGAGTCGATGTACTCTGATGGAGATCTTGATTATTACCGCTTCAACTTCAAAAAACATGTTTTAACTAATTATTATTAGCCTAATTATCTCCAAATAGACCAAAATCGAATGAAAACTTACTCCGAAAGTCTTATTTCATAATATTAAACAGAATAAGAAAGGTAAAATCAACTAACACTTTTGAAACCATATCGCTTGTTAAGCCTTGGCTATTCACATGATTCAGAAAGAGCAACAAAACAGAAAATAACAGATCTCCATCAAAGTCCATCGACTCCACCTTCCACCGCTACTTGTAATTGGCTACCGTATTATTCTAGTTCCAAAAGTCGCCGCTACGCCTCGGTGGCCTTGATCAGGAATAAGGGCATAGACATCAGAAATACCTTCAGTATGTTGATGGATTTGGATTTTTTGGCAAACAACATACTGAACTTTGTTACTGCAAGGGTTTATTTCTGATCGTGTTGATTTTCTACGATTTACGGAAAGTGAAAAAATGTATGCTAAATATAAATTGAATCACTGTATCCCAGGACTATTCAATTGGTAGGGTATTTCTAAAGCTCATCTGTCACTCTTCGTAACTTTACAGTGTACACTAGACGCTAGTGTATCGCTTTAGATCGTTATTGGGTGCTGTACAAAATTAGCACATTGGCAACCACGCGTAGTATTGCCAAATTATTTTTGCCCTTTTCGATAAAATTGTTACCGACCTCAATTGGACGGACTCTTGCAGTTGCGGACTGCTTCTCACCCAAGAGGTGTTGAACATGGTGTGTAGGTAGTCGAAAAAAACTTTTTTTTGCGATAAGTAAAATCGTCCTTTGATCTCTTGTAAACGTTTCGAACCAAATTTCCTCTTCTTTAACCATGCCAAGGACCAACTCAGATATTTGACCGTTATAATTGCAGCTATCTTCCCGGAGATAATGGCATTGTCTCTACGCCATAAAAATGTCTGGAAAGGTATCTTCTCACCGTTTAACCATTCCTTAAGAACAGGCTCCTGGGCTGCCTGCAGATACGCACCAACGACGTCAAAAAACAGAGGACTTTACATAAAGAAAGCTATTCACCAAAATTTGAAGGTGTTCGTATGTTTCCGGAACCATTTCTGTCGGAATTCCCGATTTGATCAAGTCCGAGAGGGTGTCGATGCGATTGTAGCTTTCCGTCGTGAACTCCGTCCGCAAGAAACAACCCAAGAAAAACAGAATGAAAGTCACTCCGATCAGCCACGACGCAGCTAGCAGACGACGAGTAATGTGGGGCAAAATGGGGGGAATCGCTAAACAGGGAACAAAATTATCCAGTTCGGTTTGCCATTTTTGATTAAAACGAGAGCCAGCTTTCGTTATGTGGTCATAATATTGAATACCTCATACGAAAGTGGTTCGCTCAAGGGTGAATTATTATCAAATTTTAGCTAGCGCTTAATTGCTTACGTTCGGCGCACAAGAGCGACGCGTTGTCCCAAACATTTTCCAGTGTTTCTCGGGATATTTTCCTGACAACCTTCTTGGTGGGCAACGATTTGTATTTGTTGGTTACGATGGAGTGAACGACGAGCAAAAGCGACAGAATGACCACAGTGGACGCGATTAAAATCACCACCTAGTTGAACCGAGAATGGAAATAAATGGATCGGGAAGTGAGTAAAGAAGATTGTTAATGAGTGAAATCTACTGGAGTGTCCATGTTTAAGAAGGAAAAGGAAGTGGACGTGACTCTCTTCGGTGCCGCAGAAAGGATATTCGTGTTGAGCGTTCCATAGGGAGAAGACGGAGTGAAATATTCCAGTCGCCCATCGAAATATGAGCGTTGCGTGTCTACCATGAAGATATGATATTTCTAAAACAATCGTAAGGATTAAATATTTATACTTCTTAATTACGTAATTAACTAAAGCGTTTTAAGAACTTACTTTGAATAAATTACGCATTGGTTTAGTATATAAATGAGCAGTGGGAACGGGATCCATCTCGACCCTGTAAATGAATCGAAAAAATGAATTACAATTTATGACCTTAACAAGTTAACATAATCTTGTAAGTGTTCATAAGCTGACTGATACTAGTTTCTTAAAGATAATGAAGATCACAATTAAAGTTTTCATCGCTTCTTTTGTCTAAAATCACTTAACTCAGGGGTTTCACAACGTCGGTTCGATTACATTCGAGTTTTCCATACTTCGAAGACCCATTTTGTCATACGAGCGAGCGAGGATTAATTTGTTGCGTTAAATAATAATAATAATAATAATCTAGGCTTTGACTGCGAAGGGATGTCCACACTAAGCCTGTGGCTTATTTACAGGTGGGTCCCTTTACAATGCATAGAGGGGTTCAGGGGGCAAGCCCCTATGCCCCCACAGCTAACCTACAGCGCCCTATACTAACTATTACCGTTAACCTCTGCAAAATTTTGATGGAAAGGGGAAACCGGGTTAGACCGCGGAGGAACACTCCTTTTAACAAGTGGGGAGAGAACTTGCAAACTCTACGCAGAAGGATTTGTTCCCAGATTTTCACCCGGTGCCACAGTCCGGGATCGAACCCGGGATCCTCTTGCTGCGAGGCGAAAGCGCTAACCGCTACGCAACCCCACCTAAGCTGATTCTTTCTCGCTCGTCCCAATTAATAGTCAATTATACTGCCAACTATGAAACTTACTTCACGTTCAGGGACCGTTGTAAATAATCCGTCATTATTTTGCGCTTGATTTTATTACTATCTGTATGTGATGATGTCTGACCAAAAATTAAAGTCATCAAAAATATCAATTTTAACGTTTAATTCTCGCTTCAACAATTCGAAAAAATGTTTATCAACTCACTGCGTAGTTAGTTTCAGTCTCATTAGCGAACCTGAGATAATTGACGAATTTTTTTAAATCGCGGATAAAAATAAAATTTCCTATTTGAAAATGCAAATTCTATACTTGTATTTGAAATATCGATTATTTCCCAGAAATTCCATTTCGTTCCACGCCATTTTGGGGACACTTGTGTGTAAGTAAATCCGAAAGGCGAAGACAAAATCACGACAATCTTTTGAAACGTCTTATCGCTCAAAATTTCAAGCGATAAAAATTTAATAGAATTTCCTACTCTCCTTTGAGTACCGTTTTGGCTTGTAATTAAGCTATGCTCCTGGTCTCGTGAGGGACAGAGTTTGCCTATCAATGAAACTGAAATATAATTTTACCTGCTAGACCTATTTTTGTTTTCTAATGTTTCAGTTGCCAGGGTAACTGAAATGAAAATGTTGAATAATTAACTTATATAAACAATAATTATTTTATATATAAAGACCCAAATAGAAGAGTTGAATATGAAAATATTTAGTATGTAAGAGAACACATTTTATGTGTTAATTTTCAGCCTTTCCAAGGCTGAATTCTCGTATGGACAGGCTCGTGTTACATACCATTTAAAGACCATTACGTTTCCTAACAAGGTTATTTCAACATGAGGCAGTTGTTCTCGTAATAAAGATCGTGTAAAAATAAGAAATTCTGGCTTTAATTATGTACTGCCTTAAGGGGAGGGTGAAAAGGAAAATAAAGTGATTTTTATATCGATTCTTCTACTAATTATAAGATCAATCTACGCAGTGAAATATCCAGGAAATACCGCTTCCGAATGATTTTGAAATTCAAATTAGTTTAAGATTTCATGGATAATTCGACACTTGCAGCTCCGACTAATCGCGTAACGTGATTGGTCGGAGCTGCAAATGATTCGCAGATAGGTCCTGGATGTTTGACTATGCAGATTGGTCTTATAATTAGTAGAAGAAACGACGCAAAAAATTACTTGATTTTCCTTTTCACCCTCCCTTTCAGTGTGTCTTGCAAAGCTTTGAGAAGAAAATTCGATACCAACGTTTTCAAAATGAAAACAATTTCGAAATACGTGTTGGGCTGTCACGTGTTCCATACAATAATAATGGAATAATAATAATAATAATAATAATAATAATAATAATAATAATAATAATAATGGACCATAAGGTTTAATAAAGTTTTTTAGCAACTGGAAAAATATCTCACCGCAAATTTTATTTCACCCACAATAAGATTACAGCCGTAGGTTGAAGTTTAGCAGTTATGGTGTAAGCGATTATTTTGAAGCAAGAGACAAAATATAGCCTCTGATAAATATCAATATTGGTTCAGTTTATGACACATAAAACAAACATCTGTACAAAAAACCTGACCTCTCTTGCTCGCCCGACGCCAAGTACACTTCCCAAAATATTTATTCCGAGAATTCGACGCGGAAACTTACAATGGACTGATTGACAGCTATAATAGCCGTGAATTTCGTGTTCGAAAGTAATAGGATGAGCTAGAACAAGGTACTGTTAGCGAGGCTAGTGGCTACAAGAAACTAGGTGAGATGAGTAGTAGTGGGACCTGTGCTATATTGTCATATATAGTCTAATACAGTCAACGCAGAGAGCTGCCACTACTCTGTGGCAAAACCCATTTTAAGTTTATGTCTTGGGAATTTTAGGGTTTTCCATAGAAAATAGGTTCTATCAGAAGGGGATAATAGAAGGATGACACTCTGTATCATCTTAATGCTCTAGTTATGTAACGTCATTCTTCCCAGGCTCACCCTTTTAGTTTGCTTTCCCGCTCATCAAACTACAAATGGGCATCGCACTGTAAGGTGAATTCTATAGTTGTTTGGCACTAAATCCCCAGCAAACCTCGTCTTGACGTGGGACAAAATTCACAAGCGCGTCTTGCCAAATATTTAAGCGCTAATAGAGTAATGATGATGGAACTATTTATCGTGTATGTGATTCGGTTCAGTAACCTTGCTCTAAATGTTCCGATGTTTGGAAGAGTGACGTTACTCTTACCTCGCTTTGAGGTACACTTCTCTCGAAAAGAAGTATTATATACTTCTGGTTCTATCCATTTACCAACCATTTTCAAACTAAAATGTATATCAATTTAACCACTTCCATTCCCGATCCGAATATGTGATATTAGTAGAAAAACCATCCATTCCCACGGTTTTCCATGGTTACCACTGTAAATGGAAATTAACCGTTTCCATGCAGCTCTCTAGCCAGCATGATTGTTTAATTTTTTCTATATCAAAGTTGAATTATATCTAGTCTCACTCTCGTATTCTAGACATCTAGATTTTTCATCATTCTAATGATAAATTGAGTGAGTCGTTGGGTGTTCTGCTTTTCATAATATCACATAGTTCGACCGTGTTTCCGCATTTGCCACCTCTGTTCAGTTGAGGAATGTCTAAGAACACCGTGAACGAGTCCATGATTGTTGTGGTGCAAAAAGTGAGTATCGTTTATCCCATGATGCGATGAGAACTACTCGTGACGATGTCATTACGTTTCTTGGCGATATGAGTTCCAAAATGAATTACGAATCTCATTTTAGAATGCGTATGACGATGTGAAGAAAACTTTAAACATGACAAAATACATTCCAGGAGATAGGCTCAGTATGGAATTCCTATGCTATCCGAAAGGCCGGTAAATTTTGAATTTATTTCCTGCCTACTTGCGTTTAAGATGAATTTTGAATATTTTTTGCCAGAATTAACTTAAAGTACATACCCAGTGATAGTATATATAACACTGTAAGACTTAAATTTGAACTAAAACGATCCTAGTCGTGCAGTCAGAACTGCGAAAGCAAAGAAACAATTTCGTTTGTTTCTTACCCTATTTTAGGATGGAGATGTTGATACTGTTCCGAATATTGTTAACTCCTGGGGATTAGCTTATTTAGGAAAGCGTAATCGAACTTTCAGCCACCCGATTTGGCACGAAGAATATTCCATATTGTCTTATCTCCAAGAAGCCGAATACGAAATATCACTTAGTGGAATCATTGAAGTCTTTCTTCCGAAGGTGCGTACATAATTTCATCTTCTTTAGACTTCTCCTACCAAAAACACTATCTTTCGAAGGTGTGGACGATTATCATTCTATTTCTTGTCTTGTTCAATATCTCGACGATTGCCAGCCGATTCGTGCCGAGACTAAGGAGGTTTCTAGTTGGGGTCTCTGATAATTTCCCGAACAAATACGAAACAGCCAAGAAGGTTATTTTGGCCACCTACTTCGTCGGTTGTTTCATTTTGATGGAAATCTTCAAAGCCAACCTGTCGACCAAATTAACGGTGGACATTGATCGCAATATAAATCTCTTAGATGATATCTTAAAATATCCCAACATGGGCATTGTTATTCAGAACGAACCCTGCCTGGATTATATGAAGGTATAAAATTATGGTTTTAATCAATCGGTGACGAATGACGATGCCAATATTCAAAATCTGTCATAAGCGGTGAAGATTAATTCTTGGGCTGCTCGATTATGGTTTTACTGGTTTAGTTATTCCAAAACTCATTATTTAAAGCCAAGAAGAGAATTGACTCTACAAACCTCGCCTTGCACAAAGTCTCCAGTTTTCTTGAATGAACTAATGTTCCGTAACGATCAGGCCTTTAGCCAGAAAAGTTACGCAGAGGGGGCATTGCAAATATAATTTTTTTTATAGAAAAACCTAAAAATCTAGGTTGTTAAACAATAAATATTTCCGCAGGTATTTCATTATTGACACTCATTTAACATTTGAAAATCAAACTGCTTTTTATATTGAAAAAAATTGTTAATTAACAATTCTAAATCTAATTTCTAGTCAGATCTTTTTCGCAGGCTAGTGAAAAGTTTCACTTTCTTCCATGTGACTAGCTCGTCGTTAAAGTGAAAATACGCGAGTTAGGCCGGAAAAGCTTGCCTGGCAACTTCGAAAGTCGCTGTTAAGGCTCTATAAATGTTAGTCTGTACCCCGACATTATAATATTTTGGTCCTGCATGGATTCATGGATGACAAAACCAGGGACAAATATCAAGGATAACGACATAAAGCAAATATTTCCAGTGTATCAGGGGTACATTTCAAGGGTGAAGTTAAAACATACAAGTGAATCGGTGATACATCCTTAGGATAAAAAAATCTCGAATATACATCGAGGGTAAAGACAGTAAAGTATAAAATATATTACTATACATTATAAATAGTTTTAATATTTGTGAACCAAAATGAAAAAATTCATTACAGAGGCAAAGTTAATTTGATAAAGGGCATTGGAAAATTTTGAGGGGTCATTTAGGGGCAAACCGAAATCTTATTTGAGGGGCAGGATATATTTTCTGAGGGGGCACTGCCCCCCGGTGCCCCCTGGCTTCGGGCCTGGTAACGATACTATCACTAGCATTGCTACCAGTTGATCGACTTGAATATTATTTTTCGATTACGACATTACTTTCTTCGTGATTTAATAAAAAGAACAGCAGAGGCTATTTACTTTTCCATTCTCATAACTTCACGTAATTTTCTTTCCAATTAGGATAACCGTAAAGACATTATGTTAGAATACGAAAGAAGATTTCAAAAACTCAACCGAAGAAAGGGAGACAACGACGAAACCTTCAATCAGGGAAACGCAGTCTACATCGGCAGCGTTCATCATTTGGAATACTTTTGCCTACATGGCTACAGAGCGGGAAAAGCCTTGCATTACGGTAGAGATCGTTTCTTGTCGTTTGCCTCCGCTTTTGTAGTGTCCAAGGCGACTTCGAATACATTGAAAGACTTGATCAATCTAAGGTAAGAGTCAATTATATTGTTAAAATCATTAGATGAAATTTTCTTTACCCGACAGACTAATGAACTATTGGGAGACAGGACATCAAATCAGAGCCAACTTTCTATTGAATAAGAACGCCTGCTCAAAATACATGAAAACAAAGCAAAGCTTTGTGTTTTCAAGCACGTCTCTTGGTGATGTTGGCGTCATATTTGTTGTGTACATCTCTTCAATAACGCTTTCCTTTTCGGTAATGATTGGCCAGTTACGACACGCTTTCAACAACATGTGAAATGAAGAACTGAGGACCTGAAGCATGAACTGAAGATCTGGAACCGCGACTCTTGCTTGAAATGGACAAAACACAGTTATTTTAATTTTTTAGCAAAAATATTAGAAATTAATATTTCTTTATTTACAATAGTAGAAGCTTCATGACTGTTTTTCTAAAAGGTCTTTTCGCCATTGGCCTACAAATATTTCATTGACTCACAGCGCCTAGGAGTCTAGTGATTTTGTTTAACAGAAGCTAGAACATTCATATTTCACCACCATATTATGGTCGTGTAGGGCAAAACGAAATACAGAAGTCATTCAAATTATAGCTCCCTGAAATTGAATAGAATTAAATTATCCTGGAATCTCAAAAACTACATGTATAACTCTCTTGAGTCAAACACCAGTTTAAAAATATTACCGTTCCACCTTTTTAAATTAACTACGTGTACTTGTAATTGCTTAACAACTGATGTAGAATATTTCAAACATGTTTCTAGTGAAGTAGACAATTTTAATCATGAATGTTTCTAGAGACGTAGAAGATTTAAACATTTTAGGTCCATTTCAAGCCATTAACCGACTACAATGGAGAAATTTGAACATTATCAAAGTTCGTGTTTACAATAATTGAAAACTTAAAAACACTCATAATCTTGGGGTTTTTCCCAAACATTACATTTCAAGAAATATAACTGCAATTCCAATGATTTAGCAATTACTGTTTGTGAAATTTCTTGATAACAGAAGCTAGATAATGCCACAAGTTCATAAGATATTTTTCGTAAGTCTATCACTGGTTTCTCACGAAGTGACTTATGTGAACCGTCACAGGTTCTCGTAAAGCTATACGCCTGGTGAGACACTGTACATGCTAAATAGGAAGATTGACTGCAAAACCGAGTGTAGTCAATTCTCGCGTCGTTTTCAAACTACCCCCCCAGTAAACCTCTAGCATTACGAAGTATAGGAAGTGTCATACTTATGGAACATAACTTATAAACTTATGACAATATCCATAGTCTATACAGGGTGTTTCTGAAAAGTCCATCACAAATTAAGGGGCGTGTTTATGGGACCAAACTGAGCGGAAAGTACCAAAGAACATGGGGTGTACAACATTTTGTTACGGAGATATGGCCTTCCAAACATTCGCCTCTAAAACAAGGAAATATCCAAAAATGAGGAGTAACACTTAAGACCGACTAACCAGCTTGTTTAAAATTACTAGACAATTTCAATAGCCTTTAATCGAACAATTGATTTCTACCTTTACTAATCAGAAGCGTATAAATGAGTAGAAGTATGCCTACGGTGGTAATGTAAAATTAATCCCAAGTGACATGATGTTTCAAGATCTTCCCAGCACCAAGTAAAATGGTTCTGATTGAAGGGACTTTTATTAGCACAGCGTAAACAACGTTATTTTCAGGAATTAGTCCAAATGTCCACGGGCGGCATTACAAAAACGAGGCAGTCTTTCGAATGATACTTGGACATGTTGGAAGATCCCTGGCTTGTTCCTGTTATCTCAAACCGTAAAAAGCTACGCAAATCTTCATCATCACGGACAACACTCTTGTACGTTAGGTATGACCTTGAGAAAACCTAAAAGGACATCTCGAATGTATTTGAAAAACCCATCTCCAATTAAGGGGCGTGTTGTTTGTTTCCAACAGAGTAAACTCGCCCAGAGAACAATTACAATGCAGAGCCACGTTTCGGCGTTAATGGCCCACAAAGGTGGTCCCAAACAAAAGAACAAACTTTAATTTGTTTCGTTCAGTAAGTGTTTCATGTGTCATAGATAAAACGCCATGATTAATGCACAAAGAAAATGTTATTGACAAGTTTTCGGACCGCGATGCTGAAATGTGGTGGTGCACCATCGTGCATGAACCACATTCTGTTTATTAAACCTAAGGGTACGTCTTCGAGTAGTTCTGGTAAATCGTCCCGTAAGAACTACAAGTAAGCCACACCGTTTAACCTGGGCTCTAGGAAATATGGCCCAATTAAATTGTCACCCACAATACTACACCACACGTTTAAGCTGAATTGTACTTTGTGAATTCTAACGCAAGTTGCGTGTGGTTTTTTCTTAATCAGCAAACCAATTGGCGGCTGCTTGTTTTTGGATCGTCCTCGAAAATAGTGAGAACTTCGCCTATTCTTAAAAAACAGAGCACTATGTTTTTTAAGAAAGGAATAAAAGAGGTTTCACGTACATGTGTTTGTTTTATTAAACTCATAATTCAACGAAGTCTGTTACAATGCCTTTCTTCACAAATGCCGAATATGCGGATATGCACCTAATGTATGGACTAGCCGAGGGGAATGCCGCTGCAGCTGTACGCTTGTATCAGGAAAGATTTCCGCAGAGGCGACTACCAAATCGACTGACGTTCGAGGCTGTGGACAGACGTTTGAGGCAAGATGGACGAATCCAACCGGCTGGACCTCAACCTAGAGCGAGAGCCATCCCAGAGGCCGTAGAAGACGAAGTTCTCACCATTTTCGAGGACGAGCCTGAATCAAGTACCCGCCAAGTTGGTCGCCGATTAGGCGTAAACCACACGCTCGTGTGGAAAATCCTCAGCAGCCACCGGTTTCATCCTTTCCATGTTCAAAAAGTTCAAGGTTTGAATCCAGCGGACTACCCACGACGCACGGCGTTTTGTCAGTGGTTTCTGGCTAAAGTAAACGATATCGATTTCCCACGGGATTTGTTGGTTACTGACGAAGCTAACTTTTCACGGGATGGTATTATTAACTTACATAATAAACATCAATGGTCCCAGCTAAACCCCCACGCAACTTGCGTTAGAAGTCACCAAGTACAATTCAGTTTAAACGTGTGGTGTGGTATTGTGGGTGACAATTTAATTGGGCCACATTTCCTAGAGCCCAGGTTAAACGGTGTGGCTTACTTGCAGTTCTTACGGGACGATTTACCGGAACTACTCGAAGACGTACCCTTAGGTTTGGTAAACAGAATGTGGTTCATGCACGATGGTGCACCACCACATTTCAGCATCGCGGTCCGAAATTATCTTAACGCGACCTTCCCTTTGCGGTGGTTAGGTCGAGGTGGACCTGTGGAGTGGCCTGCTCGATCACCCGATCTGAACCCTTGTGATTTCTTTCTTTGGGGCCACCTGAAAGACTTAGTTTATCAGACTGAAGTGCCCGATGTTGAAGAGCTACGTCGACGAATAATTCACGGCTGTCAAACAATTCGCGAAACTCCAGGCATTTTTCAACGTGTAAGGGAATCATTTGTAAGACGTGCTAATGTGTGCCTTAACGCGGGTGGTGAACACTTTGAACAATTTTTGTAACTAGTTGCAATTAAATGTTAAAACTTGTCAATAAATTCATTTTCTTCGTGCATTAATCATGGCGTTTTATCTATGACACATGAAACACTTACTGAACGAAACAAATTAAAGTTTGTTCTTGTTTTTGGGACCACCTTTGTGGGCCATTAACGCCGAAACGTGGCTCTGCATTGTAATTGTTCTCTGGGCGAGTTTACTCTGTTGGAAACAAACAACACGCCCCTTAATTGGAGATGGGTTTTTCAAATACATTCGAGATGTCCTTTTAGGTTTTCTCAAGGTCATACCTAACGTACAAGAGTGTTGTCCGTGATGATGAAGATTTGCGTAGCTTTTTACGGTTTGAGATAACAGGAACAAGCCAGGGATCTTCCAACATGTCCAAGTATCATTCGAAAGACTGCCTCGTTTTTGTAATGCCGCCCGTGGACATTTGGACTAATTCCTGAAAATAACGTTGTTTACGCTGTGCTAATAAAAGTCCCTTCAATCAGAACCATTTTACTTGGTGCTGGGAAGATCTTGAAACATCATGTCACTTGGGATTAATTTTACATTACCACCGTAGGCATACTTCTACTCATTTATACGCTTCTGATTAGTAAAGGTAGAAATCAATTGTTCGATTAAAGGCTATTGAAATTGTCTAGTAATTTTAAACAAGCTGGTTAGTCGGTCTTAAGTGTTACTCCTCATTTTTGGATATTTCCTTGTTTTAGGGGCGAATGTTTGGAAGGCCATATCTCCGTAACAAAATGTTGTACACCCCATGTTCTTTGGTACTTTCCGCTCAGTTTGGTCCCATAAACACGCCCCTTAATTTGTGATGGACTTTTCAGAAACACCCTGTATAAAACAAGTATCACAGAAACTCATTTTTGAATCAACCCAAGTTTCGAAACATTTCCATCAAAAACCATGAATTCAACGGTTGTCTTTGCGATTATAATATCGCTCGGGGCTACGGCGCAAGCTCGAGTAACGGGTAACTCGGTATCTAAAGCCAACAACGCGTTCGCCGTTAAATTGTACAAGCATTTGATCATAGAAAAGGAAAACCTCGTATGTTCAGCCATCAGCGTCTCTACCATACTCAGCGTGTTACTTCAAGGTTCTCCAGAAACAACAGAAACCCACAAACAAATTCTCAATAGCTTGGAGTACGGAAAACTTGGACTAGACTTGAACAAGGTTGAAAACGGATACCGGGAGCTTCTGAATTCATTGCGATCTAAAGGTAACGTTACTTTAGATTTGGCTAATTCTGTCTGGATCAGGGAAAGGTTCCAAGTACTAGACGATTTCATAAAAGCGACGAAGAACATTTTTAAAGTCGATATCAAAGCATTAAGAGAACCTAACGCCACTGAAGCTGTCAATAAGTGGGTAGCTGATCGTACCAAAAACAAAATCCAGAACCTCTTCGGAAAATTAGATCAAAACGCTATAGTGGTATTGATCAACGCAATTTACTTCGAAGCTCCATGGGACAAAAGTTTCTTCAAAAATAGCAATGAGGAACACGCAAAGTTTAAAAGTAACGATGATGTCAACAGTGATGACACAGTCACTCTTATGAAGCAAACAGACAAGTTTCCGTACTACGAGGACTCCAATATCAACGCCAGGGTTCTTGCTATGAATTATAAAGGGAAAGAAACTCAATTAGTGATTTTCCTTCCTAAGGACGGACACAAATTAGCGGATCTTGAAGCGTCATTAACGCCTGAGAAGATTGACAACGCGATTAACAATGCCAGGGTTACGAAAGTCAACGTCGCCATCCCCAAATTCAACCTAACCAGTTCCATGAATCTAGAGGACACACTTAAAGAAATGGGAATGACCAAGTGTTTCACGGATCACGCAGAATTTAGCAAAATTTCAAGTCACATCGGGGTCAAAGTGAGCCAAGTGATCCAGAAGGCCATCATCGAGGTTTCGGAAAACGGAACCATAGCAGCAGCGGCCACAGGAATTAGTATGACTCCTCTATCTCTGGAAATACCAATTGTACCACCAGTGGAATTTCGAGCTGATCATCCTTTCCTCTATGTTCTGTACCATCAAACCACAAAGTCCATCATCTTCATTGGAAGATTCAAGAACGCGTCAAGCAGAATGGAATAAGTCTGTCAATAAATTCACTACTATAATTAGTGACTAACCTGAAACGAATAAATAGATTTAGCATGATGTGAGTTTCAAATATTTTCATATTGAACTCTGTAATTGCAAATAACATTCAATCAATTTTACCTTACTCAGAGAAGTAATATTTCATATGGTAATATTAAGTTTTGTAATTTTAATAAAAGTTTTGTGTGCAATTTGATTGTGATTATACTGCTCTTAGTTTAATTGATCTTTACATCGAATATTTTTCCCAACAGCACGCATTAGTCATACAGGAATAACCGTTATAAAAATGAAATACATCACGTGTCGATGTTGGCGTGAACGTTGCAATAATTCAAAAGCCGAGAGATCTTGAAAAAAATTGTAAATGTGGTTTTTCCGCGAAATGACGTGAACGTGGGGGGAAACGTTTCAAACAGATGTTCTCTAGCAACTGATACGCGTTTGCCTATTCAACGTGAATAGCTATACTATAATCGCTTGAAAATCAATTAAAGACCTAACAGATAGAAGCTAATGAAACCTCAAACTGTTCAATATAACTTAAAATATATCTCTATAAAATGAAGATAAGAATTTTGATTCCCTTACCACTCTTTATCTTACAATACGATTCAAATTTCATTCTCAAAAAAAAAACCTTGCTATGATTTTGTATATAAATTTCAGTCTACAAGTCGCCTTATATTTATTGGAACATACACGAATACTTAATACGAATAAGTTTGCACAGTCTCAATTTGTAACCAAATTTGACCAAACTGCATGGTTTGTTTCAGTAGTAGTATGGTAAGGTTTTAGAAGTGGTATGCTCATGGATGTGTATTGTAGAAGGAGTAGAGACTAGGCCTCTAGGGCCTAGACATAAGCGTACTAGTGCTCCACGCACAATTTTCGCGCATACCGAGCCAATGTAAACAATCTCTGACGTCACGTGTTTTAAAGAAGGCGTCCGTTTTCTTCTTTCCCGGCTTAATTCTTTGAATATTTTCCATATTATAATTAATATAAATAGAAATAATAGTAAAAATAAAAATTTAAATAAGATTTGCAAACCGTTGAGAAACTCCCGTCACTCGATACACAAAAGACCGAGGCTTAACCCTCCTGAACGTTCGTAGCTCGCGGCCATCTTTATTGTTTACATTGGCTCGCCTAGGTTTGGAGGGAGGGTCAAAATTCATACCCCCTTTTTATGGACAAATAAGGTCTAGCTTTTTTTAGTAGAGGGGAAGCTACGAGTCTCTACTCCTTCTACAATACAGCTCCGTGGTATGCTTGAGTTCTTCTGCCAGTTGGAAAGGAGGCGAACACTAAGCCATTAAGCTTGGTTCAAAACGTCCTATTCTAGACCCTGAACCATTTCACCTTTATAATGAACCCCTGATTAATCATAGTTTTATTTAACTTCGAAGTTTTAAAATAGGCTAGTTTCTAAAGTAATTAAGCCATACCTAGCAGGTATTTCACTTGGGAGGGGAACTGTTTATTGTCTACATAGACACGATAGTCTTCAAGCAGGGTTTAAAAACCCCGGGGTTTTTTTTAGAAAATCCCGGCCCACCGGTTTTATTGGATATTTTACCTTTAGCAGTCGCGTTCATGGTAGAAAATGTCATTCAAAATTAACTGCTTAATTAAAAAGTACTGAAATGTTTTATAAAAAATAAATATTATTTATTAAATAATACTTTTGAAGTTGAAACAAGAAATATCTTAAACTCTATCTTTAAAATGAAATAATTCTAGCAATGAAATTCATCAATATTGAAGATCTTAGTGAGTTTATTGGTGGATTTTTTTATGGTGAGTAAAACCCAATAAAATCCACGGGTTTTATTGGGCTTGGTTTTTTAAATCGAAAGCTGTCTTCAAGGTCTAAAGTCCCTTAAAAATTAGAAACTCATTACAGTCTAGATAGTCAGTGATAAAACCATAAGTGAACCAATATCACCATCGCTAAAACTACCTAGCAGTTCCGTGGAATATTCTAGCATAGTTTAATGGCGTCACTCTTCGACAAGCTCTCATTTAAACAAACTTCTGTGAACCTTGAAAATTATAGCTCAATCATGCTAAAGCAAAAGTTAGATTTTTATTTTGACACCGAGAGAAATGGATATTTTTGATTTAGGGCGGTTCCCTTGTTGAATGTGTGGGTATATTGGCGCCCCTCAAAGTTGGTGTTTCTGCCTCAAAAAAAAAAAGACTAGTACAACCATAACAAGTCTTATGTTGCCCAAGAAAGCATTAATGAGCCAACTAGGCTAACAACTGATTTTCCAATTGAATTCGAGCAGAGCCCAGCTTAAATACGTCACCAGACGTTCAAGGGAATGACATCCCAAATTTACTATAGCTACGGATTTCCATTATACCTGTATTTGGGGTTTTTATGTGAGGGACAGAGAAAAGGCTTCGATAAATTTATCGCTCTTTGTTAGAGTTGAATATTACACTATCATCCAAATTACATTATTCAAAATAAAAATCTATTATGTTTAAAATATCATCAGGTGCAAAGTCAAAAAACTAGTACAAAAATACCTTTACATATTCAGAACTTAATATCAAACATTTTTGATAAAATATACAGCCTCAAACAATACATGGTTTACCTTAGGACCTTATACTAATATAAAAATATTCAACGTATTAAATTTTGACTAAGCCGTTGAATTTTCAACTATTGCACAACTCGTATAGATGACGCAAACCTGAATCTACAACAAACTTCGTAAAGGTAAATAATTGAAACAGGGTTTTTCCTCTCGGGGAAAAACGAAAGCAAAAGTGACAGATGGCATTATACTGTACTCGTGACAAACGACTCGTGTGTCATACGAACGCTGTAATATTTAAAATATGCATTACAGTTGAATCGACGCTGTGTAACTTCTACACCATAAAAGTCGTTATAAAAATAAGCGAGAGCGGTCTAGTATCGTTCATTCAACGTTAGAATCGAAACACATTTAATACCGGCGAAAATGAGCGCAAGTATCGTGTCAGTTTTATTAGCTCTCTCCGTAGTGGTTAAATATGGCTCGACCGTACCTACACCAGAGGTTGATTACAAGATATCGCCGTACAACAACGCATTCGCCATCAAACTGTACCAAGAATTGATTAAACCTAACGAAAACCTCGTCTGTTCCCCGCTTAGTCTTTCCATTGTTCTCAGCATGCTTCTAGAAGGTGCAACTGACAACAGCGAAACCTTTACAGAATTACAGACCGGTTTGCAATACAAAAGTTTCGACCTAGCTGCAATCGAAGATGAATACAAGAAACTACTAAAGGCGTTAGACTCCAAAGACACGTACACTCTAAGTCTGGCAGATTCTATTTGGATCAAGGACACCTTTAAGGTAATGGAAGAATACAAACAAAAGGTAATAGAGGTCTTCAAAGCCGAAGCCAACTCATTAAGCGCAACGAATGGCGCTGAACAAATCAACATGTGGGTGGCGAACCACACCATGAACAAAATCACCAAACTATTCGACACATTAGACCCGAGCGTCGTCATGGTCCTAGTCAACGCTATTTATTTCCAAGCTTCATGGGCGAAATCATTCCAGAAAGAACAGAACGAGATCGATGCAAAGTTCAAAAGCAACGACGATGCCAACAGCGCCTCCACCGTTACCTTGATGAAACAAACGAGTAGATTTCCCTATTTGGATGACCCCAGTTTGAAGGCACGTGTCCTTGTTTTGGATTACGTTGGGAACGAAATGTGTTTGGTCGTGTTGCTCCCGAGGGACGGTTCCTCACTGAAAGACCTAGAAGAATCATTAACGTCCGATATGGTAGACCAGGCAGTTGATGGAGCGATGAGCGTCAGAGTTGACGTGGCCTTGCCTAAATACACCGTAGAAAGTTCGTTAGATTTGAACGATCCAATTCAAAATTTGGGGATAAATAAGATTTTTTCATCTGACGCCGAACTTGGCAAGATTTCAAATACGGATAACATTGCGGTTTCCAAAGTGGTACAGAAAGCAATAATAGAAGTTTCTGAAAATGGGACCGTAGCGGCAGCGGCTACCGGAGCCCTCATTAGCCTGACTTCAATCCAAATTGAAGCGGATCCTGTGGTTTTCAGGGCTGACCATCCGTTTATCTACGTGCTTTACCATAAGACGACCAATGCGATCATATTTATTGGAAGATATACCAACGCAGCTTCTTAAATTACGTAGTCTTTAGTAGTTTTAATCAAATTTGAATGTAAATACTGGTTCTCATGTATTATTTGTAATCTATATAAAAAATCATTGAGAAATCTACTCACTGACTGATGAGAGTATCTAAAGGACCCCCCTTGACCAATGGTACTGACACTATATAGTTTTATATCATAGTTGATCTTCAGTACTAACTAAGAAAGTAAGAAGGTTTGCTTATAATTGAAGGCAATCTCAGAAAATTTAATAAAAGTTAATATTTTGACTAGGGATTAAACAAAATCCCTAATCCCATCCAAGGATATTTATTCTACTTCCGGTTGGTTAAAATTCGGCCAAGGGTTTCTTGAGACCCTTACAATTATGTAAAAAATCTTACAACACCCAAAAGCTTTCCCCGAAACGATTTACCCTAATTTTCTCTGGCCTATATGAAGAAAATACGTGAAAAAAGTTTTAGGAAAAGTTTTATTATAAGGGATAAATACTCTCCGATTTACCGTACACCAGTAACTTGTAATGCAAATGCAACATCTACCCTTTACAAACCTAGAGATTCCTGGTATTACTTGAGACTATCGATTTTGCAGGCTTGACTCGCACTCAACTAAATCTAGCCCTCATATTCTGAACGCTTTTGTTCTTGATGTTACGTTGTTGAGTACAACCATAAGTAAAATAGATCGACACTAAGTTTCTATATGGTGTCGTGCTTGTCACCCCTTGATCGTCGAGCGTCAACCTATAAACAGTACTATTAAACTTAATTCCTAGATATACTAGAACCTAAAAAGGGCTCGTACGAGACCTGGATAAGTTAGGGATATGGGAAATGGGGGATAAAGTCAGGCATAGTAAACACAAAAGGGATAAACTTAAACAAAAATATGAAATTAATTGTATTTTACATTCATTTTAATTGAGCTACAATTGCCATTCGCAATCCTATGCATCAACGTAGAACCAAGAACGGATTCCGTTCCTGGGAGGACTAATTAATCCTGAAAATTTAGTGTAATTGCAGAATTTTAATTATTAAAAGTAAAATGATACTGTAAACTGGATATAATTGATAGGCCTTGATTGTGTTGACATGATTGACAATTAAAATTAATAATATACTACGATTATTTTTTCAGGAAAACTGTAGTGTATTTTCTAAAGTTAAAGTCAAGTTTTATAGGTACAGTATCGGTGGGCCTCCATGTAGGTGTGCCCTGCTACTAAGTGGTTACTTACATAAGAAATGTACACCCAATTGCGAACACATAAAAGCTTTTAAGGGAATGCGTGAAAACACGAAAAGAAATAAATGTTGTAGGAAGTAATATACTGGTCACACGAACGAAATTACAGCAAAATCGAACGAAAGGTGGAAAACAAACCTAAATAGAGTACCTTTCGGAATTTTAACAGGCCTATTGCTTCTATTAGAATGCAACCATCGCATCTAGAATTTTAAAGCAGGTTGAAACTGCCAGTTTTGCTCCATTCGTCCACCATATTATTTTTGATTTTCACCCTCTGGCCTTTACACTAGGCCTCTCAGTCAACGAAGGACTTTGTTTGCAGTTAGTTCGTACGACCCCTGTGTCCGCGAGTATTAATCAAGCACACGGCTACAAGATCCACTGGAGTATACTAAAATAATCCAAAGAAGATATAATGATCGACGAAATGGCAAAATACTACACAGCAGTCTTTCGTGAAGTGAGTTTCATGCATTTCATTAATAAATTCATCCCACTCTCCAAACAATGTTATTTATTGAATATGCCAATCACTTTATCTTTTAAATTATTTAGAGGGTTTTGGGTAAACTCACTTTTATAATCTACCTGGGGTCCATGTAATTTTTGAAGCAGGAATAGAGATCAGGTTAATTTGGGCGCGTGTCATAGTCTACGACCCCTTTCCCCGGACGGGGAGGGGGGTATGAAAGAAGAGGCGGGTCATAGCGACAGAGGTAAAAAAAGGCACTACGTAATTTTGTCGTCCCTGTCAGAAACGTCATCAAAACGTAGTTTAAGTGAGTCAATAAGATGATTTTAACCTTTCGTTACGTGTTGGAGGGAGGTGCTCTATACTGGGCTATGGAGTAGGACTGAAGTAAATACTAACCCTAGAATCCATTCCTGCTTCTAAAATTACATGGATCCCTGAATCTACTTTGTCCCTGAATGCACATTGATTGAGCATGAATTTGATACATGATTTTTGTTACCAGAGTTCACCGCATGTTTTTGTGAATAAAAAAGGAGAGATAGCTGGCTATATGATAAAATTCCTCCGTGTTCTAAAAAAATTTGATAATATCAAGTAATAAAATTTGGAGTCAGTTTTCACGTTCTTTTTCAACCCAATAACACATTTCTCAATATAATTTGACAGCGTAACTACCATCCCAAGTATGGAAAAAGTTAACGGTGCAAAAGTTGGTAATTCGTGGAACGGGGTTCTAGGAACACTGCATAGAAATGTCAGTTGTGTAAATCGAAATACGACGTATAAGAAGGAACGTCTAAGAAGGGGTAAGGCAACTATGAAGCTTTGTCCACATTGAGCTCGCGCTCGCGTGTTCGCGAATTCGTCAATGCGCATCTTCGCAACAGATCATGAAAAATAATTGCTCTACTGTTCAGATACACACATATATTTTGCTTTTACCATTCTCAGAAGCAATGAAATTTGAGAAATTATTGCGCCATCTACGTTGTCCATATTTATTATTAGTGACTCGATCGACGGAGCTGCAGTGCATGCTGCATCCGCTCATCTGTGATTGGTGCTTTTCTCGCGAAGGCGCGAAATTCTTGGCCTAGTCGCGAGAAATTTGGATCTTCGCGATGTGAGGACGCGGGCAAAATGTGGCAGTCTGAACAGGCCTAGACGGCTAGTTCCGTCACGCCGATATGGCTCTAATGCGCACCCACCTCGGCGCACAGCCGATGAGTTAGACGTCACGTGATCCGGTAAGAAGGAAATTGTAAAAGGGTAAAAACGAAAAGACGGTTAGAGTATCTCACCAGAGAACAGCATGTTAACTTTAACTTGGGCTATGGTTAATTTACGCGGGTTTTTTAAAAAATTTTATAATTAGGGTTTCTTATAAAACATGTTGCTACAAAATCTTTCCCAATAACACAGAAACAGTAGCCCCGACGTTAAATTTATCCCATTCCTCGAACGTAAAACCGAATATGAGTTGTGTAAAAGGCGGAAGAACTACTTTTATTGCTGAACAAATAAACAAAACCCATAATATTTGTTCAAGGCAATTTTTAGGCGGTAATGGTCCAACAGATTCAAATCCTATACCACCGGGGTACTATTAGTGGTCGGCATTTGGATAGGATAATATCTGTTTGTTTTATCTTTATTCATAATTTGAAATTATCCACGGGAAGTCTATGATTAATGCAATGTAATCACGAATAATTATCTGATTATTATTCATGGATAACTGATTAACCAAAATTCTGTGGATTATCTTGTCCAAACGCCGACCACTAGGTACTATACGGAACTTACGAGGTTACCACCCCCTTTTCGGAGAGTTGTTCTGCCAAGGCTACGGAGCGCGTTCGATGACAGCAAAGATGACAGGGAATCTCAGCCACTAACTAAAGGCCGCCGACAGGTTATCGCAGCGGCCACAGAAATACCTCTCGTAAATCCCGTATAAGCACGCATGAGAATCAACTAAGCCTCGGCCGTAACCTAAACAAACCTCTCCGATTTTTTCCCTCTCTGTTGCGCCGATTGCGCATGTGCGGCAGTCTCATATCGAGCCACAGCACTGTTACCGATTTTTGAAAGGTACCAGGGCTGACGGAGAATTTCATCTCTCCGACTCTTCTTCTTAGACGTCCTCACTGAAATACGCGACCAGCTTCTTTTGTCTGTAATAATACAATGAACGCTTTCATTACACAGGAATGGGATTTTTCTTTAAACCCATATATCCTGTCCCACGATCGTTTCGATGTCTTCCCTAGTTCGCAACCTTTTCTGTTTGTGAAGACACAAATATTATTCGGAACAAGTCAATCAACCGGAAATGATATTTATTCCGTTATTGACAAATGGGTAAATTAACATTAGTAATTTCTAAACAAAGTTGTAAAACGAGATGTTAAAGCTGATAACGGCACGAAATGTCGTAGATTAGTTTAATACTTAAACTTTAAATTTGTGGTCATACCAGGGATAGATGTAATTTTAGAAGCCGGAATGGAGAACAGAGTAATCTGGGTGCACGTCAAAGTCCACGTTCCACTTCCCCGGGACGGGGGGTATGAAAGAAGAGGCAGGTCATAGCGAAAGAGGTAAAAATGATTAACGTATTTTTCACCGCCCCCGTCAGTAACGTCATCAAAACGTGGTTTAAGTGAGCCAACATGATAATTTAAAATACTGGGCTATGAGTCAGACTGAAGTAAATATTAACCGTTCTCCATTCCTGCTTCTAAAGTTACATCTATCCCTGGTCATACTAAAAAGCATCGAAAGTCATGATTGATCTTTGATTAATGTAGATAGTTGTTGTACTCTGTGGTCTGGCTCTGCTGATTTACATGGCGGGGAAACTGAGATCCAAATACGGAAAAGTGGAATCGGAACTTCCTCCCATGTTTTTGTTGCAAAGCCTTCTGGGAACGAGTAAAACCTTCAAATGAAACTCTTTGTCCATTTTAATATTTTAACCGTGTCTACTCTTAAGGTCCACAAGGTTTGAAGTGCGAGGGAGTCTCTCGGTTTCTATCTGTTTTGTGGAGCCTGGCTTGTTTCGTAGTATTGGTGTTCGTATCTTCGGAAATGACATCCGAGTTTTCGAACAAATCAGAAGCTCGACCCTTCGACAAAATTGACGATATATTTCACTTTCCGGATGCAGATCCTCTTTTGGCAAAAGGCAACGCGGTTTACAGTTTTATTCAGGTACTTTATATTTATTAAATAATTATAATAAATAAAAAGTAAATAATAATACACTGTTAGAAATAAGGTGTTTCATGGGTGTTCGGAAATACCTTGAGTTGTATATAAACTCTTTTTAGAGTTTTTTTTAACTGAGATGGTGTTTTATCCGTGAAAAGGTGCTTGTTGACTCTTTTAAGGTATTTTTTAAGGAAATGGTGATTCACTGGTACGTATAAACACCTTTAGGTGTTAATTGACCCTTATCAAATTTTTTTTAAAAACGGAAATGGTGTTTTTAATATAAATCTGTTTGAATGGTGCGAATAAACACCTTTGGGCTTTACTTAACACTGTTTAGCTGATATGGTGTTTTTTAAGTGAAAGGTTTTTGATATGACCTTAGATCGAAATCACCTATTAATTTAACCTGCATAGTGAAGCATCCTAAAAATATCCCAAAGATTTTAAAAATTGCTTTGGACTACCTTATACCAATAATTTGAGGGAATTCATACTTATTATGATTTTTCAATCATTGGAAAATAATTCTCGAAAAGTTCAATATGCTGGAATGTCTTGGAATTAGAGTAATTCATAAAAATTACTTTAATTTCCCCTTGACACAGGTTTTTATCTCTCCGAGTGACGATGACGTCACGGAGAGGTATTACACTGGACGTACCTGTGTGTCTGAGATGAAACAGAACTTTATAGCTACACAACTACTATAAAAATCGTAATGCCGAAAAATATTTAAAATATTTCCATTTAATATTCTGCAAAAAGAAAATTTTATCGTTTTGTAAGATATTTTTTCATCCTGATCGCTTTATATTAACTTTGATATGCGTGTAGCGTTTCGATTTAGATGCAATCTTCATTACTCGTTCTATATAAACTCTCACTTTTGTCATTCCAAAGAAAGAAGTTTATCTTAAATAATTAAATAAATATAAGTGATATTAATTATTTTAATAGTCAGTATTTTACGTTAATTATAGTTAAGTCGGTTTAAGAAACTAAATTCCTAAAATAATTTTAAACAAAGCTATCTTTAACGTTATACTTCTAGGGAACACCTATATCAGAACTTTTGTAAATTAAGGGTATAAAAGGTGATTGATTCACAGTAAGACTTAAGAAAATGCGCAGTTGTGTGAACCTTCGGTGGAAGCTCTGCCATTCGGAGGCTAGACATTTCTCGTAACCCTAGCCGCTCGCCGCGTGTGGCGTATGTGGTGTACACGAAAGGCTATTGCATGGTGTTGTTATTAGAAGCCATTAAATACCGGTTGGCATTGGGTGAAACAATTGGTGGTTAGACAGTAGATGAAGGTGTAACGGATAGTTAATAATTGACGTTAAATAAGTTGGATATAGCAACGAAGTAACATTTTTCTAATTTCTGTATACTGCGAACACGTTTGCTTCGATTTTCCAACTGCGAACACGGTGACAGACAGACACACAGACACGTCCAGTGCAATACCTCTCCGTGACGTCATCGTCACTCGGAGAGGTAAAAATTCTACTTCATCACGCAATTTCCACACTTGTTTTTCTAATGGTATGTACGATATACACGTTTACCTGTACTTATTGGCTTCTGACAACACCATCTGTGTATACCACACCACATCCACGCCAATCTGAAACATTGGCTTCTACTCCAATATCATCGTTGGGATTAAGATGTACGCGCGATCGGCTTAAATTACGAGAAACGACAAGCCTCCCAATGGCAGGGCTTCGACCAAAGGTTCACGCAATAGCGCTTATTCCTACCGTTTGTCAATCAATCGCCTTATATACCCTAAATTTCCAAAATTTGTGAAAACGGTTTACGCTAGAAGTCAAACGTCAACAATAGCTATATTTAAAATCATTTTAAGAATAACGTTTCTTTAAACCGCTTAACTAGAATTAAGGTTAAATATTGACGTTTAAAAAAATTAATATCATTTATATTTATTTAATTATTTAAGATAATATTTTATCTTCGGAACGACACAAGAATAATTTATATAGAACAAATAATGAAGATTGCATATGAGCCGAAACACTACACGCATATCAAAGTTAATATAAAGCGAGTAGGATAAAATTATCTCTTACAAAACCAAAACATTTTCTTATTGTAGAATATTAAATGAAAATATGTTAAGTATGTTTCGGCATTACGATTATTTAAGTAGTTTTGTAGCTATAAAGCTCTGTTTCATTTCAATATTCCAAGAAGATCTTTTATATTAATATATCAAATTTGGTGTTTATTTTTTAATTCAGCTTTACTACATTTATATACATTGTAAACATGAAATTAAACTTTCCTAGTTACACTGAATGTACTTCTATATATTTTGGTAAGCGTTGTTCGGATTGGTTCCTTGAATTCGTGTGGCTTTGAGCAGAGAGAATTAAGAAAGGGAGCGGAAGGTAGGGGGGAAAATGTAGCTCTAAAAATCACGTGATCAGTTATAACAGGCCAGATCTATTTCCGGTACGTCTGCTCCCTCTCACTTCTGTCACCACCCTCTAAGGCGTGTCCCAATGTAGAACCGTTGAAACAAAATTTGAAAATTGGCTCGAAAGCGCCATGACAGACGTCTTGAAAGGTATGTTAAATATTATTAATTTATCATAAATTGGCTTTAATTACCATAGTTATCGGTTAATTTTATTCGTTTTAATATTTACTTAGGTGTTGTAAACCAATGTTTACAATTTACTTTAAAGCAGCTTCAAATTCAGAAATTTGTATTCCGAATTGAAAAAGAAGCGGTATCAACATTTTAAAGTGGCATTAATTCAATAGACAGAGAACCTCTGGAATCCTTTCTTCTGGCTAGAATTAGTAAAGTAACATTTAAACGTACAACCAGGGATGCATTTCTAAGCGAAACGCATAAAATCTCTGAAAGCGAACGTCGAGAATAGTGCTTCCAACGGCCACCCGATCCGATATTTCAGATCAAATAAATCAGTTATCTGAAGATCATTTTCGTAACAGATCGGGTGAATCTGAAACAAGTCGACAGCAGTTTATCTGATCTGACTTTTTATCAGATATACGCTTATAAATTAAATATCTGAACAAGTCTAATAAACAAAATCTGATAAAAACCGATATGATTCAGTTATCGGATTTGAGATGTGCCCAGAAAAATAGAACAAAGAATAATGACAAATTTTATTTTATTATTTCTATTTCCACCAGTTTTTTAAACATGTTAGAGCTGTTATAGTCTCGGGATGTAACGAGCCTCTTTTAGGTGTAACTATGTCTGCACCAGTTGAAAACGCACGCTCAACTGGTACTGAAGTTCCGGGAATGGCCAAGTAGTCACAAGCCATTCTGGCTACCTTCTTGTAGTCCTCTTCGTGTTTCTAGAATAAACACAATCAAAAAACGTAATCGGAATAATGAACTAAATACTGTAGGGCAAAATGTCTTTACTTTCCACCATTCCAAAACGCTTGTAAATGGCGGTGCCAGGTCAGCGCTTAAATACTTGTTCATTTCGGATCCCTTAGCTTGTTTCTTTGAGCGCTTCGGGTAAAAGGCTAAGAGGTCATCATCTGCGACAATATCTTCTGACGTTCTAGCTGCGTTGCTCTCGTTACCGTCATCAGGTCCCGATTCTTCGTAGAACGAAGAAAACACGTTGATAACGGTGGTTTTTATTTGTTTACCAACGTCTTTGCTATATCGTTCTTTAAAGACATCTAGCTTAAGCGATGGATTCAGTACTAAATGGACATTATTATGATTTTCATTAACATAAAGAGAGGGATGTTACATACCCATGCTAATCCAATAAACCTCGGTTTCCATGAGGGTGCGGTACTTTTCTAATTTATTTAGAGCCGCTGCGCAGATTTGCTTCATAAGACCCTGACTTTGTCTAATGGTGACATTGAGTTTTTTCAATAAGCACCCATAGATGGGCATTACTAGCGCAAGTGTGGGATAACGCGTACCCGATACGTGATTGGTGGCCGTATGAATCTCCTAATTGAATATAACTTATAGGGACACTTCACGGAAAAATTCCTAATAATACGTGTACCTTCAAAATGTTTAGCAGTTCTTCTATACGATTCCAGTCAGAGTCCAAAAGTACGAAGTTCTGAAATTCCTTTTCCGAGTTCATGAGGGCCTGTAAAGACTTAAAACCATAGTTTAGTTGAGACACATAACTATTCCTGGCGTAAACTACATGTAATGAAATCAATACTAGCGGTATCATATAGACAAGTTATAAAGTTTTGCTAATCTAAAATATTTACCTGTCGTAGTTGATAAGCGCGGTTGAGCATATGATATGTGGAATTCCACCGCGTTTTAACGTCCAAAGTATGATTAAGATCTGGTAAACTGTGTATCTTGTTGAACTACGCCAGTTTTTCCCTTCTTCCTGTTGACATGCGAATTTTCGATACCACAGTTCTTATCTGCCGTAACATAACTATAAATAACTAAGATAAGTTTATGCTTTTCACCTCTCTGAGGTACCTTGGCTACACATTGTCCTATGCTGCAATCACTTTCGATGTTGTCATACTCATGGATCTGCTCTGATTCATCGTCATACTTGGAATTAACCTTGAGATCTTTCAGCATATCTTGCACGGCTATGTTTAGAATATGAGCGAAACAACGCACGCGGTTCTTGCCAGTAAACCAAAACGACCTGTCTTTAGATCTCATCTCGAACTCAGAGGTGAAGGTATCATTGTTAGCCGCATTATCCATACTTATCGCTAATACCTTACAACACAATAAATGCAATCTCACATAATCACATTACTTTTAGTAATATTAACAGAACAATTACCTTTGACACTCCACGATCGTCAAGAAGTTTAAGAAACGCATCCGATAGGTTTCTTCCATCGTGTTTCCCGGGAAAGTGCATTAATCCCAAAAGAATTTCTCTGGGTTCCCAATTTTCGTCAATCCAGTGAGCTGTTACGCCAATAAAAGGCCATCCATTGTTCGATGTCCAACAATCGTGTGTGAACGATATTTGACCTTGAACGCTCTGTGTAAAAGAAAGATTTGCTTAGCAAAATCATTGTCACAAATTGTGATATCAACGCACTACCTTCACTACGGTTCGAACATTCTCCGCTTCTGATACATAGGACAGCATTACATCGTTTTTAACTGATGTTGAGGAAGCTGGTATGATATCCTTTAGCAAATGGCTATTATGGGTTAGTTTACGAGTGAAGGCATTAAAACTCGGTTCTTCAACCATAGTAAATGGTTGGTTGGTTAAAACCATCCATTTAAGAAGTTCCTGTCTCGCACCGACCACCGAAAACTCCTGCAGACGTATCCAAAATATAAAAGCCTACTACAATTTTGTAACAATACTCTTACCTCAACGGGTGTATATAAGGGTACCGACTTGCGCGTGGTGTTTAAGAAGAAATCTCCCGGAAGTTTATCAAGGTGTTTATTAATTAGGTGTGCCTTCATATTTCCGGCACTTTGATTAGATTTTCCACCGTACACGTACTTCCCTCTAAGCAAATTAACGATAGATCGTTTATTTCTTCAAAACTATATTAACATCCTAGTCCTATTCCAATTACCACATAACCGAGCTAAATTAATTTTTTAAAGAATAGATAGATGCTAGAACTAATTATATTATTTGAAGTTTTAAAACATTTAATGCTTACCTATCACAGTGCAAACATTTCGCATATTTCATTGATGTTATTATACCATCTAGTGCAGTCTTATCTTCGCTCACCATAACGCAATGTTTCCATATTACGCTTCTTGACCTTAGATCTTGGCATTCCATTACCGCACTGTTCGCCATTTCTTCGTCCATTAATTCTAATCACGAGGCGCTATTTGCTTATATAGCGCTTGACCTATATTTTTTATTATAATCCCGACGACGTTTTTCAGCGCGGAAATTACGCGTGTTGGTCTAAATATCGTAGGGGAAAATGATAAATAGACCATTATTTGGCTTTAAAACATCCGATAGGAGAATACTATATAACTAATAAACGTATTGTAGTAATTTTGTCTAATGCGTATGTTGAGGGAATAACCCCCCACGATTGTCTTATTGTTGGTAAAGTAGAGGAGTGCTTAAACTCGATACATACACTTGGGTGATATGTATCATGGCTTGGGGTATTTTGTCCTCAACATGAAATAGGGATCTTGTTTGGGGATTTTGTCCATCTTGGTTCATGGGGGTATTGCCCGGGGGATTTTGTCCATCTTGGTTCATGGGGGTATTGCCCGGGGGATTTTGTCCATCTTGGTTCATGGGGGTATTGCCCGGGGGATTTTGTCCATCTTGGCTCATGGGGTATTATGTCGTACATTCTGAACAAGCACACGGCTGAGGATATACGTGTTTTCAATGTCTTATACAGAAGTTAAGGCATCATCAGATATCTGTCAGTTATCTGAAATATCCTTCGATCAGTTTAAGAAATTCAGATCACTATCGGATAAACAGTTATCTGGTGTTCTTTATGGTTCAGATACTTCCATCTGAATATATTTTATGCTATAATCAGATAATCTGATATCTGATATAATAAAAGTTTTCACTCGGATCAGGTAATATAACTGGTATCTGAGATGCTGTTGGAAGCACTAGTCGAGAAGCAGGTCTTCGATATGCATTGATTAGGGCATTTCCAAACTTTAACAAAGTTTCAGAACCCATCCAAAAAAATCTAGTCAGTAGACTACTTCATATATTCTTCCATGAATTAATGGAAAAAATGGAAGTTGGAGTTGACAGTGCAATTGCAAAGGAAGACACTAAAGTTCAGAGAGAGGAGAAGAAAAAGGAGCTTCTCGGGTTAGATGTTAGAAAGCTTACACCGCTAACAACTATCACAAATAGGAAAATTGAAGAAAATCTTCCCGTAACCAGGTATGTGGCTGGCTTTGCCGCATATGCTTTAGTAAAGAGGAAATGCCCAACAGAATTGGCAAAAAGAATAATTAAAGTACAAACTACAACTAATTTGGATACCACAATAGACTAAACGGAGTCATGAACCGACAAATTATCAAGGGGTGGATTGGCTCATGTCACCGATGAATTTTTTGAACTTGTTAAAATCATTAAACGTGTATCAGATTTAATATATGTTACTGACATTAAACGGATTAGGCATCAAAATTTAAAAACCAAAGCTATTCAGCACATTCTGCAAAATGAGGAAATTTGTAGGCGATGGAAGTTGTTGTACAATAACCCTGACAGCAAGAAATGGCTATTAAAACAAATAGATGTATTTTTAAATACTAGAGGGAAATGTTTGGTGCGAGACATGTTAGAGCAATATCAACATGACACAAAAGAAACTCTGAAAGCCAAGAAAGCATTGCGAAAAGGTCTCAAGGAAAAGAGTCAGGAGTCTGAAAAATCAATGTCTCCGAAGAAAAAGAGAGCCAAGATTCAGGAGCCTAATAACCCCTCACAAATGAAGAACCTAAGTGGGAAAACGCTGAACTCAGATGGAGATAAATATCAAAAAAATAAAATCGGCGAAAGAAAAACAAATAACAGCCAAACACTAAAGGCGATTCCAACGCTTCACATTCCTGACCCCCACCCCAAATCCAGCTCATCTCGAAGTTTACTTGAAAAGGAATCAAAGGAAAATTTAAGAGGAACATATGCCTTTTTAGAAGGGGACCCTGACTGTGATATTTATTTGCAATTTTTACCTCAAGAAAGTGTGGAGCAACAATCAATTGATGCCATATCCCCTCCTGGAATTCTAATAGCAAATACCTGCAACTCATCTCAAAGTTTAGGCCAAATTGAAAGGAAGCAATGTTTAAACGCGTCGTATGACTTTTTAAATGGGGACCCAGACTGTGATATATTTATGCAATTTTTATCTGACTAAAAATTGTGACATATTTGTGGAATTTTTATATGACGAAACATTGTGATATATTTGTGCAATTTTTATCTGATGAAATATTATGAGATTAGTCTTTGCTAATGCTGCATAGTTACGTTTATGATAACCAGATAGTTCAAAATATTTTGTGAATGCCCTTATGATTTAACATGTTATTTACACTGGTCGAATAGTTACTAAGCTGCATCAAAATTAATTTCCATTTTAATAAATCGGATCAAAACAACAAATATATGAATAAAACATAGTTCACGCGCTAAATCGTTTAGAAAATTTAATTATCAAGCTTGTCAGACGTTGAAGTATTGCCATTAACTGCTTCTAAGGCAAGTCCGGTTAGGGCTTTCAACTTGTCCATATTGGCTTCAAAGAGGGCCACTGAGGGATTAAAGTTACGCCCCCCTGAACATCGCTGCCTTCCAAAATATTGCTCGAGAGGATCTTGGTTAAGGTGTTGCGTCAAAACGTACTTTGCGCCTATTTTAAGTAGGTATTTTACAATTGCTACAGTTGAGAGAGCTATAATCAAGAATTGGTCTAAGTTAAAAACGTTTGATGTGGACATATTCATAGGTAGAAACTATGTCCATACCTGCCATTCGTAGACCTTCAATAGTTTCTTTGCTCAAAAGCATTCGGTTTTTTTTCTTCTTTTGAAAATGTCCCTGGCCGATTTTCAACATCTTTCTCCCAGTCCTCCAAATAATTGATGAAGTCTCCCTCCAGCCACTAAAATATATAAGAAGTGCATTAATAGATATTTACTTTTTCGTTATATTAAAAACCAATGATGGTGAGTTTCATTACTTTCAGTAGCTCATCATCCTCATTTTCATAGGCTCTTTTGTTAGGTTTTCTTTTCCTCAGTGATTCGTTACAATTCTTGACATTACATAAATCGAAGAATTTATCGAAGACCCTAATAAATTCAACTGTTTCGGGGTATTTTTCATTCCCAAAAAGCGTTTCTATCGCCGAGGCAACATCGCTCATAACTTGGGTGGCCAAATTGACTCTCATTTTAGAATATCCATTTAAAAATACGTGCCCGTAAGTTAATTTGGAGGCATTTTTAAACTGACCCTTCATTCTAAGTTGAGTGTAGTATAGCCGCAAAATGACCTTCCAAGATAAATCCTCGCCATTTTTCCACATACTTCGCGACTTAGAATGCGCTCCACTGTTGCTAAAACAGTTCCGTACAGTTTTTATGAGATGAGGTGCATCGGAAAGAAAAAACATATCTCTTTCTTCATCAGCTGCGTGTAAATCAGGAGTGACATAGGGAGGGCTATTCTTCTCGTTACTGGTGCACATTCGAAAAAACTTCCTATTAGTCGAAGCTCCATCTCCTACAACAGCTTATATTCGGAAACCACTATTTTCTAATAAACTAATGGCCTCCCAGATTATAGAATAAAGTTCACCACTGGTAGCTCCCTTAGTGGGGAAATGAGCAAATGGTATTTTAATGTTTGTTGAAATTCCACGAAGCATAAGTTGTAGAATGCTCGTAGCGAGAGGTGGTGATGTAGTCCCCTTTATTTTTAGCTCAATATCATCAAGCGTATTATGATGCTCATCAACATCAATAAATCCCGTCAAGCACCCAGTATCTTTGTGACAAATTACATCAGGCTTGATAGTCATTTCATCTAACAAAAGTGCAAGATATTTTTGGTGTTCCGGCAGATTGTCAAGGTCTGTTAATTCAACCATTTCGTTGAAAACGTCTTCTTGAAATCCAGATGAATTTTTTAAAGTGTGATCATGTTTATATAATGTGCGAGTTGTTGTTTCTTCAATGTCTCATAAGCTGATTTGGATTTATTTTTCATGTAAGAGCACCACTTAAGGAAGAAACTATCCCACCTCATGCCATATTTAGATCTTTCCAAAGCCCTTAGTTGCTGTTTTATGAAAATTAGGGTGTTCCAAATTAGGAAGGAGTGTTCCATTTTAGGACCGACTGTTGCAAGTTAGGCCTGGAATCGACCTTTTCTAAAACCCATTTTGATGGGAAAGTATGCATCGTAGCCGTCTGAAAATGGGTGAAATCGATCGGCAATAGCTCAAACTAATTATGTTGGTTTGCTTGTTCTCTCTTCAGGAACTTATTTTGTATGAGAAAGTGTTCCAAGATTGGGCTATTGACCATAGTATTCACGGCAAGAGATATTTGTTATTTATCCATTGAGATAGACAATTAAGCGACCCGGTTAGCCTCTAAGCTTGTACAATATTAACAATTAGGGTTAAAAATTACATACTTGTTTTTCAGTGTTCTACACATCAACTCGAACTCTATATTTTTGTATTGCTTTTTATGTAAAACGCCATGTAGCAACCTCTCAACTAAGCCCTTGTAGTAGAGTACACTGCTAGTCTGATATTGCCATGAACTAAAAATTTGGTGGTCCTACAATTGGAAAATTATTTTAGTGAAGACACGTCTCCTTCCATGTCCTTCAAGGGTTTTAAGAAAGATAATTGACTAAATTTTTAAATTTTCGTTTTAGAAAAATGCATTGACTAGCCCGGCATTTGCGGAAGTAATAATGCGAGCTCGAGCGAACCCAGATACGTGTTACCAGAAAAAAAGCAACTTGATTAAAAATGCCAATATTCATGCGGGAATTGAAAATCGAGAGAAATTCACCATCTTTCCTGGGAACGTTCTGTGGAATGTAATCAAAGCCAGATACCGCAAGACAGGAAAGTGTAAAATGAGATTAAGCAAACCTTTAATGACAGCCTACAGGACGATCTATTTCAGCCCAAACATTTCGCAAGCATTGATTGAGAAAGTCAACAAAAGGTCAGTTTCCACTTTGAAGTTAGTGGGGTGGCGTAGCGGTTAGCGCTTTCGCCTCGCAGCAAGAGAATCCCGGGTTTGATCCCGGACTGTGGCACAGGGTGATAATCAGGGAACAAATCCTTCTGCGTAGAGTTTGCAAGTTCTCTCCCCGCTTGTTAAAAGTTTTCCTCCGCGGTCTAACCCGGTTTCTCCTTTCCATCAAAACTTGCAGAGGTTAACGGCAATAGTTAGTATAGGGCGCTGTAGGTTAGCTGTGGCATAGGGGCTAGCCAACACTCCACTATGAAATGTAAACAAGCTACAGGCTTAGTGTGGAAATCCCTTCATAGACGAAGCCTAGATTATTATTATGCAGTTTAATTTCTCATTTGTCAGATTGCGGCAGCTGACTGAGGGTGATTGCTACGAGGACCTGAACCCATCTCTCAAAGTGGAATCGCATCCTTGTCGGATAGTCGAAACACCAGATGTTTTCGTCGTAATCAACTTGAAAGCTTTTAAGGCCATTTTTCGTGTTTGTATCCTGGGCTTCTCCGCCTCTTTCATGGCTCTCTTTCTCGAAATCTACGTGTACACTTTGAAAGTTATTGTTGGTACATTTTAACATTTCTACTTCGTCTTTCAAAGACAGGCTAACGATGTCCGTATTTCATGAGTTCATTTATTTCAAAATTCTCCTGAAATCACTTGCTACTTTTAAAGAATACTAATTTCACCCGGTACATATTGCGCAAAAGTATAAATATGCCGGGCTCATCTTGTTTTAAAAGTACAATATAGAATACACATAATAGCAATAGAATTAGTTGTTGTAAACGAAAATAGAAACCACTTTTCCCAGTTCCATGTTGACTCGCACATAATAGCGAAAGTTTAGACTCATTAAATTTAATAATAAATAGTGTTAATCAATTACTAAAGTACACGCAAGTTTAAGGTTATAGCAGTGAATAGAGATGTGAGTCGGTAATTTACCGTCCGTAAATTACCCATTTATATCTTACCGTAATTTTAGAATGGTAATTTACCGGTAAATTACCGCGGTAAAAAGCCCGTTAAAACTTAAAATAACATAAAGTACTGTAATTTTTGTAATTTCAAAATTTTAATCGGTAATTTACCGGTAATTTTTCGGTAAATTACCATTTTTAAAAATTACGCTCATTTCACATCTCTAGCAGTGAATGAATATCGAATTACTGATATAGTATATACGATTGTGTTTAACTGATTGTAAATTTACAGCCACGTCAAAGACAAATTAAGATTTTGTAACAAATAATGTGTGATGCCTTACAATACAACACAACGCTTTTTTTCCAAATGTTTATAGGCTAGTGGTCGGCATTTGGATAGGATAATATCTGTTTGTTTTATCTTTATTCATAATTTGAAATTATCCGCGGGAAGTCTATGATTAATGCAATGTAATCACGAATAATTATCTGATTATTATTCATGGATAACTCGCCTTATGTTTAATCAGCGCCACCTAAGGTGTAGCGGCGACTTTGGGAACTTGCAAAAATCGCGACCAATCAGAGGACGCTATTTGTCCGACTATTTTTTTTATTGGGGATATTTGGAGAAAAAAATGTTTAGACGAGTGTGATGTAGATTTTAACCATTTTCGGCAACTAAAACGGCTGATTCTCGTTAAAACGGTTAGAAAACTGGCAAATCGTGTTATTCTCGAATATATATAAGCGTTTAAAACAAGTAAGGCAACTTTTTATTCGTTTTATACCCGTTAAATCAATCAAATCGCGTTAAGCCTTGGCTATTTCTTGCAGCATTTTCCATTGATTGACGTCGTTTTCACTGTCCAAGATTTACTTTTCGAGAAATTTAACATTTTCTGTGAATTTACTTAGATCGAACTGTTTTGTTTTTGCATTAAATACGTCCTAAGCTTCATATTGTTCATAAAATCTTCATGATGGCTTTGCCAAAACGAAAGCTGGCTGACGTTGTGTCAGCGAAAGTGAAGAAAAAACCGTGTGCGTTTACAACTGCATGTACTTTGGGAGATGATTCTCCTAGGTTGTATTGCCTGTGCCAGCAACCAAAAGACAACTCCAAAAAGATGGTGCAATGCTCATTGTGCGTAGAATGGTACCATCTAACTTGCGTGAATTTGGATGAAGACAGCCTGGACTTAATAGATGATTATATGTGTAAAGCATGCATCGACGTAATGGTTGTAAACCCAAACATGTCAAAAGAAGGTGAATGAAGTTGCTGATATTCATTATGGCCACCAGCCTTTTTGAAAATAAACCAAATTTGTTATTTCATAAAAAGGACTCCTTCGTTTACAAGGAAGAGTTACCCCAAAGGAAGGATGGGGTGAAAACGTATTTCTAACAGATTTGTCAGATGGGATTGCCGAAAGTCACTCAAAGACAAAGCGTGAGAAACAGGAAGGATTCATGCTTTTTAGGGAGGAGAAGATTTTAGGTATTCAAAGCAACAGAAAAGGTATGTCACATTATGACATTTTGATTGATTGAGATTAATTAGAGTTGAACCGGTGCTCTAGGAAATGTCATTTTCATAAGAGCTACATGTGACGCGGATAGAAGACCCAAAACCTACAACATGTTTGCCTGTTTCAATATCGCCAAAGAACCAAATCAATTAAAATGGATATCATGCTCTTGCCCTGCGGGAAATGACGGTGATTGTAAACATTCGATAGCACTTTTATATCAACTCATTGACATCGTAAGAATAAAAGCTGAAACCTTGCCGCTACGTGGGACGTGCACCAGCAGGCTTCAAATGTGGCATGTCAAGAAACCAAAAACAGACGAGCCGTTTCTTCTTAGTGATTTGGAAATTGTTAAACACGACCCAGCCAAACCAAGGAAAGCTCTTTTAGGGTGCGCGGTTCGTACGTTTAATGTGTTGCCACCGGGGTCTCAACCGATATCTAAAAAAAATTGGAAAATTTCGTTAAACTCTTTGACAAAATGGACATAAGTATGCCAGTCATCGGTACAATAAAATCGAACGAGTGTATTCCAGTCCAACCTAAAATACACCAAAATACATTTTTGATCGACAAGTTGTGGGAATGGGTAGCTAAAACTCCAACGAGGGAAAGGAATGAAAATTTTCTGAACATTTCTGATAATGAAATTAAGGTATTGAAAAGTATCCAAGTAGATTTAGCTGGATCAAAATATACCGAGGTTAAAACTCGCTTACAAAGCCGCTCACATTATTGGCATAAGCAGAGGAGTCATCGGCTCACGGCATCCATGTTTGGAACTTTTGTAAAAATGCGAGATGAGACTGATCCAGTAAAAACATTTCAACAAAAGAGGAATTTTGTTACAGCAAAATCATTGGATCATGGGTTGAAATACGAGCCGGCAGCTTTCTCGTTATTCACACAGAACATCAAGACCCAAAGCCACACTTCTGTTGGATTAATTGTCAACCCGCAGTTTTGTTTTCTCGGAGCTAGCCCTGATCGCCATGTATTGATTGAAGATCAACTGTACCTAGTAGAAATAAAGTGCCCGTGCGCTATTTTTAAGAATAAGGAAACTATTAGGACAAAAGCTGCCTCTGGTAATTTTTATCTCTTTGTGGATGAGGAAACTGAAGAACTTGAGCTTAAGAAAAATTCGGATGTGTACCATCAAATTCAGGGACAGCTTCTAGTTTGCAATATACCTGTGTGTTTTTTGGTGGTATTTGTACCACCTGGTGACATTGAAATTTTGATGATAATGAAAAATAACAATTTCATCAACGGCAGCTTACTTCCCAAACTTTCTACTAAATATTACATGCATCTCTTACCATCCTTTGCCAAGGAAATGTTTGAAAAACCAACTGAGTAAGAACGTAACTGAAAATTTGGTGTATCATCCTAACCATTTGTTTTAAAAAATAAAATCTTTATGTCTAAATGATAACGGCAGTAGGCAATGGGACCTGCCAAAACAAAACTCCCAATGAGTAACGATGTGGTGTTTCTCGTGTCACATCTTTTTGTAAGCCTTACGAATGAGCCCGTTTTTATTAAAACCTCTCCAAAAACATAATAATAATAATAATAATAATAATAAAAATAATAATAATAATAATTCAATTCAATTCAATTCAATTCAGTTTATTGTGCAACAAAAAAAGCAGACAAGTCGCTCACTAGATTGTACACAGAAGTTTATGTAAAACGAGATACCAGAACTATTTGAGAAGGATGAATTATTTATAAAGTGATTTGAGGTGCAGTAAGGTTATGTAAAAATTTGAAATTAATTATGTGATAGGGATTAATTATTTAGTCAAGGAACTTGGACAATAAATATTGGTCAACTATTTAGAATCAGATACGAAACTATAGTGAAGTCCGTAATAATAATAATAATAATAATAATAATAATAATAATAATTTTAATAATAATAATAATAATAATAATAATAATAATAATAATAATAATAATAAAAAGCTTTTATTAGGATATACCTTTAAGTCTGAACTTATTTACAAAGGTGTCCTGTAGTTTAAATTATTTTACACTTCATTATGTATATTCATTTAAAATTATTTTACACTTCATTATGTATATTCATTTAAAATTATTTTACACTCCAATATTTATAATCATTTAAAATTATTTTTCACTTTAGAAATTTTAAAATTAATTATCTTTAAACCATATCTTGTTTTATGTATTGGTTAAGCCTGTTTTTAAAAACATTTATAGACTTTTCTGTTTTGATGTCCATCGGTAGATAGCACAATCTACTTTTAATCCAATTTTTGAACCAGCTTACCGGTGAAATTTGACAAATGGCAACATACTACTTATATTTTCTCGAGCATAGGTGTTAAAGTCAATGGAATTTCTCCTTTCAAAATTTTAAATTCTTTAACCCGACCAATAGCTCTTTCTATGTGTATTCTGGCAAAAGCAATCTTGCGTGTTTCGGAGAGTTGTGATGCGGTGAACTGGTCACGACCTTGAAGAAATTCAGGAATGTATAGCTTCAGTTTCTTCAAAGCAAGTTCTTTAGCGATATCAAAACCCCGGTCAGCCATGATACCGTCACCTTCTTCCAACATGTCCAAAAGGCCACAATGAAGAATGAAGATGTTCTTCCACAGTATAGGTTTGAACAATAAGTTAAGTGTCCTGATCCAGCCATTCCAACAAGCGCTTTGACCGTGTTGCAATGCTTATAAGCGCTGAAGGTTTCTCGTTGAGCTTCTGACGCAGATGGTTTTTCAAGTTTAAACTCTGTACAGTCTACGATGATCCGTAAATCTGGATAACGTTTTTTTATTTTGGCCGAGGTCAACTCGAGAGCCCTTTCCAATGAAGCAAAAACTGGTAGGTGAAGGCAACGTTCGTAAAGAAACAACACCCACGTGTTAATTATTCGTGAAACATGCCCTTGCGACAAATTATACAGATCAGCTAAAAACTGTTCCTGGGTTCCCAATCTTAATCGAACCAGTGTCAAGAAAAACTCCTCTATTGGGTTTAATTTTCTAGGACGGCCGGGCTTGACAACTTCATGAAAGTCTTTATCGTTGTTATCTCTTATTTGGTTCGTTTCCTGACCAACATAGTTTAATTTTGCGCATTCTGGTAACAGAAGTTGATAAAACGCCCAAAAAACTTCAATCTAATAGCAGTATCATTGCTAACAAATCTAGTCACAGTAAATTTTTCTTTGGCACGCAAGGATAGTAATTCTAATTGTTTTTTCACAAGTTGTACTTTGCCAGGGGTATTAGGAGTGTATGTAGATTTCAAAGAAATTCCGCTGCTAGGTAACGACAAAGATTGTCTTGACTGCACCGAGGCAATACTGCTTCTCTGAGACTCAGATTCGAGCTCATCAGCATCGTGAAGGCATATAATATTAGGTAATGGGTTTTCTGGGTCGGGATCTTGCAACTCCACCTTCTTAATATCACCGCCATTTGATTCCTCAAGCTCTTCCAGATCAAAAGACAAAGCTTCCATTTCTTCCAAAATTTCAGTTCTTTGTTCAGGGCTCAAACGACAGAAAGGCTGTTTCGGAACGTGTTCATCAGTTTCAACCATTACGTTAGTATTCCGAAATACAGACGGACACGACTGAGGTTTTAAGCGTTTAGGTTTTGGTTTAGCGGTGGGGAAATAATCTGATTCTATGAAATGTTTCGAACAAATTCGGGCGCTATACAGGTCGGTGGGCAACGGTCCTAGTGCGTTAGTTATGGCATCAATCCATTTTTGTTTCATTGTGGCGTCTTTTGGGAAAAAATGGTAAGAAAGGGATTTCAAACTGTTGTTGCAGCATTTTAAGAAACAACGGTTCTTTGATGCCATGTTTCTTTAAGTAAAATGTTAAATTTCTCGAAAAGTAAATCTTGGACAGTGAAAACGACGTCAATCAATGGAAAATGCTGCAAGAAATAGCCAAGGCTTAACGCGATTTGATTGATTTAACGGGTATAAAACGAATAAAAAGTTGTCTTACTTGTTTTAAACGCTTATATATCTTCGAGAATAACACGATTTGCCAGTTTTCTAACCGTTTTAACGAGAATCAGCCGTTTTAGTTGCCGAAAATGGTTAAAATCTACATCACACTCGTCTAAACATTTTTTTCTCCAAATATCCCCAATAAAAAAAAATAGTCGAACAAATAGCGTTCTCTGATTGGTCGCGATTTTTGCAAGTTCCCAAAGTCGCCGCTACACCTTAGGTGGCGCTGATTAAACATAAGGCGAACTGATTAACCAAAATTCTGTGGATTATCTTGTCCAAACGCCGACCACTATTATAGGCTATCTTAAGGTTTTACAAGCCTCGAAGAACTAATATCTATCTCGTTAGCAGTGTATTATCAAATGATCGGAAACGTTAATATTACAATTGTCATTTCAGATCACAATAAAATTTGAAATATTACAAATTCTTGTTAGGAATTGCGGTGAACGTATATATTGGTTCATTTTCTAACATGGTTTTTCTGTTGTACTTCGTAAGGAAAAAAGGGTTGATTACGCAAAAATAAATAAATTAAAATTGAACTCTATTAATTATTAATGTTTAACTTCTTTAGAAGTTTGGGAAAACGGCTTTCGACACGCCACAATGTTTACTCATGCCAGAAATTGCGAAAGGTCGGCAATTCAGTCCGAAAACGCGAATAGTTTTCCTCATAATAGTTCATTTTACGTTCGTGCCAGGAATTTTAAAATTTTTTACACTCCACAAACAAAATAAATTTTCGCTTACGCCAATCCCAAGTTTGTTTTTATGATCTTTCAAATAATTTGGTAGATTTTGGTAAGACTCGAGCTTTTTACCTCTCCGTGTGACGATGACGTCACGGAGAGGTATTACACTGGACGTGTATATGTGTTTTGTGTTCTGTCTGTCTGTGCGACCGTCACCACGTTCGCAGTTGGCAAATCGGAGCAAACGTATTTACCGAATTCCCTTTGGTTTCCCTTCATGTAATTATTAAAACCAGAAGTGAGATGAGAGTCAGGGCCGAATTAAAGGGGGGCACTGGCTCCCGGACGCTAGGCTTGTTGGGGGCGAAATGAGTTAAACTATTCCCCCTTAGCGACATTTGCTGTTCCGTTTTTTCAGACTTAAGGGGGCGCACACTATGTCGACCCCGGGTGCAAAATTGCCTAATCCGGCCCTGATGAGAGTAGAAGTACTGAGCTAACCAAATTCTTCACTTGACGGAAGTGAATATTCTTGATAACACACCAACGGTTGGCCCTCTGGTGGCGGTTTCAGAATTTTCCCTCCAAAACGTGAGACGCTCGCGGCGGTAGACGGCCGAACTAGATTCAAGCACCCGCGTCCGTGTTCCGCCGCTTTAGGTTGAGGGGAAGGGGGGTGGAAATATTTTTGGAACTCGACCAATTTTTTTCTCAGTCTAGTGTAGGCGCGATGGAAGCGGCATAAAATCCTCAAATTTGTTCACTGGTGCCAGGATCTATTACCAATGCTAGAGCCCTTCACTTCTAGTCTCATCTCACTTCTGTTAAAACCAAAATGCCACTGTAAACTGGGAATATTTAATAGGTCTTGGTTGTGTTGACACGATTGAAAATATAAATTAATAATATTATGCTTTTTTTGTTTTCATAAAAGCATTTCGAAAATTCTGAGTAAAGTCTATTTTCTATACTTAAAGCCAAGTTTCATAGGTACATTATCGGTGGACCTCCATTTAGAGGCGTCTTGCTACTAAGTGGTTACTTTCAAACGAAAGAATTGCGTACATAATAAAGCTTTTAAGGGAATGCGAAAAAAATGAAAAGAAATAAATGCTGTTGAAGTTAATGTATTCGTCACACGATTTCTTAAAAGGTCACATCTGAACGCTAAATATAGAAAAATCGAAGGTAAGTTGGAAAATAAACCTTAAAACTTTCCTAGCGTATTTTTGCACTTTACTTCTTTTAGGTAGCAGCCTTCGCACCTAGACATTTGAAGCAAGTCCAAGCGAGTATTCTTATTTAATCTAAAGAAGACGATAAAGACATAATGAACGCCGAAACATCAAAATCTTACTCAGCTGTCTTTCGTAACGTGAGTTTCAATCATTGAGTTTCAAAATTCTTCTTACACTCGAAACAGTGTTAATTATTTAGAAGATTTCTATGTAAACTCTTTTTTTTATAACCTACTATGAATATACAGCTGCGTTACGCTGTCTAATCTCTCGATAAGGTTTGGGCGGGGCTTAGCGATAGGAGACATCAGTCACGTGTCTGCTAGTGTTAGGAGCGGGAGAAGGGAGGGGGAGTCCGGGGCGTGTAAATTCGAAACGTCACTTCCTCTTGTCTTGTGATTGGCTATTAGAGCTACGCAAAACGCGTCAAAGCTAGGAGGGTAACAACCAAATCAAATCGACATGATAGAAGGGGCATATGATAGAGCTATATGAACCTATTTTGACCGTACCCTGGTAGAAATTGACGCTTAGGTCATTATCTTATTTATCAGTTTTCACCATATGTTATTGTAAGTGGCCAAGGAGAGATAACTGGCTATACGATTCAATTCCTCCGCGTTCTAAAACGTCTTGATAATATCAAGTAATACAATTTGGAGTCAGTTTTCACGTTCTTTTTTCAATCTAATAACCGCATTCCTCAAAATATTTTGGCAGCGTTAGTAGCGTTCCGAGTACGGTACACATTTGGGGTGTGAAAAACGGTAGTTCGTGGAATGGAGTTCTTGGTACGCTCCAGAGAAATGTTAGTCGTTCTTTAATACGAAATAGGCACGCAGCTTCTTCTTATAGTAATACAATGAACGCTTTCCCAACACAGGAAGGAGATTTTACTTTAAATCCATTGACCCTGTCACAGGATCGTTACAATTCTTTCACTACTTCTCACCCGTTTTTGAGTGAGAGGATGCAAATATTATTCGGGACAAATCAATCAAACGGAAATAATATTTACTCTGTTGTTGACAAATGGGTAAACTAACTTTGCCAAGATGTTGTAAAACTTTTAAAACTTTCCTTGAAATTGGTGATCATACTAAAAAGCATCGCAAATCATAATTAATCTTTAATTTTTGTAGATAGTTGTGGTTCTCTGTGGTCTGGCTCTGCTGATTTACATGGCGGGGAAACTCAGCTCCAAATACGGAAAAGTGAAAGCGGAACTTCCTTCCATGTTTTTGTTGCAATGCCTTCTGGGAACGAGTAAAACCTTTAAAAGAAGCTCTCCGTCCGTTTTAAAATTATAACCGTTCCTTCTATATAGGTCCCCAAGGTTTGAAGTGCGAGGGAGACAATCGGTTTCTTTCTGTCTTGTGGAGTCTGGCTTCATTTGTAGTATTGGTCTTCGTATCCTCGGAAATGACATCGCAGTTTTCGAACAAATCGGAAGCCCTTCCCTTCGAACACATTGACGATATATTTAACTTTCCGGATGCAGATCCTTTTTTGACGAAAGCTTCCACAACCTCAAGTTTTATTGAGGTAATTTGAGAAAGCAATGGATGTCATGAACATGACAGGGTTTTCGTCTTCGAGGATGGAACCTTTTACTGAAGTGGCCCAGTTACGTGAACGAACGAAAAATATCACCTTTGCCCAGTCCTCTTCCTTTAGACCATTACTCTCTAAGCGTGTACAATATTATGATTAGGCTTAAACATTAACAGGTTAGCGCTTAATTGTTCTTCATTACTCTGCACATCAAACCGAACTCTATATTTTTGTATGGTTTGGTACGTAAAACACCATAGCAACCTCTCATTTATACCCTCTGTACACTGCTAGCCTGTTAGATATTGCCAAGAACTAGGAATTTGGTAGTGCTGCAATTGGAAAAATAGGCTTAGTGAAGAAATGTCTTCTTCAATTGAGAAAGATAGAACAATATTAACTTGTTCTTTAAATTTCCGTTTTAGAAAAATGCATTGACTAGCCCCGCATTTGCGGAAGTAACAAAGCGAGCTGACGCGAACCCTCGTACGTGTTACCAGAAAATGAACAACATAATAAAAAATGACAATATTCATGCGGAAATTGAAAATAGAGAGAAGTTTATCATCGCGTCCGACCCTATTCTATGGAATGTAATCAAAACCAGATACGCCAAGACAAGAACTTGTAAAATGAAACTAAGCAAACCTTTAATGACATCCTACAGGGCGATGCATTTCAGCAGAAACATTTCAAAAACCCTGATTGAGACAGTCAACAAAAGGTCAGTTTTACCCTTTTACGTTTTGCGTTAATTGTGGTAGTGTTAAATTTCTCATTTGTCAGATTGCGCCAACTGACTGAGGGTGGTTGTTACGAGGACCTAAACCCATCTCTCAAAGTGAAATCTCATCCTTGTCAAACAGTCGAAACACCGGATGCTTTCGTTGTAATTAACTTGAAAGCTTTTAAGGCCATTTTTCGCGTCTGTATCTTGGGCTTCTCCGCCTCCTTTATCGCACTCTTTATCGAAATATACGTGAACACTTTGAAAGTTAACACGCGTACATCCTAATACATCTATTGCGTTTTTGAAAGATAATCTGACGATGTGAGCGTTTCATAAGTTAGATTATTACAAAATTCTCCAGGAAAGCACTTGCTACTTTTTAATAAATACTAATTTCACGAGGTAGAAATTGCGCAAAAGTATAAATATGCCGGGCTCATCTTTTTCTAAAACTGCATTGTAAAATACATAGATAGCATTAGAAACAATTATTGTAACCGAAAATAGAGACCACTTCACACTGTTCCGTGCTGACTCGCACATAATAGCGAAAGGTTAGACGCATTAGTGTGCATAGTGTTAAAATAGATATTAAATAGTGTTAATCATCTTCTACAGTGCAACCAAGTGTAGGGCTAAAGCCTTGAATGAATATCGAATTGCTGATAAAGTAATTAGGACTATTTCATTAAGGTCTATGATGTATGTACATATTAAATGGTAACGGACAAAAATCGGAATCAAACTACAGAGCAAGAAATTTTGAAGAAAACGCGAAGTAACACGAAATTAAAAAAAATTGATTTTTAAAGACCCATTTTCCTAAAGAAATTAAACTATATTTTGGGAAAACTGTTTTCGACACGCCACAATGTTGACTCATGCCAGAAATTAAGAAAAAGTAACGCTCTAATGCGAAAGCTCCGTGCAGCCAAGTCCGGAAACTCGTATAGTTTTCCTCTTATTAGTTCTGTTTGCGTTCGATTGCCAGGATAGATCCCAAAAAACCCATGTCAAATGAAATTGCGCCGTTACCAAACTTGAGGACGAACACAGCTACGTCCATAAATCACTTGATTTCACTCCTTAATTTACCGTTAAGTATCATCCACCGACTGCATTCATGAGTTAAAAGCATGTCGACACGAGTATTAATTATTGAACGTCGAAAATTACTACACAGCGGCCTTTCGTGAAGTGAGTTGCAAGCATTTTGTTTTAAAATTCTTGAAAAACCACAAACATAATACATTTTCGCTTGGGCCAAACCCAAGGTTATGAGAAACGTCTAGACTCCCAATAGCAAGGCTTCCTTCAAAGGAAGCGCAACTGCGGGTTTTCTTATCATTTACCGTGAATCAATCGCCTTATATATCCTAAATTTACAAAAATTGTGAAGGTGTTCTCTAAAAATCAAACGTTAAAAATAGCTGTTTAAAATTATTTTGATATAACGTTTCTCAAAACAACTTCACTAGAAGTAAGGTAAATTACTGACGATTAAGATAGTTAATGCCAATTATAGTTATTTAATTATTTAAGATAAACCTCTTAATTGGGTAGATAGCCGTCGTCTCGTCACAGAGAGGTTTATTTTTGTTTCCCAACTTGTTTTTTCTATATGTCCGGTGAGAAAAAGTGGTTTTTAGGGGCTATTTAAATTAAAAAGTGATTAGTCGAGTACTTGATTTTTAAAATTTATATTATATTAAGTTTTTGGCTTAGGAAAGAATGGTGATTAGGAAAGAGTGCTTCGAAGAAAAGCGAAAATTAATTACAACTTACACAAAAATATGAAATTAATTGTATTTTTTATTAATTTTAATTGAGCTACAATTGCCATTCGCAATCCTACGCATTAACGTGGAGCTAATTAATCCTGTCAATCATCTACTGCAACTCCAGTTATTAGAAGCAAAATGCCACTGTAAACTGGGTATAATTGACAGGCCTTCATTGTGTTGACTATTTAAATTTATCATGTTATGATTTTTCTTCAGGAAAACATATCCTAAATTCTGATTAAAATCGTTAACTGAAGTCTATTTATTAAATTTAAAGCCAAGTTTCATAGGTACTGTATCGGCGGGCCTCCATTGAGAGGTGCCCTCCTACTTAGTGGTTACTTAAAAAAGAATGTACTACCAGAAGTAGGATGATACTAGAAGTAAAGAGCTCTAGCATTGGTAATAGATCCTGGCACTAGTGAACAAATTTGAGGATTTTATGCCTACAATAGACTAAGAAAAAAGAATTGGTCGAGTTCAAAAAAAATTCCTACCCCCTTCCCCTCAACCTAAAGCCACGGAACACGGACGCAGGTGCTTGAATCTAGTTCGACCGTCTACCACCACGAGCGTCTCACGTTTTGGAGGGAAAATTCAGAAACCGCTACCAGAGGGCCAACCGTTGGTGTGTTATCAAGAATATTCACTTTCGCCAAGTGAAGAATTTGGTTAGCTGAATACTTCTAGTCCCTTATCCTACTTCTGGTACTACGTACATATTAAAGCTTTTAAAGGGTCTCTAAAGAAGTCGGCGGACCGTTGGAAATATTTTTTGAAAACGTCGTTATTGACGTCACAATCCCGGGGGGGGGGTGAGCAAAACGAAAGTTTTTTTCTAGCAAACGCAGCGGGGGTCTCGGACTCTCGCGGGTCAGAACTGGGGAAACGCCGAAGCAGGGCGGATCACAACCAATCACAAGAGAGGGAGGATGGGTCGGTTGAGTATTTTTAAAAAAAGAAATTCAACGGTCCGCCGACCTCTCTAGAGTCCCTTTAAGGGAATGCGTGAAAAAATTAAAAGAAATAAAAGTTATTTTATTCGTTATACGATTACGTAATAGGTCACATCTGGAAGCACAATACAAAAACATCGAACGTAAGGTAGAAAATAAACCCAAATAAAGTTCCTTACGCATTTTTACCTCTCCGAGTCACGTATGTCACGGAGAGGTTCTAATTTCGACGTGTCTGTGTGTTTGTGTGTCTGTCTGTTGTTACACCCACGTGACCGCGTTCGCAGTTTGCAAATCGGAGCAAACGTGTTCTCAATTTCCGGAAATTTCGGAAATTGTATTACACTTACAGGCTATTACTCCATTGCCTTGCTAACATCACCAGCCTCTTGTCTTTGTCCATCCCACATTGACACCAGTCTGTACACACTGGCTTCTAATCACCACCCTCTTGTGGTCTTTGTACATCCCACATTTACACCAGTCTGTACACACTGGCTTCTAATGAGATCCCCACCATCTTCTAGTCTTTGTCCATCCCACATGGACACCAGTCTGTACACACTGGTTTCTACACACCACCATCTACTGGTCATTGTTTTTGTCCATCCCACATGGACACCAGTCTACACACCTGGCTTCTACTCCATCATCATCGTTAGGGTTAAGACATACGCGGCGATCGGCCAGGGTTACGAGAAACGTCCGGCCTCCCTAAGGTGGGGCTTCCACCAAAGATTCACGCAATTGCGCTGTTCTTATCCATAGCTGCGATTCGAAACCCTTATATATACTACCTATTTTAGTAAGGCGAAGCAACCGGCGTATGCTTCATTTCAAACGCCAATATTAGTCAAGTCTCTCAAGAATGTTTAATTGTTCTTTTTTATAACGATGTAACGTTCAATAAGGCGAATAACTAACGAAGAAAATATTAAATATTAAATATATTTATTTTAATATTTAAGATAATCTTGTTTTTATATTTAAGAAAATCTCTTTTCTCAATTCAAAATTAATACGGAAAGAGTTATAAAGCAGTCTATTTTTTGTCTGTGTGTGTCTGTCCGTTGTCACACTAGTGCGCCGAGTTAGCAGTTCGCTTTGTTTTGATGTGTTAAGAAATCCTACAGAACCTTAATATTCACTTTTTCCATAATATAAAGTGAATATGTGGAAATCCTTTTCGTAATTACGATGCATTAAGTACTTTTGTAGCTTTAAAGCTCTGCTTCATTTTGATATTCCAAGGATGTTTTTCAATATTATTATTTGAAATGGCTGTTTATATATTACTTAAGCTATACTACATCTGTATATAGAATAATCCTTGTTTTAGTTATTTCAAGAAGAAAGCTAAGGCCTGGATTCTGTCGGGTAATTCAAGTTTGATCCCCAATAGGCTTAGTGAACCAAAGAGTAAATAATTGAGACCTGAGGTGGAGTAAACTTTGGGTTTTGATTATCGTGTCTGAAATGAACAGACATCAACGGTTCAGAGTGAGCCGAAAGTTAAATACACGTTTAAATAATCAGATATAGATTTTATAATAGAAGAAAGCATCATGGTAGCATTAGATCAGTGAAAGGGCTAATCGTTATCGGGTTAGTGGTATGCATCAGAGAATAAAATTTAAACATAGAACTTATATATTCTTTGTAAATAATGATTTGAAACCTAGGATTAGCGGATGATTATATATTTAGACAATGTAGAGAAAACTATTCAATGACTTAAGCCTCGTTAGACAAAACAAAGGGAAAAAATGTTGCTCTAGTATTTCGATATTGAGTCGTATACTAGACTTTTCCCCGACTCGGAGAGGTAATATTTAGGTTTTCCCAACTTGTTACTCTTTAGTCTTTACTTTTCTTAGGTAACAGCTATCGCAACCAGACATTTAAAGCAGATCCAAACAAGTTTATTAATTTAATCTATAGAAAACAATGAAGAGATAATGAACGCCGAAATAGCAAAATACTACTCAGCAGTCTTTCGTAACGTGAGTTTGAAGTATTTAGATTTAAAATTCTTTCCAGTCTCAAAACAAGGTAAATTTTAGCGTATGGCAATCCCATGATTTTTAAAATTATTTAAAAGATTTCTGTGTAAACTCTCTTCTTTTATAACCTACTTTGACCGTACCCTGGTAGACATTGGGGGCAATTCTCTAGCACTCTCTTAGACGAAACGAGGTTGGCATCAACCCTTTAGACGATAGCTATCACTTGCAATAACTCGCTTAAAAAGTTAGAGAATTGCCCCATTCGCTCGTAGTTAAGTATCTTTGTTATCAGTTTTCACCATATGTTATTGTGAGTCGCGAAGGAGAGGTAACTGGATATATGATTCAATTTCTCCGCGTTCTAAAAGGTCTTGACAATATCAAGTAATACGTACAATTTGGAGTCAGTTTTCACGTTCTTTTTTCTATCCAATAACCATATTCCTCAAAATATTTTTTATCAGCGTTACTATCATTCCGAGTACGGAACACGTTTGGGGTTTGAAAGTTGGTAATTCGTGGAATGGCGTTCTTGGTATGCTCCAAAGAAATGTCAGTCTTTTTTTAATTCGACATAGGCGCCCAAGTTCTTCTTATAGTAACAGAAGAAACGTTTTCCCAACACAGGAAAAAGATTTTTCTTTAAACCCTTTGAGCCTGTCCCAGGATCGTTACAACTCCTTCCCTTCTTCACACTCGTTTTTGAATGAGAGGATGCAAATATTATTCGGGACAAATGAATCGAACGGAAATGATATTTACTCTGTTGTTGACAAATGGGTAAATTAATTTTACAAAAAAGTTGTAAAAGTTATTATTTTCCATAAAATTGGTGACCACAATAAAGCGCATCGCCAAACATAACTGTTCTTTGATTAATGTAGATAGTTGTGGTTCTCTGTGGTCTGGCTCTGCTGATTTACATGGCGGGGAAACTGAGCTCCAAATACGGAAAAGTGAACTCGGAACTTCCTACCATGTTTTTGTTGCAATGCCTTCTGGGAACGAGTAGAACCCTTGAAAGAAGCTCTTCGTCCGATTTATAATTTTAACCGTCTCTTCTCTTAAGGTCCCCAAAGCTTGAGATGCGAGGGAGTCACTCGGTTTCTATCTGTGTCGTGGAGCCTGGCTTGTTTCGTAGTATTGGTGTTCGTATCTTCAGAAATGACATCCGAGTTTTCGAACAAATTGGAAGCCCTTCCCTTCGACAACATTGACGACATATTTCACTTTCCGCATGCAGATCCTTTTCTGACGAAAGGTTCCACAACCTTCAGTTTTATTCAGGTAATTTGAAAAAGCAATGGAGGTCATGAACATAACAGTGTTGGTGGAGCCTTTAACTGAAGTGGCTTAGTTTAAAGGACTTTAAATTCAAAGAAAATAAGGAACAAAAATATCACGTTTGCGCAATCCTCTCACTTTAGATCATTACCCTTTAGCATGCACAATATTTATGATAAGGCTTACACATTAACAGGTTAGAGCTTACTTGTTCTTCCATGCTATGCACATCAAACCGAACTTTATGTTTTTGTATGGTTTGGTACGTTAAACATCATGGCCACCTAACAGCTAAACCCTTTGCACACTGCTAGCCTACTAGATATTTCCAGGAACTAGGAATTTGGTAGTGCTCCAATAGGAAAAATAGATTTTTTTGAAGATGACGTTCAAGGAATGTGAGAAAGATAAAACAAGATTGACTTGTTTTTTAAATTTTCGTTTTAGAAAAATGCATTGACTAGCCCCGCATATGCGGAAGTAACAAAGCGAGCTGACGCGAACCCTCTTACGTGTTACCAGAAAATGGGCGACATAATAAAAAAATTCAACATTCATGCCGGAATTGAAAATCGAGAGAAGTTCATCATCGCGTCTGACGCTATTCTGTGGAATGTAATCAAAACCAGATACGCGAAGACAAGAACTTGTAAAATGAAACTAAGCAAACCTTTGATGTCAAGCTACAGGACGATCTATTTCAGCACAAACATTTCGCAAACCCTGATTGAGATAGTCAACAAAAGGTTAGTCTCTATTTTCAAGTTCTTTTTTAACTATGGTGCAGTTAAATTTCTCATTTGTAAGATTGCGACAGCTGACTGAGGGTGGTTGCTACGTGGATCTGAACCCAGCTCTCAAAATGGAATCTCATCCTTGTCAAACAGTAGAAACATCGGATGCTTTCGTCGTAATCAATTTGAAAGCTTTTATGGCCATTTTTCGCGTCTGTATCCTGGGCTTCTCAGCCTCCTTCATCGTTCTCTTTTTCGAAATCTACGTGAACACTTTGAAAGTTAACATGTGCTCATCTTAAAATATCTATTACGTCTTTGAAAGATAATCTGACGATAAGAGCGTTTCATAAGTTAGTTTATTTCAAAACTCTCCAGGATATTACTTGTTACTATCTTAATCATATTAATTTTACCCGGTAGAAATTGCGCGAAAGTAGAAATTTGACGGGCTCATCTTGTTCTAAAAGTACATTATAAATTTCGTAGATAGCATTAGAAACCATTATTGTAACTGAAAATAGAAACCACTTTTCACTGTTCCATGTTGACCAGCACGTAATAGCGAAAGTTTAAACGCATTAGTGTGCATAATGTTAAACATGGTATAAAATAGTGTTAATCAATTTCTAAAGTACACGCAAGTGTAGGGCTATAGCCTTGAATGAACATTGAATTGCTGATATAGTAAATACTTTGCAGTGTGTTTAATTGAAGGCCTAGTGATTGTAAATTAATAGCCACGTCAAAGACAATTGAACATTTTTTAACAAATGAGGCTGACAATTCCGAAAGGTCTATGATGTATGTAAACATACTAAATGGTAGCAGACAGAAATCGGAATCAAATTACAGAGCAAGAAATTTTAAGGAAAACGCGCCGTAAATTGAAATGCAAAAAAAATTTATTTTGAAAGACCCATTTGCCTTGGAAATTTTCCGTGAAGAGATTACAACATTTTTCATTTCATGCCACAAATAAATTTTAAATCTCGAATTCTTGGATGGATTCGCGGTGAATGTATAAATTGTCAGAATGTAGGACATAATCCTCCCATCAGAGAAGAAATGGACATAATCCCCTAGCTCACGTAGGCGACAAAATCCCCCGGACAATTTCCCCCCGAATGGATGTTGAGGACAAATTTCACGGGCCCCAGTAAAATTCCCCCCAGCCCCAGGCCCCAAATTGTGATTGATAGGGAAGGAAATCTCTATTATATTAAGTATATAAAAATAAAGAACAATATTATGCAAAAAGGAGTATTGTTATATCGGAAAAAAATATAAAATGTACTTCTTTGGAAAAAGCATATTGTTTTGGAAAGTCAATGAAGATAAACAACAATAGTTTGGAAAAGGCATATTATTTTGGAAAGTCAATGAAGATAAACAGCAATATTTTGGAAAAGGCATATTATTTTGGAAAGTCAATGAAGATAAACAAGGATATTTTGGAAAAGGCATATTATTTTGGGAAGTCAATGAATATAAACAACAATATTTTGGAAAAGGCATATTATTTTGGGAAGTCAGTGAAGATAAACAACATTATTTCGGAAAAGGCGTTACATTTTCATTTATTTTTAAAATATTACTAAACTAATTCTAATCTAACCTAATCAAACCTAACCCAACCCAACCTAACCTAGTCTAGCCAAACCAAACCCAACCTAATTTAACCCAAACCAACCCAACCCGAATAAAATTAGAACGTCAATTCAATATTCACCAAAAATTTCATTGGCCCAAAATATTTTTCAACACTATTTGCCCAAGTATTTTGCTCTCAATAGTAGTTTCAGAAAAAATGGCACCTTCAAGATAGGTTTTACTTTCGATTAACATTTGCTTTTAGGAGATTCAAATACTCTGATATCTGAAAAAATTTAGCTTGATGAGTTTAAATTTTTATGTTTTAAAATTGGAAATATTGCGAAGCGGAAAATAACATAGGCCATTTGATTGTGGTGCAGTTATTAGCTTCGAAAAGATGTGTATAGATTGATTGTGATCATTGAGAGCTATACAACACTTTTATTTCTAAAACTTTATAATTAACGAACACGTTTTGTTAAGTTTTCATACGGTTTTTATTTTATTAGCTTTCAACTGTCAGTTTCATTCTTTTTATAGGGCCGAATTCTCAACCTAATTGTAAATTTTCAGTTAAAATTAAATGCAAACGCGTACTATTTTTAAAATGATTCATGTTTCATGTTAAAAAATTTTTACTGAAGTAATTTTGGTGAAAAAAAAACTAAGATAAGAATCTTTTCAATTAACTGATGTTTTATTGTCATGTCTTCAAAAGTGAAAATTTGAATATCTGTTACTTCAGGCAATTAATTTTCTACACTTATCTTTTACACTTTCCAGTCTTTGTCTACAATGACTGTTTTTATTAATAAATTATTCAGAACTTGGGGAAAACAGCTTGTGACACGCCAAAATATTCACTCACGCAACGAATGATAAGAATGTTACGCCTTATCGTGAAACCTAGCCAATTGAGTTAAACAAGTTGGGAAACCAGATTAAACCTCTCTGAGTCGAGAGGTTTTTCTGAAAAATTAAATAAATATAATTGAAATTAATTATTTTTACCGTCAGTAATTTACCTTAATATTAACAGACGTCCATTAAATTAGCCTAGGAAGTAAACAGTTACAATAGCTGGTATAGCGTACGTCTCCGCTGGGGTAAGAGCTCCTTTTAACTCCATGATTGGGGGGGGGTTAGTTTTTCCCCCTTTTCTATCACTGTTGGAAATCTCGAGCTCCATTCTTGGAAGTCTTTCTTTTTGTGAGCGGGGCGTGACCTCTTCAGCCCATGTACGCTGGATCTCTGAAGGGACCGGAATTTCCGGTATATCCCACTATAAAGCAAGTTTGCTTTATAAAAAGCTAAAAATAAGGAACGGCCACGGTCGGTAAATGTTTTTTTTTTAATTTTTGTTTCAATAGGTTTATGAAGAATCATAAAAGACCGAATGGCCTTGACTGTTCCCAAATTCACAACCCCCATCCCTTCCCCTGAATCTATGCTAGAGAGCTTGGTTTTACAGTGGAAGGGGGAGTTTTCCGTTCCCTTTAAAGATCCAGCGTTCATTTTCAGCCAATAGCTGTTTCTCTCCCAATTAGGCAAACCTTTTCGTACGAGTTGTACCTAAACCGGAGATCTGAAAAATGTTATCGCGAGGTGGCGAATGTGTCGTCCTTCTTCAGTATTGCTAGACAAGAGAGGGGAGTCCCAAACCCAGCTTTTGCTTACTTCGTAAGCTAATTTAATGGACTTCTGATATTATTTTAATCATTTTAAGAAAGTTATTCTCTAAATAATTTTAAACACAGCTATTTCTGACGTTTGAATTCTAGCGTATGCCTCTTTAATAATTTTTTAGAAATTTAGGTTATATAAGGCGATAGAGTGACAGTAAATGATAAGAAAACGCCGCGCAAATGCGTGAACCTTTGGTAGAAGTCCTGCCATTGGGAGGCTAGACGTTTGTCGTAATCCTAGCCGATCGCCGCGTACATCTTAACCCTAGCGACGATAATGGAACAGAGAACGCGTTCCGGATATAGCATATACGTATGCTCCGATTAGTCAACTGCGAACGTGGTGTCAAGCAGACACACACAGAGAAACGTCCAGTGTAATACCTCTCCGTGACGTCATCGTCACTCGGAGAGGTTTAAAAAGACACGTATAGTTTTACTCCTAATAGTTTTGTTTGCGTTCGTATGCGGCGATCGATCCCTTCAAATGAAACTGAACTCATGGTGTCAAATACACATTGCGCCGTTACCAAGTCGTTAGGACGACTCAACTTGAGAATGAACCAAATAAATTACGTCAATAAAACACTTCAATTCCCTTCTTAATAAACTGTTAAGATTGCATTGATTTATTGAAAGCCGGTCGGCACGAGTATTATATAATGGACGTCGTAAAATACTACACAGCAGTCTTTGTTAAAGTGAGTTTAAAGCATTTTGTTTTAAAATTTTTGCCACTCCACTAACAAAATTTGTTTACGCCAATTATCATCTTTGAAATAGTTAAGTAGATTTTGATGTTTCAGTTCCATTGCGCCGAATCCCAATCAACCGAACCCGATCCCATTCGACCGAAAAACCCGCACTTCGGGCTTTTCCCCGATAGAATTTAAATAAATAAAATCCCGGGAACCTAACTTAACAGTAATTTTTTGGAAAAGGCATATTATTTGAGAAGTCAATGAAGATAAACATCAATATTTTGGAAAAGCGTAATATTGTCAAGTGATTAATAAAATATTACTAACCTAACTTAACCAAATAGTGGCGTTTTATGTTATATTCATCATGAAAATACTTTAAGCCAGCCGTTTTAATATACTTGAAGTGTATAACCGCTCCAAAGAGGAAGAGACGTCCTCCTAACCAAACCTAACCTATAACAGTAATTTTTTGGAAAAGGCATATTATTTGAGAAGTCAATGAAGATAAACATCAATATTTTGGAAAAGACGTAACATTGTCAAGTGATTTATAAAATATTACTAACCTAGCTTAACAAAATAGTGGCGTTTCCAAGTCAGTAAAAATGTATTTAAAACGCTTTCATTAAAAAACGACATTAATAGAAATTAAACTACATAGCATTTTTGGGGTCGCTGTTTGCGACAAATAGAGTCGTTTGAATTGTAAATACCAAACCCGCCGTTGGGTTACTTCATGAAAAACATTGGCGGGATTCGGTCTAATGGAATTCTGCGCAGTGGGAATTTACCGATTTGGATTAGACTCGTTCCTTTTTACCTCTCCGAGTGACGTATGTCACGGAGAGGTTCTGTAACGATCGTGTGTGTCTGTTTGTTTGTTTGTTTGTTTGTTTGTGTGTGTGTTTGTGTGTCTGTTGTTACACCCACGTGACCGCGTTCGCAATTTCCAAATCGGAGCAAACGTGTTCGCCATTTCCGAACTGCATTCACAGTCACGGAAATAGCTCCTCTACTTGAGTTCTCACACCACCATCTTCTGGTCTTTGTCCATTCCACAAGGACACCAAACTGTACATACTGGCTTCTAATCACCATTATCTTCTGGTCCTCGTCCATTCCACTTGGACACCAGTCTGTACATACTAGCTTCTAATCACCACCATCTTTTGGTCTTCGTCCATCCCACATGGACACCGGTCTGTACATACTGGCTTCTAATCACCACCATCTTCTGGTCTTCGTCCATTCCACTTGGACACCAGTCTGTACATACTGGCTTCTAAACACCACCATGTATTGGTCTTCCGTCTATTCCACATAGACACCAATCTGTCTCACTGGCTTCTAACTCCATCGTCATCGTTGGGTTTAAGACATTCGCGGCGATCAGCTAGGGTTACGAGAAACGTCTAGCCTCCCTAGGGTGGGTTGTCCACCAAAGGTTTTCGCAATTGCGGTTGTTCTTGCTTTTAGCTGTAGTTCGACACCTTTATATACCACCTATTTGAGTAAGGCAAAGCAACCGGCGTATGCTTCATTTCAAACGCCAATATTAGTCAAGTCTCTCAAGAATGTTTAATTGTTCTTTTTTAACACGATGTAACGTTCAATAAGGCGAATAACTAACGAAGAAAATATTAAATAATAATTATATTTATTTTAATATTTAAGATAATCTTGTTTCTCAATTGAAATTAGTACGAAAAGGGTTGAAAAGCTGTCTATTTGATTGTCTGTGTGTGTCCCTCCGTTGTTACACTAGTGCGCCACGTTAGAAGTTCGGTTTGTTTTGATGTGTAAAGAAATCCTTCAGAACCATAATATTCCCTTTATCCTTAATATAAAGTGAATATGTGGAAATATTTTTCGTAATTATGATGCATTTAGTACTTTTGTAGCTTTAAAGCTCTGTTTCATTTTGATATTCCAAAGATTTATTTTAATATTATTATTTGAAATGGCTGTTTATATATTACTTAAGCTATACTACATCTGTATATAGAATAATTCTTGGTTTAGTGATTTCATGAAGGAAGCTAAGCCGTAAACTCCGGCGGGTATATCTAGCATTACCCTCAATAGGCTTAGTGAACTAAAGAGTAAATAATTGAGGCCTGAAGTGAAGCAAACTTTGGGTTTTGATTTTCGTGTCTGAAATGAAGAGACATCAACGGTTCAGAGTGAGCCGAAAGTTAAATACACTCTTAAATAATCAGGTTAAGATTTTATAATAGAAGAGAAGATCATGGTGGCAATTAGATTAGTTGGGCTAAGCTACAGAGCTTTTAATCTCTTTATGGTGCGCATTGACTAGCAGTGCGTCTAGCTACAATTTAGCTTTGGTATTATTTAACGTTAACACTCATGTTGGCAAACTAAGAATATTGTTGAGGTGAGACGAGACGATAGTGTTTACACTGCTAACCAGTTGTGAATGTAGCTATCAGAATATAGGGTAAGCAGCTGGAGCGTAGACTTCATTTCCTGTTTTTTTTGGCCATTGACTGATTTCCATGTGTCCAAGATTTATCCTTATTGGATGTAAAATGTCGTCTGCTTTACTGTATATTCGGTATGCTTGGAATACTGCTTCAATATTTCGTAAATTTTTACTTCAAAAAAGAGAAATAATTCCATATACAGGGTGTTTGTGAAAAGTCCATCAATAATGAAAGGGCGTATTTATTGGGCCATTTTGAGTCGAAAATGTTCTATGACATTTTGCCGTCCGAGTCACGGTTTTCGAGTTATGATTTGAATATTTTAGGGATGACCCCTTCATTAAATTAGCGCTGTCTTTCAATTTCTTAATTAAATTTAAGGGGTCATCCGTAAATTACTCCAATCATAACTTGAAAACAGTGGCCCGAACGGAAAAATGTCATAGAACATTTTCGACTCAAAATGGCCCAATAAATACGCCCTTTCATTATTGATGGACCTTTCACAAACACCCTGTATAGGTAAATAACTTTGTAGTAGTAGACCTCTTGACTCGGAGAGGTAATATTTTGGTTTTCCCAACTTGTTATAATCTACTTTAACCCTGAATGCAACATCGATTGAGCATGAATTTAATATATAGTCTTTGTTATCAGTTTTCGTTGCATGTAATTGCGAATAATCAAGGAGATATAGCTGGCTACATGACAAAATTCCATCGTGTTCTAGAAAGGCTTGACAATATAAAGTAATACAATTTGGAGTCAGTTTTAATTTTCTTTTTTGAATTCAATAACCACATTTCTCAAAATGCTTTGGCAGCGTTACTACCATCCCCAGTACGGAACCAGTTTGGGGTGCGAAAGTTGGTAATTCGTGGAATGGAGTTCTTGGTATGCTCCAAAGAAATGTCAGTCGTGTAATTTGATATACGCGCCCAGCTTCTTCCTAAAGTAATATTTTGAACGCTTTCCTATTAAAGGAAGCTGATTTTACTTTTAAACCATTCGTCCTGTCCAAGGATCGTTTCAACGCCTTCCCTACTTCCCATCCGTTTATGATTGTGAGGACGCAAATATTATTCGGAACAAATCAATCAAACCAAAATGATATTTACTCTGTTATTGACAAATGGGTAAATTAACATTACTAAGAAGTTGTAAAAGCTTCGAAAATCATAATTAATCTTTTATTATTGTAGATAGTAGTGGTTCTCTGTTGTCTGGCTTTGCTGATTTACATGGCGGGGAAACTGAGCTCCAAAAAAGTGGAATCGGAACTTCCTCCCATGTTTTTGTTGCAATGCCTTCTGGGAACGAGTAAAACCTTTAAAAGAAGCTCTTCTTACGATTTATAATTTTAACCGTCTCTTCTCTTAAGGTCCCCAAAGTCTGAAGTGCGACGGAGTCACTCGGTTTCTTTCTGTCGTGTGGAGTCTGGCTTCATTCGTAGTATTGGTGTTCGTATCTTCGGAAATGACATCGCAGTTTTCGAACAAATCAGAAGCCCTTCCCTTCGACAACATGAATGATATATTTCACTTTCCGGATGTTGATCCTATTTTGTCGAGAAGTAACGCAATCTACAGTTTTATTCGGGTAAATTTGAATAGCGCTACACATCAAACCGAACTCTATTATTGAAAAAATTGGTTTTGTGAAGACATCTCTCCTTTGAGAAAGATACAACAATATTGACTTATTTTTAAATTTTCGTTTTAGAAAAATGCATTGACTAGCCCCGCATTTGTGGAATTATTCAAGCGAGCTGACTCCAACCCACATACGTGCTACCAGAAAATGAGCAACATATTAGGAAATGCCAACATTCATGCGGGAATCGAAAATCGAGAGAAATTTATCATCCATTCTGGGGCCGTTCTGTGGAAAGTAATCAAAGCCAGATACGCCAAGACAGGAACTTGTAAAATGAAAGTAAGCAAACCTTTAATGACAGCCTACTGTGCGATCCATTTCAGCAGAAACACTTCGATAACCCTGATTGAGACAGTCAACAAAAGGTTAGTTTCTACTTTAAAGTTACGTGTTAATTATGATGCAGTTAAATTTATTATTTGTCAGATTGCGGCAGCTGACTGAGGGTGGTTGCTTCGAGGACCTGAACCCATCTCACAAAGTGAAATCGCATCCTTGTCAGACAGTAGAAACACCGGATGCTTTCGTCGTAATCAACTTGAAAGCTTTTAAGGCCATTTTTCGCGTCTGTACCCTGGGCTTCTCCGCCTCCTTTATCACTCTCTTTCTCGAAATATACGTGAACACGTTGAAAGTTCAAATGTGTACATCTTAATATATCTACCTTGTCTTTGAAAATTACTTTAACTACGTCCGTGTTACATAAGTTAGTATATTTCAAAATCCTCCCGGATAGTACTTGCTCCTTTCTTAATACCAATATCACCCGGCAGAAATATCGCAAAAGTGTAATTATGCCGGGCTCGTCTTGTTTTGAAAGTACAACATAGAATAGCGTTTAATATAGTTATTGCAACTGAAAATAGAAACCACTATTCACTGTTCCCTCTTTACTCGCACATAATAGCGAAAATTTAGATCGGCCATTAGTGTACATAATGTTGAAATTAATAATAAATAGTGTTAATCAATTACTAAAGTACACACAAATGTAGGGCTATAGCTAAGAATGATTGTCAAATTACTAATACACAAGTTTGTTTAATTGAAGGAGTGTTGATTGTAAATTAATAGCCACAACAAATACGAATTAATATTTGTAACAATTTAGGAGTGGTGCCTTGAGACATGACGTTTTCGCAAGGTTGACCTGCACATTATAGCAAAAGTCTAGACGCATTTGTGTGCATAATGTTAAACTTAAATTTAAATAGTGTTTATTAACTTCTAATGTATGCACAAGTGTGGGGCTATAGCCTTGACAGATTATCGAATTACTAATATATGGGATATACAAGTGCTTTTAATTGAATGAGTATTGATTGTAAATTAACAGTTACTTCAAAGGAAAATGAACATTTTGTAATAAAAATGGAGTGATGTCTTGAGACATATAGTTTCTGCAAGGTGTTTCTACACCTATAGTGTACATACAGTACATACCAGATGGTAACTGGTAAAATGCGAATAAAATTTCAGAGCAAGAAAACTAGAAGCAAATGCACTGTAACTCAAAATACAAAAACAAATAAAATTGATTTCGATTACACATTTTCCTTAGAAATGTTCCAGGAAGAGATTTCAACATTTGCCATTTCAAAACACAAGCACTATTTTAAATCTGAAATAAATCTTGGATGGGCTTTCGCTGAACGTATAAATTGTTATATTTTATATCATGGTTTTGTTTGTAGTACTTCGTTAGGAAACAAGTTGGAAAAACCAAAATATTACCTATCCAAGTCAAGAGGTCTACTACTACAAACTTATTTACCTAGATATGGAATTATTTCTCTTTTTTTGAAGTAAAAATTTTACGAATTATTGAAGCAGTATTCCAAGCATTGCGAATAGACAGTAAAGCAGACGACATTTTACATCCAATAAGGATAAATCTTGGACACATGGAAATCAGTCAATGGGGAAAAGAACAGGAAATGAAGTGTATACATTTTGGAGAGATATAACCTTTATGTGTTTGTAAAGGCCCAATTGTATACGCTTCAGCTGTTTACCCTATATACTCATAGCTACATTCACAACTGGTTTTCAATGTTAACACTATCGTCTCGTCTCACTTCAAACAATATTCTTAGTTTGCCAACATGAGTATTAACGTTAAATAACACCAAAGCTGATTTGTGGCTAGACTCACTGAATGTCTTGCGCACCATGAAAAGAATGAACACTCCTTAGCCCCTTCGCTGGTCTAATTGCCATCATGATCTTTTCTTCTATTATACTATCTAAACCCGATTATTTAAACGTGTATTTAACTTTCGGCTCACTCTGAACCGTTAATGTCTCTTCAATACAGAGACGAAAATCAAAACCCATAGTTTACTACACCTTGGGCCTAAATTATTCACTCTTCAGTTCACTAGGCCTATTATGGTTAGTACTTAATATAACCGATAGAATGTAAACCTTAGCAAAGATTATTCTATATAAAGATGTAGTATAGCTTAAGTAATATAAGAACAGCCATTTCAAATAATAATGTTAAAAAATATCCTTGGAATATAAAAATGAAACAGAGCTTTAAATCTGCAAAAGTGTTAAATGCATCGTAGTTACGAAAAATATTTCGACGTATTCACTTTATATTATGGAAAAAGTGAATATTAAGGTTCTGTAGGATTTCTTTACACATCAAAACAAAGCGAACTGCTAACGCAGCGCACTGGTTAACTCTTTCCGTATTAATTTTGAGTTGAGAAACAAGATTATCTTAAATATTAAAATAAATATAATTAATATTAAATATTTTCTTCGTTAGTTGTTCGCCTTATTGAGCGTTACATCGTTTTGATAAAGAATAATTAAACATTCTTGAGAGATTTGACTAATATTGGCGTCTGAAATGAAGCATACGCCGGTTGCTACACCTTACTCAAAGAGGTAGTATATAAGGGTGTCGAACTACAGTTAAAAGCAAGAACAACCGCAATTGCGAAAACCTTTGGTGGACAACCCACCCTAGAGAGGCTAGACGTTTCTCGTAACCCTAGCTGATCGCCGCGAATGTCTTAAACCAAACGATGACGATGGAGTTAGAAGCCAATGAGACAGATTGGTGTCTATGTGGAATAGAAGGAAGACCAGTAGATGGTGGTGTTTAGAAGCCAGTATGTACAGACTGGTGTCCAAGTGGGATGGACGAAGACCAGAAGATGGTGGTGATTAGAAGCCAGTATGTACAGACTGTTGTCCATGTGGGATGGACGAAGACCAATAGATGTTGGTTATTAGAAGCCAGTATGTAAGTCCGTGTGGGATGGACAAAGACCAGAAGATGGTGGTGTGAGAACTCAAGTAGAGGAGCCATTTCCGTGACTGTGAAAGCAGTTCGGAAATGGCGAACACGTTTGCTCCGATTTGGAAACTGCGAACGCGGTCACGTGGGTGTAACAACAGACACACAGACACACACACGATCGTTACAGAACCTCTCCGTGACATACGTCACTCGGAGAGGTAAAAAGTATCCATTCAAAACTTTGGAAAAACAGCTTGTGACACGTCACAATATTCACTCACGCCACAAGTGATAAAAATGTAACGCTATTTTACGAAAGTTGGTCAGTTTGGTAAAAAAAGACACGTATAGTTTTCCCTCTAATAGTTTTGTTTGCGTTCGTATGCGGGGATCGATCTCTTCAAATGAAATTCAACTCATGGTGTCAAATGCACATTGCGCCGTTACCAAATCGTTAGTACGACTCAACTTTAGAGTGAACCCAATAAACTACGTCTATAAAACACTTCAATTCCCTTCCTAATATACTGTTAAGATTGTATTGATTTATTGAAAGCAAGTTGATACGAGCACTATTTAATGGACATGAAGCAACACTACACAGCAGGCTTTCTTAAAGTTAGTTCCAAGAATTCAATTTTCAAGTTCTGGCCATTCCCCAAACAATACCGATTTTCGCCTATGCCCATCCAATTAAGATTTCCAATGATCCTGAAATAATTTAATAGATGTTGGTTAGACCCGTCTTGGTAATCTATTTTTTCCCAAAATGCACATCGATTGAGCATGCATTTGATGCATGTTTTTTAGCCACATCGGATGATGTATATCTACGATGAGGCTCTTAGTTTGACCTACCCTGTTGCAGTAGGAGTGTCACAGTACCGCCTTTAGCAGTATAAAAGTTTTCGTTCGTCATGGAAGGGAATGTGCAAGGGAGAGAATTGTGGTAAAGTTTTTCGTTCGCCTACTTAAAAAGGAAAGCAATTAAGGTAGTAAGATTTAACTATATACTCTCCCTTTAAAATTCCTCTCTCCCGCCAACAATAATCATCTTACATAATATATGATTTCCCTGATAGCGGGCGGTCTTTAGAGCGGCAATATCTCCTTCGTTGATTGATCTGACTGTTATCTACACCTAGATGGTTTTCAGTCAAACAAACAAGGAGCATAAACACAATAGTGGAAGCTTCAGTCTTATTTAAAACATGTAAAACAATTATCATCTCTGCAAATTGCTTACACATGTCTTTTTTACCAATGCCTAACCGTTTGGGTTTTTCTAAAGCAATCTTAGCACCAAAAACTTTTTTTTGATACTAAATAAATGTTTTATATTCTTATTACGAATAAAACAAGAGGATAAAAAAGGTCTGTCCTCTCGTAATTTTTTATGCTACTGGAAGCAGTATTTTTTTTCCGAAACAATCTCGCTTATTTTTATCCTCTCTAGACTTCGCACTTCGCTAAAAACGTATGACACCTACGTAAAATATTAATAGACAGGCAAGGATTAATACCATTAAAAAAGGAGCGCAATATTATCCATATTTTCATTTCATATACAGAGAAAAGAAATTATTATGTTTCTGAGAGGAGCTTCCCATTTTGGTTGTTGTTTTGAAATACGGGCCTTGATAGATATTGGAGGCAATGAATGAAATATATCACAATGCACGGGCCTTGATAGATATTGGAGGCAATGAATGAAATATATCACAGTGACAATGCACGGGCCTTGATAGATATAGGAGGTAATGAATGAAATATATCACAATGCATGGGCCTTGATAAATATAGGAGGCAATGAAGGAAATATATCGCATGCACGGGCCTTGGTAGATATAGGAGGCAATGATAATATCTCTCTTTGCACGAGAGGTTTATCTTTAATATTTAAATAAATATAATTATTTTTAATTTTTTTTAATCTTCAATAATTAACATTAATATTAGTTAAATCGTTTAAAATAAAGTTATACCTATTATCTTCTCAAACTTTGCTAATATTGACGTTTAAATTGAAGCGTACCCCTCTTACCCGATTCTTTTAAAATTTTGGTATATATATGGAAATCGTTTCCCTTATAATAGTAAGGAAAAAGCGCAATTGCGAAAACCTTTGGTGGCCGATCCCACCTTAGGGAGGCTAGACTTTTCTCGTAACCCTAGCTGATCGCCGCGTATATCCTAAAACAAAACGATGATAATGGAGTAGAAGCCAATGATACAGATTGGTGTCTATGTGGAATAGACGGAAGACCACAGTGGATGGTGGTGTTAGAAGCCAGTGTAAGTGCAGACTGGTGTCAATGTGGGATTGACAAAGAACAGAAGATGGTGGTGTTGGAAGACAGAAAAGTACCAGACTGGTGTTCATGTGGGATGGACGTAGACCAAACATGGTGGTGTGGGAACTCAAGTATAGAGTAGCCAACGGAGAGAGATACAATTTTCCAAATTTCTGTGAACTGCCAATGCGGTCCGGAAATTGGGAACACGTTTGCTCCGATACGCAAACTGCGAACGCGGTCACGTGGGTGTAACAACGGACAGACAGACAGACACGGCCGTTACAGAACCTCTCCTGGACTACGTCACACGGAGAGGTAAAAAAATGGCACCTACAAGATTTTTTTAAGGGATAGCAGTTTTTACTTTCGACTAACATTTGCTATTAGGAGATTCAAATACTCTGATATCTGAAAAAATTTAGCTTGATGAGTTTAAATTTTTATGTTTTAAAAGCGGAAAATAACATAGGCCATTTGATTGTGGTGCAGTTATTACCTTCGAAAAGATCTGTTAGATTGATTGTGATCATTGAGAGCTATACAACACTTTTATTTCTAAAACTTTATAATTAACGAACACGTTTTGTTAAGTTTTCATACGGTTGTTTATTTTATTAGCTTTCAACTGTCAGTTTCATTCTTTTTATAGGGCCGAATTCTCAACCTAATTGTAAATTTTCAGTTAAAATTAAATGCAAACGCGTACTATTTTTAAAATGATTCATGTTTCATGTTAAAAAATTTTTACTGAAGTAATTTTGGTGAAAAAAAAACTAAGATAAGAATCTTTTCAATTAACTGATGCTTTATTGTCATGTCTTCAAAAATGAAAATTTGAATATCTGTTACTTCAGGCAATTAATTTTCTACACTTATCTTCTACACTTTCCAGTCTTTGTCTACAATGACTGTTATTATTAATAAATTATTCAGAACTTGAGAAAAACACGCCAAAATATTCACTGACGCAACGAATGATAAGAATGTCACGCCTTATCGTGAAACCTGGTAAATTGAGTTAAACAAGTTGGGAAACCAGATTAAACCTCACTGTGTCGAGAGGTTTTTCTGAAAAATTAAATAAATATAATTGAAATTAATAATTTTTACCGTCAGTAATTTACCTTAATATTAACAGACGTCCATTAAATTAGCCTAGGAAGTAAAAAGTTACAATAGCTGGTATAGCGTACGTCTCCGCTGGGGTAAGAGCTCCTTTTAACTCCATGATTGGGGGGGGAGGGGGTTGAGTTTTTCCCCCTTTTCTGTCACTGTTGGAAATCTCGAGCTCCTTTCTTGGAAGTCTTTCTTCTAGTGAGCGGGGCGTGACCTCTTCAGCCCATGTACGCTGGATCTCTGAAGGGACGGGAATTTCCGGTATGGGCACGTTTGCTTTATAAAAAGTTAAAAATAAGGAACTGCCACGGTCGTTAAATGTTTTTTTTTTTTAAATTTTTTTTCAGTAGGTTTATGAAGAATCATAAAAGACCGAATGGCCTTGACTGTTCCCAAATTCACAGCCCCTATCCCTTCCCCTGAATCTATGCTAGGGGGAGTTTTCCGTTCCCTTTAAAGATCCAGCGTTCATTTTCAGCCAATAGCTCTTTCTCTTAAATAGGGCAAAATTTGGTGTACGAGTTGCACCTAAACCGGAGATCTGAGAAATGTTATCGCGAGGTGGCGAATGTGTCGTCCTTCTTCAGTATTGCTAGACAAGAGAGGGGAGTCCCAAACCCAGCTTTTGCTTACTTCGTAAGCTAATTTAATGGACTTCTGATATTATTTTAATCATTTTAAGAAAGTTACTCTCTAAATAATTTTAAACACAGCTATTTCTGACGTTTGAATTATAGCGTATGCCTCTTTAATAATTTTTAGAAATTTAGGTTATATAAGGCGATAGAGTGACGGTAAATGATTAGAAAACGCCGCGCAAATGCGTGAACCTTTGGTGGAAGTCCTGCCATTGGGCGGCTAGACGTTTGTCGTAACCCTAGCCGATCGCCGCGTACATCTTAACCCTAGCTAGGACTGTTCACGAGCTCGAGCCAGCTCGGGCTCGTGACGAGCCGAGCCGCCACTTTTGCGGCTCGATTAATTAACGAGCGAGCTTTTTTATGGTCGAGCCGAGCCAAGCCGATAGGCATCGAGCCGAGCCGACTCGCGAGCCGACTCGCGAGCCGACTCGCGAGCCGGCTCGCGTGCTTAGTCAATGATATAGTGCTTTCCTTTTAGTCTTTATTCTCTCCACCAATAGCGTTTCTTTGTATTTTTACAAGAAATAAAGCGTGGGAAAAATCTCTCGTCTCTAACCTTGAGCATATTTTAAAGAGGGTTTTACTGAACCACTACATTCCTAAACATGGGATGGCATTTATAGTCATTCTCAAGTTTGAAATTGGTAGTAGCAATTTTTTTAAACATGTATATGTTAATCCAGCCAGCTCGGCTCGGCTCGATCATTTTCGAGCCGAGCCGAGCTAGAGCCGAGCCAAGACCCAACTCGGCTCGAGTCGAGCCGAGCCGCCGTTTTTTTGACTCAAGCCGAGCCGAGCTTTTAAAAAGCTCGCTCAGCTCGGCTCGTGAACAGTCCTAACCCTAGCGACGATAATGGAACCGTGAACGCGTTCTGGATATAGCACATACGTATGCTCCGATTAGTCAACTGAGAACGTGGTGTCAGGCAGACACACACAGAAACGTCCAGTGTAATACCTCTCCGTGACGTCATCGTCACTCGGAGAGGTAAAAAAGACACGTATAGTTTTCCTCCTAATAGTTTTGTTTGCGATCGATCCCTTCAAATGTCAAAAGACCTTTGCGCCGTTAGCAGATCGTAAGTACGACTCAACTTAGCTGCATCTAAAAATCACTTGAATTCATTTTTTAATATACTGTTAAGATTCGGTTCATTTATTGAAAGCAGGTCGACACGAGTATTATTTAATGGACATGAAAAAATACTACACAGCAGTATTTCGTGAAGTGAGTTTGAAGCATTTAATTTTAATATTCTTGTCACTCCTAAACAATATTAATAAAAACTGTCTTAGTGGACAAAGACCAGAAAACGTAAACGATAAGAAAAGAAAATGGAATGACCCAAGTCCCAGATATTAAAATTTTTCAGTTTTCAATTATTTAAAAAATAGTTATCTTCGTTTTTTTCACCAAAATTCCATTTGCCCAAAATATTTTATCATAAATTTTGCATTATTTTGGGAAGGGTTCGTGTGAAGGAATTAGTATATAACAAACACACGCGACATCGTTTACACGTACCCTAAGTGGTCATCGTAGTCCCTGGAAAATCTTTTAGGGTTATTTAAAGGGATATAAGGGTTACTTTTTAAATACGTCTTGAGATAGTGGAAAGAAAGTCCAATAATGAAATAGACAGCCCGCCGTTAGTCTGTGTTAACTTACGTTTTTCGTGAGCAACGTTTGCCATACAATGAAAACCACCCTTAGCAACTTTATTTTTTATAAAATTAACTAATAAATGGATCTCTTTGAAATTCTAACCACATATTGTGGGCTAAAATTGTAGTTCTGTGGAAATTTTCCAAAACAGTTTATGCAATACAAAAAAAGTTACATCCAATAGAAAAACCACCCTTATACATTAAGGGCAGTATGAAGTCTTATCTAAGAGAGCTACCGCTCTCTCAGAATAAATTTTCGCTCACGCCAATTCCAATTAAGGTTTTTTTAAGATCGTTCAAATAATTTAGTAGAATTTGGTTAGACTTTTTGATAATGGCCTTTGCTTCCAGTTTTCACCGCATATTATTGTGAATGAGCAAGGAGAGAAAGCTGGCTTTATGACTCAATTCCTTCGTGTTCTAAAACATTTCGATAATATCAAGTAATAAAATTTGGAGTCAGTTTTCACGTTCTTTTTTCAATCCACCAACCACATTAATCAAAATATTTTGGCAGAGTCACTATCATTCCAAGTACGGAACAAGCTTTTGGTGCGAAAGTTGGTAATTCGTGGAATGGAGTTCTTGGTATGCTTAAGAGAAATGTCAGTGTAATTCGAAATACGCGACCTGCTTCTTCTGCCTGTAATAATACAATGAACGCTTTATTATCACAGGAAGGATATTTTATTTTAAACCCATCCGTTCTGTCCTACGATCGTTTCAATGCCTTCCCCACTTAGTACCCTTTCCTGTCTGTGAGGACGCAAATATTGTTCGGAACAAACCAATCAAGCGGAAATGATATTTATTCCGTTATTGACAAATGGGTAAATTAAAATTGGTAATTTCTAAATGAAATTCTAAAATTAGTTGTTAAAGCTGATAACGGCACGAAATATCGTACTTTGATTCAATACTTAACTCTAAATTTGTGATCATAATAAAATGCATCGCAAATCATGATTGATCCTTGATTATTGTAGATAGTTGTAGTTCTCTGTGGTCTGGCTCTGTTGATTTACATGGCGGGGAAACTGAGCTCCAAATACGGAAAAGGGAAATCAAAACTTCCTCTCATTTTTTTGTTGCAATGCCTTCTGGGAACAAGTAAAACAATTGAAATAATCTCTTCGTCTGTTTTTACTCCGTGTGCGGTTATGTAATATCCAACGGAGTTATGGGCTGATAAACAGTTATTTAGTTATTTAGTGATTCACGGGAAAGGCAGTGCACGCGATTTCATGGATAATTCAATTGTAACGGGGACTAGTAAAAGTGGCAGGTTAGATAGTTCTAAAATCGTGGCATAAGGATGATTTTGAATTTGGGTATAAAGCTCGGGTTCTAAATGGAATTGTGAATCGTATCGTTATAATAATAATCTAAGCTTTTGTCTACGAAGGGATTTAAACACTAAGCCTGAGGCTTGTTTACAGGTGGGTCCCTTTACAATGCATAGAGGGGTAGTGGCTATCCCCTATGCCACAGCTAACCTACAGCTAACCTACAGCGCTCTATATTAACTATTACCGTTAACCTCTACAAGATTTGATGGAAAGGATTAGCCGGTTTAGACCGCGGAGGAAAACTCCTTTTAACAAGCGGGGAAAGAACTTGCAAACTCTACGCGGAAGGATTTGTTCCCTGATTTTCACTCAGTGCCACAGTCCGGTATCGAACCCGGGATCCTCTTGCTGCAAGGCGAAAGCGCTAACCGCTATGCCACCCCACACGCGTAGAAGTTTAGAATCATTATTAAGCTCATAAGGGAAATGACAAATTTCCCATTGTGTGTTTGCTAGTTCCGTATAAGCATATATTGTCCCTAACCTACCAGTTTTTCGACTTCAGAACCAGTTATCGTATACATATACATGTATAGAAAGCCATCACTCACTGGAAGGCGATTAGTCGTGGTGAGGTTATTTTAGAAATTTCATAGACATATGGAACACCTTCATTAGACCAGTAAGTTGATGGATTTAGTTTTATGGGAAACGAAATTCTGAAATTTGTTACTGGAAGGTTTTATTCCGCGAGTATTGAATTGGACATTTCTCAAGTTTATGTGACACTATGAACGTTTTAATGTATGGGAGCCATTGTATAGCCTAAAATCGTTGTTGGGTGCCATACAACCTAAGCACATTCGAAACCACACGGAGTAATGCGAAATTATTTGTGCCCTTGTAAAATTTTAACCGTGTCTACTCTTAAGGTCCCCAAGATTTGAAGTGCGAGGGAGTTACTCGGTTTCTATCGGTCGTTTGAAGCCTAGCTTCATTTGTAGTATTGGTGTTTGTATCTTCGGAAATGACATCGCAGTTTTCGAACAAATTGGAAGCCCTTCCCTTCGATGACATAGACGATATATTTCACTTTCCGGATGCAGATCCGTTTTTGATAAATGGATCCGCAACCTACAGTTTTATTCAGGTAATGGTAAAAAGTAATGGGTTTATGAAAATAACACGGTTTGTGTGTTAGAGGATGGAACCTTTACTGAAATGACCTAGTTATATGGACGCTCCATTAAATGAACGAAAGAACGAAAAATATCCCCTTTGCACAGTCATCTTCCTTTAGACAGTTAGCCTCTAAGCGTGTACAATTTACGATTAGGCTTAAAAATGAACAGGTTAGAGCTTACTTGTTCTTCAATGCTCTACATATCAAACTAAACTATAATTTTGAATGGTTTTGTACGTAAATCACCATAGCCGCCACTCAAATTAACCCTTGTAGTAGGGTACACTGCTAGGCTTCTAGACATTGCAATGCAGGAACTAGGAAATTGGTAGTGCTGCAATCGGAAAAATAGGTTTTGTGCCCCTTCATTAAATTTGAAAAAGATAAAACCATATTGACTTGTTTTTTAAATTTTCGCTTTAGAAAAATGCATTGACTAGCCCCGCATATGCGGAAGTAACAAAGCGAGCTGAAGCGAAACCACAAACGTGTTACCAGAAAATGAGCAACTTAATAAAAAATGGCAATATTCATGCTGGAATTGAAAATCGGGAAAAATTCATCATCACATCTGACTCTAATCTGTGGAATGTAATCAAAGCCAGATACATCAAGACGGGAATTTGTAAAATGAAACTAAGCACACCTTTAATGACAACCTATAGGGCGATGCATTTCAGCCCAAACATTTCGCAAACATTGATTGAGAGAGTCAACAAAAGGTTAGGTTCAACTTTAAAGCTCCACGTTAATTGCGATACAGTTAAATTTTTAATTTTACAGATTGCGCCAGCTGACTGAGGGTGATTGCTACGAGGACCTGAACCCATCTCTCAAAATGGAATCTCATCCTTGTCAAACAGTAGAAACACAGGATGCTTTCGTCGTAATCAACTTGATAGCTTTTAAGGCCATTTTTCGCGTCTGTATCCTGGGCTTCTCCGCCTCCTTCATCGCCCTCTTTCTCGAAATCTACGTGAACACATTGAAAGTTAACATGTGCTCATCTTGATATACTACTGCGTCTTTGAAAGAAAAGCTAACAATGACCACATCTCTTAAGTTGGTTTATTTCAAAACTCTCCTGGAAAGCACTTGCTACATTTTTAATATTAAAAATTAAATTTCACCCTGTAAAAATTGTGCAAAAGTATTAATATGCCGGGCTCATCTTGTTCTAAAAGTACAATATTGAATACATAGATAGCATTAGAAGCAGTTATTGTAACTGACAATAGAAACCACATCACACTGTTCCGTTTTGACTCGCACATAATAGCGAAAGGTTAAACTTCATATTAAATAGTGTTAATCAATTTCCAAAGTACACGCAAGTGTAGGGCTATAGCCTTGAATGAATATCGAATTGCAGATATAGTAATTACTTTGCAGTGTGTTTAATTGAAGGCCTATTGATTGTAAATTAATAGCCACGTCAAAGAAAATTGAACATTTTTTAACAAATATGGATGACATATCGGCAAGGTCTATGATGTATGTATACAAATACAAATAAAATTCATTTTGAAAGACTCATTTGCCTTGGAAATATTCCGAGAAGAGATTTCAACATTTGTCATTTCAAATGCGCAACTAAAATTTGAAATTTTTCCAATTCTTGGATGGACTCGCGATAAATGTATATTGGTATATTGGTATATTTTAGAACATGGTTTTTTGTTGTACTTTTGCAAGTTAAAGTGTCTATAAAGTAGAAAAAAAATTGAACTAGGCCTACATTAATTAATAATTATGTATAACTTCTTAGAACTTTGGGAAAACTGTTTTGTTTTCGACACGCCACAATGTTGACTCATGCCAGAAATTAAATGAAAGTAAAGCTCCAATGCGAAGCTCGTTGCAACCAAGTCCGGAAACGCGTGAAGTTTAACTCCTAATAGTCTTTCTTAGTTCGTGTTCCAGGATAGATCGAATCACTCTAGAAGAAATTCAACCCATGTCAAATAAAAATGCATCGCTACCAAATCGTTAGTACGCCTCAACTTGAGAACGAACACAGCTACGTTCTTAAAGAACTTGATTTCACTCCTTAATGTACAGTTAAGTTTCACCCACCGACTACATTGATCAATCTAAACCATGACCACACGAGTATACTAAATCAATCTAAAGAAGACTTGAAGACATAATGAACGTCGAAATAGCAAAATACTACACAGCAGTCTATCGTGAAGTAAGTTTCAAGCATTTAGTTTTAAAATTCATCGCACTCTCCATACAATGTTAATTCCATGATATTTGAAATTACTTAGAAAGTTTTGGGTAAACTCCCTTTTATAATCCACTTTGTCCCTGAATGCATTGATGATTGATCATGAATTTGATAGATGGTTTTTGTTACCAGAGTTCACCGCATGTTATTTTTAATAACCAAGGAGGGATAACTGGCTATATGATTCAATTCCTTCGTGTTCTAAAACGTTTTGACAATATTAAGTAATAAAATTTGGATTCACGTACTTTTTTAAATCCACCAACCACATTTCTCCATATAATTTTACAGCATTACTACCATCCCCAGTATAAAACAAAATAACGGTGCGAAAGTTGGTAATTCTTGGAATAGGGTTCTCGGAATGCTCCAAAGAAATGTCAGTCGTTGTGTATTTCGAAATACGTGTCCAGCTTCTTCTGCCTGTAATAATAGAATGAACGCTTTATTAACACAGGAAGGAGATTTTATTTTAAACCCATGCGTTCTGTCCTACGATCGTTTCAATACCTTACCTACTTCACACCCGTTTTTGAATGAAAGGGTGAAAATATTATTCGGAACAAATCAATCAAACGGAAATGATATTTATTCTGTTATTGACAAATGGGTAAATTAACGTTAACACAAGGAGAATAATGAACATCAAGGTCCTATTTCCGGCTTTTTGCCGTAGGCTCTACATCTGTAAGTTGTGACGATGAGCTCTTTTACATTCACAACCGAGCTCGCGTGAATTAAGAGAATAAATTCTAAAATCTCGGCCACGAGAGAACGAGCTTTTGAAGCAGCGCTCCTAAGCGGTGGAGGCGGGGCTGTTTTTAGTCCGAGAAAGTTCAAGCATGGAGGGCTCATCCACGTGGACGGTTTTACATTTTTTGCGGAGACGGCGTATCGTGTTGCGTCCTAATGTTTTTTAAAGACTTTATTTAATAAAAAAAAAAATAATGGATAAATTAGAAGCCTTAGCTAAAAAGATAAAAGATCTAAGCAAAATTCGAAATTCATATTGAAAAAATACGTTTCGTTATTTAAACTCGATCCGCCAAAACAAAGATTTCCGTCCCCCTATTGGCCGAATTGCTCATCACGCGCGGAACCAACCTCCAATCCCAAAACTCAAGTTTCGTGCCCTTTAGGGAGGGGAGAGGATTTTTTGGGGGAGCCAGCTTTCCGTGGCAGACTTGAGTTGGGGGGGGGGAGGAATTCCCATTCAACCGAATCTCAATGGACAGAATCGCATTCGACAGAAAATGTTTGGCTAGAATTTCAAAATCTAGCCCAATGGCTATATTCCCGATGGACCGAAATCCCAATCGTCCGAATATGCCCTAAAAAATACATCAATATAACTTGAAACACGATAGCCGTCAGCGATTCGGTGGTGTAGTTTTAAAATATATAAATTAAATGTTTCGTGATACTAATTAAAACGCTCACTTTCATTCCTTTCAAGGCAAGAGATATTTAGAATTAATAAAACAAATTATGCTTAAAATGAAGTATAATCTTAATGGTAGTTCCATCAATTTTTAAGTTTTAAATTCAAATTTTAATATTTTGGTTTCGGGTAGGTTAGGTTCGGTTCTGTTTGGTTATTTTCCTATTAATTAGCTACCACCTTTTCCAAAACATTCTCCTATTAATTAGCTACCACCTTTTCCAAAATATTCTCCTAATAGTTAGCTGCCACCTTTTCCAAAACAATGGTTCCAATAATTCGTTGCCACCTTTTCCAAAATATTCTCCTATTAATTAGCTGCCACCTTTTCCAAAATATTCTCCTATTAATTAGCTGCCACCTTTTCCATAATATTCTCCTAATAGTTAGCTGCCACCTTTTCCAAAACATCCTCCTACTAATTAGCTACCACCTTTTCCAAAATATACTCCTAATAGTTAGCTGCCACCTTTTCCAAAACAATGGTTCCAATAATTCGTTGCCACCTTTTCCAAAATATTCCCCTATTAATTAGTTGCCACCTTTTCCAAAATATTCTGCTATTAATTAGCTGCCACCTTTTCCAAAATATTCTCCTATTAATTAGTTGCCACCTTTTCCTAAATATTTTCCTATTAATTAGCTGCCACCTTTTCCAAAATATTCTCCTACTAATTAGCTGCCACCTTTTCTAAAATATTCTCCTAATAGCTGCCACCTTTTCCAAAATATTCTCCTATTGATTAGCTGCCACCTTTTCCAAAATATTCTCCTAATAGTTAGGTGCCACCTTTTCCAAAATATTCTCCTATTAATTAGCTGATAACGTGATAAATATGACTTAAAATAATAAAATAAACTAAAATTACCTTTAAAAAGTAAATTTTCGGGCATCTGAAAGTATTTGGTTCTTCTAAACTAAAATAGGTGCTTAATATTTTACAGAATGTTCGCGTATGCTCAATTTCTTTGACCATTATTTTATTATAAGTCAAAGAAATTGTTTGCTTGTAAAGATGCAATCTTTCAAAGATGCAATGGGACTGTCCCATTGGACCGAATCCGCCAAAAGTGCGAGTTTTTCGGTTGATTGGGACTAGTTTCGGCCGAATGCGATTCGGTCCAATGGGGCAGAGCCCTTGAGTTGGGGCCGAGAAAATATGTTAGGAGAGAAAAACTTAAGCCACGTTCACACTTACATGGGAAACCGATTCAATGTGATTAAAAACGCTTGCAAAGTTTAGTGTGAACAAAACTGACACTCTAGAAGCTAATAACAAACGCGGTTTCTTGAAGTTGCTTCGCGAACCAACTTGAAGAGGCTTTCGGAGCTAGTTTGTAGTTTTCAGGGATGTTTCACCTGGAGTGAGACTAGTATTAAGTGTATTTTGACCGGCCTTAGCAGACAGCAGCAACGAAAAGATAAGCAGACAGCACTAACTGAAGCGTCTTAAGGTGTGAACCGAGGCTGTGCAAATCGCATTGAACCAGCAATAAAGAGTGTTTCAAAACTATTTGGGCTAACGAGTTGTCAACCGACTACCGTGCAAGTGTGATAATAGCTTTAGGGTGTTGAACTGCCGTTTACTCTACAGTAAATACGGTCGGCCTCGCCTTGGGTTGTTAACTTTTATGAACACTCGGGATGAGACGCTCGTCAGCGAGAACCTGACACACAATACCCTCATTTGTAAGCTAGAGAGATATGACCTTGATGTTGATTATTCTCATTAGTAATTTCTAAATAAAATGTAAAGAAGTTGTTAAAGCTCATAACGGCACGAAATGTCGAAGATTAGTTTAATATTTAAACTTTACATTTGTGGTCATACTAGAAAGCATCGAAAATGATAATTATGTTTGATTAATGTAGATTGTTGTTGTTATCTGTGGTCTGGCGCTGCTGATTTACATTGTGGGGAAACTGAGCTCCAAATACGGAAAATTGGAATCGAAACTTCCTCCCTTGTTTTTGTTGCAATGCCTTCTGGGAACGAGTAAAACCTTTAAAAGAAGCTCTTCGTCCGTTTTAATTTTAACCGTCTCTTCTCTTCAGGTCCCCAAAGCTTAAAGTGCGAGGGAGTCACTCGGTTGCTATCTGTCTTGTGGAGTCTGGCTTCATTCGTTGTATTGGTGTTCGTATCTTCGGAAATGACATCCCAGTTCTCGAACAAATCAGAAGCCCTTCCCTTCGACAACATTGACGATATATTTCGCTTTCCGGGTGCAGATCCTTTATTGACGAAAGGCAGCGCAGTTCACAGCTTTATTCAGGTAATTTTAGGAAGCAATGAGGTTTAAAAACATCACACAGTCAATGTCTTAGAGGATGGAGCCTTTTACCGAAGTGGCCTGATTAAAGAAGAACGAAAAATGTCAACTTTCCACAACCCTCTCCGTTTAGACAAATAATGGGTGTAAGATGTTTGTAAATTATCGATTGCGATGGAAAATTTTGCCATTCGGTTAGCTTCTGAGCGTCCGATATTTACGATTGGGCTAAAAAATTACTTGCTTATCAGTTCTGTACCACCGTGGCTGTAAACCAAGCCCTTGTACCCTGCTAGCCTGCTAAATACGGCCATGAATCAGGGATAATAGAGGTTATAAGAGGGATTCGAAGGTAAATTGTGGAAGCCTTATCGGCATATTTACTGGATTTCTAGTTCTCAATACCAATCAAGGATAATGAAGGATATTATGTTCGTTACTAATAATACTCAAAGATAGTTAACTCAACATAAAGGTATATTTATTATCCTACTCGTGTAGTACGTCAGTTAAAATACACATGTGTAGTCCGTTACATAGCCCGATGAGAAGTGCGTATTACGATAAAGATCTCGCTTATATACAGATACAATTGGAGCTGCGTCATATGGTCTAAAACTGCGTTAGATAAGATAATCAAAATAGACTAATTAAAACATAGATAAGAATCTTAATCATAGAGTAATGACTACATCTATAACAAAGGAGTATGTGAAATCTGAGAGAAATAGGCTGCTAGCTGTGGAACGGCTTAGCTCCGGTTTGATGCAAAAAACGGAGGAATAATACACGGAATACGACTTCAGTTTGTCCTTGAAAGGGGAAAAAACAACACGGTGCGCGTGCGCGTAGGAGAGAACGCGAAAAGGCTTCTAAAACATCTAATATCCCTGCCTGAGCTATTAATTTGGAAAAAGTGTATTCGTTAAAACATATCTCCTTCAAAGCCCTTCAAGGATTTCAAGAAAGATAAAACTATGTTGACTAATTTTTAAAATTTTCGTTTTAGAAAAACGCATTGACTAGCCCAGCATTTGCGGAGGTAACAAAGCGAGCTGACTCCAACCCACATACGTGTTACCAGAGATGGAGCAACATAAGAAAAAATAACAATATTCATGCGGGAATTGAAAATCGAGAGAAATTCACCATCTTTCCTGGGAACGATCTTTGGAATGTAATCAAAGCCAGATACGCTAAGGCAGGAAAGTGTAAAATGAGGTTAAGCAAAACTTTAATGACAACCTACAGGACGATCTATTTCAGCACAAACATTTCGCAAACCCTGATTGAGACAGTCAACAAACGGTTAGTTTCTCCCTCTTAATTTCTGCATTAATTGTGGTATAGTTAAATTTCTCATTTATCAGATTGCGCCAGATGACTGAGGGTGGTTGCTACGAGGACCTGAACCCATCTCTTAAAGTGGAATGGCATCCTTGTCAGACAGTAGAAACACCGGATTCTTTCGTCGTAATCAACTTGAAAGCTTTTAAGGCCATTTTTCGCGTCTGTATCCTGGGCTTCTCCGCCTCCTTCATCGCTCTCTTTCTCGAAATCTACGTGAACACTTTAAAAGTTAACATGTGTACATCTTAAAATATCTACAGCGTCTTTGAAAGAAAAGCTAACGATGTCCGCATTTCATAAATTAATTCATTGTGAAATTTTCCAGATAGCACTTGCTACTTTTTTAAATAGGATAGTTTTACCCGGTAGAAATTGCGAAAATGTAGAAATATGCCGGGCTCATCTTGTTCAAAGTTACAATCTATCTATTCTATATCTATATAAATAAAAGTCCTGACTGACTGACAGACTGACTAAAAATGAACGCCCAACCCAAACTGCTTGGCCTAGAAAGCTGAAAATTTGCAGAAACGTTACTCTAAAGTAGAAGGCGCGTACTAAGAAAGATTTTTCTAATCCGCCGACATCTTAAAAAATGGCGCCCAGAAATGTAAAAAATCTTCTCCCTGCAACAAAGTTCGCACGTTTCAACCGATTTCAAAAATATTTAGTACACTGGTTTCCTTTAACCTATAGATGGGCTGAATGGTCTTTTGGGTTCGATTTGTTGCCATCTTTTTAAATGGCGGCCAAAAACTTAAAACTGTCCGCGTGAAAAGTAATAAAAAATGTCCCGACGGGCTGACGGGCAACGACGAGTGCCTTCGCTCCTAGGGTGGTACAAAATATTAGTCGAATCAGTAAAATCTACCCATTCTTTATATCCTTTTGATGGAAGTGCTAATTGCACGCGAGCGACGCCGCGGGTAACAGCTAGTATAGAATACGTAAAATAACATTAAAAATAGTTGTTGTAACCGAAAATTGATAGCACTTTTCACAGTTCCATGTTGACTCGCACATAATAGCAAAAGTTCAGACGCATTTTAGCGAAGAAAATGTTAAACATAATATTAAATAGTGTAAGTCAACTTCTAAAGTAGACGCATGTTGGGCTATAGTCTCGAAGCAATATTGAATTACTAAAATAGTATATAAGAGTGTGCTTAATTGTAAAGAGCATTGATTGTATTTTAATAGTCACAACAAAGACAAATTAACAATTTGTAACAAATAACAGACAAAAATTGGAATGAAATTGTAGAGCAAGAAAATTTGAAGTATAATTTCGAATAGCAAATACAAAGAAAATCCATTTTGAAAGGCAAATTAAAGGAGAGATTTCAACATTTGCCATTTCAAATCACAACTGAAATTTTCAATGCTGCACGTAATTGGATGAATATAAATTGTTATATTTTATAATTTGCTTTGTTTGGTTTCTTGTACTTCGTAAGAAAAAGAAGTCTCAATTCCGCAAAAAAAAAAGATTAATTATTCAGAACTTTGGTAAAACTGCTTGTGACACGCCACAATACCCATTCAGGCCACAATTGGTAAAAAAGTAACGCTCTAATGCGAAATCTGGTCAATTATTATTAATAATAAAAATACGTTTAGTTTTGTTCCTAATGCTTTTATTTACGTTCGTACGCGGAGATCGATCCATTCAAAAAAATTCAACCCGTGTCAAATGATCATTGCGCCGTTGCCAGGTCGTAAGTACGCTTCAACTTGAGAACGGACCCAATTAGCTGCATCTATAAATCACTTGAATTCATTTTTTAATATACTGTTAAGATTGAGTTCATTTATTGAAAGCAGGTCGACAGGAGTATTATTCAATGGATATGACAAGATACTACACAGCAGTCTTTCGTGAAGTGAGTTTCAAACATTTAATTTTAAAATTCTTGCCACTCCCAAGCAATATCAATTTTCGCTCACGCCAATTCCTGTTAAGGTTCTTTTAAGATCTTTCAAATAGTTTAGTAGATTTTTGGGTAGACTTTTTGATAATGGCCTTTGCTTCTAGTTTTCACCGCATATTTTTGTGAATAACCAAGGAGAGAAAGCTGGCTATATGATTCAATTCCTCCGTGTTCTAATAAGTCTTGACAATATCAAGTAATACACTTTTTAGACAGTTTTCACGTTCAAAAAGCACATTAATCAAAATATTTTGGCAGCGTTACTATCATTCCGAGTACGGAACCAGTTTGGGGTGCGAAAGTTGGTAATTCGTGGAATGGAGTTCTTGGTATGCTCCAGAGAAATGTCAGTGTATTTCGAAATACGGGACCTGCTTCTTCTGAATGTAATAATAGAATGAAAGCTTTATTACCATAGGAAGGAGATTTTTCTGTCCCAAGATCGTTTCAATGCCTTCCCTAGTTCGTACCCGTTCCTGTCTGCGAGGACGCAAATATTGTTCGGAACGAACCAATCAAGCGGAAATGATATTTATTCCGTTATTGACAAATGGGTAAATTAAAATTGGTAATTTCTAAATGAAATTGTAAAATTAGTTGTTTAAGCTGATAACGGCACGAAATATCGTAGTTTAATTCAATACTTAAACTCTAAATTTGTGGTCATACTAAAATGCATCGCAAATCATAATTGATCTCTGAAGGGACGGGAATTTCCGGTATGGGCACGTTTGCTTTATAAAAAGTTAAAAATAAAGAACTGCCACGGTCGTTAAATGTTTTTTTTTTTTTAAATTTTTTTTCAGTAGGTTTATGAAGAATCATAAAAGACCGAATGGCCTTGACTGTTCCCAAATTCACAGCCCCTATCCCTTCCCCTGAATCTATGCTAGGGGGAGTTTTCCGTTCCCTTTAAAGATCCAGCGTTCATTTTCAGCCAATAGCTCTTTCTCTTAAATAGGGCAAAATTTGGTGTACGAGTTGCACCTAAACCGGAGATCTGAGAAATGTTATCGCGAGGTGGCGAATGTGTCGTCCTTCTTCAGTATTGCTAGACAAGAGAGGGGAGTCCCAAACCCAGCTTTTGCTTACTTCGTAAGCTAATTTAATGGACTTCTGATATTATTTTAATCATTTTAAGAAAGTTACTCTCTAAATAATTTTAAACACAGCTATTTCTGACGTTTGAATTATAGCGTATGCCTCTTTAATAATTTTTAGAAATTTAGGTTATATAAGGCGATAGAGTGACGGTAAATGATTAGAAAACGCCGCGCAAATGCGTGAACCTTTGGTGGAAGTCCTGCCATTGGGCGGCTAGACGTTTGTCGTAACCCTAGCCGATCGCCGCGTACATCTTAACCCTAGCTAGGACTGTTCACGAGCTCGAGCCAGCTCGGGCTCGTGACGAGCCGAGCCGCCACTTTTGCGGCTCGATTAATTAACGAGCGAGCTTTTTTATGGTCGAGCCGAGCCAAGCCGATAGGCATCGAGCCGAGCCGACTCGCGAGCCGGCTCGCGTGCTTAGTCAATGATATAGTGCTTTCCTTTTAGTCTTTATTCTCTCCACCAATAGCGTTTCTTTGTATTTTTACAAGAAATAAAGCGTGGGAAAAATCTCTCGTCTCTAACCTTGAGCATATTTTAAAGAGGGTTTTACTGAACCACTACATTCCTAAACATGGGATGGCATTTATAGTCATTCTCAAGTTTGAAATTGGTAGTAGCAATTTTTTTAAACATGTATATGTTAATCGAGCCAGCTCGGCTCGGCTCGATCATTTTCGAGCCGAGCCGAGCTAGAGCCGAGCCAAGACCCAACTCGGCTCGAGTCGAGCCGAGCCGCCGTTTTTTTGACTCGAGCCGAGCCGAGCTTTTAAAAAGCTCGCTCAGCTCGGCTCGTGAACAGTCCTAACCCTAGCGACGATAATGGAACCGTGAACGCGTTCTGGATATAGCACATACGTATGCTCCGATTAGTCAACTGAGAACGTGGTGTCAGGCAGACACACACAGAAACGTCCAGTGTAATACCTCTCCGTGACGTCATCGTCACTCGGAGAGGTAAAAAAGACACGTATAGTTTTCCTCCTAATAGTTTTGTTTGCGATCGATCCCTTCAAATGTCAAAAGACCTTTGCGCCGTTAGCAGATCGTAAGTACGACTCAACTTAGCTGCATCTAAAAATCACTTGAATTCATTTTTTAATATACTGTTAAGATTCGGTTCATTTATTGAAAGCAGGTCGACACGAGTATTATTTAATGGACATGAAAAAATACTACACAGCAGTATTTCGTGAAGTGAGTTTGAAGCATTTAATTTTAATATTCTTGTCACTCCTAAACAATATTAATAAAAACTGTCTTAGTGGACAAAGACCAGAAAACGTAAACGATAAGAAAAGAAAATGGAATGACCCAAGTCCCAGATATTAAAATTTTTCAGTTTTCAATTATTTAAAAAATAGTTATCTTCGTTTTTTTCACCAAAATTCCATTTGCCCAAAATATTTTATCATAAATTTTGCATTATTTTGGGAAGGGTTCGTGTGAAGGAATTAGTATATAACAAACACACGCGACATCGTTTACACGTACCCTAAGTGGTCATCGTAGTCCCTGGAAAATCTTTTAGGGTTATTTAAAGGGATATAAGGGTTACTTTTTAAATACGTCTTGAGATAGTGGAAAGAAAGTCCAATAATGAAATAGACAGCCCGCCGTTAGTCTGTGTTAACTTACGTTTTTCGTGAGCAACGTTTGCCATACAATGAAAACCACCCTTAGCAACTTTATTTTTTATAAAATTAACTAATAAATGGATCTCTTTGAAATTCTAACCACATATTGTGGGCTAAAATTGTAGTTCTGTGGAAATTTTCCAAAACAGTTTATGCAATACAAAAAAAGTTACATCCAATAGAAAAACCACCCTTATACATTAAGGGCAGTATGAAGTCTTATCTAAGAGAGCTACCGCTCTCTCAGAATAAATTTTCGCTCACGCCAATTCCAATTAAGGTTTTTTTAAGATCGTTCAAATAATTTAGTAGAATTTGGTTAGACTTTTTGATAATGGCCTTTGCTTCCAGTTTTCACCGCATATTATTGTGAATGAGCAAGGAGAGAAAGCTGGCTTTATGACTCAATTCCTTCGTGTTCTAAAACATTTCGATAATATCAAGTAATAAAATTTGGAGTCAGTTTTCACGTTCTTTTTTCAATCCACCAACCACATTAATCAAAATATTTTGGCAGAGTCACTATCATTCCAAGTACGGAACAAGCTTTTGGTGCGAAAGTTGGTAATTCGTGGAATGGAGTTCTTGGTATGCTTAAGAGAAATGTCAGTGTAATTCGAAATACGCGACCTGCTTCTTCTGCCTGTAATAATACAATGAACGCTTTATTATCACAGGAAGGATATTTTATTTTAAACCCATCCGTTCTGTCCTACGATCGTTTCAATGCCTTCCCCACTTAGTACCCTTTCCTGTCTGTGAGGACGCAAATATTGTTCGGAACAAACCAATCAAGCGGAAATGATATTTATTCCGTTATTGACAAATGGGTAAATTAAAATTGGTAATTTCTAAATGAAATTCTAAAATTAGTTGTTAAAGCTGATAACGGCACGAAATATCGTACTTTGATTCAATACTTAACTCTAAATTTGTGATCATAATAAAATGCATCGCAAATCATGATTGATCCTTGATTATTGTAGATAGTTGTGAGTAGTAGGGACTACCTAGTTGCGCAGAGATCCAAGATGGCCGCCACCCCAAGATGGCCGCCCTCTCCTCATCCACCAAACTTGCAAACAAAGATTAAGCTAAACTCCTACCTGACCAACCCTACCTTCCAGCATGCTATGACTCTTTAGAGGGGTTTTACCCATTTTTCCCCCAAAACAAGCTGTAGTTCTTTTAATAAACCAGTCTAGTTATTTTGTAAGATTCTTGTTTGAATTTCCCGCCATAAAACCTTTAAAGTATGTCTGAGAAACAAAGATAAACATATAAATAAAGATTTTTTAATAACAAATACCAAATAATATATACAATAAAATAGAGAATAACAAGAATATAAATAGAGAATAACAAGAATATAAATATAAACAAAAATTAAATTAAAACCAGAAATATTTACCGCTACTTTTACCGCTAATGTCTTTAAATCGAAATTTTGAAGGTAGTTGTTTTTATCTTTGGCGTAAAAAGCATCTTGCTCAAAGTGACATTTTGATTTTCAAAACTTGATATTTTAGTCGAAATCTTAACTGAAAGCCGCTCTTTAAATCGTAATTAGCGCCGCGTTTTATTAACAATTTCACGACATCAACGTGGCATTCACTCTAGCGGGGCGTCGGCCACTAGCTTTGTTCAGGCACTCTGGTGGTACATGCCTCCATTGATTCAGGAAGATCTTGGGCATTTCGGCTCCGAATCTTATCCACGTTGATCGAGCGAACAGCTGTTAAGTTTGAGAAGGACATCGAAGTCAAGGCCTCACTGAAGAGAACGTGTTCCATTTGGTGCAGGGTACGCAGAACCTTATGCGCTGGCACGGCTTGTCGGGTTGTACGGGCCGATAAAATTCTGCGTTGACCCTTTACCTCCCGAAGGAAGTTACATCCGAGCCACTGCGAGGCTTGGTCTTCTTGTTCTGGTCTGGTTGTTTGAGCCAGAACTTCTCCTTCATTGCAGCGTCAGCCCGACCTTGCGAATGAAATCGAACCACAACCAAAAGGCTTTGCTCGTGCATTCTTATGGCTGAGCCGACTTCACACAAATTTTACGCAACTTTCAAGAGACCAATGGAAAACACGTCAAATTAAGTCTTGCCGCGGAAGAAGTAGCAGGACTTAACTTAAACTCGATTTTCCTTCATTGCAATAGTCCGTTGTATGGACGCATATCACACTGCAATGAAGGTCGATTCATGAACCTCCTCGACATTAGCCATCAGGATGCACGAAAATAGCTTACTGATGGCTTGGTCACTCTGTCAGGAGAAGTCGCGATAGAAATTGCGACTTCTGACAAATTTACGCAACTTTTTGTGCAGCCACATGTAGCAAAGCCGAGATTGTACGGAAAAGCTACGTAAATCTATCCCATGAATCGAAATTGGTCCCTTTTCAGGCAATGCCCGAGAAGAGACAGTTGGCATAATCGAAATTGGTCCCTTTTCCGTTGGAAAATTGAGTTTGGTCTTTACTCACCCAACAAAAGCGGCACGAGTTAAAGCAAGACATCTTTAGTTGGACTTTTAAGAGCATAACTGAGCAACTGATAACTTTCTCCGCGAAACACAGAGCTTATATACTAAATGACCGAGAGCAGATTTAATATTAAACAAGTTCTCTAGATAAAAAAATTTATTTTTTAAGGACCACACCCTGTCGACCACACCCTGAAACGTACTATTAAAGCCCAACGTCTTATATAATAACTGCATCAAACAAGTTGAAAACCGGCTCGAACTAGTCAGGGCGTTGTCTTTTTTATCGGAATCGGGTAAGGTCAATTACCTAGCTACGTAGATTTTTCAAGGGTAACGACTTTAAAAGTTTAAGAATTTTTTAAAGTTTTTTTTGATGAAGATAAACGGCGTGTATTTTAAGATCGTCCATAGCTCAGTGGTTAAAGGCAGGGTCTACTAATGTAATACCTAAAAAGGTGGCGAGTTCAAATCCCGGCCAGTCTACCGAGCTATGGCCGATCTTTTTATGTATAAAATAAGGTTTGTTTAAGAAGTTGGGGTTAGTTGATAAACAGGCGTTAGTCATGAATGACGACTTTTTTTTAACTTTAGCGTCTAATACGTGTTTAGATATATACCCAAACAATACCCAATCAAGTTTTAAAAATTATTTGCATCAACCTCTTAACTTGAGTAGCGATTATGAAGTTGGGCTGGCAGAAATCATATTTCCAAATCATTGGGTGAATATAAGCGAAGAGTTTAACAAGTTTGAAATTCAGGTTGTAAGTGACCCAAACCATGGCAACTATGCAGCTGTTCGAGAGCCTGTTGAATATCAAAAAATAGAGATACCTGTCAATCGTTATACCAAGACCAAAGAGTACGAACTGCCCCAAAATTTTGTCGAGCTGTTAAATGATGATGTAAACAGTCATCCGTATTTAAAAGGCAAATTATCTTTTAAATTAGTGAATAAATATAAAGACGGGGCCCTGGGAAAACAGTTAGATACAAACTTTCCCGTTTACCTGCAAGTTTTAGGAGAGGAAAACATACGGTTCAAAATACCAGCTGATTCCCCCTTGACCACGCTATTTGAATTTAAAGAGAATAATTACGAGGATGTTCCATATATATCAAAATATCCTGTATCAAAGCATGCTAAAAATATAAGTTTAAATTACACTAATAATTACGTGGAAATCGAAATTGATAATGTTGGAGATAGTTTTAAAAAAAAATTTGATTACAAGTACATTCCCAAAGCCGCCATTAAACGTAAAACAAGCCACGAAGTTCCGTCGATAAGAAAAAAACCTCAACCGGAATATAAGCCTGTAGCCCCATCTATGCCTATTTTACCGCGAACTACTCCCTTTCTTCCAATTCCTATTACTGCAGCTAAGCCCGTAGTACCTGTACAACCACAGCCACCCAAAATAACCCCTCTTCCAAAACGAAAACCTTCACCACCACCCAAAATAACCCCTCCTCCAAAACGAAAACCTTCACCACCACCCAAAATAACCCCTCCTCCAAAACGAAAACCTTCACCACCACCCAAAATAACCCCTCCTCCACCACCCCCGAGACGCTCCTCTCCTCCACCACCCCCGAAACCTCCCTCTCCTCCACCGGCACCAGCACCACCAGCCCCGAAACAAACCCTACCACCGCCCCCGAAAACCTCTTCTCCGCCACCACCCCCAAAACCTCCCTCTCCTCCACCGGCACCAGCACCACCAGCCCCGAAACAAACCCTACCACCGCCCCCGAAAACCTCTTCGCCGCCACCACCCCCAAAACCTCCCTCTCCTCCACCGGCACCAGCACCACCAGCCCCGAAACAAACCCTACCACCGCCCCCGAAAACCTCTTCTCCGCCACCACCCCCAAAACCTCCCTCTCCTCCACCGGCACCAGCACCACCAGCCCCGAAACAAACCCTACCACCGCCCCCGAAAACCTCTTCGCCGCCACCACCCCCAAAACCTCCCTCTCCTCCACCGGCACCAGCACCACCAGCCCCGAAACAAACCCTACCACCGCCCCCGAAAACCTCTTCTCCGCCACCACCCCCAAAACCTCCCTCTCCTCCACCGGCACCAGCACCACCAGCCCCGAAACAAACCCTACCACCGCCCCCGAAAGCCTCTTCTCCGCCACCACCCCCAAAACCCTCCACTCCACCACCGCCCCCACGCTCAAGACCCCTCGCCCCCTTTGAACCATTAACACCCACACCTTCGCCCACACCCCCCTCATCTCCAGAGCTACCCGTATTACCGACTCCCTCCCCACCACCGGTTGATGAAAAACCCTTGTTTCCGCAGCCGGTTGATCCGCCGAAAAAAAAGCCTGAACCAATTATTCCCGAAGAGCCTAAGCCTATTAACCCTGAAGATTATGACAATTACACAGTATTGTTCTTACCTCAAACTTTTAAAGCCAGTAAAACGCCAGAGAAAAACGCCGAAGGGCTTTATCGAGCCGTAGCCAACACTTTAGAAAAATTAGTATTTAAAAAAATTCAAGTAACATACCACACAGTAGATAATTGGGGGTATGCTATCGTGTATAATTTCAAAACACCAGAATGGGTGGAAATTAAATTTTCTCACCAAGTAGCTAAATTGCTTGGCGCTGACCCCGATAGATATTACTCCGGAAAACACCAACTAGGACCCTTGAGCATGACGTTAGAAGAATATACTATAGACAAAGACAATGCATACATAGAATATCGAGTCAATAGAACCATAAAGCGCTATACCCCCTGGGAAGAACCCTGGCTTTATTTCTTTTTTAAAGTGTCAGGCGAGTTTAGATCGACAGATGATTATAAGATTTATGAAGAAATTGCCGAAAACCTCCAAATAACTGCGCGCAATTTTGACCCTTTAAGATTACATCAGGCCGAATTTAGCGTTATTAAGCAAGGAGCGGAGCATTATTTTAGAATCCATTGTCCGGCAAAAATTGAAATGCTCTTCCCAAAGGAATTGCGTGATATATTAAATTTAGAAGCTGAATACGTTGGTGGGACGTTTCTATCCACTAAACCTTTAGAGCGTAATTTTACGCATTTCAAAACAACTAATGACACATTTGTAAATTATCGCGTTCATGACTCACTAATGCATCTATTTACTAAGACTAGTGTCGCAAAAATCAAAATACCCGCGGGCGATTATATTTGCGATTTTACGGCAAGCGGGGCCGTAATTCCCTTCTCTTTACATTTAAAAATCATAAACCAGTTATTGGGGGTTCAAGAATATATGCCTCGCCAGTATTTTAAAATGTACATTCTCAAAAATGCTCTGGAAGATAGATTTTATGTTCGTATCGAAATAGAGCCAGGTGTTCGCGTCTCGGTAGCTGGACCAATGGCCAAGTTATTTAACATTCCCGAAGAGGGAGAATTTTTTCAACACAGTCATTCGGGAGTGGCTCTGGTAAATCCTCGATTAAGAATAATGACCCTGACAGCGGATAATAATTTTTGGACTAGCGAATACGATGTGGATAGATTTCCAGAAGACCCAAATATGGCTGACCAGCCGTCCCTACCCGGATATCAACAGGATAACCCTCAAGGCAAACGAGTTGACAATTTTGCATGTGAAATTCCTCCCGGGGTTTATTATCATATTAGCGATGTTTTAAGTGCCATGGGCGAAGCCATGTCCCCGACGCATAGGAAAAGTCTAAAATTTACGCAGAATGTAGACGGAACCGTGACGGTTTCAAAACTGAACGATACGGTTTCCATTTTGTTTCCCAAAACAACACCCGGCCGAGGACTGGGACGATTGCTAGGTTTTAGTAGTAATCAGTTGGATCGGTATATCAATAACGAGACTTCGGAGTATCCCGCTGATATCATGAGAGGCGTCGATGCCATGTTTGTTTATACCAATATTATCCGTCAACAAGTAGTGGGTGGTGGTCAAGCTCCTCTGCTACGTTTCATAAAAATGCCGGCTTTTTCGCTGCTAGACGAGGAGAACCAGGAAATATTTAATAATATCGACTTTTATCCAATTTCAACCAGCGATATACAAGAAATTGAAATTGAATTGAAATCCGATTACGGGGAAAATATTCCGTTTAATTTGGGCAAAGTATATATTAAACTGTTTTTTAGGCGTCGACGTCAATAGCCCAGAAGCAATGGTACCTAATAGATACACTCTGTATTTCCAAAGAGGATCCTCCCTTCCGGCTTTACACGCAAACGTTTTCCAATCCGGAGGTCGTTTTAGTGTTGGCGGTATCTTTAATTCTTTATTGCGCAAAATTACACCCTTTATTAGGCCGGCCATTAGTACTTTAGCGTCCGAAGCTGTTGGGTTAACGAGTAGAGTAATTAGCGATGCCCAAAACCCCGGAATATCACCTCGAGAATCGATTAAAAGAAATGTCAAACAATCTATAAATTCCCTACTACATAAAGGCGTGGACCGGTTCGTCAACACTCAAAGCGGGACGGGCCGAAAACGAAAGAGGACTGCTAAAACAAGCCGGAGCAAACGTGTTAAGCGACGCACTAAACGCGATTTTCTAGACTAAACATGTCGACCTACGAAAGTGTTCTTTCCGACTTTGAAGTATTTGAAAAGCCAGTGGTGAATAATAATATTGTTGGGACTAAAACGACTGCTCATTATCCCATTGCCCCACTAACTAATGCTAAATATGTAGAATTTATCATTCCCCCCTCTAACAATTATCATGATTTGACTAAAACTCTTTTGAGAGTAAAATTTCGCGTTTTGCACGAGGACGGCACGGCCGTTCCAGATGCGGAAAAGAAAGTCTCGGTGACAAATTTAATAATTGCCTCGCTATTTTGTCAAGTAGAATTATTTCTCAATGGCGTCGCTGTCCAGCAACCTAATAATATGTACCCATATATGGCCTATTTTAAAATACTTTTAAATTATGGACAAACGGCGGCCAATTCCTGGTTAACTTCTATGTTATATTATTTGGATACCATTATCGAACCGGCGACGGCTTTAGATAACGCCAATATTAACAAAGAAGATAATGGTATTGGTCGTCGCGCTAAACGCGTGGCCCAATCAAAGACGTGCGATGTAATTGGCGAATTATTTTTGGATATGTTCAAAACGCCCAAATTCTTACTAGATAATATCGAGGTGCGAATTAGACTTCATCGAAGCTCCACGGATTTCGCTATTATTCACAATGAGCAGGGCAAAAAGTATAAGATTGATTTAACGGAATGCACTTTGTTTACGCGCGAAATTGAGGTTAATCCCGAACTGCAACTAGCTCACGCCCAGATGTTAAACTCGGGAATAAACGCTCGCTACGAAGTAAACTCTATTGTTATGAAAAATTTCTTAATAACCACCGGAACGCAAGATTTTATTAGGGACAGCTTGTTTACGGGGCAATTACCCTCGCGAACTGTCGTGGCTTTCGTTACTAATAAAAAATTTGTAGGGGAAGCAACTTCCAACCCCCTGGATCTCCAACACTTCAAACTCGATTTCATGCAATTCTCTTTAAATTCGCAAAATTATCCCGATATCCCCTTTACGCCCAATTTTGACGACGACCAGTGCGTTAGATGTTACAATTCTTTATTCGAGGGTCTCGAGATATTAGGTCTTGACCGAGGAAATATTATTTCTTACGATTTATATAAGAAGGGCTTTTTTGTCGTTGTTTTTGATTTGAGTAGAGAGCATCTCGCTTCGTTAGGTCTAAATTCCATGCCCCAGACTGGTAACTTGCGATTATCGTTAAGATTTAGCTCTCCGCTAACCGAAAACGTCACGTGCATTGTCATGGCCGAATTTCCAAACAACCAATTAATAATATCTAAAAACAGAGAAATTATTTATAATCACCCCAACGTATAAAAGACTAAAACTTTATAAATACAATATCAGTCGCGAGCCAAGATGCACCAAGTACACACCGTCACGCCAAAGCTCGATATTTGCGTCATTGAATCTATTGAACCTAAAATATTAATTCAAAGATCGGATACGCGTACAAAAACTATATTAAAACCTAACGCCTGGTACGCTTTGTTTCGGTTTCAAAATGAACTCACGTCCTTTTTTGACGGAAAAATACCTCGCTATCATATTTGGTTGCCCGTCAAAGAGCGCATCAAGCTGGAATGCTTCGTCAACTCGAAAGATGAACGTCTAATCGATCTTCGATACTATGAACGAGGTAGCGGCAGTCGTTATTTCCTCAACTTTAGCACCAGCGAAGGATTTAGCCTGAACAAAACAGGATGGCAGACGTTGATCGACTTAAAGCCGTTGATTGACGAGGATCTCAAGGCTAAAGGGATAGCTGTCTGTCGCATGCGCGAATTAATTTTAAACGAGCTCACTACCACCTTGTTTGACGTCACTTCCACTTGCGCCAACGTCGAGTGTCGAAAACAAATATGCCACTCTCAAAGCTGCTCGGAATTTGACACAAATTTCAGCGATCGAGTCGAGCGTAATTTGCACGAAGCGCTGCCTCAACTGGATCGTGAGAAAATTTTGCATCAATTTGAGACCGAACACGGATGGATCGAGGACCAAGAGGATATTTACGCTTATTTTGTCAACAGTTTTGCCGATTTAAAGAATGCCTTGATTTATGGCTATTAAGATAAATGTATTGATATATCGTATTTGTTTAACTGATATTGTTTTTATAAAATACCTTTGCGTGTATTAAATAAAGTTGTTTATTGGGAAACCATTTAGTCGTTATTTATACTTGTCAAGACATGGATGCTAAAATTAGAAAAATTTATTACGACATGGCTAATCCGGCCGCCTATGGGTCGCTAGCCAGATTACAAAAGGCCTTACCGGACGTGCCAAAAGCAAAATTAATCGCCTTTCTCGAGAAACAACCTGCCTACACGAAACATCGATTTCGACGTTTCCGATTCAAAACTAACCAAGTGTACGCCTCAACTATCGATGACGTTTTTCAAGCTGATTTGTTGGATCTACCGAAATTAAAACGTTTTAATAAAAATGTTCGCTATGTTTTGTGCGTCATTGACGTCTTAAGCCGCTACGGATGGACAGTACCTCTTAGAAACAAAACATCTGGCGAGGTTATCGAGGCTTTTAAAAAAATATTTCGAGAGAGGATCCCTTTAAAAATATACACGGACTACGGTGGGGAATTTAGTTCGCGCAACTTTGCCTCCTTCTTGAAACGAAACAATGTGCAAATACATTTTGCCAGGAGTCAGCATAAGGCTAGTTTAGCGGAACGCTTTATTAGAACAATTAAGGAACAAATTGCCCGGGTTATTACGGCCACGGGGAATAAAAATTACGTTAAATATTTACCTTTAATTACTAAAGCTTATAATGAACGGGTTCATTCAACTACTGGAATTGCACCGGTTCATGTTAATATAGATAACGAATCAATCATTTGGAATAAACTGTACGGGAAATCAAACGGCATTACTCGATACGCACCGAGGCTTAAAGTTGGCGACTACGTGCGTCTCTCTATAGCTAGTAGAGTATTTAGAAAAACCAGCTCGGGAGGCACGTTTACTGACGAAATATTTCGCGTTGTTGACGTCATACCCAGGTCACCACCCGTCTATCGCGTAGCGGATTTAAAGGGGGAGCAAATTTTGGGTGTTTTTTACGGCGCCGAACTACAAAAAGTCTCGTTACCCGAGACTAAATTATGAACACTTCGCAAATAAACGCTCTCTTAACTTGCGACAAAAGAACGCGACCCTACTATTTAGGATGCTTCCCAGTAAACAGACTCCCAGAACGGCCAAAAAGGTCCAAATTTTGCTTTATATTCAATAATGAAGCAGCTGGAGAGGCTGGAGAACATTGGATAGCGTGCTTTTCTAACAATGACACGGTGGAAATGTTTTGCACTTACGGAAAGTCGCCGCGATACTATAAAGTTAATTTAAAACGATACGGGAAACGAGTTGTTTACAATAAACAACAAATTCAACATCCATTCTTTCAACTGTGTGGCGTCCATTGTTGTCTGTACCTAGCACTCCGCTGTAAGGGCGTAGCTAGAAAGACGATATTAGACGCCATCTATGACCAGAATCTTAAACTTAACGACTATGTCGCTTTATTATATTTATCTTTACATTTAAAAAAACATGTACACAGATATTGTTCGCAATAAAACAATTTTTTATTTGTCTAAATATTACATTTTTTTTTATTAATCAATATCGCGCCATTTATTATGCCTCTTTCTCCTCTCGTTAGATGGAACCAGCGGTCCTAAGTTTTGGAGTTCGTCTTTCTTCTTCCGAGGTTTTTTCTTTTTTTTCTTGTTTTTCTGTTTAGCGGAGGCCGTCTCAAACAAGTTTTCCAAGTCCGTTAAATTGTCCCCGTTTTCCTCCGCTAAATTCTCTTGTTCATCGACAATTTCCTCTTGTAAATCGTCGTCACGATTTGCATAACCGACAGCTCCTTCTTCTAGCTCTCTTTTTGGCGTGAAAAATGTGTTTTGCAAATGATTTGCAAGAACTTCGGCTTGCCGTTTCACCATATCTCCAACATAGGTCGGCCCAAATTGTTGGTAAAAATCTTCTGGTGTTGGTGTCCCCGCAGCCGTTTCGCTTTTGAAAACCTTTTGCCGAGGCTCGGCTCGTTTAGGCGTAGTAAAAGAACTGCCCGAAGCGCTTGTTGTCGGTGATGACGTGGCATAGCTCGGCCATGACAATTGTTTTTTTCGCGGGGGCATTTTAGGGGTGACCGGTAATGGCGGCGTGGGGACATTAGACATTGCCTGTGTTACGACCTCAAATTTAGGTAAAGGAATTTGTTTCTCGATACTTAAATATTTCTTAAAAGCGTCTAAATATTTATATAATTTATCGTAGGCATTCAATGGCGATTTTAAAATATCCTCAATCTCTCGGTCCAAAGCAGAGTGCTCTTGGGCAGCTGTTGAAGTTACTGCGCTAGCGGGCACAAGAACCATTTGTTTCATAGTTTAGCAGCTATGGCTTGGACAATCGAAGGCAAGATTGCGGCAAGCAACGTCGTAAGAAAACCACCTGATTGCTGCAACAACAGCTTTTTTTTGCTTTTCTGCGACAAGGTACTTGATCCGAGTTGTCTAATAATTTTCTTGTACTTTGCTAGCTTTTTCTTGCGATCTTTACTCAAATAAATGCCCCCGCCCTTTAAATTCTTACAAATTGTCTGAATGCTCTTTAATTGAGGCGCGCTACTATTGTTTAAGAGGGTTCGCCGTTGTTTACAGCTAGTTTGACGCAAACTCTGTAAATAAGGGACAAATTTGGCAAACTTGGTCGAGGGACGCGCTACGACGAGCCGGGAGCGTTTTGCTGATCGACGTTTAACGCGTGGGGCCATTATTCAAATGACAATTAAATTTAATCGACATAGACATACATAGGTGATTCGTGAGGTAGAACTCGCGACCTTAATCGTAAATTTTCCGGAGTTTCTTGTTTTAAATCAATTAACAAATAGCTATAGGGTTCTCTAGTGGCTAGTCTGTACGCCTCCGTAATACGCTTCGGGTTATCTGGACTTATTTGTTGCGCCAAATATCTAATAGAGGCGACATCTCGAGGATTTTTCATTATTATAAAATAGGAAGAGTTTTGAGAAATTATCCGCGATTGGCTACCCTTGGGAAACAGTTGTTGAGTAATAATAATAACCGTATACCCTAAATGATGCGACGTCACGCACACTAAATCGGCAATATGAGCTTGTTTAAATAATTGGCTAGCTAAGTCGTCTAGTATCAAGTAGGAGTCGCGATTCATTTCCCAAAAGTCCGGATCCGCCGTTGGCAAGCCTTGAATAAATTGAATTCCCGGAATCAATTGTTTCAATTTTTCATAGTTTGGCTGCCAGGCGGCGTAGCAATAAATAACCTTTTTATGCGGTGGGTCAAACATAAGCTGATGATTTTGCAATAAGTTACTTAAAAGAAAACTCTTCCCCGCTTGCGTTGGCCCCACGATTAGAAACTGGGCGGGTGTTTGGAACTTTAAAGAATGCGAGACTGACTCGGTTGGATTCATCTTGATTAATAAACATTTTTATTTTAATTGACAGTTTATATATATATAATCAAAAATACAATTAACCCAAAACCCAAAGACCCTTAATAAACACAAATTAAAAAATATTTAAACAATATAAACGAAACCCTTTTACCCAAAAAAAAAAAAATCCCCTATGAAGTAATTGTTTTTTTAAAAAGTTTCTCTTCTAATTCCAGACAACGCTGGCGGAAGCGTTGCACGTTGAGGAGGTTAAAGTTGACGCGAGACTCGGAGGGTAGTTGGTACACACGCACTACAGAAGAAAACACGACGGATTTATGCGCACGCGCACTTTTTCGGTTCCCGACCGCTCGTTGTTGATGGCTGGGCATGTTTGGATTAGAGGCTCGCAAACATCCTCGCCCTCGCTGGTCGGGAAGTCGGGAAACCCCTGACGCAGTGGTTTGTTGTTGCACGGTTTTTTGGAAACCATCGGACACGATGGGCTGTGTTTCCGATGTTCCCTCGATGGATGGTCCGTGCAACGCCACTGGTACAAGGCGATGCCGCAAAAGGCGCAGCGCGTCGTCTGTGTTTCTACATCTGCAAGATAGAAACCGTCTTTGGCCAGGGCTTCGATGGGAACGCAAGATTCCCACAAGCCCTCAAAAGTATGTCTTCGCCTAGCCTCGTAATTCATGCGAGAGAGATGTTGAAGCGGGTGTTGCCTCTTTGAAACCGTAGGGTCGACTGGTTGTCAAATCGGCGTTCAACAATCTCTTATTCGAGGTTTGGCGAAATCTTTTGGTGATTTTAACGGCCTCTAGCTGCAGCTTGTATTTATCCCGTTTAAAATTAAAAGGGACATTGACTGTAACTTCCTTTTCCGGATTCATCGCTACACTTTCAAAGGTTTCAAAGTCAAGTTTTTCAAGATTTTCTCGATTTAACGTCAACCCTTTAATTTTCTTGACTTCTTTTCCTTTGCTAGTGCGAAACGAGTAACTTTTGGCACCGGTACTACAAAAGGAAGTTATATAATCACCGCCGAGTTCGTCCGCCCAGCAACCAATATGATTGCCAGTTGGAATGTCAAACTTTCCCGGTAGATGGCGGTAGATTATTGAGTCGGTGTCACAATACAAGGCTGCGCGGTCTAATTGAAGCAACATCTTGTTCAATTCGAGTCGCCCGTAGCACGAGACGAAGCTCCCCACAATGGCCGACCCCAGTTTGTAGTCCGAAACGTAATCGCTTTTGGCTTTGTACGATAAGAGAGCGATCGACTCCGTAACTGGCCGTAAGTCGACTAATTCCAGAGTGTAATCGCTCGCGTATCGTATCAATTCGTAATAATTGTTGATAAAGATGCTGCGAATCTTTCCCGTATTCAGAGCCATGCGACCCCAAAGAGAATTTAAATTAATTTTAGCGATATTACGCAGTGAAGGATTTGATTGAATATCCGCCACGGTCAGAGAAAGCTTTTCATTCTTGTTTATATCAGCGATATACGCCTCTTTTTGCAGAGGCGTTTGAGCGTGAGCGGGAAATCCGGAATTCTTCACTTTTAGGGCGATAAAATCAGTCATGTACTGGGCAAAGAAATATTCCGTTTTTGGATAATGGTACACTTCGAATATATCGAGGAGTTTATAACCATGTTCCATAGCGGCATAGACTTCAACCGTTGGCCAGACTGATTCGAAAGCCCTTTCGTTGACAGTGTGATCGCAGATTTCCGCTCGCAATTCTAGACACGTGCGACAGAGGGCGTAGGCTAATTTACCACCGCTGCGGAAGGGAATTAAGGGGATGTGGAGATCTTGAGGGGGAAGCAGACGACAACTCATAACGCCAAAATACCACCCTGGCGATTTGTCAAAATCTCTGCTATAGATTATGGGGTGGCCGCTAGGGTACGGACAATCGCGACAAACTTTCGGGTACAAAGAAATAATATCCTTGTAGAAAATTTTCTCCTCACCTTGCACGTGGCAGTTAAGAACAAAATTTTCCGTCCGTCCCCCATAGAGAGCGCTACGGGCTGATATTTGAGGTCGAAAAGTTAAACTTTTGCAGAAAGCCTTTGCTTCGGCGTTTTCTTTTAAAAGCTTAGCAAATTGACACTCAAAGATCGAGGTATATTCATACCCGACCATCTTCTCTTTAATAAACAGCTCTCTATCTAGGGTCCGCTCGTACAGAAATCTGTTGCTGGCTTTGAGTTGGGTATTGTAGGCATTAAGTTTTTGGCATGGACAACCGTGAAAGTAGCAACCGTGGAAATCGTAGATTTTGGGAGGAGTTTCGCTATAGCCGTCGACTAAATAGCGCCCCACCCGATACTCGCCCCCGTAGCTTAAAGCAGTGCGCAATTTTATATTTTCAGTTTTCTCCACCCAAGCGAGATATTTTAAGCTAATTTGACTGTGATTAAATTTTGCGTTATAGCCGTTAGAAGGAACAATACCCATGCTGTAAGGTTTATAGTAATTGTTAAGATAAATAGTGGTTAGAGCACCCGCCAAAGTAATATTTTTTAAGCAGAAAGGGTCTAATTTGGTTAGATCTACGTAAATTTTTCTAAAAGCTTCGACGCCTTGTCTCAGGACTTTGACGTCTTGAATGCAATATTTAATAAGCTCCTCTTTGATGTTGTAAATAGATCCTTCCATTGACGCGTACCAAGTTTGAAAATCTCGATAATCATTGGCTTTCATTTGAGCTACGTTAAAGTACGAAGCTTCAGGGATGACGCCAATGTAATTAAGATTTTCTTCGGTATGAAAATCAAATGGAAAGAATCCTTTCGCCACATCGCCGAGGCTAAACATGCTGGTGAAATTACGCAGAGGTTGACTAATGTAATTAAAGCTATCGAGGAATCTAATTTGCGGTCCCTCGAGATGAATCATGAGAATTTTACTGCCGTCAAAAATAACGGCAGGGGTGACGTGTCTATGGACTAAAGCGTTAAGAATTAAGAAGTTATCAAAAGCTTTCGCGTAATGAGCTACGACTTGAGTGTTAGTAAAGCGCGGTTGGTACGTTTTACGTTTCTGTCCAGTCAAAACTACCTGCTCGACGCTAAATAAATAATTTAAAAATTGCTCGACGCAATTAGCGCCGTAAAAAATTTTAGTTTCAAAGCCAGCTTCAGTCTCTACGTCGCAAACTAGTAAAATGGGGACGTGGATATTATTTCTAAGAATAGTCTCAATGTCGTAATAAATAAACCGCGAGGCTTTCATTTTGGTTTCCAAAGGCATAACAAAATGTTCACCTGGCGGATGGACTATTTTACACTGAGAGCATTCGGGATTGCAGTCGTGATCGTCACCCATCAGTCGCCCACATTCTAAACATCGTTTTTGGCTCGCGCAGGTGCCATTAAGTAAATGAGTTTCGTAGCAGGGGCCCGGGAAAAAGTAGCGGTGGCATTCGTCGCAACGTTTTAAAGCATCCTCGTTAGTTAAATGAAAAGCTTCTCCTTGACACCGAAAACATATATAGGGTTTTGTATCCTCGGGGCATTTATGCTCTTTTAACAATTCACGTTTGTAAAAAGATTTCAAGCATAAATCGCAAGAGGTAACACCGCCCATCATGCCGTGCCAAGTTTTCGCGGGGTGGATATGGTCGCCAATTTTTAATAAATAGATAAATTTAGGAGCTTGGGGGCCTTTGAAAAATATGGTAAAATTATTCGCAGCATCAACGATTACGATTCGATAATGGGGAACTAAATAATTTTGAAATTTTTGAATATCTTCTAGAGTAACAAAACCTTCGGGGACTCCGGCTTTCCTGTGCAAGATTTTTGCAATATTACCCACGAGGGTGCTATTGCGTTTCAGTTTGTCAAAATTGTTCTTGTTAAAGGGCAGACCTTGCTTATTTTGTTGGTAAAAATTGCGATCGGCCATCTCTTTACCCAGAACTAAACTTCGAGCAAAACAGAGATTATCATTATTCTCCATAAAAATAAATTGGTTATTTTGCTTAACGAAATAATCCAAATTAACCAAAGTTCTATTTTTTATGGATTTATAATAAGTCCCTATATTAGCATCGAGGTTTAGAAAAATAATGTCAAACTGAAAATCTTCCCCATTAAAGACAAAGTCCCGACTAGATTGCGTTACTCTATAGATGGTGCGCATAATTCGCTTACTGGTGAATTTGTCAATTTTTATAAATTTAATATTAACAGGGGTCGTCAATCCGGGGGAGCTTAAAACAAATCGAACCCGATTATACCCGGGATTCTCGGTTACTAATTTACGTATAACTTCGTCGAGAATTTTTCGAAAAATTCGAAAAAAATCTCGCGTTGGAATGTCTTCCAGATTTTTGAAAGCTATACGCAAATCGATTTGTTTACAATGCCACTTGCGACTCGTTTTGTCAATCTGCCGTTCAATTGTGTAGTACCGGTTTACCTGTGCGTGTTCCTCTCCTCCACTACCCTCCGAGTCGCTACCGCTGCCGCTGCTCTCACTGCTCATTTTTTGAATTTCTATCAGAAATAAAAAAATTGGAACAAAATTTTGGTTTGTAAATTTATTGTTAAATAGATACGTACTTTGCTAGGCGGCTGCTGAGCGGCTTCTGCGTCGTTCTTCACGTCGTCCACCAAGCGATGGAAAGCGTTAAGGAGTTTGATGGCGTCTTTGTTTTTAGCGTCAACGACTCTTTTTAGCCGCTTATGTCTACACTCCCACAGTTTGTCCGCCTGGGCGTCTTTGATGTCTTTAAATTTGTAGACACTTATGTCTACAAAATAGTCCCCTTTTCGCGGGGGGATTTTAGTTTCGAAATATTGCCCGTCGCTTCTCAAGCGATAGGACCCCTCAACCCCGTTGACGCCGACAACGTGTTTCTGCAACACGTCCTGGACAAACTCCTCGTCGTCAGAATCGAGGAGGATCTCAACGGGGTCGGGTTTTACAAATTGACTCAGCGTTCGTTGACCGCTGCTGGATCCTTGTCGATTATTAGGAGAAGACGGTGGAGATTCAAACATAGATTGAGACTCTTGGTACTTGTTCATGGCTGGATCGATTGTGAAAATCCAATGCCCATGCTCGAGCTTTTATACCCAAAATCTCAGGGCCATTTTTTTTTAGAATACAGGCCCAGACATGGTTTTTTTATAACACAACCTTATTCTATTCGTATTAAGAGTTTAAAAAAATATATAATTATGTCTGATACGCTATTTTTTAATTTAACCTTAAATGCATTTTTTATTTACGAGTTGATACTAGAGATTATGAAGTATGTTACCATAAATACCCATATAAAAAAGACCTCTCTAGTTTAATATTAATATACATTTATTTAGATTTAAATCATGTTAAAAAACAATTTCCGTCCCTCCCAAAGTAATTAGTTTTAACCTTCACTAATAAATTGTTTTTCTTATATAAAGCGATCTCGTGAGAATTATTCAAATTATTCGAAACACGCCTAAACAGGCTTTTGCATACGAATAACATTTGTCCCCTTAGGCATTTATCAAAGTAACTTCTTTTTAACCTTCGCTAAAGGGTTTTTTATATAACACGATCTCGTTTGAATTATTTAAAACACACCTAGACAACTTTTTTGCATACGAAAAAAAATTAGACCTCGAAGAGATTTTGTAATTTTATGCCTATATATCTAATTAACTTTTTGCTATTTATTGATTTTTAAGAATCTTGAAAGTATTGCCTAGACACTATTAGATTTGACCTCGCTAATTTTGTATATAAGCCCCAAGTTTCAAAATGAAAGTTATCAGTTGTTTAACTTCTGTTTCTGAAACACTATCCCAAAAACTTTAAGATGTCTTTCTCTACCGCTCCTCGTTTGCCCTGCCTGCCCGTGATCAAAATCCATCCGGCAGCGCTTACTCCCCGTCGTGCCACCCCCCAGTCGGCTGGACTGGACTTATATTGTCCAGTGGATACCGTAATCGACCCTCACGGTATCAAAATCGTGTCGACTGGGTTAGGCGTGATGCTGCCCGAGAACAGCTACGGCCGCCTTGTTGGCCGTAGCAGCTTAACAGCCCAAGGGCTGTTTGTCGCCGAGGGGACGATAGGTATGTTTATTAGTTATTTTATAGTGCGTAAAAGTATAATAATTCTTAACACTAATAGACGCCGACTATCGGGGACCCATAAAAGTCGTCGTCGCAAATGTCGGGGAAACCCCCTACGTTGTCAAGCGGGGTGATCGTTTCGCCCAATTGATCGTGACGCCGGTTATATTGCTAAGACCGGTGGAAACGGCGGTAAATATTTTCAATTTTTTAATTTAAGTTTTAACATGTGACACATTTTTTAATTTAGAATTCAACTTGTAACATGTTTTTATGTTGTTTCTAGACTTTGACCCCGACGTCACGCGGCAGTGGGGGGTTTGGGTCGACCGGTGTTTAATCTTTTTAAATGGTGGTGGGTTTTTAATATAAATATTTGTTATTGTATATATTATATTGTTTGTTATTAAAAAATTTTTATTTCTATATTTGTTATTCTTGTCAGACTTATAATTATAGGCTTATTTTCTAACTCCACCTTAATTAGCCTATCCAATGATATTATCTCTTTACTTACGCTCCGCCTAATGTGACAAATAGGATCCAATTAAAACTGCCTCTTAACTCTCTAGTATGTTACATATAGCATGTACTAGCAATTTAAATATCATTTGTTATCATAGCCCTCGCAATATGTTGTGCCTCATTTTCTTTTTTGTTTACGGGTTAATAGTCAACGTTTTGTTAACTCTTTACGAAATTGAACGGCGAAGCAGAAAACAATTAGAAAATAAACCCAAACGTCCCTCCGCCGATTGCACTTCCGAGTCAAATAACGATACAGGGTCAACGTGAAAAAATGAACTCTTTAAAACATGTTTGTTTATCCTTGCTGGTTGTTGATTATTTTGTAATATATATTCTGTATTTATTTATCACCCATATCTGTACATCTTATAAAAAGTAAATATTTGATGTCTTAAAATCTGTGTTTTTTATTAACTTTAGGCTTACAGAAAGCTGGAATGGTTAAAGGGCAACACCCAATGCTAGCAAGCCAGGGATGACGTCAAGGTTGACTATAGTTTTTAGTTTTAGTTTAAGTTAAGAAGATGATGTCATGGGGGATGAAACTAACAGCTCGGGCTAGTCCAGACTTGTCTGAAAAGTTTGGTTTGAGTCTGGTGGATGAGGAGAGGGCGGCCATCTTGGGGTGGCGGCCATCTTGGATCTCTGCGCAACTAGGTAGTCCCTACTACTGTTGTGGTTCTCAGTGGTCTGGCTCTGCTGATTTACATGGTGGGCAAACTGAGCTCCAAATACGGAAAAGTGAAATCGGAACTTCCACTCGTGTTTTTGTTGCAATGCCTTCTGGGAACGAGTAAAACCTTTAAAACTATTCCTTCGTCTGTTTTTACTCGTGTGCGGTTATTTGGTTATTTAGCGATTTAGTTAGTGTGACGCACGGGATTAGGCAGTGCATGCGATTTAATGGATAATTCAATCGTAACGGGGACTAGTAAAAGTGACACGTTTGATAGTTCAAAAGTTGAGTATAAAGCTCGGGTTCTAAATGGAATTGTGAATCGTATCTTTATAATAGTTTGTAGAAGTTTAGAACCATTATTAAGCTCATAAGGGAAATGACAAACTTCCCATTGTGTGTTTGCTAGTCCCTGACCTACCAGTTTTACGATAGAGCGCCATCCTTCACTGGAAGGCGATTAGTCGTGGTGAGGTTATTTTAAAAATTTCATAGACATATGGAACACCTTCAATAGACCAGTAAGTTGATGGATTTAGTTTTTTGGCAAACGAAATACAGAAATATGTAACTGCAACGGTTTATTTCTGATTGTGTTGATTTGCTAAGATTTACGGAGAGAGTAAAAATGTACGCTAAACTAGAAATGACACTTAATAGTATCATGGTCGCTGGATTCCGCGAGTATTGAATTGGGCTTTCTCAAGTTTATGTGGCACTATACTTAGGTTTTCAATGTATGCGAGCCATTGTATAGCCTTAGATCGTTGTTGGGTGCTATACAACCTTAGCACATTCGAAACCACACGGAGTATTGCAAAAGTATTTGTGCCTTTGTAAAATTTTAACCGTGTCTACTCTTAAGGTCCCCAAGGTTTGAAGTCCGAGGGAGTTAGTCGGTTTCTTTCTGTCGTGTGGAGCCTAGCTTCATTTGTTGTATTGGTTTTCGTATCTTCGGAAATGACATAGCAGTTATCGAACAAATTGGAAGCCCTTTCCTTCGATGACATAGACGATATATTTCACTTTCCGGAAGCAGATCCGTTTTTGATAAAAGGATCCGCAACCTTCAGTTTTGTTCAGGTAATTTTAGAAAGTAATGGGTTTATGAAAACTACACGGTTTGTGGATGGAACCTTTTACTGGAGTGACCAAGTTATAGCATGTCATAAATTAAAGGGTGTGTTCTTTGGGTCAAACTGAGTGAAAAGTGTCAAAGAACATGGGGTCTACAACGCTTAGTTTCGGAGGTACGGACCCCCGAAACGTGAAAAATGTCAAAAATGTGGAGTAAGATATATCAGCTCGCTCATCTTGTTTAGACAATTCCAATACCCTCCCATCTTAGAATTCTAATGAGCCATTTTCTAGCAGAAGCGTATTATTAAAGGTAGAAGTGTGCAAGGACTGGTCAATAAAAGTTGGTTCAAATTGACAAACAAAGAAGAGTTTCCAGTATCATTTATTCGTACATGTACAAAGTTAGCGGCAGTTTTAGAGGTATTGTTCAAAATGTCCACCATTAGCATTAACGCAAACATGTGCCCGTCTAACGAACGATTCTTGGACATGCTGAAAGATGCCTGGTGTGTTTCGGATTGTTTCACACCCTTCAAGTATTCGTTGTCGCAAGTCGTCCACATCACGGACTTCACTCTTGTACACCAAGTCCTTGAGATGACCCCAAAGATAGAAATCACACGGATTCAAATCGGGAGATCTCGCCGGCCACGCAACTGGTCCTCCTCGTCCAATCCACCTCAAAGGAAATGTAGCGTCGAGATGTTCTCGAACCATACGGCTGAAGTGTGGTGGTGCCCCGTCGCGCATAAACCACATGTCACGTAGCAGTGCTAACGGATTGTCCTCAAGTAGTTGCGGTAAAGTCTCTCTTAAAAACTCGAGATATGCCTCGCCATTTAGTCTGGGTGGTAGAAAATGAGGCCCAAATAAATGTGAGCCGACAATTTCGCACCACACATTCAAAGTAAATTGAACTTGGTGACTCCTAACAGTTGTTGCATGTGGGTTTATCTGCCACCATTTATGGTCGATGTGATAGTTCAAAATACCATCACGGGAGAAAGATGCCTCATCGGTAACTATAATAGCGCGTGGGAATAGATAATATTCAACTCTAGCCACAAACCACTGGCAAAAGTCTAGGCGTCTAGGATAATTTGCAAGGTTAAGATCTTGCACCTTCTGAATGTGATACGGGTGAAACTGATGCCCTTTTAGAATTCTCCATACTAAGACGTGATTGACGCCTAACTGTCGTCCAATTTGTCTGGTACTAGTTGATGGGTCATCCTCGAACATGGTAAGAATGTCTTGTTCGATGTCCTCGATGCGCCCTTGAAGACCTCGTTCCCGATCATTTCGTGGTTGTAGTTGACCCGTGTCCCTCAAGCGCCGGTCAACAGCCTCGAATGTTCGTCTATCCGGTACGCGACGTTGCAGAAATTGTTCCTGATATTGTCTCCGTGCCTCCATAGAATTACACCGCGCAATTCCATACATAATGCATATCCGCATATTCTACAGTAGTGTACGCCATTATGTCACTACCGGAGGTATAAGCGACTCTGTGACTTTGTGAACAACAGCATCGTACTTCAATCCAACCGACCGCAATTTTTATGATCTGAGTAAAATATTTTTGTTTCTGATTGTTTAACGTTCACGTAAAAATCTTATCTGGCCTATGCTACATTTTCTTGGAGGTGGTTTGCACAAGGAGGAGTATTCAGAAAGTGCAAGCTCTTAACCATGCAGATTATCTTAGACGCCTTTTGTTTGGGGCTAGAATTGAAGACCATCACAATGACCATGAATGGCGTCAGATAAACCCACATGTAACAACTGTCAGGAGTCACCAAGTTCAATTTAGTTTAAATATGTGGTGCGGAATTGTCGGCTCACATTAAACAGTATTTGCGTGAGGGTTTATCTGACGCCATTCATGGTCATTGTGATAGGAATGGATGGTCTTCAATTCTAGCCCCAAACAAAAGGCGTCTAAGATAATCTGCATGGTTAAGAGCTTGCATTTTCTGAATACTCCTCCTTGTGTAAACCACAACCAAGAAAATGTAGCATAGGCCAGATAAGATTTATACGTGAACGTAAAACGATCAGAAACAAAAATATTTTACTCAGATCATAAAAATTGCGGTCGGTTGGATTGAAGTACGATGCTGTTGTTCACAAAGTCACAGAGTCGCTTATACCTCCGGTAGTGACATAATGGCGTACACTACTGTAGAATATGCGGACATGCATTATGTATGGACTTGCGCGGTGTAATTCTATGGAGGCACGGAGACAATATCAGGAACAATTTCCGCAACGTCGCGTACCGGATAGACGAACATTCGAGGCTGTTGACCGGCGCTTGAGGGACACGGGTCAACTACAACCACGAAATGATCGGGAACGAGGTCTTCAAGGACGCATCGAGGACATCGAACAAGACATTCTTACCATGTTCGAGGATGACCCATCAACTAGTACCAGACAAATTGGACGACAGTTAGGCGTCAATCACGTCTTAGTATGGAGAATTCTAAAAGGGCATCAGTTTCACCCGTATCACATTCAGAAGGTGCAAGATCTTAACCCTGCAGATTATCCTAGACGCCTAGACTTTTGCCAGTGGTTTGTGGCTAGAGTTGAATATTATCTATTCCCACGCGCTATTTTAGTTACCGATGAGGCATCTTTCTCCCGTGATGGTATTTTGAACTATCACATCGACCATAAATGGTGGCAGATAAACCCACATGCATTAACTGTTAGGAGTCACCAAGTTCAATTTAGTTTAAATGTGTGGTGCGAAATTGTCGGCTCACATTTATTTGGGCCTCATTTTCTACCACCCAGACTAAATGGCGAGGCATATCTCGAGTTTTTAAGAGAGACTTTACCAATTACTTGAGGACAATCCGTTAGCACTGCTACGTGACATGTGGTTTATGCGCGACGGGGCACCACCACACTTCAGCCGTATGGTTCGAGAACATCTCGACGCTACATTTCCTTTGAAGTGGATTGGACGAGGAGGACCAGTTGCGTGGCCGGCGAGATCTCCCGATTTGAATCCGTGTGATTTCTATCTTTGGGGTCATCTCAAGGACTTGGTGTACAAGAGTGAAGTCCGTGATGTGGACGACTTGCGACAACGAATACTTGAAGGGTGTGAAACAATCCGAAACACACCAGGCATCTTTCAGCATGTCCAAGAATCGTTCGTTAGACGGGCACATGTTTGCGTTAATGCTAATGGTGGACATTTTGAACAATACCTCTAAAACTGCCGCTAACTTTGTACATGTACGAATAAATGATGCTGGAAACTCTTCTTTGTTTGTCAATTTGAACCAACTTTTATTGACCAGTCCTTGCACACTTCTACCTTTAATAATACGCTTCTGCTAGAAAATGGCTCATTAGAATTCTAAGATGGGAGGGTATTGGAATTGTCTAAACAAGATGAGCGAGCTGTTATATCTTACTCCACATTTTTGACATTTTTCACGTTTTGGGGGTCCGTACCTCCGAAACTAAGCGTTGTAGACCCCATGTTCTTTGACACTTTTCACTCAGTTTGTTCCAAAGAACACACCCTTTAATTTATGACATGCTTATCAGAAACACCCTATATGGACGCTCCATTAAATAAACGAAAGAACGAAAAATATCACATTTGCACAATCCTATCCCTTTAGATAATTAGCCTCTAAGCGTGTACAATTTATGATTAGGCTTAAAAATTTAAATGGTTAGCGCTTAATTGTTCTTCAATGCGCTACACATCAAACCAAACTCTATATTTTTGAATGGTTTGGTACGTAAAACACCATAGTCACCTCTCTCTTTATTTTAGAAAAATGCACTGGCTAGTCCCGCATTTGCGGAAGTAATAATGCGAGCTCGAGCAAACCCTGATATGTGTTACCAGAAAAAAAGCAACTTAATAAAAAATGCCAGGGAGGCTATTCTCTAAAAATCGAAAATCATTCGGATCACTCCGAATCCTTATGATTCGGATCGGGCTCATTCGGAGTGGACCGAGAAAACCGTATTCTCTAACCCCAATCCTTATCGTCATTCGGATACTTCGAAAATTTTCTCTCAATCCAAATGGACGTCACTTCCTCTTGAGCCACGTGGTACTTTTTGACGCCCACCTTTTCTTTATTGGACAATTTTATTTGGCGCGCTTTCAAATTGAAGGGATGGAAACTTTGGTTTTTCCCAAGGAGTGGAAATTTTGGGAAATGGTCTTTGTATTGGGAACACATTCAATACAAAGCAAATTTTCTCTTTTTCGATTTCTTTTCTTAAGATAGAAACAAGTGTTTTTTTTTCCTTTTTTATTTATTTATTTATTTTTGATAAAAAATAATTTATTTTTAAATTGCTTCATAATATTCTTTTAAAATGGTATTAAAGAACACGCTAAACAACAGTTAATATACGTCGAATTTTGAATGAAACTTAGCGTAAGTTTTAGTAGGGTTAAATATGAGGCAATGAGAACCTAGAATAACAACGTTAATTAATCGCAAATTATAATCCAATTGTGTGGATCTCGTGAGATTATGATAAATTCATTAATGTAGATCATTAGCCCTCTATCAATGGTCACACACCTACCAAAATTTTATAATTTAAATAGATGCTAAACGAAATAACGAAATTTAATCTAGCCATTATTAATAATTGATGCAATTGGTCAAAAATAGGTGGCTCTAACTTACAAGCCCCGGTAGATAAAATATTAAAATTAACAATTAAATCTGTGTTAAGTAATTGGATCTCGCGAAATTATCCCTTAAATGTAGGATAAATTCAACGACGTTTTTTTACCTTCAAATCTACCAAAAAGCCGTCGATCTACCTTGTAGATTTCGCCAAGGCCCGCCAAGGCCTAAAGCCATTTCCCGCTTTAACCTAAAATTTTGCCCACGCTTGATTTTAAGTCTCGAAAAACCCTTTGAACTCGTAAATCGCGACGGGCAATGCGATTACCATGTTCAAATCGCAAACGATGAAGCTTGAGTTGAAAAAACAAAGCAGTCATACTAAATAAAAATATGAACCGCAGCCAAAACTCCGGCGAAAGTTCGGCGAATCTAAGATTGATGGAGGGAAGAGAGGCGGTAAAAACTCCGAATGCCCGATTCGGCCGTCTCTTACGGCCGCCGAATGATTCGGAGAGGTTATCACCGTATGATTAGGATAAGGTGCTTACAGAATACGTTTTATTTTCATTCGGAGAAATTGACTCCGAATGAAAAGATTCGGATCGAAATTCCTCCAAAAGGACCTTAGAGAATAGCCTCCCAGTATTCCTGCTCAAATTGAAAATCGAGAGAAATTCTTCATCTTCTCTGACTCTAATCTGTGGAATGTAATCAAAGCCAGATACGCCAAGACGGGGATTTGTAAAATGAAATTAAGCAAATCTTTAATGACAACCTACAGGACGCTCTATTTCAGCCCAAACGTTTCGCAAACATTGATTGAGAGAGTCAACAAAAGGTTAGTTTGAACTTTAAAGCTCCACGTTAATTGCGGTAGGGTCAAATTTCTCATTTTTCAGATTGCGTCAGCTGACTGAGGGTGATTGCTACGAGGACCTGAACCCATCTCTCAAAATGGAATCTCATCCTTGTCAAACAGTCGAAACATCGGATGCTTTCGTCGTAATCAACTTGAAAGCTTTTAAGGCCATTTTTCGCGTCTGTATCTTGGGCTTCTCCGCCTCCTTCATCGTTCTCTTTCTCGAAATATACGTGAACACTTTGAAAATTAACATGTGCTCATCCTAATATACTACTACGTCTTTGAAAGAAAAGCTAACAATGACCACATCTCTTAAGTTTGTTTATTTCAAAATTCACCTGGAAAGCACTTGCTACATTTTTAATATTAAAAATTAAATTTCACCCTGTAAAAATTGCGCAAAAGTATAAATATGCCGGGGCCATCTTGTTCTAAAAGTACAAAATTTAATACATAGATAGAATTAGAAGCAGTTATTGTAACCGACAATAGAAACCACATCACACGGTTCCGTGTTGACTCGCACATAATAGCGAAAGTTAAAAGCATTAGTGTGCATGTTGTTAAACTAAATATTAAATAGTGTTAATCAATTTCTAAAGTACACGCAAGTGTAGGGCTATAGCTTTGAATGAATATTGAATTGCAGATATAGTAATTATTTTGCAGTGTGTTTAATTGAAGACCTATTGATTGTAAATTAATAGCGACGTCAAAGACAATTGAACATTTTTTAACCAATAATGATGACATTTCGGCAAGGTCCATGATGTATGTATACAAATACAAATAAAATTCATTTTGAAAGACTCATTTGCCTTGGAAATATTCCAGGAAGAGATTTCAACATTTGTCATTTCAAAGGTACAACTAAAATTTGAAATATTTCCAATTCTTGAATGGACTCGCGATAAATGTATATTGGCTTATTTTATAACATGGTTTTTTGTTGTGCTTTGCAAAGGAAAAGTGTTTATAACGTAAAAATAACAATTAAACCAGGCCTATAATAACTAATAATGTATAACTTCTTTAGAACTTTGGGAAAACTGTTTTCGACACGCCACAATGTTGACTCATGATAGAAATTAAACGAAAGTAACGCTCTAATGCTAAAGCTCGGCTATTAAGTCCGGCTAAGCGTGAAGTTTTACTCCTAATTGTTCATTTTACGGTCCGGTGCCAGGGTAGATCGAATCCCTTCAGAAGCAATTCAACCCATGTCAAATAAAAATGCATCGCTACCAAATCGTTAGTACGCCTCAACTTGAGAACTGACACAGCTACGTCCTTAAAACACTTGATTTCACTCCTTAATGTACCGTTAAGATTCACCCACCGACTACATTGATCAATCTAAACCAGGACCACACGAGTAAACTAAATCAATCTAAAGAAGACATAAAGACATAATGAACGTCGAAATAGCAAAATACTACACAGCAGTCTATCGTGAAGTAAGTTTCAAGCATTTAGTTTTAAAATTCATCCCACTCTCCTAACAATGTAAATTCCATGATCTTTGAAATTACTTAGAAAGTTTTGGGTAAACTCCCTTTTATAATCCACTTTGTCCCTGAATGCATTGATGATTGATCATGAATTTGATACATGGTTTTTGTTACCAGAGTCCACCGCATGTCATTTTTAATAACCAAGGAGGGATAACTGGCTATATGATTCAATTCCTTCGTGATCTAAAACGTTTTGACAATATTAAGTAATAAAATTTGGAGTCAGTTTTCGCGTACTTTTTTAAATGCAACAACCACATTTCTCAATACAATTTTACAGCATTACTACCATCCCCAGTATAAAACATTTTAGCGGCGCGAAACTTGGAAATTCGTGGAATGGGGCTCTCGGAATGCTACAAAAAAATGTCAGTCGTGTATTTCAAAATACACCACCAGTTTCTTCTGCCTGTAATAATACAATGATCGCTTTATTAACACAGGAAGGAGATTTTATTTTAAACCCATGCGTTCTGTCCTACGATCGTTTCAATGCCTTCCCTACTTCACACCCGATTTTGAATGAGAGGGTGCAAATATTATTCGGAACAAATCAATCAAACGGAAATGATATTTATTCTGTTATTGACAAATGGGTAAATTAACATTAACACAAGGAGAATAATCAACATCAAGGTCCTATTTCCGGCTTTTTGCCGTAGGCTCTAGATCTGTAAGTTGTGACGATGAGCTCTTTTACATTCCCAACCGAGCTCGCGTGAATTAAGACATGGCCAACTCAGATTACCGGTGGTAGAAGGCCTGCCAACTTCACCCGAGCCCCATGTTAAAAAACGACTAGCAAAATCGCCTCTAGTTCCGACTTTCGCCGTTAGGTGTGCTACCAACTCAGTTTTCCTCCTAATGCTTTTTCTATGGGAAAAAAAAAAATCGGAAGTGGACTCGGTTTAAGAGCATTTTTAATATATTTACGGATCTTTTTCGTGGCTGAATTTTAAATGAGAAGTCAAGTAAGTTTTAATTTATATTTTGAGACCAATTTCATAATTTTCCGTCCGTTATTTGACGAGTAATCAACATTCAAAGTTGGGGTTATTTTTAAGGCGGAGAAATAAAATTTCTCGGAAAATCTAAGCCTTCGTCCACCGGCGCCATTAAATTTTAATGTAAACTTCCTTCAAGACCGAGGCTTAACTCTAAACGGCGCATTTCTCCGCCTTAAAAACAACCCCAACTTTGAATGTTGATTACTCGTCAAATAACGGACGGAAAATTATGAAATTGGTCTCAAAATATAAATTAAAACTTACTTGACTTCTCATTTAAAATTCAGCCACGAAAAATATCGGTAAATATATTAAAAATGCTCTTAAACCAAGTCCACTTCCGAATTTTTTTCCCATAGAAAAAGCATTAGGAGGAAAACTGGGTTGGTGGCGCACCTAACGGCGAAAGTCGGAACTAGGGGCGATTTTTCTAGTCGTTTTTTAACATGGGGCTCGGGTGAAGTTGGCAGGCCTTCTACCACCGGTAATCTAAGTTGGCCTTGATTAAGAGAAAAAAATTCTAAAATCTCGGCCACGAGAGAACGAGCTTTTGAAGCAGCGCTCCTAAGCGGTGGAGGCGGGGCTGATTTTAGTCCGAGAAAGTTCAAGCATGGAGGGTTCATCCACGTGGACTGTTTTACATTTTTTGCGGAGACGGCGTATCGTGTGGCATCCTAATGTTTTTTAAAGACTTTTTTTAATAATAAAAAAATAATGGATAAATTAGAAGCCTTAGCTAAAAAGATAAAAGATCTAAGCAAAATTCGAAATTCATATTGAAAAAATACGTTTCGTTATTTAAACTCGATCCGCCAAAACAAAGATTTCCGTCTCCCTATTGGCCGAATTACAGCTCATCACGCGCCGAACCAACCTCCAATCCCAAAATTCCAGTTTCGTGCCCTGTAGGGGGGGGGGAGAGGATTTTTTTAGGGGACCCAGCTTTCCGTGGCAGACTTGATGAGTTGGGGCCGAGAAAATATGTTAGGAGAGAAAAAGTTAGGGTGTTGAACTGCTGTTTACTCTACAGTAAATACGTTCGGCCTCGCCTTGGGCTGTTAACTTTTATGAACACTCGGGATGAGACGTTCGTCAGCGAGAACCTGATACACAAAACCCTCATTTGTAAGCTAGAGAGATATGACCTTAATGTTGATTATATCTCATTATTAATTTCTAAATAAAATGTAAGGAAGTTGTTAAATGATAATTATGTTTGATTAATGTAGATTGTTGTTGTTATCTGTGGTCTGGCGCTGCTGATTTACATGGCGGGGAAACTGAGCCCCAAATACGGAAAAGTGAAATCGGAACTTCCTTCCATGTTTTTGTTGCAATGCCTTCTGGGAACGAGTAAATACATTAAAAGCTCTTCGTCCGACTTATAATCTTAACCGTGTCTACTCTTAAGGTCCACAAGGTTTGAAGTGCGAAGGAGTCACTCGGTTTCTTTCTGTCGTGTGGAGCCTGGCTTGTTTCTTATTATTGGTCTTCGTATCTTCGGAAATGACATCCCAGTTCTCGAACAAATCAGAAGCCCTTCCCTTCGCCAACATTGACGATATATTTCGCTTTCCGGGTGCCGATCCTTTATTGCCGAAAGGCAGCGCAGTTTTCAGTTTTATTCAGGTAATTTTAGAAAGTCAATGTCTTAGAGGATGGAGCCTTTTACCTAAGTGGCCTGATTAAATGTCAACTTTCCTAAACCCTCTTCGTTTAGATAAATAATGGGTGTAAGATGTATGTAAATTATCGATTGCGATGGAAAATTTTGCCATTCGGTTAGCCTCTGAGCGTACGATATTTACGATTGGGCTAAAAAATTACTTATTTTCTTTTCAGTAGGCCTGTGCGAGTCTAGTTTTTTGGGGTTCGAGTCGAGTCTCGAGTCATTAAAAAAGCTCTTATAGAATCTCGAGTCGAGTCTTTTAATTGGTATCGAGTCCTCGAGTCCTTAAGTCAGCTTAAGAACTAGGTTTCAAGTCCAGTGTCGAGTCCCGATAAATTATTAATCAAAACGCGTCTTGGATTTAACCAAGACCTAAAAAGTATCGATAAGAACAAGGTTAATCACTTGACTGAATGCGCAGATATTGAAACTTTTTTTTAATAAAACTTACATGTTTAAGAAAGTAATGTTCCATCACCCTATTCCATTGAATAAACTTACTTTACTGGTAGTAAATTTTTTCCCTCTCAATAATTTGAAAAATTTACTTATCTCGGGTTTTCGAGCACAATTCCATTCCCCGAAAACATTTTATAACTACATTTATTATCACTTTTAAGAGAATACGTGTATGACATTGTGTCGTTAATAAGTTGCTAACATATCCTCCCGTTCATGCCCTGTACGCTCCATAGTGAAATCTTTTGTCAATTTTAGTGCAAATTTCAACAATGGCAGCACATTCAATAGGGACGTTATGATTTTTACTCTTGGTTAAACTGAATTGTGTAATAGATCACTTCGACATATCTTAGAGGGAAAGACACGGGGGTAAAACTTTGCCTTCCATCTCGCTCGATGGAAAGATCATAAATGGAGCAGAGACGGCGAGGGGTCAACCCCCTGTATGTCCCGATACTGAGGATTGACATCTCTTTTTTTTACGTAGAAAGGGTCTATAGCAGTTGTACGACAGACAATGGTAATAATAATAATAATTAAGGCTTTATTTACTGGAACAATCACTAAGAAACATTCTATTTACACGGTTCTATGCCATGGCGTTTCTATGGTGCGCAAGCAGTAGGGGCGTGCATGATATTCGTAATTTTTTGATTTTCTTTGTTGTAATTATTAACTTAAGCGCGGTCGTAGCCTGAAAATTCTGACTTGGTTATTTTGCAAAATAGCCTGCGTTCACCGAGTCGCATGATCTACGACGCTGTGGCTCGACTCTGCTACTTAGTCTGTATATCTTCAGGAACAAGGATAATGTATTAACGGTTTTTAAAGGAATATGGGATTTTAAACTTGTCGCTGCGAATCTTCCTATAGTAAATGTAGTATTTCTAGTATCCCCAGAGACTTCTGGTAGCATTTGGTAGAAAAGTTTTCAAGGCGAGGAATGCTCACAAAAACAATTACTATTTGCTGACGAATACCTTAAAAAGTAATTCACACAGAATTCTCGAGCAGCTTAACGCGTAATTGAGTGGGCTATTGCCTTGGTGACGAGGCCAGCGAGAGACAAGGCATGAGAATAGCACAAGGCGACAAGGCGTACTTCTATCAAGGGGGGTTTACAACTATACATCCTCCTTCTTCGTATCTGGCGCAGCAGAGGCTAAAGCAGACTACCCTAAATGGTTTTGTCATTGTTACGTGTACTCGTGTAGGTATTTTCCACACGAAAACTCTTAAAAGTGATAATAAATGTAGTTATAAAATGTTTTCGGGGAATGGAATTGTGCTCGAAAACCCGAGATAAGTAAATTTTTCAAATTATTGAGAGGGAAAAAATTTACTACCAGTAAAGTAAGTTTATTCAATGGAATAGGGTGATGGAACATTACTTTCTTAAACATGTAAGTTTTATTAAAAAAAAGTTTCAATATCTGCGCATTCAGTCAAGTGATTAACCTTGTTCTTATCGATACTTTTTAGGTCTTGGTTAAATCCAAGACGCGTTTTGATTAATATCTGTTACTTCAGTCTTAATATTAATTAAAATTGTTTAGAAACCTTAGGAGAGAAAACGTTTTAGCGCGTTGTACTTTCATTAGTTAAAGCTTTTGAACTGACCAAGCATCTATTACATAACTTCAATCCTCACTGCTTGAGCTGTAATCGCTAATCTAGCTTAATTAGCTGTAATCGCTAATCTAGCTCAATTACCTGTAATCGTTAATCTAGCTCAATTACCTGTAATCGTTAATCTAGCTCAATTACCTGTAATCGTTAATCTAGCTCAATTACCTGTAATCGTTAATCTAGCTCAATTACCTGTAATCGTTAATCTAGCTCAATTACCTGTAATCGTTAATCTAGCTCAATTACCTGTAATCGTCAATCTAGCTTAATTACCTGTAATCGTCAATCTAGCTTAATTACCTGTAATCGTCAATCTAGCTTAATTACCTGTAATAGTCAATCTAGCTTAATTACCTGTAATAGTCAATCTAGCTTAATTACCTGTAATAGTCAATCTAGCTTAATTACCTGTAATCGTCAATCTAGCTTAATTACCTGTAATCGTCAATCTAGCTTAATTACCTGTAATCGTTAATCTAGTTTAGTTACGAAAAATCATTCAGTTTTTGCATTTGCAACGAAAGAGAATAAAATCAGATAAAAGTCCTTGGTAAAAGAGCGTAAGTGTAAGAGTGGCTTTCTTCTCGGCTTTATCCCCGGTAAAACGACGTAAGTCCAACAGTACATATAGGCTGCAACAACGTAAGTCAAAGCATGATTAAAAAGCATGAAATTTAGCACTTAAACTTAATTTTTCTCAAAAAGCTTAAAAATAGTCCTAGAAAAATGTTTATATTTTGATATAAAACCGTTCCCAAATGTAACAAACAAATATTTCATTTCAAAAGGGTGGCCACAAAATTTGAGAAAAACTCCATGTTATTTCTATGAGAAAATTTTACTTTTTCACCAAAAACACAGACTAATTTTATGCAAATGAAAACCACCCTTAGCATTTTTATTTTTTATAAAATAAACTAATGGGTGGATCTTTTTGAAATTTTAACCACATATTGAGGGCCCGAATTGTAGTTCTGTGGAAGTTTTTCGAAACAATTAATACAATACAAAAAGACTACATCCAAACAAAAACCCTCCTTATACATTAAGAGCAGTATGAAGTCTTATCTAAGAGAGCTACCGCTCTCCTAGAATATAACCAGAGTTACGAGCTTCCAAAACTTAGTGTAATGTTAATCCTATGGAGGAGGCAAAGTACCCACAAGTACCTACAAGCACCCACAAGTACCCACAAGCACCCACAAGTACCCACAAGTACCTACAAGCACCCACAAGTACCTACAAGCACCCACAAGTACCTACAAGCACCCACAAGTACCTACAAGCACCCACAAGTACCTACAAGTACCCACAAGAACCCACAGTACCTACAAGTAACCACAAGTACCCACAAGAACCCACAAGTACCCACAAGAACCCACAAGTACCTACAAGCACCCACAAGAACCCACAAGTACCTACAAGTAACCGCAAGTACCTTAAAGTACCCGCAAGTACCTACAAGTAACCGCAAGTACCTACAAGTAACCGCAAGTACCTTAAAGTACCCACAAGCACCCACAAGTAACCGCAAGTCCCTACAAGTACCCACAAGTACCCACAAGTACCTACAAGTACCCACAAGTACCCACAAGTACCTACAAGTACCCACAAGTACCTACAAGTACCCACAAGTACCTACAAGTACCCACAAGTACCCACAAGTACTTACAAGTACCCACAAGTACCCACAAGTACCTTCAAGTACCCACAAGTACCTTCAAGTACCCACAAGTACCTTCAAGTACCCACAAGTACCTACAAGTACCCACAAGTACCTACAAGTACCCACAAGTACCTACAAGTACCTACAAGCCCCCACAAGTACCTACAAGCCCCCACAAGTACCTACAAGCCCCCACAAGTACCTACAAGCCCCCACAAGTACCTACAAGCCCCCACAAGTACCTACAAGCACCCACAAGTACCTACAAGCACCCACAAGTACCTACAAGCACCCACAAGTACCTACAAGCACCCACAAGTACCTACAAGCACCCACAAGTACCTAAAAGCACCCACAAGTACCTACAAGCACCCACAAGTACCTACAAGCACCCACAAGTACCTACAAGCACCCACAAGTACCTACAAGCACCCACAAGCACCCACAAGTACCTACAAGCACCCACAAGTAACTACAAGCACCCACAAGTACCTACAAGCACCCAAAAGTACCTACAAGCACCCACTAGTACCCACAAGTACCTACAAGCACCCACTAGTACCCACAAGTACCTACAAGCACCCACTAGTACCCACAAGTACCTACAAGCACCCACAAGCACCTACAAGTACCCAAAAGTATCCACAAGCACCTACAAGTATCCACAAGCACCCACAAGCACCTAACAGCACCCGGGCAAAGCACCTACAAGAGCTCAAACGCCATGTTTTTCTTGCTTAATTACCAGTCGTAGGTAATCTTGTTAACTTAATATATATGTGTGGGGTTTTTTTCCAACTTAACTTGTTAGCTAACACAAGCTTAGGTTCTCTTGTTTTTTACCACTACGAAAATTGGACCAAATAGCCTTAACCGTGCTAACATCATAAACTGACTATTATCCATGCTAAAATATCGAAGATTGGAATGGTTTTGAAAATATGAAATTAAACATACTTAAACTTAAATCTAATTAATGAAAATTGGAAAGCGGAAAATCTAAATACCAGGCTTTCGTTTAAAACCGTTTTCAAGTCAAACAAACGAATTGCATTACGGCTACCACAAAATGGTCGTCTGTAAAATATTTTCCCATGTTATTTCTATGGGAAAATTTCGAGGTTTTCGTCAAAATGTCTGATTATTTTTATGGAAATGAAAACCACCCTTAGCAACTTTATTTTTTATAAAATAAACTATTAAATGTATCTCTTTGAAATTTCACCCACATATTCAGGGTCCGAATTGTAGTTCTGTGGAATTTTTTCAAAACAGTTAATACGATACAAAAATAGTTATAACGAATCAAAAAACCATCCTTATACATTAAAGTCAGTATGAAGTCTTATCTAAGAGAGCTATCGCTCTCCTAGAATAACAAGTCCCACTCGAGTCCTATTAAATTAATTCTATTAATACTAACATTTATTTAACTTACTTAGTTTAATTTTACATAATTAATAATACATTAATTTCTAATAAGGATACATTTTACTCACAAAGTATAAATCTCACGACGAAAATGACGCGCAGTAACAATAATTTTAACTTTTGGTTCTGGTTTGCTAAACTCCTCTAGCTGAAGTCAAATTTTTGTCCAATCACCTGTCTATTCTAAACTTTAAATCGATTAAACCTCACTAGATGCAGCGCTCTACATAAATTCCGGGTCACAAAGTAATTATTTTTGGACTTGATAAGGCGTCAAGTCTCGGTTCGAGTCCTCCTCGAGTTCAATAGTGAAGATTTTTAAGGACTCGAAATAATTTTCAAGTCCTAAAATTTTGATCGAGTACACGCCTTCACTTGAGTACTCGCACAGGCCTAGGCTACTCCCTATCTCCGAAGGCAGCTTATTCGATAAATACTTTGTTGCAGCTTCGGTTGTCAGCACGGGAAAGCTAGGCCTCTATGTATTGTATATTTGTGCGTGCTGACAAGAGACGAAAGAAGAATAAATTCTTTATCCAAAGTAAATATTTTTGGACTTGATATGGTGTTAACCCTCGGTTCGAGTCCGCCTCGAGTCCAGTAGTGAGGATTTTTGAGGACTCGAAATTATTCTCAAGTCCTAAAATTTTGATTTTCAAGTCTCGATCGAGTACTCGCACAGGCCTGCTTTTCAGTGCTGTACCACCGTGGCTGTACACATCAAACCGAACTTTATATTTCGTATTTTATTTTCACGTAAAACACTATGTAGCAACCTTTCAACCAAGCCCTTGTACCCTGCTAAATACGGCCATGAATCAGGGATAATAGAGGTTATAAGAGGGATTCGAAGGTAAATTGTGGAAGCCTTATCGGCATATTTACCTGATTTCTAGTTCTCAGTACCAATCAAGGATAATGAAGGAGTATGTGAAATCTGAGAGATATAGGCTGCTAACTGGGGAACGGCTTACCTCCGGTGGGATGCAAAAAATGGAGGAATAATACACGGAATACGACTTAAGTTTGTCCTTGAAAGGGGAAAAAACAACACGGCGCGCGTGCGCGTAGGAAAGAACGCGAAAAGACATCTAAAACATCTAATATCCCTGCCTGAACTATTAATTTGGAAAAATTGTATTCCTTAAAACCCTTCACTGTAAAAAATAACCGTACTGTCTAGTACCTTTAAAGGTATTTTTGAATGCATCCCCAGACGTACCTATAAAGGTACTACAAAATACCGTTGTGTAAAGGTACTCTGAAATACCTCTTGAAGAAGGTACTTTTGAGGACTGCAAGGTATTTTGTGATCCCGTAATGGGTATCATTTAAACCTCAACAAAGGTCGGAATAAAACTTTAAAATTGTGAAAGGTCTTCCTTATTACCGAAAGGGGTACCTGTTAACACCCAAAAAGGTTCGAAAATATACTTTTAAAGGTATTTTGTGCTACCGAATTAGGTGTCAAATAAAACCACAGAAAGGTCTAAATTTTACTTTCGCGCCATCAAAAATATCTGCGGCACATTTGAAACTGGTAAACTTTTCCTAAATTACCCCGGGCTTGAATCATTTTCAGACAAGGTAAGCAATAAAAGAGACGGAAAGACGAGAGTGTAAAATTTTCCTTCCATCTCAACTTTTAGTGTCTGTGTTGTGGGGCTTACGGGATGAGGGTCAGGGGCGATCCCTTGGGGGGGGGGACAGGTGGGGAGGGCCCCCCCTAAAATTTGTCGAGTTGGCAAATTGACGCTCACTTGGCAAAATGAAGCTCAGGGAAATTGAAAATGGACCTAAAAGGCCAGAGAAATGTCAGGGAAAAATATTTTGGAGTGAAATTGAAATTCTGGAAAACAGTATCAGAGTGACCGGAATCAGAGATTTGAGCAGAGCCAAAAAATCGCGGAGCTCGCTTCGCTCGCTCCAAATATAACTTTAATGGGATTCTATTCAAACAAAATAGTATTCTTATACCTATAACAATTTAACGACTCTTGTCAAAATGATTCAAGTCAATTTACAATATTCATTGTACGAGGGAGCGTTTGATCTCATTATATCAACTTATAGACGGTGGTTCATTACAAGACACACTTTTATAAAGTCTTTAATTACAAACAGAAGGAAATCAGTGAAGTGATTTGCTTTGAAAGAGTGTTGGCAACATAGTAAGATTTTACCCGAGCCAGCTCTTTTAAGTATCTTCATTTAGTAACTTTTAGTTACTTTGGAAACTTGATGAATTTGATCAGGGAAACTTGATGAATCTCGTCGGGGAAACTTGATGAATCTCGTCGGGGAAACTTGATGAATCTCGTCGGGGAAACTTGATGAATCTCGTCGGGGAAACTTGATGAATCTCGTCGGGGAAACTTGATGAATCTCGTCGGGGAAACTTGATGAATCTCGTCGGGGAAACTTGATGAATTTCGTCGGGGAAGTTTGATGAATTTCGTCGGGGAAGTTTGATGAATTTCGTCGGGGAAGTTTGATGAATTTCGTCGGGGAAGTTTGATGAATTTCGTCGGGGAAGTTTGATGAATTTCGTCGGGGAAGTTTGATGAATTTTGTCGGGGAAGTTTGATGAATTTTGTCGGGGAAGTTTGATAAATTTAGTCAGGGATTTTCATTCCAAAACTATTTTACGAAACAGAGTAACATGATACTACCTTACTACGTGTCGCTTGGCAAATTTTTGGTTTCAAGTTGGCAAAATTTGGTGGGCTCCCCCCCAAAACCTTGTCCCTTCGGAACGCCCCTGATGAGGGTACCAGTTTGCATTCCATCTCGCCTTTAAGTGTCTGCGCCGTAGGCTTGCGGGATCGTGAGAGTTCGCATAGTAAGCAAGGGATCAACCACTCTAGATTTCCCGATAATAAACTTTGCTTCCCCTTGTTAAGTAAGGTGTGATACTGTTATAGTGTAAAGGAAATTCAGGGTCACATATACGTGGATATTTTCTGAATGGCGACTGAAGGCGTAAGCTCGGATTCAAACCTTTATATTAATTATGTATGCCTTATATCATAATTGTATGGCCTTTAAATTATGTAACGTATGCTAGTGTACATATCTGTCAAAGAAAATAATTAATATTAATTATATGTAATTAAATATTTAAGAAAAACCACTTGAGATTGAAATTGAAATCTCGGGTAGAAAACCACTACCCTATTCTATCCTACCGAACCTATTCTTTATGTTTATTAATAATATTCCAATAGAGATTTCTTCTACGCTGCCATTACTAGTGCTACTGGCAAAGTTAACAGTTAGTGTTAGAGAATTTGGGCTAGCAGTATTATGTCATGTATTTTACTTTAGTCGTGTTAGTTATAATCAGCACGCCGGAGCTAAAAAATCCCTCTAAAGGAGTCTGTTAACTCCATTTCTACTTCCAGGGTACGATAACATACCACCAGAAGCGCTGAAACCCTAAAAGGTTTCATTATACAGGGTGATTCTAAAATGGTGGTATAACCGAACTACTGCGGGTTCTATGAGCGATTTTAAGTCGAAAATGTTCTATGGCATTTTGTCATCCAGGCCACCGTTTAAAAGTTATGATAAGAATCATTTACGGATGACCCCTTAAAATTAATTAAATTAATCAAAAGCCCAGCGGGTTCAATACATTTTTTAAGGGGACTCACGTGTTTAGTAATCGCGCGCGCGATTTACTTCCCCGTGAACTCCATAAAGAAGTCCTCCACCAATGTAAGCTTGAAAATGGGTTCAAATGGGAAGATTCATGCCGAATTGAGAAAAACCAAACCCAATGGGGAAATGCATTGAAAATTTAATAAAAAAGGACCAAATGGGAAGATTCTTGCCGGATTGAGAAAAACCTAACAAACAATCAACAAAGGTTTAATGTTCTGAGAATCGCAAAAAGAAGTGAAGCTTTTCAAGCAAAATTGTTTAAAGCGGATCAAAACTTAATTTTAACAATTTGATCGTCAATGGAGTAAGAAGTTACGGAACACATGGGCTCTACTGCAATGTAACGTAAAAATTGTAAAGTCAGAAGCCAAATTAAGAAATCAACTAAATGTCAGTTTTTGGCGGTGTAGCGTGTTTTTCCTCATGGAATGAGAGTCTGACTAGATGTTCTCACATTCGATTCTCAAAACTTGATGAATCGCTGGCTTTTGTTTGCTTTCTTGGCCGGATTGCATTTAACTGTAAAGTCAGTTGGAATTTGGAAGGGTATTAAAGCTGCAAAACGGGCAAGAGTTCAAATTGTAGTGGTTTTCTTTCATCTTTGGCGGTAATTTGGAAATGTTTATGAATTTGGAAAGTTTATGAAGAGTGGACGTAATAACCCGCCAATGTTTTTCTGTGGTGAATCCAAGAGTAAAAGTAGCATCGCAACGACCTTGACGACAAGTGGCCATTATCAGTTTAGTTTTTGATTAAGCGCTGTAATTAGTGGAGGGCCATACCAGCGCCCTCGAATCGCTTTTTACTCTCTGTCCATCGGGCGCAATACAGCAGTCTCATATGGTTCCAGTAATGTAACCGCGGCAATCAGAAGTAATGCAGGAAGCATTTCCTAGGCGAGGGCGAAGTGGTCGAGCATACCTCTCGCGGATTCTTATCCATCAGTCGTTCTAGGCTCAAAAAGCGTTTAACTAAAAATTGGTTTTTAAGAAAGCGGGTTGGTTTCGTTCACTGTCTGCGCTGTTCAAAATCTAATTTGAAATTAGGCTTAAGAATTTTTGGGAAGATCGTAGTCACGAGACTTTAGCACAGTAAAAGGCTGCACGTGCCATTACAAAATTTTTAAATGTTGGCGCGCTTTTGTTTTCGAATTTAATTAATTTTAAGGGGTCATCCGTAAATGATTCTTATCATAACTTTTAAACGGTGGCCTGGATGACAAAATGCCATAGAACATTTTCGACTTAAAATCGCTCATAGAACCCGCAGTAGTTCGGTTATACCACCATTTTAGAATCACCCTGTATACCTTATATTTACGTACCTCTTTCGAAATCATTTATTACCCGCACTGTGAGACAGCTAATAGAATACGTTCATAGGTACAAAAAAGGTCGCATAGGTATTTTATAGTACCTTCAAAATACCTTTATTTTTAACAGTGTTCAAGGGTTTCAAGAAAGATAAAACTATGTTGACTAATTTTAAAAATTTTCGATTTAGAAAAACGCATTGACTAGCCCAGCATTTGCGGAGGTAACAAAGCGAACTGACGCGAACCCAGATACGTGTTACCAGAGATGGAGCAACATAATAAAAAATGACAATATTCATGCGGGAATTGAAAATCGAGAGAAATTTACCATCTTTCCTGGGAACGATCTTTGGAATGTAATCAAAGCCAGATACGCTAAGGCAGGAAAGTGTAAAATGAGGTTAAGCAAAACTTTAATGTCAACCTACAGGACGATCTATTTCAGCACAAACATTTCGCAAACCCTGATTGAGACAGTCAACAAACGGTTAGTTTCCCCTCTTAATTTCTGCGTTAATTGTGGTATAGCTCAATTTCTCATTTATCAGATTGCGCCAGATGACTGAGGGTGGTTGCTACGAGGACCTGAACCCAGCTCTCAAAGTGGAATCGCATCCTTGTCAGATAGTCGAAACACCAGATGCTTTCGTCGTAATCAACTTGAAAGCTTTTAAGGCAATTTTTCGCGTCTGTATCCTGGGCTTCTCCGTGTCCTTCGTCGCTCTCTTTCTCGAAATCTACGTGAACACATTGAAAGTTAACATGTGCACATCTTAATATATCTACTGCGTCTTTGAATGAAAAGCTAACGCATCTCAATAATTAATTTATTCCAAAATTTTCCAGAGAGCTTTTGCTACTTTTTTAAATAGAATAGGTTTACCCAGTGGAAATTGAGAAAATGTATAAATATGCCGGGCTCATCTTGTTCAAAAGTACAATCTATATCTATATAAATCGAAGTTCTGACTGACTGACCGATAATCAACGCCCAGCCCAAACCGCTTGCCCTAGAAGGCTGAAAATTTGCAGGAACGTTACTCGTGAGTAGTAGACGCGTACTAAGAAAGATTTTTCCAATCCGCCGCGATCTTAATAAATGGTGCCCAGTGTTGTAACGGCTCATGGAGAGAGAACGCAAAAGATAAACAATAAAGCAACTTTATTTGATTACGCCAATAGATCGAATGCCCTTTCTATTATTAACATGTGATAAGGTTAAAACATAGGCAACATATTAGTAGATTATTATTTTTTTCCATTATTGGAGGAGTTCCAACACCTCTCCTTTTAATTACGATCGTATGACTTCTGACGTGGATCCATAATGATTCGCTCGGGTATCTTCTTTGCTCTTCCTGACCGTCGTACTTCTCCATCCTCGGGGTCTGCGTCTGGTATGTTGAACTGTACATGGCGTTCGGGAGCGGGCACTGCAGTCCCAGTAGGAACTCGGTCTGGGATGGTCAGATCGAATGTATCCATGAATACAGAGTAGGGATCGCCCTTTGGATCGTTGTACAGACGGTGGTAAAGTTGATTGGCATGGAACTTCTTATTGGTGGCATCATCCATAAGAACATCGTACACCACGCCTCTGACCGTTTGAATTCTCCCTGGATACCACGTCTTTGACTGGTGTTGTCGAGCATAGACTAGGTCTCCGACTTTGAAGGTGCGTCGTTAGGCTCCATGATAACGGTTGAATTGTCGTTCCATGGTTGGATTGCGTTCTGATGACGGAGAGACCGGCGAATGTAGGAGGTCTAGCTCTGTACGGAGTGTTCGGCCCAAGAACAGTTCTGCAGGGCTTTTCTGGTCTATACTGTAGTTAGGGGTTGAGCGATAGGACAGCAGGAAGACGTCTAGCATATAAGGGACATCTCCTTTGCCCTTGAGTTTCTCTAGCGCCCTTTTGAAGGTGTCCACGAAACGTTCCACCTGCCCATTGGATTGCGGATGGTAGGGCGGGGAGAAGATATGCTGGATTCCTTTGCGGGAACAGAACGAGGCGAAGCCGTGTGAAGTAAACTGGGTTCCGTTATCGCTCACCAGTACTTCCGGATAACCATAGCGTGCGAAAAGGTTATTCAGGACAGATATGGTGGCGGATGAAGTGGTGGTTTTCATGTCGAAAATCTCGGGATACTTGCTATAGGCATCGACGACTATAAGATACTGGTGGCCGTTATGGGGACCGGCGTAGTCGATGTGTACCCGCTGCCAGGCCTTCACGGCTTTCGGCCAGGAATGCAACAGAGTCTTGACAGGTAACTTTGCTGCAGAGCAACATTTGGAACATTTCTTCACGAAGTCTTCAATTTGAGCGTCCAGTAGGCGTGAGCGCGAGCCAAAGATTTCATCCTACTGGTTCCCGTTTGTCTTCGGTGAAGTAGTTTCAGAACTGTTGCTCGTAATGGGTAAGGTATTACCACTCTATTCTGTAGAAGCACGCAACCCTGCTCGATAGTAATCAGATCCTTCCTTCTGTGGAATTGTTCGAGGGCAGTTGCCTCTGGTGTCGCTCGGAGATTCTTTAATGTCGGCCAACCATTCTGAATATACCCGACGACTTTCTGTAAGGCTGGATCCGCACGAGCAGAGGATTGAATGTCATGGAAGGTGACTGGAAGCTGTCGGACTATGGCCTCCACATCGTCTGTGACTTGAAGACTTGGGAGTACGATGTCGTCGTCCGGAGAGGAATGTGACGAGATAAGCCTGGACAAGGCGTCTGCCTGCCCGAAAGAGGTAGTCTTGCGATATTCTATCTTGAAGTCATAGGCGATAAGGATGAGTGCCCAGCGTTGAAGACGGTTAGCAGTATGTACTGGTTCGCCTTTCTTGCTTCCAAAGATTGCTAACAGCGGTTTATGATCCGTGAGCAGAGTAAAGCGGCGCCCATAGAGCATTTTGTGAAACTTCTTGACCGCGAAGGTAAGCGCGAGACCTTCCTTCTCGATTTGACTATAGTTCTTTTCCGCAGGGGTCAATGCCCGTGATACATGAGCTACAGCTTGAAATGACCCATCTGGCATGCGATGTTGGAAGACCGCCCCAAGTCCATAATCGGAGGCATCAGCAGCGACAATGATGTCCAGTGTAGGATCATAATGCGTTAAAAGGAGATCTGATTGAAGCGTCATCTTCAGTTCCTCGAAGGCGTGCTGACATTTAGGTGTCCAAGACCAAGTCCGTTTGGACTCCAATAATTCGTCCAGTGGTTGTCTAATGAAACACATATTATTAACGAAGACCTGGTAATAGTTTACCATTCCCAAAAAAGAACGTAACGTTGGCAGGTCAACTGGTGCTGGCATGTGGACAATAGCCTTGATTTTCTCGGGGTCGGGTCGTCGGCCAGCGCTATCAATGATAAATCCCTGATATTTTATTTGGGTTATGAATAGCTTACATTTCACGAGGCGAAGGCGGAATCCATAGTCTTTAATACGGGAGAGTACTTCTTTGAGGTGTCGCTGGTGATCTTCGAAGTTGCGGCTTACAATGATTATATCATCGAGGTAAGCGGTTGCGAATTCAAGTCCAGCAAGCATTTGGTCCATTATTGTTTGGAAAATCCGCGGAGCGGATTTCACCCCAAACGGAAGCCTCTGATATTGGAAGTTTCCCAGATGAGTGGAAATGGTACAAAGCGGTTTAGAATCGTCGTCCAGTTCTACTTGTAAGTATGTTTCAGATAGATCCAATTGGGAGAAAAGTTTTCCCCCGTTGAGCGTCGCAAATATGTCTTCCGGCAACGGTAATGGGTGTTGATTGAGTTCTATGGTCTCATTCAGGCCGGTGGAAAAATCTGCGTAAAGACGGGTAGTGCCGTTAGGTTTTCTTACGCTTACGATCGGTGCTGCCCAATCAGTGTGCTCGACGGCTTTCATGACCTTTGACTGTTCAAGGCGTTTGATCTCCATTTCGATAGTTTTACGAGCAGCGAACGGAACTGGCCTAGCTCTACGGTATACTGGAGTGCTTCCTGGTTTGAGAGTAAGGCGAGGTTTCGCTTTAGTACACAGCCCCAAACCGTCCTCGAACACATCCGGATACTCATCCTTCAGCGTCGCGAGGCAGTCTGCTTCTCTTAATCTTCGAGGCGTTCCCGATGAGGCGGTACAGAGATTAATGGCTTGAGTACAGGGTCGAGAACATTGTCGTAAGCTCTCCAGAAGGCCGAAAAAGTCCAGGGTTTCCACTCCCAGCAGGTTTAGGGATCCGTCTTTCGCCAAGTAGAAACTGTGTTGAATTTCAGCTGGTCCCAGTTTAAATTTTGCCGTTGGTTTCCCAAGGAAAGTAGTGCTTGATCCATCGAATAGCACTCCTTGCTCACTGCAGGGAGTTAACTTCGGCTTACCAATTCGTTCGTAAGTCGCCTCATTGATAATGTTGCCTTCCGCTCCACTGTCCAAGTAGAAGACTACGGGAACGTCGTTAACCAAGAATTCCCCCGTTATGAGTTTCGAAGGTCGCATGGAATTCAGGCTGACTGTATTTATCTGGCTTCTGTCTGGTTTCCGGTGTCCGGATACTCGTTTCTGATTTTCACATTGACTAGCGAGGTGACCTGTTCGAGAGCATTTATGGCATTCAGTCTTAGCGTGCGTGCATTCCCTGACCCAGTGCATCTCTCCGCATCGAAAACAGGCGTATGGCGGCGGTTTTGAAGATTTTTGAGATGACTTGGCTCTCCGCTTCTCGGGAGATCTGGAAGGATGCGGTACAGAAGTCTTCCGACGACGGAAGCTGTTGATCGGCGTGGCCTTTGCTTGGAAAACCGTCTGTTCAGTCTTCGTAGCGACGATGGTCAGGACTTCGTCAATTACATTCTTGAGCTCAATGTTGGCCTCGGTATTTAATCGTTGCAGGATTCTGGTTCGTATGGTTTCGTCTTCTGGTCGTGAGAGTCCACATAGGGAAACGAGAATTCCGAATTGATCTTCGGTCAAATCGGAGAAATTGAAACGCTTTAGAAGTTGTTTAACGCGATTAAAATACGGGCCATAATCTTCATCCAAGTGACGCTGGATCCGCATTAGGTTGAATCTTTCTATGAAGAGTGTCTGTTTCTTCCCGAAAAGTTTCTTGAGGTTCTCTACTGTCGTTGCATACGGTTGGCTCTTTGGGCATACAGGACCGATAATACTCGCTAAAGGCTTCGTTAGACAGTTTCGATACCAGATACTTGACTTTGGCAACGTCGGGCAGATTTGGGACACTAATATCCACGAGATAGTCAAATCTCTTCAGCCATTGTTCCAAGTTGTCGCCATCGTGTTCATCAGGCTCGAAGATTATAATGTCAAGGCAAGCTATTGTGGATGTGGGTGCTGATGTCAAAGTTGACGGACCGGAGGTTCCTGTTGTCTGGAGTAGAAGGTCGATGATCCTTTGGTTCTGCTTCTGGGCCGCTAATTGCTGCTGCATAAACGCGTTCAACACGTCTCCCAGAGAGGACGAGGAGGAGGCCTCGGAGGTTCCGCTTTCCTGCTTCGGCATGTTCTCGGAATCAGTATCGCGACTTTAACCGAAGACCGTAACGCGACTATACTCGAAGACCGTAAAGCGACATCCTACTTCTGACACCACTGTTGTAACGGCTCATGGAGAGAGAACGCAAGAGATAAACAATAAAACAACTTTATTTGATTACGCCATTAGATCGAATGCCCTTTCTATTGTTAAGATTTAGTTTATATCTACAACTTAAAAAACATTCTATAAGGTTAAAACATAGGCAACATATTAGTAGATTATTATTTTTTTCCATTATTGGAGGAGTTCCAACACCCAGAAATGTAAAAAATCTTCATTATGCAAACAAAGTCCGCGGGTTTCAACCGATTTCGCGAATATTTAGTACACTGGTTTCCTTTAAGCTATAGACGGGCTGAATGGTCTTTCGGGTTCGATTTGTTGCAATTTTTACCTCTCCGAGTGACGTATGTCACGGAGAGGTATTACACTCAACGTGTGTGTCTGGGGGTGTGTGTGTGTGTGTGTGTGTGTCTGTCACCGCGTTCGCATTTGGGAAATCGGAGCAAACGTATTGTTAGTTTCCGGACTGCGTTCGCAGTTCACAGAAATTCGGAAAACTGTCCCTACTTGATGGCCTCTAACACCACCATGCACTAATCTTCCGTCTATACCACATAGACACCAATCTGCAACATTGGCTTCTAACATCACCATCAACTGGTCTTTCATCAATACCACATAGACAGCAATCTGCAACACTGGCTTCTACTCTATTATCGCTGTTATGGTTAAGATTTACGCGGCGATCAGCTAGGGTTACGAGAAACGTCTAGCCTCCCTAAGGTGGGATCACCACCAAAGGTTTTCGCAAATGCGCATTTTCTTATTATTTATCTCCATCATCATCGTTGGGGTTAAGATACACGCGGCGATCAGCTAGGGTTACGAGAAACGTCTAGCCTCCCTAAGGTGGGATCACCACCGAAGGTTTTCGCAATTGCGTACTTTCTTATTATTTACTGGGAGACGATTGCTATATATACCCTAGATTTCAAAAACTTTGGCAAAGGCAGTACGCTAGCGGGGAAACCAAAATAATAGTTTAAGTTCAAACGATAATACGAATAAAGTTTCTTAAAACGATGTAAGTATAACTAAAGCAAATATCTGAAGAAGATAATAATTAATATCAAATAAATTTAAGAAATTGTTTAAGAAAAACCTCTATCAATCAAAAATTTCTAGTCAAATTTAATATAGGACGAGTAATGAAGATTGCGTATGAAGTCGAAACACTATACACATTTCATAGTCAATATAGAGCGAGTAAAAAAGACGTTACTCCATTGTATTACAAACCACGGAAACTCTTTTGCAAAGCTAATATCGGACAAGTAATGATAACGTTAGTTAATAAAAAACTGAGTAATAAGGATACAGCTTCCACTCCATGTTTCATATTTTATAATCCTTCCTTGTCTTAGTATTCGAGATAATCCTGTTTCTCAACTCAGAATTAATACGGAAAGAGTAAAGTAGAAGTCTATGTATTTGTCTGTGTGTGTCCGTCTATTGTTACACTAGTGCGTCGCGTTAGCAGTTAGCCTTGTGTTGATGTGTTAAGAAATCATACAGAACCTTAATAGTCCCTTTTTCCATAATATAAAGTGAATATGTGGAAGTATTTTTCGTAATTATGATGCGTTTAGTACTTTTGTAGCTTTAAAGCTCTGTTTCATTTTGATATTCCAAAGATTTTTTTTAATATTGTTATTTGAAATGGCTGTTTATATATTACTTAAGCTATACTACATCTGTATATAGAATAATCCTTGATTTAGTGATTTCATGAAGAAAACTAAGACCTAAACTCCAGCGGGTATATCAAGTATTATCCGCAATAGGCTTAGTGAAACAAAGAGTAAATAATTGAGGCCTGAGGTGAAGTAAACTTTGGGCTTTGATTTTCGTGTCTATAATGAAGAGACATTAACGGTTCGGAGTGAACCGAAAGTTAAATACACTGTTAAATAATCAGGTTGAGATTTTAAAATAGAAGGAAAGATCATGGTGGCAATTAGAATAGTAAAAGGGCTAATGATAAACGGGTAATAGCTACAGACTTTTTATTCTCTTTATGGTGCGCAATGACTATTAGTGCGTCTAGCTACAATTTAGCTTTGGTGTTATTTAACGTTAACATTCATGTTGGCAAACTAAGAATATTGTTGAGGTGAGACGAGACGATAGTGTTTACACTGCAAACCAGTTGTGAATGTAGTTATCAGAATAAACGGTAAACAGCTGAAGCGTAGACTTCATTTCCTGTTCTTTTCCCCATTGACTGATTTCCATGTGTCCGAGATTTATTCTTATTGGATGTAAAATGTCGTCTGCTTTACTGTATATTCGCTATGCTTGGAATACTGCTTCAATATTTCATAAATTTTACTTCAAAAAAAGAGAAATAATTCCATATCTAGGTAAATAAGTTTGTAGTAGTAGACCTCTTGACTCGGAGAGGTAATATTTTGGTTTTCCCAACTTGTTTTAAATGGCGGCCAAAAACTTAAAAACCCTTCTCTATGGAATAATGTCCGCGTGAAAAGTAATAAAAAATTCCCACGGGCAACGCCGAGTGCCTTCGCTTCTAGGGTGCTGATAGAATGTAGTCATCAGTAAAATCTACCCATTCTTTATATCCTTTTGATGGAAGTTCTTATTACACGCGAGCGACGCCGCGGGTAACAGCTATTATAGAATACGTAAAATAACATTAAAAATAGTTGTTTTAACCGAAATTTTAGACCACTTTTCACAGTCCCATGTTGACTCGCACATAATAGCAAAAGTTCAGACGCATTTTATCGTAGAAAATGTTAAACATAATATTAAATAGTGTAAATCAACTTCTGAAGTAGACGCAAATGCTGGGCTATAGCCTCGAAGCAATATTGAATTACTAAAATAGTATATAAGAGTGTGCTTAATTGTAAAGAGTATTGATTGTATTTTAATAGTCACAACAAAGACAAATTAACGATTTGTAACAAATAACAGACAAAAATCGGAATGAAATTGTAGAGCAAGAAAATTTTAAGTATAAACTCGAATAACAAATACACAGAAAATCCATTTTGAAAGGCACATTCACACAAGCTTAGTGTGGAAATCCCTTCGTAGACAAAGCTTAGATTAAAAACAATTAAGAGATTTCAACGTTTGTAATTTCAAATCACAACTAAAATTTTAAATACGGCACGTACTTGGATGAATATAAATTGTTATATTTTATAACGTGCTTGGTTTGGTTTGCTGTACTTCGTAGTTCCGCAAAAAAATAAGACATTAATTATTCAGAACTTTGAAAAAACACCTTGTGACACGCCACAATGTTCATTCATGCCACAAATGATAAAAAAGTAACGCTCTAATGCGAAAGCTGGTCAATTAATTAAAAAAACACACCTATGGTTTTCCTCCTTATAGTTTTGTTTGCGTTCGTACGCGGAGATTGATCCATTCAAAAGAAATTCAACCCGTGTTAAAAGACCTTTGCGCCGTTACCAGATCGTAAGTACTCCTCAACTTGAGAACGGACCCAATTAGCTGCATCTATAAATCACTTGAATTCATTTCTAATATACTGTTCATATTGTGCTGATTTATTTAAAGCTGGTTGACACTAGTATTATTTAATGGACATGAAAAAATACTACACAGCAGTATTTCGTGAAGTGAGTTTCCAGCATTTAATTTTAATATTCTTGTCACTGCTAAACAACATAAATTTTCGCTCACGCCAATTCCATTTAAGGTTTTTTTAAGATCTTTCAAATAATTTAGTAGAATTTGGTTAGACTTTTTGATAATGGCCTTTGCAACCAGTTTTCACCGCATATTATTGTGAATGACCGAGGAGACTATATATGACTCAATTCCTTCGTGTTCTAAAACATTTCGATAATATCAAGTAATAAAATTTGGACTCGGTTTTCACGTTCTTTTTTCAATTCAATAACCACATTAATCAAAATATTTTGGCAGCGACACTATCATTCCAAGTACGGAACAAGCTTTTGGTGCTAAAGTTGGTAATTCGTGGAATGGAGTTCTTGGTATGCTTAAGTGAATTGTCAGTGTAATTCGAAATACGCGACCTGCTTCTTCTGCCTGTAATAATAGAATGAAAGCTTTACTATCACAGGAAGGATATTTTATTTTAAACCCATCCGTTCTGTCCTACGATCGTTTCAATGCCTTCCCTACTTCGTACCCTTTCCTGTCTGTGAGGACGCAAATATTGTTCGGAACAAGCCAATCAAGCGGAAATTATATATATTCTGTTACTGACAAATGGGTAAATTAACATTAGTAATTTCTAAATAATATAGTACAAGAAGTTGTTAAAGCTGATAACGACAGTTTTATATAGTGACTTGAAATTTGCGGCTATGCAAAAAGCATTGAAAATCATAATTGATCTTTGATTAATGTATAGATAGTTGTGGTTCTCTGTGGTCTGGCTCTGCGGATTTACATGGCGGGGAAACTGAGCTCCAAATACGGAAAAGGGAAATCGGAACTTCTGGGAACGAGTAAAACCATTCAAATAATCTCTTCGTCTGTTTTTACTCCGTGTGCCGTTATGTAATATCCAACGGAGTTATGGGCTGATAACTAGTTATTTATTGATTTAGTTAGTGTGATTCACGGGAATGGCAGTGCTCGCACAGCACTACTTTATAATAGTTTCTAGAAGGGTAGAATCATTATTAAGCTCAAATGGGAAATTAAAAATTGCCCATTGTGTGTTTGCTAGTCCCGTATAAGCATATATTGTCCCTGACCTACCAGTTTTTCGACTTCAGAATCAGAACCAGTTATCGTATGCAAATACATGTATAGAAAGCCATCCCTCACTGGAAGGCGATTAGTCGTACTGGTGAGGTTATTTTAGAAATTTCATAGACATATGGAACACCTTCGTTAGAACAGTATCATGGTCGCTTGATTCCGCGAGTATTGAATTGGACATTTCTCAAGTTTATGTGACACTATGAACGTTTTAATGTATGGGAGCCCTTGTATAGCCTAAGATCGTTGTTGGGTGCTATACAACCTTAGCACATTCGAGACCACACGGAGTAATGCGAAATTATTTGAGCCCTTGTAAAATTTTAACCGTGTCTACTCTTAAGGTCCCCAAGGTTTGAAGTGCGAGGGAGTTTCTCGGTTTCTATCGGTCGTTTGGAGCGTAGCTTCATTTGTAGTATTGGTGTTTGTATCTTCGGAAATGACATCGCAGTTTTCGAACAAATTGGAAACCCTTCCCTTCGATGACATAGACGATGTATTTCACTTTCCGGAAGCAGATCCGTTTTTGATAAAAGGATCCGCAACCAACAGTTTTATTCAGGTAATTTTAAAAAGTAATGGGTTTATGAAAATTACCCAGTATCACATATCAAAAATTACACATATCAAACCAAACTCTATATCTTTGAATGGTTTGGTACGTAAAACACTATAGCCACCTCTCATCTTAACCCTTGTAGTAGGGTACACAGCAAGGCTGCCAGATATTGCAATGCAGGAACTAGTAATTTGGTAGTGCTGTAATCGGAAAAATAGGTTTTGTGCCCTTCATTAAATTTGAGAAAGATAAAACCATATTGACTTGTTATTTATATTCTCGTTTTAGAAAAATGCATTGACTAGCCCCGCATATGCGGAAGTAACAAAGCGAGCGGAAGCGAAACCACAAACGTGTTACCAGAAAATTAGCAACTTAATAAAAAATGGCAATATTCATGCTGGAATTGAAAATCGGGAAAAATACATCATCACATCTGACTCTAATCTGTGGAATGTAATCAAAGCCAGATACACCAAGACAGGAATTTGTAAAATGAAATTAAGCAAACCTTTAATGACAACCTACAGGGCGATGCATTTCAGCCCAAACATTTCGCAAACATTGATTGAGAGAGTCAACAAAAGGTTAGTTTCAACTTTAAAGCTCCACGTTAATTGCGGTATAGTTAATTTTCTCATTTGTCAGACTGCGCCAACTGACTGAGGGTGATTGCTACGAGGACCTGAACCCATCTCTCAAAATGGAATCTCATCCTTGTCAAACAGTAGAAACATCGGATGCTTTCATCGTAATCAACTTGAATGCTTTTAAGGCCATTTTACGCGTCTGTATCCTGGGCTTCTCCGCCTCCTTCATCGCTCTCTTTCTCGAATTATACGTGAACACTTTGAAAGTTAACATGTGCTCATCTTAAAATATCTACTGCGTCTTTGAAAGAAAACATAACGATATCCGCGTTTTGTAAGGTAGTTTATTTCAAAATTTTCCAGTAAAGCACTTACTGCTTTTTTCACAGTACTAATTTCACCCGTTAGAAGTTGAGCTAATGTAGCTTATTTCAATATTCTCAAGGAGAGTACTTGCTACTTTTTAAGTAGTACAAATTAAATTTCTCCCGGTAGAAACTGCGCAAAAATATATATATGCCGGGCTCAAGATCCGTACATAAATATCTATCCCGAGTGTATTTCCGCGATATACCACGTAATACGCTTCCCATCGTACACCCTCAGAAAGACTTTATTACAGAGTGGTTTACCCCTCGTCAAATTTTCCTTATAGATTAATATTTTTGCTAACACCATCTAGATGTCGTGTGCAAAAATAAAAACGAACGATAATTATAACTTACACAAAAAACATGATATTTTATTTTTTATTTATTTTAATTTGGCTTCAGTTGCAAATCGCAATCCTATGCATCAACGCAGAACTAATTTATCCTGCCTATTTAATGTAGTTGCATAGTTTAAATTATTAAAAGCAAAATGCCACTGTAAACTGGGTATAAATGATAGGCCTTGATTGTGTTGATTTGATTTAATATTGAAATTAATAAAAACATTTTAGGAAAACATTTCGTAAATTCTGATTAAAATCGTTCGCTCAAGGCTATTTTCAATATTTAAAGCCAAGTTTTATTGGTACAGTATCGATGGGCCTCCATGTAGCGGCTACCTGTTTGGTGGTTATTTATACATAAGAAAGGTACACACAATTGCGTACATATGAAAGCTTTTAAGGGAATGCGTGAAAACACGAAAATAAATAAATGTTATACGAATTAGTATATTGGTCGCACGAAAGAAATTACAGAAAAATCGAACGAGAGGTGGAAATCAAACCTAAATAAAGTACCTTTCGGAATTTTGCTATTTACTTCTATTAGATTGAAACAATCGCACCTAGAAATTAAAACCAGGTCAACTGGAGTATACTAAATTAATCTAAAAAAAGCATAAGGACATAATGATCGGAGAAATTGCAAAATGCTACACAGCAGTCTTTAGTGAAGTGAGTAACACTACTTTAATTTTAAAATTGTTCCTACTCTTCAAAACAATGTTAACTTTTGCGTATGCCAATCCCGTGATCATTAAAATTATTTGCAAAATTTGGGAAAACTAGTTCTTTTTTATAATCTACTTTAACTGCTCCATGATAGAAATTTTTCACAGTACATTGTCTTTGTTATCAGTTATCACCATATGTTGTTGTTAGTGGCCAAGGAGAGATAACTGGCTATATGGTAGAATTCCTCCGTGTTCTAAAACGTTTTGACAACATAAAGTAATAAAATTTTGAGTCAATTTTCACGTTCTTTTTTCAACACAATTCCTCAATATAATTTCACAGCGTTACTGCCATTCCGAGTACAGAACAAGCTTTAGGTGCAAAAGTTGGTAATTCGTGGAATGGGATTCTCGGTATGCTCCAGAGAAATGTCAGTCGTTAAGTAATTGGACATACACCACGACCAGCTAGCTTCTTACTTTAGTAATATTTTTTTAACTCTTTCCTAACGCAGGAAGGAGATTTTACTTTAAACCCATTCATTCTGTCCTACGATCGTTACAATTCCTTCCCCTCTTCGCACCCGTTTTTGATTGTGAGGACGCTAATATTATTCGGAACAAATGAATCAAACGGAAATGATATTTTTTCTGTTATTGACAAATGGGTAAATTAACATTAGTAATTTCTAAAAGTTGATAACGACAGTTTTATAATTTTTCTTGAAATTGGTGGCCATACTAAAAGGCATCGAAAATCATAACTGATCTTTGATTAATGTAGATAGTGGTTGTTCTCTGTGGTCTGGCTCTGCTGATTTGCATGGCAGGGATACTGATCTCCAAATACGGAAAAGTGAAATCGGAACTTCCTCCCATGTTTTTGTTGCAATGCCTTCTGGGAACGAGTAAAACCTTCAAAAGAAGCTCTTCTTACGATTTATAATTATAACCGTGTCTACTCTTAAGGTCCCCAGAGTTTGAAGTGCGAGGGAGTCACTAGGTTTCTATCTGTCTTGTGGAGCCTGGCTTCATTTGTAGTGTTGGTGTTTGTATCTTCGGAAATGACATCACAGTTTTCGAACAAATCAGAAGCCCTTCCCTTCGACAACATTGATGATATATTTCACTTTCCGGATGTAGATCCTATTTTGGCGAAAGGCAACGCGGTTTTCAGTTTTATACAGGTAATAATTGAAAGCAGTGGGGTTTGAATGCATTCATTTACACTTAACTTATCTTGGAGGATGGATATTATTAAATGAGTTTGGTTTGGTACGTAAACACCATAGCCAGATAGATTGTTATTGCCAGAAGCTGGCCTACATTGATAGAGCTACATTTTTAAAATAGGTTTTGTGAAGACATGTCTCTTTCAATACCCTTGAAGGATTTTATGAAAAACAGAACAGCATTGAATAATTTTTAAAATATTCGTTTTAGAAAAATGCATTGACAAGCCCCGCATATGCGGAAGTAACAAAGCGAGCTGACAAGAACCCACATATGTGTTACCAGAAATTAAGCAACTTTATAATAAATGGCAATATTCATGCCGGAATCGAAAATCGAGAGAAATTCACCCTCCAGTCTGGGACCTTTCTATGGAATGTAATCAAAGCCAGATACGCCAAGACAAGAACTTGTAAAATGAAATTAAGCAAACCTTTAATGACAGCCTACCGGGCGATGTATTTCAGCAGAAACATTTCAAAACCCCTGATTGAGACAGTCAACAAAAGGTTAGTTTCTCCCTCTCCCAATTTCTGCCTTAATTGTGGTACAGTTATATATCTTATTTGTCAGATTGCGCCATCTTACTGAGGGTGGTTGCTACGAGGACCTGAACCCATCTCTCAAAGTGAAATCTCATCCTTGTCAAACAGTAGAAACACCGGATGCTTTCGTCGTAATCAACTTGAAAGCTTTTAAGGCTATTTTTCGCGTCTGTATCCTGGGCTTCTCCGCCTCCTTTGTCACTCTCTTTCTCGAAATCTTCGTGAACACATTGAAAGTTAACATGTGTACATCTTAAAATATCTACTGCGTCTTTGAAAGAAAAGCTAACGATGTCCGCATTTCATAAATTAATTTATTGCGAAATTTTCAAGAGAGCACTTGCTAATTTTTTAAATAGAATAGTTTTATCCGGTAGAAATTGCGAAAATGAATAAATATGCCGTGCTCATCTTTTTAAAAATTGCAATTTAGAATACAAAGAATAGAATTAAAAATAATTGTTGTAACCGAAAATTGATACCACTTTCACAGCTCCATGTGGACTCGCGAATAATAGCGAAAGTTCAGACGCATTATAGCGTAGAAAATGTTAAACATAATATGAAATTATGTAAATCAACTTCTAAAGTAGACGCAAATGTTTGGCTATAGCTTCGAACCAATATTGAATTATTAAAATAGTATATAAGAGTGTGTTTAAGTAAAAGAGTATTGATTGTATTTTAATAGCCACAACAAAGACAAATTATCATTTTGTAAAAAATAACAGACAAAAATTGGAATGAAATTGTAGAGCAAGAAAATTTGAAGTATAACCGAGAATAACAAATACAAAGAAAATCCATTTTGAAAGGCACATTCAAGAAGAGATTTCAACATTTGTAATTTCAAATCACAACTAAAATTTTCAATGCTGCACGTAATTCGATGGATATAAATTGTTATATTTTACAACGTGCTTGGTTTGGTTTCTTGTACTTCGTAAGAAAAAGAAGTCTCCATTCCGCAAAAAAAAAGAAAAGATTAATTATTCAGAACTTTGGAAAAACTGCTTGTGACACGCCACAATATTCATTCAGGCCACAATTGGTAAAAAAGTAACGCTCTAATGCGAGATGTGGTCAATTATTATTAATAATAAAAATACGTTTAGTTTTGTTCCTAATGCTTTTATGTGCGTTCGTACGCGGAGATCGATCCTTTCAAAAGAAATTCAACCCCTGTCAAATGATCATTGCGCCGTTGCCAGGTCGTAAGTACGCCTCAACTTGAGAACGGAGCCCAATTAGCTGCATCTATAAATCACTTGAATTCATTTTTTAATATACTGTTAAGATTGTGTTCATTTATTGAAAGCAGGTCGACACGAGTATTATTTAATGGACATGAAAAAATACTACACAGCAGTATTTCGTGAAGTGAGTTTCAAGCATTTAATTTTAAAATTCTTGCCACTCCCAAGCAATATCATTTTCGCTCATGACAATTCCAATTAAGGTTTTTTTATAAGATCTTTCAGATAGTTTAGTACATTTTTGGTTAGACTTTTTGATAATGGCCTTTGCTTCTAGTTTTCACCGCATATTTTTGTGAATAACCAAGGAGAGAAAGCTGGCTATATGATTCAATTCCTCCGTGTTCTAATAAGTCTTGACAATATCAAGTAATACACTTTTTAGACAGTTTTCACGTTCAAAAAGCACATTAATCAAAATATTTTGGCAGCGTTACTATCATTCCGAGTACGGAACCAGTTTGGGGTGCGAAAGTTGGTAATTCGTGGAATGGAGTTCTTGGTATGCTCCAGAGAAATGTCAGTGTATTTCGAAATACGGGACCTGCTTCTTCTGAATGTAATAATAGAATGAAAGCTTTATTACCATAGGAAGGAGATTTTTCTTTAAACCCATTCATCCTGTCCCAAGATCGTTTCAATGCCTTCCCTAGTTCGTACCCGTTCCTGTCTGCGAGGACGCAAATATTGTTCGGAACGAACCTATCAAGCGGAAATGATATCTATTCCGTTATTGACAAATGGGTAAATTAACATTAGTAATTTCTAAATGAAATTGTAAAATTAGTTTTTAAAGCTGATAACGGCACGAAATATCGTAGTTTAATTCAATACTTAAACTCTAAATTTTTGGTCATACTAAAATGCATTGCAAATCATTATTGATTATCCTTGATTATTGTAGATAGTTGTGGTTCTCAGTGGTCTGGCTCTGCTGATTTACATGGTGGGCAAACTGAGCTCCAAATACGGAAAAGTGGAATCGGAACTTCCTCTCACGTTTTTGTTGCAATGCCTTCTGGGAACGAGTAAAACCTTTAAAACTATTCCTTCGTCTGTTTTTACTCGTGTGCGGTTATTTGGTTATTTAGCGATTTAGTTAGTGTGACGCACGGGATTAGGCAGTGCATGCGATTTAATGGATAATTCAATCGTAACGGGGACTAGTAAAAGTGACAGGTTTGATAGTTCAAAAGTTGAGTATAAAGCTCGGGTTCTAAATGGAATTGTGAATCGTATCTTTATAATAGTTTGTAGAAGTGTAGAACCATTATTAAGCTCATAAGGGAAATGAAGAATTTCCCATTGTGTGTTTCCTAGTCCCGTATAACCATATAATGTCATTGACCTACCAGTTTTACGATAGCGCGCCATCCTTCACTGGAAGGCGATTAGTCGTGGTGAGGTTATTTTAGAAATTTCATAGACATAAGGAACACCTTAATAGACCAGTAAGTTGATGGATTTAGTTTTTTTGGCAAACGAAATACAGAAATATGTAACTGCAAAGATTTATTTCTGATTGTGTTGATTTGCTAAGATTTACGGAGAGAGTAAAAATGTACGCTAAACTAGAAATGACACCTAATAGTATCATGGTCGCTGGATTCCGCGAGTATTGAATTGGGCATTCTCAAGTTTATGTGTTAGGTTTTTAATGTATGCGAGCCATTGTATAGCCTTAGATCGTTCGTTGTTGGGTGCTATACAACCTTAGCACATTCAAAACCACATGGAGTAATGCGAAATTATTTGTGCCCTTGTAAAATTTTAACCGTGTCTACTCTTAAGGTCCAGAAGGTTTGAAGTGCGAGGGAGTTAGTCGGTTTCTTTCTGTCGTGTGGAGCCTAGCTTCATTTGTTGTATTGGTTTTCGTATCTTCGGAAATGACATCGCAGTTTTCGAACAAATTGGAAGCCCTTTCCTTCGATGACATAGACGATATATTTCACTTTCCGAAAGCAGATCCGTTTTTGATAAAAGGATCCGCAACCTACAGTTTTGTTCAGGTAATTTTAAAAAGTAATGGGTTTATGAAAACTACACGGTTTGTGTCTTAGAAGATGGAACCTTTTACTGAAGTGACCTAGTTATATAGGGTGTTTCTGATAAGCATGTCATAAATTAAAGGGTGTGTTCTTTGGGTCAAACTGAGTGAAAAGTGTCAAAGAACATTAGGTCTACAACGCTTAGTTTCGGAGGTACGGACCCCCAAAACGTGAAAAATGTCAAAAATGTGCCCTTTTAGAATTCTCTATACTAGAACGAGATCTTCAAGAAGGCATCGAGGACATCGAACAAGACGTTCTTACCATGTTCGAGGATGACCCATCAACTAGTACCAGACGAGCTGGACGACAGTTAGGCGTCAATCACGTCTTAGTATGGAGAATTCTAAAAGGGCATCAGTTTCACCCGTATCACATTCAGAAGGTGCAAGATCTTAACCCTGCAGATTATCCTAGACGCCTAGACTTTTGCCAGTGGTTTGTGGCTAGAGTTGAATATTATCTATTCCCACGCGCTATTTTAGTTACCGATGAGTCATCTTTCTCCCGTGATGGTATTTTGAACTATCACATCGACCATAAATGGTGGCAGATAAACCCACATGCAACAACTGTTAGGAGTCACCAAGTTCAATTTAGTTTAAATGTGTGGTGCGAAATTGTCGGCTCACATTCTAGGAGAGCGGTCGCTCTCTTAGATAAGACTTGATACTGCCTCTAATGCTAAAGGAGGGTTCTCTGATTGGCCGTAACTTTTTTCGTATTGTGTTTGCTGCTTTGAAATTTTGGCAGTGAACTAAAATTTGGGCCCTAATTATGTGGTTAAAATTTCAAAGAGATCCAACTAATAGTTAGTTCTATAAAGAAAAAAGTTGTTAAGGGTGGTTTTAGAATCCATAAAATTAATCAGACATTTGGTGAAAAATACTATATTGTTCCATAGAGATAACATGGGATTTTTTTGAAAAATGACCTTAATTGGGATCGTGTATAAAGAAAACTAATCATTCGTTACGTTTGGGAGCCATCTTAAATGAAAGATAACAGTCCATAGATGTGCCTTTTCTTAGTTTCATTAAGATCAATTAAGTTTAAGTATCGATTTATATCATTATTAACACATACTTTGACTTACGTTGATTTTGGTATTGGAATTACGGCGTTTTACCACTGTTAGAGACACGCATTTTAGCCCTAATTTTTTATATTGGACTTAAGGCGTTTTTGTCGTGATTCACGCCGTTAGAGGGATATTAAACAAGAAAAACATGGCGTTTGAGCTCTTGTAGGTGCTTTGCCCGGGTTCTTGTGGGTACTTGTGGGTTCTTGTGGGTACTTGTAGGTACTTGTGGGTGCTTGTAGGTACTCGTGGGTACTTGTGGGTGCTGTGGGTACTTGTGGGTGCTTGTAGGTACTTGTGGGTACTTGTGGGTGCTTGTGGGTACTTGTGGGTGCTTGTAGGTACTTGTGGGTGCTTGTAGGTACTTGTGGGTTCTTGTGGGTACTTGTGGGTTCTTGTGGGTACTTGTAGGTACTTGTGGGTACTTGTAGGTACTTGTGGGTACTTGTAGGTACTTGTGGGTACTTGTGGGTACTTGTGGGTTCTTGTAGATACTTGTGGGTACTTGCCCCGGGTGCTTGTCCCGCGTACTTGTGGGTACTTGCCCCGGGTGCTTGTCTCGCGTACTTGTGGGTGCTTGTGGGTACTTGTCGGTGCTTGTAGGTACTTGTGGGTGCTTGAAGGTACTTGTGGGTTCTTATGGGTACTTTTGGGTGCTTGTGGGTGCTTGTGGGTTCTTGTGGGTGCTTGAAGGTACTTGTGGGTACTTGTCCCGGGTACTTGTGGGTGTTTGTAGGTACTTGTGGGTGTTTGTAGGTACTTGTGGGTGTTTGTAGGTACTTGTGGGTTCTTGTAGGTACTTGTGGGTGCTTGTAGGTACTTGAGGGTGCTTGAAGGTACTTGTGGGTGCTTGTGGTTACTTGTGGGTGCTTGAAGGTACTTGTGGGTACTTCCCCCGGGTACTTGTGGGTACTTGCCCCGGGTACTTGTGGGTGTTTGTAGGTACTTGTGGGTGCTTGTAGGTGCTTGTGGATACTTGTAGGTGCTTGTGGATACTTGTAGGTGCTTCTGGGTACTTGTAGGTACTTGTGGGTGCTTGTAGGTACTTGTAGGTACTTGTGGGTGCTTGTGGTTACTTGTGGGTGCTTGAAGGTACTTGTAGGTACTTGTGGGTACTTGTAGGTACTTGTGGGTGCTTGTGGTTGCTTCTGGGTACTTGTAGGTACTAGTGGGTACTTGTAGGTACTTGTGGGTACTTGTAGGTACTTGTGGGTACTTGTGGGTTCTTGTGGGTACTTGTGGGTGCTTGTAGGTGCTTGTGGGTGCTTGTAGGTGCTTGTGGGTGCTTGTAGGTGCTTGTGGGTACTTGTGGGTACTTGTAGGTGCTTGTGGGTACTTGTAGGTACTTGTGGGTGCTTGTAGGTGCTTGTGGGTACTTGTTGGTACTTGTGGGTACTTGTGGGTACTTGTAGGTACTTGTGGGTACTTGTAGGTACTTGTGGGTACTTGTGGGTACTTGTAGGTACTTGTGGGTAATTGTAGGTACTTGTAGGTACTTGTGGGTACTTGTGGGTACTTGTGGGTACTTGTGGGTACTTGTAGGTACTTGTGGGTACTTGTGGGTACTTGTAGGTACTTGTGGGTACTTGTAGGTACTTGTGGGTACTTGTAGGTACTTTTAAGTACTTGTGGGTACTTTTGGGTACTTTTGGGTACTTGTGGGTACTTGTGGGTGCTTGTAGGTACTTGTGGGTGCTTGTAGGTACTTGTGGGTACTTGTGGGTGCTTGTAGGTACTTGTGGGTACTTGTGGGTTCTTGTAGATACTTGTGGGTACTTGCCCCGGGTGCTTGTCCCGCGTACTTGTGGGTACTTGCCCCGGGTGCTTGTCCCGCGTACTTGTGGGTGCTTGTGGGTACTTGTCGGTGCTTGTAGGTACTTGTGGGTGCTTGAAGGTACTTGTGGGTTGTTATGGGTACTTGTGGGTTCTTATGGGTACTTGTGGGTACTTGTGGGTGCTTGTGGGTTCTTGTGGGTTCTTGTGGGTACTTGTGGGTTCTTGTGGGTGCTTGAAGGTACTTGTGGGTACTTGCCCCGGGTACATGTGGGTGTTTGTAGGTACTTGTGGGTGTTTGTAGGTACTTGTGGGTGTTTGTAGGTACTTTTGGGTGTTTGTAGGTACTTGTGGGTGTTTGTAGGTACTTGTGGGTGCTTGTAGGTACTTGTGGGTGCTTGTAGGTACTTGAGGGTGCTTGAAGGTACTTGTGGGTGCTTGTGGTTACTTGTGGGTGCTTGAAGGTACTTGTGGGTGCTTGAAGGTACTTGTGGGTACTTGCCCCGGGTACTTGTGGGTGTTTGTAGGTACTTGTGGGTGCTTGTAGGTGCTTGTGGATACTTGTAGGTACTTGTGGGTGCTTGTAGGTACTTGTAGGTACTTGTGCGTGCTTGTGGTTACTTGTGGGTGCTTGAAGGTACTTGTAGGTACTTGTGGGTACTTGTAGGTACTTGTGGGTGCTTGTGGTTGCTTCTGGGTACTTGTAGGTACTTGTGGGTGCTTGTGGTTACTTGTGGGTGCTTGAAGGTACTTGTAGGTACTTCTGGGTGCTTGTGGTTACTTGGGGTGCTTGAAGGTCGTAACTCTGGTTTTATTAGAGATACGGGGATCTCCTTTGATTATGTAATAGTCCTATTTGCCCCTTCCCTCCTTTGTTAACATTTGCTCCATGGGATACTCCATATACGGGAAAAACATGGAAAATTCAGGGAAGTATATGGGGAAAAGCCTGGAAACTCAGGGAAATTTGTTTTCCAAAAGTTGTATGAAGCTTGTTATGGAACATATGTTATAAACTCATGGTTTTAGTTATATAAAGTTTTACCAAGAAGCGATATCTAGTTTACTAGAGAGAAGGTATTAGATGCCTAAGTATTCGCGCGCCATAGTCCCAGTCCCACTTTCAAAATACAAGGGGGGACGTAAAAGGAGGAATGGAGTAGAAACCCCCATACCTATAGCGTTGCCTGTGTACCCCCACCTACGGCAACATAGTCTTCTCAGCATCCTCAGCGGTTAGGTAGGGTCGTACTGGACGAAATTGTAAATCACGCTCCCTCTATCTTCAAAATAGAAGCAAGTTCTCATACAAATAAAATGGCGCTCCGCGGCAGCACTTAGCAATCGCCTACCGAAGGGTAGGGGCGTGCGCGAGGTACATAGGGAGAGATACGGTGCCGCAGGTCGCCCATCATCATTTCCAATCCATCTCAAGTTCCTTATCACTGTCCCAACCCCCGCGACTTCCAACCACTAGCATAGCCCACTCGATCACGCTCGCTCTCTTTTCCCCGGCTACATATTTTGAAGATGGCACTTTTTAGGCGTATTAACAATCTTGGATCATCTTTTTGAACTTTTAGGGTAGCCCTGACTATATTTTGTTTAAGGTTTTAAGCTTCATATCAAACAGATGTTAGTTTATGCTCCAAAAAAAGTGTGAAATCGTCTTTATGAAGTTTTAAGGATATCGGAATTTCATATTGGGCTTATGACAATTTTGAGCTAAATGATAGAGATGGGCCGATACCGATACCATATCGGTATCGGTACCGATATTTGGCTTTAACCGATATATCGGTATCGGTTAAAAATGAACCGATATTTCTACCCGATATTTTTTGAAGAAAATAAATACTTATGTTGAGAGTAGATGGCGCCATAAGACCTAAACTCTGAGACAGCACAGTTTTTCATCTATTTTTGGATAACGTAACTAGTGTCTTAAAAGGGTTTTTCATATGAAAAGCCAGTTTTATAGTTTCAAGTACCGAAATTGGATCGGGAATCATCTTATAGAGATGGGCCGATACCGATACCATATCGGTATCGGTTTGATATCGGTTTAATCGAAGGATCGGGTAAAATATCGGTATCGGTACGTATCGGTTTCCCAAGTATCGGATCATATCGGTATCGGTATAAACTGGTATCGGCCCATCTCTACTAAATGATAAACGGACATAAGTCAGCATTTTTAAAAATTTTGTAAAATTGTCAATTTGGTCCTATTTCTGGAATTTTTAGGGGGCGCCTCGCGTTTCAATAAATGATTGTAAAAAAATTGTATTATGTTAATTACAATAAGAATACAAACTTTTATTGATTTACGTTTTTTTTTGAAGTATCATAATAAATAAATGTCTGATTGAGCGAAAGTTATGGTCCCCTATATATATTTGTTTCTGCTTAGTGCAGATTTTGAAAATGTAAAACAGTTTCTTAACATTCTTAATTAAAATGAAGACTGAAGGAACAGATATTAATCAAAAATGTTTTGATTAGAATCAAGACCTAAAAAGTATCGATAAGACTGAGGTTATCACTTGTCTGAAGGATCAGATATTAATTTTTCTTTTTAATTGAAACTTAAATGCATGCTTAAGAAAAAAACAACGTTCCATTACCGTTTTCCGTTGAAATAAATTATTTTACTGGTAATCAATTTCAAAAATTTACTTATCTCGGCTTTTCGACCACAATTCCATTCCCCGAAAACATTTTATCATTACATTAATTACTTTTGGGAGATAACGTGTCAAAATAACCTATAAAACAATAAAAAACTGTAATAGCGGTCTGCTAAGCCATGACAACCTTTTAAAAGTTACAAGTACTATATAACCCTTTCGAGACTAACAGGACCTGAGCAAACTATAGCTTAAACTGCTACTAGTACGAACAGGGAGAATTGATGTAAACTGGAGTTGAAATTTCATCATGTGCGACCTGCGGCCCTGAAACTCTCCCATAGTCCCAGTGTGTGCAGAACATAATTTTTTCGCTGTTATCTGCCAAAATCAATCTTTCTAGGTAGTGTCGCCTCCTCACTTGAATTTTTCATGATATATTAAGGTATGAACGAACAAAATTCTAGATTACTATTTTCACTACCATGTCCCTCTGCTAACTTGAAGCAAACTTTCCTCTCTTTTTGCTGCTCATTACCGGTGCCATTCCCTTGACTTTCTATTAGTTATAACTAATGAGTTTATTTATTTCAAACAAAAATATTAAAAAATGGATTCTTTTTCCTTTTGTGCTACTTTGAATTTACAAATGTATATAACGTTGTGCCGTGCCATGTCTAATAGTCTCTAACCATTGTTAGAAACTAGAGAGAGAAATTGGGCAGTAACACTGATCATGCCCTGAACTATGAGAAAGAACAATACGACGGTTGACTAAAGTACACTTAATATTACATCATTTTGCAAAACCGCGAGTAAAAATGTTACTGTCCCTATTGAATTTGGCGCCATTGGTTTTAGAATAATTAAAATGTTCCACTGCGAAGCGTGCTGGTCACGAATGGGGATGTAACGTCTTTAGGAACCTTTTAAAACGCAAAAACCATACACGTACTCTCCCAAAAGTAATTAATGTAATGATAAAATGTTTTCGGGGAATGGAATTGTGGTCGAAAAGCCGAGATAAGTAAATTTTTGAAATTGATTACCAGAAAAATAATTTATTTCAACGGAAAACGGTAATGGAACGTTGTTTTTTGTTAAGCATGCATTTAAGTTTCAATTAAAAAGAAAAATTAATATCTGATCATTCAGTCAAGTGATAACCTCAGTCTTATCGATACTTTTTAGGTCTTGATTCTAATCAAAACATTTTTGATTAATTTATTAGGACCTCATTTTCTACCACCCAGACTAAATGGCGAGGCATATCTCGAGTTTTTAAGAGAGACTTTACCGCAACTACTTGAGGGCAATCCTTTAGCACTGCTACGTGACATGTGGTTTATGCACGACGGGGCACCACCTCACTTCAGCCGTATGGTTCGAGAACATCTCGACGCTACATTTCCTTTGAGGTGGATTGGACGAGGAGGACCAGTTGCGCGGCCGGCGAGATCTCCCGATTTGAATCCGTGTGATTTCTATCTTTGGGGTCATCTCAAGGACTTGGTTTACAAGAGTGAAGTCCGTGATGTGGACGACTTGCGACAACGAATACTTGAAGGGTGTGAAACAATCCGAAACACACCAGGCATCTTTCAGCATGTCCAAGAATCGTTCGTTAGACGGGCACATGTTTGCATTAATGCTAATGGTGGGCATTTTGAACAATACCTCTAAAACTGCTGCTAACTTTGTACATGTACGAATAAATGATACTGGAAACTCTTCTTTGTTTGTCAATTTGAACCAACTTTTATTGACCAGTCCTTGCACACTTCTACCTTTAATAATACGCTTCTGCTAGAAAATGGCTCATTAGAATTCTAAGATGGGAGGGTATTGGAATTGTCTAAACAAGATGAGCGAGCTGATATATCTTACTCCACATTTGTGACATTTTTCACGTTTTGGGGGTCAATGTTTGGGGGTCCGTACCTCCGAAACTAAGCGTTCTTTGACACTTTTCACTCAGTTTGACCCAAAGAACACACCCTTTAATTTATGACATGCTAATCAGAAACACCCTGTATGGACGCTCCATTAAATAAACCAAAGAACGAAAAATATCACATTTGCTCATTCCTATCCCTTTAGATAATTAGCCTCTAAGCGTGTACAATTTATGATTAGGCTTAAAAATTTAAATTGTTAGCGCTTAATTGTTCTTCAATGCTCTACACATCAAACCGAACTCAATATTTTTGAATGGTTTGGTACGTAAAACACCATAGTCACCTCTCTCTTTATTTTAGAAAAATGCACTGGCTAGTCCCGCATTTGCGGAAGTAATAATGCGAGCTCGGGCAAACCCTGATACGTGTTACCAGAAAAAAAGCAACTTAATAAAAAATGCCAGTTTTCATGCTCAAATTGAAAATCGAGAGAAATTCTTCATCTTCTCTGACTCTAATCTGTGGAATGTAATCAAAGCCAGATACGCCATGACGGGGATTTGTAAAATGAAATTAAGCAAACCTTTAATGACAACCTACAGGACGCTCTATTTCAGCCCAAACGTTTCGCAAACATTGATTGAGAGAGTCAACAAAAGGTTAGTTTCAACTTTAAAGCTCCACGTTAATTGCGGTACGGTCAAATTTCTCATTTTTCAGATTGCGCCAGCTGACTGAGGGTGATTGCTACGAGGACCTGAACCCATCTTTCAAAATGGAGTCGCATCCTTGCCAGACAGTCGAGACACCGGATGCTTTCGTCGTAATCAACTTGAAAGCTTTTAAGGCCATTTTTCGCGTCTGTATCTTGGGCTTCTCCGCCTCCTTCATCGTTCTCTTTCTCGAAATATACGTGAACACTTTGAAAATTAACATGTGCTCATCCTAATATACTACTACGTCTTTGAAAGAAAAGCTAACAATGACCACATCTCTTAAGTTTGTTTATTTCAAAATTCACCTGGAAAGCACTTTCTACATTTTTAATATTAAAAATTAAATTTCACCCTGTAAAAATTGCGCAAAAGTATAAATATGCCGGGGCCATCTTGTTTTAAAAGTGCAAAATTGAATACATAGATAGCATTAGAAGCAGTTATTGTAACCGAAAATAGAAACCACTTTTCACTGTTCCGTGCTGACTCGCACATAATAGCGAAAGGTTAAACGCATTTGTGTGCATAATGTTAAACTTCGTATTAAATAGTGTTAATCAATCAGTACACGCAAGTGTAGGGCAATAGCCGTACATGAATATCCAATTGCTGATATAGTAAATAGGAATGTGTTTAATTGAAGGACTATTGATTGTAAATTAATATCCACGTCAAAGACAATTTAACATTTTTTAACCAATATGGATGACATTTCCGCAAGGTCTGTGATGTATGTATACAAATACAAATAAAATTCATTTTGAAAGACTCATTTGCGTTGGAAATATTCCGAGAACAGATTTTAACATTTGTCATTTCAAATGCACAACTAAAATTTGAAATATTTCAAATTCTTGGATGGACTCGCTGAGAAAGTACATTGGTATATTTTATAAAATGTTTTTTTTTTGTTGTTCTTTTAGAAGGAAAAGTGTTTATAACGTAAAAAAATAATTAAACTAGGCCTACATTAACTATTAATGTATAACTTCTTTAGAACTTTGGAAAAACTGTTTTCGACACGCCACAATGTTGACTCATGCCAGAAATAAAAGTAACGCTCTAATGCGAAAGCTCGGTGCTGCCAAGTTCGGAAACGCGTGAAGTTTAACTCCTAATAGTTCTTTTTACGTTCTTGTGCCAGGGTAGATCGGATCCGATCAGAAGAAACTGGACCCATGTCAAATAAAAATGCGCCGTTACCAAATCGTTAGTACGCCTCAACTTGAGAATGAACTCAGCTACGTCCATAAAACACTTGATTTCACTCCTTAATGTACAGTTAAGTTTCACCCACCGACTACATTGATCAATCTAAACCAGTACCACACGAGTATACTAAATTAATCTAAAGAAGACTTGAAGACATAATGAATGTCGAAATAGAAAAATACTACACAGCAGTCTATCGTGAAGTGAGTTTCAAGCATTTAGTTTTAAAATTCATCCCACTCTCCTAACAATGTTAATTCCATGATCTTTGAAATTACTTAGAAAGTTTTGGGTAAACTCCCTTTTATAATCCACTTTGTCCCTGAATGCATTGATGATTGATCATGAATTTGATACATAGTTTTTGTTACTAGAGTTCACCGCATGTCATTTTTAATAACCAAGGAGGGATAACTGGCTATATGATTCAATTCCTTCGTGTTCTGAAACTTTTTGACAATATCAAGTAATAAAATTTGGAGTCAGTTTTCACGTTTTTTTGGTTTCAATCCAACAAGCACATTTCTCAATATAATTTTACAGCATTACTACCATCCCCAGTATAAAACAAGTTAACGGTGTGAAAGTTGGTAATTCGTGGAATGGGGCTCTCGGAATGCTCCAAAGAAATGTCAGTCGTGTATTTTGAAATACACGACCAACTTCTTCTGCCTGTAATAATACAATGAACACTTTATTAACACAGGAAGGAGATTTTATTTTAAACCCATTCGTTCTGTCGTACGATCGATACAATGCCTTTCCCTCTTCCCACCCGTTTCTGAATGAGAGGATGCAAATATTATTCGGAACATATCAATCAAACGGAAATGATATTTATTCTGTTATTGACAAATGGGTAAATTAACATTATTAGTAATTTCTAAATGAAATTGTAAATTTAGTTGTTAAACCTAAAAACGAAATGTCGTAGATTTATTAATTACTTAAACTCTAAATTTGTGGTCATACTAAAAAGCATCGAAAATCATAACTGATCTTTGATTATTGTAGATAGTTGTGGTTCTCTGTGGTCTGGCTCTGATGATTTACATGGTGGGAAAACTGAGCTTTAAATACGGAAAATTGGAATCGGAACTTCCTCCCATGTTTTTGTTGCAATGCCTTCTGGGAACGAGTAAAAACTTTAAAAGAAGCTCTTCGTCCTATTTTAAATTTTAACCGTCTCTTCTCTTAAGGCCCCCAAAGTTTGAAGTGCGAGGGGAGTAGTATATCCCCCCACTTCGTACCTCCGTAGGTGTAGAATGTAGGTGTAGAATGTAGGTCAAGGTCACCAGTGTAGGTCAATGACCTATGACGTAATGAGTGACGTAATCAACGACCCTCGCCGCCGGGGAAGCCCCTCGCGGGGAAACCCGCGCGCCCCCTCGCGGGAAAATACCGCGCGCCGCCTCGCGGGAAAACCGCGAAATTTGAAAACCGCGCGCAAACTCGCGGTGAGTCTGCGCATGCGTATGACGGTCTCTTCAACTGTATCTGTGACGTCATTGGCGAGAAAACACCGTGCGCCGTCTATTGGGAAACTCCTCTCTTCTACAACTGTATCTGTGACGTCATTGATAAGAGAGAGATAGCTTTAAACGTATATTGACAAGGGTTAAATCTTCTACAACTGTATCTGTGACGTCATTAATAAGAGACGAGAATGGATAGCTTGAAACGTACATTGACAAGGGTTAAATCTTCTACAATTGTGACGTCATTGATAAGAGACGAAGATGAATGGATAGCTTTAAACGTACATTGACAAGGGTTAAATAGAAAATCTTTCTTTGAGAAAGTGTAATTATGGAAAATAAGTTAAGCCGAGTGTATTATAACAGTGAAAGTCCTCTCAGTTACGGTAGCGCAAAGAAATTGAAACAAGGAGTGAAAAATGTTTCGCAGAAAAAAATTAAGACTTGGCTTCAGTCTCAGCCAACATATACCATTCACAAAGCAAGGAGGATATACTTTCCAAGAAATCGTACTTACGTTACAACAGTCAGTGAAGTATTTCAGTGCGACTTGATCGATCTACGAAATCTTAAGAAAATAATAAAGGGTTTCAATATATTCTAACTATTATTGATATCCTCTCAAAATATGCTTGGAGTCTTCCTTTGAAAAATAAAACTAGTAAAGAGGTTTTGAAAGCTTTACGGAGAGTTATTAAAGAAAGCCGTTACGAATTAATGTTGATCAAGGTAGTGAATTTTTATCAAAATTGTTTAAAGATTATTTAAGAAAAGAGGGAATAAGTTTTTATACTAGTGTAGGTGCGACTAAATGCGGAGTAATTGAAAGGTTTAATAGAACTTTAAAGGATAAAATCTTCAAGTTGTTAACTAGAACGAAGAAACTAAATTACATTGATGCCTTACCAAAAATAATGAAATTCTACAATGCAACTGTACATTCAAGTACTGGTTTCGCTCTTATTGATGTCAATGAGAAGAAATTCCACCACAGAATTTGTATTAGTCTTAGACGTCGATATGATGCCCAACGATAACCTCCACGAAATGTTCCTGGAGTATGCCTGAGAAAATAGGCTCTTTCTCGAATCTCGAAAAGATGATAAAACTGTTTACGTTGTACCCGCATTCGAAATGAAAGAAATAGCCCAAATACCCAAGGATAAAACGGACAACGTTTGGAAATGATGGACGCCCACCTCTTTTACATTGAGCTTTGTTGGAAATGTCAGAAACATATTGACTACGAAGCCTGGTATAGAGAACCAATGACTAATAAGTTAGCTGTCATTTTTGAAGTCTTGTGGAGAGATCCTTGGGAACCTTTCTTCTTCAGCAGAAATTCAGCGCCTTATCATGATGAATGGTTTAGACAATATGGCTTTAATTTAAAAGTCAAGTAAGACCAAGATACCACCGTGTGTAGAAAGAAGAAACCATCGATAATTAACCCATTGATTAATATCTTTGCAGGTTTGCGAATTACACGTTGTAGGATACAAATTTTCAGTTTTAAATAACGCTTTTGTCATCCATAAGGGCCTGAAAATGGCCAACTCATTCCATAAAGAAAAGGATACCGATCAAGAAAAGAGCCGTATCTTATTTCGACAGTTTAAAACTGAACTATAGGAAAAATATCCAGACTCCTCCAGGAGGTGCTACTGATCTCGAAGCTTCCATTTACATGAAAAAAAGAAGTAATTTATCAGGTTAGTTTTAAAGAGTAAGTAAAAAGAAAATCAAATCTACCTTACATTGTGTATAAAAACAATGGTCCCGGAAGCTTTGGAACAGATTTTGGCTGTTATGAAAAAACTGTCTCCATTGAGGAACTCTATTTAGATAATATAGGAGTTAAATGGTGTATATTCGTACAAGTTATTCTTATAATGACGTTATTTAATGTAAAGATTTGTATTTTAAAATAGGGATTTTGCTCATAAACTTGCATTGGTTTTGATAAGTAATCCAAATGTACCTTTTCATACTTTGGACCTATCAAATAACCTAAAAGAAGATAAAGGTAATATATTTTCTAACGAAAAAAGAAATATCAAAGACAAATAACAATAATAGCTCTTCATTGTATTTCTTAATGAAATATCTCTTGTTTGTAAAGAAAAACAGAAAATAAATGTTACCAATAAACATTGTGGTGAACTTTTTATGAGGATATTATTTCTGCATTTTTCATAATAGCGCTGAACTGCCTATCTGTACGAGGTTGAATTCAGGGTTCGTACAAACCTGGGAAACTGGGAAAACTTTCAAAAATTCAGTGTTTGTTCTTCTTGGCGGTCTAGTGTAAACATGTTTTACTGTGCTTTGGTGTGTTTTATTGTTGTGGTACAGTGTAGTTTTAGAGTGTTTTATTGTACTTTTATTGTGTTTTATTGTAGTTTTATTGTGTTTTACTGTGTTTTATTGTAGTTTATTGTATTTTATTGTAGTTTTATTGTACTTTTAGTGTATTTTATTGTGTTTTATTGTACCTTAGTGTATTTTATTATGGTATAGTGTAGTTTTAGAGAGTTTTATTGTACTTTTATTGTACTTTTAGTTTGTTTCACTGTGTTTTGGTTTGGTTTTATTGCGTTTTACTGTGTTTTGGTGTGTTTTTATTGTAGTTTTAGTGTATTTCGGTGTATTTTGTTGTAATTTAAGTTATTTGTCATAAATTCACAAAGTTTCTGTAAGACTCAATATCATATTGATCATGATAATACGTGGAACAAAGTATTTAGTTTATTATTAGTTTATTTAGTTTATTATTAGTTTATTATTATTATTAGTTTATTTAGTTTATTATTATTATTTAGTTTATTATTATTAGTTTATTTAGTTCATTATTAGTTTATTATTATTAGTTTACTTAGTTTATTATTATTATTTATATATATTGTGCCTTTATAACATTAAAGTAAAACGAAATAAATTTCCTTACCTACATCCAAAATATCACTCCAAAATTATTATGATATTTTTCGTTTGAATCAACTAACCATTCCACGAACATCTGTTACGACAAAACGGAAACAGTAGGTGTACCATTTTTGAACGCTTTTCTCCCAATACCAGTTCAGTATAAATCTCTTCAACTAGAAAGTGTATTTTATTGTACTTTAAGTGTATTTTATTATGGTATAGTATTTTTTAGTGTGTTTTATTGTACTTTTAGTGTATTTTATTGTGTTTTACTGTATTTTATTGTAGTTTTATTGTGCTTTTAGTGTATTTTATTGTGTTTTACTGTGTTTTATTATAGTTTTATTGTACCTTTGTGTAGTTTTATAGTGTTTTATTTTACTTTTAGTGTATTTTATTGTGTTTTACTGTATTTTATTGTAGTTTTATTGTACTTTTAGTGTATTTTATTGTGTTTTACTGTGTTTTATTATAGTTTTATTGTACCTTTGTGTAGTTTTATAGTGTTTTATTTTACTTTTAGTGTATTTTATTGTGTTTTACTGTATTTTATTGTAGTTTTATTGTACTTTTAGTGTGTTTTATTGTAGTTTTGTTGTGGTATAGTGTAGCTTTAGAGTGTTTTATTGTACTTTTATTGTGTTTTATTGTAGTTTTATTGTGTTTTACTGTGTTTTATTGTAGTTTTATTGTACTTTTAGTGTATTTTATTGTGTTTTACTGTATTTTATTGTACCCTAGTGTATTTTTATTGTGTTTTACTGTGTTTTATTGTAGTTTTGTTGTGGTATAGTGTAGCTTTAGAGTGTTTTATTGTACTTTTATTGTGTTTTATTGTAGTTTTATTGTACTTTTAGTGTGTTTTATTGTAGTTTTGTTGTGGTATAGTGTAGCTTTAGAGTGTTTTATTGTACTTTTATTGTGTTTTATTGTAGTTTTATTGTGTTTTATTGTAGTTTTATTGTGTTTTACTGTGTTTTATTGTAGTTTATTGTATTTTATTGTAGTTTTATTGTACTTTTAGTGTATTTTATTGTGTTTTATTGTACCTTAGTGTATTTTATTATGGTATAGTGTAGTTTTAGAGTGTTTTATTGTACTTTTATTGTACTTTTAGTTTGCTTCACTGTGTTTTGGTTTGGTTTTATTGCGTTTTACTGTGTTTTGGTGTGTTTTTATTGTAGTTTTAGTGTATTTCGGTGTATTTTGTTGTAATTTAAGTTATTTGTCATAAATTCACAAAGTTTCTGTAAGACTCAATATCATATTGATCATAATAATACGTGGAACAAAGTATTTAGTTTATTATTAGTTTATTTAGTTTATTATTAGTTTATTATTATTATTAGTTTATTTAGTTTATTATTATTATTTAGTTTATTATTATTAGTTTATTTAGTTCATTATTAGTTTATTATTATTAGTTTACTTAGTTTATTATTATTATTTATATATATTGTGCCTTTATAACATTAAAGTAAAACGAAATAAATTTCCTTACCTACATCCAAAATATCACTCCAAAATTATTATGATATTTTTCGTTTGAATCAACTAACCATTCCACGAACATCTGTCACGACAAAACGGAAACAGTAGGTGTACCATTTTTGAACGCTTTTCTCCCAATACCAGTTCAGTATAAATCTCTTCAACTAGAAAGTGTATTTTATTGTACTTTAAGTGTATTTTATTATGGTATAGTATTTTTTAGTGTGTTTTATTGTACTTTTAGTGTATTTTATTGTGTTTTACTGTATTTTATTGTAGTTTTATTGTACTTTTAGTGTATTTTATTGTGTTTTACTGTGTCTTTGTGTAGTTTTATAGTGTTTTATTTTACTTTTAGTGTATTTTATTGTGTTTTACTGTATTTTATTGTAGTTTTATTGTACTTTTAGTGTGTTTTATTGTAGTTTTGTTGTGGTATAGTGTAGCTTTAGAGTGTTTTATTGTACTTTTATTGTGTTTTATTGTAGTTTTATTGTACCCTAGTGTATTTTTATTGTGTTTTACTGTATTTTATTGTAGTTTTATTGTACTTTTAGTGTGTTTTATTGTAGTTTTGTTGTGGTATAGTGTAGCTTTAGAGTGTTTTATTGTACTTTTATTGTGTTTTATTGTAGTTTTATTGTAGTTTTATTGTACCCTAGTGTATTTTTATTGTGTTTTACTGTGTTTTATTGTAGTTTTATTGTACTTTTAGTGTATTTTAGGTTTTCGTGACACTTTAAGCAATATGGTTTTTTGTTGGGGCATGCAAATCTAATTTAAAATAGTCTTTTACAACGTGATTACCGTGACGCCAATCGGTAATATTGTGCGGTAATTGTGAGGGGCGCGTCATAACATAATTGTACTGTAGAAATGAAAGTTTATAATGTGCTCTAACTCGAAAACATCTTGTGCCGAAAGATAGTTTAAAATGTTTGAATCGAGATACTCACCGGTTGTAGCGAGTGATTCTTCAAGTTCAGTAGCGATATGACTGGGTAAACAACCCGAATAAAGATCATGCCGAGAAGCGAGTTCATACTCGTATAGTATATTAAAAGTTTCGCTCGACGCTACTTTAGCCAAGGTATACAGACAAGGTATATTCGACAAAGACATGACTATTGTTATGGCGGGGAGAATTTAATAGTTTGTAGATCTGAATACAGTATCACGAGTTCGAATCCCCTTAGCGAGAGTCCTTAACAAGCGAACCAAGGTTACTTTTGTAAAGGATATATTTTTATAATAAACAGTTGTTTTCATAAAGCGAAAACAAGGTTGGTTGACGTCAAAGATAATTGGAAATATATTTTGCTCTCTTATAAGTAACAGTTGCTTTTATAAAGTAAAGACAAGGTTAGTTGATGTCAAATATAATTCGACGTATGACGTCAAGGTTAGCCATGATAAAAATTTATTTTGCTCCTTTATAACTTACAGTTGTTGGTTATAGACTTCGTTCCATAAAATACTATCAAACTAGCTAGGACCCAAGGATTCGTTATACCTGAAGGTGAATAATATAGCGCCTATACCGTGTTATATTTTGCTTCGTTATAATTAACAGGTGTTTTAATAAAGCGAAAACAAGGTTGGCGTCAAAGGTAATTCGAAATATACGTATGACGTCAAGGTTATAATATATTTTTCGCTCTTATAACTAACAGCTGTTTTTGTAAAACGGAAACAAGATTTTTTTACATCTATGTTAGTTCAAAATGTACTTATTTTAACGTGATACGTAGACCGCTTTAGATCTAGTATATAACCCCGCAAGTCGCGGCGTACAATCACTTGAGGCAATATCTCTCGACCATAAACTATCTAAATTATCACGATGTCCAGGGTAAGTTTTTTTTAATTTTCCACGTTTTTAAAAACTGCATGTCCAAATGTATCATTATTGTCTTTAGACGGCAAATCAAACGTGGGAAACTATCGAAATTAAATTTAACGAGAGCGACAATATCGGTGTAAAATTAGTTAAATTAAACAATAAATTATATGTAGATATTAGAAGATACGCTTTTAAAAAACCCCTTATATATGGAATATGTATTTCGATAGACGTGATAGAAGAAGTTAAAAAAAATTTAAGCAAACCATGCGGTATCATAAAACAGACCCTATGTTTCCCGGGAATGTTGGAACTGGAAAATTTTAAAGATACGGGCTATTTATTAACAAAATATAGGGGGGAAATGCGCGAAAAAAAATTTAATTTAAAGTTTGATGAGGTACCAGAAGTTGTCAGTCTTATAGACAAAGTTTTAAAGAAAATGCCTGTAACTGTATAAGAAATTTGAAAATGTACGCAATAAAGAATTTTTAAAACGTATTTTTAGAAAAATTAATACTTTTTTTTATTTTAGAACTTGTAGTGTATATTATTTTAGATATTTTAGTTTGTTTCCTAGGTCTACGTCAAGAGTTTTATTTCGAGTTGCGCCTAAGATCAAATAGAAAACATGTCATCATCCGAAGAAGAGCCTTTGGATCTTTCCTATTTTAATCCTAAAAGGTTTTACGAATTATCAAAAGTTAACCAAACTGTCTCTCGAAAGTTCAACTGTTTAGCCTCTGAATATAAAATTATTTTTAAAGACCTTCATATGCTCAAATTGACAGAAGTATATGAACAATTGAAAAAAATCTTTCAATCCATTATAGAGACAATTTTAGAATCTTCTCCAGGTTACAATAGCGTTAGATTTTGTGTTAGGTCTGACTTACTGGAAAATGCTATAAATTTAAATTTTATGGCCCTAAATGAGTTAACGGCGGAAAGATTAATGACTGCCATTAGTCAAGTAAGTCAAAGCCGAAGAAATTTTTTTCTCGAGGGTGATGTCAGGCTCGATGCTATATTTTTAAACGTTAATGTACCAATATCAGGTCGTCGATCTGTTAAAAATAGATCGATGATAGCTCTCGACAAATATATTCAGAAAGGAAGGACATTTTTACCCATAATTAACGATGATGAACTATGCGTATCAAGAGCAATCGTTTGCGGGACGATGGTTGCTGATTTAACATATTTAAAGAAACAAAAGCTTAGTACTTTGACTTTTGATTTTAATCGTTATAGACGTATACAACTAGGTCATAGACCTTTGCAAAAAGAAGAAGCGTTAAAGCTTCATGCCAAGGCTAATGTGCCTATTGGTCCCGTTAGTTTAGACAAAATTTCAATGTTTCAAAAAGTATTGCAACCCGAGTATCAAATAGTTATTTTCAGTGCTAATGATAATTTCAAAAAGGTTTATCAAGGTGAAATGTTTTCGGAGAAAAAATTTTTTTTATTACAAATAGATCAACACATGCACGTCATTAAAAGTTTAGCCAGTATGTTTGGGGCCAAGTCGTATTGCAACACGTGTTTAACAACGTTTACTAAATTTAATGACGCAAAAAAACACAAATGTTTTAATCAAAAAATCAAATGTTGGCGTTGTTACTCTGAGACCTTTCACGAAGACCCTCAGATTGAAATATCTCGCTGCCAAAACTGTAATAGATACTTTAAAGGGCCTGAATGTTTCCAATTTCACATAGAAAATGACACTTGTTTAAAAATTAAACGGTGCTTAAAATGTTGCAAAGAAATTCGCGATGACAAACATAAATGTCTTACATCTTGTTCTAGATGTAAAATTGAGCACCCTCCCAAAATGTGTTACGTTCAACCCCTTGATGATACTTTTAAAGAAACTAGATTTTGTTATTTTGACTGTGAAACTATTGATATGAACTCTAAACATACCCCAGTTCTATTAGTTTCGGCCATGCAAATTAATGATACCGAATACGATTATCAAATTTTTAGAGGTTTTGATTGTGTTGATAAGTTTATGAAATATCTGACCCAAACAGAAGATGAGACATCTTATACAAGGAACAATAAACGAATAAAAATAAGTAAACCTAAATTTGAAAATTTGACTATAGTGGCCCACAATTTTAAAGGTTTTGATTCGTATTTTATATTAAATTGGTTAATTAATAACCATGTAAAACCAGACGTCATATTCGACGGCTCTAAAATTCTAGCTCTCTTTATTAAAAGTCAAAATTTTAGGTTTATTTGTAGTTATTCATTCGTGGCCCTTCCTTTGAGAGCCTTTACAGAAACCTTTCAATTGGGTAGTTACAAAAAACAGTTTTTTCCTTATATTTTCTTAAAAGAGGACACTTTAAACTATGAAGGTCCGTTACCTGAAAAGACCGCGTTTCAACCTGAATTTATGAATGAAAAGGACCGACAGGCCTTTGATTTATGGTACAGTGAAAAAGGTAAAAAATCCACGTACAAAATAATGACCGAATTAGAGGAATACGCTGTACAAGATGTAGTAGTTTTACAAAAAGGAATTACAAAATTTAGAGAACTTTACAAAAAGGCATCGGGTCTAGATCCTCTTAATTGCGGAGCTATTACAATATCGGGGGCCTGTACTAATGTGTTTTTACACAAATATTTAGAAAAAAATACATTGGGTGTAGTACCTAGTCCGGGTTATCGCGGGTCATACAACCAAAGTAGTAAAGCTATCAAGTGGTTGGCTTGGGTTAGTAAAGAAATGAAGGTAGAAATACAGACAGCCCTATCTCCTGAAGGAGAAAAAAGAATCGGACCTTATTTAGTTGATGGTTACTCAAAGGATCCTGAAATTATCCTAGAGTTTAATGGTTGCGCGTATCACGGTTGTCCGAAATGTTTAAAAGGTAGTGAATGGAACAGTTTAGTAAATGATACAAATAAAAACTGTTACGAAAAGGGCCTGGATAGAATAGAATTTATAAAAAAGTTACACCCCAATGCAAAGTATATAATAATGTGGGAATGCGAGTTTGAAAATTTGTTAAAGACAAATATCGCTTGTAGTACCTTTTGCGAAACTGTAGAGGTACCTTCACCAATATTAGCCAGGTCGGCTTTATACGGTGGAAGGACAGAAGTCTTCAAATTATATCATAAACCGGATGAAGCAAAAAACGAAAAAATTTATTATTACGACCTCATGTCACTCTATCCCGCTGTCAATAAATACGGAATCTACCCAAAAGGACATCCCAAAATTTTAAATAGTAACTTTAACTATGAAAAAAATGCCTATTTTGGTATAATATCGTGTGAACTCTTGCCCCCGACTGATCTATATATCCCAGTTTTACCATACAGGTTTAATGGAAAATTGTTTTTCCCCCTGTGTAAGTCATGTGCCCTTGAATCAAATAATGAAGCGTGTCAACATTCTGACAAGGAACGAATTATTTCGGGTATTTGGCCCTCGCCTGAAATTTACAAAGCCGTAGAAATGGGTTATAAAATTATAAAAATATACGAAGTACATCATTTCGACGAGACATTTCAGTATGAAAAACATGTTAACGATGGACTATTTGGAGGTTATGTTAACAATTTTTTGAAGATAAAACAAGCTAATTCCGGCTATCCGTCTTCCGTTAAAACTGCCGAGCAAAAACAAAAATATATTGAATCGATTTATGAATCTGAAGGTATTAGTATCGAGATGGACGAAGTAGTCCATAACCCCGCGCTGAGAGCTATTTCAAAGATTTGTCTCAACAGTCTTTGGGGTCGTTTTGGTATGAATACAAACAAAATCAAAACACTAATTGTTAACGAGTACACAGAACTTGTGCGTATCTTATCTGATGACACAAAGGAATTGGTAGATTTAAGACCAATTAATGAAGAAATGTGCTTATTATCGTACAAAAACAAAGATGAATTTGCACCAACATATTTCAAAGGAAATCCGTATGTGGCTTGTTTCGTTTCGTGTTACGGAAGATTAACCTTATTCGAGACCTTGCATAAATTGGGTAAAAGAGCATTATACACAGATACGGATAGCGTTTTATTTGTGGCGGGGGAAAACGATTTTAAACCCCCCACGGGTAACAATTTAGGATGTTGGGTTAACGAACTAGGGGACGCTACAATTACAGAGTTTGTTTCAAATGGGCCCAAGAGTTACGGTTACAGAACTACGGACGGTCAATCTGTCGTGAAGGTTAAAGGAATTTGCCTTAATCGTGTTAACGAGAAAATTATAAACTTTGAAGCTATAGTGGACTCTATAAAAATAAATCCAAACGTCTAAAAGTGGACGTTCCTTTCAACGTCATTCGAAATAAAACGTCGGCCACTCTTTTAAGTCGAAAACTAGAAAAAAGCTTTGGATTTACGTTTAACAAACGTGCAATTAAAGGTTGGGACACTTTGCCTTTTGGTTTTAAAGCGGACCCATGAAAATTATTTTAGAATTAAAAATCAAATAATCATAATAATTAATAATGTATAGTCTAAAATTAACAAAATAGATTAATGTAAAAAATAATATATGTAAATAAGATAACAGCTTAAAAAACCTCTGCTGTTCTAAGATAAAAAACGGACACGTGACCTATGGGGTCCCTCGTCTCTTGCTAGTGAGCCTCTCAAAAAATCACTCTCGAAATTACCTCCAACGCGAGAAGTTCATTTAATTTTATCCTTGGTAAAATAAACTATTTCTTGCAAATAAAGTCTCAAAGTTTATTCATTTACAAAATAACCAACAAAAGTATATTAAGACTAGTTAATTTTCAGTCGGTTAATTAGTTCTTTTAGATAATATTAGTTCTCCCAATAACCTAAACACCAACAATTCTTATCAATGACGTCACAGATACAGTTGAAGAGACCGTCATACGCATGCGCAGACTCACCGCGAGTTTGCGCGCGGTTTTCAAATTTCGCGGTTTTCCCGCGAGACGGCGCGCGGTATTTTCCCGCGAGGGGGCGCGCGGGTTTCCCCGCGAGGGGCTTCCCCGGCGGCGAGGGTCGTTGATTACGTCACTCATTACGTCATAGGTCATTGACCTACACTGGTGACCTTGACCTACATTCTACACCTACATTCTACACCTACGGAGGTACGAAGTGGGGGGATATACTACTGAGGGGGTCACTCGGTTTTTTTCTGTCGTGTGGAGTTTGGCTTCATTCGTGGTATTGGTCTTCGTATTTTCGGAAATGACATCGCAGTTTTCGAACAAATCAGAAGCCCGTCCCTTCGACAGCATTGACGATATATTTTACTTTCCGGATGCAGATCCTTTTTTGACGAAAGGCAATGCAGTTTACAGTTTTATTCAGGTAATTTTAGAAATCAATGGGGTTCATGAACATTGCACAGTTAGTGTCCTAGAGGATGGAACCTTTCACCGAAGTGGCCTGATAACATAATAGAAGATTGAAAAATGTGAACGTTCCACAATCCTCTCCGTTTAGACAAATAATGGGTGTTAGTAATCATGGCAAAAGATATTTGTAAATTATCGATTGTGATAAAAAATCTTGCCATTCGGTTAGCCGCTTAGCGTACGCTATTACGATTGGGCTTAAAAATTATTTGCTTTTCACCGAACTTTTTATTTTCGTATTTTCTTTTTCACGTAAAACGCTATGTACCAACCTCTCAACTAAGCCCGTGTACACTGCAAGCCTCCTAAATATGGCCATAAATCAGGGATAATAGAGGTTTTAAGAGGGATTCGAAGTGAAATTGTGGAAGCCTACCGGATTTCTAGTTTTTAGTACCATTTAAAGGGACACTATTGGCAAAAATTAAGTATTTTTATTCTGATTCCTTATGTTAAAATATGCCGCCTTGAATTTTTTCAGATTTTTTGAACCGCTATTTATAGTATTAAACAATATTTGAAGTTTTGTATCCAAAACATGCATTTGAATTTTGATAAAGCGACCTACCGGCCAATCAGCGCCCGCGATTTATAAGAGTCAACCCCCAAAGGTTTTCTCGGGCGAGTCTCATTTGCGTCGTCTGCATTATGTTCAGAAATATGTATTCTACTTTTTAGCACTCGAAAGAAAGACGCGTTTTCGATCGTTTAACGATAAGCGGATTAGAAACTTTAGTAATTAGCAGGTTTACGCTTTTATACGTTTCACTTAAACTCAAATTACTCTCGTAATCTTATTATATTAAAATGTGGCGGGTCGTATTTTGTTGTATATCTTGAGTGTCTAGTTATTAGCCTTTGGAATGGGAAGATCTGTGCTCTTAGATTATTGTTACTATTATTTTTTGTGATCTTCGAGATGGAAAAAATTAAAAACCCATCTTTTACACCTCAGCAGAGTCAAGCTGCAACACAATTACTATCCTCCTCAAACTTTAGCAGACGACGGGCCCCGCGGAGTCACTGGTAACGAGCCCACTCTGAAAAAATACTTATTTCCCGCCCTGCTTTTCCTGTTTGAAGCAGACAACATACCACTTAATATTTTCTAACAATCACGGGATTGGCTGATTTGGCTCTATCCCTAAAGAGGTTTTTATTGGCCGGTAGGTAAGTGCGCTAAAATCGAGACCCATTGCTAAGCCTAACAAATTTTAAAAAATTTATTTTCATTGAAAAAATTGTTTGAAAAATCAGAAAAAAATTTGAGGCTTCATATTTAATTGAAACGAACCAGGAAAAAATAAAACATGGCACTAAGATTTTCAGCTGAGAGTCTCCCTTTAAGGCCAAATCTGAGAGAAATAGGCTTGCTTACTGTGGAACTGTTTAGATCCGATGGGACGTAACAAAATGGGGGTATAATACTCGGAATAGGACTTCAGTTTGTCCTTGAAATGGGAAAAACAACACGGCCCACGTTTTAGACTCTCGTAAAAAACCCGCAGGCGTGGCGGAATGTACGCGAAAAAGCTTCTAAAACATCTAATATCCCTGCGTTAACTTATAATTTGGAAGTCCTAGAATTGGAAAAATGTTTTCGAGAAGACATATCTCCTTCACAGCTCTCAAGGGTTTTAAAAAGATATATTGACAAGTTTTTAAAATTTTCCTTTTAGGAAAACGCGCTGACCAGCCCCGCATATGCGCAAGTAACAAAGCGAGCTGACGCGAACCCATATACGTGTTACCTGAATAAACGCAACTTAACAAAAAATTCCAATATTCATGCGGGAATTGAAAATCGAGAGAAATTCACCATCTTTCCTGGGACTGTTCTGTGGAATGTAATCAAAGCCAGATACGCCAAGACAGGAACTTGTAAAATGAAATTAAGTAAACCTTTAATGACAGCCTACAGGGCGATCTATTTCAGCACAAACATTTCGCAAACCCTGATTGAGACAGTCAACAAAAGGTTAGTTTTGCCCTTTTAAGTTTTGCGTTAATTGTGGTACAGTTAAATTTCTCGAAATCTACGTGAACACATTGAAAGCTAACATGTGCTCATCTTAATATATTTACCGCGTCTTTGAAAGAAAATCTAACAATGACCACATCTCATAAGTTTATTTCAAAATTACTAACTACTTTCTACTTTCTTAATAATACTAATTTCACCCTCTACAATTTGCGTAAAAGTATAAATATGCCGGGCTCATCTTGTTTTAAAATACTATACAGTATAGAATACATAGAATTGCATTGAAATTAGTTGTAACCTAAAATAGAAACCACTTTTAACAATTCTATTTCGACTCGCAATTAATAGCGAAAGTTAAGACGCATTATTGTACATAAACTTAATATTGAATAGTGTTAATCAATATCTTAACTACACGGAAGTGTAGGGTTATAACCTTGAATGAATAATCTAAATTCTAATCTGGTGAAATACCAATAGTTTCGTAAAGTTTTACTGTAATGATATAATATAAAATTTTGAATTATAAGTTGAAAAGAGTGTAACGCTTATAATGCCATTCTCTGCGAGCATTTTATACTTTACTGTAAGAACGTAATCTCGGATTTTTGTGGTCTCCTATGGGTCTTCATAACTTTAAGATTAATTTTTTAACCAAGAATAAGTATAGATCATCAAGGGTATAAGTCGGCAACCCAACGCGCATTTGATTTATGGTGTGATAGATCATAGGTTAGGCTTGGGTACGGTTAGTGTTAAGTTGTTAAAACTAATTCTTAAACAATTTGATTTTAATGAACTCTGACCTTTGTAATAGAACTTAAAACTTTTAATTTTTTTTAAAGGAAAAGGGATACCTCAAAGCTTGTTAAAAACCAAGATAACCATACGTTTTGCACCATTGCCGTTTCTCTCCTGTCCAAAATCATTTAAATAGAGAAGGAAAAATAAGGTAAAGGATTTTGAATTTGTTTGGTGCCGATACCCGGGACAAATATGTTGAATGGGCTAAGGGTTGTTAGGGGGAGTTCTTACGGTTTAGACTGAAAGATATACCGATACGAGGTTCGTAAAATCAAACTTAATATCTTTATGTGCGAAAAAATCCGTCTGTTAAATTAAACTCAAGGTATAATAATAACTTATTTTATTTTTGGTTAAAATAGTAAAATGACAACGCGATGCATAGCGTATCGTTAAACAAAAAATGAGAAAGAGATTTATTTCCACACGGCGTCAAATTTCAACGAATTCACAACTAATCACCCCTTTACCCTTTCTGACTTCTCTATTTAAATGACTTTTGGCAGGAGAGAAAGGGCAAAGTTTCAAATCGTATGGTTATCTTATATTTTGAACAACCTTTGACATATCCCTTTTCCTGGTTTTCTTTCAGTTAAAAGTTTTATTACGAAAGTCGGAATTCATTAAAATAGCATTGTTTAAGAATTCGTTTTAACGGCTTGTGAGCTAGCGCTTGGTTGAAAAGATTTAATTTGAAACCTGTAGAAAAAGGTCAGCTTAACTTTACAATACGAGAAATGAGATACTGTATACCTTTTCAGCCTTTGCTAGTGCTGTAAAGTTAGGTTGTGAAAAAGGTGTACGCACTTGATAGCGATACCTTGGGTGTAACTGGCAAAAATATGACCTCGTAATGTTAAGCTCGGTAGAGATTAGCATTAAGAGTTCGGATTGAGTATAAGGGATTTTCCAATTAATGTGTAAATTCCGTAGAACTTTGGGAAAACTGTTTTCGACACGCCACGATGTTGCTTCGTGCCACAAATTAAATAAAAGTAACGCTCTATTGGAAAAGCTCGGCAATTAAGTCCGAAAACTCGTATAATTTACCTCCTAATAGTTCTTTTTACGTTAGTTTGCCTCGATAGATCCCTTCAAATGAAATTGGACCCATGTCAAATAAAAATGCGCCGTTACCAAATTGTTCGTTCGCCACAACTTGATAACGATCGCAGTTAGCTACGTCCACAAATCACAAGATTTCACACCATAATTTACCGTTATGAATCACTCACGGGTTACATTGATAAATAAAAAGCAGGTCGACACGAGTATTAATTATTGAACGTCGAAAAATACTACACTACAGTCTTTCGTGAGGTGAGTTTCAAGCCTTTAAGTTTAAAAATTTTACCACTCCACAATCAAAATAAATTTTCGCTACCGCCAATCCCATGGTTTTTTATGATACTTCAAATAATTTAGTAGATTTGATTAGACTCATGCTTTTTACCTCTTCGAGTGATAATGACGGCACTGAGAGATATTACACTGGACGTGTCAGGGTGTATGTATGTGTGTGTTTCTGTCTGTCACCGTGTTCGCAGTTGGCAAATCGTAGCGAACCTGTTGGCAGAAGGCAATTTTTGGCTTCCACTCCCATCGTTAGGATTAAGAAATACGCGGCGATCGGCTAGGGTTGCGAGATACGTCTAGCCTCCCAATGGCAGGGCTTCCAAAGGTTCACGCAATTGCGGGTTTTTATCATTACCGCAAATTTCCAAAAAAAATTAAAGAGGCAAACGCTTGAATACAAACGGGAATAAGAGCTAGGCCTATGCTTAAATTTATTTTTGGAATTTATTTTCTTAAAATGATTTAACTGAAATTAAACTAAATTAATGACGATTAAAATAAATAATATCAATTATATATATTAAATAATTTAAGAAAAACCCCTTAATAATCGGAAAGGTTTATTTTAGTTTCCCAACTTGTTAAGTCTTAGGACGTTGCATGTCTATTAGTTAACGCGTTTGAACTAACCAAAAGTATTTTTTATATATTTCGGTTTACATAAAGGTTGTTTTTGAGAGGCTTTTAAAATGTTTATTCTAGTACTTAATTATTAAAATTTAGAATAGTCTTGAGCTTGAAAAAGAATTGTGATTATGAAAGAGTGCCTCGAAGAAAGGCGAACATTAATTACAACTATATGAAATTAATTGTATTTTTATTAATTTTGAGCTACAATTGCCAATTGCAATTGCCTATGCATCAACGTAGAACGAACACTCTGCCAATTTACTGTAATTCCAAGGTTTTAATTATTGAAAGCAAAATGCCACTGTAAACTAGGTATAATTGATAGGCCTTGATTCTGTTGACACGATTAACTACTTAAATGAGTAACATATTAGGATTTTTAATTCAGGAAACAATTTCGTAAATTCTGATTAAAATCTTTAACTCAAGGTTATTTTCTATATTTAAAGCCAAGTTTTATAGGTAGAGTATCGGTGGAGCTCCTTAGAGCGGCGCCCTGCTACGAAGTTGTTATTTATACAAAAAAAAGGTAAAAACAATTCGTACATATTAAAGCTTTTAAGAGAATGCGTGTAAACATGAAATGAAAAACACGTTATATGAATTAAAATATTGGTTACACGAACGAAAATACAGTAAAATCGATCGAAAGGTGGAAATCAAACCCTAATAGAGTACCTTTCGGAATTTTGTTATTTACTTCTATTAGATTGAAGACGTAGCACATAAAAATTGAAAGCAGGTCAATCGGAGTATACTAAATTAATCTAAAAAAAGCATAAGGACATAATGATCCGAGAAATTGAAAAATGCTACACAGCAGTCTTTAGTGAAGTAAGTAACACTACTTTAATTTTAAATTTCTATTCTTCAAAACATTGTTAATTTTTGAGAAAGCCAATTGCCAACTCCAATGATCATTGTTATTAATAAGAACATTTTGGAAAACTCTTTTGTTTTTATAATCAAATTTAACCATACCCTGATTGAAATGAACTTGCAGTATATTATCTTTTTATCAGTTTTCACCATATGTTGTTGTGAGTGGCCTAGGAGAGATAACTGGCTATATGATAGAATTCCTACGTGTTTTAAAACATTTTGACCAAATCAAGTAATAAAATTTTGAGTCAGTTTTCACGTTGTTTTTTTCAATCCAATAACCACATTCCTCAAAATGTTTTTATCAGCGTTACCATCATTCCGAGTACCGAACACGCTTTGGGTGCAAAAGTTGGTACATCGTGGAATGGGGCTCTCGGTATGCTCCAGAGAAATGTCAGTCGTTCTGTAATTCGATATACTTGTCCAGCTTCTTCCTAAAGTAATATTTTGAACGCTTTTCTAACACAGGAAGGTGATTTTACAATAAACAAATTCATCCTGTCCCTGGATCGTTTCAATGCCTTCTCTACTTCGCACCCGTTTTTGATTGTGAGGACGCTAATATTATTCGGAACAAATGAATCAAACGGAAATGATATTTTTTCTGTTATTGACAAATGGGTAAATTAACATTAGTAATTTCTAAAAGTTGATAACGACAGTTTTATAATTTTTCTTGAAATTGGTGGCCATACTAAAAGGCATCGAAAATCATAACTGATCTTTGATTAATGTAGATAGTGGTTGTTCTCTGTGGTCTGGCTCTGCTGATTTGCATGGCAGGGATACTGATCTCCAAATTCGGAAAAGTGAAATCGGACCTTCCTCCCATATTTTTGTTGCAATGCCTTCTGGGAACAAGTAAAACCTTCAAAAGAAGCTCTTCTTATGATTTATAATTTTAACCGTCTCTTCTCTTAAGGTCCCCAAAGTTTGAAGTGCGAGGGAGTCACTCGGTTTCTATCTGTCTTGTGGAGCCTGGCTTCATTTGTAGTGTTGGTGTTCGTATCTTCGGAAATGACATCTCAGTTTTCAAACAAATCAGAAGCCCTTCCCTTCGACAACATTGACGACATATTTCACTTTCCGGATGTAGATCCTATTTTGGCGAAAGGCAACGCGGTTTTCAGTTTTATACAGGTAATATTTGATAGCAGTGTGGTTTAAATTCATTAATTTACACTTATGATGTGTTAGAGAAAGGATCTTATTTTTTGAGTTTTATTTGGTACGAATATGTGTGCTTGCTAGTTATTGCCAGGAACTAGGAATTTTATTAGGGATGCACCGATATGGGTACAGCCGATATATCGGCCGGCCGATATATCGGAAATTCGTGGCCGATATATCGGCCGATATTATCGGCCCATAAAAAAGTAATATTTCTCCATGAATATCGTTTCCAAGAGTAGAATCAACATTATTTAGGACCATTCACGTTTTTCCTTTGTTTTATTAGAGACATGTTTCACATCTCTTTCGTTTAATGTGGTACCGCTACATTATTTTAGCCTTAACCTTCTTCCTTAAAAAGTGGTGTGGTCTAATTTGGTTTTTAGTAAAAATACAGCTCCGTTCTTTGTTCAACAAGAAGTAGCGTTATAAGCAAAATTTTGGACCACAAGTGAAAAGTTCAGAGTGTACATTAGTGACACGTACCAAACGCATTAGAAAGCGTCAGTGTCGACTTCGATTGTTTGTGGGAGGTATGGGAAACTAGGGTTATTATTTAATCATAGTCGTGAACAACGGGATAAAACTGAGATTCTGGAAAACATTGCATTTTTAAAGGGAAATTTTAAATTTGGGGAATAAATTAGTTGTGATATGTTTCAATTAGTATTCATTGAGTACCTTATGTCTTGTCAAATTTTTCCCTGAAATATCGGTTTACATGAAGCCGATATTGGCCGATACCGATATGAAAAAAATAGGCCGATATACCGATAACCGATATATCGGTGCATCCCTAAATTTTATAGTGCTACAATTGTAAAATAGCTTTTTTTTGAAGACCCCCTTCGACGCCTTTCAAGGATTTTAAGAAAATTAAAACAGTAATGACTAATTTTTAAAACATTCTTTTTAGAAAAATGCATTGACAACCCCCGCATTTGCGGAAGTAACAAAGCGAGCTGACAAGAACCCGCATATGTGTTACCAGAAATTAAGCAACTTTATAATAAATGGCAATATTCATGCCGGAATCGAAAATCGAGAGAAATTCACCATCCAGTCAGGGACCTTTCTGTGGAATGTAATCAAAGCCCGATACGCCAAGACAAACTAGGCAAACCTTTAATGACAGCCTACAGGGCGATGTATTTCAGCAGAAACATTTCGCAAACCCTGATTGAGACAGTCAACAAAAGGTTAGTTTCCCTCTCCCAATTTCTGCGTTCATTGTGGTACCGTTATATATCTCATTTGTCAGATTGCGCCAACTGACTGAGGGTGGTTGCATCGAGGACCTGAACCCATCTCTCAAAGTGGAATCTCATCCTTGTCAAACAGTCGAAACACCAGATGGTTTCGTCGTAATCAACTTGAAAGCTTTTAAGGCTATTTTTCGCATCTGTATCCTGGGCTTCTCAGCCTCCTTCATCGCACTCTTTCTCGAAATCTTCGTGAACATTTTGAAAATTAAAATGTGTACATATTAATATATATACTGCGTCTTTGAAAGATAATCTAACGATGTCAGAATTTCATAAGTTAGTTTATTTCAAAATTCTCCAGGAAAGCACTTGCTACTTTTTTAACAGTACTAATTTCACCCGTTAGAAATTGAGGTAAAGTATTAATTTTCCGGGCTCATCTTGTTCTAAAAGTACGATGTAAATTACATACATAGCATTAGAAACATTTATTGCAACTGAAAATAGAAACCACTTTACACTGCACATAATAGCTAAAGTTTAGACGCATAAGTGTGTAAATTGGTAAACTAAATATCAAATAGTGTAAATCAATTTCTTAAGCACACGCAAGTGTAGGGTTATAACCGTAGAGGTTAACGGTAATAGTTAGTATAGGGCGCTGTAGGTTAGCTGTGGCATAGGGGCTAGCCACCACCCCTCTTTGCAATGTAAAGGGACCCACCTGTAAACAAGCCACTGGCTTAGTCTGGAAATCCCTTCATAGACAATGCGTAGATTATTATTATTATTATGAATATCCAATTCCTAATATAGAAAATAGGAATGTGTTTAATTGAAGGACTATTGATTGTAAATTAATAGCCATGCCAAAGACAAATTAACAGTTTTTAACAAATAAGGATGACATTTCGGCAAGGTCTATGATGTATGTATACAAATTCAAATAAAATTCATTTTGAAAGACTCATTTGCCTTGGAAATATTCAGGGAAGAGGTTTCAACATTTGTCATTTCATACGACAAATAAATTATAAATTTCAAATTCTTGGATGCACTCGCGGTGAATGTATATTGGTAAATTTTAAAACATGTTTTTACCTCTCCGAGTGACGTATGTCACGGAGAGGTTCTAATTTCGACGTGTGTGTGTGTCTGTGTGTGTGTGTGTGTGTCTGTTGTTACACCCACGTGACCGCGTTCGCAGTTTCCAAATCGGAGCAAACGTGTTCGCCATTTCCGAACTGCTTTCACAGTCACGGAAATGGCTCCTTTACTTGAGTTCTCACACCACCATCTTCTCGTCTTTGTCCATCCCACTTGGACACCAGTCTGTACTTACTGGCTTCTAATCACCACCACCTTTTGGTCTTCGTCCATCCCACATGGACACCAGTCTGTATTCATTGGCTTCTAATCACCACCATCTTCTGGTCTTCGTCCATTCCACTTGGACACCAGTCTGTACATACTGGCTTCTAATCACCACCATCTTTTGGTCTTCGTCCATCCCACATGGACACCAGTCTGTACATACTGGCTTCTAATCACCACCATCTTCTGGTCTTCGTCCATTCCACTTGGACACCAGTCTGTACACCTGGCTTCTACTCCATCGTCATCGTTAGGTTTAAGACATTCGCGGCGATCAGCTAGGGTTACGAGAAACGTCTAGCCTCCCTAGGGTGGGTTGTCTACCAAAGGTTTTCGCAATTGCGGTTGTTCTTGCTTTTAGCTGTAGTTCGACACCCTTATATACTACCTATTTGAGTAAGGTAATGCAACCGGCGTATGCTTCATTTCAAACGCCAATATTAGTCAAGTCTCTCAAGAATGTCTAATTGTTCTTTATCAACGCGATGTAACGCTCAAAAAGGCGAACAACTAACGAAGAAAATATTTAATATTAATTATATTTATTTTAATATTTAAGATAATCTTGTTTCTCAACTCAAAATTAAAACGGAAAGAGTTAAAAAGCAGTCTATGTTTTAGTCTGTGTATGTCCGTCCGTTAGTGCATCGCGTTAGCAGTTCGCTTTGTTTTGTGGAAAGAAATCCTACCAAACCTTAATATTTGGTTTTCTCATAATGTATAATTAATATATGGAAATATTTTTCGTAATTTCGATGCCTTTAGTGGTTTTGTAGCTATAAAGCTCTGTTTCATTTTGATATCCCAAGAACTTTTTTTAATATTATTATTTGAAATCGATGTTTATATATTACTTAAGCTATACTACATCTGTTTATAGCATAATCCTTTCTAAAGTGATTTCAAGAAGAACGCCACTATATTGGTCAAATGAACTTTCATTTGTCAATAGGCCTAGTGAACCATAAAGTAAACGCTAGGTTTTCGTTTCTGTAATGCAGAGACATTAACGGTTCAGAGTGAGCCGAAAGTTAATTACACTTTTAAATAATCAGGCTAAGATTTTATAATCATGGTGGAAGTCTGGGCCGCGTTGAGCAGAGCTCAGCGCTGTTAGCAGTGTCCTACAGAACGGGATTTTGGTTATGAATTTTGACGGCACGGTGCTCAGCGTTGTGCCAGCGCGGTCACCAAAGAAAATAGTCGGGTTTTTGGATAACGTGACGTAAAACGCGTAGTTCTCAGCTTGGCGAAAAAAACGTGGAGGAATTAATACAAATAGCTCTTGCTGATTCTGATCATAGAGACTAGAAACCCCAAGGAGTGGCAGGAATGCCTCAACTTGTTGCCCTTTTTCATGGTACACGCAATGGGTACACGGCGACTTCCGCTAAGCAAAATTAAACGGGCCGGAAGCTCTCATGTACCAATTTATGAGCAACATATTATTTGCGCTTGTAGAGCGGGGGACCTGCCACTCCTTGGGGTTTCTAGTCTCTATGTTCTGATGGGACTATAGCTATTTAGTTGACGTGAAACCAGTTGATCACGCGAGAATTTTAAGAGATATGTTAGTTTCTATGTTTAATTATAAAAGTTGTTCTTATCTATCTCCATAAATATGTTATCATACAATTTTTGTTAAGCCTTTGTACCTTGCACGCTTTATTGCGCTAGCTTCATTTTTAAAACACCGATGACCGGAGAAAAGCTATGACGACAGATCTCACCGGTAAACGTTTTCCAAAATCCGCTGTCTTTTTTGGTGAGCTCTGCTGAACGCAGCCCAGATCAGTGAAAGGTCTGATCGTAATCGGATTATAGCTTCGTGTTATCATGATTTTAATGGTGCACGTTTACTTTCAGTGTGTGTAGCCACAAATTAGCTTTGGTGTTATGTAACTTTAATCGTCATGTTGACAAACTAAGAAAATTGTTGAGGTGAAAGGAGAGGATAGTGTTTACATGGCAACCCTGTTGTGAATATGGCTTTGAACATAGAGGGTATACAGTTGAGGAGTAGAAAATTGGGCCTTTACAAACACGTAAAGGTAATATCCCTCCAAAGTTTTATCTCTTCATTTCCCGTTTTTCCCCCATTGGATAATTTTAATGTGTACAAGTATATCCTTATTGGATGTAAAATGTCGTCTGATTTACAGTATATTTTCTATGCTTTGTATACTGCTTTAATATTTCATAAATTTTAACTTCAGTATTTGTTCATAAAAAAAAGAAACATTTCCATAACTGGGTAAATAAGTTTGTAGGTAGTCCTTCTCTTGACTCGGAGAGGTAATATTTTGGTTTTCCCAACTTGTTTTCGTTGTACTTTTTTAAGGAAAAGTGTCTATAACATAAAAAATAATTAAACTAGGCCTATATTAATTATTAATGTATAACTTCTTTAAACTTTGGGAAAACTGTTTTCGACACGCCACAATGTTGACTCATGCCAGAAATTAAATGTAACGCTCTAATGCTAAAGCTCGGTGCAACCAAGTCCGGAAACGCGTGAAGTTTAACTCCTAATTACGTTCGTGTGCCAGGATAGATCGGATCCGTTCAGAAGAAACTGGACCCATGTCAAATAAAAATGCATCGTTACCAAATCGTTAGTACGCCTCAACTTGAGAACGGACACAGGTACGTCCAAAAAAACACTTGATTTCACTCCTTAATATACCGAATAAGATTCACTCACCGACTACATTGATAAATTTAAAGCAGGTTCACACGAGTATACTAAATTAGTCTAAAGAAGACATAATGAACGTGGAAAAATACTACACAGCAGTCTTTCGTGAAGTGAGTTTCAAGCATTTAATTTTAAAATTCTTGCCACTCCAAAAAGAAAATATTTTATCGCTTACGCCAATCCCAACTCCCAAGGTTTTTAGCCACATCGTAGTATACGATGAGGCTCTTAGTTTGACCCTAGCCGCGGTAATAGTAGTAGTACTAGTGGCCGGGGTTGTCGCTTCGTTATCGTCAAATTTTAGCTTAAAAGGAACTCGATAGTACCCCAACCCACCAATAGGGATAGCTAAGCACAGTTACAGATTTTATTTTAATTAAAAGTACCTCTCTATCTGTGGGGTCGGATACTTTTGAATTTTTATCTGAGCTGTCGGACACTTCTGATTTTTTTTTTGGTCTTTGATTTTTTTGGTTTTTATTTGTGTGCTAATTAAATATATAACGATGTGGCTGCTATTACGAGCACTTGGGTCGACTTGTTTTTATGATCTTCCAAATAATTTACTAGATTTTGGTTAGACTCGAGTTTTTTACCTATCCGAGTGGCGATGACGTCAAGGAGAGGTACTACACTGGACGTGTCTGTGTGTGTGTCTTTCACAATGTTCGCTTTTGGCAAATCGGAGCAAACGTGTTCGCAGAATGAAATTTTTGGTTTCTAGTTAGTCCCTGAATGCACATCGATTGAGTATGAATTTGATACATGGTTTTTGTTACCAGAGTTCACCGCATGTTTTTATGAATAACCAAGGAGGGATAACTGGCTATATGATTCAATTACTTCATGTTCTAAAACGTTTTGACAATATCAGGTAAAGAAATTTGGAGTCAGTTTTCGGGTTCTTTTTTCAGTCCAACAACCACATTTTTCAAAATAATTTTACAGCATTACTACCATCCCCAGTATAAAACAAGTTAATGGTGCGAAAGTTGGTAATTCGTGGAATGGGGCTCTCGGAATGCTCCAAAGAAATGTCAGTGGTTGTGTATTTCAAAATACACGACCAGCTTCTTCCTGTAATAATACAATGAACGCTTTGTTAATGCAGGAAGGAGATTTTACTTTAAACCCATTCATTCTGTCCTACGATCGTTTCAATGCCTTCCCTACTTCGTACCCGTTTTTGAATGAGAGGGTGCAAATCTTATTCGGAACATATCAATCAAACGGAAATAATATATATTCGGTTATTGACAAATGGGTAAATTAACATTAGTAATTTGTAAATGTAATTGTAAAGAAATTGTTAAAGCTGATAACGGCACAATATGTCGTAGATTAATGGTCATACCAGGGATAGATTTATTTTTTTAAGACGGAATGCACAACGTTTGGCCTTAACTTCAGTCCGACTCATAGCCGAGTATATAGCCCCTTCCTTCAACACGTAACCAAAAAATTAAATTTTCTTATTGGCTCACTAAAACTACGCATTGGTGATGTTGCTGACAAGGAGGGCCAAAAATACGTAATTTCTGTTTACCTCTGTCGCTATGACTACGAGCCCTCTTGCGTTGTACAGATAAGCGTCTTCACAGGGGTTCAAAATGGAGCCGTCTAAAAGCGATGCTCCGGAAATTATTCGGGAATTGTTTTTAATAGCAATTAAGTGAATTTGGTGCCGGTGTTTTGGATTTGGAGTACATCTGTGAGGGTGAAATGTGTTCGCTAATTCTTTCTTAAGCCAATCATGTCTACTATCCTCATGATTTTGTAAACGAATTTGATGAAGTTAACCAAGGCTTAGTGAATGGCCAGGAGTTTCGTGAGCTTAGTGTTTGGTTAAAACCTGTTCGTGTTGTAATATCTATGAAGACTTTTACTCAATTCTAACTCACTTTTAATTTTCTTGAGTCTTCCCCGTTTTTTTTTCAGTTGCAAGCCCTATGTTTTGTGTAACTTCCATTTTTAAACAATGTTATTTCAAAAATTACAATCCGAGCCCATTCCAACTTGGCAGACGAAGGGGCAGACGACGTTTATTTGACCCGGATATACATACAACGCCATAACGAAAATAAGACCCGCCTCTTCTTTCATACCCCTCCATCACGGGTAAGGGGGTCGTGGACTTGGACGCGCACCCGAATAATCCTGTTACCCATTCCGTCTTAAAAAAAATAAATCTATCCCTGGTCATACTAAAAAGCATTGAAAGTCATAATTGATCTTTGATTAATGTAGATAGTTGTGGTTCTCTGCGGTCTAGCTCTCCTGATTTACATGGCGGGGAAACTGAGCTCCAAATACGGAAAAGTGGAATCGGAACTTCCTCCCATGTTTTTGCTGCAATGCCTTCTGGGAACGAGTAAAACTTTGAAAGAAGCTCTTCGTCTTGTTAATAATTTTAACCGTCTCTTCTCTTAAGGTCCCCAAGGTTTGAAGTGCGAGGGAGTCACTCGGTTTCTTTCTGTCGTGTGGAGTCTGGCTTCATTCGTAGTGTTGGTTTTCGTATCTTCGGAAATGACATCGCAGTTTTCGAACAAATCAGAAGCCCTGCTCTTCGACAACATTGACGATATATTTCACTTTCCGGATGCAGATCCTTTGTTACCGAAAGGCAGCGCAGTTGACAGCTTTATCCAGGTAATTTTAGAAAGCAATGGGGTTCATGAACATTACACAGTTAGTGTCTTAGAGGATGGAGCCTTTTACCGAAGTGGCCTGATTACATAAAAGAAGAACGAAAAATGTCAACTTTCCTCAATCCTCTCCGTTTAGACAAATTATGGGTGTTAGTATTCACGGTAAAAGGTATTTGAAAATTATGGATTGCGATAGAAAACTTAGCCATTCGGTTAGCCACTGAGCGTACGATATTTACGATTGAGCTTAAAAATTACTTACTTGCTTTTCAGTGCTGTACACATCAAACCGAACTTTATATTTTCGTATTTTTTTTCACGTTAACAATAAGCCCCTGTAGAAAGGTACACGGCTAACCTATTAGATATGGCCAGGAACAAGGGATATAAGATGTTTCAAGAGGGAGCGAAGGGAAATTGTGGATGGAAATTTCTAGTTCTTAGTACCATTCTAAGTCAAATCAAGGATGATGAAGGAGGATGCAAAATCTGAGAGAAATAGGCCTGCTTACTGTGGAACGGCTTATCTCCGGTGGTACGCAAAAAAGGGACAATGAACACTCGGAATACGACTTCAGTTTGTCCTTGAAAGTGGAAATACAACACAGCGCGTTTTAGACTCCCATTAAAAAAACCCTAGAATTGGATAAATAGTTTTCGTGAAGACATGTCTCCTTCAAAGCCCTTCAAGGGTTTCAAAAAAGTAAAAACTATATTGACTAATTTTTAAAATTTTCATTTTAGAAAAATGCATTGACTAGCCCCGCATTTGCTGCTGTAGCAAAGCGAGCAGACTCGAACTCACATACGTGTTACGTGAATAAACGCAACTTAACAAAAAATTCCACTATTCATGCGAGAATTGAAAATCGAGAGAAATTCACCATCTTTCCTGGGACTGTTCTGTGGAATGTAATCAAAGCCAGATACGCCAAGACAGGAACTTGTAAAATGAAATTAAGCAAACCTTTAATGACAGCCTACAGGGCGATCTATTTCAGCCCAAACATTTCGCACACCCTGATTCTGACAGTTAACAAAAGGTTAGTTCCCCCTACCAATTTCTGCGTTTAATGTGGTACAGTTAAAATTTCTCATTTGTCAGATTGCTCCAGCTGACTGAGGGTGGTTGCTACGAGGACCTGAACCCATCTCTCAAAGTGGAATCTCATCCTTGTCAAACAGTCGAAACTACGGATGCTTTCGTCGTAATCGACTTGAAAGCGTTTAAGGCCATTTTTCGCGTCTGTATCCTGGGCTTCTCCGCCTCCTTCGTCACTCTATTTTTCGAAATCTACGTGAACATATTGAAAATTAACATGTGTACATCTTAATATATATACTGCGTCTTTGAAAAAAATCTGACGATAAGAGCAATTCATGAGTTGGTATATTTCAAAATTATCCAGGAAAGCACTTGCTATTTTGTTAATAATACGAATATCACTTGGTAGAAATTGCGCAAAAGTATAAATATGCCGGGCTCATCTTGTTTTAAAAGTACAATATAAAATAATAAAAATTGTTGTTGTAACCGAAATTAGAAACCACTTCTTACTGTGCCATGTTGACCATTACCACAAGTAGAATAATCTTACACCAAGTTCCTATGTAAGATTTTTTGCCGTAGCCTCTGTGTCTGAAAGTTCTGACGTTAAGCTTTTTAAAGTTCCCAACGGAGCTCGCGTGAAATTGGGACCGTCCATAAACTACGTCACGCAAAAAATGGCATTTTCTGACCCCCCCGTCCCCCCAGATCACGCTTTGTCACGTTTTTTAAGACCCCTCCCCTGAAAACCACGTCACATTTCTTTAACCCCCCCCAACCGACTATGATTCGTCTTAATTTACCAATTTAATTTGATTAATTTAAAAAGAGATTCTTTCTTCTTTTCCACTCAGAAATTTTTTCCTCGACTTGAAAGTCAAAGTTCATTTCCATTTTTAGCTTTAACAAATATCGTTTGCCTCTGATTGAGCTTTAGAACTTTATTGTCTGGATGTGCTTTTTTATAACCTTCCAAAATATTTCCATAAAGCTTAGTTAAAGGGGCACACTTAATAGTTTTCGACATTGTCTCTTGAAAACCTTAGGCTAATCGAGCTTGGTATTCAGATTTTAAAAATGTGCGATGGAGGATCCGATTCATCTTTGCTAATGCTTGTGGACATTTGAGAGTTTAAGCTGACACTACAATTAGCAGTCCTTATGCGTACGTGTATTTAGTTCTGCAGTGAACGGGTCTCTTTATTTTAAATGCGCTGTTTAAATTGGCTACTCGTAAGAGTAGGTATGTGATCATAGCTTTTACAGTTTCTACTATTTAAGCGATGATGGAATAAAAAATTTGTTAAATTATTGTAGAGGTCAATCTCACGGTGGACTTTGAAGCGTTGTGTTTTTTCTTTTATAACAAAAGGGTCAATCGACCCCTTACTGACTTCGTAATAAAATTAATTTTAAATGTGACGTCACGCATCTAAGGACCCCTCCCTCCCCCCTCGTCACGGACCGTCACAAACTTACAAACCCCCTCCCCCCCATAAGAGTGTGACGTAGTTTATGGACGGTCCCAATGGAGAGATAAAATTTCTAAAATATCGGCCACGACCGAGAACGAGCTTTTGAAGCAGCGCTCCACAGCGGTGGAGAGTGAAGTTAAACAGGCGGGGTTAATTTTTTTATCCGAGTAGGTTCAAGCATGGAGGGTTCATCCAAGTGCACGGTGTTTGCGTTTTTTATAGCAACGGTGTATCGTGTGGAGTGCAAACGTTTTTAAAGCAAACTGTAATGTAATGAAAAGTAAAAAATAAACATTTTTGAATTTGAATTTGAAAGAGGGTGATTAATTCGACATAATTAGAAGCCGACGGAATTATATTTTTCTGGCACGGAAATACTCTGAGTTTGTTTTGAGAGCCCTTTATCTATTTCTAAATTAATACATTTAAACCTAACTTGCTCCGCCATAACGTAAACTCCGATCGCCTAAGATCTACGCGAGCGGATCTACGTCTCTGTTGGCCGAAAAGCTCAACACAAGTTTCGTAAAAATTCGTACCTTTTTTAAGGGGGGTGGAATTTTTTTAGTGAGACCCAGCTTTCCGCGGCTGATGTTAGTTGGCGCCGAGAAAAAATGTTAGTAGAGAAAAACTTTGGGTGTTCAACTACCATTTACTCTACAGTAAATACATTCGGCCTAGCCTTGGGATATCAGGTTTTAGGAACATTCGAGATGAGACGTTCGTTAGAGATAACCTGACACACATTACCCTCATTCCTAGGCTGGAAAGCTATGTCCTTTTAGATCATCTCCTTTTGCCATTACATAATAGCGAAAGTTTAAAACTGTAACCCATGACAATTGAATGTTTATAAACTGATATACGGTTAATTTTCTGATTTTGAAATATATTTTAGAATTGTCCATAACCCAGAATCGCCCTGAATACACTTAAAACTAGTCATGTAGAAAATTTTCAAGCACAAAATGAGATAGCCTTCTTAGCCATTTAAATTTTGTCAAACTATTGTTTACCAAGCACGAACCTATTGATTACTAATTATACTAGTAACTCACGGAGGGTTATGAACTTTAATAAAAGGACAGGTTCACGGACTCCACTATCTGTAACGGGCGACTACTATCCCCGCTTGTTGAGGATACCTTTCAATAGCGGAACTACGTCATACTAGGGCCAAAATTGAAGGTAACGATAGGCTCGTAAAAGAGAGAGAGAGGAGCTTAAGCCATTTGGCCGTTTGCTATAATTTTATGCTACATATACAGTCAAACCCAGTCCGTTTATACCATGGATATTTTGCTTCAGATTAAGCAAGACATAATGCTGCCTCCACAGACAATCCACATACATACACACCAACAGATCATAATCGTAAAGCCTGTAATTCTTTCACAACGTAGATAAAAATATACCTATAACAACTATATATATATACATTGAAGGGTCAGGAGATGTTTTCAACGACAACTATAAATAAATAGCAGCAACCCAGCCTTTACACATAGTACCCTTTCCGTATGAAAATGAATCTCTCATTCTAGCTACCTAGCCTGTAAAGGTGGAAAATAGCTTTAAAGGAGCGTTTCCGCCACTTTTTTTTGGGGGTTTTTTAAGAATAAATAAGTTGGAATTACACGATGATATATATACTTGTTGAAACTTAAATAAACTTACTGTTGTTACCCAGTTCGTGTGTTTCTGTCACTTTAACGGAGTATTTTACAGCGGTAAATATTGCGCGTAAGCACATAAAGCTCCCGATTTCCGTGATAGTATCCGGGAAAAAGTTGTGCATGAAGACCAAGGTTTCTTTATCGGAGGGAAATAACTATTCCAGTAAAAAGGAGGATTTATAGACTAGTATGCTAAGGGTAAGACGAATGGCAGAAAACATCGTTAATGTTGGTTCATTTGATGGTAAAACGGAAAACTGAGAGTCATATGTTTAAAGTTTGATGCGGTTTTCTGACGTCTATGACATTTCTGAAGCGAAGAAATGTCAAACCTACTTTCGTTGGTCGGCAAAGGAACTTACGGGATGGTAAGGAATTAAACGGCACGTACCGGACAAGCCCAACACCAAGACCAAGACTGAAATAGTTCAACTGGTAAAGAACCATTTGAATCCTACTCCTAACCCTACTGACTGCGGTAAGTGCCCTCTGGTCGGGTTTTCGTCCGCCACTGGGAACTTGAGTGCAACACTCGCCCAGAGTCGCATTTTCCACTGACCCGGAAAAACTGCCAGCGAAGTGTTCTTTCTTGCTCTGAAAAATTCGACGGAGCGACGGTGCTCGAGTGTGACGTAGTGGAATGTTAAATTGTGTTCCGCCGACGAAATGTTCTCCGCCAAAATTCGCCTAGTTCGACAAAATCTTCCCAACCTGAGAGCGCACTTGGAGCATCTTGGAGAATCCAGTGGAAATAGCTATAACTCTGCAACTTAATCACATGACCTACTACGTTTAGCGAAGAGAGACTCGTGTACTGACCAAGCTTCCCTCGCTAGATGTTCATTACGGTAATTAACTTAATCATTTCACGTGTTGTTCCAATTTGAAATAAATTTCTCAATGACCGATAATCGAGAATTGCTTTCTGATACAACATTTATTATTTTTTTCAGATATGAATATATTTAGTTACATTTAGCTCATTTTTATATTTGCAATAGTGTTTTAATTGCTTAATTTTAATTGAAGCTTCATCAACTAAATGATATACACAATAAGCTTGTGTCTATTTACAGTTATTTCTCATTGCAATGCATATAAGGGCCGTAGCTAACATACAGCGCCATACACCAAGTATAAGGCGATTACAATTAAACTTAGGAAGATTTGATAAGATAGGTAAAAGGACAAAACCACGTATGAACGCTTCTCTAAACACAAGTAGCCAGAAGGGTTTGTTCCCAGTATTTTCACCCGGTACCTCACTCCGGTATCTTTCGATGCTTTAGTACCATCAGGAGCAGATGACAAAGGAGTCTCGGACGCTAGCTTTCATAATGTCACGTCACGGTTATTAACAAGAATCATTACGCCAGTGCCACCTGTCGTAGGAAATTTGAGCTTTATTTTGCAACCAATAGCGTGGCTTCAAAGTCTCGAAAGGAGATCTGGGAAATAACGTCTGGAGCCTCTCGTTAAAAATACGTATCGTCTGCTTATAATTAGCCTAGGCTTAACGAGTATTAGAGTTAAAAAGTGGATTTCAACGGCGTTTCAGCCTTTTTTGGGACTGAAATTGTTAATTATTTAAAACCTAAGATATGTTTCAGTGCCAAATTTTACTAAATTTCTTCTTGAATTAATTGATAGCTACAAGAGGTTGGTAAAAGAAATCATCCACGATCTTTTAAAACCCAAGAAGTAAGAGATAGTAATTTCGTTTTCCAAACTCTTGTAGCTATCAATTAATTCTAAAGAAATATGGAACATTTTGGTCCTAAAACACATATATAACATTGTGTTTTGGAATCTTTTAAAACCTTGCTTTTATCTTTTGAAAACCCGAGTCCAATCACTCCAGTGGGCACAAATTGTTTATTAAGCCTGGGCTTGCCTGGCTTTTGATGTGTTTCTCTGCTAGTTTGGACGTACTTTGACTATTTAGTAGGTTTAAAGTCACAAAATGTAGTATTATCTTTTATCTTAACACCAACGTTTACAGTTGCTTGAATAAACTAATTATATTTTGTATATTTATGTCGCGAACGGATAAGACGAACCTCAGTAGCCACCGTTAGTCCGTTATTACAAAAAATATTTCCCAGCAGCCATTGGTGCCAGATATAATCCACCAAAAGCATCGTCTGCTATTCTGTCTGATAGCGCCTCTATGGCAAACGATACCACTACATTTTCGGCCGAGCTGTGACGTACGCGGGTCCCATTGCCCTCTACATTGTGGAAGCTAGCGTCCGAGACTCCTTTGTCATCTGCTCCTGGTACCATTGAGTCACATTCCATAAGACCGCAATTAGCCATGACGTGCGGTTTATGAAAGATGGAAATAACTCTCCCTCTCTACACGATGCCGTTGCTATGGATTGTCACTTTCATACCGTATAAACATAATATATTATTAAAATGAAAATTTTGTAATATTTTAGGTAGGGTTACAATGTATCTATTCATATAAAATAACAGGTTTGCCTCACTAACAAGAACACGAGAAGTTTACATCTATTAGTTAAAAAAATATTTGTTCACCGGAAGTGGGTCACAGTTGGTCAAGAGAAATTAATAAATACAAAAAAGGAGTAATTGGCAAGGAAAATATGCCCTTTGGATAACTTGTCTTAAAAGTTATATCTGTGCAGCCTTGCAGGATTAAAAATGCCTTCGTCTTTGCATGTGGGTGGTGTATAACTTTTATATATTAAGATCAACACAAATTTTTTATTTTGCATGTGTGATTTAACTTGCTATCTTACTCGTATGCTTTGTGCAAAAAATAGTCTGAACCGACTCTTATAGTGCAAAAAATAGTCTGAACCGACTCTTAGTGTGCAAAAAATAGTCTGAACCGACTCTTATTGTGCAAAGAATAGTCTGAACCGACTCTTATTGTGCAAAAACAGTCTGAACCGACTCTTTTTGTGCAAAAAATAGTCTGAACCGACTCTTAGTGTGCAAAAAATAGTCTGAACCGACTCTTATTGTGCAAAGAATAGTCTGAACCGACTCTTATTGTGCAAAAAATAGTCTGAACCGACTCTTATTGTGCAAAAAATAGTCTGAACCGACTCTTATTTTGCAAAACATAGTCTGAACCGACTCTTAGTGTGCAAAAAACAGTCTGAACCGACTCTTAGTGTGCAAAAAATAGTCTGAAACGACTCTTATTTTGCAAAAAACAGTCTGAATCGACTCTTATCGTGCAGAAAATAGTCTGAACCGACTTTTATCGTGCAGAAAATAGTCTGAACCGACTCTTATTGTGCAAAAAATAGTCTGAACTGACTCTTAGTGATGGGTTTGTTCGGATCAAAATCGTTTTAAATTTTTATGCAAGGGGTTACATTCCCAACAATTTTCGTTTCATCCTAGTGATGTTCAGTGGTTCTCGAAACTGGAATCTTGTCAGTAGCTCGACGGTGAAGACGAAAGAAGCGACTCCAAGCATTGCCGCCCACAATCGAAACTTCGCTTCAATGTCCTTGAATCTCAGTACGTGTACTTCATTCTCAGCCGTCGAATGTTGAGTTTCCAATTCGATGTGATAGTCCCTGTTGAGGGAGCGTAGAAACGGTGTAATTTGGCCGGTTTCCAAGAAAGCCCGCAACCTGTAATAATGAATGGGTGAGATCTTCAGCTTTTCAAATCCGTAACATCCATCAGATTGTAAAATTTGTCCTCGTGATTAATGCTGACTTTATTTGATAGTTTCAAGGTTTACACGAAACCTTTGTTCGGGACTTGTGAATGATATTCTCCAAAGATTTCAAGTAACATTATGATACAATTTCGATCAAAATTTACAAGAATTTAAGTGAATTCGCGTGCATCTTTCGGGCGTGTAGCGAAATGAACAATTATCAAAAGCCGTTGTTAATTTCTTGGAGACGTTTCATCTGTATTTTTCGGATTCTTCCCATTTGGACTGTGGTTGAAACAGCGGCCTATGCCGCCTATCAAACGAGCTGTTGATTGGTTTGGCAGTGTCAAAACCTAGCAACGCTATAAAAATGGACTATAGGATCTATCGGGAGTGGAAGTGGAATTACAAAAAAAAGTGGCATTTTACTGTGCATTGGTTTCTCTCAAAATCTGGAGGAATAACATAGCATTATACGCGTGTCCAGCAGAGGCAGTTATTCTCTTGAACTTCCGATTATGTGCTCGTGCAAAAGTGAATCTGAAACCTTAGCACTTGCCACCTACATGGCGAAGGCCTCTCAAATTTGATAAACTTCATAATGGAAAGAAAAGGTAAGGGTTCCCAAGGACCTGAACTTTTGTGCATTTAATATTAAATTTAAGCGTTACACTAGATACGTAAAGCCAAAATTGGTTACAGCAGAAGTGGTATGAGACTAGAAGTGAAGGGCTCTAGCATTGGTAATAGATCCTGGCACTAGTGAACAAATTTGAGGATTTTATGCCGCTTCCCACGCGCTAAAACTAGAGAGAGAAAAATTGGTCGAGTTCCAAAAACATTTCCCACCCCCTTCCCCTCAATCTAAAGCCGCAGAACACGGACCCGGCTCCTTGAATCTAGTTTGGCGGTCTACCACCGCGAGCGTCTCACGTTTTGGAGGGAAAATTCTGAAACCGCCACTAGAGGGCCAACCGTTTGTGTTTTATCAAGTCTTTTCACTAATGCCGAGTGAAGAATTTGGTTAGCTCAATACTTCTAGTATCATACCACTTCTGGTTACAGTAAAATGCGCGAGTGATAAGGCCCTCCTTGTGATTTAGAAATGAGAATTACCTTTTGGGAGATATAAAAAACTCTTTGGATAGATATTAGTCAAATAATGGAAACTAAAAGTATAAGGGAATATGGACTCCAACTTGGACTGACAGTCAAAGGACAAAGTTTTCATTTTTCGAACGTTATTGTATAATAATTAGCAACTTTCTAGTGTTATTAGTCCACGCACATGAACGCCAAAAGAGGTATAGATAGAATTATTAAAGAGGACTATATTAGATACTTTTGATGTTAAAGATCATACCAATATGCAAATGAGAGACACGAAAACAGTGACTATTGATCAAAACTGTCTTTGATTAAACCAAGACTTAGAAAGAATCGTTAAGGATGAGGTTTATCACTTGACTGAATGAGCAGATATTGAATTTTTTTTAAACTAAAACTTACTTGCTTTAGAAATGCAATGTTCCATACCCTATTCCATTGGATAAGCCTATTTTACTGGTAAACAATTCATTACTTCTGAATTATTTCTAAAATTTTCTTCTCTCGGCTTTTCGACCACAGATCCATCCCCGAAAACATTATATAATTACATTCATTACTTTTAAAAGATTAAGTGTAAGACATTGTGTTTTTAATACGTTCCTGAAGACTTAAACACACACGCGTTCATGCCGTGCAAGCTTCACAGTCAAAGAAGATTTTTTCCCTCCAAATTTCAACAACGTCACCAAATTCAATAGCAGCCTTACGATTTTTACTTTAGGTTAAGCTCAATAACGTAACAGAACACATGCAACTAATATGGAAAGACATGGGTTAAAACTTTGCATCCGCACTTGCTTTTTGGCGAGATAGAGGGTCATGAGAGTGAGACAAGATGGCGAGGAATCAACCCCCATCTTAGGGTTTCTAACCATCTTTTTTATGACGAAAGGGGCCATAGCATAGGTACGTCAGATACCGTCATACTGCTCTGCTTAGACATGATCATAGTCATAACCCTATTTCCCTCTCTATTGTTTCATTAAATTTACAACTTTGAAGTTTCAAACAAAAGATTAAGACGATTTCATATGAAATGACACAACCTTTTATTTATTTGTGGAAGCTAAGCACCGCCAAAGGCGCATAGATAACATGAAAGCGAAGAACATTATTCCCTTCCTGCCTTTTTCAACGGTATTCGCGTAAAATTAGAAGACACAAAGGGGTGATTGGTGAGCCTCGTTTTCAACTAACAATCGAATCAGAGACAGATTAGCTCATCGTTAGTGTCACGTGACAAGCTGAAAGTAGTTCGCGATGATAGCGGCTCCTGGGGATAGTTTGGAATACTATTGAAAAATCGGCTGCTCAACTGAGCTTAACGGTTGTTTTTCTTTAGCACTCTTTCGGTTAAATCTTTAAACTGAATTTTTATATTGTTCCCAAGACTTCGTTATTTTTTTTATTGAAATGCCTCGAAAGAACACAGTAGAACAGTTAGCGCTTTCAGTGCAGAAGCCGAAAAACCAAACTACACAATATAATTTTTACACTGAAGTTGGCCACAATGTTGGTTTACAAACAATGGATTTGGAATTATCCGAAGCTAAACCAAAATGTTATGATGTGTCAGTCCAGTTTGCACTATAGTAATGAAATCTAATATTAGCGTGGGAACTGAAAAGTGCGTGTATAACGATATCAGAAATCAAACTGAATTACTCGGTTCTGATGTAAATAGTGTTGGAACTCAAACAGAAAAGTATCAGAAGTATATAATACTTCTCTTCTATTATCCCCTTCTGAAAGTATGTATTTCACCTTTACGTTTCCCGTCTTTACCCAGTACGAAAAAGACATCCTTTTCGTAGATTTATAAAATGTTTGCTACATTCAAATCTGACATTCTGACAAGACTGTTCCGATTCCCAACTACCTATATGACTAGATTACATTAGGCCTTGGTATTAAACTATAGCAGACGACATGAAAATAAGGAAATAAGTGAACTATATTTTCCAGCAAACTTACGGGTGTACCTTGCGTAAAACTATGCGAAAGTAACTCTTCGCCGCGGTATAAGACCAACTCATCCCGTCGCTCTGTAAGGGAGAGGAAATCTTGAATCAAGTATGGGGGAGCTCAATTTTCACGTTGCGGGTTGGGCTTTTAGTTCTTCACTTTCTGGTTATCTATGCGCCTTTGGTATCGCGAAAGGAAAAAACAATAAACTCATTACAAAAAAAAGTCAAGGATAGCAGCGTCACGATTTTCAAAACGGATTTCACGTGAACCAGTGTGCTGTGGAAATAGCAGATTAATGCGAAAAACCAACGAAATGCTTGGACCGACTTTCTGAAGAGTTAAATTCTCCTCTGCTTGGACATAGCTCAGTCGATTACCAGCTCAGCTTCTGGCGAGCAGCGGAGCGCGTGATTGAGTGTGCTTTTTAAAAGGACACTATTGGCAAAAATTAAGTATTTTTATTTTGATTCCTTATGTTGAAATATGCCGCCTTGAATTTTTTCTGATTTTTTTAAAGCGCTATTTATAGTATCAAACAATAATTGAAGTTCAGTGTCCAAAACATGCATTTGAATTTTGGTAAAGCCCGCGATTTATGAGAGGCAATCCCCAAAGATTTTTCTCAGTCGAGTCTCATTTACGTCGTCTGCATTAGATTTGGAAATCCATTATCCATATTAAACTTTTCAGAACTCAAAAGAAAGATGCGCGTTTGATCATTTAACGAATAGTGGATAAGGAACATTAATAATTAGCAGGTTTATGCTTTTACATTTCACTTACACTCAAATTTTTCTCTTAAGCTTACTATATTAAAATGCGGCGTGTCGTAATTTTGTTGTATATCTGATAATCTGATTGTCTAGTTATTAGTCTTAGGAATGGGAATATCCGTGTTCTTTGTGACGTTCGGGATTGAAAAAATTAAAAAAACCATCTTTTAAACCTTAGCAGAGTCAATCTACAAGACTACAACACAATTACTAGCGTCCTCAAACTTTAGCAGACGACGGGTCCCGGTGAGTCAATGGTGACGAGCAGGCTGGGAAATAAGGATATTTTTAAAACTAGTCCTTTGGACCAGTGACCCCCCTAGTGTCTGAAATAATTAACTGGTCTCCGGACTGGTCCCAGCCTTTGCTCTCCAATAGATTTGCAATTAATAAACTGGTCCCTAGGACCAGTAACCCCCACTTCTTGAATTAAAAAACTAGTCCAAGCAATTAATAAACTGGTTTTGGACCAGAGGAAGTGTGCTATTTCCCAGCCTGGTGACGAGGCCACTATAAAAAATACTTATTTCCCGCCCTTGCAAACTCAGCTTTTCCTATTTGAAGCAGACAGCATACGAGTAAATATTCTCTAAACTTCACGGGATTGGTTGATTTGACCCTATCCCTAAAGAGATTTTTATTGGCCGGTAGGTAAGTGTGCTAAAATCGAACCCCATTGCTAAGCCTAACAAATTTAAAAAAAAATTATTTTCATTGAAAAAAATATTTGAAAAATCAGAAAAAATTAGAGAATTCATATTTAATTAAAACAAACCAGGTAAAAATAAAACACGGCACTAAGATTTTCAGCTGAGAGTCTCCCTTTAAGGTCTTTGCAGATAGCAGCTGAGCGGACGCCATTAGGGCATTATGCACTGTTTTAAGTTTTAAAGCCTATTTCGATACGAAATCTCTCAAAAGTAATTAACGTAATTATAAAATGCTTTCGCGGAATGGAATTATGGTTGAAAAATCAAGATATGTAATTTTTTAAAATAATTGACCCAGAATAATTAAATTTGAATACCTGTAAATTAAGTTTGTTCAATGAAATAGGGCAATGGAACATTGTTTTTCTAAAGCTTGTCAGTTTTAATTAAAATATGATTTCAATATCCCTGCGCCTTCAGTCAAGTGATTAAACTCATTCTTATCGATGGATTTTATGTCTTGGTTTAATCCAAGAAAGTTTTGTTCAATACTTAACAGTGGATTAAGATTTGTTCAAAAACTGTAGTTAGAAACTGCTAATGCCCAAAAAAGTAGCCGCAATTTCTAAAACAGTAGTTTTGTATTACAACGCTGTTTTTGGGAATCGCGTTTCTCCATTGTTAATTGCTGTCTTGGTACATCCATCCTATCGACGAGCCTTACGGCTTTTGGGGTTCTATTTGCCGGAATCATTTAAATGGCGTCCCAAAAAATAATAAAATGTCTCAACGGGCAACTGAACTAGGATAGAAAGGAGACCAACCTTCGGTTTATATACTTCAAAGCTTCAGGATTCAGTCTTTCATTTACAAAAAGACTCATCGGTTCCTCGAAGTAATTATTCGAACCAATGTGAAGATCCCATTGAACGGTTTTGTTTAAATCATTATCAACTTCTATTATCTGAAAAACATCTGTATTCGCAAACCAAACTTCTTTTCCGCTAGTTAGTTTTCCTAAATGAGTGTAATGAGATAAACGTATCCGACTCCAATCGCAGAGAATTCTCATTTCATTATCAGTCTGAAATGATTAGAAAAATTTAGAATATTACCAGAACTGAACTCAAGAAGTCTCCCTAATAGAAAGTGTGTAATTCTAACCGATTGACAAACATCATCCTCTCTGATAATGGGTTCAAATCGAATCGGTATGACTTCAGATAATCTCACGGCATCGGTTACACTGTTGATATTTTCTCTTTTCAGAGATGAGTAGTTGGCTTTCAAGACTCCGTTGAACAAATTGACGAAAATCACAATTATCAAGAGAAAAGGTGCAACGCTCAAGCGAATCGCCAGTGACGAAGGAATATCGAACCCTACAAGAGTAAAAATTAAGCCCACGCTCAGAATTTTGCCTTAAGAGAATAAAAAGTGCGAAATCAACGTGTTTTTGTTTCAATGTATAAAATACCACCTAATGGCGGTAAACCTTAGAGAAAGCCTTTTGCTTTCTCGAATGGAAGGTGAAGGGAGAGATTTAGGGGCAAACACCTCCGGCTCACAAGGGGAAGTCAGTGCTTTGAGGGTAGGAGCGCCTACATTTGTCTTATTTCCTCAAAGTTTATTGATCACTACCTTGGGTTGCTGTTGCGCAGCACACTACCAACTGAATATGAAATATTTTGACAAGAAGCATAAATGTTAAATTTAGGTTGAGAACACCAAAATATTACCTCCCCGGCTCGAGTGCTTTTAGTTTCCTTGAATGTGCATCATTTATTGCTCGTTAATCATTAAGTACTGCAGTTAAATTTATAATTCATTCCAGGTTATAAAAAGGACTATTCTTAACTACCTTAAAATATCCAAGGGTGAATGCCCTTGATGGTTCGCACTAGAGTTTAATGACCTATAGAAATATAGGTATGTATATTTCATTAATTATAGGTATATATAGATTATGTCATGAATTTCAAATACTAGGTGAAAGCATTGGCGGATTCTTTGAAGGTATAATGGCTAGTGAATGAGTGGCGCTTAAGTGAGATACATTTTCCGAACGCGGTGACAGACACACACAACCCCCTGAACGACAGTCAGTCAAACACACACAAAGACACGTCCAGCGTACTTCCTCTCCGTGACGTCATTGTCACTCGGAGAGGTAAAAAGTTGAAAATCTTATTCTATTATCAAGATAATAACAAGAACACGGAGTAAAAATCAATCGATTTCCTGATAAGCGAATCTGTTGAAATTGAAGTCATTAATAAATGCGGGTTTCCCATTACCTTTTCCTAGAATGGCTCCAAAGTATTGTATAAATTTTTGTGACGCAACGGATATGATGGATTTTCGAGTTCCCACCAACAGCATGTGCAGTATGTCAATCGCCACCAAGCCGGCAATAACGCAACCTAATCCAATCCATACCTGAAAAAGTAAGGAACAAAAATTCACGTTTAACAACAAAGGGGGGTCAAGGTGTGACGCAAATATACGTATTGTTATTTTGTCGTTTCCAGTGTGGGCCTAGCATTGCTAACGCTACCTTCTCTTATAACGATCAGGTGACACTCTCTGTTGCCAAAGGTTTCCGCGATGAACGTAAGTTCCGTGCATTATAATTTTCCACAATTTATTTTGGTAAAATTTAAGAAAGGCCTGCCCCTGTCATTGCCTCACTCACGAAGACATACGCGGTTTGTAGAGGCGAAAGAGAAATTAGCGACCTTTTGCTAACTCAGAACTTGCAATTGCGGATGCTTTTTAAATATAATACTTTCAGAGAGTATTTGGTTTCAGAAATAGTAAGTTGTATTAATACATTTGGTAAGCGAGTGCTTCTAATATCGGGTTTTTTAATCATATTTTACGGGGGTCAACGCGCTGCTGGCCCATTGGGCCGAATCCCATTAGACCGAATGTCCCATTGAAACGAATCCCGTTGGACCGCATATAGCCAAAATGTGCGGGTTTATTATTTTCATTGCTATTAGAAGATATATTTTTAACACCGTATTTTAAAACCGAATTAAAAAATACTCTTTTGGTTTAAAGAAAATACCCTTGTCCTTAAGCTGCTTATATCCCATTGGATAGAATCCGTTGGGAAGAATTTCATTCGACAGAAATCCCATTCGGCCGAAAATCCCATTCGACAGAAATCCCATTCGGCCGAAAATCCCATTCGACAGAAATCCCATTCGACAGAAATCCCATGCGACAGAAATCCCCTTCGGTCGGAAATCCCATTCGACAGATTGGTCATGTGAATGAAATCATTAAGTACAAGAAGAGAATCCAACCGTACATGGGGCAAGCAGCCATTCTCTTTCTGCCAAAAGCGCATAGATCAGAAAGTGAAGAACATTAAACCTTTCCAGCCTTTAGCAACGGTATTCGTGTAAAATGAGAAGCAAGGGGGGACACAAATGGGTGGTTGGTGAGCCTCGTTTTCAACTACCAATCGAATCAGAGATATATTAGGTCATCGTTAATGTCACGTGACAAGCGGAAAGTAGTTCGCGATGGTAGCGGCTCCTGGGGATAATGGGGAATACTTTTGAGAAATCGGCTGCTTAACTAGGCTTAACGGTTGTTCGGTTCAATCGTCGTGGAATTTTCAAGTTTCGTTAAGTTGAATTTTGATATTGTTTTTCATGCATTCTATTGCACCTTTAAGTTTTCCGTCTTTATCAATCAGGGAAAAGTCATCCTTTTCGTAGCTTTCTAAAATGTTTGCTAAATTCAAATCTGACATTTTGACAAATGTGCCGATTCCTGGCTACCTAAATGACTAGATTATATTAAGCCTTGGAATTAAACTATAGCAGACGACATGAAAATAAAGAAATAAGAACTATATTTTCGAGCCAACTTACGCATGTACCTTGTGTAAAACTACGCGAAAGTAACTCTCCGCCGCGGCATAAGACCAACTCTTCCCGTCGCTCTGTAAGGGGGACGGAAATCTTGAATCGACTATGGGGGAACTCATTTTTCACGTTGCGGTTTAGGCTTCTCGTTCTTCACTTTCTGGTTATCTATGCGCTTTTGGTTCTGCCAAGAGCCAACGCTAGAGGTAGTGAACGATGACTGGCGTCGCTTTTTGGCCCAAGCTTAAAGCTGCTGTTAACGACGATTCCGGCTTATTTATGGAATAAATGAATTCGTCTATATCCGATTCCACACACCGAACCTAACCAAACCAAACCCAACCTAACCTAACCTGACCTGTCCTAACCTAACCCAACCTGAAATGACCTGACCTGACCTGACCTGACCTGACGTAACCTAACCTAACCTAACCTAACCTAACCTAACCAAACCTAACCTAACCTAACCTAACCTAACCTAACCTAACCTAACCCAACCTAACCCAACCTAACAAAACCTAACCTAATCCAACCCAACCAAACCTAACTTAATCTAACCTAACCCAACCCAACATAACCTATCTGATTTGACCTAACCTTAACCCTCTAAAATATTACCGTAATTTTAAAAAAATTTACGCAAAATATTTCAAATACTCAAAGGCCATTATTGCAATAGTATTTTTTTATTACTTTATAGTTTCCCACACTGTCTAATGTAACTGCAAAAGTTCAAATGAAATTAATAATCAATTGTATGAAACTATTATTACGTAGTTTACATTTTCTTTCGGGGAATCGATCCAAGGACTATCGCACGGTAGTCCGATACTCTTCCACTGCGCAACGGTGAGACGAAAGTTCCTATCGCTAAATTAACTTATATAGCCTTATAAGTAATAATAATATTCCTAATAAAAAATCCCAATAGACAGAAACCGCACAAACGGCGGGATTTAAAATCATATTTGAGATAAAATCGGTCGATTGGGAATTCGGTCGAATGGGATTCGATCCAATGGGAGGACACCGTCAACGCTCTGTGAACTGGACTCAAGTAAGTTAATCTTTGGCCATCTTGTATTTTGCTTAATCATTCCCCTTTCCCAATTAGGACTAGTCTTTAGAAGGCTTCTAATAGACTGTAAATTATTTTGAAATAAGCTGACCTCGATTTCCCTTAATTATGTCGGAAAACATGAAGCATTGAATGACCTTTTTAGCCACATCGTAGTATACGATGAGGCGGCTCTTAGTTTGACCCGAGCCGTAGTAGTAGTACATGTGGCCGGAGTTTTCACTTTCGTTATCGTTATATTTTAGCTTAAAAGGAACTCCACATTACCACAACCCACCCATAGGGGTAACTGGGCTCGGTTAGAGATTTAATTTTAATTAAAATGTTTTCGGATCGCAGCCGGGAATCGAACCCGGGTCGCTGGCGCGGTAAACAGAAATTCTACCATTGAGCCATGGAGACTTAATAGAAATATAGCTTTCTGTGAACAGCGAGGACTACTGCGCCGCCATTGGTTTAGTGGCGTCTGCTAAATCGACAATTTCACATATTACCTCTCCAAGCCTGTGAGAGTTAAACCTATTCTTTTAGGGGTAAGAGGTTCGATGTAGCATACGCCACTAAACCAATGACCGCGCAGCAGTCCTCGTTTTTTCGACCAATTAAATTCGTATTATTTTGTAATAAAGAATCATTTATTTTTTAAATATGTTTTCTTTTATATTTAGAAAAAGGCCGTTATTTTTAGGTTTAATGTTATGTAACCTGAACTTTTCCTTTAACTGTAGGCTATTTTGACATTTTCTATATTTAAACCCGAGTTTTATATTTACGGTATCGTTGGGCCTCCATGGAGCGGGGCCCTGTTTACGATGTGGTTAATTATGCTAAAGAAAGGTACTGTACACCCAATTGCGTGAAAACATGAAATGAAATACATGTTGAGTGAATTAATATATTGGTCGTGAGATAGCAAAATACAGCAAAATTGATCGAAAATTGGAAAACAGACCTTTCTGAATTTTGCTATTTACTTCTATTAGATTGCGAGCATCGCACCTAAAAATTTAAAGCACGTCCACTGGAGTATACTAAATTGATGTGAAGAAAGCATAAGGACGAAATGAACGGCGAAATTGCAAAATACTACACAGCAGTCTTTCGTGATGTGAGTTTCAAACATTTAGTTTTAAAAATCATCGCACTCTCCATACAATGTTAATCCCATGAGCTTTGAAATTACTTAGAAGGTTTTGGGTAAACTCCCTTTTATAATCTACTTTGTCCTTGAATGCACATCGATTGAGCATGAATTTGATACATGGTTTTTGTTACCAGGGTTCACCGCATATTATTATGAATAACCAAGGAGGGATAACTGGCTATATGATTCAATTTCTTCGTGATCTAAAACGTTTTGACAATATCAAGTAATAAAATTTGTAGTCAGTTTTTACGTTTTTTTTTCAATCCAACAACTACATTTCTCGATATAATTTGACAGCGTTACTACCATCTCCAGTATAAAACCAGTTACCGGTATGAAAGTTGGTAATTCGTGGAATGGGGTTCTCGGAATGCTCCAAAGAAACGTCAGTCGTTGTTTATTTCGAAATACGCCACCAGCTTCTTCTACCTGTAATATTACAATGAACACTTTATTAACACAGGAAGGAGATTTTGCTTTAAACCCATGCGTTCTGTCCTACGATCGTTTCAATACCTTCCCTACTTCGCACCCGTTTTTGAATGAGAGGATACAAATATTATTTGGAACAAATCAATCAAACGGAAATGATATTTATTCTGTTATTGACAAATGGGTAAATTAACATTAGTAATTTCTATTAGAAATTTTAAAATTAGTTGTTAAAGCTGAAAACGGCACGAAATGTCGTAGATTAATTTAATACTTAAACTCTAAATTTGTGGTCGTACTAAAAAGCATCGAAAATCACAATTGATCTTTGATTAATGTAGATAGTTGTGGTACTCTGTGGTCTGGCTCTGCTGATTTACATAACGGGGAAACTGAGCTCCAAATACGGAAAAGTGGAATCGGAACTTCCTCCCTTGTTTTTGTTGCAAAGCCTTCTGGGAACGAGTAAAACCTTTAAAAGAAGCTCTTCGTCCATTTTATAATTTTAACCGTCTCTTCTCTTAAGGTCCCCAAGGTTTGAAGTGCGAAGGAGCCACTCGGTTTCTTTCTGTCGTGTGGAGTTTGGCTTCATTCGTGGTATTGGTCTTCGTATCTTCGGAAATGACTTCGCAGTTCTCGAACAAATCGGAAGACCTTCCCTTCGACAACATTGACGATATATTTCACTTTCCGGATGCAGATCCTTTTTTGACGAAAGGCAATGCAGTTTACAGTTTTATTCAGGTAATTTTAGAAGGCAATGGAGTTCATGAACATTACAGGGTTCAAGAGGATGGAGCCTTTTACCGTTGCCAACGTTAATCAAGGGCTGTGCGCGGTGCCGATTTTTATTTTTCGTTTGGCAATTTAAGTTGCCGAATTCTCTCCCCTGAGAGCGCTATTGGCTGGACTTAAGGAATTTCAGGGTTCGTACGGAACCGGGATAACCTGGAAAACCTGGATAAGTCAGGGATGTGAAAATTAAGAGAAAAAGTCAGGGATAAGTCAGGGATTTTAAGGTTTTTCCTAAAAAGTCAGGGATATGTCAGGGATTTCGTTCCGTCATGAGTTAATAATATGTTAGCTCCCTATAAGTTACTCAGGCTCCATAGGCGTAATGTATCCAGCGATTTCTTCTCATTTCGCCCGCGCGGGGAAAAAATCCGAATGTTGCGCTCTCTCTTGTCGAAAAAAAATCCCGCTCGTACTCCTCGACCTCGAGTCGTCGGCTGCTTTTTCACCAAGGGAGTGTTTTAGTCGTGAATGTTTATGTCTTAACAATTTAACATTAAATCATGGCGTTTGTGTCAGTACTGAGACAAAAAAATGCCGGAACTCAATGCAATTTGCCGATATTGATAAAGAATGCTAAAGATAAGAGTTGTTATTGTGACTTGAAACCAGAAAATTATACAACTGAGCTAAATCCAATCCACTGATCTCCTAACTGTTTTCTTAACCGAGGCTACTCAGCGAAATATTCGGCTGCTTAAATAGCTCCGATATCATTGGCTAGCTTCCACTACACGCGCTTCCGGGGAAAAACCGGAAAGAAGAGTAAATAAGATTTTCGTTCACGTGGCGGCCGCAGAGCGTCGCATATAATTGGGAAGCCGGCAGCGCGGGAGAAAACGCTGGAGCATAAAAATGAATTGCCTGAGTAACTTATAGGGAGCTAACATATTATTAACTCATGGTTCCGTACATCAAACCATGCTTCGAGCAATGTTAAATATGAGACAGGTGTGATGAAGTGGGCTCCTTAAACACCTTAATATGGTCAGGGATATTGCCAAAATATGGTCAGGGATAACCTGGAAAAGTCAGGGATTTTCAATAGAAAAATTTCGTCCGAACCCTGAATTTGAAATGTTCATTTTCTCGCGCTTGGAATTTTGAATACTCAGTTTCGCGCGCGTTTCGGTCCAGCTATCAATGCCATCTTGCGGTAATATAGGGAGAAAATAAGAAGTCGCGTTTCTTAAAAGTCGCCCCATTCGAAACCACAGCGCACTGACCTTGATTAACGTAGGCAACGCTTTTACTGAAGTAGACTGATTACATAGACTCTCCGTTAAGCAAAAGAAGAACGAAAAATGTCAACTTTCCACAATCCTCTCTGTTTAGAGAAATAATGGGCGTTAGTATTGGCAATAAAAGATTTTTGAAAATTATGGATTGCGATAGAAAATTTAGCCATTCGCTTAGCCTCTAAAGCAAGTAGTCCACTTAGCCTTGCGAAACCGTATCGTTACCGTTTTAAGTTCGTAAATCATCCGAAAGAGGGCGCCCATTACCTAAGTCCGAAAGCATCGTTTAAGAAACGTTATCAGATGGCGTTCTGTTCGTATTTAGATACGTGACGTTACGTTAACGATACGGTTTCACAAAGCTTAGTGGACTACTTGCTTAAGCGTTGCCTACAAGGCCTGTGCGCGGTAGTTTCGATGGGGGGGGGGTACTTTTAAGAAACGCGACTTCTTATTTTCTCCCTATTTTACCGTGAGATGGACCAAAACGCGCGCGAAAATGAGTATTTAAAATTCCAAGTGCGAGGAAATGAACATTTCAAATTCCTTAAGTCCAGCTTATAGCGCTCTCAGGTGAGATAATTTGGCAACTTAAATTGCCAAACGAAAAATAAAAATCGGCGCCACACATAGACCTTGATTAACGTAGTCAACGCTCTAAGCTTATACAATATTTACGATTAGGCTTAAAAATTTCTTTCTGGTTTTTCAGTGCTCTACACATCAAACCGAACTTTATGTTTTCGTATTTATTTTCACGTAAAAAACTATGTAGCAACCTCTCAACTAAGCCCTTGTAGTAGGGTGCTGTTACTGTTCATGAGCCGAGCTGAGCGAGCTTTTTAAAATCTCGGCTCGGCTCGAGTCAAAAAAACGGCGGCTCGGCTCGACTCGAGCCGAGTTGGGTCTTGGCTCGGCTCTAGCTCGGCTCGGCTCGAAAATGATCGAGCCGAGCCGAGCTGGCTCGATTAATATATACATGTTTAAAAAAATTGCTACTATCAACGTCAAACTTGAGAATGACTATAAATGTCATCCTATGTTTAGGAATGTAGTGGTTCAGTAAAACACGCTCTTTAAAATATGCTCAAGGTTAGAGACGAGGGATTTTTCCCACGCTTTATTTCATGTAAAAATACAACGGAACGCTATTGGTGGAGAGAATAAAGACTAAAAGGAAAGCACTATATCATTGACTAAGCTCGCGAGCCGGCTCGCGAGTCGGCTCGGCTCGGCTCGACCATAAAAAAGCTTGCTCGTTAATTAATCGAGCCGCAAAAGTGGCGGCTCGGCTCGGCTCGAACTCGGCTCGCTCGTCACGAGCCCGAGCTGGCTCGAGCTCGTGAACAGTCCTAAGGGTACACAGCTAGCCTGCTAGATATGGGTATGAACCAGGTATATTAGATGTTTTAAGAGGGATTTAAATGGAAAGCGAAATTGTGGTAGCCTTACCGGCGTGTCCCCCAGATTTCTAGTTTTTCGTACCATTCATGGCCAACTTAGGGATGATGAAGGCGGATGCGAAATCTGAGAGAAATAGGCGTGCTAACTGTGGAACGACTTAAATAGTTCCGGTGGAACGCAAAAAATGGGGGAGGTATACTCGGAATACGACTTCAGTTTGAAGGGGAAAAACAACACGGCGCGCGTTTTAGACTCCCATTAAAAAACCTCTTCAGCAAGCGTGTCGGAATGAACGCGAAAAGGCTTCTAAAACGTCTAATATCCCTACATGAACTAATATTTTGGAAGTCCTAGAATTGGAAAAACAGTTTTCGTGCAAACATGTGTCCTTCAAAGCCATTCAAGGGTTATAAAAAAAGATAAAGCTATATTGACTAATTTTGAAAATTTTTGTTTTAGAAAAATGCATTGACTAGCCCAGCATTTGCGGAAGTAACAAAGCGAGCTGACGCGAACCCACATACGTGTTTCCTGAATAAACGCAACTTAACTAAAAATTCCAATATTCATGCGGGAATTGAAAATCGAGAGAAGTTCACCATCTTTACTGGGATTGTTCTGTGGGATGTAATCAAAACTAGATACGCCATGACTGGAACTTGTAAAATGAAATTAAGCAAACCTGTAATGACAGCCTACAGGGTGATCTATTTCAGCAGAAATATTTCGCAAACCCTGATTGAGACAGTAAACAAAAGGTTAGTTCCCCCTCTTAAGCTCTGCGTTTACTGTGGTACAATTCCTCATTTGTTAGATTACGCCAGATGACTGAGGGTGGTTGCTTCGAGGACCTGAACCCATCTCTCAAAGTGGAATCGCATCCTTGTAAAACAGTAGAAACACCGGATACTTTCGTCGTAATCAACTTGAAAGCTTTTAAGGCCATTTTTCGCGTCTGTATTTTGGGCTTCTCAGCCTCCTTCATCGCACTCTTTTTCGAAATCTACGTGAACACATTGAAAGTTAACATGTGTACATCTTAAAATATCCAATGCGTCTTTTAATGAAAAGCTAACGATGTCTGCATTTCATTAATTAAATTATTCCAAAATTTTCCAGAGAGCACTTGCTACTTTTTTAAATAGAATAGGTTTACCCGGTAGAAATTGCGAAAATGTATAAATATGCCGGGCTCATCTTGTTCAAAAGTATAATTTATATCTATATAAATAAAAGCCCTGACTGACTGACTGATAATCACCGCCCAGGCCAAACCGCTTGCCCTAGAAGGCTGAATTTTTGCAGAATGGTTTCTCATAAGTAGTAGGAGCGTACCAAGATAGATTTTTTCCAATCTGCCTCCACTTTTATAAATGGCGTCCACAAGTGTAAAAAATCTTCTCTATGCAACAAAGTCCGCGCGTTTCAACCGATTTGGCGAATATTTAGTACAATTGTTTCTTTTAACCTATACACGGGCTGAATGGTCTTTCAGGTTCGATTTGTTGCAATCTTTTTAAATGGCGGCCAAAAATTTAAAAACCCTTCTTTATGGAGTAGTTTCCGCGTGAAAAGTAGTAAAAAATGCATCCCTAGGGGCTGACGGGCAACGTCTTGTGCCTTCGCTCCTAGGGTACGGCTACAAAAATATCAGTCATCAGTAAAATCTACCCATTCTGTATATCATTTTGATGGAAGTTCTTGTTACACGCGAGCGACGGCGCGGGTAACAGCTAGTATAGAATACGTAAAATAACATTAATAATAGTTGTTGTAACCGAAAATTGATAGCACTTTTCACAGTTCCATGTTGACTCGCACATAATAGCAAAAGTTCAGACGCATTTTAGCGTAGAAAATGTTAAACATAATATGAAATTATGTAAATCAACTTCTAAAGTAGACGCAAATGTTGGGCTATAGCCTCGAACCAATGTTGAATTTCTAAAATAGTGTGTGCTTAGTTGTAAAGAGTAGTGATTGCATTTTAATAGTCACAACAAAGACAAATTAACAATTTGTAACAAATAACAGACAAAAATCGGAATGAAATTGTAGAGCAAGAAAATTTGAAGTATAAACTCGAATAACAAATACAAAGAAAATCCATTTTGAAAGGCACATTCAAGAAGAGATTTCAACATTTGTAATTTCAAATCACAACTAAAATTTTCAATGCTGCACGTAATTCGATGGATATAAATTGTTATATTTTACAACGTGCTTGGTTTGGTTTCTTGTACTTCGTAAGAAAAAGAAGTCTCCATTCCGCAAAAAAAAAGATTAATTATTCAGAACTTTGGTAAAACTGCTTGTGACACGCCACAATATCCATTCAGGCCACAAATCGTAAAAAAGTAACGCTCTAATGCGAAATCTGGTCAATTATTATTAATAATAAAAATACATTTAGTTTTGTTCCTAATGCTTTGGTTTACGTTCGTACGCGGAGATCGATCCTTTCAAAAGAAATTCAACCCGTGTCAAATGATCATTGCGCCGTTGCCAGGTCGTAAGTACGCCTCAACTTGAGTACGAACCCAATTAGCTGCGGCTATAAAACACTTATTTTTAATATACTGTTAAGATTGTATTGATTTATTGAATGGAAATCGATTCCAGTATTATTTAATGGACATGAAAAAATACTACACAGCAGTATTTCGTGAAGTGAGTTTGAAGCATTTAATTTTAAAATTCTTGCCACACCCAAGCAAAATCAATTTTCGCTCATGACAATTCCAATTAAGTTTTTTTAAGATCTTTCAAATAGTTTAGTAGATTTTTGGTTAGACTTTTTGATAATGGCCTTTTCTTCCAGTTTTCACCGCATATTTTTGTGAATGACCATGGAGAGAAAGCTGGCTATATGATTCAATTCCTCCGTGTTCTAATAAGTCTTAACAATATCAAGTAATACACTTTTTAGACAGTTTTCACGTTCAAAAAGCACATTAATCAAAATATTTTGGCAGCGTTACTATCATTCCGAGTACGGAACCAGTTTGGGGTGCGAAAGTTGGTAATTCGTGGAATGGAGTTCTTGGTATGCTCCAGAGAAATGTCAGTGTATTTCGAAATACGCCACCTGCTTCTTCTGAATGTAATAATACAATGAAAGCTTTATTACCACAGGAAGGAGATTTTTCTTTAAACCCATTCATTCTGTCCCACGATCGTTTCAATGCCTTCCCTAGTTCGCACCCGTTCTTGTCTGCGAGGACGCAAATATTGTTCGGAACGAACCAATCAAGCGGAAATGATATTTATTCCGTTATTGACAAATGGGTAAATTAAAATTGGTAATTTCTAAATGAAATTGTAAAATTAGTTGTTAAAGCTGATAATGGCACGAAATGTCGTAGATTAATTCAATACTTAAACTCTAAATTTGTGGTCATACTAAAATGCATCGCAAATCATAATTGATCCTTGATTATTGTAGATGGTTGTGGTTCTCTGTGGTCTGGCTCTGCTGATTTACATGGCGGGGAAACTGAGCTCCAAATACGGAAAAGGGAAATCAAAACTTCCTCTAATTTTTTTTGTTGCAATGCCTTCTGGGAACGAGTAAAACCATTGAAATAATCTCTTCGTCTGTTTTTACTCCGTGTGCGGTTATGTAATACCAACGGAGTTATGGGCTGATAAACAGTTATTTAGTGATTTAGTTAGTGTGATTCACGGGGAAGGCAGTGCACGCGATTTCATGGATAATTCAATTGTAACGGGGACTAGTAAAAGTGGCAGGTTAGATAGTTCTAAAATCGTGGCATAAGGATGATTTTGAATTTGGGTATAAAGCTCGGGTTCTAAATGGAATTGTGAATCGTATCCTTATAATAATAATCTAAGCTTTTGTCTACGAAGGGATTTAAACACTAAGCCTGAGGCTTGTTTACAGGTGCATAGAGGGGTAGTGGCTATCCCCTATGCCACAGCTAACCTACAGCGCTCTATATTAACTATTACCGTTAACCTCTACAAGATTTGATGGAAAGGAGAAACCGGTTTAGACCGCGGAGGAAAACTCCTTTTAACAAGCGGGGAAAGAACTTGCAAACTCTACGCGGAAGGATTTGTTCCCTGATTTTCACTCAGTGCCACAGTCCGGTATTGAACCCGGGATCCTCTTGCTGCAAGGCGAAAGCGCTAACCGCTATGCCACCCCACACGCGTAGAAGTTTAGAATCATTATTAAGCTCATAAGGGAAATGAAAAATTTCCCATTGTGTGTTTGCTAGTTCCGTATAAGCATATATTGTCCCTAACCTACCAGTTTTTCGACTTCAGAACCAGTTATCGTATACATATACATGTATAGAAAGCCATCACTCACTGGAAGGCGATAAGTCGTGGTGAGGTTATTTTAGAAATTTCATAGACATATGGAACACCTTCATTAGACCATTAAGTTGATGGATTTAGTTTTATGGGAAACGAAATTCTGCAATTTGTTACTGGAAGGTTTTATTCCGCGAGTATTGAATTGGACATTTCTCAAGTTTATGTGACACTATGAACGTTTTAATGTATGGGAGCCATTGTATAGCCTAAAATCGTTGTTGGGTGCTATACAACCTAAGCACATTCGAAACCACACGGAGTAATGCGAAATTATTTGTGCCCTTGTAAAATTTTAACCGTGTCTACTCTTAAGGTCCCCAAGATTTGAAGTGCGAGGGAGTTACTCGGTTTCTATCGGTCGTTTGGAGCCTAGCTTCATTTGTAGTATTGGTGTTTGTATCTTCGGAAATGACATCGCAGTTTTCGAACAAATTGGAAGCCCTTCCCTTCGATGACATAGACGATATATTTCACTTTCCGGATGCAGATCCGTTTTTGATAAATGGATCCGCAACCTACAGTTTTATTCAGGTAATGGTAAAAAGTAATGGGTTTATGAAAATAACACGGTTTGTGTGTTAGAGGATGGAATCTTTACTGAAATGACCTAGTTATATGGACGCTCCATTAAATGAACGAAAGAACGAAAAATATCCCCTTTGCACAGTCATCTTCCTTTAGACAGTTAGCCTCCTTTAGACAGTTAGCCTCTAAGCGTGTACAATTTACGATTAGGCTTAAAAATGAACAGGTTAGAGCTTACTTGTTCTTCAATGCTCTACATATCAAACTAAACTATAATTTTGAATGGTTTTGTACGTAAATCACCATAGCCGCCACTCAAATTAACCCTTGTAGTAGGGTACACTGCTAGGCTTCTAGACATTGCAATGCAGGAACTAGGAAATTGGTAGTGCTGCAATCGGAAAAATAGGTTTTGTGCCCCTTCATTAAATTTGAGAAAGATAAAACCATATTGACTTGTTTTTTAAATTTTCGCTTTAGAAAAATGCATTGACTAGCCCCGCATATGCGGAAGTAACAAAGCGAGCTGAAGCGAAACCACAAACGTGTTACCAGAAAATGAGCAACTTAATAAAAAATGGCAATATTCATGCTGGAATTGAAAATCGGGAAAAATTCATCATCACATCTGACTCTAATCTGTGGAATGTAATCAAAGCCAGATACATCAAGACGGGAATTTGTAAAATGAAACTAAGCACACCTTTAATGACAACCTATAGGGCGATGCATTTCAGCCCAAACATTTCGCAAACATTGATTGAGAGAGTCAACAAAAGGTTAGGTTCAACTTTAAAGCTCCACGTTAATTGCGATACAGTTAAATTTTTAATTTTACAGATTGCGCCAGCTGACTGAGGGTGATTGCTACGAGGACCTGAACCCATCTCTCAAAATGGAATCTCATCCTTGTCAAACAGTAGAAACACCGGATGCTTTCGTCGTAATCAACTTGAAAGCTTTTAAGGCCATTTTTCGCGTCTGTATCCTGGGCTTCTCCGCCTCATTCTTCGCTCTCTTTCTCGAAATCTACGTGAACACATTGAAAGTTAACATGTGCTCATCTTGATATACTACTGCGTCTTTGAAAGAAAAGCTAACAATGACCACATCTCTTAAGTTGGTTTATTTCAAAACTTTCCTGGAAAGCACTTGCTACATTTTTAATATTAAAAATTAAATTTCACCCTGTAAAAATTGTGCAAAAGTATTAATTTCATAAGTTAATTCATTGTGAAATTTTCCAGATAGCACTTGCTACTTTTTTAAATAGGATAGTTTTACCCGGTAGAAATTGCGAAAATGTAGAAATATGCCGGGCTCATCTTGTTCAAAGTTACAATCTATCTATTCTATATCTATATAAATCAAAGTCCTGACTGACTGACTGACTGACTGACAGACTGACTAAAAATGAACGCCCAACCCAAACCGCTTGGCCTAGAAAGCTGAAAATTTGCAGAAACGTTACTCTAAAGTAGAAGGCGCGTACTAAGAAAGACTTTTCTAATCCGCCGACATCTTAAAAAATGGCGCCCAGAAATGTAAAAAATCTTCTCTATGCAACAAAGTTCGCACGTTTCAACCGATTTCAAAAATATTTAGTACACTGGTTTCCTTTAACCTATAGAGGGCTGAATGGTCTTTTGGGTTCGATTTGTTGCCATCTTTTTAAATGGCGGCCAAAAACTTAAAACTGTCCGCGTGAAAAGTAATAAAAAATGTCCCGACGGGCTGACGGGCAACGACGAGTGCCTTCGCTCCTAGGGTGCTACAAAATATTAGTCATCAGTAAAATCTACCCATTCTTTATATCCTTTTGATGGAAGCGCTTATTACACGCGAGCGACGCCGCGGGTAACAGCTAGTATAGAATACGTAAAATAACATTAAAAATAGTTGTTGTAACCGAAAATTGATAGCACTTTTCACAGTTCCATGTTGACTCGCACATAATAGCAAAAGTTCAGACGCATTTTAGCGTAGAAAATGTTAAACATAATACTAAATAGTGTAAATCAACTTCTAAAGTAGACGCAAATGTTGGGCTATAGCCTCGAAGCAATATTGAATTACTAAAATAGTATATAAGAGTGTGCTTAATTGTAAAGAGTATTGATTGTATTTTAATGGTCACAACAAAGACAAACTAACAATTTGTAACAAATAACAGACAAAAATCGGAATGAAATTGTAGAGCAAGAAAATTTGAAGTATAAACTCGAATAGCAAATACAAAGAAAATCCATTTTGAAAGGCAAATTAAAGAAGAGATTTCAACATTTGCCATTTCAAATCACAACTGAAATTTTCAATGCTGCACGTAATTGGATGAATATAAATTGTTATATTTTATAATGTGCTTTGTTTGGTTTCTTGTACTTCGTAAGAAAAAGAAGTCTCCATTCCGCAAAAAAAAAGATTAATTATTCAGAACTTTGGTAAAACTGCTTGTGACACGCCACAATACCCATTCAGGCCACAATTGGTAAAAAAGTAACGCTCTTATGCGAAATCTGGTCAATTATTATTAATAATAAAAATACATTTAGTTTTGTTCCTAATGCTTTGGTTTACGTTTGTACGCGGAGATCGATCCTTTTAAAAGAAATTCAACCCGTGTCAAATGATCATTGCGCCATTGGCAGGTCGTAAGTACGCCTCAACTTGAGAACGGACCCAATTAGCTGCATCTATAAATCACTTGAATTCATTTTTTAATATACTGTTAAGATTGTGTTCATTTATTGAAAGCAGGTCGACACGAGTATTATTCAATGGATATGAAAAAATACTACACAGCAGTCTTTCGTGAGGTGAGTTTGAAGCATTTAGTTTTAAAATTCTTGTCACTCCCAAGCAATATCAATTTTCGCTCATGAGAATTCCAATTAAGGTTTTTTTTAAAGATCTTTCAAATAGTTTAGTAGATTTTTGGTTAGACTTTTTGATAATGACCTTAAATTCCAGTTTTCACCGCATATTTTTGTGAATGACCGAGGAGAGAAAGCTGGCTATATGATTCAATTCCTCCGTGTTCTATTAAAGCTAGATTCCCACTCGACCGAAAACACGACGGAAACCCGGCAGAAAGGGGTTCGACAGAAAAATCTTTACGCCGAGCCCGACGGAATTGCCGTTCGGCCGGGCGTAAGTTGTGTTCTATTTTTTCGGTCGTGCTCGGCGTTACGCCGGTGTCTCAGCCAATGAAATTATCCCACTGACTACGTCATAAATTTCAAGTGCGCACGCATACGCGAGATAGATTTTATAGCCGCCATTTTTTTGTGGTTGACCAAGGCTTAGCTTAAACATGCCACCAAGAAAGAAAAACGAAACTAATGAAAGTAAAAAGAGATTAGATGTTAATAGGAAATAATTTAGTGAGGAGGCTAGAAAATAGCCCTTCTTGTACGATCGAAGCGACAAGGGGACAAAGATACCAATTCAGAGTGCGAAAGAGATGTTGTGGAAACCACTCAAATCTGTCACGTGACCCAAAATTATCTACCGCCGAACTCAAAATTCAGTCGTAGTGTGAACGGTCTACCGCCGAACGCCGGCGTAAGTTAAAATTTCTACCGTCGACTGCGTGATTTCCGCCGTGTTTTTTCGGTCAAGTGGGAATCTAGCTTTAATCTTGACAATATCAAGTAATACAATTTTTAGACAGTTTTCACGTTCAAAAAGCATATTAATCAAAATATTTTGGCAGTGTTACTATCATTCCAAGTACTGAACCAGTTTGGGGTGCAAAAGTTGGTAATTCGTGGAATGGAGTCCTTGGTATGCTCCAGAGAAATGTCAGTGTATTTCGAAATACGCGAACTGGTTCTTCTGAATGTAATAATACAATGAAAGCTTTAATACCACAGGAAGGAGATTTTTCTTTAAACCCATTCATTCTGTCCCACGATCGTTTCAATGCCTTCCCTAGTTCGCACCCGTTCTTGTCTGCGAGGACGCAAATATTGTTCGGAACGAACCAATCAAGCGGAAATGATATTTATTCCGTTATTGACAAATGGGTAAATTAAAATTGGTAATTTCAAAACGAAATTGTAAAATTAGTTGTTAAAGCTGATAACGGCCCGAAATATCGTAGATTATTTTAATTCTCTAAACTCTAAATTTGTGGTCATACTAAAATGCATCGCAAATCATAATTGTTCTTTGATTAATGTAGATAGTTGTGGTTCTCTGTGGTCTGGCTCTGCTGATTTACATGGCGGGAAAACTGAGCTCCAAAAACGGAAAAGTGAAATCGGAACTTCCTCTCATGTTTTTGTTGCAATGCCTTCTGGGAACGATTAAAACCTTTAAAATTATCTATTCGTCTGTTTTTACTCCGTGTGCGGTTATTTAATAACCAACGGCTGATAAACAGTTATTTGGTTATTTAGTGATTTAGTTAGTGTGATGCACGTGAATAGGCGGTGCATGCGATTTCATGGATAATTCAATCGTAAAGGGGACTCGGGAGTAGTGAAAGTTACAGGTTAGATAGTTCAAAAATCGTGGCGCGAGGATGATTTTGAAGTTGAGTATAAAGCTCGGGTTATAAATGGAATTGTGAATCGTATCATTATGAGAGTTTGTAGAAATGTAGAATCCTTATTAAGCTCATAATGGAAATGAAGAATTTCCCATTGTGTTATTAATTGTCTCGTATAAGCGTATATTGTTCCTGACCCATCAGTTTTTCAACTTCAGAACCAGTTTCCATATACATATATATGTATAGAAGCGTTCCCTCACTGGGAGGCGATTAGTCGCGGTTTGGTTATTTACGAAATTTCATAGACATCGGGAACAATTTCAATAGACCAGTAAGTTGATGGATTTAGTTTTTTGGTAAACAAAATACGGAAATATGTAACTGCAACGCTTATTTCTGATTGTGTTGATTTTCTATATACGATTTACGAAAGAGAAAAAATGTATGCTAAACTAGAAATGATACTTAATAGTATCATGGTCGCTGGATTCCGCGAGTATTGAATTGGGCATTCTCAAGTTTATGTGGAACTATACGTAAGTTTTTAATGTATGCGAGCCATTGTATAGCCTTAGATCGTTGTTGGGTGCTATACAACCTTAGCACATTCGAAACCACACGGAGTATTGCAAAATTATTTGTGCCCTTGTAAAATTTTAACCGTGTCTACTCTTAAGGTCCCCAAGGTTTGAAGTGCGAGGGAGTTACTCGGTTTCTATCTGTCGTGTGGAGCCTAGCTTCATTTGTAGTATTGGTGTTTGTATCTTCGGAAATGACATCGCAGTTTTCGAACAAATTGGAAGCCCTTTCCTTCGATGACATAGACGATATATTTCACTTTCCGGAAGCAGATCCATTTTTGATAAAAGGATCCGCAACCTACAGTTTTGTTCAGGTAATTTTAGAAAGTAATGGGTTTATGAAAATTACACGGTTTGTGTCTTAGAGGATGGAACCTTTTACTGAAGTGACCTAGTTATATAGGGTGTTTCTGATAAGCATGTCATAAATTAAAGGGCGTGTTCTTTGGGTCAAACTGAGTGAAAAGTGTCAAAGAACATGGGCTCTACAACGCTTATTTTCGGAGGTACGGACCCCCAAAACGTGAAAAATGTCAAAAATGTGCCCTTTTAGAATTCTCCATACTAGAACGAGATCTTCAAGAAGGCATCGAGGACATCGAACAAGACGTTCTTACCATGTTCGAGGATGACCCATCAACTAGTACCAGACAAGCTGGACGACAGTTAGGCGTCAATCACGTCTTAGTATGGAGAATTTTAAAAGGGCATCAGTTTCACCCGTATCACATTCAGAAGGTGCAAGATCTTAACCCTGCAGATTATCCTAGACGCCCAGACTTTTGCCAGTGGTTTGTGGCTAGAGTTGAATATTATCTATTCCCACGCGCTATTTTAGTTACCGATGAGGCATCTTTCTTCCGTGATGGTATTTTGAACTATCACATCGACCATAAATGGTGGCAGATAAACCCACATGCAACAACTGTTAGGAGTCACCAAGTTCAATTTAGTTTAAATGTGTGGTGCGAAATTGTCGGCTCACATTTATTTGGGCCTCATTTTCTACCACCCAGACTAAATGGCGAGGCATATCTCGAGTTTTTAAGAGAGACTTTACCGCAACTACTTGAGGACAATCCGTTAGCTCTGCTACGTGACATGTGGTTTATGCACGACGGGGCACCACCACACTTCAGCCGTATGGTTCGAGAACATCTCGACGCTACATTTCCTTTGAGGTGGATTGGACGAGGAGGACCAGTTGCGTGGCCGGCGAGATCTCCCGATTTGGATCCGTGTGATTTCTACCTTTGGGGTCATCTCAAGGACCTGGTGTACAAGAGTGAAGTCCGTGATGTGGACGACTTGCGACAACGAATACTTGAAGGGTGTGAAACAATCCGAAACACACCAGGCATCTTTCAGCATGTCCAAGAATCGTTCGTTAGACGGGCACATGTTTGCATTAATGCTAATGGTGGGCTTTTATTATTATTATTTTGAACAATACCTCTAAAACTGCTGCTAAGTTTGTACATGTACGAATAAATGATACTGGAAACTCTTCTTTGTTTGTCAATTTGAACCAACTTTTATTGACCAGTCCTTGCACACTTCTGCCTTTAATAATACGCTTCTGCTAGAAAATGGCTCATTAGAATTCTAAGATGGAAGGGTATTGGAATTGTCTAAACAAGATGAGCGAGCTGATATATCTTACTCCACATTTGTGACATTTTTCACGTTTTGGGGGTCCGTACCTCCGAAACTAAGCGTTGTAGACCCCATGTTCTTTGACACTTTTCACTCAGTTTGACCCAAAGAACACACCCTTTAATTTATGACATGCTTATCAGAAACACCCTGTATGGACGCTCCATTAAATAAACGAAAGAACGAAAAATATCACATTTGCACAATCCTATCCCTTTAGATAATTAGCCTCTAAGCGTGTACAATTTATGATTAGGCTTAAAAATATAAATGGTTAGCGCTTAATTGTTCTTCAATGCTCTACACATCAAACCGAACTCTATATTTTTGAATGGTTTGGTACGTAAAACACCATAGTCACCTCTCTCTTTATTTTAGAAAAATGCACTGGCTAGTCCCGCATTTGCGGAAGTAATAATGCGGGCTCGAGCAAACCCTGATACGTGTTATCAGAAAAAAAGCAACTTAATAAAAAATGCCAGTATTCATGCTCAAATTGAAAATCGAGAGAAATTCTTCATCTTCTCTGACTCTAATCTGTGGAATGTAATCAAAGCTAGATACGCCAAGACGGGGATTTGTAAATTGAAATTAAGCAAACCTTTAATGACAACCTACAGGACGCTCTATTTCAGCCCAAACGTTTCGCAAACATTGATTGAGAGAGTCAACAAAAGGTTAGTTTCTATTTTCAAGTTCCGTTTAAACTATGGTGCAATTAAATTTCTCATTTGTCAGATTGCGACAGCTGACTGAGGGTGGTTGCTACGTGGAGCTGAACCCAGCTCTCAAAATGGAATCGCATCCTTGTCAAACTGTAGACACATCGGATGCTTTCGTCGTAATCAACTTGAAAGCTTTTAAGGCCATTTTTCGCGTCTGTATCCTGGGCTTCTCCGCCTCCTTCATCGCTCTCTTTCTCGAAATATACGTGAACACTTTGAAAGTTAACATGTGCTCATCTTAATATACTACTACGTCTTTGAAAGAAAAGCTAACAATGGCCACATCTCTTAAGTTTGTTTATTTTAAAATTCTCCTGGAAAGCACTTGCTACATTTTTAATATTAAAAATTAAATTTCACCCTGTAAAAATTGCGCAAAAGTATAAATATGCCGGGGCCATCTTGTTCTAAAAGTACAAAATTGAATACATAGATAGCATTAGAAGCAGTTTTTGTAACCGACAATATAAAACACATCACACTGTTCCGTGTTGACTCGCACATAATAGCGAAAGGTTAAACGCATTATTGTGCATAATGTTAAACTTCATATTAAATAGTGTTAATCAATTTCTAAAGTACACGCAAGTGTAGGACTATATAGCCTTGAATGAATATCGAATTGCAGATATAGTAATTACTTTGCAGTGTGTTTAATTGAAGGACTATTGATGGTAAATTAATAGCCACACCAGAGACAAATTAACATTTTTTTAAAAAATAAGGATGACATTTTGGCAAGGTCTATGATGTACGTATGCAAATACAAATAAAATTCATTTTGATAGACTCATTTGCCTTGGAAATATTCCGAGAACAGATTTTAACATTTGTCATTTCAAATGCACAACAAAAATTTGAAATATTTCTAATTCTTTGATGGACTCGCGGTGAATGTAAATTGGGATATTTTATAACATGGTTCTTTTGATGTACTTTTGTATGGGATAAAAGTGTTTATAACCCAAAGAAAAATTAACTAGGACCATATTAATTATTAATGCTTAACTTCTTTAGAATTTGGGAAAACTGTTTTCGACACGCCACAATGTTGACTCATGCCAGAAATGAAATAAAAGTAACGCTCTAATGCGAAAGCTGGGCAATTTAGTCCAGAAACGTGTATATTTTTCTTCCTAATTGTTCATTTTACGTTCGTGTGCCAGGATTGATCGAATCACTTCAGAAGAAATTCAACCCATGGCAAATAAAAATGCATCGTTACCAAATCGTTTGTACGCCTCAACTAGAGAACGGACACAGCTACGTCCTTAAAACACTTGATTTCACTCCTTAATGTACCGTTAAGATTCACCCACCGACTACATTGATAAATTTAAAGCAGGTTCACACGAGTATACTAAATTAGTCTAAAGAAGACATAATGAACGTCGAAAAATACTACACAGCAGTCTTTCGTGAAGTGAGTTTCAAGCATTTAATTTTAAAATTCATCTCACTCTCCTAACAATGTTAATCCCATGTTCTTCGAAATAACTTAGAAAGTTTTGGGTTAACTTTGTCCCTGAATGCACATTGATTGAGTATGAATTTGATACATGGTTTTTGTTACCAGGGTTCACCGCATATTATTATGAATAACCAAGGAGGGATAACTGGCTATATGACTCAATTCCTTCGTATTCTAAAACATTTCGATAATATCAAGTGGGCCTAATAAAATTTGGAGTCAGTTTTCACGTTCTATTTTCAATCCAATAACCACATTCCTCGAAATATTTTGGCAGTGTCACTATCATTCCAAGTACGGAACCAGTTTGGGGTGCTAAAGTTGGTAATTCGTGGAATGGAGTTCTTGGTATGCTTAAGAGAAATGTCAGTCTAATTCGAAATACGCGACCTGCTGCTTCTGCCTGTAATAATAGAATGAACGCTTTATTATCACAGGAAGGATATTTTATTTTAAACCCATCCGTTCTGTCCTACGATCGTTTCAATGCCTTCCCTACTTCGTACCCTTTCCTGTCTGTGAGGACGCAAATATTGTTCGGAACGAACCAATCAAGTGGAAATGATATTTATTCCGTTATTGACAAATGGGTAAATTAACATTCGTAATTTCTAAATAATATTGTACAAGAAGTTGTTAAAGCTGATAACGATAGTTTTATACATTGACTTGAAATTTGCGGCTATGCTAAAAAGCATCGAAAATCATAATTGTTCTTTGATTAATTTAGATAGTTGTGGTTCTCTGTGGTCTGGCTCTGCTGATTTACATGGTGGGGAAACTGAGCTCCAAATACGGAAAAGGGAAATCAAAACTTCCTCTCATTTTTTTGTTGCAATGCCTTCTGGGAACGAGTAAAACCATTCAAATAATCTCTTCGTCTGTTTTTACTCCGTGTGCGGTTATGTAATATCCAACGGAGTTATGGTCTGATAACTAGTTATTTAGTGAGATTCACGGGAAAGGGAGCGCAGGCGATTTCATGGATAATTCAACCCTAACGGGGAGTAGTAAAAGTGACAGGTTAGATAGTTCTATAATCGTGGCATAAGGATGATTTTGAAGTTGGGTATAAAGCTCGGGTTCTATATGGAATTGTGAATCGTATTCTTATAATAATAATAATAATAATAATCTAAGCTTTTGTCTACGAAGGGATTTCCACACTAAGCCTGAGGCTTGTTTACTGGTGGGTCCCTTTACGATGCAAAGAGGGGTGGTGGCTAGCCCCAATGCCACAGCTAACCTACAGTGCCCTATGTTAACTATTACCGTTAACCACTACAAGATTTGATGGAAAGGAGAAACCGGGTTAGACCGCGGAGGAAAACTCCTTTTAACAAGCGGGGAGAGAACTTTCAAACTCTACGCAGAAGGAATTGTTCCCAGATTTTCACCCGGTGCCAAAGTCCGGGATCGAACCCGGGATCCTCTTGCTGCGAGGCGAAAGCGCTAACTGCTATGCCATCCCACACGCGTAGAAGTTTAGAATCATTATTAAGCTCATAAGGGAAATGAAAAATTTCCCATTGTGTGTTTGCTAGTTCCGTATAAGCATATATTGTCCCTAACCTACCAGTTTTTCGACTTCAGAACCAGTTATCGTATACATATACATGTATAGAAAGCCATCACTCACTGGAAGGTGATTAGTCGTGGTGAGGTTATTTTAGAAATTTCATAGACATATGGAACACCTTCATTAGACCAGTAAGTTGATGGATTTAGTTTTATGGGAAACGAAATTCTGAAATTTGTTACTGGGAGGTTTTATTTATGATCGTGTTGACTTTCTACGATTTACGGAGAGAGAAAAAATGTACGCAAAACTAGAAATTACATATCTTTATAGTATCATGGTCGCTCGATTCCGCGAGTATGGAATTGGACATTTCTCAAGTTTATGTGACACTATGAACGTTTTATTGTATGGGAGCCATTGTATAGCCTAAAATCGTTGTTGGGTGCTATACAACCTTAGCACATTCGAAACCACACGGAGTAATGCGAAATTATTTGTGCCCTTGTAAAATTTTAACCGTGTCTACTCTTAAGGTCCCCAAGATTTGAAGTGCGAGGGAGTTACTCGGTTTCTATCGGTCGTTTGGAGCCTAGCTTCATTTGTAGTATTGGTGTTTGTATCTTCGGAAATGACATCGCAGTTTTCGAACAAATCAGAAGCCCTTCCCTTCGATGACATAGACGATGTATTTCACTTTCCGGAAGCAGATCCGTTTTTGATAAATGGATCCGCAACCTACAGTTTTATTCAGGTAATGTTAAAAAGTAATGGGTTTATGAAAATTACACGGTTTGTGTCTTAGAGGATGGAATCTTTACTGAAGTGACTTAGTTATATGGACGCTCCATTAAATGAACCAAACTATATTTTTGAATGGTTTTGTACGTAAAACACCATAGCCCTTATGCTACTTAAACCTTGTAGAAGGTACACAGCTAGGCTGCCAGATATTGCAATGCAGGAACTAGGAAATTGGTAGTGCTGCAATCGGAAAAATAGGTTTTGTGCCCCTTCATTAAATTTGAGAAAGATAAAACCATATTGACTTGTTTTTTAAATTTTCGCTTTAGAAAAATGCATTGACTAGCCCCGGATATGCGGAAGTAACAAAGCGAGCTGAAGCGAAACCACAAACGTGTTACCAGAAAATGAGCAACTTAATAAAAAATGGCAATATTCATGCTGGAATTGAAAATCGGGAAAAATTCATCATCACATCTGACTCTAATCTGTGGAATGTAATCAAAGCCAGATACACCAAGACGGGAATTTGTAAAATGAAACTAAGCAAACCTTTAATGACAACCTATAGGGCGATGCATTTCAGCCCAAACATTTCGCAAACATTGATTGAGAGAGTCAACAAAAGGTTAGGTTCAACTTTAAAGCTCCACGTTAATTGCGGTACGGTCAAATTTCTCATTTGTCAGATTGCGGCAGCTAACTGAGGGTGATTGCTACGAGGATCTGAACCCATCTCTCAAAGTGGAATCGCATCCTTGTCAAACAGTAGAAACACCGGATGCATTCGTCGTAATCAACTTGAAAGCTTTTAAGGCCATTTTTCGCGTCTGTATCTTGTGCTTCTCCGCCTCTTTCGTCACTCTCTTTCTCGAAATATACGTGAACACATTGAAAGTTAACATGTGTACGTCTTAATATTTCTACTGCGTCTTTGAAAGAAAACTTAACGATGTCCCCGTTTTATAAGCTAGTTTATTTCAAAATTTTCCCGCAAAGCATTTGCTACAAATTTCACACTTTAGAAATTGAGCTAAATTATAAATTTTTCCGTGTTCATATCATTTTGTTCTAAAAGTACGATGTAAATTACATAGGTGGCATTAGTAACAGTTATTGTAACTGAATATATAGGAACCACTTCACACTGCACATAATAGCTAAAGTTTGGAAGCTTTAGTGTGCATGTTGTTAAACTAAATATTAAATTGTGTTAATCAATTTCATTAGCACACGCAAGTGTAGGGCTATAACCGTTCCAATTGCTGATATAGTAAATAGTTAATTTAACCCGGTAGAAATTGCGCAAAAGTAGAATTTGACGGGCTCATCTTGTTCTAAAAGTACGATGTAAATTACGTAGATAGCATTAAAAACAATTATTGTAACCGAAAATAGAAACCACTTTTCACTGTTCCACGTTGACCAGCACGTAATAGCGAAAGTTTAAACGCATTAGTGTGCATAATGTTAAACTTCGTATTAAATAGTGTTAATCAATTTCTAATGTACACGCAAGTATTGGGCTATAGCTTTGAATGAATATATAATTCATGAAATAGTATAAACGATTGTGTTTAATTGAAGTAATATTGATTGTTAATTAAAAGCCACGTTAAAGACAAATTAACATTTTATAACTAATATCTACAGGTCCGGGAGGTCCTTGTATGTATGACTCGACAGCCTTCCGTAATGTAAAATGAAAGTTTCGCTAAATTTACAATAGAAATAACATGAGGTTTGATTTATGGTGTGATAGATAATTTAAGATTAGGTTTAGGTACGGTTAGTGTTAAGTTGTTAAAACTAATTCTCAAACAATGCTATTTAAATGAACTCTGACCTTTGTAATAGAACATTAAACTTTTAACTTAAAAAAATACAGGAAAAGGGATACCTCAAAGCTTGTTAAAAACCAAGATAACCATTCGTTTTGCACCTTTGCCCTTTCTCTACTGTCCAAAATCATTTAAATAGAGAAGGCAGAAAAGGTAAAGTGTTGTGAATTTGTTTGGTGCCGATACCCGGGACAAATATGTTGAACGGGCTAAGGGTTGTTAGGGGGAGTGCTTACGGTTTACAATAAAATATATGCCAGGTATACCAATACGTGGTTCCTTAAATTAAACTTAATATCTTTATGTAAGAAATAATCCGACGGTTAAATTAAACTCAAGGTATAATAATAATTTATTTTTTATGGTAAAATGGTAAAAAGACAACGCGTTGCATAGCCTTTCGTTAAACAAAAAATGAGAAAGAGATTTATTTCCACGCAACTTCAAATTTCAACCCCTTTCAACCTTCTCTATTTAAATGATTTCGGGCAAAAGAGAAAGGGCAAAGTTTCAAATCGTATAGTTATCTTAGATTTTTAACAAGCTTTGGCATATCCTTTTTCCTGGTTTTCTTTCAGTTAAAAGTTAAATTTTCAATAAGAAAGTCAGAGTTCATTAAAATAGCATTGTTTAAGAATTAGTTTCAACAGCTTGTGAGCTAGCGCTTGGTTAAAAAAATTTATTTGAAACCTGTAGAGAAAGGTCAACTTAACTTTACACTACTAGAAATGAGATACTGTATACCTTTCCAGCCTTTGCTAGTGCTGTAAAGTTAGGTTGTGAAAAAAAGTGTACCCACTTGGTCGCGATAACTTGGGTCTAACCATAAGAAAATAGTATATAGCTCCCTATAAGTCTGAAACTCTCCATTTAAGCCATGTAAACAGCATTTTCTTCCATTGAAATTTGTAGAAAGTTTCTAATGCCACCTATTAAGAGTTTTTGGTGTTAAAAAGTTCATATATTTGTTTAGAAAATTTTAAAATTTTATATTGTAATTATATAGTTAAAGGTCTAGAAGTTATTATTATGATAATTGTAACTGATTAAGTACATGTCAAAATTATCATAATAAATTAATAGATGGCGCGAGATTTGGACGAACGAGGCTAGCGCCTACACTGGTAAGGAGTATCCCCGGCATTACGAGTTCGGATTGAGTGTACGGGATTTTCTTAATTAATGCGTAACTTCTTTAGAACTTTGCGAAAACTGTTTTCGACACGCCATAATGTTGCTTCATACCACAAATTAAGTAATAGTAACGCTCTGTTGGGAAAGCTCGGCAATTAAGTCCGAAAAGGCGTATAATTTTCCTCCTAATAGTTATTTTTACGTCCGTTTGCCGAGATAGATCCCTTGCAAAGAAATTCAATCCATGCCAAATGATCATTGCGCCGTTATCAAATCGTTTGTACGCCTCAACTTGAGAACGAACGCAGTTAGCTATGTCCATAAAACTCTTGATTTCACTCCTTAATGTACCGTTAAGATTCACCCACCGACTTTATTGATATATTAAAAGCAGGTCGACACGAGTATTAATTATTGAACGTCGAAAAATACTACACAACAGTCTTTCGTGAGGTGAGTTTCAAGCATTTAATTTTAAAATTATTGCCAATCCACAAACAAAGTAAATTTTCGCTTACGCCAATTCCAACTCCCAAGGTTTTTACCTCTCCGAGTGACGTATGTCACGGACATGTTCTAATTTCCACGTATCTGTCTGTCTGTCTGTATTACTGGCTTCTACACACCACCATCTTCTTGTCGTTGCCCATCCCACATCTGTACATACTGGATTCTGTCTCCATCATCATCATTAAGACATACGCGGCAATTGGACCTTTAAAAACACATAAAGGTAATATCTCTCCTAAATTTGTACTCTTCATTTCCTGTTTTTTCCCCATTGACTGATTTCCATGGTTACTTGAGTAACTTGACATATTCTTATTTGATGTAAAATGTCGTCTGCTTTAATGTATATTCGCAAAGCTTTGAATGCTGCTTTAATAATTAATCGGCCAGGGTTACGAGAAACGTCTAGCCTCGCAATGTCAGGGCTTCCACCAAAGTTTAACGCAATTGCGGGTTTTCTTATCAATTAATGTGAATCAATCGCCTTATTTACCCCAAATTTCCAAAAATTGTTAAAGTGGCATACGCTTGAATTCAAACGTCAACAATGGCTATGTTTAAAATTATATTAGGAATAGCGTTTCTCAGAACGACTTAACTAGCATTAAGGTAAATAACTGAAGATTAAAATACATAATATCAATTATATTTATTCAATTATTTAAGGAAAACCTCCCAACTTGTTATAATCTACTTTGGCCTTGAATTCACATCGATTGAGCATGAATTTGATATACGGTATTTCAGTAGCGTCGCTAGGGTTTGAAATTTGGGGGGGGGGGCTAATCTGGGCAAACTATTTTAAAGTTATTATAAGAACTTAATATAAACAAGATGGGCCAAGGGCTGGGACTTAATAGTAGCCACATCGTTATCTATTTAATTAGCACATAAATAAAAAGAAAAAATTCAAAGACTCTAAGCAAAAAAATCAGAAGTGTCCGACCCCACAGTGGTAGCGTGTCTTACCCCTGCAACAAAAATCAACTGCGGGGACAGTACTGAATTTTAAATAGCTGGACGGTTTTTTGGATAACCTAATTTGTGACCGTAGACCGTACCCTACAGTGCGAAATGTCCGCCAAGATAAGTGTCTTGCTATCCCAGTATCTACGCACGTTTACTACGGTTGATTGTAAAATACACTTAATGGATACGAAATCGGTAATCGAATGGACAAGAAATTTGCAATCAAAGGGTCATATAATCAGCAGGAGAATGAACACGAAATTGGTAGTCTAGAGGACATGACATTTTGCAATGAAACGGTTAGAAAATCGGCAAGTGGATGGACGCGAAATCAACTAGTAAACGGTTATGAAATCGCAAGGTGAATAGACGCAAAAACGGCTTGCGGATGGACACCATGACGGCTGGCGAATGGACATGATATCGGCTGGCGAATGGACACGATATCGGCTGGGAAAAAGACACGATATCGGCTGGCGAATAAACACGATATCGGCTGGTGAATGGACACGATATCGGCTGTTGAATGGACACGATATCGGCTGGTGAATGGACACGATATCGGCTGGTAAATGGACACGATATCGGCTGGTAAATGGACACGATATCGGCTGGTAAATGGACACGATATCTACTGCCAAAAGGACACGATATATACTGCTAAAATGACACGATATCTAATGCCAAATGGACACGATATCTACTACCAAATGGACACGATATCTACTACCAAATGGACACGATATCTACTGCCAAATGGACACGATATCTACTGCCAAATGGACACGATATCTACTGCCAAATGGACACGATATCTACTGCCAAATGGACACGATATCTACTGCCAAATGGACACGATATCGGCTGGCAAATGGACAGGATATCGCCTGGCAAATGGACAAGATATTTAATAGCTAATGGACACGATATCGGCTGGTAAACGGACAGTTCCAAACATTTCGATCGAAACCATAATTGGGAGGTCCCATTGGACCGAACTCCCGCACTTTTGGCGACTTTCGAAATGTGTTAAATAGCACATAGTGTTCATTGCTATTTAATCTCCAATAATAACAGAGTAGCAAAGAGTTATATTTTCAAACGATTTGAAGGCTTATGTAAATATAAGGGAATGGTGAAATAAGCCATAATCCGTAACATTTTCTTTGATATTATTGTAAAATTATGCTTAAAAAGACAAATTTATATTAAAATCTGGGTAAACTAACATTTTACAGTTAGTTGTTGAAATATAATGGATTTTTAAAGAAAATTGTGCTTGTTTTTCAAATTTACATCAGCAGAATCGTGGACAGTCCGCCGGCTTCTCTATATGAAGTCTCGCATTTTCAGTTTTAGACTGGTTATGAGACAGTCCGCCGGCTTCTCGCGTTTTCAGCTTTAGTCTGGTTATGAGAGAGTACACCGGCTTCTCTAACCTATATTAAGTCTCGCAGTTTCAGTTATAGTTTTGCCATGAGACAGTCCGCCGGCTTCAATATTTTAAGTCTCGCATTTTCAGTTTTAGTCTGGTTATAAGAGAGTACACCGGCTTCTCTATATTAAGTCTCGCATTTTCAGTTTTAGTCAGGTTATGAGACAGTCCGCCGGCTTCTCTATATTAAGTCTCGCATTTTCAGTTTTAGCCTGGTTATGAGAGAGTACACCGGCTTCTCTAGCCTATATTAAGTCTCGCATTTTCAGTTTTAGTCTTGTTATGAGACAGTCCGCCGACTTGAATATATTAAGTCTCGCACTTTCAGTTTTAGTCTGGTTATGAGATAGTCCGCCGGCTTAACTATATTAAGTCTCGCATTTTCAGTTATAGTCTAGCTATGAGACAGTCCGCCGGCTTCTCTATATGAAGTCTCGCATTTTCAGTTTTAGACTGGTTATGAGACAGTCCGCCGGCTTCTCGCATTTTCAGTTTTAGTCTGGTTATGAGAGAGTACAACGGCTTCTCTAGCCTATATTAAGTCTCGCATTTTCAGTTTTAGTCTTGTTATGAGACAGTCCGCCGGCTTCTCTATATTAAGTCTCGCATTTTCAGTTTTAGTCTGGTTATGAGACAGTCCGCCGGCTACTCTATATTAAGTCTCGCATTTTCAGTTTTAGTCTGGTTATGAGACAGCCCGCCGGCTTGACTATATTAAGTCTCTCATTTTCAGTTTTAGTCTTGTTATGAGACAGTCCGCCGGCTTCTATATATTTAGTCTCGCATTTTCAGTTTTAGTATGGTTATGAGACAGTACACCGGCTTCTCTATATTAAGTCTCGCATTTTCAGTTTAAGTCTAGTTATGAGACAGCCCGCCGTCTTCTCTGTATTGAGTGTGGCGCGCTCAAGTTATACTCTTGTTTTTAGAGACTAAAACTTAAACGTGCGAGACTTAGAGAAGCTGGCGGACTGTCTCATAACAAGACTAATATTTGAATGAGCAAGACTTAATATAGAATAGCTTGCGCACTGTCTCAAAACAAGAGTATAACTTGAACGCGCCACACTTAATAGAGAGAAACCGGCGGACTGTCTCATAACCAGACTAAAACTGAAAGTGCGAGACTTAATAAATTCAAGTCGGCGGACTGTCACATCACAAGAATAAAACTTGATCGTGAAAGACTTAAAATGGAGAAGCCAGCGGACTATCTCATAACCAGACTAAACTGAAATTGCGAGACTTAATATAGTCAAGCCGGCGGACTGTCTCATAACCAGACTAAAACTGAAAATGCGAGACTTTATTTAGTCAAGCCAGCGGACTGTCTCATAACCAGACTAAAACTGAAAATGCGAGACTTTATTTAGTCAAGCCAGCGGACTGTCTCATAACCAGACTAAAACTGAAAATGCGAGACTTAATATAGTTAAGCCGGCGGACTATCTCATAACCAGACTAAAACTGAAAGTGCGAGACTTAATATATTCAAGTCGGCGGACTGTCACATAACAAGAATAAAACTTGATCGTGAAAGACTTAAAATGGAGAAGCCAGCGGACCATCTCATAACCATACTATAACTGAAAATGCGAGACTAAATATATAGAAGCCGGCGGACTGTCTCATAACAAGACTAAAACTGAAAATGCGAGACTTAATATAGTCAAGTCGGCGGACTGTCTCATAACCAGACTAAAACTGAAAAACCGAGACTTAATATAGTCAAGCCGGCGGACTGACTTAATATAATCTTGGGTAAGAAAAAACAGGCTGAAATTAGAGCATTAGGAGGCTGTCAAGTGACTAATAAAATTAGTAATAATAATGGCCTGTTCACTTTATTGCTTTTAGGCTTGTGTTTACATGTATTAAAAGTCCCGAGTTTTTAAGACACCTAGCAGACACACGGACTGTTAAAAGATTGTACTGCGGAGCCCATGTGCTACTGGGGTTACTGCTGCGCCAGCCAGCCGGGTTCAATTCCCGGGTGCTGTGTGAAACATTTTTTAATTAAAATAAAATCTCTAACTGAGCTCAGCTACCACTATTGGTTCCATTTAAGCTAAAATCTGACGATAACGAAAGCGAAAACCCCGGCCAGTACTACTACGGCTCGGGTCAAACTAAGATCCTATCGTATACTACGATGTGGCTAAAAATTGCATAATGGGTTCTTTGGAAAATGTGTAGACCTTTAAAACTATCCGTAAATTTGTGTCAAAGTAAAATTATTCGTATTTTAAAGATGTACAACCTTTTATTGATAAGGACTACGGAACCGATTATGAAGGATTTTCACTCGTCTTAGGTTTATTTTTAGTTTTGGTTAGCTTTTAGTCCACACTATTGGGAAAGAACATGAAACATTTTACTTGTTTCCATCTGTTTTTTTCTTCAAAATTTTACTGTTTGATATTGAAATTTTTTTATATATTGCTACAGAATTTTAGGTTGCTAACAGCAATTTTTGGTAGGGTTTACGGATTATTTTGGGGGGGCTAAGTTTGGAATTTGGGGGGCTATAGCCCCCCCAAAAAAGGCCTAGCGACGCCACTGGTGAGAGAGAGAGTGAGAGAGTGAGAGAGTCAGAGAGTGAGAGAGTGAGAGAGAGAGTGAGAGAGTGAGAGAGTGAGAGAGTGAGAGAGAGAGAGTGAGGTAATAATAAAACTACTTTATTAGAAGTAGGATTGCTCATGTATTCAATTACAATGTACCAGTGAATTTGTAAAAACAATTTTTCGTCATATTTTTTTTAGATTTTATCCATAGCTTTAAAACAAGTTAAAATTACTTTATTTTATTTTTTGTGTTTCTTAAATAGTAAAAATTTTTTAAAAAGGTAAGTATTAGTTCAAGCCACATTTGAAGCGAATAAATGAAAATTCAGTATATTGACAGAGTCTCGAACGACTGATGTCGCTACTTCGTTGATTAATGTCCTTTGTAGCTTAAATTGTCTAACGAAATCGACAAAGAATTTCGTTATCGTTCCACGCGATCCCACGTACAGGCCGATAGTCTCCCACTCTCTCACTTCCGGGTATTTATCGGGAAAATAAGCGTGAGTCGTATCCATGTATGCCTTTTTCTCCAGGTTAACCCGGTTGGCCTGGTCCAATTGCTGCTCAAAACGTATTGTTGGGTCGATAATTAATCCGACGGGTAGTCTGGCGCATTGATTTGAGGCGTCAGGTGTTGCAGCCGTCCTGTCGATAATCACAAGATCGGCCCGTTTATTACTTCCGTTCTCGTTTGTGCAGTGTACTTCCTTGTACACTTCGTGACCAGAAGCGATACAGCTTGCTTCTATTAGGTTAACAACCCTATTATGCCTTTCAATTACCAACTCATTGGAATGCGAGCAGTCCTGTAGCACGTGACAAAGAGTTTCCTTCTTCATGCAGTTAGGATACCTGCATGAGATTGTGCCATTGGAACGACCCTTGGTACCAAGAGTGGCGCAACAATTAGAATTCATTTTGATAGCCGAGATCCACTGGGACGATGAGATACCCTTCCCCGTGGTCATCCATGAGTTAGCGTTCGGGCATTCGGCGAATTGCGCCACTCCGAGACCTTTCCCTGGTTGATTAGACCACTCCTGAAAGGCATTCTTTCTTAGTAAGTCCCTCAGTTTTTGAGAAGAGAACGCTGATTCCGCTGGGCTTAATTGAATTCCCAGTTTATCTAAGCACTCTAGACGTTCCGCGTCGAAATTTCGACATACAAGGAGGGCTGGATCCTCGATTTTATTCATTTTTAAAGCGATACTGTAGTGTTAGGTAGGCTTCCCACGAGGCACACACAATTCCGAGGCCTCTAAGTCGCCTTGGGGAGTAAAACATGTTGTCCGGGCTATCATTAGGAATCATGATTATTTGTTTTACAGCGCCTCGAATGCAGATATCAATGTCTTTCAGAAACCCCTTGGCTAAATTTTTGAGCGGAGCATTTTGAAGCGGGTAAACCACCGATGGCCAGAGGAATTGATTGATGATGTTATACTTCTGGCTTGGTTGAAGCAGCGAGCTGGCTACTAATAAGTCGAGGTTTTCCGATACATTTTTTAAAACCGCTGCTTTATCAAGAACAATCTCATCGCTGAAGTCAATTCCTAGATACTTGACCCGTTCATTGTACTCAAGGGTTGGGATACAATCGCCACCCAGGGAAGGTAGGAATTCGGAACTCACATCCAGGTGTCCTCGACTAATAATTATGGCCTTACTTTTCTTACAGTTTACGCTCAGTCCTATTTCCCGTAAACCATCCATAACCATTTGCACCAGGACCGCCGCGCACTCCTTATTCTTCGCAATAATCGTAGTATCGTCTGCAAATCCCAAGCCAGATAATGATTTTTCACCCGAAATTATTTCGAATCCATACGTTGCGGCCACTGTGTCTTCCGTCAGTTCTTTCAATATAAAGTCAATGGCCATGTTGAAAAGGGTTGGGGATAGAGGGGCTCCCTGAGGTACACCCCTTATCGTTATCTTTCTTGTCTTCCTTTTATTCACCTCGATCTGTACCTCGTTATCTGTTATAAGGAGATATATGAGGTCGCGTTGCTTCTCTGAAAGCGGGAGGACTTCTAGTGTCTTCTTTATATGCAGATGACTGATGTTGTCAAATGCCTTTGAAACATCCAGGAATACAATAGCGCAGTCAGATTTTTTCGATTTCGTGGATTGTAAGACCCCATTGACCAGGGAGGAGTTAATGTGCGTCCCTGGTGTGGGTACAAATCCTCTCTGGGCGGCACATGGCTGAAATTGTACGCGAATCCTTTTATCGATTGTCCTTTCGATAATTCTTCTGATGATTGAGAGGATCATTATTGACCGCCAATTATTGAGGTCATTCGCGTCCCCTCCTTTATGGATGAGAACTGCTCGCGCATGTTTCAATGGAGATGGTACATACGAGTACTGCTCCATCAATGAGGCGATCATAGCAATTATTTTTGCGCAGTTTGTTTCCCTTAGTGCCCTCGAGAGAGAGAGAGTTTTCCGGCGCTATTAAGGGAATGGAACCCGTATAAACGCTAACATACTTGTTGAAAACGAAATAAACTCACTGTTGTTACCCAGTTCGTGTGTTTCTGTCACTTTACCGGAGTATTTTACAGTGGCGATGGAAAATTCATACATATTGCGCGTACGCACTTAAAGCTCGCTATTTCCGTCAGGGCCGGATTAAGGGGGGGCAGAGGGGGCACCTGCCCCCGGGCGCCAGCAAAATAGGGGCGCCCAAGATGTCTGGTGATACCCAAATCTGAGCGATTGTTTTATTAAATTTTCGAAAAACTCAAAAACATGACGTTAGTTTTGAATGATTACGGGACTGTTTTTCGTTTTTAAATAGGTATATTAGCTATCGAGACCAATTTATTACACCAAATTAGTTGGGAGGAGACGATAAATAGATTTTCCGAGTCTAAATCTAGAAAAGCCTATTCAAAGACATAGGCAGGGCTGATACTAAGTCACTTTTTTCAAATTCGGTTACTAAAAGTCACTTTTCCAAAAATTAGTTACAAAAAGTCACTTTTTTTGGATTTTTGAGTCTTTCGGTGTTATTTATCTTCTCGACCACAAGGTTAAACGTAATATATTTGACTGTATGACGGTTTAAACGCAAAAACAGCGAGATTACAGTTGATCAAACCCAAAAAATTGTGGAGCTCGCTTCGCTCGCTCATCAAATATTTAACTTAATATTTATAATCAATCCAATTCAAATGAATGTTTTAGTTTTGATTTAAAACGACATCAATTACTTTGCATTCTGAGCTGTGCTCCAAAATGGTTTAATTCAATTTCGCCGTAGAAATTTTATGATTGGACCTTTCCTTTGACTGGAAATATCTAAGCCCATAGATTGGGCTTAATTACGGCACCGACCTTTAAAATATCTTTAACTACTGAAAATAATTATGAAAATCGATCATGTCTGAAAACATTTCATTTAAAGTGCCCTTATTTTATAGCTTAATTTGCCGTTATTTAGTCACTTTTTGCTTACTATTTTTAAATTTATTAGTCACTTATTCAACTAAAATTGAGCGTATGAGTGAGTATCAGCCATGCATAGGGATACTTTTCACTTAACAAAATTACTATAGGGAGCTAACAGCTGGCTAGGGGGAAGAGATAGTCTGACGTCACGCAGCCGCCCTCTGGTTGGCATTTTTGCGCGTAGAATACTGTTTCCAACCGTTAGGGGGGATGAAACTCCAGTAAGAGATAGAAGGGTGTGACGTTTCAGGGTCAGAACTGTTAGCTCCCTGTATTTCTAATAAAAATAAAATTGTTAGAATTTCTAGCTAGTTTTTATAAATTATGGGGCCAAGGGAGGGGGCGCCCATCGAGCCACTGCCCCCGGGCGAAAATCTTCTTAATCCGGCCCTGATTTCCGTGACAGTATCCTGGGAAAAGTTGTGCATGAAGACCAAGGTTTCGTTATCGGACGGACATGACTATTCCAGTAAAAAAGAGGATTTATAGACTAGTACGATAAGACGAATGGCAGAAAACATCGTGAATGTCGGACCATTTGATGGTAAAACGGAAAACTGAGAGTCATACGTTTAAAGATTGTAGCGGTTTTATGACATTCCTGAAGCGAAGAAATGTCAAACGCTACTTTCGTTGGTCGGCAAAGGAACTTACGAACTGGTAAGAAATTAAACGGCAGCGGACAAGCCTAGACTGAAATAGTTCAACTGGTAAAGGGCCATTTGAATCCTACTCCTACCCCTACTGACTGCTCTAAGTGCACTCTGGTCGTGTTTTCGTCCGCCACTTGGTCCTTGAGTGCAACAGTCGCCCCGAATCGCATTTTCCACTGACCCGGAAAAACTGCCAGAGAAGTGCTCATTTCTTGCTATGAAAAATTCGACGGAGCGGACGGTGCTCGAATGTGACAAAGTAGAATGTTAAATTAAAAAAACTTTCTCAGCCAAAACACGCCTAGTTCGAAAAAATCTTCCCAACCTGAGAGCACACTTGGAGCATCTTGGAGAATCCAGTGGAAATAGCTATAACTCTGCAACTTAATCTCATGACCTACTACGTTTAGCGAAGATTGACTCGTGTACTGACCAAGCTTCCCTCGCTAGATGTTCATTACGGTAATTAACTCAATCATTTCACGAGTTGTTCCATTTTGGAACTAAATTTCTCAATCGTCGATAATCGGGAATTGCTTTCTGATGCAACATTTATTCTTTTGTTTTTGCAGATATGAATATATTTAGTTACATTTAGCTAATTTTTATATTTGCAATAGTGTTTTAATTGCTTAATTTTAATTGAAGCTTCATCCACTAAATGATATACACAATAATCTTGTGTCTATTTACAGTTATTTCTCATTGCAATGCATATAAGGGCCGCTGCTAACATACAGCGCCCTACACTAAGTATAAGGGAATTACAATTAAACTTAGAAAGATTTGGTAAGATAGATAAAAGGACAAAACGGCGGATGAACGCTCCTCTAAACACAAATAACCAGGAGGGTTTGTTCCCAGTATTTTCACCCGGTACCTCACTCCGGTATCTTTCGATGCTTTAGTACCATTGAATCACATTCCATAAGACCGCAAATAGCCATGACGTGCGGTTTATGAAAGATGGAAATAACTCTCCCTCTCTACACGATGCCGTTGCTATGGATTTTCACTATCATACCGTATAAACATAATATATTATTAAAATGATAATTTTGTAATATTTTAGGTAGGTTTACAATGTATCTATTCATATGAAATAAAAGGTTTGCCTCACTAACAAGAACACGAGAAGTTCACAACTATTAGTTAAAAAATATTTGTTCACCGGAAGTGGGTCACAGTTGGTCAAGAGAAATTAATAAATACAAAAAAGGAGTAATTGGTAAGGCAAATATGCCCTTTGGATAACTTGTCTTAAAAGTTGTAATTAGGTAATATCTGTGCAGGACTAAAAATGCCTTCGTCTAAATTTGCATGTGGGTGTTGTATAACCTCTATATATTAAGTTCAACACAAATTTTATCGTTTTATTTTACATGCGTGATTTAACTTGCTATCTTACTCGTATTGCTTTGTGCAAAAATAGTCTGAACCAACTCTTAGTGTGTAAAAAATAGTCTGAACCAACTCTTAGTGTGTAAAAAATAGTCTGAACTGACTCTTACCGTGCAAAAAATAGTCTAAACTGACTCTTATTGTGCAAAAAATAGTCTGAACCGACTCTTATTGTGCAAAAAAATAGTCTGAACTGACTCTTATTGTGCAAAAAATAGTCTGATCTGACTCTTAGTGTGCAACAAATAGTCTTAATCGACTCTTATTAGCAAAAAATAGTCTGAACCGACTCTTATTGTGCAAAAAATAGTCTGAACCGACTCTTATTGTGCAAAAAATAGTCTGAACCGACTCTTATTGTATAACAAATAGTCTGAACCGACTCTTATTGTGCAAAACATAGTCTGAACCGACTCTTATTGTGCAAAAAACAGTCTGAACCGAATCTTATTGTGCAAAACATAGTCTGGACCGACTCTTATTGTGCAAAAAATAGTCTGAACTGACTCTTATTGTGCAAAATATAGTCTGAACCGACTCTTAGTGTGCAAAAAACAGTCTGAACCGACTCTTAGTGTGCAAAAACAGTCTGAACCGACTCTTATTGTGCAAAAAACAGTCTGAACCGACTCTTATTGTGCAAAAAATAGTCCGAGACGACTCTTACTGTGCAAAAAATAGTTTTAACCGACTCTTATTGTGCAAAAAATGGTCTTAACCGACTCTTATTGTGCAAAAAACAGTCTGAACCGAATCTTATTGTGCAAAACATAGTCTGGACCGACTCTTATTGTGCAAAAAATAGTCTGAACTGACTCTTATTGTGCAAAATATAGTCTGAACTGACTCTTAGTGTGCAACAAATAGTGTGAACCGACTCTTTTTAGCAAAAAACAATCTGAACGGACTCTTATTGTGCAAAACATAGTCTGAACCGACTCTTATTGTGCAAAAAATAGTCTGAACCGACTCTTATTGTGCAAAAAATAGTCTGAACCGACTCTTATTGTATAACAAATAGTCTGAACCGACTCTTATTGTGCAAAACATAGTCTGAACCGACTCTTATTGTGCAAAAAACAGTCTGAACCGAATCTTATTGTGCAAAACATAGTCTGGACCGACTCTTATTGTGCAAAAAATAGTCTGAACTGACTCTTATTGTGCAAAATATAGTCTGAACCGACTCTTAGTGTGCAAAAAACAGTCTGAACCGACTCTTAGTGTGCAAAAACAGTCTGAACCGACTCTTATTGTGCAAAAAACAGTCTGAACCGACTCTTATTGTGCAAAAAATAGTCTGAGACGACTCTTACTGTGCAAAAAATAGTTTTAACCGACTCTTATTGTGCAAAAAATGGTCTTAACCGACTCTTATTGTGCAAAAAACAGTCTGAACCGAATCTTATTGTGCAAAACATAGTCTGGACCGACTCTTATTGTGCAAAAAATAGTCTGAACTGACTCTTATTGTGCAAAATATAGTCTGAACTGACTCTTAGTGTGCAACAAATAGTGTGAACCGACTCTTTTTAGCAAAAAACAATCTGAACGGACTCTTATTGTGCAAAACATAGTCTGAACCGACTCTTATTGTGCAAAAAATAGTCTGAACCGACTCTTATTGTGCAAAAAATAGTCTGAACCGACTCTTATTGTATAACAAATAGTCTGAACCGACTCTTATTGTGCAAAACATAGTCTGAACCGACTCTTATTGTGCAAAAAACAGTCTGAACCGAATCTTATTGTGCAAAACATAGTCTGGACCGACTCTTATTGTGCAAAAAAATAGTCTGAACTGACTCTTATTGTGCAAAATATAGTCTGAACCGACTCTTAGTGTACAAAAAACAGTCTGAACCGACTCTTAGTGTGCAAAAACAGTCTGAACCGACTCTTATTGTGCAAAAAACAGTCTGAACCGACTCTTATTGTGCAAAAAATAGTCTGAGACGACTCTTACTGTGCAAAAAATAGTTTTAACCGACTCTTATTGTGCAAAAAATGGTCTTAACCGACTCTTATTGTGCATAAAACAGTCTGAACCGAATCTTATTGTGCAAAACATAGTCTGGACCGACTCTTATTGTGCAAAAAATAGTCTGAACTGACTCTTATTGTGCAAAAACAGTCTGAACCGACTCTTATTGTGCAAAAAATAGTCTGAACCGACTCTTATTGTGCAAAAAACAGTCTGAACTGACTCTTATTGTGCAAAATATAGTCTGAACCGACTCTTATTGTGCAAAAAATAGTCTGAACCGACTCTTATTCTGCAAAAAATAGTCTGAACTGACTCTTATTGTGCCAAAAATAGTCTGGACCGACTCTTATTGTGCAAAAAATAGTCTGAACTGACTCTTATTGTGCAAAAACAGTCTGAACCGACTCTTATTGTGCAAAAAATAGTCTGAACCGACTCTTAGTGTGCAAAAAATAGTCTGAACTGACTCTTATTGTGCAAAATATAGTCTGAACCGACTCTTAGTGTGCAAAAAATAGTCTGAACTGACTCTTATTGTGCAAAGTATAGTCTGAACCGACTCTTATTGTGCAAAATATAGTCTGAACCGACTCTTATTGTGCAAAATATAGTCTGAACCGACTCTTATTGTGCAAAAAATAGTCTGAACCGACTCTTAGTGATGGGTTTGTTCGGATCAAAATCGTTTTAAATTTTTTTGCCAGGTTGTTACATTCCCAACAATTTTCGTTTCATCCTAGTGATGTGCAGTGGCTCTCGAAACTGGAATCTTGTCAGTAGCTCGACGGTGAAGACGAAAGAAGCGACTCCAAGCATTGCCGCCCACAATCTGAACTTCGCTTCCATGTCCTTGAATCTGAGTACGTGTACTTCATTCTCAGCCGTCGAATGTTGGGTTTCCAATTCGATGTGATAGTTCCTGTTGAGGGAGCGTTGAAACGGTGTTATTTGGCCGGTTTCCAAGAAAGCCCGCAATCTGTAATAATGAATGGGTGAGATACTTCAGCTTTTCAAATCCGTAACATCCATCAGATTGTAATATTTGTCCTCGTGATTAATGCTGACTTTATTTGATAGTTTCAAGGTTTACACGAAACCTTTGTTCGGGACTTGTAAATGATATTCTCCAAAGATTTCAAGTAGCATTACGATACAATTTCGATCAAAATTTACAAGAATTTAAGTGAATTCGTGTGCATATTACGGGCGTGTAGCGAAATGAACAATTAACAAAAGCCGTTGTTAATTTCTTGATGACGTTTCATCTGTATTTTTCGGATTGGTGCTCTTCTCATTTGGACTGTGGTTGAAACAGCGGCCTATGCCGCCTATCAAACGAGCTGTTGATTGGTTTGGCGGTGTCAAAACCTAGCAACGCTATAAAAATGGGCTATAGGATCTATCGGGAGTGGAAGTGGAATTACAGAAAAATTGGCATTTTACTGTGCATTGGTTTCTCTCAAAATCTGGAGGAATAACATAGCATTATACGCGTGTCCAGCAGAGGCAGTTATTCTCTAGAACTTCCGATTACGTGCTCGTGCAAAAGTGAATCTGAAACCTTAGCACTTTCCACCTACAGGGCGAAGGCTTCTCAAATTTGATAAACTCCATAATGGAAAGAAAAGGTAAGGTCTCCCAAGGACCTGAACTTTTGTGCATTTAATATTAAATTTAAGCGTTACACTAGATACGTAAGGCTTAAATTGGTTACAGTAAAATGCGCGAGTGATAAGGCCCTCCTTGTGATTTAGAAATGAGAATTACCTTTTGGGAGATATAAAAAACTCTTTGGATAGATATTAATCAAATAATGGAAACTAAAAGTATAAGGCCATACAGACTCCAACTTGGACTTGTTAATAATTAGCAACTTTCTAGTGTTATTAGTCCACGCACGTGAACGCCAAAAGAGGTATAGAATTATTAAAGACGACAATAGTAGCTACGTTTGATGTTAAAGATCATACCAATGTGTAAATGAGAGACACGAAAACAGTGGCTATTGATCAAAACTGTCTTTGGTTAAACCAAAAGCGCATAGATAACCAGAAAGTGAAGAACGAGAAGCCTAAACCGCAACGTGAAAAATGAGTTCCCCCATAGTCGATTCAAGATTTCCGTCCCCCTTACAGAGCGACGGGAAGAGTTGGTCTTATGCCGCGGCGGAGAGTTACTTTCGCGTAGTTTTACACAAGGTACATGCGTAAGTTGGCTCGAAAATATAGTTCTTATTTCTTTATTTTCATGTCGTCTGCTATAGTTTAATTCCAAGGCTTAATATAATCTAGTCATTTAGGTAGCCAGGAATCGGCACATTTGTCAAAATGTCAGATTTGAATTTAGCAAACATTTTAGAAAGCTACGAAAAGGATGACTTTTCCCTGATTGATAAAGACGGAAAACTTAAAGGTGCAATAGAATGCATGAAAAACAATATCAAAATTCAACTTAACGAAACTTGAAAATTCCACGACGATTGAACCGAACAACCGTTAAGCCTAGTTAAGCAGCCGATTTCTCAAAAGTATTCCCCATTATCCCCAGGAGCCGCTACCATCGCGAACTACTTTCCGCTTGTCACGTGACATTAACGATGACCTAATATATCTCTGATTCGATTGGTAGTTGAAAACGAGGCTCACCAACCACCCATTTGTGTCCCCCCTTGCTTCTCATTTTACACGAATACCGTTGCTAAAGGCTGGAAAGGTTTAATGTTCTTCACTTTCTGATCTATGCGCTTTTGGTTAAACCAAGACTTAAAAAGAATCGTTAAGGATGAGGTTTATCACTTGACTGAAGGAGCAGATATTGATTTTTTTTTAAATTAAAACTTACTTGCTTTAGAAATGCAATGTTCCATACCCTATTCCTTTGGATAAGCTTATTTTACTGGCAAACAAATCCTTACTACTGAATTGTTTCAAAAGTTTTCTTCTCTCGGCTTTTCGACCACAGATCCATTCCCCGAAAACTTAATATAATTACATTCATTACTTTTAAAAGATTAAGTGTATGGCATTGTGTTTTTAATACGTTCCTGAAGACTTAAACACACACGCGTTCATGCCCTGCACGCTTCACAGTCAAAGACGTTTTTTCCCTCCAAATTTCAACAATGTCACCAAATTCAATAGCAGCCTTACGGTTTTTACTTTAGGTTAAGCTCAATAACGTAACAGACCACATGCAACTAATATGGAAAGACACGGGGTAAAACTTTTGCCATCCCTCTTACTTTTTTGCCAAGATAGAAGGGTCATGAGAGTGAGACAAGATGGCGAGGAATCAACCCCCATCTTAGGGTTTCTAACCATCTTTTTTACGAAAGGGTCCATAGCATAGGTACGTCAGATACCGTCATACTGCTCTGCTTAGACATGATCATAGTCATAACCCTATTTCCCTCTCTATTGTTTCATTAAATTTACAACTTTAATGTTTCAAACAAAAGATTAAGACGATTTCATATGAAATGACACAACCTTTTATTTATTTGTGGAAGCTAAGCACAGCCAAAGGCGCATAGATAACATGAAAGTGAAGAACATTATTCCCTTCCTGCCTTTTTCAACGGTATTCGTGTAAAATTAGAAGACACAAAGGGGTGATTGGTGAGCCTCGTTTTCAACTACCAATCGAATCAGAGACAGATTAGCTCATCGTTATTGTCACGTGACAAGCGGAAAGTAGTTCGCGATGATAGCGGCTCCTGGGGATAGTGGGGAATACTATTGAAAAATCGGCTGCTCAACTGAGCTTAACGGTTGTTTTTCTTTAGCACTCTTTCGGTTAAATCTTTAAACTGAATTTTTATATTGTTCCCAAGACTTCGTTATTTTTTTATTGAAATGCCTCGAAAGAACACAGTAGAACAGTTAGCGCTTTCAGTGCAGAAGCCGAAAAACCAAACTACACAATATAATTTTTACACTGAAGTTGGCCACAATGTTGGTTTACAAACAATGGATTTGGAATTATCCGAAGCTAAACCAAAATGTTATGATGTGTCAGTCCAGTTTGCACTATAGTAATGAAATCTAATATTAGCGTGGGAACTGAAAAGTGCGTGTATAACGATATCAGAAATCAAACTGAATTACTCGGTTCTGATGTAAATAGTGTTGGAACTCAAACAGAAAAGTATCAGAAGTATATAATACTTCTCTTCTATTATCCCCTTCTGAAAGTATGTATTTCACCTTTACGTTTCCCGTCTTTACCCAGTACGAAAAAGACATCCTTTTCGTAGATTTATAAAATGTTTGCTACATTCAAATCTGACATTCTGACAAGACTGTTCCGATTCCCAACTACCTATATGACTAGATTACATTAGGCCTTGGTATTAAACTATAGCAGACGACATGAAAATAAGGAAATAAGTGAACTATATTTTCCAGCAAACTTACGGGTGTACCTTGCGTAAAACTATGCGAAAGTAACTCTTCGCCACGGTATAAGACCAACTCATCCCGTCGCTCTGTAAGGGAGAGGAAATCTTGAATCAAGTATGGGGGAGCTCAATTTTCACGTTGCGGGTTGGGCTTTTAGTTCTTCACTTTCTGGTTATCTATGCGCCTTTGGTATCGCGAAAGGAAAAAACAATAAACTCATTACAAAAAAAAGTCAAGGATAGCAGCGTCACGATTTTCAAAACGGATTTCACGTGAACCAGTGTGCTGTGGAAATAGCAGATTAATGCGAAAAACCAACGAAATGCTTGGACCGACTTTCTGAAGAGTTAAATTCTCCTCTGCTTGGACATAGCTCAGTCGATTACCAGCTCAGCTTCTGGCGAGCAGCGGAGCGCGTGATTGAGTGTGCTTTTTAAAAGGACACTATTGGCAAAAATTAAGTATTTTTATTTTGATTCCTTATGTTGAAATATGCCGCCTTGAATTTTTTCTGATTTTTTTAAAGCGCTATTTATAGTATCAAACAATAATTGAAGTTCAGTGTCCAAAACATGCATTTGAATTTTGGTAAAGCCCGCGATTTATGAGAGGCAATCCCCAAAGATTTTTCTCAGTCGAGTCTCATTTACGTCGTCTGCATTAGATTTGGAAATCCATTATCCATATTAAACTTTTCAGAACTCAAAAGAAAGATGCGCGTTTGATCATTTAACGAATAGTGGATAAGGAACATTAATAATTAGCAGGTTTATGCTTTTACATTTCACTTACACTCAAATTTTTCTCTTAAGCTTACTATATTAAAATGCGGCGTGTCGTAATTTTGTTGTATATCTGATAATCTGATTGTCTAGTTATTAGTCTTAGGAATGGGAATATCCGTGTTCTTTGTGACGTTCGGGATTGAAAAAATTAAAAAAACCATCTTTTAAACCTTAGCAGAGTCAATCTACAAGACTACAACACAATTACTAGCGTCCTCAAACTTTAGCAGACGACGGGTCCCGGTGAGTCAATGGTGACGAGCAGGCTGGGAAATAAGGATATTTTTAAAACTAGTCCTTTGGACCAGTGACCCCCCTAGTGTCTGAAATAATTAACTGGTCTCCGGACTGGTCCCAGCCTTTGCTCTCCAATAGATTTGCAATTAATAAACTGGTCCCTAGGACCAGTAACCCCCACTTCTTGAATTAAAAAACTAGTCCAAGCAATTAATAAACTGGTTTTGGACCAGAGGAAGTGTGCTATTTCCCAGCCTGGTGACGAGGCCACTATAAAAAATACTTATTTCCCGCCCTTGCAAACTCAGCTTTTCCTATTTGAAGCAGACAGCATACGAGTAAATATTCTCTAAACTTCACGGGATTGGTTGATTTGACTCTATCCCTAAAGAGATTTTTATTGGCCGGTAGGTAAGTGTGCTAAAATCGAACCCCATTGCTAAGCCTAACAAATTTAAAAAAAAATTATTTTCATTGAAAAAAATATTTGAAAAATCAGAAAAAATTAGAGAATTCATATTTAATTAAAACAAACCAGGTAAAAATAAAACACGGCACTAAGATTTTCAGCTGAGAGTCTCCCTTTAAGGTCTTTGCAGATAGCAGCTGAGCGGACGCCATTAGGGCATTATGCACTGTTTTAAGTTTTAAAGCCTATTTCGATACGAAATCTCTCAAAAGTAATTAACGTAATTATAAAATGCTTTCGCGGAATGGAATTATGGTTGAAAAATCAAGATATGTAATTTTTTAAAATAATTGACCCAGAATAATTAAATTTGAATACCTGTAAATTAAGTTTGTTCAATGAAATAGGGCAATGGAACATTGTTTTTCTAAAGCTTGTCAGTTTTAATTAAAATATGATTTCAATATCCCTGCGCCTTCAGTCAAGTGATTAAACTCATTCTTATCGATGGATTTTATGTCTTGGTTTAATCCAAGAAAGTTTTGTTCAATACTTAACAGTGGATTAAGATTTGTTCAAAAACTGTAGTTAGAAACTGCTAATGCCCAAAAAAGTAGCCGCAATTTCTAAAACAGTAGTTTTGTATTACAACGCTGTTTTTGGGAATCGCGTTTCTCCATTGTTAATTGCTGTCTTGGTACATCCATCCTATCGACGAGCCTTACGGCTTTTGGGGTTCTATTTGCCGGAATCATTTAAATGGCGTCCCAAAAAATAATAAAATGTCTCAACGGGCAACTGAACTAGGATAGAAAGGAGACCAACCTTCGGTTTATATACTTCAAAGCTTCAGGATTCAGTCTTTCATTTACAAAAAGACTCATCGGTTCCTCGAAGTAATTATTCGAACCAATGTGAAGATCCCATTGAACGGTTTTGTTTAAATCATTATCAACTTCTATTATCTGAAAAACATCTGTATTCGCAAACCAAACTTCTTTTCCGCTAGTTAGTTTTCCTAAATGAGTGTAATGAGATAAACGTATCCGACTCCAATCGCAGAGAATTCTCATTTCATTATCAGTCTGAAATGATTAGAAAAATTTAGAATATTACCAGAACTGAACTCAAGAAGTCTCCCTAATAGAAAGTGTGTAATTCTAACCGATTGACAAACATCATCCTCTCTGATAATGGGTTCAAATCGAATCGGTATGACTTCAGATAATCTCACGGCATCGGTTACACTGTTGATATTTTCTCTTTTCAGAGATGAGTAGTTGGCTTTCAAGACTCCGTTGAACAAATTGACGAAAATCACAATTATCAAGAGAAAAGGTGCAACGCTCAAGCGAATCGCCAGTGACGAAGGAATATCGAACCCTACAAGAGTAAAAATTAAGCCCACGCTCAGAATTTTGCCTTAAGAGAATAAAAAGTGCGAAATCAACGTGTTTTTGTTTCAATGTATAAAATACCACCTAATGGCGGTAAACCTTAGAGAAAGCCTTTTGCTTTCTCGAATGGAAGGTGAAGGGAGAGATTTAGGGGCAAACACCTCCGGCTCACAAGGGGAAGTCAGTGCTTTGAGGGTAGGAGCGCCTACATTTGTCTTATTTCCTCAAAGTTTATTGATCACTACCTTGGGTTGCTGTTGCGCAGCACACTACCAACTGAATATGAAATATTTTGACAAGAAGCATAAATGTTAAATTTAGGTTGAGAACACCAAAATATTACCTCCCCGGCTCGAGTGCTTTTAGTTTCCTTGAATGTGCATCATTTATTGCTCGTTAATCATTAAGTACTGCAGTTAAATTTATAATTCATTCCAGGTTATAAAAAGGACTATTCTTAACTACCTTAAAATATCCAAGGGTGAATGCCCTTGATGGTTCGCACTAGAGTTTAATGACCTATAGAAATATAGGTATGTATATTTCATTAATTATAGGTATATATAGATTATGTCATGAATTTCAAATACTAGGTGAAAGCATTGGCGGATTCTTTGAAGGTATAATGGCTAGTGAATGAGTGGCGCTTAAGTGAGATACATTTTCCGAACGCGGTGACAGACACACACAACCCCCTGAACGACAGTCAGTCAAACACACACAAAGACACGTCCAGCGTACTTCCTCTCCGTGACGTCATTGTCACTCGGAGAGGTAAAAAGTTGAAAATCTTATTCTATTATCAAGATAATAACAAGAACACGGAGTAAAAATCAATCGATTTCCTGATAAGCGAATCTGTTGAAATTGAAGTCATTAATAAATGCGGGTTTCCCATTACCTTTTCCTAGAATGGCTCCAAAGTATTGTATAAATTTTTGTGACGCAACGGATATGATGGATTTTCGAGTTCCCACCAACAGCATGTGCAGTATGTCAATCGCCACCAAGCCGGCAATAACGCAACCTAATCCAATCCATACCTGAAAAAGTAAGGAACAAAAATTCACGTTTAACAACAAAGGGGGGTCAAGGTGTGACGCAAATATACGTATTGTTATTTTGTCGTTTCCAGTGTGGGCCTAGCATTGCTAACGCTACCTTCTCTTATAACGATCAGGTGACACTCTCTGTTGCCAAAGGTTTCCGCGATGAACGTAAGTTCCGTGCATTATAATTTTCCACAATTTATTTTGGTAAAATTTAAGAAAGGCCTGCCCCTGTCATTGCCTCACTCACGAAGACATACGCGGTTTGTAGAGGCGAAAGAGAAATTAGCGACCTTTTGCTAACTCAGAACTTGCAATTGCGGATGCTTTTTAAATATAATACTTTCAGAGAGTATTTGGTTTCAGAAATAGTAAGTTGTATTAATACATTTGGTAAGCGAGTGCTTCTAATATCGGGTTTTTTAATCATATTTTACGGGGGTCAACGCGCTGCTGGCCCATTGGGCCGAATCCCATTAGACCGAATGTCCCATTGAAACGAATCCCGTTGGACCGCATATAGCCAAAATGTGCGGGTTTATTATTTTCATTGCTATTAGAAGATATATTTTTAACACCGTATTTTAAAACCGAATTAAAAAATACTCTTTTGGTTTAAAGAAAATACCCTTGTCCTTAAGCTGCTTATATCCCATTGGATAGAATCCGTTGGGAAGAATTTCATTCGACAGAAATCCCATTCGGCCGAAAATCCCATTCGACAGAAATCCCATTCGGCCGAAAATCCCATTCGACAGAAATCCCATTCGACAGAAATCCCATGCGACAGAAATCCCCTTCGGTCGGAAATCCCATTCGACAGATTGGTCATGTGAATGAAATCATTAAGTACAAGAAGAGAATCCAACCGTACATGGGGCAAGCAGCCATTCTCTTTCTGCCAAAAGCGCATAGATCAGAAAGTGAAGAACATTAAACCTTTCCAGCCTTTAGCAACGGTATTCGTGTAAAATGAGAAGCAAGGGGGGACACAAATGGGTGGTTGGTGAGCCTCGTTTTCAACTACCAATCGAATCAGAGATATATTAGGTCATCGTTAATGTCACGTGACAAGCGGAAAGTAGTTCGCGATGGTAGCGGCTCCTGGGGATAATGGGGAATACTTTTGAGAAATCGGCTGCTTAACTAGGCTTAACGGTTGTTCGGTTCAATCGTCGTGGAATTTTCAAGTTTCGTTAAGTTGAATTTTGATATTGTTTTTCATGCATTCTATTGCACCTTTAAGTTTTCCGTCTTTATCAATCAGGGAAAAGTCATCCTTTTCGTAGCTTTCTAAAATGTTTGCTAAATTCAAATCTGACATTTTGACAAATGTGCCGATTCCTGGCTACCTAAATGACTAGATTATATTAAGCCTTGGAATTAAACTATAGCAGACGACATGAAAATAAAGAAATAAGAACTATATTTTCGAGCCAACTTACGCATGTACCTTGTGTAAAACTACGCGAAAGTAACTCTCCGCCGCGGCATAAGACCAACTCTTCCCGTCGCTCTGTAAGGGGGACGGAAATCTTGAATCGACTATGGGGGAACTCATTTTTCACGTTGCGGTTTAGGCTTCTCGTTCTTCACTTTCTGGTTATCTATGCGCTTTTGGTTCTGCCAAGAGCCAACGCTAGAGGTAGTGAACGATGACTGGCGTCGCTTTTTGGCCCAAGCTTAAAGCTGCTGTTAACGACGATTCCGGCTTATTTATGGAATAAATGAATTCGTCTATATCCGATTCCACACACCGAACCTAACCAAACCAAACCCAACCTAACCTAACCTGACCTGTCCTAACCTAACCCAACCTGAAATGACCTGACCTGACCTGACCTGACCTGACGTAACCTAACCTAACCTAACCTAACCTAACCTAACCAAACCTAACCTAACCTAACCTAACCTAACCTAACCTAACCTAACCTAACCTAACCCAACCTAACCCAACCTAACAAAACCTAACCTAATCCAACCCAACCAAACCTAACTTAATCTAACCTAACCCAACCCAACATAACCTATCTGATTTGACCTAACCTTAACCCTCTAAAATATTACCGTAATTTTAAAAAAATTTACGCAAAATATTTCAAATACTCAAAGGCCATTATTGCAATAGTATTTTTTTATTACTTTATAGTTTCCCACACTGTCTAATGTAACTGCAAAAGTTCAAATGAAATTAATAATCAATTGTATGAAACTATTATTACGTAGTTTACATTTTCTTTCGGGGAATCGATCCAAGGACTATCGCACGGTAGTCCGATACTCTTCCACTGCGCAACGGTGAGACGAAAGTTCCTATCGCTAAATTAACTTATATAGCCTTATAAGTAATAATAATATTCCTAATAAAAAATCCCAATAGACAGAAACCGCACAAACGGCGGGATTTAAAATCATATTTGAGATAAAATCGGTCGATTGGGAATTCGGTCGAATGGGATTCGATCCAATGGGAGGACACCGTCAACGCTCTGTGAACTGGACTCAAGTAAGTTAATCTTTGGCCATCTTGTATTTTGCTTAATCATTCCCCTTTCCCAATTAGGACTAGTCTTTAGAAGGCTTCTAATAGACTGTAAATTATTTTGAAATAAGCTGACCTCGATTTCCCTTAATTATGTCGGAAAACATGAAGCATTGAATGACCTTTTTAGCCACATCGTAGTATACGATGAGGCGGCTCTTAGTTTGACCCGAGCCGTAGTAGTAGTACATGTGGCCGGAGTTTTCACTTTCGTTATCGTTATATTTTAGCTTAAAAGGAACTCCACATTACCACAACCCACCCATAGGGGTAACTGGGCTCGGTTAGAGATTTAATTTTAATTAAAATGTTTTCGGATCGCAGCCGGGAATCGAACCCGGGTCGCTGGCGCGGTAAACAGAAATTCTACCATTGAGCCATGGAGACTTAATAGAAACCCCGAGTTTTTTATTATTTATTTTTATCTCTAAAATGTCAGGGTGATGTGGGGTGGGGTACCTCTTAATCTGTGGGGTCGGATACTTATGAATTTGTACGTTTGGGGTTTTTAGCCATATCGTAGTATACGATAGGCTCTTAGTTTGACCCGAGCCGTCCGTAGTAGTGGCCGGGGTTGTCGCTTCGTTATAGTCAGATTTTAGCTTAAAAGGAACTTTATATTACCACAACCCACCCATAGGGGTTACTGGGCTGGGTCAGAGATTTAATTTTAATTAAAATTTTTTCAGGTCAGACCCGGGAATCGAACCCGGGTCGCTGGCGTAGTAGGCAAACATTCTACCACTGAACTATAGAGACTTGATAGAAACCCCGAGTTTTTTTATTATATATTTTTGTCTCTAAAATGTCGGGGTGATGTGGGGTGGGGTGCCTCTTAATCTGTGGAATCCGATACTTTTGAATTTTTATCTGTGGGGTCGGATACTTATGAATTTGTATGTTTGGGGTTTTTATATTTATTTTCTTGGGGTTTTTATATTTATTTTCATTTTATGTATGTGCTAATTAAATAGATAACGATTTTCCCCTTTTCCTACCGCGCTCCTCATGTGTTTCGTTCTCGTTCGGTACCTATCGTCATCTATGTTATGTTTGACTGGAACGTTTTGGCGGTTAATTCAAAGGTGGGTTTAGATAGAGCTAACTTAGTGTTAAATGAGCGTTATGCGTTTGATCATTTTAGCATTGCTAAAGGTAATTCGAGGGGATAATCACTAAAATGCGTAGTCACTATAACTAAACTTTCTCTTTCAAAGGTTTCTGGGCATAAGTCCTTGTTAGAAATTTATAAGATGCGATAAGTGTGCATCGGCATAAGTCTATGTTGTAAACTCATCGAGGGGATTATCACTAAAAACTATCTGTTCTTCGATTCGCCGGAATATTAGAATTACAGCATAAGTAAATTTATACGGTCATAATTTAATCACTGTTTAGAGTAGGGAATCGAGGGCTATTCACTCTGATTTTATGCACGGTAAATCATTTAAGCATTGAAAAAGATAGCGCTATTCACTCATTAGGGTAAGGTATAGAGGGGTTATCCACTCATTAGGGTAGGGTATAGAGGGGCTATTCACTCGTACGATATGGCTACTATTACGAGCCCTTGGGCCGTCTTGTTATATTTATTTTCTTTTTATTTATGTGCTAATTAAATAGATAACGATTTTCCCCGTTTCGTTCTCGTTCGGTAGCTATCGCCATCTATGTTATGATTGACTGGAACGTTTTGGCGGTTAATTCAAATGTGGGTTTAGATAGAGCTAACATAGTGTTAAATGAGTGTAATGCGTTTGATCATTTTAGCATTGCTAAAGGTAATTCGAGGGGATAATCACTAAAATGGGTAATCACTATAATGAACTTGTATCTTTGGGGTCGGATACTTCTGAACCTGTATCTTTGGGGTCGGGTACTTCTGTACTTCTATCTTTGGGGTCGGATACTTCTGAACTTGTATCTTTGGGGTCGGATACTTCTGAACCTGTATCTTTGGGGTCGGGTACTTCTGTACTTCTATCTTTGGGGTCGGATACTTCTGAACCTGTATCTTTGGGGTCGGGTACTTCTGTACTTCTATCTTTGGGGTCGGATACTTCTGAACTTGTATCTTTGGGGTCGGATACTTCTGAACTTGTATCTTTGGGGTCGGATACTTCTGAACTTGTATCTTTGGGGTCGGATACTTCTGAACTTGTATCTTTGGGGTCGGATACTTGTCGGATACTTCTGAACTTGTATCTTTGGGGTCGGATACTTGTCGGATACTTCTGAACTTGTATCATTGGGGTCGGATACTTCTGAACTTGTATCTTTGGGGTCGGATACTTCTGAACTTGTATCTTTGGAGTCGGATACTTCTGAACTTGTATCTTTGGGGTCGGATACTTCTGAACTTGTATCTTTGGGGTCGGATACTTCTGAACTTGTATCTTTGGAGTCGGATACTTCTGAACTTGTATCTTTGGGGTCGGATACTTCTGAACTAGTATCTTTGGGGTCGGATACTTCTGAACTTGTATCTTTGGGGTCGGATACTTCTGAACTTTTATCTTTGGGGTCGGATACTTCTGAATTTTTATGTTTGGGGTTTTTAGCCACATCGTATCTTTGGGGTTGTATAATCCACCAGACTTCATTAATTAAAATGAAAGTGGCGAATTTAACTCTAAAAATAACCATTAATAATGTCTAAATGTTTTCGCCGGAACATTACAATTACAGCATGGGTAAATCATTTCAGCATTGTACTCATTAGGGTAAGATATAGAGGAGTTATCCACTCATTTGGGTAGGGTATAGAGGGGCTATTCACTCGTACGATCTGGCTACTACTACGAGCCCTTGGGCCATCTTGTTCTTACTCCATTCGAAATAGATGCTAGATCGTCAAAGGATCCCATTGGAGCAGAGACGAATGTCAGATTCTTTGCAGAGAGCATTATTCTGTGTATATACTGGAATGTAACTGTGCTGATCGCCGGTTCCGTCGTTTCCAATCTAAGTAATGTTGGCATCAAACTGATTGAGTCATTCTGAAAATGAGCAATTGAACAAGAAGGCAAAAGTACGTATTATTAAATCTCATCTCATATCCTCCACAGGGCATTTCGCTTAGGCGCCAGATAAGCAGAGAAAAAACATGAATTGCAACACTACGCTCCTCCTCCTCCACCCAACTGAGACTATGGGCGAAATTTCAAATCCACCACTTAGGATTCTTCGGATATCTTTAGTTTCTTCCCCACGTGACCTAGCTACTCAATTTAGAGTCACGGCACATCCGCTGGACTGCCGTATATTTGGAGGGGAGCTTTTAGACCGAGTTGGGTATGCATATTATTTATGCATATAAATTTCCAGAGTACGCAAATCCTTGGAAAAGCCAGTGAAGTAACAAAAGAGACCTCTTTAGAACTTACTGGGTAAAAAACTAAATGTAAGCAATGATATCCTGAAATTGTGCGAAATAAGTAAATGCCTTATTGGATAATATGTGGTGATGGACCTCGTCCATAATGAAGATTGGGTAGTTCAAATATAGTAAAAGATTTCTTGTAATTTCCCAAATGCATATCCTAAGAAAATGGAGTTTGTTTTAACACCTTTAAAAGTAGTTTTTATGGTTGCAAATTGAAATTTTGCAACAGAGTTGCAGTTTAACACCTTTTCAACTCTTATACTAAAAGTTAATTGTTACTCTTTTTGAGTAGTGCAATTCCTTAAAGGGTGCGGCACAGCACCTTTGCGAGTTAAAAATAACACTTTTAAGAGTGGTACATATCACCTTTTAGAGTGTCGCGTAACAAACTCGCGTTTTGTAGTGTTTAATAAAGATACCTTACAGCCTGATGACCAATTTCTTTGTTAATTTTATGTGATAAAAATATTTTCTTTCATGAATATCATCTTTTAAAAAGTTTTTTCATCGATTTTTCTATTGAGTGGTTTGACTTTAATATTAAAACATTAATAAAAATGGAAGATCTTATAAGAAACCCTTATAGTATCCATGTTAAATTTGAAACGGTGTTTTCAACGTTTTATTTTACACCTAATTTACACTAGCCGCAAAAAGGCAAGGTAATAAAAATTTCTTTTGGGTGTTTTTAGGGTGTAAAAAACTGTTTCATTTTACACATTTTTCGGCACTCTTCTGTAGAATTCCCTTAAAACGTGGACAAACTCGTCGAAACAGAGACATCTTCTTTAAAAGTTCCATATTTCTGTGTTTATTGTGAATGTCATACTTACCTTTCTTAAAAATTGTTCCGCATCCTTAACCGGGATGAATCTTTAATTATAAACATGATTAAAATTGCGCTTTCCTTACGATACCTAGGGCGTATGAAGAAGGAGTAGCGAGGGCAAAGCACTTTTGACAACATCGCAATCGCGTTGCAAATACTAAAGGCATGCTAATATCTGGCGTCTCTAAAACGCGCATTACAATTATTTACACAATTTTAAGATATGACAGTTTTAAAAATAAACCTAGAATAATCCTACAATATATAAAGCTACTCTTTTGAATAAAAGTTCCAATTGTTTAACTATTCAAACCTGTCCCATTACAGTGAAAATAGGCTCTAGTAATAATAGTTAACCGACTTAAGTGAAACAACTATGATATGAAAATACGAAACGAAAGTAATCGATGCAAGTCTTTTTCCTCTGGCGCTCCAGAGAAACTACAGAGAGTGCGGTTTCAGTTGGATCAGAAGTAAGATGAGACTAGAAGTAAAGAGCTCTAGCATTGGTAGTATTTCCTGGCACTAGTGAACAAATTTGAGGATTTTATGCCGCTTCCATCGCGCCTACACTAAAGAGAAAAGAACTGGTCGAGTTCCAAAAATATTTCGTACCCCCTTCCCCTCAACCTAAAGCCACGGACGCGAGTGCTTGAATCTAGTTCGGCCGTCTACCGCCACGAGCGTCTCGAGTTTTGGAGGGAAAATTCAGAAACCGCTACCAGAGGGCCAACCGTTGGTGTGTTATCAAGAATATTCACTTTCGCCAAGTGTAGAATTTGGTTAGCTCAGTACTTCTAGTCTCATCTTACTTCTGGTTGGATCAATAGCTTAGACTCGTACTCCTCCTTCATTCGCTTTGATCGGAGCCTCCGAAATTATCTAGGCCCGTTCTTCGCTTCGTGGCGCTTTTAGTAGCGTTAAATAAAAATAAGTTCAGCCTCGTGACCCCGTTGACTGCTACAATATTAGGGCAAGGCATAGTCGTAGAGCGGTGAAGCCAAGGTCGCGGATAGTAAGAAAGCGTTTTTGAAAATTTCCGTAGACCTTTATTAAACAATCATGTCAAAGAGGTAAAGGATAAAAAAGCTAAGGTTAAAAAAATGAAAGGTTAAGAAGGTGTAAAAAATTAATTGTGGTATAATACAACTGTGAATTAGCAACTCAAAGATGTTTTGTTTTACTAAAAAACAACAATGCTAAACTCTCATAATTAATTTTGTTGTCCACACAATCTAACCAAAAAGGGCAAATAAAAAGTGAATAGCCCCTAAAAAATTACGTTAATTTAAGGGTGGAACTTTTCTCTTTCATAAATGTTTATAATTGACCCCTAAAATATCAACGATAATTTATGGAAGACCCCTGTCACAACTGTAATACAAGCTCCATCTAGTACACATATAGGGTGAAAATATTTCCTCTATGGAACTGGATATTTCCCCACATAAAAATCGACACGCACGGGCCTAGATCATTGCGGAGGCTCCGCTCCGATGGCCTACTTTACCTGAGACGTTTCGTGTGTTCAAAAATGAAAGCCCAAACTCGAATTGCGGAATCGTAAGGATAATCCCAAGGGTTCTAGAAAAGGTGTTTAATCTCAAAATACAACTTTAACTCAAGTGCATCAACTCTACAACTAAAGTTTTTTTAAAACCAGGCTCCATTATTACAAAATGATTTGAAATTTGATGTCGGCAATTTTATTGCAAAACTTAGGTGAATTCAGATTTCAGCCGTACAATTCTGGTTCATTATTTTCAGGCATTTTCAAAAGGGCTTAATGAATTTAAAAGAAGCAATATTTTCAAGTGCTCAAAAACGTTTTTAAGCTGTATTAGTTTCGACCTCGTTATTGGACCATAATCAGCAGAATGACCCTTTTTTCAAAAAGCAGTTCCTCTATATTACCTTGTTAGCAGATATTCTAAAAAAATTCTTTTTTTTTAAAGGGTGATGTTCCTGATGATGATTTAACAACAACACCGAAACTTTCTTGTGCACTTGAAAAAGTAGTTCCTTTGAAATACATCAAGTTATTTTGCGCCAGCTGCTATGAATCGAATCCCCAATTAAATGTCACAAGGGATTTAATATATATGGATGGTTTTTGATTAGATGTATCTTTTTGTGTTTTTCGTTAACTGTTTTGAAAAAAAAAACGTTCACAGAACTTAAATCCGGATCCTTAATCTGTAGATAAAATTTCCAATAATTTATTTTATAAACAAGTTGAAAAACAACAAAAATACAACATCCGAAGCACACACCGAAAATGAGATAATTGCCTTATCTACCTTAAAGGGAGGGTGAAGTAGAAAATCATGTTATATTTTACCAATTCATATACTAATTACAAGACCAGTCTGCATAGTGAGACATTCAGGAAATACTTCCGAATGATTTTAAAATTCAAATTAGGTTCAGATTTTTAGGATAATTTTAAAGAAGGACCTCCGACCAATCGCGTAACGCCATGCCTTCCTGTTAACAAAATTCTCGTGGCACGTTCCGTGTCGAATGAAATTTATCACGAGATTTGATAAAATTTGCGCGCGACGTGACAATCGTGGCGCGAGACATGGAGCGTGCAACGATAATTTTGTTAACAAAAAGACAAGGCGCTGGCGCTACGCGATTGGTCGGAGGTCCTTATTTCAAATTATCCTTAAAATCTGAAACTAATTTGAATTTTAAAATCATTTGGAAGTATTTCCTGAATGTTTGACTATGCAGACTGGTCTTATAATTAGTAGAAGAATCGATAAAAAATCACTTGATTTTCTACTTCACTCTCCCTTTAAATAGACTTGACGAAGGTTGTATCTGAACTCTTTCTTGTTTGAAATAGGAAGCCATTTATTGTATCAGTATCAAAAGTTTATATCGAGAGAATACTACTAGTTTATAATATCCAGAAGAGACAGGTTAGCTTGATGGTGGATTCTTAGGAGTGACGCGTGCCTCAACTACTCTAAAAAATTGTAAGCAAGCGTAGACTGTCTTTTGTAAACATGACGGATATAATAAAACCGTAGTTTAGAATACCAAATATATCAATTGAATCCTGACTAATGAGAAGGTGTGGCCGCATCTGTGCTTACTCATTGATTTTACAGGACTTGTTTGATATGTTTTCCGTATCTGAACCGAAAACTTAAACACAGCAATCGTCATTGCTGCTATTTTAAAAGTTTTTGTTAAGTAATTTGGTAACAAGATACGAAACACCTGATTAAACCCAACATTTTGGACTATTTATAACTAACAGATTCGCCTATGTATAACTTACCTTTTCAGGCAACCAGTATACAGTAATATTATACACCGTGTCGTTCATCTTTCGAGAAGTGAATTGAGTTAACACTGCTAATTAATATAGCAGCGCTGGATTATTCACATTGAATTTATTTTTTACACCAAAAACGAAGTCGAGTAAAAAACACAATTGGCTAGCATTACGGTAGCGAGCCACGCCAGTGAGAGACAAATTAAGGTAAAACACTTATTTCAATTTGATCTTAATAGAAGGTACCAATTTTGATCTATTTACGCGTAATTCATCTTTGGACACCAAATTAAACAAATGATTTTATAGAACAGTTCGGTATGAAGTCATAACTTTCAAGTTTTGACAATCACAGAGCTACAACTGTCTAAAATTACAATATCAAACTGAAACTCGAAATGTTGAGGTTTAATTACACGAAAAGCGGAGAGAGAAATAGCAACTAGAGTTTATGATATCAGATGTCGTACATCACGCTATTTAAAACATGAGATTTTGAGAGAGCTCGCATCTCATGAATATTTTCTAGCTCCGTGCAACTTAGTCTAGTTTTCTTACTTCCGCATAAGTCACAGAGGTCAGCTAATAAATCACTATTCTTGGTAAAAATGATTTGATTCATCATTAAATTAAGAACTCGTGTTATTATTCTAGTCAACGCTCAAGTCTAGGTTCAATCCCATTTCCTAAACCTATGAAGTTTCCAAATGAGATTTCAAATTGCCTCTTTTCCTTCTCATTACCAAATGTAACATTATCTGAAAGCGGAGCCTCAGTATTGATCTAGGACCGTGCGGGTCGATTTTTATGTGGGGAAATATCCAGTTTCATAGAGGAATTATTTTCAGTCAAAATGTATGGCGCTTTTATTACAGTTGCGATTGGGGTCTTTTTACGGGCCAATTATGAAACGTTTTTGAAAGAGAAAAGTTTCACCCTTAAATTAACGTAATTGTTTCAGGGACTATTCACTTTTTATTGAATCTTTTGGTTAGATATGACTTGACACCCTTCCGTAATGTCAAAAGAAAAGGTCACACCTTTTAGGGTTAGCGTCCCATAGAAAAAGCATTACATCGGTTTTTTAAGGAAATTGTCATAGGCATAGGCGATACGAAAAAACTACAGCGAAGTTAGTTTTCGGATTACTTTCAAATTAACAAGCATTTATTAAATGAGAAACTTACCAGTTTAGTTTTTTAATAAATGAAGTTAAATTATTGTTATTTAACTAATTAAGAAAGTACGTCAAAAAATTACTTTTGGGTCAGTAGTCTGTCTAACTTGATAGCTCGCTTAAACCTTTTCTCCATTTTCGTTCACGTTGATAACTAAAAGGGCCCAGGTTTGCGCGTGCTAACAAGTTACGTTGATAAATTTCAAAGATTTGCGTCACTCTCTGTTTTGGAATTCTGTAGACTTTATAGTCTGCTTCGTTTCCTGCTAGAAACTTATCCTAACCCTAGATTTTACCGGATTTTCAATGTATTTATCGTTGGCGCTTCCAATTTGAAGTAAAAAATGGCATATCTATTCAATTTCTTAAAGTGTTGAAACTCGAAATAAATAGAGTGTTTTCACCTTGTGAAATGATAGAAAACTTCAAAATACTACTGGAATGATGAGAAAATGTTTAAAGTGTTTTCGCTATACGACAGTTAAAAGAGTGGTGTTTACGTTAATTCAGTTAATTCAACATTCCCATATGAGGTGTGCAGTGTTTCATTATTTGTTAATCTCACTAAAATGCTACTAATTGTGAAGGTGTGTGATATAATTCCTGAAACTTATTCAAAGTAGAGGACCACATTATTCGTTTAAGCAATTTTTAATCCTATTGAACCAGTCCGTAAATGATGTTACGAAATAATTTTTTAACTATTTGTTACCAACAGTGGATTGTTTAATTCATAAATATAAGTAGCAGTGGTGCTGGTTAATCCAGGAGGACAGTGTCGTTATGTAATTTTATTAGTCAAATAATTTCCATGTTTACATCAGCGCAGATTTTTCCAAAGTAACCACTTGGGAAACAGAGGGTTACGTTGTTCGCTATTTCTACAGTCCACATTGGCGTTTGTTTAATTGTCTAAATTGCTATGAATTGTTTAGGCATTTGATGTAAATACTGATATGAAAGCCAAACTATGGAATAACATCATTCATTAACATATTTTATGGATAATCTTTCCGTTTCCGTAAATTTAGCAAGGGTTATGATAATAATTGAACACAGTATGTTGAAACTCCTCTAAACATTACAATTAAGGTGAATTGAAACACATTTCATAACCTAAATGAACACTGCCAAAACACAATCCAGCGTTAATTTCAACTTAATTAAGTATAATTAACGTGAAATTAAACCAAAAATATACTTTTTTCTGGATAAAAACTGAAATAACTTTTAAATAAACTATTTAAATACGATTAAAACTACCAAAGCCGTTAATAAAGCCCAATGTTTTCTAGTTCACACTTAAATTAATTTAAATTTTCATTAAAGTACTTTAATAGACGCGAAATCCATAAGTTTAGGGTAAAATAGATAAAGTTCGGCAAGAATCAAAAACAACACGAAACATTTCAGCCTGCACACAAATATCTGATTGACTGTGAGGGGAAGCGCCAAAAACTTTTAAACCGCCTGCTCCTCCTTCCTCGCGTCTCATTGGTTACGCGAATATGTGGGACAGATCGAGATCATGACCTTTTAAGCTGTCGTCTGCATCAGTTTCGACTCGGAAATGGCCGGGAAGTGCGAGAACTTGAAACAGTTTGACGTTAACGACGTTTTTGAAGCGGAAATTTTCTAACTGTAAAGTCGACGATTTAGAAGTTAGTGTAGCTCGAAATTCAGTATTGAAAACGAATGCTATAATAATTTAGAGAAAAGATGACGTTTACCTCCCCTTAAACCCTAAGCCTTTGCATAGGGATACTGATGTTTTGTTTTTGTTATAACTTTGGTGCAGAGTGGAAGGAATTAAATTGTTTCTCCACCCTGTGAGAATAGTAATATCGAGTTCTTAACTGAAGGCAAGTCTCCAAGTATTTTGGCCTTTTTTTGTTTTGGAACGTAATCCTAGGTCTACTCGTTCAGACGACGTATCATGTTTACATTCGGGTTTACCGCACATAGGTCGCGGGAGTCGCGGTGCAGGTCGCAAAATACGTCAATGTCAGATCAAATAAATTATGCGTGACGTCAAGGGTGACGGTTTCTATACCTCCTCCCCTTCCAGTCAGACACCCAGGCCCATAAAATGGCCTCTTAAAGATTCCATGCAGTAAATCTATGTATTCCTGGTGAGGTTTATCAATTGACTGAAGTTCAGATATTGCAATTTTTCTTTAATTATTATTATTTTTAATTTAATCCTTAATCACAATTTATTTTTTATCAACTGATTTTACTGTTAATAGATTTATTCCCTCTAAATTAATTTAAAAATTTGCATATCTACGCTTTTCAAGAACAATTCCATTTTCCGAAAACATTTTATCATGAAATTAATTATTTTGAAGGGATTTCGTATCGGTGTTCACTAACATGTAAGGGCCTTGACGGACATTGTTTTAAATGTTAGTGGCTTGACAATTAATCTTCAAGTTTGCACCACTAGTAGTCTTTTCAACGGTTACAATTTGCTAAGAAGACGGATATTCGATAAAATATGATAAAGAGTAATTTATTTTGCACGGACTAATTAACAAAAAATGCGACGTTTCAAAATTAGGATGAGTTATGACCAAGAAGCTCTTTAGTACGGAGGCGGAAAATCCTTGATACATACAATGGATATGTAGTATTTCGATATCCGAGGTTAAATGCATAAATTCGCGCATCACCCCAATTTTTCCATCCGCTCTTGAAAAAATTTACATTTTCTTTTCGAATTATGTTTTAAGGATGTTAGCAGAATATTTCAAATATTCATTATTGATTCCTCAACACGTATTCCCTTCAAAATAATTAATTTCATGATAAAATGTTTTCGGAAAATGGATTTGTTCTTGAAAAAGCGTAGATATGCAATTTTTTGAATTAATTTAGAAGGAAGAAATCGATTAACAGTAAAATCAGTTGATAGAAATAAATTGTGATTAAGGGTTAAATTAATAATAATTTAAGAAAAATTGCAATATCTGAACCATCAACGTCCTCGAATCGAACATCCGCCGCAACTAACGCCGAACCCAACACAGAACATACGGGTTGAAACGCAACCAAACCCACCGCCTTTGAAAACGCCAACAACTCCCATCGGTTCAAGACATACAACTCCAACAATTACTCAGGAACCGGCTAGTTTAAGCACCCAAACCACGCCGTCTACTCCACGGAGCGCACCGTCTCTACAGCACACACGTCGTGGCCGCCTAATTAAACAAGTTTGTCAAGACAAAAGTATTAGCCACATCGTATGATCGTAAAGTACGTAAATTAGAACAACGAGATCAATTGGAAAACTTCTTCCCGGTCGGTTAAAATTTATATAATATACTTTGTGCCTCTCCTACCGCGAAGTTATATCTCCTGGCCTCAAATAAGATCATGACTCCTAGTTGAAGAGATAGAGAGAGAGAGGAAGGGGACCGTGTTTCAGACAGACTCTCCGAGACTACTCCTCTATTCGCGAGCGTTTCTTAGCAAGCGGTTTTAGACGGGGCTGCATAGTAATGGGCTGGCGAGCGATAGGTTCACGGTTCGATTCTCCGTGGAGGAAGAAATTTAAAAAATATAATCTCTTCCCTGTATCAAGTTTAAAACTCCACCTGTGAACTGTAACGTTAACTAAAAAGAAAAATATTTTCTCTCGACGTTCAAAAATGACGAACGATACTGCCAAAGGCAGGACTGTGGCACTACTACTACGAGAATGACAACAGGGCAGATCAAACTAAGAGCCTCATCGTATACTACGATGTGGCTAAAAACCACTAAAATTTCAAGACTATGTCTAGCGTTTCGTATACCTTTTAATTGGTTTTTTTTGTTCCTATTTTTTATGTATCTCATACGGATACAGGTTCCTAAATATAACTTTAACTTTAATGAAAACTTTCATCTTTAGAAAACGGGATGTTTCATATTGTAACCACTAGATGGTGTGACTTTCTACACAAAATCAATATTGTTAGAAAATATACCATGTATGATGTAGACTGTATTACAAGAATGTAGAGAGAGTCGAATCTGAAGACAAAGAGTAAACACGTATCGTTTTCTGTTAGAAACAGAGTCTTTTCATTTTTTTAATAGCTTGAATTTTAAGAAATGAAACAACTCATATCGTTTGTTTTTCCGGCCTTGGTCCAAACCAAGACATTTTTGTATAATTAATTCTGTCTCTAGGAGAAACTTAATGTGACCTTCAACACAGAAAATATAAATCATTTTTTAGCAAACGTTTCGGTCGTATATGGTAAAGCCAAATAAAGAGTTCAAAATAAGTGATCTGAAATCAATTTTAAAATATGACATGGAAATTAAGAAGTGTGGTATATTTATAATAACACTAATTGATTAAAATACCCAAAAAAATTTCCCTATCCTTTTGTGGTAGACGAAATAGAAGCTTTAAATTTATTTCAAAGCTAAGTCAGCCCTAAGACCATTAACAACCCCCGGGACTCGCAACGCAATAAGATCCTAGTATTGAAATTTCCGCCTCTAGAAGTTAAGGCTGTTTTGCGATAAGTGTGCCACCAAGCGGCAACGGATAGAAACTTATAGGGTGTACAGAACTTCCGGTTCTGGATATCGCTTAAAAAAATAAATAAGATCGTCTTCTTCAAAATTCGGAGGCCGAAGCCGCAACGGTTTAACTACAATAATGCCCAATGTACAGTTATGATAAAATAGCAAAATAATACATCGCTAAATTTCAAAAACTTACACATTAACAATTTCGTTCTCATCTTCTTCGTCGTGATCCGCCATTTTTAAATAGCAAAGAGGAACCTGTAAACCGGAAATTTGGTACACCCTAAAAGTTTCCCCAATATACCGCAAGGGTCGCTACGATCGCGCGTAACAGAAAACCACGAAAAGTAGAAAGCTTGCGTTGCGAGTCCCGGGGGTGGTTAATGGTCTTAAGTCTGAATCACTAAGCTAACAAAAAACGACGTAAGCATTTAAAGTGCCAGTAGAACTCATCTCGTCAATAATGGTGCTAGTTTGTAACAGAAACATCATCGCATTTAACGACTATTAACTTAGTTTTATACCATTTCCGCATGGCAATTCTTAACACGCGAACAATTTAATTGTACGCATCGAGTTCTTTCACCTTTCGCTATGATATAAATTAAATGTCGAATAATATTCCACTCACGATTACGTCCATCATAAACTTCCCTTTCTATTCATTCAATAAATTACTACGCTAAACGCAGAGGGATGATACTTGTATGATCATTTAATAAGGTCACTAGTCGCCTATTATTCGAGGTGTAACTCACTTCGGATTGAAATCTGATTTTCAAATTGATTGGTTTAGTGGCTTCTGCTAAAACAAATCACTTACCCCGACGAGATTTGTTTAATAACCACAGACCAGCGTGGGAAATAAGGCGGTGGCACAGGGAAAATGACCAGTTTTAAAATTGCCTGGTTTAGTTTAAAAATTAAACCGGAGGGGTATCAGTGGTCCACGGGACCACTAAGAAAATTCAAGGGTAACCAGAGTTAAGACATTATCTCAACTATTTTAATTTTCCACTTCTTTAGTTTAGCAGGCCCTGATCAATGGTCAAGGTCCAGTTTAATTATTCCAAGCCTGGAGGGTCGCTGGCCTAATGTCCAAATCCTTATTTCCTACCCTGTCACAGACTGAGATAGGTAAGGGTAAGGGGTTAGATTTAGCTGACGTCACTAAAGCAATGGTGGCAAAATAGTCCCTGTTTTTAAGACTATTTAAGTGTTTGGTAATCGTATCTAAGTAAATCGTCTAGGGCTTAGTTTTGGCAGTGGCAGCCATGTTTGGTACCGCTTTGATTCTAAGGTCAAGTAGCATGGGTGAGGTCACACTAGAGCTTCTGAGATAGCTCTATTATACTTTTAAACACTGAACATTTGAGTGACCTTGATATGACAAAAGTCCAAACTATCCCATTACTCGTTCATACCGTCCGTGGGTTAATTTTTATCGACAAAGCTCTCTCCCAGTTTTGGAAGTTCCTACAGAGGATAGAATATCCATTCTTATGGAGAATACTAGCTGTTACCGGCGGCGTCGCTCGCGTGTAATAAAAACTTCCATCAAAATGGTTTAAAGAATGGGTAGATTTTACTGATTCGACTAATATTTTTGTAGCACCCTAGGAGCGAAGGCACTCGGCGTTGCCCGTCAGCCCCTAGGGATGCATTTTCATGCGGACATTATTCCATAAAGAAGGGCTTTTAAGTTTTTGGCCGCCATTTAAAAAGATGGCAGCAAATCGAGCCCAAAAGACCATTCAGCCCGTCTATAGGTTAAAGGAAACCAGTGTACTAAATATTTGTGAAATCGGTTGAAACGCGCATTTTTCCATTTCTGGGCGCCATTTATTAATATGGCGGTGGATTGGGGGGAATCTTTCTTATTACGCGCCTACTACTTACGAGTAACGTTCCTGCAAATTTTCAGCCTTCTAGGGCCAGCGGTTTGGGCTGGGCGTTGATTATCAGTCAGTCAGTCAGGACTTCGGTTTAGACTCGAATCAAAATCAGGTGTACAAATAGTTTCGAGGTGACGTTCCCCTCTACCATTTTGGCTTTCCATTTATTTTTTTCGCTGGGTTTCTGACCAAACAACGGTTGCTATTGTAATATATTAGATTGGATTTTCCAAAAAGATCCTATAGAATGATTTAGGAAGGCATGAAGTTTCACTTACAAACGCGGGTGAATCTCTATTCTATATAATACAATATTGAATGGTCCTATACGTTAAAAGAGTAGGTTAACAAACAGTTTGACAGTTTTGCCGACCGCATTTCCAGTTAAATATTAAATCAGGTGTACTCTTGAAATTACAGTTCTTGAGTCAACATATTTTTCGAGCTCGGTTACATTCTGATTCAAGAGACTCGGTCTATTGTTATTAGAATTAAGAATTGGGAGTGTAGTTTATCTTCTGTGGAATAAAAGGTAAGTAATGTATATAGTATTCGGTGGTTTCAGGTGATTAAATTAAGAAATTAGTGATAGCATAAATAACGTAATATCAATAAGAATATTACTTCACTTTGTCCTTTTGCTCAATTTCTTAGGTTAAGTTTGTTATTATCCACGTTAAATATAAACAAGTTGGAAAAACCAAAATAAACCTCTCCGAGTTGAGACGCAATTAAGAGGTTTTTCTTAAATAATTAAATAAATATAATTGATATTGATTATTTTAATCGTCATTAATTTACCTTAATACTAGTTAAAACGTTTGAATAAGCTTTATTCCTAAAATCATTTTAAACATAGCTATTGTTGACGTTTGAATTAAAGCGTATGCCTCTTTAAAAATTTATGTAAATTGATTCACTATAAATGACAAGAAAACTCGCATTTGCTTGAACCTTTGGTGGAAGCCCTGCCATTGAGAGACTAGACGTTTCTCGTAACCCTACTCCCTAGCCGATAGCCGCGTTAGTCTTAATCCTAACGATGACAATAGAGAAGAAGCCAAAAAATTGCTTTCTTTGAAAAAGTTTATTCCAAAACTGCGAACGCGGTAACAGACACACACACAGAAACGTCTAGTGTAATACCTCTCCGTGAAGTCATCTTCACTCCGGAGAGGTAAAAAATGGTGTTGGTGCAGTGCTATTGATTATGGGTATAGGTAGTTAAAGGGCAAGTGTCATTTAAAGAGTAAAACTTCAAACACGCCATTAAACATGTGTTAATAGGTATCAATTAAGGAATAGTTTTTTTTTAATTTCAAAAAAAAAAATAAATATATAAATTCATAAAAAATTCTGTCCCCTCAAAATCAAATCTTAAATATAAGCTGTAGTTGAAGTGAGTTCGCTTTGAGGTAGAAGGTGAAAAGTAAACAAGAACTAAGGTTTATGCTTAGGCCTAATCTTAAGCGTAATTTTATTGCTAAGCATAGTTTGAAACTTTAAAATTGCAGAGAGCCAAGCTCTTACGTAAAATATGGTGAAATCTAAACCGACTTTAACAAAATTTAAATTTTCTAAAATAGAAAAAAAAACCTATTTCATTAAGCTTTATTGAAAAAGTTCATTTTAAATTAGACTTGAGCTTTAATTTTTTTTTAAATGCAAGGTGTTTCAATAATGAAGGCCGATTAGCGAATAAGCAAAGCGATCTAAATTCTTATTGGCAAATCCATCCACTTAGGATGGTCAGAACTTTGGATTTATATAACAGGTAAATCCATAGAGTATGCTATAAACCTACTTATTTCCTTTACGAGGATGCTAAATACTCGGCGTTGCAACAATCAGGGCACGATAAATAAACAAATTAACGAAAAGCTAACGTTCTATCCATCTCCATTATAGAGGGTAGAAACCTTGGTCGAAGATACTTATCCTAACGTGTAGGTGTTACGCACCGTTAATGTGTAAGGGAATGCGAATCCAATCGCCAGTAGAGAAATTTAATGAGTAGTCGCAATAACTCTCGAGGACTGGATAAGGGATTAATTCTGTGCTGTGAACACAAACGTTTAACGTAGCTTGTTAAACAATGAGTTACAACACAGTCACGCTTTGGAAGTCGGGTAACCAATGGTTTTCTAATTCTTCAAATGGCTTCTCTATTAGTGCCTGTAAATCTCCTACATATTATCTCTGCAGAAAAAAGCTGTTCATCAATTTCAAAACTCGTAAAATTTACATTTTTCGAGTACATTATTCCCAGTTTTAACAATATATTCGGAAAACATGTGACCTGTTTAAAGAGAAGGACATGGACAATCACTTTTACATGTTAATTTTAAATCGAGGGCCTTGGTCTGTGATATAAAGGTCTAAAATTTGCTAGTAGTTTGTGATTCTGAATTAAATTTACTTAATTCTAAATAATAAATGGAAAGATATGACACCGTTGACGATTTACTCGTCAACGTCCTTTCGCAGTCACGTGGTGACGTTATTAGAAATGTATACAACATACGCCCCACTGATAGGACGACTGGACGAGACTCGAGAGACCAAATTCTCCGTCAGCCCCTTTCAAAACCTGTAACGAGAACAGGCTTCGCCTTACAGACCCAGTTGTGCCCATGCGCAATCAGCTCAGCGGAGTGAAAAGAAATCACAGATAGATTTAATTAAAAGTTACATCCGATACGTTGATCTGCTGCTGTTGTTCGTGCTTGGATCGTGCATGCTTTAATTACATCATAGAGGAACGAACCGTGTTACTGCGGTGTAGCCAGTACAATAGAGCTATCTCATAAGCCTTAGTGTGACGTCAACAATGCTATTTGCCCATAAAACCAATGCGGTACCAAACATGGCCGCCCGCTGCCAAACCTAATCCTGTCCATGTGACGTTTTACCTGGCCCCTGACGTCACATCTATAATAATAATAATCTAACCTTTTTGTCTATGAAGGGATTTCCACACTAAGTCTGAGATAGCTCCATACCTGTAGCACAAAATCGACCACAGTCGCTACATATTAGGGCTGATGCGTACGAATATAGCGTCTTCTACAGGAAAATAATTTCAAAACATTCAAACAAACTTCATAACTGGTCAAATTTAGCAATTAATTTAAAACTATACCTACGAAAGTAGAAATATACCGCGGCTGGCATAAATTTAATCAGAACACAATCTTTGACTGCCCCTTTGAAATATTTTAGTATACATTTTAGCATACAGATGGCAGCGCTGCATTACGCGCCAACCCAAGCTGAAGCCGCTCATGGAGCGTGTACTCGGCCACTCCAGTAACTCCGTTAGATTCTCTATGCTTACATTACCGTGCCTCTGACTCAGGCAAAGAAATAAGGCCCTGGACAAAGGTCCACTTTAAAAATTAGCTGAGCCAGTTTTAAAGTTAAACCCTTGGGGGGTCTACTGGCCTTGTGCCACTTAATTTATTCATAAAAAACGTTCCAATGTTACCCACTTTAAGTGGCCGGTGTCCAGTTTTATAATTGAAGTGCTTGGACTCTACTGGTCACATGTTCAGTTTAAAACAATTCCAATTTCTCAGCTTGATCTGGCTCCAAGGTTGTGCATTCCACCCTGTATTAAAAATATGAATTATCAAGATTCAGGTTACCCACTTTAAGTGGTCAGTGTCCGGTTTTTTTTAATTAAAGTACTAGGGCTCTACTGGTCACATGTCCAGTTTAAAAATATTTACAATTTCTCAGCTTGATCTGGCTCCTCGGCTATGCAGTCCACTTTGTATCAAAAATATGAATTATCAGGATTGTCTGATCAGTAACAAAAATATAGCTAGTAGTTGCTATTTGGTTAAAATGATAAAGAAGCAAGTCTTGTTATGAGCTCCACCAATTAATCTATATCTGATCATCGTTAGGAAAAAATTAACAATTACACATCTCATGGTTTACAGTATAAGGTCCCACTCTCTCATATAAAAAAGTTAACAAGATGGTCTAGCCATATCATTTACGCTCTCTCGGAATCATTACTTGAATAAAGTTACTTCTAGTGACAGGATTAAAAAAACCGTTATTTTTTTTTAAAAAAAAGTCTAGGCCATCGGGTTTTATTGGGTTCTTGGGTTTTTTTGGGCTTTTTTTTAATTTAGCAGCTGCGTGCATGGTAGAAATTGTCATTCAAAAGTAACTGCTTAGTAAAACAAAGTCTTAAAATGTTTCATAAAAAATGACAAATAATATAAAATTGTACTTTTGAAGTTGAAACAACAAATATCTTTAAAATGAAATTATTCTAGCATTCATATTCATCATAACTGAAAATCTTAGTGATGAGCTTTATTAAGTGGGTTTTTTTTACAGGTTTTTTTAAATTCGAACCCTGTCTTGTGAAGTATCCCCTAGCATTCTACGAGGCAAAGTCTCACACGTCGCCCACGCCCTACTTCCTCTTTTAGGTTATTTCTATTTGTCTTTGTTCATACCTCTACTACTACTACTACTTGGGTAAAACTATTAGTCTCATCGTTATTATTTCTACATACTCGTCAAAGCACGTAGGGCGATTCGAATCTCTGTGGAGAAAACAAGTATAATTTTAAAGTTATAAATTTAATGCTTGTTCAGCGCCGCCTAGAGGTGCATTTGAGTTGTACGGTTTTAAAATAACGAACGAAGCATCATCAACATCATCTTCTCCTACACACCAGGTCAAACTATAAACCCATCATATGCATACGTGGCTAAAAACTATTCCATTCTATTGTAATTGATTACAAAGCAAGTTAATTTTCAAGGAGAGATATATAGAGAGAGGCTATAATAAATGCATATTTATACCGAGAGGTTCTTCACTCTGCTCTCGAAATTGCAATTTACGTAAAATTATTTGTCGGATTGTGCTTGAACATAAAAGGGTTTTTATTCTACTTTCGGGTGAAGTAGAAGGTTAAAATTGGGCCATAGGTTCCCTGAGACCCCGACAATGATGGATACAGTCCTAGAAGTTAGAACCCCAATTGATTTAACCATGATTGCCTCTGGTTTGAATTTTGGAAGTAAGTGAAAAATATCTAAAAACCCCAACAGTTCCCTCACGCAGAAAGTTCAAATACATTTTTAAAACTAATAGTTTCATTTTCTCGTGAAAGTTATCTCTGGTTACCTTTTAATTTCTCAAAATGTTTAAAGGGAGGGTGAAAAGAAAATACAAGTAGTTTTTTATCGATTCTTCTACTAATTATAAGACCAATCTGCATAGTGAAACATGTATAAAATATTCCCTTTATTATTTTGAAATTCAAGAGTTTGAAATTTCAACTCCGTATGATTTTCCTTTTCACCCTGCCTTTAAAACTATTTTAAAGTGTACGAATCAATGCTGCTTAATTGGCAACATTAGGTTTCATTCAAATTTTAAAAATCTACTTTTCCTAGAAAATATTAAATATGAAATTAAAGAATAATGATGTTACAAAAATGCATATTAACTGAAGTCAGACTGTAATTTACCTTCTCTGTATTAACGGGTAATTTCCCAAATACCGCTTTAAACTACCAACTTAGAGACTACCATAATTTTATCATACCAGGGATGGATTTAATTTTAGAAGTAGGAATGGAGAACAGAGTAATGTGGTCGGGCGTTAAAGACCCGGACCCCCTTCCACGGGACGGAGGGGGGTATGAAAGAAGAGGCGCGAGGGTCATAGCGACAGAGGTAAAAAGAAATTACGTATTTTTGGCCGTCCCCGTCAGAAACGTCATCAAAACGTAGTTTAAGCGAGCCAATAAGATAATTTAAACTTTTCGTTACGTGTTGCATGGAGGGAGGGGCTCTATACTGGGTGATCTATGAGTCGGACTGAAGTAAATACTATCCGTTCTCCATTCCTACTTCTAAAATTAAATCTATCCCTGATCATACTAATTTATCAAACCTTGTAACGAATATATGTTAGGTCCCGTCTTTATTGTAAGAGTCGAACCCCTCGATATACCTGTAGAGAAATCGAGGAAAGTTGTTCGTCATTCTGCAGGTGTTATTATTTAACGAGATGATTCAAATTAAGCGGGTTTTACCATTTATGAGAGAAATAATTAGACAAATATATTAATACTGTAGGAAATCATCAGCTCTTATTAATGTTAATGCTTGCGTGTTGGTGAAACGAACGTGGTGGCTTCGAGACTCTAATTCAAACTTTTTATTAGAAAAGGAAAGAAATATTAAAATAATTTCAATCTTCATCGTTTCAAGGACAACTTTGACAACAATAAAACGGTACTGGTTTTAACGTTTATTTTGTACGTTGTAAATTACAAGCAAGGCGTAAAGTGTAGGTTTAATAGTCCCAGGAATAAACCGATTACGCTGAGTTCTTATTCATTTCATCATGCTGATTGTTCATGCTAGGTAGAGGAAAGACTATTTATTGTTCAGTGTTTACATAGACACACTTTAAAGTAAAAGTTCAGGTAACATAACATTATACCTTAAAAGAACGGCCTTTTCTGAGTATGAAAGGAGAAATATTTTTAAAATAATAAATGATCTATTTTTACTAATTAATTAGCATACAGTTAATCTTAAAAACGAGTAGTACTGCGCCTTCCGCCATTGCTTTGGTAACGTCTGCTAAGTGGAAGTACTTACCCCTAAAGGGATTGGTTGAATTCTGACAGGCTTAGAGAGGTAAGGGCAAGGCAGGGCATAGCCTACTCGTCACTGGCGTAAGAGTTTCCAGTTAGCAGACGTCATTAAAGCAATGGCGACGCGGTACACTATTTTTAAGACTAATTAAATGCTAATTATTTTGTTATAAGAAATTTAATTTTTAACATTTTTCTATATATATATATATATATATATATATAGGTAAAAACCGTTATTTTAAAGGGAGGGTGAAGGGGAAAATCAAGTGATTTTTTATCGATTCGTCTACTAATTATAAAATCATTCTGTGTAGTGAAACATTCAGGAAATACCGGCTCCGAATGATTTGAAAATTCAAATTAGGTTTAGACTTTAAGGATAATTTGAAAAAATGACCTCCGACCAATCGCATAACGCCCTGCCTTCATGTTAACAAAATTCCCGTACGCCAATATTATCACATCGCGAGTAACTTTTATCAAATGTCGCGCCAAATTTCATTCGGCATGAAGCGTGCCACGAGAATTTTGTTAACAAGAAGGCAGGGCGTTACGCGATTGGTCGGAGGTCCTTATTTCAAATTATCCAAAAAATTTGAACCTGATTTTAATTTTAAAATCATTCGGAGACTGTATTTCCTGGATATTTCACTACGCAGACTGGTCTTAAAATATGTAGAAGAATCGATAAAAATCACTTGATTTTCCACTTCACCCTCCCCTTTAAGGTATATGTTAAAAGTATAGCTAGTTAATTCATAAACGACTGATGTATATAAAATAACATGATTCATGTGATCATGGAATGAATTCGTGAATTATACGATGAGAAAAGAATAGGGAAAAAGTGTCAAGCATTTTTTATCCAATTTCAGATATCCATAAAGAAAAGGCCAGACTGATAAAAGCGCAGGCAGAATGTTTAAGTCTATTGGATTACCAACAGTCGGTTGCGTCTTGATGTCGACTTTGGTCGTGGCTTGCCAAAGTAATTGCACCAGTGGCGCAGAGACTCTATGCCAAGCAATAAGCCAATTCACGCTAGCTTACTATCAAAGACACATCGTAAATAACACGGACAATGTAGTTTTTTCACCGTTCAGTCTCAGTATGGCCTTGACTATGCTAGACAATGGAGCCAGAACGAGTACGGCTAATCAAATCGACCAAGTATTGGGATACGGAAAGGAACTATGCCCGAATAAGCGTGAGTTACCAACTTAAAATATATATATATATATAGGAGAAGTGAAAACGTTTCTCTAATGTTCATGTGAAATAAAAGTGAAGTGGCGTTTATGGGTTAAAACATTTCATATATAAGGAGGGTCTATTGTCATGAATTATGAATGGATAATTCCACTCTAGATTTAAAATAGCACACGAGATTAGAAAATGCTTCTGTGGTGTTCATGTGAAATAAAAGTGAAGTGGCGTTCATGGGTTAAAACATTCCATATATAGGGAGGGTCTATAGGGAGCTAACAACTGGCTAGGGGGGAGAGATAGTCTGAAATCACGCAGCCCCCCTCTGGTTGGCATTTTTTTCGCGTAGAATACTGTTTCCAACCGTTAAGGGGGATGAAACTCCAGCAAGAGATAGAAGGGTGTGACGTTTCAGGGTCAGAACTGTTAGCTCCCTATTGTCGTGAATTATGAAAGGATAATTTCATTCTAGATTTAAAATAGCACGCGAGATTCGAAAATGCTTCTGTGGTGTTCATATGAAATCAGGGAGGAGTAGACATGAAGACGAATTGTACGCACTTTTTAGACTGACAACCGTTATATTACACTCCCACAACAATTCGTCTACACGTCTATTCCTCCCTGGTATAATAATGGTGAAGTGGTGACTAAGGGTAAATTCGTGTCACAAGCTGAGGTGTCTAAGATAGGCGACATTTTAGGCAAGATTTAAACTAGTATTCTAGATACGAAATGTTGCTCTGGTGTTCATGTAAATTAAGGGAATGAGAAATGCTATTTGGAATGAGAAACAAATTTTCTGTTAACCAATGAAATTACTAAATAAAAGATGAATAATATTTCCAGAATAAGCATAAGTTCATGAGATATGTTCCATAAGTTTGTCCCTGGTTTATGAGAGCTTTTCATGAAGTGACGTAGGTCATAGATTGGATAGGTAAAGCAACGCCTGGTAGTACAGACTAAATAGGAAGATGGACTGCAAATTGATTGTCGTCAATTCTCACTTGTCGTTCTCGAACTAGCTCTTAGCTAAGAGCATTAACAACCCCCGGGACTCGCAACGCAATAAGATCCTCGTATTGAAATTTCCGCCTCTAGCAGTTACGGCTGCTTTCGCGACAAGGGTGCCACCAAGCGGCAACGGATAGAAACTTATAGGGTGTACAGAACTTCCGGTTCCGGATATCACTTAAAAAAAGAAATAAGATCGTCTTCTTCTAAATTCGGAGGCCGAGGCCGCAACGGTTTTATGTACAATTATGATAAAATAGCAAAATAATATATCGCTAAATTAGCTTGATATCTGCAATATGCTAGTTAAAGAAATATGTACACGTTAACATTTTCATTCTCGTCTTCATCGTCATGATCCGCCATTTTTAAATAGCAAAGAGAGGAAATTGTAAACCGGAAATTCGTTACCCCCTAAAAGTATCCCCAATATACCGCAAGGGTCGCTAGGATCGCGCGTAACAGAAAACCACGAAAAGTAGAAAGCTTGCGTTGCGAGTCCCGGGGCTTGTTAATGGTCTTAGATCTCAGTAAGTCAATAGCATTACGAAGTACAGGTAGTGCCATACTTTTGGAACATTTCTTATAAACTTACGCTATTAGTGGTAAGAAATTAGCGAGATTAGAAACACCCATACTCGAATTATTTTTCTCGATGCTGTTACATGCGAAAAATGGCATACCTTTCCTCTTTAAGAACAATTTGTATTCACAAAAATGAGTCGCTACTTCGCCTCAATTTAGCATTATCGTTGGAACGTGCTTAGCGTGTTGATTATTGAACTTAACTCTGAATTTGTAAATCAATAAGGTTACGGAGCGATCGATGCGTCCGACGATTACAACAAGCTGTTGTCGAGCATGAAAGAAAGGTACTCTAGCTGCAACGGTTCTCGACTGGACGTGGCTAACGTTGTGCTTGTTCAGAAAAAATACCCCATTTTGGAAGATTACGTTAAAATCGTGCGAGACAAATTTATGGCCAAGACTGAAGAGGTTGACTTTAGGTCTGAGAAATCATTGGAGACGGTCAACGAGTGGGTCAAAAACTCAACGGATGGGAAAATAACAAGTTTGGTCGAAAAGATCGACGTAGACACGAGGTTAATTTTGGCCAGCGCGGTTTACTTCAGAGGGAGATGGTCGTATGCTTTTGACAAGGAGAAAACCAAAAACATGACGTAAGAAATAAAATAATGTTGCTTTTTATAGTTATTAAAATGAAGCTTTGACTACTGGCTTGGTTGAAACAAGTGAAATTATTATGGCTTTCAAACATAACTAAAGCAATGTTTCAAAAACATTTACAGAGTTCTTTACCCAATACGATCTAAATATTTGGTGAAAATATGATTTTATAGTTTGTGTTAAGACTAGGCTCCAAGAGACAGATTTATTTTTGGTCAATCTGAGTGCACGGTAATGCACCCGCCAAGTTGAGCATTCCAAGCAAATTTAGATCTTAGGCACTTTTAAGCACCCACTTCTTTTCCTAAATTACTGAAATTTCTATAAAATCGCTTTTATAGTTCTGACTTTAAAAGCTAGATGGCATTGTTGTAAGATACAATACCAGAAACTTCCAACGAAAATAAGTGGTATCCTTACAAAAACCTTAACTTGTAATAATATGGCAAGCTTCGCACTGTAAAAAGTTCTGAGATCTTAAATTCAGACCAGTTTTATATAAAGTTTCTTACAGTTTGTTCATATCGTCACTTGGCTATCGCACAGCAATAAATAAATAATAATAATAATAAAAATAAAAATATTTATGAACGTGTACGTAGCGAAGTTGAAGTGACGATATCTTCATATAAACAAGCTGTATAAAAATGTATAAACTTATTTGGCTGTATACTGTACATGGGCTTTCTAAACTTTTTACGGTGTACCATTTCAATGCTTGGCATATTTTTACATGTTAAGGTTCTTGTCTGGATGATGACTCGTGTCACAAACATTTTTCAGTAACATATTGGGCTATGAAACCTATTTAGGCCTACGATTGTTTGACTCAAACTGGTTAAGTTTATCTGAATGTTAGTACCATACTTTTAGTTATTATGATATATGTGCTATCTAGTACCACATGTGTTTAGATGTGGTAATTGAGAAAATTCCTCCCCCTTTCTCAGTTTTAACTTCAGTGCAGCGCTGTGAGGCCTTATGTTAGGCAAGTACTGATTCTGTTTGAACTCGTTTATTTTAGCCTTTCTTCCTCCAGTGTCCTCACCAACGGTCCGGTGACACTGAGGAAACCTTAAATTTAATTTACATTCAGAGATATTTTAACACGCACGTTGTATGAAATAGATTTTTGCCTTAATTAAGTTATTATTTGACGTTTAATCTCGAGGTTCGCATTTTTCGAATGTGTCAATTATATGTCACCAAGTTAAGGTTAAAAAATTTTACTTAAGTTTAAAAATAGTTTATTTGAGTCGTGATAATGTTTGACAAAGTAATAAATGTCAGGGGTTAAAAGTCGGTTAAGGTTATCACATCCAAAATAGATTTTACTGCATCTGCAGAGGATAAGGAAACCAAGAATTTTGTTGAAACAAAAGCACGGTAAGGCCTAGGGGAGATTGGTAGTCGGACTCTGCACAAGCTTGTACTGTAGTATGTATCTGTAGTGCTTGTACACATTCTAGCTGTAGAAAGCTATTAAAGACATGCAATATTGTATATAAATTACAATACTTCAAGAGTAGTAAGATATCAAATTATTTTAAGAACAAATCGAATTCGAAAAGTTCGTCTCGTTTAAGCCTCGGTCCCAAGAATAGCAGAAGCCAATTCTTGAACATCCGGTGATGTGCAGGGCCAGAAATAAGAAATATTTCTTATAAGACATGTGTCCAGTGATACCCCGTTTGACTGGAAAATTTATAGGGCATTGTCCAGTAGTGTGTGCAAAAGTAGTGTTGCGTCTTCATAGTCAAGCTATCAAAACTTCGGTAAATTTATTGGTCAAAATGTCCAGTGACCCCAATTAGTTTTTAGAAAAATTACGGGACCTTTTAAAATTTTACTGGACAAATGTCCAGTGTCCTTTGCTTATTTCCGGCCCTGGTGATGTGCGTGTACGCAGATTTATGGCTCTGTTCCTCGTAAGGGCTCTGCGAGGTTAGATTAAAAGAATGAGTTGTATCTTAATTTCTTCAAGAGGCATACTCAGAGAGAGTTACGTTGCTTATGGTTTAAAAAAAGAATTTAAGCTAATTATAAAAACAACTTCTAAGTTTTAGTATTCTTCAAAATTGAAGTACAGTGTGATACAGATCAGACTAACACTTACGTAGAGTATAGAATAACGCAGTACTACTGATTATTTTAAACTCAAACTTAGTATTCGTCTGATCTGTTTCACTTAGTGTATTTCTTTTTATTTGCCAGCACAGAAAATATTAAATATCGAATGTCGGTTAATCCGTTTATCTAAAATTGATATTGAATTATCTCATATTTTTCTCTCTTGAAAATCCAACAGATTTCACAACCTAAATGGAAAAGGAAGTAAACAAATTCCAATGATGTTCCAAGAAGCTAATCTGAACGTCTCCATGACTGAGAATACGGAGGGTCGTTTCTTAGAATTACCCTACGCTGATAACGACACCAGCATGGTGTTAATTTCACCAAAGAAAGACCGAACCCTCAGTGATCTTGAATCGTCTCTCACCTCCGAAATCCTAACTAAAGCGTTACAACAAATGACGAAAATAAAAGTGAAATTGACCATGCCGAAATTCAAGCTGGCTTCCACAATATCGGCCAAAGATACTCTTATCGAAATGGGCATGGTTGACGCTTTTGGTCAAGCCGATTTAAAAGGGATATCGAAATTTGAGGGACTGACTGTTTCTAGCGTCACCCAAAAGACAGTTGTCGAAGTGTGCGAAAAGGGAACTACAGCCGCTTCCGCTACGGAAGTTACTAGTTTGGGAAGGTCATTGCCTAGAGTAGAAGAGTTCGTTTTAGATCATCCTTTCCTCTTTGTTATTCGACACCTTCCGTCGAACGTCATTCTATTTCTAGGAAGAGTCGCCCAGTTCTAACGAAACCCTTCTTTTAAAGGACCGGTCTAGTGAAAAGTGGTTTTTATTTGCAATTTTGAAAAACACATGTATCCTTTAGAGGCACGCTTTCCATTAGCGGTAATAAATAATATTAGTACCAACAAACAAATCTAGATGGAGCTCCCTATCTTTTGCCGTGCCATTATCACCTCTAATGGTGGGTTTCACCCAGGGTGGGAAATAAGGATTTTTTTAAAACTGTACATAGGGCTAGCGACCCCCCTGGCCTGGAGTAAATAAAATGGTCCATGACCAATGACCAGGGCACGTCGTCTGCTGAACTAAAGAAGTGGATAATGAAAATATTTGAATGTTTGGACTGTGGTTACCCTTGAATTTTCTTAGTGGTCCGGTGGACCACTGACCCCCTTCCCCCGATTTAATTTTTAAACTGGTCCAGGCAATTTTTAAACTGATCATTTGCCTTGTGCCACCGCCTTATTTCCCACTCTGGTTTCACCCATGATTGAAGGAGAGTCTTAAATATCTATAACATATCCTTTGTAAACCGATAAATGGCAACCGAATCTTCTCAGCCTCCTCGGCATTTCGGTAGGGTCGTACGATTCAGCCGTTCCCTGTGTATAAGCAAATTCTCACAGAAATAAAGTGAGGAAGATAGTTTCCATTTATGCCGCTACGCGGTTGTACTCGCTACTCCACTACTGACCGCAAGGTACTCTGGGGGACGTTCAATGGCGCGCATGGCCCACCAACAATTTTCTACCATGGAACTCTCTACTTCAAATTCATGTATTATACAGACACGAAGGTCATTATATGTAACAATAAAAATTACAAGATGCAAACCTTATATTCAAAGAGGTTTTCTATCTATACAGGGCCGGATTAAGGGGGAGCAGGGGGGCACTGGCCCCCGGGCGCAAGGCTTGTTGGGGGCGCATTGAGTTTAACTATATATTCGAAAAAAGTGAAGCTAGAGCTTTAAAAGCAGTTAAATTATATAGTAGATCAATTTAGTAAACAAAACGGTTTTTAAAATTTCATGAAAATTGTGATTACATTTTGTAATCCCATTCTTACAAAAAAAAGTAATTAAAATTAAGTAAATAAATAAATAATACTTTTTGTATGGCTATGTTAATAAATCTTAACTTTGTAAAACTGATCAAGAAAAGAGATTATGGAAAAATTAGCGATAATTTTCAAGGGGATATTAATATAAGTGGTAATTTTAAGCGCTTTTGTTGAAAATAACTACATTTGGATTCGTCAATCTTGTATAAGGTACCATGGCATTTGTTGTAAATCTCTCTGCGCATTTAAAATCAATTTCACGAGACTTTTCCTACAATTATGAATTAAATAATAAAATTGTTAAAATGAGGTTTTTTTCGCAATAAAATGTAACTATACAATCACGAGACTTCTTGGAACCTTTTTCAAAAAATTCCGGGAAAAGAATAACTTGGCGGAAACGCGAGGGGTCGCGATTGAATCACAGGAATGTTAGTTATGGAAGTGTAGACAATGAAGGAATTATGGAATATGAATCTTCGGTTTAAGCTAGCGTAGCCTTTCCCTTGTTGATAGAATTATAAACCTAGGGCTGTTTGAGTAGGAAACTCTTATCGCCGGGAAACGAGTCACTTTTTTATACGAAGAGGCCAAGGTTGGGCGAGCATTTTCTAAAGCTCAAATTAATTTAAAGTGAAGTTGAAATGAAACTAAACTTCAGTAAGTTTCAGCTTGGAGGTGTAAAGTGTGATTCTGGAGTGGCATACTCTATAGCACTAAAACCAGTGAGCACGTACAAGAAGAAAGTAACTATAACGGTACAGCCTGATATCTCTCTCAGGCGCACCTACCTCGGCGCACAGCCGACGAGGCAGATGTCACGTGATCTGTTAAGAAGGAAATTCGAAAGACGGTTAGAGTTTCACACCAGAGATCAGCATGGTTAACTGTACCCATTGCTGTAGCTCAGGCTAACGTTTATTTGCGCGTAAACCAATTTCTGATTTTTAAGCTTTTTGCGCATAGCAAAAGCTTTATACGGAGACCCATGGAAGCAGGCTGGCTGGCTAGCTGGCTAGGCGGCTGGCTGGCTGGCAGGACGGCTGGCTGTTTCGCGTTCGCGTACATTTTCGTAAATTTAAATTACGCGGCAGAGCTCGCCGGAATTTGATTCTCCACCGCACTAGCGACATCTATACTAAATTCGATCATATTTTCGACGAGAAAATGCGGACTCTCGGAGGTAGCGGGAATCGAACTGACGTTGCCGGTGTGAATATTCCTAATTTCGGGTTTTGTTAAAGACAATATCACACTGCAAAAAGCGTTAATATGCCTTGGGGCATATCTTGTTTCCTCTCGTTTGCGTCGATTGCGCACGCGTGGAACTCTTATACCGAGCCATAGCTCTATATTGGTTTTGAAAGGAGGGGCTGACGGAAAATTTAAACCCTACGAACCCCTTTCCCATACGTGCTCACAGCTATAACGAGAGGCCCTTCCCACGTATGGGCGTAAAATTAATCCACGTATTTCTGGTTAGGCATACGCTTCATGCGCCGTCTGGTTATAGCAACAAAAACATGTGACTTCGCAAAGTTAAAATAAAATATATCCATTGAGAGGAGGTTGATGCCCAACTTCGAAACCATAAACTGGAATACATATAACATGGAGTTTTCTGGACCTTTCAGCTTGAATTAAAGGGGGATGAGGTTTAGAAGCCGTCACCTCTGACGTCATGCATAATGTATTTGAGCCACGTGATATTGACGAAGCTACATCGACCAATCAAGACTTGACAAGCAGACTGCAGCACTTATCTGGTAGTAGAAAAAGATATGCCTGATATAAAGAGATTTACAAAGACCACAATGGCAAAAATACGGAAATGAACCCCCATACCTAAAGTGTTGCCTCCGTACCCCCACATACGGCACCGTAGTCCTCCCAGCATCCTCAGCGGTTAGGTATGGTCGTACCGGACGAAATTGTAAAAGACGCTCCCTCTATCTTAAAAACAGAAGCTAGTTCTCATACAAATAAAATGGCACTAGGCTGCAGCACTAAACAATCACCTACCGAAGGTAGGGGCATGGACGAAGTTATACTGAAGGACCGATGGCAGCCCATAGAGCCCCATACTAAGCGAATAAACAACCAACGTTAAGCTTACATCCCCCTTTTCAGCCTCAAAATGGACGGGGGGATTATAAAAAATACTGAGTGAAATCCTGGAAAAAGCTAGCGCCATCTAGACAAAGTAAGACGTTAGCTAATTCCCTCTTTAGAACGTTGATTCCCCCACTATCCGGTTTGCTACTATCTGCCGCTAGAAGGCCAAATAACAAGTATTTTTCAACTTTCTCCCTCTGCCATCCGTCCTTCAGTATTACTTTGTCCATGGTAGGGTCGTGCTGGGGGAGATACAGTGCCGCAGGTCGCCCATCATCATTTCCAATCCATCTCACCTCCCTTATCCCTGTTTATACCAGCTCACCTAAATTGATTATTTATTTATTTATTTTGCCATCCCTTTAAAGCTCATATTTCCCCTTTCCGTACCCTCACCCTTCTCCAGTCCATGTATATAAATGAAGAAAGGAAATCACGAGACGGGAACTGGTGTGAGTCTACGCTGTACAGTTACATTGAGTATCGACTTTCTTTTAACCAAAATTAAAACAACAAAAAAAAAAACGCTTATAATCTAAAAGGAACTCGATGACATTAAATAAAATAAGTGATAACGCCAGAAAGCAGTCGAACATCGAACGCGACTTAATATAGTTTCAACACAGCCATCAAAGAAATTATAAATCGAGGGATACAAATTTGGAGATGTTTGATTAAATTGGCTCTAAGCATTAATCGAACCTCGACTATAAAAACTTCGAGGTTGTTTACTTAAAAGATCACAAGGGATTTTTAAAGGTGGCCAGGAGTAACGGAAGATAATAAGGTAGGAAATAGTTCAATTTTAACTTATAGAAGTTAGATAAAATCAAACATAAATTGATATAATTCAAAGTGTGTAAGGACAGAGTAAGTAATTCTCAGAAAACATTGCAATATAAGGCACGCTTCGGTATGCTACTGTTAAACGCGTGAAAGAATGCGAGCACACTGAATTACATTGACAAGAAATTTTTCAGTACGAAATAAATTATAATCTTCAACAACCAATTATATTTTATCGTCGAAAATATCATCAAAAGGTGAACTATTTTTTCGGAGATAGGGAAAGATAATATAATATTAAAGTCGAGCGTTGATTGGTCGAGAAAAGAAGCTAGAGAGATAGAGATAAAGACGGAGTACGTCGTAAACATCATAATGGGCACTACTGAAGGTTATCTCGCACTATAGTGACTCCCTTTTGGTTGTTTTTATTTACAAATCCATTGATAAAATGTATCGTTTTCTTCTCTTGGGAATTTATTTAACAATTCTTAATTTCATAAATGTGGTTGTTTGTGCAAAGGCACTTCATAAGATAAGGACGTTTGTCTCAGCAAATTGCGACACTAGCTCTTTTATCTATTAAGGCCCGTGCATTTTGGGGGGGAGGGAACTTCAAGTTGTATAGTAGGTCTTAACCTAGATGGCTCTGCTTTTCAGCAGATTCCCGCGAAATTTAGAATCCGCGTACTTAAACGGAGATGGACGATTGGGTGACTTTGAAAAATGACGTCATTTTGCTAGAACTTGGGCCATAAAAGTTTGATAGACGGCGCTTCTAACTAAAATCTCAATTTTGAGAAGGAAAAATATCACCATGCATGGGCCTTGATATATGAATAAGGCAGTGAATAAAACATATAATAAAGACAAAAATTAAAGTCAATAATATTTCCACCCTAAATATTTAAACTCAATACATAATGAAGAGATAAGGCCTGAAACCAGTCTTTCTAAATAGGAAATAGCTCCTTTTTCTCTAGACAGGCTCTGTATGAATGCGGTTTAACTGTGGAAAACATCTTAATGATGTCACTCCAAACAAATATTTGACCAAGTTACGTATTAATCCCTTAGGTACAAAAACAAAAAAAGATGGTGGGACTTTTCGCATCTTTACTGCTGAAGTCAGCCGTGACTCTAGTCATTGGAACAGCTGGGTCATTTGGTTTACAGGCTGAAGACAATCAAACGTTTCTGATTGACACGTCCAATTCATTCGGGCTTCGAATTTACAAGGAGTACTTGGGCGGTAACCCCGCCTCCGGCAACGTCATCTTTTCGCCATACAGCTTGGCCTCCGCTATGTATATGTTAATGGAAGGAACCAGTGGGAAAACTTACAAAGAAATCAAGTTTGCCTTGGGTCCCGACGCCCGGCGCCCAATGACCATCCAAATCATTGATAAAGGAATGAAGAATCTCTCCAAGCAACTGCCACTGAATAGCAGTGGCTACACTCTCAATGTTGCCAATTCCGTATGGGTTAAGAAGGGATTTGCATTGAAATTAAATTTCACGTATGTACTTTGTCTATTTTACCTAATTGCATAAGTAAAGCTATGTTCAAACTGGCATAAGAGTCGGCTGAGAACTGATTTGCCTAACTAGTTTCAAACACCTCTTCATTACCAGTTCGAAGCGATTTCAACACCCTCGGTCCATATTAAAGACGCTTCTCTTAGTGCTTATGCTTTCGTTGGTGCTGTTTGCTTAGGCCAGTAAAAATACAATGAAAACTATTCTCATCCCAGGTGAAATACTCCTGAAAACTAGAAACTAGCCTCCAAAGCCACTTTAAGCTGGCTCGCGAAGCACTTCAAGAAACCATGTTTGTAATTAGCTTCTCGGGTTCACACTTAACTTTGGAAGCGTTATGAATTGCTTCGAACTCGTTTGTCATCATCTCATGTAAGTGTGAACATGGCTTTACAACAGGTTCATTATTTGGTTTAGGTCCTCAAGGTTGGAATCCTGTAGAGAATATCCTAAAGCTATATCAGTAACATTTTGGCTTTGAAATTCTCTAATTAATCATTGTTTCATTGAATTTGAATGAAGATAATTGATAGGAAGAGGTGAAGAGTATTTAGTGTATTTAAACTGTTCAGGGGGCAATGCCAAGTAGCTTAGCCAGTCGAATGTGTTTTGAAAAACGTTCACCAGTGATTATCTCTCATGTATTTATTTGTAAACTATCTAAACCCAGGCTAGTAGTCTTTGAATAGTTTAAAAGTAAACGAAATTGCGACTTGGGTTGGGTTTTTTCTGAAGAGAGATATTCATCCTTATTTGAAAGAGCAAATTTGAGCCTAAAATAGTGTTGAACCTTACACAACGTAACCTAACTTACACTTTTCTAACCCCAAAGGAAGAAGTTAACCGACGTATTTTCGGCCAATGCGAGTGATGTTGATTTCGGAGCCGACGCGACAGACCGTATCAATGAATGGTGCGACAACGCGACCAATCATCACATCCCTCAACTATTTACAAGCCCATTGGACCCCAGCACCGTTATGGTCCTAGTCAATGCCATATACTTCAAAGGGGTGTGGAAAACTCAATTTGACCCACGGAATACATACGACAGACGATTCTACGCCAACAAAGACGTCCAATGGCAAGACGTCCCCAAAGTCCAAACCATGAGTGTCATTAGCGACTTTGCCTTATCGTACAACCCGGAACTTAAGTTTCAATTACTGGCATTGCCTTACGAGAACGACGAAGTCACCATGTATATTCTTCTACCGGACCAAGAGGTCACTTTAGAACAAATCGAGAGGCAACTCACCTACCAGATCCTTCAGAACGCCATTGACAACTCCACGGAGGTCAAGGTTGACGTCGCACTACCAAAGTTCAAACTTAACAACGAACTGTCTTTAATTCCCGCTTTAAACCGGGTTGGCATTAAGCAAGTCTTTAGCGATTCGGCTAACTTGTCTAGGATTAACCAAAACGCACCACTGAAGGTCAGTAAGGTCATTCAAAAAGCCGTGGTTGAAGTCAACGAACAGGGTACCGTTGCTGCGGCAGTCTCTGGGATCTCCATTATGGCGCGGTCTATGCAAAATCATTACGACCAATTTCACGCTGATCGACCTTTCATGTTCTTCATTCAACATGCCCAAAGTCGACTGATACTTTTTGAGGGAAGAGTAACTAATCCGTAGCTGACAATTTTTTTCTATTAATATACGACAAAAATCAAAATTTTTCATTTTTATGTTAACACGTTATTATAAGCATAATAATTAAATGTTTTATGAAATAATATTCCGATGTGAAGTATTTCTTTCACAAGTCAGCATGGTTCATTTACAAAAAAATCCCCTTCTATTCACCTTTGAAGATTTTTTGGGGGACACTAGGGGATATGTGGATATGTTATTATTGCAAATAAGACAGGTCATATTTTTTATCAACGAACATTTTTTGAAAACAAAGTTTAACTTTGAACCGTAATAACAACAGAATTTTTAAATGGCATTTATATAGAAAATTACGAAGATACAATTGTTATCTTTTTATTAATAATTACAGAGTTTCTTATTACAGAGTACTTATTTCAGCTTAATTATAGACAGTCTTATTCCACTTTACTTGAAGCATTTTTATTTTGCACACAACATCTAGATGGCGTTTGCAAAATATTACTCCATACGGAAAATTTGACGAGGGAGAAGCCACTCTGTAATAAAGTCTTTCTGAGGGTGTAAGATGGGAAGCATATAACGCCGTTTAACGCGGAAATACATTCGGGATTACTTTTTACAGTTTTTATTTTAATATTAGAACGGATTAAAGGCATATCTCCCGAATTTACGGCGTTAAAACCACCAAAAAGGTTATACCGGGGGAATACGCCAGTGGCTGATCCTTCGGGCGTCAAGTTCGTTTCTAGTTGACGATGGGAAAGCCGCTCCGTAATGAAGTCTTTCTGAGGGTGTACGATGGGAAGCGTATTACGCTAGTTGCCTGATCCCTCGAATGCCGAGCGCGACGTGCGCGACGTGCGGGTTAGTAACCCCGTATTTTTAGCTTAAGATGATACTGAGAAAAAACTAAGGGGAGATTGGCGCGGCTCTAGAGACCGCGCGAGTTATCAGGGGTATCGTAAATTATGTACGTAGGGAACATCGTATTTTTAGCTTAAGATGATACTGAGAATAAACGAAGGAGAGATCTCTGGTCTAAACGCGCCAGATTTTACGGTAGACGAGAGTCACGAGACCGGGAGTGTTATATTACGTACGCGGGAACCTTGCGGACTGACGACGGCAATGCTCTAAGCCTTTGCTTAACTGAATTTTCTACTTTGATTTAAATATTAATTTATCAAGCTAAGTATAATTTTTGTGATCTACTGTCTTGTGACACTTGAAGTTCCGATTTAATGTTATAAACAGATTCCCGATTAGTAAAATCAATTGTCGGTAAGTGTATATAAATGGTCAATTGATTTAAGTTCCTATATAGAAACTAGTTCAAATAAAACGAAAATTATCAAATCTTAACTGAATTTCCTACTTAGATTTAAATATCAATTTTTCAAGCTAAGTATAATTTTTGTAAACAATGCGATTAATTGTATTATTTACTAAACATTGTGATTAATGTTTAGAGCTCGGCATTATCTATCCATTATCCACAAATTGGTGGATAACCGATTATTTATAAACAAAGTTGTGTATTATAATACGATTTAGCATATGAGTTATGTGGATAATTTTCGAGTATGGATGAAGATAAAATAACTTGGATAATGGATAGATAATGCCGGGCTCTAAACATTGTGATTAATGTAACATTAGTAAATAAATGATTAATAATGATTTATTTACTAAACATTGTTATTAAGGCTTTAGAGCCGAATATCAAATCTTAACTGAATCTCCTACTTAGATTTAAATATCAATTTTTCAAGCTAAGTATAAGCCCTGAAAATTTAATGACAAGTGTGTTACAATCGATTATATCGAAAAATGGTTAAAATGTTCATAATTAATTAGTTTTATAAGAAATTATTTTAGTACTTTCACTCCCTTTTCAAGATTAAACGTATTGCTTAATCATTACGCTAAAAATCTTATAATTAAACAAAATTATAGTCCCTAAAGCCTAAAACATACTATTTTGGGAAAGTTCAGAAGAGCCCTTGTGTTTCTACCAAAAGCACTATACAATTATGACATTGGAAATTAATTTTTATTAAAATAATTATCCACTCTAAAAGTTTGAATTCTTTTTAATATAATATAATAGTTTGTAACACACCTCTCATTAAAGTTTTAGGTCATTTAAGTATAATTTTTGTGGTCTAAGAGAGACCATTTTTAAAAAGGTTAAGCATATCTATTGTTGTCACGGTATTTAAGATCTAAAAGAATTAAAAACTTTTGTTTACGGAGATATCCGACGTGATTGGTATCGTCCCTTTCAACCGAATTCCCAATGGACCGTACTCCCATTCGACCGAATATCCCGCAATGATTTTAGATTTCCAGCCCAATGGCTATATTCCCGATGGACCGAAATCCCAATCGTCCGAATATGCCTCTAAAAATACATGAATATAACTTCAAACACTGTAGCCGTCAGCGATTCGGTGGTGTAGTGGATACGATGTTGGACTGCGAAGCGATAGGTTGTTGGTTCGGATCTCCGATAGGTATGTTAATAATATTAAAAGTAAATGTTTCGTGAGACAAATTAAAACGCTCACTTTCATTCCTTTCAAGGCAAGAGATATATAGAATTAATAAAAAAATTGTGCTTAAAATGAAGTACAGTCTTAATGGTAGTTCCATCAATGTCTTTAAGTTTTAAATTAAAATTTTAATACTTTGGTTTCGGATGGGTTAGGTTAGGTTAGATGAGGTTAGGTTAGATTAGGTTTGGTTTGGTTCCAAATTCGTTGACACCTTTTCCAAAATATGCTCCTTTTAATTAGTTACCACCTTTTCTAAAATATTCTCCTATTAATTAGCTGCCACCTTTTCCAAAAGATTTTCCTATTAATTAGCTGCCACCTTTTCCAAAATATTCTCCTATTAATTAGCTGCAACCTTTTCCAAAACATTCTCCTACTAATTAGCTACCACCTTTTCCAAAATATTCTCCTTATAATTAGCTACCACCTTTTCCAAAATATTCTCCTATTAATTAGCTACCACCTTTTCCAAAATATTCTCCTATTAATTAGCTGCCACCTTTTCCAAAATATTCTCCTATTAATTAGCTGCCACCTTTTTCAAAATATTCTCCTATTAATTAGCTGCAACCTTTTCCAAAACATTCTCCTACTAATTAGCTGCCACATTTTCCAAAATATTCTCCTTTTAGTTAGCTACCACCTTTTCTAAAATATTCTCCTATTAATTAGCTGCCACCTTTTCCAAAAGATTTTCCTATTAATTAAAAATATATTTAATGCAAAATTATACAGTATGTCTTCTTCCAGTTCAATAGAATTTCGGTCCAATGGGAGTATAATAAAATCGCACCTTTTGGCTACGTTCGGTCGAATGGGACACCACAAAAAAGCCGTTCTGTCGAATGGGAATTCGGTTCAATGGGACCAAAGCACGTGATTTTATTAAAAACATTAAAATTTCTTTGAGACGTTTCGGGCCGCGGCTCGTCATTCAGTCTGTTGAACTCATGTGGGTTCATGTTAATATACTACTCTCGGTTATTTTTTAGCAATTTTGGGGAAGTATAACATTTGGTCGCTAGAGGGAATACCTTAAGGGCGCCGCGCGTGTTTTTTTTTTAAATATATAATTATATTATTTATCTATTATTTTTTATAAGTTTGTCCACATTCCAATTATTTTTAAGTATACATAACCTGCCTCTAAGTTAAAGTTTTTCGTATTATATTATTTTACTAATAGCTCCTTAGAAGATTGCGTCAAGTGAGGAATTTTAGCTTGACCATTGCAAGCAAAACTCTGAGGCCATTGCCCAACGTTCACTGAGCCGCTTCGTCACATTATCTTATTACATTATCACATATATTGATAAGTTTAACCACGGATATCCTGTTGGGATTGTTTTAAAGTTCGTAACTCTCGATTTTGAAGTTATATACTGTCTAGAGACACTAGAAGTTCCGATTTAATGTTATAAACAGACTAGGATCGTTAGCCTATATCGTAAATTAACCGATGTCAAAATCAAAGCTTAACTGAAACACGTATATCAATTTTATTAACTCATTAATCTGAAATAAAAATATAATCTTTCATATTTAAAAAATATTCAGGTAGTATTTATAAAATATTAAATAAAAGACGTAGTAATTGTCTAGATAAGTAAAATCCATTATCGGTAAGTGTACTCAAACAATTGGCCATTTGATTAAAGTTCCTTTATAGAAACTAGTTCAAAAGAAACGAAAATTTTATTTATATTTCTCCTTTAATATCACAAAACGTTAACGATTCTATTTTGGAATTGAAAAACTTCGGGAATTATGCAAAGAAGCTGCCCATTTTGGTGTCAGAAAATAATAAAATTCATCTTCTTTTGAAACTTAACCTGAGAAATTTAAATTAAAGAATAGCTTGATATCTTTTCCAGTGGATAATTGTTTGATATTGATATTTTCGTTTCATTGATATTAAATAAATTGGTATTGACATCGGTTAATTTACGATTTTGGACAATTGATCATCACTAATAGTTTAAATAATTTCAATTAAACGGTTCAAAACATTCAGAAAAAGCTTAGTTTTATATTGAATAAAATTCTAATTTTAAAGTAATAAATTAATTTATCGTAGGTAATTAATTTACTGCCTTAGTGTAATTTATGCTGAAATAAAATTATGCAATGAAAGAGGAAGTGACGTACATTTGGGTACGTGTTTCGCGGGAGATTCAAATGTCGATTTGGGTTAAAGAAATAAGAGAATAATTAGAGATGGAGAAATGTTTGGCGGGAGATTCAAATGTCGATTTGGATTTGGGTTAGAGAATAGGGTTTTAAGCTCTCTCTCCTTATGGAACCGACCCTAATGTTTACATTTGGATTTGGGTATTTAAACATTGAAATTTTTAGAGAATAGTGTCCCTGGATGCATTTCAAGTTTTCTGCTTATTTCCGCTCTCGCAAATTTCCAGGAGGCTCAAAGTATTTGAGTTATTTCCGCCCCAATTCAACCTTTTCTAGCTGTGATTTATTTCGTCGGCTTTATTTTAAGCAGGGACGGAAATAAGATAACTTTGAGACACTTATAGGGGTCACTGCCTCACTGGACCAATGTCCTATAAAGTGATTGGGTGTGCAAAATGTTCTGGTTGCTGGACCAGCTTGCTCAATCTTCCAAGGAAGATGGAGGATTATGTGGGTTGATGATAAAGGACGTAGAGGAAAGGATGCCTCTGTACGCCCATCTACGGCAGTAACGGCACCGTAGTCCTCCCTGCATACTCAGCGGTTAGGTAGGGTCGTACCGGACGAAATTGTAAAGGAGGCTCCATTTATCTTAAAAATAGAAGCTAGTTCTCATACAAATAAAATGGCGCTACGTGGCAGCACTTAGCAATCACCTACCGAAGGTAGGGGCGTGCGCGAGGTACACTGGGAGAGATACGGTGCCGTAGGTCGCCCTTTATCATTTCCAATCCATCTCACCTCCCTCCTCATCCCTGTTTACACCATCTCACATAAATAGGTTTACAAGCTGTGCGGAGAATTATTTTGCCATATTTCCCTTGCCGTACCCTCACCCTTCTCCAGTTCGTGTACATAAAGGAATAAAGGAAAACACGAGACGGGAACTGGTGTGAGTCTACGCTTTACAGTTACATTGAGTATCGACTTTCTTCTAACCAAAATTAAAACAACTAAAAAAAACGCTTATAATCTAAAAGGAACTTGATGACATTAAATAAAATAAGTGATAACGCCAGAAAGCAGTCGAACATCGAACGCGACTTAATATAGTTTCAACACAGACATCAGAGGAATTATAAATCAAGGGACACAAATTTGGAGATGTTTGATTAAATTGGCTCTAAGCATTAATAGAACCTCGACTATAAAACCTTCGAGGTTGTTTATTTAACAGCTCACAAGGAATTCTTAAAGGTGGCCAGGAGTAACGGAAGATAATAAGGTATGAAAAAGTTCAATTTTAACCTAACAGAATTTAGACAAAATTAAACGCGAATTGATATAATTCAAAGTGTGGCTTGTAAGGACAGAGTAGGCAATTATCAGCAAACAGCAAGGCACGCTGCGGTATGCTACTGTTAAACGCGTGAATGAATGCGAGCGCGAGTACGCTGGCACACCGAATTACATTTGCAAGAAATTTTTCAGTACGAAATAAATGATAATCTTCAACAACCAATTACATTTTATCGTCGAAAATATCATCAAAAGGTGAACTATTTTTTCGGAGATAGGGAAAAATACTATAATATTAATGTTGAGCGTTGATTGGTCGAGTAAAGAAACTAGAGATAAAGAAGGATTACGTCGTAAACATAATAATGGACACTTGGGAAGGTTATCTCGCACTATAGTAACTCCCTTTTGGTTGTTTTGATTTACAAATCCATTGATAAAACGTATGGTTTTCTTCTCTTGGGAATTTATTTAACTATTCTTAATTTCAAAAATATGGTTGTTTGTGCAAAGGCACTTCATAAGATAAGGAATTTTGTCACGTACGAATACACTATTTCTAGTCTCAGCAAATTACGTGGCTTTATCTATTAAGGGCCGTGCATTTTTGGGGGAAGGGAACTTCAGTTTGGATAGGATTGTCTTAACCTAGATGGCTCTGCTTTTCAGTAGATTCCCGCGAAATTTGGATTACGCGTACTTAAACGGAGATGAACGATTGGGTGACTTTGAAAAATGACGTCATTTTGCTAGCATTTGGCCCAAAATAGTTTGATAGACGTCGCTTCCAAATAAAATGTCAATTTTTGAGAAGGAAAAAAGATCACCATGCATGGGCCTTGATATATGAATAAGGCAGTGAACAAAACATTTAATAAAGACAAAAATTAAAGTCAATAATATTTGCACCCTAAATATTTAAAGTCAATATATTCTGTCCATAAATAATGAAGAGATAAGGCCTGAAACCAGTCTTTCTAAATTGAAAATAGCTCCTTATTCTCTAGACACGCTCTGTGTGAATGCGCTTTAACTGTGGAAAACATCTTAATGATGTCATCCCAAACAAATATTTGACAAAGTTACGTGTTAATCCCTTAGGTACAAAAAAAGATGGTGAGACTTTTCGCATCTTTAGTGCTGATGTCGGCTGCGGCTCTAGTTCTTGGAACATCCGGGTCATTTGGTTTTCAGACTGAAGCCAATCAAGCGAATCTGATTAACGCGTCCAATTCATTCGGGCTTCGAATTTACAATGAGTACTTGAGTGGTAACCCCGCCTCCGGCAACGTCATCTTTTCGCCATACAGCTTGGCCTCCGCTATGTATATGTTAATGGAAGGAACCGGTGGGAAAACTTACAAAGAAATCAAGTCTGCCTTGGGTCCCGACGCCCAGCGCTCTTTGACCATCCAAATCATTGAAAAAGGAATGAAGAATCTCTCCAAGCAACTGCCACTGAATAGCCATGGCTACACTCTCAATGTTGCCAATTCTGTATGGGTTAAGAAGGGATTTGCATTGAAAGTAAATTTCATGTAAGTACTTTGTCTATTTCACACTATTGCATAAGTAAAGCTATGTTCACACTGCCATAAGTAAAGCTATGTTCACACTGGCACAAGTAAAGCTATGTTCACACTGGCACAAGTAAAGCTATGTTCACACTGGCACAAGTAAAGCTATGTTCACACTGGCACAAGTAAAGCTATGTTCACACTGGCACAAGTAAAGCTATGTTCACACTGGCACAAGTAAAGCTATGTTCACACTGGCACAAGTAAAGCTATGTTCACACTGGCATAAGTAAAGCTATGTTCACACTGGCATAAGTAAAGCTATGTTCACACTGGCATAAGTAAAGCTATGTTCACACTGCCATAAGTAAAGCTATGTTCACACTGCCATAAGTAAAGCTATGTTCACACTGCCATAAGTAAAGCTATGTTCACACTGCCATAAGTAAGGCTATGTTCACACTGCCATAAGTAAAGCTATGTTCACACTGGCATAAGTAAAGCTATGTTCACACTGGCATAAGTAAAGCTATGTTCACACTGGCATAAGTAAAGCTATGTTCACACTGGCATAAGTAAAGCTATGTTCACACTGCCATAAGTAAAGCTATGTTCACACTGCCATAAGTAAAGCTATGTTCACACTGCCATAAGTAAAGCTATGTTCACACTGCCATAAGTAAAGCTATGTTCACACTGCCATAAGTAAGGCTATGTTCACACTGCCATAAGTAAAGCTATGTTCACACTGGCATAAGTAAAGCTATGTTCACACTGGCATAAGTAAAGCTATGTTCACACTGGCATAAGTAAAGCTATGTTCACACTGGCATAAGTAAAGCTATATGCACACTGGCATAAGTAAAGCTATGTTCACACTGGCATAAGTAAAGCTATGTTCACACTGGCATAAGTAAAGCTATGTTCACACTGGCATAAGTAAAGCTATGTTCACACTGGCATAAGTAAAGCTATGTTCACACTGGCATAAGTAAAGCTATGTTCACACTGGCATAAGTAAAGCTATGTTCACACTGGCATAAGTAAAGCTATATGCACACTGGCATAAGTAAAGCTATGTTCACACTGGCATAAGTAAAGCTATGTTCACACTGGCATAAGTAAAGCTATGTTCACACTGGCATAAGTAAAGCTATGTTCACACTGGCATAAGTAAAGCTATGTTCACACTGGCATAAGTAAAGCTATGTTCACACTGGCATAAGTAAAGCTATGTTCACACTGGCATAAGTAAAGCTATATGCACACTGGCATAAGTAAAGCTATGTTCACACTGGCATAAGTAAAGCTATGTTCACACTGGCATAAGTAAAGCTATGTTCACACTGGCATAAGTAAAGCTATGTTCACACTGGCATAAGTAAAGCTATGTTCACACTGGCATAAGTAAAGCTATGTTCACACTGGCATAAGTAAAGCTATGTTCACACTGGCATAAGTAAAGCTATGTTCACACTGGCATAAGTAAAGCTATATGCACACTGGCATAAGTAAAGCTATGTTCACACTGGCATAAGTAAAGCTATGTTCACACTGGCATAAGTAAAGCTATGTTCACACTGGCATAAGTAAAGCTATGTTCACACTGGCATAAGTAAAGCTATGTTCACACTGGCATAAGTAAAGCTATGTTCACACTGGCATAAGTAAAGCTATGTTCACATTGCCATAAGTAAACCTATGTTCACACTGGCATACGTAAAGCTATGTTCACACTGGCATAAGTAAAGCTATGTTCACACTGGCATAAGTAAAGCTATATGCACACTGGCATAAGTAAAGCTATGTTCACACTGGCATAAGTAAAGCTATGTTCACACTGGCATAAGTAAAGCTATGTTCACACAGGCATAAGTAAAGCTATGTTCACACTGGCATAAGTAAAGCTATGTTCACACTGCCATAAGTAAAGCTATGTTCACACTGGCATAAGTAAAGCTATGTTCACACTGGCATAAGTAAAGCTATGTTCACATTGGCATATTAAAGCTATGTTCACACTGCCATAAGTAAAGCTATGTTCACACTGCCATAAGTAAAGCTATGTTCACACTGGCATAAGTAAAGCTATGTTCACACTGGCATAAGTAAAGCTATGTTCACACTGGCATAAGTAAAGCTATGTTCACACTGGCATAAGTAAAGCTATGTTCACACTGGCATAAGTAAAGCTATGTTCACAGTGCCATAAGTAAAGCTATGTTCACACTGGCATAAGTATAGCTATGTTCACACTGGCATAAGTAAAGCTATGTTCACACTGGCATAAGTAAAGCTATGTTCACACTGGCATAAGTAAAGCTATGTTCACACTGGCATAAGTAAAGCTGTGTTCACACTGGCATAAGTAAAGCTATGTTCACACTGGCATAAGTAAAGCTATGTTCACACTGGCATAAGTAAAGCTATGTTCACACTGGCATAAGTAAAGCTATGTTCACACTGGCATAAGTAAAGCTATGTTCACACTGGCATAAGTAAAGCTATGTTCACACTGCCATAAGTAAAGCTATGTTCACACTGCCATAAGTAAAGCTATGTTCACACTGCCATAAGTAAAGCTATGTTCACACTGGCATATTAAAGCTATGTTCACACTGGCATAAGTAAAGCTATGTTCACACTGGCATATTAAAGCTATGTTCACACTGGCATAAGTAAAAGGTGGGGTGGCGTAGCGGTTAGCGCTTTCGCCTCGCAGCAAGAGGATCCCGGGTTCGATCCCGGACTGTGGCACCGGGTGAAAAATCTGGGAAGAAATCCTTCTGCGTAGAGTTTGCAAGTTCTCTCCCCGCTTGTTAAAGGAGTTTTCCTCCGCGGTCTAACCCGGTTTCTCCTTTCCATCAAAACTTGCAGAGGTTAACAGTAATAGTTAGCATAGGGCGCTGTCGGTTAGCTGTTGCATAGGGGCTAGCCACCACCCATCTATGCATTGTAAAGGCGTTAGATAAGGGGCAATAAGTCGCAAGATGACTTGGTCCAATTAGCTAGCTAGCTGAGTTCAATGTTTAAAGCTATGTTCACACTGGCATAAGAGTCCGTTGAGAACTGATTTGCCTAACTAGTTTTGAACATCTCTTCATTACCAGTTCGAAGCGATTTCAACACCATTGGTTCACACTTAAAGACGCTTCTCTTAGTGCTTATGCTTTCGTTTGTGCTGTTTGCTAAGGCCGGTAAAAGTACAATGAAAACTATTCTCATCCCTGGTTTAATACGAAGTTGTATCGAATATTTATTTGTAACCAATCTAAACCCAGGCTCTTTGAATAACTTTAAAGTTAACGAAATTGCGACTTGGGTTGGATTTTTTCTAAAGAGAGATATTCATTCTTATTTGAAAGAGCATATTTGAGTCAAAAATAGTCTCAAACATTTACGCAACTTAACCTAACTTTCACTTATTTAACCCTGAAGGAAGAAGTTAACCGACATATTTTCGGCCGATGCGAGTGACGTTGATTTCGGAGTCGACGCGACCGACCGCATCAATGAATGGTGCGACAACGCGACCAATCATCACATCCCTCAACTATTTACTAGGCCATTGGACCCCAACACCGTTATGGTCCTAGTCAATGCAATATACTTCAAAGGAGAGTGGAAAACTCATTTCGACCCACGAAATACATACGCCAGACGCTTCTTCGCCAGCAAAGACGTCAAATGGCAAGACGCCCCCAAAGTCCAGACCATGAGTGTCATTAGCGACTTTGCCATATCGTACAACCCGGAACTTAAGTTTCAATTACTGGCATTGCCTTACGAGAACGACGAAATCACCATGTATATTCTACTTCCGGACCAAGAGGTCACGTTAGAACAAATCGAGAGGCAACTCACCTACCAGATTCTTCAGAACGCCATTGACAACTCCACGGAGGTCAAGGTTGACGTCGCACTACCAAAGTTCAAACTTAACAACGAACTGTCTTTAATTCCCGCTTTAAACCGGGTTGGCATTAAGCTAGTCTTTAGCGATTCGGCTAACTTGTCTAGGATTAACCAAAACGCACCACTGAAGGTCAGTAAGGTCATTCAAAAAGCCGTATTTGAAGTCAACGAACAGAGTGCTGTTGCTGCGGCCGTCTCTGGGATTTGGATTATGTCGAGGTCTATGCAAACTCATTACGACCAATTTCACGCTGATCGACCTTTCATGTTCTTCATTCAACATGCCCAAAGTCGACTGATCCTTTTAGTGGGAAGAGTAACTAATCCGTAGCTGACAATCTTTTTTATTAATATACGGCTATAAATCAAAATTTTTTAATTTTTTTAATTTTTATGTTAACACGTTATTATCAGCATAATAATTAAATTTTTCATGAAATAATATTCTGATGTGAAGTATTTTATTTTAAAAGCCAACATGGCTCAGTTTAAAAACATCCCCTAAACCTTTGAACATGATTTTTTTTGCGGACACCCTAGGGGGTATGTTATTATTGCAAATAAGACAAGTCATATTTAATATCAACGGAATGAAAAATTTTTACAAGTTCAACTTTGAACCGTACTTTCCGTTGGCGTTATCATAGATAAACGCATGTGCCGTACAACTGTAGAGCAATAATAGGTCAACTAATCTTTTATTGTTGTTTTACTAATGTACACTTAAAACAAGCGTATTTCCAACTCATAACAATAGATAATTTTTATGTGAGCGCAGGCCCGTCGTCAGGGGAGAGCCGGTTGGGTCCGGCCCTACCTTTAATGTGTTTGGCCCTACCTAAAATATTTCTCATAATCTTCTAAAAAACCTTTTGGCCCCACTAGCAGTTTTGTTGGCCCAACGCCCCTACTCGTAACCAGGCTCCGTGCCATTAAGATACGCCTAATCTTATCATGACATGACAAGTTGGGAAAACCAAAATATTACCTCTCCGTGTCGAGAAGATTATATAAACTTTAGTATCCAATGAAAACGTCGACCTTTTTGCCCTCATCCTTTCCCGCGCTTTGCGCTTCCGCATTTCATCCTAACTCTCAACATTATCTTCCTCCATTTTACATACAAAAATCAAATACTCACAAAAAGAAGCGGCAAAAACCTGCTGGCTCTTTACAACCACTTAATTTGACTTAATATCCAACTTCCAAACACAAATATTTACTGGTAGATAAATTAACAACCTACAAGCTAAGAAAAATTCTCAAGAATGGCTCCCCCAAATTTAATAGGTCTATTTTCAACTAGGTGGTCGTATCTGATTAGATTTAAAATATATATTTTTGAAATTTTTGGTCTGACTGTTATCTACACCTAGATAGTTTTCAGTGAAACAAACAAGGAGTATAAACACAATAGTGGAAGCTTCAGTCTTATTTAAAACATGTAAAACAATTATCATCTCTGCAAATAGCTTACACATGTCTTTTTACCAATGCCTAACCGTTTGGATTTTTCTAAAGCAATCTCAGCACCGAAAAATATTTTTTGATACAAAATAAATGTTTTATATTCTTATTAAGAATAAAACAAGAGGATGAAAAAGGTCTGTCCTCTCGTAATTTTTTAAGCTTTTATCATGATTACTCTATACAACAGAAACAAGGAGTATAAACCCATTAGTGGAAGCAGTATTTTTTTCCGAAACAATCTCGCTTATGTTTATCCTCTCTAGACTTCGCTAAAAACGTATTACTCCTACGTAAAATATTAATAGACAGGTAAGGATTCATACCATTAAAGAAGGAGCGCAATATTATCCATATTTTCATTTCATATACAGAGAAAAGAAATTATTATGTTTCTGAGAGGAGCTTCCCATTTTGGTTGTTGTTTTGAAAAGTATATCGAAATGCACGGGCGTTGATAGATATAGGAGGCAATGAAGGAAATATATCGCATGCACGGGCCTTGGTAGATATAGGAGGCGATGATAATCTCTCTCTTTGCACGAGAGGTTTATCTTTAATATTTAAATAAATATAATTATTTTTAATTATTTAAATCTTCAATAATTAACATTAATAATAGTTAAATCGTTTAAAATAAAGTTATACCTATTATCATCTCAAACTTTGCTAATATTGACGTTTAAAGTGAAGGGTACCCCTCTTGCCCGCTTTCTTCAAGTTTTGGGGTATACAGTGTGGAAGAGATCAGAGCAACACCTACCTTTGTGGAAAACCCCCAAAACCCCTGACGGACTACTTCACTGCAGTACATTTTCGAGCTCGTATACAGGGTGTGACATGTGTCATTGTATGCAAATGAGAACGTGCAACAAGTATCATAGTGAATATCGTTTAATGATACGCACTCTGAAACGTTAAAGACCTATGATTAAGCTTAGGAACTAAGGCATCACACTACAAATTAAAGGCCTGTTTGGTAAACCCATCAGCGTAAATATTCGATGTGCCTACCGTCGTGGTGTAGACACTCTTCAAGACGATTGTCCATGCCTTGTATTACGTTTTCTAGCATTTGAGGAGTGATTCGTTCAATTGCGCTTCGAATTCTGGCCGTCAAGTCGTCTACATTTAAAGGTTCTGTTGCAAACACCTTTCCCTTAACATATCCCCATAAGAAGAAATCAAGTGGGGTTAGGTCAGGGGATCTTGCTGGTCACGGAATTGGTCCACCTCTACCGATCCAACGGTTTGGAGAGTGCTCAGTTAGCCATTGGCGAACATTGACCGCCCAATGTGGTGGCGCACCATCCTGCTGGAACCACAGGTCCCGCATCACTGCTAATGGTAATGCGTCTATCGCATCACTAAACTCGTGGCTTTGGCCTACTTAGATAAGGAATCCATACGAGGTTACGAAGGTCAGAATTTTCCGCGGCACTGAGAATTCGGCACATTATTCAATCAAACGTACGCGTCGTTACTAGCAGCTTAGTTCGTATAAACGTTGTAAGTCCTGTGTCGTAGACGAATGGCAGCCTACTCCAACCGAGAAAAATTGGACATGACGTTTATTTTGGGTAAATGTCGCTGTAACGTTCAACAAGCGGCATTGCTTTATGCCGAACGCTTCCCACACCGACGAAGGCCGGTTCGAAGAACCTTCACGAACATTAGAGACAACCTACGAGATTTCGGGAGTTTCGTCGTGCAAGACCGTCAACGTAGAAGAGACCGTATAATTGGTAATCATGATAGGGAAGTCGACATTCTAGCACGTTTTGAAGCCAATCCTCATACTAGTAGTAGAGCGGTCGGAGAAGAGGTCGGTCTAAGCCATTCAACCGTTCGTGCCATTTTACATCGGCATCACTACCGGCCCTATCATATCCACCTCCATCAAGCCTTAACGGACGATGACTACCTAAGACGTCAAGATTTCTGTCTTACCATGCGCGAGCTAATTGAACCCGATCCATTGTTCTTAAGAAAGGTTCTTTTTTCTGATGAGGCGACATTTCACAGGGATGGTACGGTAAACCGACATAACTTACATTACTGGACCCAACGAAATCCTTACTGGTTACGGCAACATTACCATCAAATTCGATGGAAGATAAATGTTTGGTGTGGCATTCTGGGGAACAGAATCATCGGACCTTTCTTCTTCGCGGTCAACATTACTGGTGACAGGTATTTGCACTTCCTGCGTCACGAGTTTAGTGATGCGATAGACGCATTACCATTAGCAGTGATGCGGGACCTGTGGTTCCAGCAGGATGGTGCGCCACCACATTGGGCGGTCAATGTTCGCCCATGGCTAACTGAGCACTTTCCAAACCGTTGGATCGGTAGAGGTGGACCAATTCCGTGGCCAGCAAGATCCCCTGACCTAACCCCACTTGATTTCTTCTTATGGGGATATGTTAAGGGAAAGGTGTTTGCAACAGAACCTTTAAATGTAGACGACTTGAAGGCCAGAATTCAAAGCGCAATTGAACGAATCACTCCTCAAATGCTAGAAAACGTAATACAAGGCATGGACAATCGTCTTGAAGAGTGTCTACACCACGACGGTAGGCACATCGAATATTTACGCTGATGGGTTTACCAAACAGGCCTTTAATTTGTAGTGTGATGCCTTAGTTCCTAAGCTTAATCATAGGTCTTTAACGTTTCAAAGTGCGTATCATTAAACGATATTCACTATGATACTTGTTGCACGTTCTCATTTGCATACAATGACACATGTCACACCCTGTATACGAGCTCGAAAATGTACTGCAGTGAAGTAGTCCGTCAGGGGTTTTGGGGGTTTTCCACAAAGGTAGGTGTTGCTCTGATCTCTTCCACACTGTATATACGATTCGTTTCCATTATAATAGTAAGGAAAAAGCGCAATTGCGAAAACCTTTGGTGGCGATCCCACCTTAGGGAGGCTAGACGTTTCTCGTAACCCTAGCTGATCGCCGCGTATATCCTAAAACCAAACGATGATAATGGAGTAGAAGCCAATGATACAGATTGGTGTCTATGTGGAGTAGACGGAAGACCAGTGGATGGTGGTGTTTAGGAGCCAGTATGTACAGACTGGTGTCCAAGTGGGATGGACGAAGACCAGAAGATGGTGGTGATTAGAAGCCAGTATGTACAGACTGGTGTCCATGTGGGATGGGCGAAGACCAGAAGATGGTGGTGATTAGAAGCCAGTATGTACAGACTAGTGTCCATGTGGGATGGACGAAGACTAAACATGGTGGTGTGAGAACTCAAATATAGAGTAGCCATCGGAGAGAAATACAATTTTCTAAATTTCTGTGACCTGTCAATGCGGTCCGGAAATTGGGAACACGTTTGCTCCGATACGCAAACTGCGAACGCGGTCACGTGGGTGTAACAACGGACAGACACACACACACAGATACGGCCGTTACAGAACCTCTCCTGGACTACGTCACACGGAGAGGTAAAAACTGTTTTCTCAAAACTGGCACACATCGTTCACTCTTCGTAGACGCTAGAGAAGATGATTCTGGAGGTTTAGAGCTTCATGAAATCATGCTTCGAAATAAGCATTTTCCGATACTTCGGAACAGGGCCGGAAATAAGCACAGGACACTGGACATTGTCCAATAAAATTTTAAAGTGTCCCACAATTTTGTTAAAAGCTAAGGGGATCACTGGTCAGTTTGACCAATAAATTTTCCCTAGTTTTTATGGTTTGTTTATGGAGATGCGGTGCTATTTTTACACACTCCAGTGGACAATGTCCTATAAATTTTCCAGTCAGACAGGGGATCACTGGGCACATGTCCTATGAGATAATGTTCTTTTTCCGGCCCAGTTCGGAAAAGGGACCTCTGGTATGGGAGTAGCGGTCGTCTCCCATTGGTCAGAATCCCATAGGGTTGAAATTCCAGTAGGCCAAATTAAAAAAGTGTCCTAATTAACAATAATTAATCCCCATTGAACCGAAGTGCAAAAACGGAACTTACCCAATGAATAGAATTAAATTCCCATTGCACCAAAGAGCAAAACTTGCACTATACCAATGCTTTAAAAGAAAGTTTATTATGTGCAAAAGAGGCTCACATTGAATGGTCAAGGTCAAATGAATAAAGTCTCAAGGTGTCAACTAATTAGTTTTTCAAATATTTTGGAAAAGCTGAGAACTAATTAATTTTTCAAATATTTTGGAAAAGCTGAAAACTAATTATTTTTCAAATATTTTGGGAAAGCAGGAAACTAATTATTTTTCGAATATTTTGGAAAAGCTGAAAACTAATTATTTTTCAAATATTTTGGAAAAGCTGAAAACTAATTATTTTTCAAATATTTTGGAAAAGCTGAAAACTAATAATTTTTCAAATACTTTTGAAAAGATAAAAAAATGACTTGTCCCATATTTTTTGGAAAAGGTGGCAAATAAGTATTAGTACCAATCAATTTCTTACTGTTCACACGAAGAACCCAAACCATCGTTAGAAACTCCGTACCTTATTACATAAAAACTAGGAATGAAAACTGGAATTAAAACTTTTCAGTATTCACCTTTATGTTTGCAGTTAAAAGCTCTGTACTGTTAAACTCATTCTCAGACATTCCTATCGACTGAAACTGAAATTGTAAAGTAACACGTAAGCATTAGTGCATTACATTATAAAGTGGAGTGTAAGATGGCATCAGGTTTTAGTACTACGAGGCTGTGTACAACAGGCGACGTAATGTAAGATTTAATGAGAAGCTCGTTTCTCATGATTTTTTTTCGCTTTCTCACTAATGTTATTGTTTGTAATTCCAGCAGGCTATTAACATCGATATTCAATATTTGAATCATATTATTGTTATAGTTAACAATCATTTAAAATATACGGGATTATAAAAAAACATTAAGATATAAAAATATGCCAAGCTTTGCTTTGGAACTGTTAGGCCTACACCTTAGAACGTTCCGAAATCTCATATATTCGAAGAAATAAATTGAAGATCAGTATTTAATTTAAAACTATCTCGCAATATGTATGTTTTCCAATACTATATTAGGTCAAATTACTCTACGAACAAAATTACATCTTTTCATTCTATAAAAGAGAATTTGAAAGTTCCAGTGCGCATTTTTCAAATCTCACGCCATAAGATGTGCGGTTTTTTCAAGCCCACCAATCGTTTTCGCGCCTTTTATCTACAGTTTTCTTAACCTCGGCTATGTATTCCAATTTTCTCCATTTAGTTTTAAATTTAATCATTGAGTTCATGCATAAACTGTTCAACTTTTTAATATTTCACTTTACCAAATCTTCATCTACATTGCAATCCATAGTTACTAGTCTGAAGCATATAAAGCAGACGAAGTCTCACAAACGAAACAAATATCATGATATAAACTAAAATTTTGTATTGCATTACATACCTATTCTTCACATTATCAATCCTGCAACACCAAAAAGCAGGAAAACTACTATTTTCACGGCAATAATATTATCCCATAGAAGCTATTGGCCACAAATATCGAACCATCCACCCTTGTTTTTATATATTTATTTGTTTACCCGATCTCGCTATGACGTTTTACTTCTAAATTCCAGCAACACTGATTATTAAAGCGTGTCGAAACCATTAAACATCGTTAGTTTCTCTCCTAAGCTTTAGAGAAAGATGCAAGTTAAAGGTGCTGCCTTTCCTTGGGGAATAAGTTGTTATTTCGGAATCGACTAATTCTTCATTGTTCTTAGCCAGTTAGTTACTCCTTCGTTGCTAAGTGAACTTTCTTTAATGTCACAAGTTTTTCAAGCTTGTCACGATATTAGCCTCGTGACATCAGCGAAGCTTTGCCAGTGAATTGAAATTATGCTGATATGATGATTTAGCCAAGTGACGCATTGATTTTTTTTCGAATTAAGTGATATATGAAAAAGTTTCTTCTTTTGTAGCTGTCGTGATAGTTGATGACGCTAGTGTCACCAAAATTCACTTACAATTGATATTTCTGTAAGAGACATTAAAGGGAGGGTGCAGTAGAAAATCAAGTGATATTTTATCAATTTTTTCTACTAATTACAAGACCAGTCTACATAGTGAAACATTCAGGATATACTTCCGAATGATTTTAAAATTCAAATATGGTTCAGATTTTAAGGATAAATTTAAAGAAGGACCTCCCACCAATCGCGTAACGCCCTGCTTTTTTATTAACAAAATTCTCGTGGCACGTTCCATGTTGAATGAAATTTATCACGAGATTTGATAAAATTCACACGCAAAGTGATAATCGTGGCACGAGAATTTTGTTAATAAAAAGGCAAGGCGTTACGCCATTAGTCGGAGGACCTTCTTTAAAATTATCCTTAAAATCTAAACCTAATTTGAATTTTAAAATCATTCGGAAGTATTTTCGGAATGTTTCACTATGCAGACTGGTCTTATAATTAGAAGAAGAATCGATGAAAAATCACTTGATTTTCTACTTCACCCTCCCTTTAAGCAGCCCATTTTCAGTAAACCAGAAAATGGGCAAAAATAAATTTTGTATCTGATGGGTATGGTTTTGTATACACTATTCTTTTCATCAAGTTTTACTTACTTGTTAAAGAACTAATGTTGGTCCCAAGGAATGACACCTATAAGATAAGGAGCCACCATGTTAACTTTCATCAAGTTAACGTATATTTCGAGAACGACAGTGATCAAGGATGCGGAGAATCCGAACAGACAGACGCGGCAAATGACCATAAAAGCAGACACGTTGATGACCACGAACGCATCAGGGGTGTCCATTTTCTGACAGGGATGCAATTCGTTCTTCAACGACGGGGTCAGATCCTCGAAGCAATCGCCCTCGGTCAATTGGCGCAATCTGAAATATACGCAAATATGGTGAAATTAGATCCACCATAAACCTTAAACTTCGAATGATACATTAACCTTCTGTTTACAGTCTTGATCAAAGTTTGCGAAATATTTTTCTTGAAATACAACACAATGTAGGATATCATTAAAGATTTGCTTAGTTTCATTTTGCAACTTCCTGTTTTTGCGTGCCGGGCCTTGATAATATTCCAGTGAAGAACTTCCGAAGAAATGATGAATCTTTTTCGATTTTCAATTTGTGAATGAATGTCGTCGTTTTCCTTTAATGTGCCAAATGTCTGGTAACACGATTCGGGGGTTGCATCTGCTCGCTTTATTACTTCCGCGTATGCTCTGTTTGTCAATGCGTTTTTCTAAATCGAAAAGAAATGAAATTGAAAAATCATTTCTTTACTCCACGGATTCATGTAATTTTAAAAGCAGGAATAGGGAACGGTTAGCCTATAATTCATTTCGACTCATAGCCCAGTATAGAGCCCCTCCCTTCAACACGTAACGAAAATTATAAATTATCTTATTAGCTCAATAAAACTACGCTTTGACGACGTTGCTGACAGGGACGTCAAAAAATAATTAGTTCTTTTTTATCTCGATCGCTATGACCTGCCCTTAGGGAAAGATTTGATTGCCATCCATGGAAAGGGGGTCGTGGACTTAGACGCCGCGCAAAAATTACCATATTCTGTATTCCTGCTTTCAAAATTACATTATTCCCGGTTTAAACCTAAGAAGAGAACCACGAATGAATTTTATTTACGGAACGAGAAAGTAACGTGTAATTCATATAGTAACCTGACCTGAATGAAACTGGATTCTGCAGTGTTTTCCATCAACAAAGGCTTTACGTTGGGAAAGAGAAATACATCGTCGATGGTATCGAAGGGCAGCGCTTCCGATTTGGTCGAAAACTTTGACGTCATTTCGGAGGATACGAAAACCAATAGAAAAAAAGACGCTAGACTCCACGAGACCGATAGAAAGCGAGAGACTCCGTTGCAAGTCAAACTTTGAGGACCTGAGAATGAAATTGATTTCAGTTTTGAAACAAGTAAAGCATGTCTTAGAAAGTTCATACTCGTTCCCAGAAGGCATTGCAACAAAAACATGAAGGGAAGTTTCGATTTCACTTTGCCATATTTAGAGTTTAATTTTCCAGTCATATAAATCAGCAGAGCGACGCCAACAGACCCCACAATTATCTAGATCAATTCCACATCAACGCTATTAAAATAAAAATTTCTTAACTGCTTCAAGACAGACATGGGCGAACCTTTAGCCACTCCACTTCCCATTCTTTGAAAGGTTTTAAGGGGAATGAGTAGCTCACATTAAATCAGAAGTTTATGACTTCTTATCGTGGGAAGTATTGGACTCTAACCATATCCGCAACCATCTCTGTTAGCCACAAACTTGTTAATAGGGGTACCAGGGAGCCTGTGACACCCAAGAAAATTCTCTCATTTTAAGCTGGCAGGCTGTTTTGCGCGCCAGCAGCGGGTAAGTAACAAAACTTTAAGGTGTGTCCTGTGGTTTGTGGTGACGAATCGGAAACGATGAGAAGAACAGCTGCTTTAATAGGTTGCTAGAAATTCCGTTCTAACTAGTGTAGGGTCCTAGGCCCACGGATTGTAATGGGTTTTCAGAGAGCTTTTCAACGATTGGCGCTGAAGAAGTTTTGAACACGCCACAAAGTTTGAGAGCCACATCCTCGCAGCGTGGGATTTTTTCAGTACACTAGATCGTTTTCCTAGTGGGGAGGAAACTTTCGACCCTCTTTTACGATTGCCATTGGCAATTTTGACTTTCAGGGATGGATACTATATAAAGCCTTAGTGTCCAATACTTCCCAGGATAGGAAGTCATTAACTTCTGATTAAATTTATTCCCTTGTTAGCTTCGCTCTTTTACAATATTTAACAATAAAACTAGGAGGGCACTACTCCATTCTCTAATAAAAAATCATTCACAAAATAGTTTAATTACAATTAAAAAAAAAATCCCGGAGGAGGTACTAAAGGTTCAGAGTGAGTCGAAAGTAAAATACACAATGAATGAATAATATTAGGGCCTTTATGGGGAAAAAAAGATAAGCAGTCCCTAACCATCCCCAACCACTAAGGCAATACCTCGTCAAATTTGAATTGTTCATTTTTCGGTTTATATTCTTTGTTAGATTGACTTCTTGAATGTATAATTATTGGATTAATATGTCAGGAACAGAGGGCCAGAAGTGCTTCCAAAAAAATTTAAATAGAACCAGAAGTAGAATAAGGGATTAGAAGTATTGAGGGAACCAAATTCTTCACTTGTCGAAAGTGAATATTCTTGATAACACACCAACGGTTGGCCCTCTGGTAACGAATTCTGAATTTTCCCTCCAAAACGTGAGACGCTCGCGGTGATAGACGACCGAACTAGATTCAAGCACCGAGTCCGTGTTCCCCGGCTTTAGGTTGAGGGGAAGGGGGTAGGAAATTTTTTGGAACTCGACCAATTTTTTTCTCTCTAGTTTAGGCAAGACGGAAGCAGCATAAAATCCTCAAATATGTTCACTATTGCCCGGATCTATTACCAGTGCTAGAGCTCATTACTTCTAGTCTAATCCTACTTCTGATAGGACTAAATACCCCTCTATGATAGAACCATGGAAAATAAATGATAGAACCAAGAATTTTCGCCGCAATTAGATCGCCGCGGTTATATGTAGGTCTGATAGGGCAATCTTCCATTTTTGTTTAGTTTTATCTTCAGTATAGAAAAGTAAACAATCACGTTGGATAACTAGCAGTAGTGTTGATTTGTATCGAGAGTTTAGTGTTTACAGGCTGTTGTTAATAGAACTCTTAATAACCTTTGAATAATGCTTTATTTAAAATTAAAGGCTATAGTTGCTTATTAATAAATATTTAGCGATAGTTGCGAATTTACAAAATTCAGTGGGTTCGTCTCGCGAGAGTCTAATTTAGGTTTCTGGTCAAAACCCTCATTTCGACTCTAAAAGGAGAAGAAAGCGCCCATGTCTGCTTCAAGATAGATACGAATATTTGCGGAAAATAATCAATTTTATAACAGGAAAACACTCGGTTTTCACTGGGCGAATTTCTTTGCAAAGAGAAAATTCCAGAAAAAGCGAAAAATTAAGGTGAAAACCGCCACGAAAATTTTTATCCTGCGTGGTCGGTGTCCACTGGACGAAACCGTGGCGGAAAGAAATATCTGATAAGTCCCGTGTCAAACTTAGCGATTGAGCTCATTCGATTGTCCTTCATATTTATATCTTCGTAACTTAAATTTCTTTTATGCCAAAGATTTCTTCCACCAAAATTTTCGAATCTATTCATTTTAATATTTAAATAACATCACAGTTCTCTAATCAAATGATGGTAAACGGGTTAAGCCTCGGTTAAACACTGCAAATTTCAAATTGGCGGCTACGCGAAATTTTGGGAAAAAACGCTCGGAAATCGCGCAATGAAAACCAAGCGTAATTCCCGTCGATATAAAGACTGATAAACTTTACTAAAGGGACTGTAAAATAGCCATTGGCGGGTTGGTAAAAATTATTTGAAGTACGTAAGAGACACGTGACCAAGGAGAGGCGTGGTTCAAACGAGCTTAGTTCGTTTTATTTCGAAAACGACCACCTCATGGAAATGGCGCTGCTATCTCAAGAAAAACAAGGACAAGATGTCCAGTTCCACTCGATGAGGAGCCTTTGTATCTTGGTATCACGTGATGTCTGTGACGTATTTCAAATAAATTTTACCCACCCGCCGATAACTTCTTAGCAGTCTCTCTAAGTGACACTTGGCGTCTTTGATTACAATATGCATCTAGAAATTAGGAAAGACTTGTACCCATTTGTTGAAAACAGAAAAAATATCATTTTCATTTGATTGATTTGTTCCAAAGAGTATTTGTGTTCTCGAAATCAAAAATGGGTGGGAAGTTGCGAAGGAATTGAAACGATCTGTGGTTAATACCATCGGTACTAGTAAAAAATCTCCCTCCTGTGTATTCAAAACGTGTATTCAATTACTATTGAAAGAATTCGACCAAGAACTACCTCGTATTACTGTAACAATATGTTAAGACTCGGATTCTATGTTACGTGAAAATAATAATAATAATAATCTAAGCTTTTGTCTATGAAGGGATTTCCACACTAAGCCTGTGGCTTGTTTACAGGTGGATCCCTTTATAATGCATAGAGGGGTGGTCACTAGCCCCTATGCCACAGCCAACCTACAGAGCCCTATACTAACTATTACCGTTAACCTCTGCAAGTTTTGATGGGAAGGAGAAACCGGGTTAGATCACGGAGGATAACTCCTTTAACAACTGGTGAGAGTACTTGCAAACTCTACGCAGAAGGATTTGTTCCCAGATTTTCACCCGGTGCCACAGTCCGGGATCGTACCCGGCATCCTCTTGCTGCGAGGCGAAATGAACTATTCCCTAATTTTTTCCACGAAAATTTCACAATAAAATGACCAAGTGTGCTATTTACATTATATCAGCGTTACAATCAAACCATGAAGTTTCGGTACAGAGTAAGATTTGATTGTAGGAGAAGCTAAAGCCATGTTAACATATTTTAGTAACGAGAATGAATTCTTGGTTTAGACTATATTTGAAATTAGTTAAACAATGACGTTTCTCTGAAGCATTCCTAGCATTCCATTCCAAGAATTATTATTATTTTTCGATCCCGCAAACTTCTCAGCATTCCGTATAACAGTAACGCTGAAAAATATCCTATGATTGCCGTTATTGGAAAAACATAAAAGCAGACCTCTACGGTTACGCTTAATTACTTGATATTGTCAAATATTTGTAAAACATTTAGGAATTTAATCATGTAGCCAGTTTTCTCTCCTTTTTCATTGAAACTAAAATATGGCGAAAACTGTTAAAAAATATTATGAACTCAGTTGAAGTTTATGAAAGACAAAGGCTGAACGTAACCCAGCAAATTATTTTAGTTCAAGATAGTCCTTCCCATTAAACTGGGCTAGTAACTTTATCTTTGAACAGTGGCAAAACATGAAATGCTTTAAACTTACTTCAATGAAGGGTGCTCTATAGTATTCTGCTGTTTCGACGTGCATAATTATTACTTCTTAATTTCTCATTGTAGTGGAAGCAGGGGATCTAATCGCAAAATATGAGGATTTTACCTTATCTAACTAACTCAACCAACACTTGATTCTGATTAATTAGACCACGGGGAGTTCGAAAAAAATAGTGAAAAAATTCTTAACCCGCCCCAGGTTGGCCAAAAATGTTTTTGAAAATTTTAAAATTGCATGTACTTACCACCATTGAGACCGCTGAGCGCTTGAACGCGTTCTGCCCTCAATCTTGAAAAATTACTAGGGTGGTAAACATAATAACAAGGACTCGCGACGAAATTAAAGCTGTGATATTTTAAACATCCGCTGAAACATTTATAATTCTCATGCCAAGATAGAAAAATATTCTGAAAAGCTCCAATTTTAAAAGTAAACAGCAATATTTTGGAAAAAGCGTAATATTATTTCGGAACGTACACGAAGATAACAAAATTTTGGAAAAGGCGTTATATTATTTCGGAACGTACACAAAGATAACAATATTTTGGAAAAGGCGTAATATTATTTCGGAACGTACACGAAGATAAAAATATTATGGATAAGGCATAACATTACTTGGGAAGTAAATAAAGATAAACAACAATATTTTTGAAAAGGCATAATATTACTTGGGAGGTAAATGAAGCAAAAGAACTATATTACGGAAAATGCGTTACATTATTTGGGAAGTAAAAGAAGATAAAGAACGCTATTTTGGAAAAAAAGCGTAATATTATTCTGGAAACTAAATAAACGTATTCAACTTTTGGAAAAGGCGTAATATTGTTTGGGAAGTAACTGAAGAATTTTTCTGAAATACTTTTTCCAAGTAAAATTACACCTTTTACAAATTTGTTTTGTTTATCTTCATTTACTTCTCAAATAATATTACGCCTTTTCCAAGATTCCGTTGTTTATCTTAGTTTACTTCTCAAAAAATATTACGCCTTTTCCAAAATTCCGTTGTTTATCTTCATTCACTTCTCAAATAATATTGCGCCTTTTCCAAAATTGCGTTGCTTATCTTCATTTACTTCCCAAATAATATTACGCCTTTTCCAAAATTTTGTTATTTATCTTCATTTACTCTCAAATAGTATTACGGCTTTTCCAAAATTATTTGTTTATCTTCATGTACGTTCCGAAATAATATTACGCCTTTTCCAAAATATTGTTCTTTTACCTTCATTTATTTCCCTTTTCCTAAATATTGATGTTTACATTCATTTAGTTTCCCAAATAATATTACGCCTTTCCCAAAATTTTGATATCTTCATGTACGCCCCAAAGTAATATTACGAATTGTCCAAAATATTGTTATCCTCATTTACTTTCCAAATAATATTACGCCTTTTCCAAGATTTTGATGTATACATTTATTTAGTTTCCCAAATAATATATCGCTTTTTTCAAAATATTGTTATTTATCTTCATCTCCTTGGGAAATAATTTACGCATTTTAGCAAAATATCGTTGTTTATTTTGAAAATTGGAGCTTTTTTAAATATTTTTCTATCCTGGCATGATAATTGTAATTGTATCAGTGGGTGTTCAAAGTTTCATAGCTATATTTCCGTCGCGAGTCCTAGTGACTTTTCAAGATTGAGTGCAGAACGCGTTCAGGCGCGCAGCGGTCTAAATGGTGGTAAGTACATGCAATTCTAAAATTTAAAAAAAAATTTGACCAACTTGCGGTGGATTTAGAATTTTTTCACTATTTTTTTCGAACTGTTCGTAGTCTAATTAGTTAGAATCCAGTGTTGGTTGGGTTACTTAGATAAAGTAAAATCATACCCTCAAAATGATTATTAAATGTTTTAGAATGTATCCAGGTATTTAGATTCCTTCTCAAGTTGCGACGTAGCATACACTAGAATAATTTGAAGGAAATCCTGAGAAACCCCTTTGCGTGTTTGAACTTGCTTTCCGGGATTTCGCTTCGAATTTTTTTTTTAATTTGTGGTATGAGTCAATATTGTACCCGGTTGAAACCATTAAAGTCCTTAAATTATTTCCAAAGTAACGAAGGAACTAGAGCAAGGATAATGGTTCTACCTTTCTTTGGAGGAAAAGCTAATTTTGGGATCGATGACGCGCCGACTGATATGGGAACTAGAGTCGTTCGTTGCTATGCAACTAGTTTTTAGATTCATTGGGTTTTGATACATGAAATTTTTTTTTACATTTTTACATTACGTGCTTATATCAAAAGCGGAATATGCTTCACACATAAAGTACGTAAGGCCCACTTTTCCAAAGCTTTGGCCATGGATTTTATGACATTCCCGAAGTAAAGCTCAAGCAGACGAACAAAAAAGCTTTCAACCAATCATAAACCCCAACCTCTTTAATGCCAGACCAATCGGCGACGGCTACAGTACTATTTTCTTCCATCGGACCTCGAGTCGACCCATCCGGAAGCTCATTATGAAAAATTAAGTTTAAGTACACTTACTATGACTTACGTTGTTTTGGGTATTGAAGTTACAGTGTTTTAACACTGTTAGAGACACGCATTTTAGCCCTAATTTTTTATATTGGATTTACGGCGTTTTTGTCCTGATTCACGCCGTTAGAGGGAGATTGAGCAAGAAAAACATGGCGTTTGAGCTCTCGGTTAAAACCGAAATTTTGGATTTGGAATTAAACTGGAGGCTAATTAGGTCTGATTTTTTACTATTTTCGTAAGAAAATATCTTTAAACATTACTAGAGTACTAGAAATACCTTCAAACGTAAAAATCGCCAGTTATTAAGCAATTTCGCTAAGCCTCGGTCAAAATAGCGTTATGTTCTGTTGATGTTATATGCAACATCATGGATTTATAATAGAAGCTTACGCTTCCTGGATATTCCACTGTAGCCTTCAGTAAGGCATTTTGATTTTAAACACATTTATGTCATAAAATTCACGCGGATGGGGACTGGGGGGCTGATGACGTAGAAATTGAGGCAAACTTTTTTCTCTCGGCGCGCGCTTTTCAAAAATTTATTTCGCGCGCGCTATTAAAAATTAAAACTTAAGCGCGTGAAAAACTTCCACCCCTTCTCTGAATTTGCCTCAAATTCTACGTCACAAACGCAAATGCCAGGCTGGTACTAGCTCGCGCCAGTTCAGACGAGGAATAAATGTTGTGCGCGTTTTAAGGCGAGTGGAATATCCAGGAAGCGTAAGCTTCTATTATAAATCCATGGCAACATCAACTTCGGTTATTTGGGATAAAAGTCAGATATTACGAATACTTGCGGTAGGTTCAAATAAATTATAAACAAATTAATTATTAATCTTACTGGTAGTTCAATCAATTACTACATTATTATCTGTGAGAGCTGGGGCATATTAATAAGCTATTGAGGTAACTTTTACACCATAATGTTGAAGCCCCGGCGATGACTAAACGTTGGCGATAACTCTTCAAGGGAAATAATGACAAACAGAACTGTATATATTCTTTCATTTAATAACATTTTACATTTGCATTATTTAAATTCAAATTCTATATTAAAGGTAAAAACCATTGTCGTTCATTGGGTCTCTAACATGTTTTCTTAATTTCGACAGACCAAGGTAGCTCTTCCAATTTATGGCTGTTTTTTAAGGTATTTAATAACACAATGTTTAATTAAATGATATGTTTTTCGGTTTATGTTAAATATGTAACACACTTTTCAGCGGTTCTGCTACTAAGCCTTCTCAAAGAAGTCAAAGTATCTGAAATTATTGGGAATAGATGTTTTTTAGAAGCAAGTGTACGTTACCAAAAATGTTTCGAACTTACTCTGGGTTCTGTTTTTTAAGAGGATCCCATTCTCAGGCTTTTTATTTTATAACACTTTATTGTTAAATTAATTAAAATCAATTCTGGTCAAATACATAACACCAAATGTGGATGAGAGGGAAAGTATGACAATGGCCATAGAGCCTGCGTTAAAAAACGCGGACATCAAAGTTTCGCCAATAACTATTTAGTTTACCAGTGACTGATGGACTTGCAAACTCGCGATTGAAAGTAGTTCAGACATTTATGCTCCTTGGTTTAACCATAGCCCACTCGATCACGCGCATCACGACGCAATCTGCTCACGCTATAGTTAATTACCGAGATTTTTTTTAAACGTGTCTAGTTTTATGTGCTCTTCTATTGCTTCGATAACCTTACTGAACTCCATATTATACCTTCAAATACCTTTCAGAACATTACCAGCTATTCTGTCCTGACTACAAACACAAATCGAGGAAGTTCAAGCATACACAATAGCAGACGAAGGTAACCGCGTACCGCGAATTAACACAAGACCTATTTTAAGGGAGTGATCAGGCCCAGTATAGCTACGCCACTAAAACGGTCAACTACGGCGAAACTCTGATGACTCGCGACTTTTGGCCATTTTCATACTTTTCCTCTCATCCACTTTTGATAACACTATTTTTATTAAGCTTCTGAAATTATCAGAGCTAAATATCAAAGACACATATTTAATTCCTCTCATTTCGACACAACTGCAACCGTATTGATTCATTCATTTAATAACATTTATCATTTCTAATTATTTAAATTCAAAGGGCTGTATTAACTTCTAAAGGTGAAAACCTTTATTTCTAACCTGACTTGTCAGCTGAGAAGTAAACAAGTACCGGGCTGCCAGGCTGTCTCTTACACAACAAAGTTGGCCATTCTCACTTATGAGAAATAAATACTTGTCATATGAATCTATGTCAGCCATTGTATGGCCTTCACGAGCCCGAGGGCTCTCAACTGAAGCAGGGTGGGAAATAGGGATTTTTTTAAAACTGGACATTGGGCCAGCGACCCTCCTGGTCTGGAATAAATAAACTGGACCAGGGCGCGTCGTCTGCTAAACTAAAGAAGTGGGTAATTAAAATAGTTGAGATAATGTCTGGACCCTTGTTAGTGGTTACGCTGGAATTTTAATAGTGGTCCCGTGGACCACTGACCCTCCTCTGGTTTAATTTTTAAACTGGTCATTTGCTCTGTGCCACCGCCCTATTTCCCACGGCGAACTGAAGTGAAGATTTTCATAGCCTACGCGCAACACGTCGCAAGCTGCTTGCGCTATAGCGCGAGTCAGGGTGGAAAATAAGGTTTTTTTAAACTGGACATTAGGCCAGCGACCCTCCTGACCTGAAATAAATAAACTGGTCCGTGACCATTGACCAGAGCGCGTCGTCTGCTAAACTAAAGAAGTGGATAATTAAAATATTAGAATTTTAATGTGTGGACTCTGGTTACTGCGAGATTCCTTTTTTCGTAGGAACATTAAATTGTGGAATGCTTTACCCGAGGGCGTGGTCTCAGTCACGTCAGTCCCAGAATTTAAACGCAAACTAAAATTGTACCTTAACCTGTAAATTTGCATTTCTTTTTTATTTTTGTATATTTCTGTATATTATTTTTCTCTATGGAGCTGTATGGCCTTCTGACAATGTTCTAGCTCGTCAAGTAAAACGGAGGAAAAAAAACCCTTGAACTTTCTTAGTAGTCTCGTGGACCACTGACCCCCCCCCTCCGATTTAATTTTTGAACTGGACCAGGCAATTTTTAAACTGGTCATTTGCCCTGTGTCACCGCCTTATTTCCCACGCTGGCGCGAGTTGCTTTGCGTTGTCGAGTGCGGGATGGAATGGGCTATGCCTGGAGTCTAACCCCCGCGACTTCCTACCCAAATACCTACTAGCATAGCCCACTCGATCACGCTCTCTTTTACGCGGCTACATATTTTGAAAATGGCACTTTTAGGCGTATTAACAATCTTGGATCATCTTTGTGGACTTTTAGAGTAGCCCTGACTATATTTTGTTTAAGGTTTTAAGCTTAATATCAAACAGTCGTTAGTTAATGCTACAAAAAAGTTTGAAATTGACAATCTCGGATCGTCTTTGTGAAGTTTTAAGGATATCCGAATTCTACAGAGCCGGTAGGCCCTTGTAGATATGACTTGATATTTCATATTGGGCTTATGAAAATTTTGAGCTTAAAGGTTAAACGGACATAAATCAGCATTTTTAACTATTTTGTAAAATTGTCTGGTCCTATTTCTGGAATTTTTAGGGAGCGCCTCGCGTTTAAATAAATGATTGTAAAAAATTGTATTATGCTTATTACAATAAGAATACAAACTTTTAAAGATTTAAGTTTTTTTTGAAGTACCATTATAAATAAATGTCCCCTTTAGATATGTTTCTGCTTAGTGCAGATTTTGAAAATGTAAATTAGTTTCTCAACTGTTGTGTTTTCTACAACAATAATAACCACGACTGGGATACGAATAAAATACTTGAGTTTAATTGTTATATTGGTAAAAAGATAATTACAAGTTCAGAGAACCGCGTTACATAGTGATACATCCGATTGTGTCTTCTATCGTTATCGCGTTGGCCTTTTATACACACTGCTTATCTATTAGTAGGTCAATTATAGGTCATTTAGTCTTTTAGATAAACAAACATAACATCACTTTCTTCCTTTTTTTTATTAAATTATAACCCGAGTCGTTCTTTTGCTTTGCGGGGTCTTTGCGAACGTCGAAGATTGACTTGAGTAAATGGTCCTGTGACATCTGCTTCATCGGTTGTGGTCCTTTTATCTATCCTATTAAATCTTCCTAAGTTTAATTGTTATAGGTCAAGTGATTAAGTTTCAGCGTTATAGCGATTTCCACTGAATTCTCCTTTCCACTGAACTCTCCAAGATGCTCCAAGTGCGCTCTCAGGTTGGGAAGATTTTCTTGAACTAGGCGAGTTTTGGCGGAGAACGTTTCGTCGGTAGAACACAATTAAACGTTCTACTACTCCGCTCCGTCAAATTTTTCAGAGCAAGTAAGAGCACTTCGCTGGCAGATTTTTCGGGTCAGTGGAAAATGCAACTCTGGGCGAGTGTTGCACTTAAGTTCCCAGTGGCGGACGAAAACCCGACCAGAGTGCATTTAGTGCAGTCAGTAGGGTATGGAGTAGGATTCAAACCAGTTAAACTATTTCAGTGTACATTTTCGTGTTGCGCTTGTCCGGTACCGTTTATTTTCTTACCAGTTGGTAAGCTGCTTTTCCGACCAACGAAAGTTGCGTTTGACATTTTTTCGCTTCAGGAATATCGTAAACGTCAAAAACAGCTCCAATCTTTCCACGTATAACTCCCATTTTTACGTTTTACCATCAAATGGCCCAACATCTTCAGTGCGCAGTACCGAGGAGTTTCAGTATATGACGTCAAATATACGTCGTTCATAGTCCATCGTAAATGGCGCGACGGTAAACCAATCAAAATCAGCAAGCCAGAAACTCTCTAGTTGCTCTATTTTTACTTAGGGGCAACAAGTATCTTAAGGCTTGTGGAGCGGAGGATCTTCCACTCCTCCCCTTTATTCTCTTTGGTCCCAGAGAGGAAGGGCTGAGAAGGGCTCCAGAGAGAGAGGGCGAGAAACCGACACGGGAAAAAATCTGTCAGGGGGAGGTAGGTGGAACCGCTGCTATCGGTGGTCAGGAGGCGGCAGATAAGGGTGAGAAACCTTTTTTCTCCTCGCCGCTATCGAGGCTTACTATTCTCTTCCTTATTAAGCAAATTACTAAGATAACTTGGATATCTGTTCAACCCCCTGTTGCAAATATTGCTCGACAGATGGCAACATCATATGGCCAATTCAAAATATTTTGGATCAATACTCGCGTAGCTAGTCCCATATTAATAGCGAAGGCCTTCAGACTTTCAGTGAAATAGTCTCGTTTTGTATCTTGTGTATTAAAACTTTCCCCAAGCAAAGAAAATTATTAAACCCATTTTAAAAAAATCATGTTTATAACAGCCCGCTGAGTTTTTTTTGAAAAAATGCCCAATCATATATTTGTTTTTAAAGCAGTCTCCTAATACCAATCAAGATACAATTACTTATTAAACTACTTTCAAAAATAAAGTTGCATATCCTTTTAACTACAAACAGGGTGGAAACCATTCCTTGTCACCTGCTGTCTCTTCTCATAACCCGATGTGTGACCGCTCAAGCGGTTTTAAAAATTATTTATCATTGTCAAAAGCTCAAACAGCGTTCTTGTTCTCTTATAAGTCATAACAAGGTGTTATAACACTCCAAATCGCAATTAACACCTTGCTTTTGAAAGAACTTTTTTAGCTTCTAAAAATAGCCACAATACAAAAGAAAAGTAAATCAATCATCCAGGAAATGTTGTGGAGCATTTTTGGAGTTATATTAGTTACATAATAATTGTAACTATTTAAGGACAATGGTCAAACACATGAATTTTTCGATGTATCTACAAAAATAGCCTTTTACCTTTCTTACAAGTCTGAATGTGCTGCCCTTAACGAAACTAACGGGTCAAATCCACCTCAGCAGCCGTGAACCGCGCCAGTGAAGGTTTAGAAGAGATTAGCATTGTTTAGTAGGTTTCTTGAACACCAGCATTCGAGGGTCCCCATATTGGGAACATACCCATCCTTCGTATTAATAGTTGCTTTCATTTTAAATCTTTAATTGATAGAATTTAAACTTATTACCTTGCCCTGTGACACGTGTGACGGGGAGGTATTACATTGGACGCGTCTGTGTGTCTGTCTGGGGAGGTATTACATTGGACGCGTCTGTGTGTCTGTCTGGGGAGGTATTACATTGGACGCGTCTGTGTGTCTGTCTGGGGAGGTATTACATTGGACGCGTCTGTGTGTCTGTCTGGGGAGGTATTACATTGGACGCGTCTGTGTGTCTGTCTGGGGAGGTATTACATTGGACGCGTCTGTGTGTCTGTCTGGCAATTTGTTCGCAGTTTGAGTTGTCGCAATTTTAGGACCGCGTTTAAATTTTTTTATTTTCATTATTATACATATGATACCTAAACAGCAATCATTATCTATCCTCAGCTCGTAAGAAGCCAATTTTTCTGTCTACTATGTCATCTATCACACTACCTCGTGTCGTGACACACGCTTTTTTCAGTAAAACGTATTTTCGACTGGAAATTTAAAGGCTGATCTGAAAAATCTTGCAACACTGCGTTTGGGAAACACAGCGACAAAAGTTCACCCTACCTTGCGATTGTATATATTTCAGAGCTGATGAATGGGGAGGTCAGTAACGGTGTTTCGTATCGTACTATTCGTTCGATACTGATGGGTTAGTCTCTATTAGGAACAGATTGCCGGAAACAATCGTCACTCTGCTCTATTTATTTTGCTATGGACGCCCTTCTTCCGCCCATATTACGGCTACCTCCTCCCACCGGTCACTCCTACTAACGTAAAAAAGAATGTCTGATCTCGCGCCAAGCGACATACACGCTGCAGGACTTACTGTTAGACTGCAACAAATGGGGAAAGGTAAGAGAGACTGAAAAATACGAGGTTGACATTTTTTTTATCATCAGTGTTATTTGGAAGCTTATTCAAAAGACAGACAAACAGTGAAACATTTTTCATATATTAAGATCGGAGGGATATTAGAGTTTAATTTTGACTATGAAAGGTCTGGGTAGTTTTAAATAGGTCATAATGTAAAAATTGTCACATTCATGTTGAAGTGTAATATCACTATCTTTAAAAATCCGTAGATTATGAACATTGGAGATTACAAGAATATTCAATTTTTTTCGAATAAAAACTTCGAAATATACTTCAATTAAACGGACAGTGAAAAAGAAAACTAATTTTTCGAAGGTGGTCTTATGTGTCGTCACCACAGTACAAAATCCAACAATTTCATCATAGTTCTCAAAAGCAAGATAATTTTTTAAAGAGCCTAGTTATTCTTATGGTAGCTAAAATCGTCAGGAAAAAGTTAACATTAACGATTGTCAATATTTAAATTTGTTTCACGCAATGTCGTTGCACAAGTACAGCTCTCTGTTGTCATCTTCGCAGGAAGTCATAACGTGTTACTGTCCAGCAAAATATTTAATTGCTACTCATCTTTGATATGGGAGCCCAAGGACATTACAATGGTGACTGAGATGCACAAGTGCTGCCTAACCTGAAATCCCAATATTATTTTCTATCAACCTTGAATGGGGGTTCCAGAGCTGAATGGAAACGAATGAAGGAAAGGAAAAGATTGATAAGAAATGAAATAATCGACTTGACACGGCTTTGATTTCTACTTCCTTAATGACTCGGAAGTAGGAAAAGAAGGATGTGGATTTGTGAGGAGAGACCCCGTTATCGTGGAAACCACTGCCGTTTCCAGGCAACCCCAGGCAATGGGCTCCGTACCATAAGACCATAGCAGGACCAAGAGAAGACAGAGAATAAGATAGAAGACGTAAGTTCTCATGGGACCAGTTAACCTTCTTTCTCTAAATACGATTGACCTTACGGAAGGCATTTTTTTTTCGTTGTAGGTTTAGTCAGTGTGCTTATGCTGTGCAAAAGCGAGTTTCATAGACCAAAGTAGTGTTGAAGATCAAGATTAAAATTTTCAACGGCAAAACATTAGCCTCAATCTTAGTTCAAAATTTTTTATGTTGATCATTACAGTATCACTTTTCGAAATTATTGGTATTTCACGAGATTTGAGTTGGAACACTTTTTACCTCTCCGAGTGACGTATGTCACGGAGAGGTATTACACCGGCCGTGTCTGTCTGTCTGTCTGTGTGTCTGTCTGTCTGTCTGTCTGTCAGACCCCACGTGACCGCGTTCGCAGTTTACAAATCGGAGCAAACAAATACCCGATTTCCGGAACGCGTTCGCGGTTCACGGAAATTTGGCCATTCATCTACCAACACCAGTCTTTACTAACTGGCTTCTAAGACCACAATCTGCTAGTCTTTGTCCATCCCACATGGACACTAGTCTGTACTTGCAAGCTTCCAAGCACAACCATCTTCTGTTCTTCGTCAATTTCACCTTGACACCAGCTTCTATGCACCACCATCTTCTGTTCTTCGTCAATTCCACATTGACCCCAGCTTCTATGCACCACCATCTTCAGGTCTTTGTCCATTCCACATGGACGCCAGTTAGTCCATTCTGTCTTCTTTTCCTTCGTCATCGTTTGGTTTCAAGATATACGCGGCGATCGGCTAGGGTTACGAGAAACGTCTAGCCTCCCAATGGCAGGGCTTCCACCATCGGTTCACGCGAATGCGTTTTTATCTATTATTGGTTTTAAGATATACGCGGCGATCGGCTAGGGTTACGAGAAACGTCTAGCCTCCCAATGGCAGGGCTTCCACCATCGGTTCACGCGAATGCGTTTTTATCTATTATTATAATGGAAACGAATTGTATATATACCCCAAAATTTGAAGAAAGCGGGCAGGAGGGGCACCCTTCACTTTAAACGTCAATATTAGCAAAGTTTCGAAAAATAATAGGAACAACTTTATTTTAAACGATTTAACTATTTTTAAAGTTATTTACTGGCGATTAAAATAATTAATATCATTTATATTTAATTAATTATTTTAGATAAACTTATTTCTACGTACTGACACAAGTGAGAGTTAATATAGAACGAGTAATGAAGATTGCATCTGAATCGAAACACTACACGCATATCAAAGTTAATATAAAGCGAGTAGGATGAAAAGATCTCTTACAAAACGATAACATTTTCTTTTTGCAGAATATTAAATGGAAATACTTAAATATTTTTCGGCATTACGATTCATTTAGTAGTTGTGTAGGTATAAAGCTCTGTTTCATCTCAATATTCCAAGAACATCTTTTGATATTAACATTTAAAATTTGGTGTTTACTTTTTAATTCATCTTTACTACATTTATATATAGTGTAAACGTAACTTTTAGCTTCATTAAATAATAAGGATGTTAATACTCCATCTCTCCAAACGTGTTGAAACGACTGGGTTTATGAGATAAGATAACAACCTAGATCTTAACCATAATTGACCTTGTTTCATGTCCTCTTATAGGAGGTCTTAACGGTTCAGAGTCAGCTGAAAGTTAAATACACATTTAAGTGATAGATATTAGGTCCTCATTAGAATTATTGAGGATACGCAGGAAATTATTAAACGCTTTAGACTTTACAAATGATCATGGCAATATCTCGCCGATTAGAACTATGTATTTCCGGTTTGTCTCATAGGCTGGCGGATCTGTGTTTGGAAAGTAAATTCGTCTCGGCTCGGAGAGGTTTATTTTGGTTTCCCAACTTGTTACTAATAAAAGAGCGATTTACCAACTTAACTTGTTAACACGTACAAGCCTAGGTCCCCTTGGTTTTCAACCAGCACGAATATTGAACAAAATAGCTTTGATCGTGCTAACATCTTAAACTGACTTCGTACAGGGAAAACAGTTTTTGCCTTATTTTGCAAATTAATTAAAATAACACTTAGACTTAATTGTTTTTGATGCAACTTTGAAAAGGCAGTGCAGTTAAGGCACACTTTTAATAGTTAGTTGACAATTTAAAAGTATTCCGAAAGGTAACTTCGCTGCAGTTTTTAAGTTAATCGATGTGCATGACCACGAAGATTAACCTAGCCCAGCCTAATGTTACCAAACTAACCGGGCCCAACTCAAATACAGGAGAAATTACCTTTCGGACAATAATATTTGGTTTATTTTCGTTTCTGGTCTCACCCCGAACATTAATCATGGTCAAAGGGAAGAACCTTGATTTGAAGTCAAACATTTTGCATTCGTATCGATGGGATTATAAAGCTTAGTTCCCACTTGATCGAAAACACGACGGAAACACTGCGTAAGTATACCTCTGCGGTAAAACATCTTCCGCAGAACGCGACCGAAACAGCTTTCTGTCGGATAGAATTGGTGTTCTATTTTTGACGCAGATGCCGACGTAAAATTACTTTCATAACCAATCAAAATTCGTTTCGGGATGAAGCTTCTGTTGACGTCATAGTAGGGGAGTTTTTTATCGCCACTTTGAGCTTCTTTTTTCAACTTGCCAATCGCCATTGCGTCATTTGCATGTTATGAACTTTTGAGTTTGAATTCTCTAATCGGATTTGATCGCGAGTCGCTATTGCCGTGTTCGTATTTTGAATCTTTCTGACCTTCATTTGGTGGAAGTAAGCTCCCTAATTAAGATACCATCGAGGGAAAATCAAAGGCGAAGACTTAAGTTCTTCTGGACCCGAGTCCCAATTACAACTCGTGCCACGTGACATTTTGGTCTGAATTCGGTCGTATGTGTGAATCGAACTAAAATCTTGCCGTCGAAGGCCTACGTAAAACTCAATTTTTGACGCGGCACTAAAGTTTTCGGTCGTCATTTTCGATCAAGTGGGAACCTAGCTTAACTGTAGAGACGGTTAGTTTTACGTAATATAGGAAATCAACAACGAAAGCTACAGAAAATATTAAACAAAGTGTTCACAAGCAAAGAGAAAGCGATAAGACACCGTAGGCCAAGATAAATACGATTAAACTTGGCGTTCTTTCTCGTCTTATGCGAAGAGATATTAGCGGTTCAGCGTGAGCCGAAAGATAAATTCACAATTTAATGAATAATAAAATATCTTTTAATAGAACTAAGAGTCATGACCGCTATAAGATCGCCTTGATTATAGGTCTGATCAGCCAATAGCTTCCATTCTTCAGTGTATGTTTCTTTTTGTACTGTTAGAGATAACATATCTTTAGCAATCTTGCAGGTTAATTAAGAATATTGTTAAAGTGCAACGAAAGGATAGTATTTATAGGGCAATTTAAATGTCAATGGAACTCTTAATAACCCTCGCATTAATTTTTTAGAATTTTAACGCCTATGTCATCAATAAATTGCAATAGTTGCAGATTCAGGTAATTAAGTTGTTAGATAGTCCTCATCTCGAATCGGAGAGGTAATCTTTTGGTTTCGCAACTTGTTTAACCTTGAAATAATTTTAAATTTCAATTAATGGAACATCAATTGAAGCAGGAGATGTTTTACTCACCATTAACGTATTTATCTTCCGATTGGGAATTGCCACCACCTGTTTGTAATTACGGTAAAAACTATTTCAATACTTTGTACTCTTTATGATTAAACACAATAAATTTAGTACTAATCATATAAATTATTTGAGAGGAAAATCGCGAAAACGTTTTCGTTTGGGGTGGCGAAAATGTTAGTACTTTCGCCTCGCAGCGAAAGTACCCAGTTTTTTCCAATCCATTAAAATTTGTTGAGGATAATGGTATTAGTTAATGTAATGCGTAGTCAGTAAGTAGTAGCACAGGAGCTAACCACCACACCGCTATGCATTCAAATGGTGACCAAGTGAATGAAAGCTCTCTTGGTGTTATGAACACCGAATAATTTGTTAAATTAAGGCTTATAAGAATTATAGAGTCATTTGTTATCGATTTTCGCATTTTTATCAGCAATAACACGAGTTCATAAGATACGTTCCATAATTTTTTCACTGGTTACGGAGAACTTGTCATGACGTGACGTAAATCATATGTCATAGATTCTCGTAAAGCAACACCTAGTGAGGCGCTGTCAAAGGCTTAGTACAGACTAAGTAGGAAGAGGGACTCCAAAACCGAGTGTAGTCGTTCTCGATCTAGCTCTCAGTAAGTCTCTAGCATTACGAAGTATAGGTAGTGCCATGCTTATGGATCATATCTTGTAAACTTATGGCAATAATCACTTAAGTTAAAGCATTTTTGCTTGAATTTTTCCTTAAAACTGTATCGTTTCACCTTTTCCTGTTCCGATGCCATTTCTTCTGTTTCACATGGTTCCTCTTGAGCAGGGTGTTTATTTGTTTTTTCTCTCATTTCGATGGCTTTATGCTTCATCCTTGACGTGACAATTTCGGATAAACAAACAAAAGTAGCTAATATCCATCCAAAAACAAGTCCTCCAAAAATGAAGTTAAGATCAGAAAACACAATGTAACTGATCGAATCTTGCGGCGCGTGTTCTTTGGATGCATTCTGAGCAGCCAATTCTAAATCGTTAGCTTCCCACCTCGATAAAAGACCGGAGCTCATGAAAATAGTTAACCTTTTTAGGGGTAGACCGAGTTAACTTATTATAATGAATGTTAAAATATGAAGAAATCGCATAATGTAACTTACCAGAGATTAAAGACGGTTTTGCATGGAAAGGTCTTTTGAAAAACGACGCATATTGGATCGAGGAATAAGTAAGTTCGTGCGAAATGGAACATGGCCAAAGAAAAATTTGACTTTAGGACAATGGCTTGCATTTCGATTTTAGGTCCAACTACGGTGATTTTATTTTTCAGGATATCTGAAAATGATTCCTTATTGTACGGATGTCCTTCGAAAGGATTCTTCCTCAAGTTATCGGCTAAAATCTTCATGTGTCCACTACGTGAGGCCTACAGTTTGAAATATTGGTATGTCTAGTATCTTTAGAGTCGTCTGCACGAACATAAGTGCAACAAAAACCTACCAGTAAGTACAGATAGTAGGAGCTTCCTCTTCGAGCTCTGACTATAAACTGACGTTTTTCAATTGCTTCAACCATGTCTTTCAGGTTATCGATTGGTTTTGAGGATGGCAAAATACTTGTCGATGAAGTTATCATGCATTCGTAGATTTTCGCTGTACAACCGCTCAATATGATAAAAGTAGTGAGAACAATCAAGTTGAAGGCCCTTCGAGTAAGGACCTTCGATGCAACATCTGCGTAGATGGATTTCATTTAGATCATATGGCGCAACGAATTTCCATAGAGTGCAACAAACCTTGTCTTAGTAATATCATCATTAAGTTACTTAAGTCAAAGTCACAGGGTACAAACAACGAGCAACGGTCAAGAATTTTAATTACTAAAATTACCAAGGTCAAGAAACCAACTATGCCTATCCAAATCTATGGATAGAGATTAAAAATCATTTTTAGGAATGTTTCGTCAGCCAGTTTTGTTAGGCGGTCCAATCACAACTTGGAAACTGTTGCGTTATTGAATCATTTTTGCGAAATTAATTAGATAGTGAATTATTTACTTCAATTTGAAATGGTTCCATAAAAAAGAATATATTAGAGACTTTAACTTTGTCCGGTTCCTTGGTAGCGAAAGTAACCTCTTCCATGGCGTAAGGGTACGAGAAATCAACGTATTTTGATCGTTCCCTCGTATGGGTCACTCTGGAAATTGCTATGTCCGCTTTCTAGTTAAAAAATTGCAATGATTCTAAGGAAAACATTGTTATTTCACGACTGGTTTACTTGTTGAGCGATCATTCCAAGTAGACCAGTGCAGTTTCCGTTTGGTTGACATAATCCCGTTGACAACTTGGGTGGTAGGACGATCTTATATCTGTTATTTTTATCAATTTACGATGCATAATAACTACGAGATTACATAGGCGAAAATTACCTGAAACCAATTTTTTCAGATAGAACCTTTAGCATTTGGTACTCTCTGCCTGCGACTCCTTGCAAGATAGTCTGGTTATGTGTATCATTCCTCACTTCGGTCAGTTGAAAACAAGGATGCTAAAATATCAATTATATTACTTAATTATATAGAATTTTATTAAACAGGTTTTTAGTGTGCACCCCTTCATTTCAAGGAAAAACTAGCGAACAAGATGACCCTGGCTATACTAGAGTTCCATCGTTTGTAAGGCTACAGAACATTTTATTAGTTAAAATGATGGCCCAAAACCCTTAGTGTTAAAATCGCCAAATTAGTTTTTAGTGAGTAGCCATTCGGTAATTTTCCGTAAACCCATACGCATCACTTAATCCCCATACCTTTTATAAAAATCAATGACAATCACTAATGAACAAAAATTATCCTTATACTGAAGAGCCCCATCGACGTGGTACTAAATCTATTGGTGCTAGAATAATTATCCGTAACCAAGACGCAACACTCAATATCCATCCATTTTAAAATGGGTGTACCTCGTATGAGCAGTTCCCGGTAGAGCAGTTCTCGAAATAGCAGCCGCGATTCCAAAAAAACAGCGGCGTTGTTCAAAACTGCTGTTTTAGAAATAGCGGCTGCTATTTTGGGAAATAGCAGTGTTTGTCTTCAGTTTCGACAAGGAGTAGTATATCGGGACCACACCACACCCCATTCCCTAAGGAGACCTAACTTAGCCTTTGAAAGCGCCTAGCTACTTTCCGAGACAAATTTTATTGGTCAAAGCCAAACTTGGTCTCTGACTCGCCAAAAAATCCGTCTGCTCTAAAAATTTCTTTTGAGGCGCTGAATCCTCTTACAATCCCGGTTCCCAACATTCTTCCTAGTGTTTTTCTATTTTAAAGGTACTAATTGTTAACATTTTAATCATAATTAAATTGGATTTCGTTCGTAATTAAATTTTACTTAATTTTATGTATATATTAGGGGTTATTATAGAAACCTTCACCGAGTTCTTCACTTAAGCCTTGGTAAGTGAATTTTTATTTATTGACGGCGACGCACGCGGCACAAGTGTTAAAATAACAAAATTAGGTACAATTTTTAGCAAATATGGTTGCTACAAGACACTGTTTATACCCTGGTTGCCATAATGACTGTCGCCACAATACCTTATTAATTTCCAATGTTCTCTTCTTCACGAAAACTAGGTTCTACACGAGGTGACCGTAATTTCAAAAACGGATTTGTTTTGTCGTCTGCTTATATCATCAAAAATTCTCTTAACACTATTGGCTTAAGAGTGTCGCGCAGTGAGCCAATCGTATTTGTCTCACTTAGTAGCTAGGGGAAATGGTTAAGTTAGGTCTCCTTAGGGAATGGGGTGTGGTGTGGTCCCGATATACTACTCCTTGGTTTCGAGTATTTCTTAACAATACAGTTATATTCGTTGTTTTCGAAAACTACCTTTTTCTGTGATCATTTAGTCAGTAATGTGACCTACTAACGGATAGTGTTTTTAAAGTACACTTAAATATTGCACTATTCTTCAGGCTGTATCAGTTTACAATTCTAATACCAGGATAGAATATATTTCATGAAAGCTTATTTTATTTCGGAAGTAGATAAATGTAAACAGTAATTTTTTTGGAAAAGGCATATTATTATTTAGGAAGTGAATGAAGATAAACAACAATATTTTGGAAAAGGCGTAACATTGTTACACCATTTCCAAAATATTACTAACCTAAGTCTAACCAATCAAAACAAAACCTAAAAAACCCAACCGAACCCAACCCAACCTAACCTAACCTAACCTAACCTAACCTAACCTAACCTAACCTGACCTAATACTATTTAATTGAAATAATCAACTTTAACCTAACCAAACGTAACCTGACCAAACCCAACCTAACCTAACCCAACCCACCTAACCTAACCTAACCTGACCTGATACTATTTAATTGAAATAATCAACTTTAACCTAACCAAACAAAACCCAACCTAACCTGACCTAACCTAACCCAACCCAACCTAACCAAACCTAACCTAACCAAACCAAACCTAACCAACCAAACCTAACCTAACCTAACACTATTGGGGGTTCAAATAATCAACTTGGAGTTAACCATATCTGACCCAGTTCTATTTAAGTTCATATAACACAGCGTACACAATAACAAACAACAGTCGTTTTTCGAATTCCTGTCTTTACGCTCTTTAGAGAACTGCTGTAATGGTACGCCGCGTTTACGAGAACCACTGTATCGGTAGCTGTTGTAACGGGTAAACTGCCATTTCGGGAAACCGCTATTTAGGGAACTGCTGATATGAGGACCGCTATTATGGAATCCGCTCATATGGGAACCGCTCATCTGAGGGCTTCCCTTTTAAAATATCCAATGAAAACCTTCATGAATCCTTATCCATTTTCAAAGCATCGATGAAAATCACCAATGAACTAAAATAGTCATTAGTGAATTATCCTTAGTGATAAAATGATTATCCCTAACCCAAACGCAACCCTTAATTCCATCACTTTGAAAATGAGCAATTATTGATCAGCCCCTTGACACGAGACATTTAGCGGTATGAAGATAATTACCGGTAACCAATAAGTAACCCTTAATCCAAATCTCTTTGAAAATGGCTATGAGTTTTTAGTGAATAGCACTTCGATGAATGCCCGTAGCCCAGACGCAACTGTTAATCAATATCCCCTTTAAATTCACGAATCGAATCCCCATCTTTTTTAGAAACAACAACGAAACTTACAATTGATCGAAACTTAGCTTTAGTGAATCCGTAACGCTGAAGCAATCTTTAATCCCCATCTCTTTTAAAATTACCAATGAAAGTAACAAAATGAACGAAAAATATCACCTTAACACAATCGTAAAAAGACAAACGAAATACATCTACAACTTTTAGAAGAGCACATGCGAAGCAAAAATCCTATGGCTCAGATGTAATTCATACCCTGTAGCTAAAAACTTGCCTTTGAAGCTCGAATAGGCAGGCAAAGCGACTTATGATTAAATGGCTAGCACTTCATAGTCTATCATCACCAAAAGCTAAGAATTATTCAAAATTGAAATTTTCTCGCCGTAGAGAAGTAAACGATTTCTTCATAAAGAACAACGCTAATTTGTGGCCTAAACAAGCTAGAAAATAAACATCGTACTGAGCAAAAGCTTTTGAAGCACCTTAGTGCCTAGTTTTCTGTTATTTCTATTAGCCTTAGTTATGACTAATTTCAGGATCACGAAATGCTATTTCTACCTCTCAACTATAACAAAATAGTTATGTACTTACGTTAAGTATCGCTACTAGCAAAGTTACGTTTATACACGCGTTCAACATAATCAAGATTCAGAACTGACCCGTCGGAGCAGAATTCAAGCCTTAATCTATGTAGCAGTCAAAGTACATTTCTGAATCAATACTCATACATTTTAAAGGAGGAAATATTAATAACATTTTCTAGAAACCAACATAACCTTACGCGTGGACAAGGATTCTATATCTAAACTGGACCTTGTATGAGAAGATTCCGAAATAGCAACCGCGATTCCATAAAAACAGCGGCGTTGTTCAAATCTGCTGTTTTGGAAATAGCGGCTGCTGTTTTGGGAAACACCAGTTTTCAGCTTGAGTTTTGAACAATTCTTAACCCTACAGTTTACCTTACCTATTAACAAAAGGGAAAATAGAAATTTATTTTGCTATTGAGCTAACCTAACCTAACCTTACCTGCCCTAATGATATTCAGGTTGGAATAACAATACCTAAACTGACCCTATTATTACTGGGGTTCAAATAACCAAACCTAAGCCAGCCACACCCAACGAAACGTAACTTCACCTAAGACTACCAGTAACCTAGTTTAACCAGACTTAATTAAGTTCGAATAACCAAACCTACACCATCATAAACGACTATCGTTTTTCACTTCTCGGTTGTACTGCTCTTTTGGAAACTGCTGTAACGGTAAGCTGCGTTTACGAGAACCGCTGCCGTAACGGGTAACTGCGTTTTCGGGAAACTGCTGTTTCGGGAACCGCGGTGATGAGGACCACTATTACGGGATCCGCTCACAAAGGAACTGCTTTTATGAGGGCTACCCTTTAGGTTGCAGTTTATGTATATATACTAACGTCCCCATTCCATTTGTTCATTTTAGTCCCGTTTAATTAGTAACGTCCATGTCTGCAACCCGCTGCCGAGTGTCATAAATAATACATGGAAAACGTTGAAACAAAGCGGCTTCATGATTTTGATCACGCGAACTATACATAATTAAATATTTTATTTTTCCCTAAACGGAATTTTTGTTAAGTCAGAGAAACAATGCCCGCAATACAGTAGTAAACAGAAGTCGCTTTCTGTGACGGTCGATGAAATATATTTTCATATTTTAATGCTAAAATGACCACCGAGTCAAGTCGTAAAATTAAAGGGAATGCGAATTTACAATTTCATATCATATTTTACCACGAAAGTGGTATTATATTACACTTTCAAGTCTCTACTTTCAAAATATCAAGTTTTTAATATAATTGAACCAAAGTTTCTATTTTTAAAATAAATGGAAAAATCACGAAAACTCAGTTTCGATGTATCAATAATTTTGACTTGTCGAGCTTGTTCGCCCGTTTGATGACATCACTAAGACGTCAGGGGGAAATAGCGCGGGAATCCTATACGCCGCGTCTAGAGCTTCTCGCCAGTCTAAACTCTGGGTCTGATAGCGGAGAGAGTTGCACCATCTCACGTGAAAAATATATCTGTGACGTCGGCCAACAGGGAAACGATTTAGCTTGTCATAAAAAGTAGACTTCAAATAATTTCATATGAAGAATTTTTAATTGCATATTGCCAAAAAACCAGAAATCGGCTTGATATTTTTGAATTCACAGAAATTAATTCTATCTTTTGTTATATAAATCAGAGGTTTTCCAAACGAAGCTTCTCATTCCCTTTAAGAATCGTTCTGAAAAAGTGTGAAGTCCAAAAGCGAAACATGAAGAAATACGTGTTCTGTGAACTCCATTAGGGCCAAGAAGAAACTATAGTAACTTAAAACCAAGAGGCAAGATCCGACATTAATCCCAACCCTTTTATGTTTATTTTACTATCTTGCGTATGGATTAACTTTATTGAATCATAAATGACCCCACGAGATAGGCTTGCGTACTGTTTATTTACCAGCTGGTCTAGACTTGACCATCAGGTTTTGTTTGCACTTTTCTAAGTCGTACCATGAACGCAAAAGTGATCAATCCAGGACTTAACAGCCGTACGTTTGCACGTACAAACCGAGACATACACAGTTGTAACAACAAGGGGGTGGAAAGATAGGCGTAGGGGTTGGAAATTTGAGTGAGAAAAAAATTGTGGACAAATTGAAGTAGTTTTGCTAGCGCCATCTGTGGGTGAACAAATGAAGCATAATATTAGAACTTTTGAAGTCGAATGGCGTAAAACGTTATCACCGATTTATACTTCTTCAAATTACAGGAATTTGGTCGTTATTTAGGTTAAATGGTTAAGAATGAGTACCGTGTTATTTACATCATTTCTCCCTGTTTACATAAACCGCATTCTCTATTTCGTGTCTTCCGCCTCTCACGTGACATTTTATTATGTCTCTAAAATGACGTAGTTCCGCTAGCGCGAAATTGTTTCGACAGGGACAATAGTAGTTGCTTGTTACATGTAGTGGACGGGTTTTTTTTTGTTAAAGGCATGTCCTGGCATGGTCACACCTAGTGCTTATTCACAACCAAAATAAAATAAAATAAAACTAGGCTACTATGGGTGATATTTACGTTCTTACATGGGAAAGGCCTCTCCCCATCAAGTGTCACTATAGCCATTTGATCCATTAGTAGTTCTTCCAAATAGATCCATTTCTTCCTACTTATTTCGAAATAGCGCTAAGAATTATGCCGAGTATTGCAGATAAACCTTTCCAAATGCGTATCTACAGTAGAAACGTTCCTGCAACGGTAGTTTCAGCCTTCTGGGTAAATAATGTTAGACTGAGCATTGACGATTCATTCAGAACCTTTACAAACAAAGACTTCTTTGTTGTGTATATGTAAATAAGAAAATGATTGGTTCATTTATTATTCGTGCACAGTCCAATTCCTTCACTTTCAAACGTGACCAAACTGCAGGATAGATTTCAGTAACACAAGGGAAAGGTTCATTAAAAGAGGTTGCGCTCAACTATTCAATGTTGGATTCGCGAACCCTTAGCAAACAATCTTATTATTAACCTCTAATTATGCATAATTTTATTGTGTTTGAAAGTTATAAAAACGTTAGTTTGGATAAAAACACCACATCGTGAAGATACTTCATTTGTGCAAGAAGTTATATCAGTATCTCAGAGAGAAGATATAAGATGCCTTTGTATTCGCGCGCCATAGTCCTAGTCCCCCTTTCAAAATACAAGGGGGCACGTAAAAGGAGGCGCCGGGCTATTTCGCTCTCGTCAGTCGGAAATTTTCCTCACTCGCGTCGTCGCGCTGACGTGAGTTTTCAAGAACCAATGAGATGCTGGTTGTAATTTAGAGACGGGGATTGACTGCGGACCTACGTTAGGACTGGAGATAAAGCTGGAAATCTGGCGAATTTATATCTTCTCTCTGAGATACTGATATAACTTCTTGATTTGTGTGAGCCAAAAGACTTGAGTGTTTAGTGTCTACATTGGCTAGAATCTCTTCACATGCAGTTTCCAATTACTAATGCACCCTTTGCAAATTTAACGAAGTTAAGGCCTTTTCACACGATACAACTTTTTGACTCATCTAGTCAACTTGAGTTGAGTAAACTAGTTGGTACGTGTGAACAAAAGTTGGACAAGTTGACTCACCAAATTAAAAAATTGATCATTGTCCAGTTTTTGCTGACTCAACTTTTTGATACGAAAAGTTTAAACCAATCAAATTGCGTTTCTGTCGCGGATTTTACCAATACACGTATTAGGCCTAGTTTGAATTTCCCGCTAGCTAATAGGTGGCGTTGAAAAATTGCATTTCGCTATTACGCGTCGTCGGCTTTTCAAATTCCAACACACTGGCAAGAAAGGAAGGTAGAGAGTGCAAAGATTGTTACGGCATTTATCCTAGTAAAAAATCGGTAATTAATCAACAAGTCAAGTCGAAATGAGTACCAAATCCAAAAAGGTAGGTAATTCGTTTGCATAACAATGGTTTAAAGAGTTAAATGCTAATAAATAAATTTCATTAGACCTTATACCATTGGACATCTAAAGATGTTGGTACATTGATTGAATTTCTTCAAAACCATGATTTTTTATACAATACCAAAAATGAGTTGTATAAAGACAGAGAAAAAAGAGAACTAAAGTTTAGGGAAGTTGCGGAAATCATTGGGGGATGTTCAGGTAGAGTATTATGACTATTATTGCTGAGGTTCATTTTGATAAGATAGCAACCTGACTGCCCTCATTGTATTTATGGTGTGATAGTTTACGTTAGGTCAGGCTACGTTAAGGCTAGACCAAGGTTAGGTTTCAGATTAGGTTAGGCCAAGGTTATGTTCATTGAGAAGTCAGTTTGTTGGCATCTAGAAAGTCCATTTCATAACGTTACACTATATTAACTGTACAGACTTAAAATTTACTTGATAGTTTATGAAGCAAAAGACAAATGGTAGAAATTAAGAACCTACTACAACAAGGAACACTCCAAGGCTAATTCTAAATCTAGTGGAATGGGAACAGGGCAAGTATATACTCCAAAATGGGAGTTTTATTCTGCCATGAAGTTTTTAAGCTCGAGTTTGGAGCCTGCACCTTCCACATCAACTCTGGATTTTGAAGTAGAGGGCAAAGTATGTATATTCATTACAAAATGAGTCGAATTATTTCATGACTTAATTAAATAAACTAGGAATTCAGCATTTACGATGAACCAAACATTGATAATTTTAAAGAAGAAATTATAGAAGAAACAGATGAAGAGAGTGTTGTGCCTATCAACTCACCACCACGAAAGAAAAAAAAATTAGGACATGCTAGTTCCAAGAAATCTGAATCACCCACTACACAAAAAAAGAATGAACTTATGGAAAGCTGCATCAATTTGCTCAAAACTCCTATCGAACAAAATGAAACTATTAGAAATGCAGATGAATTGTTCGGATTGCATTTGGCCCACATGATTGCACCACTTTCGCCTAAAAGGAAGGACTACCTAAAAATAAAAGTTATGGAAACTGTTTTCCAATATGTGCACCAAGAATCCTACAAGGATATGTAACTCGAGTGTTGTAAATATTAAATTACTTTTAATGAAATTAAATGTTTTTTTAACAACAAATAAAACTGATGTTTTAGAACGTTGCAAAGTTCTCTTGACCTTCCAAAGCCCCTTCCGTTAGGAAATAATTTTTTAAGTTTTCCCAGGTTTCTTGCGCTTCTCTTGCGCTATTAGTTCCAAACTTGGTAAATTGCTGGAGGTTTTTGGTTGAACATATTTCGTATGTTGTATCTGATGCGTAACTTGCCACTCCTAAGAAATTATGCAGTAAACAAGCTGCAAGCAAAAACGGATTTATGGGATAAGAACGTCGGATCATAGCTTTAGCCTCTAGTACCATCCTCGCATACTTTATTGAGAAACTTCGTCTGCTTATATTTTGACTCCACCCACAAATTCGATCTCTAGAAGTAGCTATATACAGAATTTGTGGGTGGAGTCAAAATATAAGCAGACGAAGTTTCTCAATAAAGTATGCGAGGATGGGGAGTGAATTCGCTAACTCCGATGTTCTTATCCCATAAATCCGTTTTTGCTGCAAGTACTATTGTCACAGCATTATCTGGCAAAGCTTGTATTGGTTTCATAAAAATTCGAAATCGGTTGCTCAAACTGCCAAAAAAGTTTTCGGACACCCTTCTCGCTCGAGAGTGCCTAAAAATTATATTGAATAAGTGTTAAGTGGGTTGTTATTATTAGGCCTGTGCGGGTAGTGATTTTTGTATTTCGGGTCGGGTACGGGTAGTTGAAAAACTTTCAATCGGGTATCGGGTTGGGTACCCGAATTTCTAACGGGTACTCGAATAATTAGGCCTAACAAAACTACCATTATTCAGGTGGGTGGTTTTCGGGCAGAGCTGTGCTAATTAGCTGACTACTAATTGAATTAGAATTAGCAATTAGGTAAATATTTATGAACTAATTAATTAGCCAATTAGCAATTAGACATAGAAACTAATTAAATTGAATTAGAAATTAGCCATTTATTTATCAAACTAATTAATTAGAATTACTAATTTCTAATTAATTACTTGTCTAATTAAGGAAAAAAAGAAACCATAAGTAAACATAAAAGTTTAAAAGTGCCCATGGATTTAGTACTTTGGTAATGCAAAGTTTAATGTTTTAATGCCATTGAAAAACGGTTACGGAAGCCGTGAATTATGCACTAAAAATGAGACAAGCCTCGAGCCTTCTGTCATGTTAAAATTTGTCCAATTTCTTCATTTTCTTGCCACAGTTCCTATAATGGACTCTGAGTAGTAAATCCATGGGCACTGCTATAAATTCGAGTAGGAAAAACAGTCGAAATTTCGAAATGGGACAGTTAGGATTTACGAAATTTTCTACTAGTACTAGTATTCTCTCATGTTTTGAGGAGCTGAAATATTTAGAGTAGCACTAAGGTTTCCTCATCGATATAATAAGGCAGTTTTCATATTCAAATCAATCGAGAGTTAATTCCTCGATTTTTAGTTTTTACTAAATTAAAAGATTAATTGAAAATCCAATTGGCTAATTAGTTAATCCTAAATCTAATTAAATTTTAATTAGATAATTACCTTTCCGATTCATACTAATTAATTAGAATTACTTCTCAATTAGCACTAAGGTAATTAAAATTCAATTACCATTTTCAATTAGTAAATGTTGCTAATTAATTAGAAATTCAATTAACTAACTAATTAATTAGCACAGCTCTGTTTTCGGGTAGCAAAAATTCTTCCTTGAATTTCTGTCTGGCTGTATCACTTTGTTCTTCTGTAAACTGGTGGCTTTCTTCAGTTCCAGTTGGAAGAAGAAAGAAAGCCAGGCGTCTAGCGTCCTCAATGGTGGTTCTAGACACACCTTACCTTACCCCTTCGCCTGAGTGCCAAACCAATATCTGATTGTCCTAAGCCTTGTCACGGGTAATGAGCGGGAAAATTTAAATATTCGAATAGTTTCGGGTATTGAGAAATTAAGTGTTCGGGTCAGGTACCGGGTACTCGCACAGGCCTAGTTATTATTATGGAGAAAAGATAAGCGCAACAAAATGAATTGCGTAATAGTACCGTTTATTATGTATAGAATTTTCATAAGAAATTTCTCTTAATGCATATGGACGAATTAGGTAAGGCTTCATAGGAAATCCTTCATCCCCTACAATCACATAGTTGGTTGTTTTGGTTTGGCCTATTTTAAGGAAAATTTGGAATAATTGTTTCAATTGACAATTTAATTTAATTATAATGGCTAAACTAAAGCAGATACCTGGTAATGCCTTGGCTTTTGGTAAATTCAACTCGTTATTTTCAAGCATCTTACCAAGTTTAGATTTCGTAAACACAGCTGTGTCATGGGCTCTGCCATTAGTTCCAACATCGATAAAAATAGCCTAAACATATCACTAGTTATTTTATCTGATAATTCAAATTGTTGTGATGAAATCACCTTAAGGTTAGCATCAACTAGAGCCAATAAAACTAAACTAAAGTCCCCTTTGTAATTGTAATAGAAGGAGCCTGAGTTTGGAGGCGGGTAAATTGTTACGTGCTTTCCATCTATAGCACCTATGCAGCGCGGATGCTGCCATTTTTCCTCAAATCCCTTGGCAACCGTTAACCACTCAGCGGGACTCCTTGGGGTTTTGACGTACCTATCAAGAAATTATCAAATATAATCCTACTCTGGTTGTATATTTGAAGCGCATACTCTTGTTGGAGAGATTGAAAAATAGCCCTGCATGTTTGATACACAATACCATGAACAGTACTAATACCCAGTCTAAATTGGAAATGAAGGGAAGTGAAGCTCTCCCCTGTGAAAAAATTATCATACGTATGGCTATTGAAGTTCATAACAATCTTTAAAGCATTACCTACCTGAGGCCAAAAATCTTAGTGTCAAGTTTAGTCTTTCTTCAGGACTAATTGAGTCTCTCATAACAGTGTCTTGTTTTTGAATATGGACTCTTACGAAGTTTAGTAAGGATACGAACGCATCTTCGTCCATCCTCAAATAACGGCGATAACTATTTTTATCCTCTAATTTTAACTCTAATTAAATTTTCTGAAACCCCTTGTGTTTTGCGACGTTTCAACCAAGGCTTAACCCAAAACTTTCTCTTCTTCGGCCGTTCAATTTCAGTTTTTCTTTCATCGTCAGATATTAAAATTTCCATTATTATTAAAGCGCTCGCAGCCTTTCTTCTCAATTCCATTATTTTAAATTGAACTTAATGCTAAATTCTAATTTTAATCTAGGCCTTTTGTAACTGAAAACCGTATTAAGAAAAAACTCAAAAGCGCGCGTATGTTTTGAATTTTTTTTATTGGTGACGTAAGCGTTGCTGAAATTTTATTGGCTGGCGAAAAAGCTGATTTTAAAAGTTGGCGGTAAAAGTTTGATCGTGTGAAAAGAAGAAAGTACGTCCACTTTTTGATGGATGAGTTGGATGAATTGTATCAACTTTCTGATCCATCTTTTTGAGTCAAAAAGTTGTATCGTGTGAAAAGGCCTAACTTAGTTAATATTCTATACCACCGTTTCTTAATCTAATGTAGTCCATGTACCGTAACTTTTATATAAAACAAATTCCTGAACATAGCACAATTCTGTCGTGGACTTAGTGGTCAGCGTTTGGACAAGATAATCCACAGAAGTTTGGTTAATCAGTTATCCATGGATAATAATCAGATAATTATTCGTGATTACATTGCATTAATCATAGACTTCCCGTGGATAATTTCAAATTATGGATAAAGATAAAACAAACAGATATTATCTTATCCAAATGCCGACCACTACGTGGACTCAATAACTATAAACATTTAACTAAGGGTTAAATTTAACCTTTTGGGCTTCTAACCGGCAGTCGAATATCAAAATTTATTTTCCTTACCAAATAATTAAGCTTTGCCGATTTTATATCAAAAGATTTTATTTAAGCCCAATATTCGAGGATATTTAACAATAATATTGGTAAATATTTAACACTAATTTTTACTTACGGTATTTAGCTTTCAAAGTGATACTTAACTTTCCAAAAGTGATCAATTAAGATGTTAACGACCTATAGTTATGTTCAATATCAGTTGATACCGTAGAGAAAGCTACGGCGGCATGAAAGCCTTTACTCCATATATAGTCAGCTCCTCTAAGCACAATAATTCAATTCGGTATTCTATATTCGATTCGTTCAGAAAAATGGGCTTATCGAATACCGACTTGAATTATTCGTTTCGGTATTCGATCGAATTACTCGAATGAAACTTTTCACCGAACCAATCTACTTTTAACGATACTAAGCAACTTTTCTTTGAAAATGCATCAAACACTGGCTCATAAATGGATTGAGAGTCTAAAAGAGTTTCGCGAGGAGAAAATGCAAGATTGGGGATTCCCGAGACCCCAAAGGGAATTAATTGAATTAAAAGCAATTAATACAAAGAAAGAGCCACCGTAAAAGGTGAGATACAAGGTATTGAATTCCCTAGGACCTTAGTAGCTATATTGCCAAGCTGTTTCCCCTAACGATGGAACGATGACTTCCTTCTTTAGAGCTAAACTCGCTACAGGGAGTCATTAAATGTCTTTCCTAAAACCACGATAGAAGCTAGGTGACTAGTGACTGGCCTTGGTCACCCAGGTCCTGTCTCTCCCTGTCCTTCGACCCTGAATGTAACCCTGTTTCGAATCCGACGTTTGTTCTTCCGCACCGTTAACGATAGAGTTATTGCCCGGTGCTTAACAGTTAAGTCTCGCATGGGGGCACGTTGTTTCTCAGACCTCCCCAACAATTTAACTTAAGTCTTCAAAGGGACAATGAATTGGACTCGGAAAAAGTCGGAGCTTAATTCCGATCAGTGTTTCCTAAACTCTTAACTCGTGAATTTTTTAGATCAACATAAAAATTTGAGTCAAAAATCTGTGAACTTTGTCTAATGACCTTGTTTAGCACAGGCTATAAAATCATATTTATACCAACATATTTTATTCATATAGGGATAAGTCAGGGATAGATTTAATTTTAGAAGTAAGAATGGAGAAGAGAGTAATCTGGGCGCGCGTCAAAGTCCCGGACCCCCTTCCACGGGACGGGGGGGGTATGAAGGAAGAGGCGGGTCATAGCGACAGAGGTAAAAAGCAATTACGTATTTTTCGCCTTCCCCGTCAGCAACGTCATCAAAACGTAGTTTAAGTGAGCCAATAAGATAATTTAAACTTTTCGTTAGGCGTTGGAGGAAGGGGCTCAATACTGGGCAAAGAGTCGTACTGAAGTAAATACTAACTACTTCTAAAATTAAATCTATCCCTGGCTAAGTCAAGTGTAGAAATTGTTTAAAGTGAACCTAGTTCTCTTAAAAATCGGTAAAAATCACATGAAAATTAAGAACGTGTGTGACATATTTGCTATAGGGTCAAAGATTAGTGGCTACTGCGAAAAATTTGGGGAACAGTGCTGATGTAGCCAATAACACAGTTTCCTGCGCTCCGTACCATAAACTAATAAATAAAAACCATAGGGGCTTACAGTATGGGCTTATCAAGAAAAAAGGGTTTCACGTCAGAACAAAAACAGAATAGGGAGATCCTTCCTTTCAGTTAGAGAAGAAATTCGAGGTAAGTACTAATTCTTTCTATTTTTTTATTTTTTTTTCTGGCTTACTGAAAAAGAGTCAGTGTTTTTAAATTTAAAACCTTAAACAACAACCCAAAAACAAATTGTCCTTCACGGTGGAAGTTTTATTAATATAGACATAACCGAATTTAAGCAACAAAGATGTACTACTCTAAAAAAACAAATTTTATCATCCAGCCGAACAGGATAACGAAGTTGTAAAAATCAGTACATCTAATTTGATTTTGTTAGAAGTTTCCTTATATGCTAAGGTAGCCGGCGTTGCCCGGGTTTTTAAGGAATTTGGAGGCGGGAAGTGCATCGTGACTATGTAGACACTGCATAGGAAACACTCTTTCAGCCTATATCTGCATTATGTGGGTTTTTTTAAACGAACCCATTTTACGACTACACTTATTTAGGGGTTAAACTTCAACCCAAAACGTTACGAAACGAGAATGTAACGATTCACCTTCGTGAACCATGCAGTTTGGTCAAATTTAAAAATGATCGAATTGTGACTGTGCTTAACGAACAAACATAAAAATCAAACCTTTTCACTTTCCTTAATATATGCAAAACTAGCTGCAAAGGCACCCGGCGTTGCTCGTTTGCACTTTTTTTATTATTTTTCGGGCGTCATATTAAAAGATGGGGCAAATTGAACCCCTAAGTCAATGTATAATGTCGAAGAAGTTCGGCATAATCGTTATTTATTTGATAAAAATGAACTTTTTTACAAAGACAGTAAAGTTTAAGCAAGAAGTGATATCTAGTTTATTAGAGAGAAGGTAAAAGATGCCTAAGTATTCGCTTGCCATAGTCCCAGTCCCCCTTTCAAAATACAAGGGGGGACGTAAAAGGAAGCCGAGCTATTTCGCTACACTCTCCTCAGTCGGAAAAGTAATTTTCGTCATTACGTGAGTTTTCTAGAACCAATGAGATGGTGGTTGTAATTTAGAGGCGGGGATTAACTCCGGACCTACTATACGTTTGGACTGGAGATAAAGCTGGAAATGTGTCGAATTTATACCTTCTCTCTAAGTAAATTTATAGGTTGCTATTGGTGTATTTTCAACATGAACGGTAAGCCTTGGTCTCCACGAGCTCTTGCTCTTTCTTGAAATCGGTTTGCAGTTATTTGGGCTGGGCGTTAAATATCAGTCAGTCAGGACTTGGTCAGATACTGTTCAATTCATTGTCCCTTAAAAGCTCCTTATTTTTCGTGTAGTAGTCTTTAATTTCGATTAAGTCGGGCGGAAACTTTCCAATCCAGAAAACTTCATTTCTTCTTGGCGTCTTTAATCACAAGCCAGAGATAACACTTTGACATTTTCAATTTCCTTTTAAAACCTAGAAACAGATTCCTTAAGGTAAACGGCAATAACTTACAGTAATAACTATTTGTTTTAAAGACATTTCTTCAAAATCAAAAAATAGGCCTCTAAAAATCGCCCATTAATTCCAGCACTCTTAACTAACTTGTTTTAATCGAGGCTACATCGCATTCCGAATGGGATCTCAGAAACACAATCTTTAGAGTATTTTCGAAACTATGTACATACGTATAGGGGATTGGTCTAGATCACGGAATTTTTCTATCCATTAGCCACAAATTAGTAAACAAAGTTGTGGATATAATACAATTTAACATGCAAGTTCTGTGAATAGTTTTCTAGTATGGATAAAAATAAAACAACGTGGATTATGGATAGATAATGCCGAGCTCTACATTAGTCCAAAGGTTTGACGTAGCTTAATTTGTTTTGAATAAACCACGAGGCTCTTTTAAAAGCGGTTCTAAATTATAGAAGCGTAATTTTTGTCCTCCAAAATGATGGAAAGATACTGAAACCCCGGAACACTTCTTTGCTATAGCGCAATAGTAAGACCCCAAGGTGCTACCCCTTTAACCCCTTATTTACTACCCCTTGTCACCGTGGATTTCAATAATACAGGTATAATAGAGGGATAATTTGGGCAGAACGCAATAAACATCGACGTATTCAAGTAGCCCGTAAGGGACCCTCTTAATGAGGAAAATTTAAAGGCAGTTACAAAAGAACCAAATTCTTTACATAGAGAAACAATTAAAATTTCTTTATCTATAAGAAGAAGACTCAACAGTAACCTAACCTTTTTCCAGGCAATAGACCATCCTCAAAGGTCAGGTGGTAAATTAGGGTAATGAGTTTGAGCACTTTGTTTTTTTGAAGCCCTATTCGAACGAATTTGGGTTCTCAAACCGCATTCGATTTTAAACGTGGCCTTTGTTCAATTATCCCACCTTATTTATTCATTTGCAGGCAAGATCTCTTACAACGTAATTTTCTATATGCTACGCATATAGACATTGCTTTGAAAAAAGTATAAAGGAGGCCCTCAGGATGGGATATTCAAGAAGATGTCTAATGCTGCCAGAGAAACTAGAACTGAAATAGAAGGTCCCGTCTTTTTAGGTATACACTGTTTGGAAGATGAAGCCTTTTAGCTTTACAATTTTACTCTTGTAAATATCAAGTTGTTTCTGATTGACCATTCCATTAAATCTAACGCACAGGGGAAGGACCGCCATATTAGGAGAGTACCCTAGCGCCAAAGGGAAACGAAAGATGGAGCTCGCGTTCGCTACACGAGGGAGGTTAGTAGACTCATGTTGCCGTTTGAGGTGCTGCTTGGCGCGAGGGAACTAGCATAATATGGCGGCCCGGCCCCCGTACTGTTTATTTTTCCTATGGCATTACAGAAATGGTCTATTGGTTGGCCTCTAGGTGCGACGTCATAAGCCAAAATAGAGGGAGACCGCTTTGATCATAACAACTATCTTCTATTCCAGTAAAGAAATTCTGATGCTGCTTACTTTGCCTCACTTCTGAAATTGGTACTTTAGTTCTGGATGACTTTCCACCACGTATATAGGAAATCTGATGAAACATCCGAATTGAGGTCTCAAAAAACCATTTTTAACTCTCTCCGTTGTTAAACTTTACGTTGTATGGTTACGGCTTAGAATACACGGCGGGATACGTTCTTAAAAAATACATTCCACGTGAAAAGAAATATAAAAACCTCACAAAACCTAAAATAAGGCTTTTTATACTTTTCTTCAGGCGCACTTGATAATGCGATAGAAGTAGTCTAGACTGAAATCTTACGTATATAGCGGCACCTATCATGACCTTGAAATTCAAAGTATAGAAAAATTTATCATGACCTGGAAATTAAAAGTATAAAAAAATTTATCATGGCCATGAAATAAAAAGTATTGAAAAATTTATCATGAGCTTGAAATTAAAAGTATAGAAAAATTTATCATGGCCTGGAAATTAAAAGTAAAGAAAAATTTATCATGACCTTGAAATTAAAAGTATAGAAAAATTAATCATGACCTTGAAATTAAAAGTATAGAAAAATTAATCATGACCTTGAAATTAAGAATATATAGAGAAATAAGATAATTAAGTCATCAATATAAATGGGAGCTGTACCTCTTAGAGAGTGTGATTTCAGTTTTCATTCATTTCAAACATTAAATTTTATTTAATTATTTTATTAACAAAAAAAAATATTTCAAATATGCAACAGCAACTGCAAAGAGACCAGGAGTTTAGCCCGTAAGAAGTATTTTTTACATTTAGGGCTGCTAATTTTAAAACATATTAGTGAAATTCGTTAAAACATAAAGCGATTAAACTGGGCGATGGTAATACGGAAACCCAGCTTAAATTTACTCTGTGCACGACGGAATTACCATTAAGCTACTTTCGGTTGGGCTTAAAACAATCTATACTTAATTAATCAAAAATGTCTTGATTAGAATCAAGACCTAAAAAGTATCGATAAGACTGAGGTTATCACTTGTCTGAAGGATCAGATATTAATTTTTCTTTTTAATTGAAACTTAAATGCATGCTTAAGAAAAAACAACGTTCCATTACCGTTTTCCGTTGAAATAAATTATTTTACTGGTAATCAATTTCAAAAATTTACTTATCTCGGCTTTTCGACCACAATTCCATTCCCCGAAAACATTTTATCATTACATTAATTACTTTTGGGAGAGTACGTGTATGGTTTTTGCGTTTTAAAAGGTTCCTAAAGACGTTACATCTCCATTCGTGACCAGCACGCTTCGCAGTGGAACATTTTAATTATTCTAAAACCAATGGCGCCAAATTCAATAGGGACAGTAACATTTTTACTCGCGGTTTTGCAAAATGATGTAATATCAAGTGTATTTTAGTGAACCGTCGTATTGTTCTTTCGGGAATTTCCAAGAATACCACCCACCTCTCAGATTTTATTGTGGTTTGGTTTTTTGGAAAGTATATGAGGTGAGAAAAATTATGGCATAAACATTTTTCACCGGAAATGAATAGGAAAAAAGTTATAGCAAAAAGAAAATTTGGAAAAGGCCCCCTATCTATGCATATACGGAGGGTGCCGGGACCCTATGAAACGTGTAAACCACAAGAGATATTAAAATTTTGGAAAAGGCGTGCAATTTAAACGGAACCAAACCTAACCTAACCTAACCTAACAAAACCTAACCTAACCTAACCTAACAAAACCAAACAAAACCTAACCTAACAAAACCAAACAAAACCTAACCAAACCTAACCTAACCTATAGTAATGTAGGGTTGTTATGTAATAAAATAATGAGAGTTTTTAAATGAAATTTCTTTTAAATAAATGGAACAAAAATTAAATTAGCCACCATGCTACCGGATCGCTGAAATCTAGGGTGATCTTGAGGCAATATTTATCTCTAGTTTTGGTATACGCGCGCGCTGGGACCCTCCGTATATGCATAGATAGGGGGCCTTTTCCAAATTTTCTTTTTGCTCTAACTTTTTTCCTATTCATTTCCGGTGAAAAATTTTTACGCCATAATTTTTCTTACCTCATATACTTTCCAAAAAACCAAACCACAATAAAATCTGAGAGGTGGGTGGTATTCTTGGAAATAGCCGTTCTTTCTCATAGTTCAGGGCATGATCAGTGTTACTGCCCAATTTCTCTCTCTAGTTTCTAACAATGGTTAGAGACTATTTGATAAGGCGCGGCACAACGTTATATTCTAAGTAGCACAAAAGGAAAATGAATCCATTTTTTTATATTTTGGTTTGAAATTAATAAGCTCATGATAGTAGTTATAACGAACAGAAAGTCAAGGGAATGGCACCGGTAATGAGCAGCAAAAAGAGAGGAAATTTTGCTTCAAGGTAGCAGAGGGACATGGTAGTGAAAATAGTAATCTAGAATTTTGTTCGTTCAAACCTTAATATATCATGAAATATTCAAGTGAGGAGGCGGCACTACCTAGAAAGATTGATTTTGGCAGATAACAGCGAAAAAAATTATGTTCTACACACACTGGAACTATGGGAGAGTTTCTGGGCCACAGGTCGCACATGATGAAATTTCAACTCCAGTTTACATCTGTTCGTACTAGTAGCAGGTTAAGCTATAGTTTGCTCAGGTCCTGTTAGTCTCGAAAGGGTTATATAGTCCTCGTAACCAGTGGCGTCGCTAGGCCTTTTTGGGGGGGACTATAGCCCCCCCAAATTCCAAACTTAGCCCCCCCCCCCCAAAAAAATAATCAGTAAACCCTACCAAAAAATTGCTGTTACCAACCTAAAATTCTGTAGCAATATATAAAAAATTTTCAATATCAAACAGTAAAATTTTGAAGAAAAAAACAGATGGAAACAAGTAAAATGTTTCATGTTCTTTCGAAGGGAGTCCCAATAGTGTGGACTAAAAGCTAACCAAAACTAAAAATAAACCTAAGACGAGTGAAAATCCTTCATAATCGGTTCCGTAGTCTTTATCAATAAAAGGTTGTACATCTTTAAAATACGAATAATTTCACGTTGACACAAATTTACGGATAGTTTTAAAGGTCTACACATTTTCCAAAGAACCCATTATGCAATTTAGCCACATCGTAGTATACCATAGGCTCTTAGTTTGACCCGAGCCGTAGTAGTACTGGCCGGGGTTTTCGCTTTCGTTATCGTCAGATTTTAGCTTAAATGGAACCAATAGTGGTAGCTGAGCTCAGTTCGAGATTTTATTTTAATTAATAATTTTTCACACCGCACCCGGGAATTGAACCCGGCTGGCTGGCGCAGCAGTAAGACACGCTACCACTGTGGGGTCGGACATTTCTGATTTTTTGTTTAGGGTCTTTGAATTTTTTTCTTTTTATTCATGTGCTAATTAAATAGATAACGATGTGGCTACTATTAAGTCCCAGCCCTTGGGCCATCTTGTTTATATTAAGTTCTTATAATAACTTTAAAATAGTTTGCCCAGATTTAGCCCCCCCCCCAAATTTCAAACCCTAGCGACGCTACTGCTTGTAACTTTTAAAAGGTTGTTGTCATGGCTTAACAGACCGCTATTACAGTTTTTTATTGTTTTATAGTTTATTTTGACACGTTATCTCCCAAAAGTAATTAATGTAATGATAAAATGTTTTCGGGGAATGGAATTGTGGTCGAAAAGCCGAGATAAGTAAATTTTTGAAATTGATTACCAGTAAAATAATTTATTTCAACGGAAAACGGTAATGGAACGTTGTTTTTTCTTAAGCATGCATTTAAGTTTCAATTAAAAAGAAAAATTAATATCTGATCCTTCAGACAAGTGATAACCTCAGTCTTATCGATACTTTTTAGGTCTTGATTCTAATCAAGACATTTTTGATTAATATCTGTTCCTTCAGTCTTCATTTTAATTAAGAATGTTAAGAAACTGTTTTACATTTTCAAAATCTGCACTAAGCAGAAACAAATATATATAGGGGACCATAACTTTCGCTCAATCAGACATTTATTTATTATGATACTTCAAAAAAAACGTAAATCAATAAAAGTTTGTATTCTTATTGTAATTAACATAATACAATTTTTTACAATCATTCATTGAAACGCGAGGCGCCCCCTAAAAATTCCAGAAATAGGACCAAATTGACAATTTTACAAAATTTTTAAAAATGCTGATTATGTCCGTTTATCATTTAGCTCAAAATTGTCATAAGCCCAATATGAAATTCGGATATCCTTAAAACTTCATAAAGACGATCCGAGATTTTCAATTTCACACTTTTTTTGTAGCATAAACTAACGTCTGTTTGATATGAAGCTTAAAACCTTAAACAAAATATAGTCAGGGCTACCCTAAAAGTTCACCAAGATGATCCAAGATTGTTAATACGCCTAAAAAGTGCCATCTTCAAAATATGTAGCCGGGGAAAAGAGAGCGTGATCGAGTGGGCTATGCTAGTGGTTGGAAGTCGTGGGGGTTGGGACAGTGATAAGGAAGTTGAGATGGATTGGAAATAATGATGGGCGACCTGCGGCACCGTATCTCTCCCTATGTACCTCGCGCACGCCCCTACCCTTCGGTAGGCGATTGCTAAGTGCTGCCGCGGAGCGCCATTTTATTTGTATGAGAACTAGCTTCTATTTTGAAGATAGAGGGAGCGCCCTTTGCAATTTAGTCCAGTACGACCCTACCTAACCGCTGAGGATGCTGAGAGGACTATGTTGCCGTAGGTGGGGGTACACAGGCAACGCTATAGTTGTGGGGGTTTCTACTCCATTCCTCTCTCCTTCAAGGTTGGGACTCCAGGCATAGCCAACTCCATCACGCACTCGACAACGCAAAACAACTCGCGCCAGCGTGGGAAATAAGGCGGTGACACAGGGCAAATGACCAGTTTAAAAATTCCCTGGTCCCGTTCAAAAATTAAATCGGAGGGGGGTCAGTGGTCCACGAGACTACTAAGAAAGTTCAAGGGTAATCAGACTCCACACATTAAAATTCTCATATTTTAATTATCCACTTCTTTAGTTTAGCAGACGACGTGCTCTGGTCAATGGTAACGGACCAGTTTATTTATTCCAAGTCAGGAAAGTCACTGGCCTAATGTCCAGTTTAAAAAATGCTTATTTGGTCACGGACCAGAAAACTCACGTAAACGCGACGCGAATGACGAAAACTACGTATTTTCCGACTGCCGAGAGGCGAAATAGCCCGGCCTCCTTTTACGTCCCCCCTTGTATTTTGAAAGTGGGACTGGGACTATGGGGCGCGAATACTTAGGCATCTAATACCTTCTCTCTAGTAAACTAGATATCGCTTCTTGGTAAAACTTTATATAACTAAAACCATGAGTTTATAACATATGTTCCAAAACAAGCTTCATACAACTTTTCGAAAACAAATTTCCCTGAGATTTCCAGGCTTTTCCCCATATACTTCCCTGAGTTTTCCATGTTTTTCCCGTATATGGAGTATCCCATGGAGCAAATGTTAACAAAGGAGGGAAGGGGCAAATAGGACTATTACATAATCAAAGGATATCCCCGTATCTCTAATAAAACCAGAGTTACGAGCTTCCAAAATTTAGTGTAATGTTAATCCTATGGAGGAGGCAAAGTACCTACAAGTACCCGGGGCAAGTACCTACAAGCACGCGGATCAAGTACCTACAATCACCCGGAGCAAGTAGCTACAATCACCTGGAGAAAGTACCTACAAGCACCCGGGGCAAGTACCTACAAGCACCCGGGGTAAGCACCCAGGAGCACCCGGGGCAAGTACCTACGAGCACCCGGGGTAAGCACCCAGGAGCACCCGGGGCAAGTACCTACAAGCACCCGGGGTAAGCACCCAGGAGCACCCGGGGCAAGTACCTGCAAGCACCCAGAGGCACCCGTGGCAAGTAACCACAAGCACCCACAAGTAACCACAAGCACCCACAAGTACCTAAAAGTACCTTCAAGCACCCACAAGTAACCACAAGCACCCAGAATTACCTACAAGTACCTTCAAGCACCCACAAGTAACCACAAGCACCCACAAGTACCTACAAGTACCTACAAGCACCCACAAGTACCTACAAGTACCTTCAATCACCCACAAGTAACCACAAGCACCCACAAGTAACCACAAGTACCTACAAGTACCCAGAAGCACCTACAAGTATCCACAAGCACCTACAAGTATCCACAAGCACCTACAAGCATCCACAAGCACCTACAAGCACCCACAAGCACCTACAAGCACCCACAAGTACCTACAAACACCCACAAGTACCCGGGGCAAGTACCCACAAGTACCTTCAAGCACCCACAAGTACCCGGGGCAAGTACCCACAAGCACCCACAAGTAACCACAAGCACCCACAAGTACCTACAAGTACCTTCAAGCACCCTCAAGTACCTACAAGTACCTTCAAGCACCCTCAAGTAACCACAAGCACCTACAAGTACCCACAAGTACCTACAAGCACCCACAAGTACCTACAAACACCCACAAGTACCTACAAACACCCACAAGTACCCGGGGAAAGTACCCACAAGTACCTTCAAGCACCCACAAGTACCTTCAAGCACCCACAAGTACCTACAAACACCCACAAGTACCTACAAACACCCACAAGTACCCGGGGAAAGTACCCACAAGTACCTTCAAGCACCCACAAGTACCTTCAAGCACCCACAAGAACCCACAAGTACCCACAAGAACCCACAAGAACCCACAAGTACCTACAAGTACCCACAAGTACCTACAAGTACCCACAAGTACCTACAAGCACCCACAAGTACCTACAAGCACCCATAAGTACCTACAAGCACCCACAAGTACCCACAAGTACCCACAAGCAGCCACAAGCACCCAAAAGTACCCACAAGAACCCACAAGTACCCTCAAGAACCCACAAGTACCCTCAAGAACCCACAAGTACCTACAAGCACCCACAAGTACCTACAAGCACCCACAAGTACCTACAAGCACCCACAAGTACCAATAAGCACCCACAAGTACCTACAAGCACCCACAAGTAACCACAAGCACCCACAAGTAACCACAAGTACCTACAAGTACCCAGAAGCACCTACAAGTATCCACAAGCACCTACAAGTATCCACAAGTACCTACAAGCACCCACAAGAACCCGGGCAAACCACCTACAAGAGCTCAAACGCAATGTTTTTACCTCTCCGTGTGACGTAGTCCAGGAGAGGTTCTGTAACGGCCGTGTCTGTGTGTGTGTCTGTGTGTCTGTGTGTGTGTGTGTGTGTCTGTGTGTCTGTGTGTCTGTGTGTCTGTCCGTTGTTACACCCACGTGACCGCGTTCGCAGTTTGCGTATCGGAGCAAACGTGTTCGCCATTTCCGAACTGCTTTCACAGTCACGGAAATGGCTCCTCTACTTGAGTTCTCACACCACCAATCTTCTGGTCTTTGTCCACACCACACGGACACTAGTCTGTTTTTACTGGCTGCTAATCACCACCATCTTCTGGTCTTCGTCCATTCCACGTGGACACCAGTCTGTACATACTGGCTTCTAATCACCACCATCTTCTGTTCTTTGTCAATCCCACATTGACACCCGTCTGCACTTACACTGCCTTCTAACACCACCATCCACTGGTCTTCCGTCTATTCCACATAGACACCAATCTGTATCATTGGCTTCTACTCCATTATCATCGTTTGGTTTTAGGATATACGCGGCGATCAGCTAGGGTTACGAGAAACGTCTAGCCTCCCTAAGGTGGGATCGCCACCAAAGGTTTTCGCAATTGCGCTTTTTCCTTACTATTATAATGGAAACGAATCGTATATATACCCCAAATTTGAAAAAAGCGGGCAAGAGGAGTACCCTTCACTTTAAACGTCAATATTAGCAAAGTTTGAGAAGATAATAGGTATAACTTTATTTTAAACGATTTAACTATTATTAATGTTAATTATTGAAGATTAAAATAATTAAAAATAATTATATTTATTTAAATATTAAAGATAAACCTCTCGTGCAAAGAGAGAGATTATCATTGCCTCCTATATCTACCAAGGCCCGTGCATGCGATATATTTCCTTCATTGCCTCCTATATCTATCAAGGCCCGTGCATTGTGATATATTTCATTCATTGCATAAACATAAGCGAGATTGTTTTGGGAAAAAAATACTGCTTCCACTAATGGGTTTATACTCCTTGTTACTGTTGTATAGAGTAATCATGATAAAAGCTTAAAAAATTACGAGAGGACAGACCTTTTTTATCCTCATTGAAAAATATTTTTTGGTGCTAAGACTGCTTTAAAAAATCCAAACGGTTAGGCATTGGTAAAAAAGACAAATGATATTTTTCAAATCTTATGAGATAACGCCCACCTAGTTGAAAATTGCCGTTTTTTATCCGCGGGAGCCATTCTTAATGAGAATTTCGATGCTAGTAGGTTGTCAATTAAACTACCGGTATATTATTGTTGTTGGAAATTGGATATTAAGTCAAATTAAGTGGTTGTAAAGAGCCAGCAGGTTTTTGCCGCTTCTTTTTGTGAGTATTTGATTTTTATATGTAAAATGGAGGAAGATAATGTTGAGAGTAAGGATGAAATGCGAAAGCGCAAAGCGCGGGAAAGGATGAGGGCAAAAAGGTCGACGTTTTCATTGGATACTTAAGGTTATATAATCTTCTCGACACGGAGAGGTAATATTTTGGTTTTCCCGACTTGTTCTTGCTTAATATCCCTCTAACGGCGTGAATCACGACAAAAACGCCGTAAGTCCAATATAAAAAATTAGGGCTAAAATGCGTGTCTCTAACAGTGGTAAAACGCCGTAAATCCAATACCCAAAACAACGTAAGTCAAAGTATGTGTTAATAATGATAAAAATCGATACTTAAACTTAATTGATCTTAATGAAACTAAGAAAAGGCACATCTATGGACTGTTATCTTTCATTTAAGATGGTTCCCAAACGTAACGAATGATTAGTTTTCTTTATACACGATCCCAATTAAGGTCATTTTTCAAAAAAATCCCATGTTATGTCTATGGAAGAATATTGTATCTTTCACCAAATGTCTGATTAATTTTATGGATTCTAAAACCACCCTTAACAACTTTTTTCTTTATAGAACTAACTATTAGTTGGATCTCTTTGAAATTTTAACCACATATTTAGGGCCCAAATTTTAGTTCACTGGCAAAATTTCAAAGCAGCAAACACAATACGAAAAAAGTTACGGCCAATCAGAGAACCCTCCTTTAGCATTAGAGGCAGTATCAAGTCTTATCTAAGAGAGCGACCGCTCTCCTAGAATAACGCTAAGCACCTACTAGCAGTCTATTGTGATAGCTCTTGTACAAAAAAACACCAAAAATATAAACACAATTTAATTTTAATTATATGTTCAATCTCAAAAACCCTGTGATCATTAAATTTGTTTGTTTAACATTCTGAGCAGTGAGAACTGCCAGGTTAGATCTTCGGAACATTTGATAATGATCACGTGATCCAATCAATTTACCGCTCTTTGAAACTACGCTGCAAATGAGACCGCCCTGTCTAGCAATAATAGACCCAGTAAGATAAAATATAATAGTTGAAGAATAGGTCTGATAAGATAAGCCTTGTATATATACATCGACAAAGAAGCAAAACGGCTCAGTATGTAACTATCACTCCTTGGGAATAAACTAAATGTAGAAACTAACCTGTCTTAATTGTCCTTAGTATCATATCCTTAACGTCGACGGTCAGCGAGATTTCGGTCAAATGAGAACCTAGCTTTTACGAATGACCATTCCAAAACTACTACTCTATCGGGATTCAGGCCAATAGAGACTTGAGGATCTATATAATCCGAACCCGGCCCTTGAAAGTTTCTTGGCGCGGAGATGAAGGTTGAAATATTTGAGCAATATTATTCTTTTTCCTCTGTATCTATCGACCAACCAGGAAAAAGAGCTAGGCTTAAGACGATATAAATTTCGACACGAAGACGTTTCAGCTAAAGGATGGCTAAAAGTTGACCCACATCGGTTCTTCCCTCGCCAATCCTTTATCCATTTCGATTTTTCGTAGGATGGAGAATCGTAACCGTAAAAGTAAACCCCGTTTTACCGTCATTAAATATTTTGTACTCTCTCAAATAAGGACCATCGTGAAATGGTTGGCTATTGGAATTTTTCCATCAACCCAGTTTAGGTTTAATATCATATTGAAAAAAAAACCGCCTGTTTTTCTTAGAAACTAATAATATATGAACAGGAAAACTCTATAGTAGGGTAGTAGGGATTATACTTAGGAATGAACGACGTACGTTTATAAATGCCAAGGACTTAGCATCTTCTGATACGCGTAATAACAAATTAGCATCATAGGTAAAAATTTAGTAAAAAACCCTGAAATCTGAAGGCTTTTATCGGTGTTCTTCCTTATATTCTTATCCCTAACCATTAGATCGAGGACAGGAAACCCTTGTTTACAGGTTGGTGTATATGTGTTGCCAGAGAGAATTTTACACATGGTGTTGCAGACAGGAGGTGTTAGATTTGTTAATTTATGTTTATGTGGATTTGATGATGAATAGTAAATAATACAGTACGTAATATAACCCCCAGAACTGGTTACTAAAACATTTCATGATATTACACAAATTCCTGAAATCTTGAAATCATTTCATTTCAATATTCTCATTGGAATAATTGGATTTTATTTAATTAGTGAAACATGAGGTTCACAAAAGAAGTGTAAGCTTCATGTAAATAAATGTAAGCACCAAATGAATGTACTCAATAACATAGCCAAAAGCTAAGAGGAAATGCTACATATAGAATGCGAAAAGTTTTCAATAAGTATTATTTATGTTTTAATATAAAATGGATACTCGATTTTCACAGGTACGTTTTTCAAAATAATGCCAAATTTCATCATAAAAAACTTTCGACAAATACTTTTTTCTTCGTTTGAAAAGAAGTCAGTTTTTTCCAATAGGTGATCATAATGACGTCTTGAAAAATAAATATCGGGCACTTCAGTCATTCCATTTTCCTCATTAAAATACAGTTTTTAATAATTTCGATTTACATTTACAGATTTGTACAACACAACCGAATGTGCAATTTATGAGCCTTGCTTTTCGAGGCCTGTTGAAAATTATGTTAAAAATTTTTATTTAACAGGGAATAGTTTTATGTGTTTAGAACTATTAGACGTGCACTTTAAGCTATTCAATAATAATAATAATACTAAAAGTATAGACTGATACAGGTTCATTGTTAGAATAGTAATCATCTGTCTGTATATAACATTGCTTTCGAAGGTTATATTAAAAGTGATTTAAATTTAAATGATATTGGCGTCTTTGGCCAAATCGTAGAACATTGATTTATCATTTTTCAAGAGAGCATGTGGAGATTCGTATTCCACAATTCGGCCCTGATCGAGAAATATTACCCTATGAACAATTAAAAGAATATAAATCAGTTAATCTCTTTCCAAGATAAGTTATACCAAATGTGGATGAGAAGGAAAGTATGACAATGGCCATGAAGCCTGTGTTAAAAAACGCGGACATCAAAGTTTCGCCAATAACTATTTAGTTTACCAGTGACTGATGGACTTGCAAACTCGCGATTGAAAGTAGTTCAGACATTTATGCTCCTTGGTTTAACCATAGCCCACTCGATCACGCGCATCACGACGCAATCTGCTCACGCTATAGCTAAATTACCGAGATTTGTTTTAAACGTATATAGTTTTATGTGCTCTTCTATTGCTTTGATAACCTTACTTAAATCCATATTATACCTTCAAGTGCCTTTTAAAACATTACCAGATACTCTGTCCTGACTACAAACACAAATCGAGGAAGTTCTAGCATACACAATAGCAGACGACGGTAACCGCGAATTAATACAAGACCTATTTTAAGGGAGTGAACAGGCCCAGTATAGTTACGCCAATAAAACGGTCAACTACGGCGAAACTCTGATGACTCGCGACCGTTGGCCATTTTCATACTTTTCCTCTCATCCACTTTTGGTTATACTTTGTAAGTAAGAGTGCTTACTTACTTGTCGTAGTCCAGGATGGTGTTTATTCTGTGTGCTATGGTGATGATTGTGGAGTCGGCAAATTCCTTCTTGATGGTCTCTTGAATGAGATCGTCGGTATCCATGTCAACCGAGGCCGTCGCTTCGTCCAAGATGAGGATCTTTGTGTTCCTCAACAATGCCCGAGCCAAGCAGACCAACTGACGCTGCCCAACACTCAGATTCTGTCCACCTTCGGCCACGGGGTGATCCAATCCCTGCTCGAGTGATGATACGAAGGACTTCAGATGCGAGTGTTCCAAAGCGACCCACAGTCTCTGATCGTCTTGTTGCCCGAAGGGATCAAGGTTCAGTCTGAGAGTTCCCGAAAAGAGTACGGGCTCTTGAGGGATGATGGTCAGCCTTGATCTCAAATCCAACAATCCCAATTCCTTTACATCTAAACCGTCTATGACGATCTGACCGCGCACCCCCTCGATCAGTCGAAAGAGTGCCAGCGTCAGAGACGACTTTCCAGCGCCTGTCCGCCCCACCACGCCCACCTTCTCTCCGGCCTTGATCCTGACATCTATGTCCTTCAAGACAAAGTCCAACCCTTCTCGATATCTTGTGCTGTATTCGCGGAATATTATTTCTCCTCGTTGAGGCCAGTCAGATGGTGGCTGAAATTCTGGTTTTTTCCACTCTGCCTCGGACTCTAAGTGGCAGTACTCGTCAATTCTTTCTATTGAGATTATATTTGTTTCTAAACCAGTAGTGGCAGCGATAGACAATTTGAACATTTGTAGAAGCTGCGTTAACAAAATATATAATACTGTTACACCGTAAATAGAATACATGGCCTACTTTAATCACCACCTCTACCATTAACCAGCGGTTTATTATACAGGGAGTTCCTGAGAGCAATGCTTTATACCGAGACGATATACAACCATTTATCAGAAACCCATTGGATAGAAATCCCATTCTCTAGAATTACTAATTGAAAGAAATCCCTTTCACTAAATCCCAATTTTAGCGTTGAACGATAATACAGAAACACGTGGCAGAAGAAAAGACATCCTAAAAGTTTGGCAAATCTCAATAGAAATCCCATTCTCTAGAATTAGTAATTGAAAAAAAAAATCCCTTTCGCTAATTTAAATTCGAGAAAAATCCCATTGGCTAGAATTCCCAATCGACAGAAATCCCATTCGCTGGAATTCCCAATCGATAGAAATCCCATTGGCTAGAATTCCCAATCGACAGAAATCCCATTCGCTGGAATTCCCAATCGATAGAAATCCCATTCGCTAGAATTCCCAATCGATAGAAATCCCATTCGCTAGAATTCCCAATCGACAGAAATCCCATTCGCTAGAATTCCCAATCGACAGAAATCCCTTTCGCTAGAATTCCCAATCGACAAAAATCTCTTTCGCTAGAATTGCCAATCGACAGAAATCTCTTTCGCTAGAATTCCCAATCGACACAAATCTCTTTAGCTAGAATTCCCAATCGACACAAATCTCTTTAGCTAGAATTCCCAATCGACAGAAATTCCATTCGCTAAAATTCCCAGTCGATAGAAATGCCATTCGCTAAATTCCCAGTCGATAGAAATGCCATTCACTAAATTCCCAATCAATAGTATTATGTATTTCTGATGGAACTCACCATGTCGGTATTAGCCAATATCATTCCTAAAAACTCGGATGAAAGAGAGCCTTTGCTCGAAGTAATGAAAAGTGCGGTGCAAAACATCAAGATATTGCCCAATAGATTGTAGCGTACCGACAACCACCTGAAATGGGAAACACGTTTTATTTACTAGAGAAATTATTCTGTTAAAGAACTCCACTAATCGCTTTTCAGTGGCAAAGTTGATTAAGCCGTCTGGTTAGCAAGCAAGGTTTAGTTTAAAACACATGAATTGGAATTGCATTTGCAAAACCCGCTTTGCTCAGCTCGTCCCGGCCAGTTCATTTGTTTCTCCAAAATTTAACAAAAACGTAATTTTGTGCAAATCCTGCGCGCCAACCGAAAAACGCTGCCATGGAGACGATACTTTAATGTTGCAATTAGAAAGTGTTCGGTTAATTTGCAACAGTAAAATCTATGAAATACCGTAACATCTATTCAGACGGACATACCTTTGTGCCATATTCATCATGTAATTAGCGGCAGTGCAATCGTCGATCAGTTTCATGAAGTGTCCTTCAAAGCTCTCTCTGGCGTGGCATGCCCTGATGATAGTGGTCCCTGCCACTGATCCACCCAAGTACGAAAATAAGAAGGAATTTCTCAAGCTAGCTATTCGCTTCAATTGACGATTGCTCACCATCACGAAACGCTGTGAAATTAAGGCATTTTGATATCTTTATGTTTCGCCAAAGAAAATGTAACATTTTACTTTATTGTCGCGTCAGTATAGACTACGACGTTCGGTAGGTACGTTAAAATATTATTTACTCGGTCTACTAACAAGGGGTCGCCGGGACCTTGAGTCAGGGACTCAGGGTTGTGGGGACGATCTCTTGGCAAAAGGATCACTCGGACAGGGGCCTATGGTCCTATTTCTCTATCTGAGAGCGGAGAACTTGGATTAACTAGTAGGGGCTGGACACCAGTAGACTTATCCCTCAACTGTCGCCGAAGTGAGTATCCCGAATGCACGTGCGAGGGTCCATTTTTACCCCAACGACATGGGTGGCCAATTAACTAGGAGATCTAGTCCGGTTCGCAGGGTTTTCATGGTCTTACCTTAGCTCCCATATCCTGACAATATTACTCCGCTTCAGCTTCGACTGAGAAGCTAAGTACTCTTCACACGAATATAATTCATTCTAACTTTCCATGGAAACCACCATGCGCAAATGACGCTATGCACCATTCTGCGCTCGCTATATTAAGGGTATTTCCACCTGAAACCGCTTTAAAATCTAAACCGAGGCCACTGCCTTCTGTAATACTAGGCCTTGAAATGTACAACAGAAGCATTTTTTATGTGACATTTTGAATTTGCGCTTAGTAACCGTTAGATGGCTCTTTTCTGAGGCGAATTTTCGCGATGACGAAAGTAAATTGGTACTGCGCAGTCTCGCATGACTTCACGTCTTTCGCTTATGGCGGACCAGGAAGGGAAATAAGGATTTTTTAAACTGGACTAAATAACCTGGTCCATGACCATTGACCAGGGCACATCGTCTGCTAAACTAGAGAAGTGGATATTTAAAATGTTGTAGATAATGTCTGTGTCCGAATTCAGCTGCCAAAGAAATCTCCTCCTACCTGTCCTAAGCTCGCTCATTGGGCAATCCAAATCAAACTTAAGGTATTGTCAGTGGCAGTTTTTGGGAAAAACTTAAGGGCTGTGATGGGTTGAAATTTCCACGCAGACGCCATTGACACGTGTCAAAACATACACAAATTTTAAACTAGTATTTTTCGAACTTGGAAACCATTCAGCATCATGAACCGGTTTATTGACCGGTTTTTTGCTTTCTTTTTCGAGACGAACTTAGCAGATTACACTTCGTCGTTGCTAACAATTTCCCATAGTTTTGAATTTGCCGCCAGTTTAAAACCTCAGAAAAGCGACATCTAGTGCCATTTGTGAAATCCTAACTGCCACCCCCCTTTTATTCCTATCGCAAGGCTTAGTATTAGAGAAGGCAGTGCCGAGGCTGACAGGTTATGCAGAGGGTTTCAAAACAATTGAACAAACCGGTTCTGAACCGATTCCCATTTAAGTGTGAACATACCTAAAAATACACTCGGGTCTAGTTTGAGAACGTTCAACTATAATTTGGAGTTCAACTAACTTAAAGGCGAGAAAAGTGTTTTCATCCAGGGACAATATAATCGAAATATACTTATGAAATCCCTAAAAATAGTGCTGTAAGGATAAATTGAAATTTAACTAGTTTCTCGAAACAGAAGACAGATATCATGTTCCTACCTGAATCAATATGTATCCAACTGCAACACCAATGCAGGGAACTATGAATAACGGTATAAACATTTCATTTGCCAATGTGAAGAGTACTAAATATATCAATCCCGCAACGGTGTATCTCATAAATGGAGGTAACTGCTGGTCAAGGGCGTAAATGTCCTGGGAGAAACGATTGAGTATCCTTCCAACGGGCGTCGTGTCGAAGAAGGACATCGGAGAATGAAATACGCTGTCAAGCATTTTTTCGTGTAAAACGTTTGATGCTCGTAGACCACTTAATAAGTTGATGATTACGCTCGTAAATCCCATCATTGCGTAGATTACACCGAGGGCAACTAGGACCGCTATGCGTGTTGTCTTTAAGTCTGGGTTGGCTCTTACATCTTCCTTGGTGTCCGCGCACCACAGCGATAGCCAGTACACCGATGAATAAAATAGGCACGTAACACCGGCTTGTGTTAATAGAAAAATTACACACCATATTATTCCATAGGCTTTAAAATATTGTTTATACGCTGATAAAGATATCTGAAATTGCCAAAAACAAATAGCAGATAGTGTCAGTTCTGAACTTCTGAAGTAGCATAGAACAGTACATACATATCCTTTCATGAGTGTCTCTTTCGTCATGAGTTTCGCCTCATCTTCGTCCAAGACTCTTCCTTTGCGTTCAAGATGAAATCCGTCAATTTCAGTATTCAAATTTCTACAAAATTTCCATTACCAAAATGCAAAACTTAGCAAGGCTTGTACAACTTGATGGGAATAATTCATTTGAAAAAAAAACTGAGTGCTATGTCTGCTGGCAGTACACGCTATGTGGCAGTAGTTCTCTTTGCACACTAACAATTCCTATCGATATAAGTTTATAAGATATGTTCCATAAGGATGACACTTCCTATACTTTGTAATGCTAGAGACTTACTGGGAGCTAGCTAGAGAACTGCGCGAGAATTGACTATATTGGGTTCTGCAGTCCGTCTTCCTATTTGGTCTGTGTCAAGCCTTTGACAGCGCCTCACCAGGCGTCGCTTTACGAGAATCTATGATGATTCACCTACGTCACTTCATGTCAAGTTCTTAGTGATCAGTGAAAAAACCTATGGAACATATCTTATGATTTTAAGTATCAATGAACATTTTTTGTCGATGTTGAACTATGTTAATTTTGTTCACGGTCATAATATATACTGTCTTCAGACATAGCCCCGTTTACTCACGATGCTTCTGCACTATTAGTATCGTTCATGTGTTGCGCAAAATAATCCCTGGCCATTCCCGGACGACTCATGATTTCCTCATACGTTCCCTTTTCGATGATTCGCCCGTTGTTCATGAAGAAGATCTCGTCCACTTCTCGTATGAAGCTCAAGTTGTGCGTCACCAAAACTCTCGTCTGTAAGATTGAATATCAATTTGCGATTTAGGCATAAGCAAGCATGTGTCCTATAAAATGACGCTTACGAGTCGTTCGCGGTTTATTTAACAAAATTTACGATTTTTGATTAGGTTTTTACTTAGTCTTCGAAATACAGTTAAGCTATGCTCTTAGATTATAGTAAATTACTTTGTTTCTAAGTAATCCTTTGTGTCCAATGACTTCGTTGAACAGATGTTTGGCTACATGTGAGTCAACAGCTCCCAATGGGTCATCCAGAAGATAGACATCGTCATGGCGATAAATTGCTCTGGCTACGTTGACCCTTTGCTTTTGACCACCACTCAAATTTATACCCTATATTTAATAATATTGTACTTTAATTTACATATGTTAATTGAATGCGGCCATTGGCCCTTCTGAAAACTGGATCCTCAGTAATAGACCTAACGAGGACCGTTTTCTTTGTGCAATGTTTCTTTGTATAAGGATTAATTCATGATCTTTGGAAGCACAAATATTTGCTAAGCGATCCATAACACTAATGTTCACTTTCAAATTGTGGAACCACTACGCTTGTTTCTTATAATATTTCACATTTTACTGCCCTTGAATTTGAGTATAGTACCTTTTGTAATATCATTTAATAAGAAAAGACATGACCAGCTCTACCAGGCTTTTGATGGAAAACTTCCCCAGTGGGAGATTGGGTTGATGTATTGTTAACAACCTGGTGAATTGTAATCACGTGACAATCGATCCTAAAATTTTAATAGGATACTGTTCAATCCCACTTGTCAGATGGACAGACAAGATTACCATCTATTCCTCATCTTCCATTTTTCATCCATAATGTTATTAGAAGGTCCACCGTTATTGTAAAACATGTCCTTAGAACTACAAAAGTAGGGGAAGGCAACCGGAGCTACAGCCCAGGAGCCCCCATAACAAAATGGGACAGTACTATACTCCCCCAATTAGGAAACTTCATTCCTTTGTTGCTCAAGGGCCTCCACACCTCTAAATCCAGTCCTGGGCTTATCACAGCTGTTTTTCTCCCTATCTTATCCTTCAATAGGTATGGCCACATTCTAGCTCGAAATTGAGAACTAATGATACCAGAAGGGAATAAGAGAGAAGGGACACACTTTATATCTCCATAATGCTTTACACTCGTAACAACAGTCTTAGTAACCTCCAATCAACTACCCTTCACTGATTGGCTATCTAACTTCTGTCTTAGCTGTGACGTCACATAAGAGGGTGACGTCTCGGTTGACGAATAAAAAGTAGTTTTGTTTACATTGAAGGAGATAAAAATGGCCGAATTTCATGTTGATAAACGAAATCAAGCTGTGCAATTAATTTAGATGCACGGGAATTGAGAACATTCCAAAATCAGATAATTTGAAGGTAATAAATAGATGAAAACTAATTATTCTGAATTAATATTAAAAATAACAATTAGTTTCAATAAAATACATACTTGAGGTTATAATTACACAAGAACGAAACATGGACAGCCCTAAGCCTTTGGAGAATGAAAATCTAACAGACAAATAGGCCGCCTGATACCGCGGAGAAGTTAAAGAACTATTTTTGCAGTAAATTGGTTAAAAGCTGTGTACTTGCGCAAAGTTTTCGCGGTTTTCTTGAGGTTGGTCGGACTCTCGTTACCAAAGCAGGCTCTAATGTCTCCCTTCTCTCTTATTCCCTTCTGATGATACTTATATTTTATATAAAGTGGTTTTCCACATAATACTTTAATTGATACATACTCTCTCTCCGATCTCTGTCTCGTCACCAGCGGGTAGCTGGTTGAGATCTGGTTCAAGGGCGCATGCACGTATGACGTTGTTGTATCGTTCCTGGTCCATGTCGTCGACGAAGAGTATATTCTGTCTGAGTGAGGTGTTCTGAATCCAGGGTTGTTGAGTGACGTATCCGACTCTTCCAGCCACTTTCACCTCTCCCTCCACCTTCTCCATCTCGGAAACCAAAGCGGATAAGAGTGAAGACTTGCCACAACCCACCGGACCCACCACGGCCACCAAGGATCCACGGGCCACATTTAAATTGATGTCCTTAAGAGGCGCCGCTGTCAGTTCTTTCAGGTTCCAACGAAATGTTCCCTTCTCAATGACAATTGCTGAAATTGTCATACAGATTAATTAATATACTGTATATTACATCCAATGTGACTAGTAGAGGAAAATTTTCGTAGTTTGAAATTAGAATTCCGTTTGACCTGCTTTAAAAAAAGCTAAACGTGATAACTACTGGACGGTCTTAAATCTTCATACCCAATGCCCTAGATTAGCGCTCTAATTTTACAGAAGTTCACATTTCCCTCCCATCGGGCTCAAGGCTCACGACTTTCACATCTCTTAGTGCAAATCATTATTTAACCATTATTCCTACATCTGCCAAATCTTTCATCTATTAGTTATCATCTATCCCACTTAGACACTAATCTGCACTTGTTTGGCTTCAAACACCACCATTATCAGGCCTTTGTCTATCCTTCATAGACATCAATCTTTATTAGTTGCCTTCTCTATTGCTCATGGTTGGGGTTTAGATTTGTGTGCCCGGCGAGTCACTTAAACCAAGCATAAAATATAACGGTTGCCACTAAAAGTTAATAAAAACTGAGGAGAGACGTTTATTTAGGATAAATTACAAATGAAGTTTCTCCTCTGAAAGCAACAAGCTTAAGTGCGACACACTTAAACTTATTAGTCGAACTGTCGAGATGCAAAGCATATTATAAGCGAAAACATTTCATATATCCTAATAAGAATACAGCTTCTACTCTTTAGTTCATACTTCCTGCTTGTTATATAAGGTCCTTTAACAGAATCAAGAATCATGACCACAATCAGATAGCCGTAGTTATAGGTCTGTTTGGGCAATAGCTATATTTTGGTGCATATTTTTGGTTTTATATTTTTTTGGTGCTGCTAGACAAAGGCTAGGTTATCTTTAATTTGGAGAAACGTTAGCAATCATATGCTGGATAACTGAAAACAGTGTTGATGTTTTACGAGAGGATAGTGTTCATAGGCCCACAGTATCTTATCAATAAATAGCAATAGTTTCAAATTCAATTATGTAAGTACGTAAATGGTTCTCCTCTCTACAATTTTTGTTTCCCAACTTGTTTTGAGTGACACCGTCCGTTGGATGTGTTAAAGACATTGCGTGAAGCAATGAGATTCGTATTTTCTGTTGACTTACCATTTTTTGCGTTGCTAGGTATTAGTTTAACATAATCCTTAGATTCCCCACGATTTAACAAGTTTGCAATTCTTCTCACCGAAACGTTCGTCTGCGAAAAAATCACTTATTTCATCGGTGTCATTTGGAGATTCCTTAATAAAAGGGAGGGTCATCAAGGAATTCTTCCGTTTCAAGCAAAAAAAAACCTTTGACCCTCCGTTCAATTTTCTGGTGACCGCAGGCTTACCAAAACTAACGTGTTCATTAAGTCCGGAAAAGTAATCATAGAAACCATCAATAATCGTACCAAGTGCCAGGACACGAAAGCTTTCCTCATGGTGAGAACATTGTCGTCGTCAATTAAAACATAAATGGCGAAACACGGTGAACTAATCTAAATATTTTGGAAAAAAATCTATTGGCCTTTCAAATAAATATGAAAGTAGAAGAGGGAACAAGCCCTCATGAGTTAAATAGTCGACCCTTGATTTTAAAGGGAATGAGAAGCTTCGTTTGAAAAACCTCTGATTTATATAACAAAAGATAGAATTAATTTCTGTGAACTCAAAAATATCAAGCTTTTATTGTCCCATTTCTGGTTATTTGGCCGCAATATGCATTTGAAAATGCTTCATATGAAATTATTTGAAATCCTCTTTTTATGAAAGGCTAAAACGGTTCCCGTAGGCTGATGTCACAGATATATTTTTCACGTTAGATGGTGCCACTCTCTCCGCTATCAGACCCAGAGTTTAGACTGGCGAGAAGCTCGAAACGCGTATAGGGTTCCCGCGCTTTTTTCCTCACGTCATAGTGATGTCATCAAACAGGAAAACAAGCTCAACAAGACAAAATTATTGATATATCGAAACTGAGTTTTCGTGATTTTTCAATGGATTTTGAAAATATAAACTTTGGTTCAATTATATCAAAAACCTGGTATCTTGAAAGTAGAGCATAGGTCTTTGTCATATTAGGAACAAGAACCATATTTATAACTTGAATATTCTTATTTGTCGGACTTGTTTTTGTAGTCCGCAGTTTAGAAGATATTTTGTTCTGTACTTAGTTTCGAAAGGATTTTTTTTTACAATTTAGAGGGAAACGTTCCGTAACATGGGGGATTTTTTATGCCCATTTTGGTGTGTATTGACTATGTCTAGGGATTACCGGACAAGGAAGCACCGTGCTCTCAGATTCTGATAAACTTATGTTAATTTTAAAAGTTCGTACCAAAGCCGGTGTGACATTAGATATAAAAAGATTTATTCCTTGGAAGATTGATTGTTTCTTCAAGATAGAGATTTCTTTGTTACGTATTTCAAGAATGATTCTTTGGAATGATCTTTCCCAGGCGCATAATTTCAAGACTCGGATTCCGTTCAAGATTTCGCTCAACATTTTCATTCTCTTGTCCTTTAGATTCATTAGCTCAATCTAATAAACGAGATAAGAGAAAAAGTACAGTTAATTCCAGCATAAATGTGTATTGGCCCTCAATGTCAGGCGAGCTGTAATTTTTTTAACGTTTTTTAGGTCTCCAGGAACACTGGTAAGAGAGGGAGATAGAAACGCGCTTTATAAAATCCGCCGAAAAATGGGAAAATAGGGGGGTAGTAAAAAATATTATCGGTTCGTTTAGTTTTAGGGCGCACATCCTTTGCACATGGGGGGATTGACCTCCTCGCCTTATCTCTGTCATCCCCTACCTCAATTGTGCGCGAGAAAGCAGCACACTAGCACCGCAGTGTACCGTAGATTTACCACCGTTTTCACCAAGCATGGATCACGGCTGCCTATACTGATTCTCTCTCCCTCTTTCTCTCCTCTTTGGTAAGATTATTTACAGGTGGGTCCGTTTACAATGCATAGAAAGGGTGGTAGCTAGCCCCTATGCCATAGCTAACCGACACCACCCTATACTAACTATTACCGTTAACCTCATCAAATTTAATGGAAAGGAGAAACCGGGTTAGACCGCGGAAAATATTAAGCAACTATTCCAAAATCCAAATTGATTCAAGCGGTTTTCGAAGAGCACAGCATTTACCTGCAATTCTTTGTATTTCTTGGTGCTCAAATAGGACAGTGGAACAAACACTACAATAGATACGATGCCTGCAAAGGCTGAATAACCCAGTTCTTGATACATGAAGGCGAAGCAGAGAATTATTTGAACGGGCACCGACCACAAGAGACTCAGTTGCGGTGACAGAACTTGGAATCTGTTAGTGTCGACGTACATCGTGTTCAGTAACTCGCCCATTGTCAGGTCACGCCGATCGCTACTCCTCATGCGAAATGTCTGCTTTGACGAATCGCGTTAATGAACTACCATAGCATTTGTAACATTAATTTTCTTACTTTTTTATAAAGAACGTGCATGGTGGCTGATTTAAGTCTGAAACCTAGTTTTGTATGGAAAATGGCGCTGCCTTCTTGCAATAGAGATTGCCCAACACAAGCCAGACCATAAAGACAAGCGTAGAAAATCCCTTTCCAATAAGGATCGTCGCTCGTAAAGTAATCAATAATGGACCTGAAAACATAAGTAAGGAAACTTATTTACTTAGTCCAAAAATAAACTCCATCGCAGCATTGCTTGTAAGTTCAACTTCTATTTCAATGAGTTTTAAAGAATATTCGTAGTAAATGAAACTCGCTTAAGTGACTGAAACTTTCTCTACGAAGACTACGATACAGATTGTATAGATAACCAACCTGCAGGAACCACGAGTGTTAATTTGACTCTTTAAGGGAAAAATATCTTTAGTTTGGTTTTTATTTTGGCCCCATCTATTGGTGAATCTAAAGTATTACGTATCTAAACTAATAACTTAAAATAATTACTTTAAAATTGCGGAATGTAATCATGAATTACATAATCGCTTGTAAGGTATTGGACGATAAGGATATAGAAACTGAGTTATTAAACGTAAGCTCTGACCATAACTTTGAATCGAAACTTGAGCTTCAGTACCTTTGTTATTACTAAAAAGGCTCCTTCTATCGCCGAGTAAGACCTAACTTTGAATCGAAGCTTGAGCTTCAGTACCTTTGTTGGTACTAAAAAGGCGCCTTTTATCGCCGAGTAAGTGGCAACGTAGGGTAAGCCTCTCATTAATTCAAGTTAACAGAAATTGATAGTCTACCATTAAGTTTATATGTCTGAATGAGACTATGAAGGACTAGTCTGTCCCCCAGCCGCCAATAATCTGTCTCAACCAAACCTGGACAAATTCCTCCCAAGAGAGTCAGGTCACCTCTTCTAGAATGCTCTGATCTCTCTCAAGCCGCTCGTAACTTTTAGTGATGTAGGGATATAAAAATCTCTCTTGCATTTTGTTTGTGTATTTCTCTTAGGCGCTAACATAAAGAAATGAGGTAGGAGACGATCCACCAAAGACCTTATAATGGATACTATTAGGATTATCCGCTTAAGGTGTTAATAAAAAATTCATAACTTAAGGTGCTCGTTTAAGGTGAAATACTTATATATCGCTTATAAAATTATTTAATTACAAAATTAATTAATGGTAAATAAAGTCTGGGCTTTCTTTTAACAAAGTAATGCTAGTTCCTGCCACTAGAGAGAGCACAAAAGTGTAAATCTCTGGCCCGACCATCTTGTTTTATTTCAATATAACTTTAAAAGTTTTGAGTTCTTATAAATAATCACTTACAAAGTTTTAGCACCTTCTTATATATTAGAAAAGGTAAGTTTATAGCACCTTCTTAAATATTAGAAAAGGTAAGTTTAATTAATTACCCTATCAGAAGAGGAGGAGCAAAGGAGACTATATCGGACAAAACTTGCAAGACAACTCCAGCAGTCAGGCAAGGCCAAATTGTCCTTAATAAAGACCAAGCAATGGACTTGCATTGACTTCTTGCTTCAGTTCGTTTTTTCAAAAAGCACTTCAAATCCATTTCATCGAGTTCGCTATTTGTCTTTGGTTCGAGTTTCCAGTGTTTTTCGAAAATGTTCGAGACGGACTGAGCTTGTTCTGAGTGATTCAAGTCAAAGACGTCCAATGGCTCCAAGTTTTTCTTCCAGCCCTTCCACAGGGCGCTACAATTTGGTTAATAAAATGGAAAAGAAAAACTTGCTAGTTAGAATGATAGCAACAAATATAATCAAAATGCCTCTAGTGACTTCTTCATTCTATGAGAAAGAACGTATACCCAGTAAGCCACGAGTGTGTCACGCGTGAACAAAACGATGCGTCAACTTCCTTTGATTTCTAAAAATTTTACAATAATCATTCATTATTTTGATAAAGATTTTTAATATAAATATAAGTTCACGTGTTCGACTTACTGAGTGCTAAAGTTCGGAAACAAAGTGGGAGTAGTCAAAAATAATTAGTTCTTAGTAAACAGTTTTGGACATGAGGATGTTTAGAGTATTACGAATTCGTCTCGCATCGCGTAGCTATATTTTCCATGGCGCCTAGGGTTGTCAGTCAGTGTATGTAAAACGAGGGTAACTACTACTAAAGGGTAATTCACAGACTCAATTAGCAACCCAAAATAATCATCTTTGTCGTTCTGAAATATATACCGTTTTTTTGCATCGCCATAATATTTTTATATTTATAATGCGAATTAAAACCTTCACTAACTTGAAAATAGTATTTCGAGATTCTTGATCTTAATGTTATCGTTTTCGATAGTGTTAAAAGAAACCAAAACAATGTCAAAATTCCCGACAACACTACGCCACCCCCTCTGCCGAAAATAATGAGAAATAATGCCAGGATCTGAAACAAGCACGATTAATTTACTAAATCAAATGGAGCTCGAAATAAAGCAAATTCATTTACGTAGGTCCCGAATTGAAGGACAACCGCCAAATTGTCAACAACTTGAAAATTCCCTTGGTGAATTTCTTTTCCGAATTCTAACACGCTTATTGCGGTTAGTAGCAAAACCATAAGCTGAAAATACAGAGCAGATAAGTTATAATTATTTTTTGATAGCGAAGAATGATTATTCTATTAACAACGGGCTTTTCTGGTTCACTCTTTCTCTCTCTCTCATGAAACACTTCCTGGGAAATCGTTGTAAAAATAATAAAATTATCTTAAAGAAATTAGCCTAGTTGGTTCCTATTTTTTAAAGCCCATATAAACTCCTTTTTTAGCGTGGAACGCTTAAGAACAGTAATTTGTAGTGATTTCTGACTGAAGGAAGAGATGTATTTAAATATTGTTTTAGTGGAGAAACACTAGTGAATCAAAATGGAATGGCTTAAGTCCCAGATATTGAAATTTTTCAGTTAAAATAAATACTTATCTTACTTTTCTCACCAAAATTGCAGTTTCTCAAAATATTTTGCAATATTTTCGAAAGGGTTCGTGTCAAAGCATTAATATCACAAACACATGCGACATCGTTTACATTTAGAGCTGAACAGTGGAAATGAAAATACACAGCCCGTTGTGTTTCGTGGTTGAAGTTTTCTCTACACTTTTTTCAGTGTGTCCCTAATGCCAATGCCATACCAAAAAATAGTATAACCACAAATTAACCTTGTAAATAGATAGTTCTGAAAACACACGATAGTATTCAAAGGTTTTTTAAATAATCTCTTTTATCGAAATATGAATGATTCATTTATAAATAATTTTGAATCCCCGAGACAAAAAGATGGAAACAGGTTCGTTTACGTTCAGGCGTAGAACGAAAGCACCGTAGTACATCAGCGTTTAAGAAGAAAATCATGATGTTAGATGAAGTTTCATCCTTTTGTTTAAATTAGTTCCTTTGAAACTACGTTTCCTTTTATTTTTTAAAATAACCTCTAGGCTCTATCCTCCTTAAAAATTGCGGATATTTATTCTAACATTTTTCATGGTAACACTGATAATATCAAAATGAAATATGACTCTGTCCTTACACGTAAATAACTAAAATATTAATGATAAAATGTTTTGGCTATAAGGAATATCAATTAAAAAATAAGATTTGCATTTTTTCAAATAATTGATTCTTTAAACCGAAACATTTCATTATCTGCAACTTCAGTCATTCCAATTTGTTACTTTATCTTTAATTTTGCTTGTTTTTGTTCACAGTAATCCTTTTAATTAATATTCAAAGGGTTTATATTCGATGAAAAGATCCACATACTGAAAAAATTGTGTATTGGGCCTGGAATCAACCCAAACAACTATATAATCAACGATGGTTTAACTATTATTATCTCTTTTGCTAAAGAAAACCGTGGTATAACCTATAACAGTATACTAAGTAATGTAAAACTTCGACCACGAAAACTTAAGAAACTATGACAGTTAGGAAAAGACGGCCATGGATACTTTTGATCAGTTACCAAGTGTGATGTCCTCTATCACTAAAATACCGAAAAACCACTGTTTAGAAGAGTTTGTGAGCTTACGATCTTTCATTATAAAAGCAAATTCCGACGGGACACATAAACAGTGCCAAGAATGAAAACAGCATACACCGCATGTATTTGGTGTCGTACCAAGTTGCTAATAAATTATCAAAGTACTTACACTTTTCGTAATTCCTAAATAAGAACAAGGTACGCTTTTCCATTCCGACTTGGCAATTAGCGCCACTTCTAGTGGAATAAACAGCCACAATATTGCGCAAGGAACCCAAACTAAGACAGTCTTTTGGAAACAAGGAGTGAAATCAGGATCTTCTGTATACCAAGTTAAATTGGCGTCCTTTTGAAAACAAAAGCATATTCCATAATTCAGAAAAAACTCTTAAACATAAATAAAATGTGACTGTCACAGAGCTGATAAAGTATAAACGAGTAACATACCCAAAATTGAGATTTGCAAAATTTATCCAATATAAATGCATCCATTTAAAAGTATCGTAGAAATCTCTGCTAAAATAAATTTATTTTAAACAGCTGGTTGGGTTAACAGGCCGTAGTCACGGTGTGAGATCTTCTGAAGCCTAACTAATCCTCTACATGTTTTCCGTTGCAAAGTTATGAATATTATGATGAAAAAATGTAAAAAACTAGTCTCTACAGTTAGACCTTGTATAACACATGTGTTTACACTACGAATCTCCTATGCTGAATAACAGAATATCAAACGTTCGCTGATAAAATCTCTTTCGTACTTTTATGAACTATACATTTTCCCCTGTGTATTCGTAGAACAGATTAAACCATTTTTTTCGTTGAAATCATTGGGTTATATAAATATATATAAAACCTCCGTCTGATAAAACGCAATCGCCGATTGATTGAAATAAAGTAAAATAAAACCTTTTGATAAATTTCATCGCAGATCGGTGGTAAAATAAAACCTTTTGATAAATTTCATCGCAGATCGGTGGTTGAGCTCAGTCTAAACTGATCGATACTTTGAAGTACTAGTTATTTAAATTTTTCAGTGTAAAGACGTGATTATAAAACATAAATTATTTGAAAAAGTACCAAAATTTCATTTGTCCAAAATAATTTATAATGAAAATTCCATTTTTGTCGAAAGATCACGTGTGAGGACAGAGCATTAATTTTATGTTACATTCTCAGATTGAATCTGAAGGATATTAATCAAAAATGTCTTGATTAGAATCAAGACCTAAAAAGTATTGATAAGACTGAGGTTTTCACGTGACTGAAGGATCAGATATTAATTTTTCTTTTTAATTGAAACTTAAAGGCATGCTTAAGAAAAAACAACGTCCGTTAAATTACCGTTTTCCATTGAAATAACTTATTTTACTGGTAATTAACTTCAAAAATTTATTTATCTCGGCTTTTCGACCACAATTCCATTCCAAAAATTTTATAATTACGTTAATTACTTTTGAGAGAGTACGTGTTTGGCATTGCGGTTTTATCGACGACTTAAAATTATTTATAAATTGATTATTAAAATTAGAGTAATAACCCTTTAATATAATAGAAAAATTCGGAAGTTAAAAAAGAGAAACAAGCACACAGGGGCGAGCCCACCATTGGGGTATTCTTCCTCTCGCCAAGAAGCTCGGCCAGGGGCAGTGCGAGTTGGTTAGCCCCCACGTATATTGGACTCAGGCTTTGTCTGGAGTTGCTTCTTTGGCGTGAGGGAGATTACCCAATGGCGGTCTCGCCCCTTTGTGTTGGATTATCTATTTATAATTTCTGAATTCGTCTATATCGTACGTTTTGAGAACTATCAATTTTAAAAGTTGCGGCTAAAGTAATTTTGGTATGACGTCCACTTGCTGTTTTATAATGACCACACTGTAGACAGTGTATGACTAACGTCGATCCTGAATAACGTAAGTGGACAGAGACAAAAGGCAGACGGTGGACCTATTTCATTATTGGGATTACTTTCCATTACCTCGAGTCGTATTTAAAACGTGAAGTATTTGAAATGAAACCTTTGCATTGTCTGGTTAATATGCCATATGGGTCAGTCTGTTGTAGAGATAGATATCACCATGAGTTAATAATATGTTAGCTCCCTATAAGTTACTCAGGCAATTCATTTTTATACTCCAGCGTTTTCTCCCGCGCCGCCGGCTTCCCAATTATATGCGACGCTCTGCGGCCGCCACGTGAACGAAAATCTTATTTACTATTCTTTCCGGTTTTTCCCCGGAAGCGCGTGTAGTGGAAGCTAGCCAATGATATCGGAGCTATTTAAGCAGCCGAATATTTCGCTCAGTAGCCTCGGTTAAGAAAACAGTGAAGAGATCAGTGAATTGGATTTAGCTCAGTTGTATAATTTTCTGGTTTCCAGTCACAATAACAACTCTTATCTTTAGCATTCTTGATCAATATCGGTAAATTGCATTGAGTTCCTGCATTTTTTTGTCTCAGTACTGACACAAACGCCATGATTTAATGTTAAATTGTTAAAACATAAACATTCACGACTAAAACAACACTCCCTTGGTGAAAAAGCAGCCGGCGACTCGAGGTTGAGAAGCCGTACGAGCGGGATTTTTTTGTCGACAAGAGAGAGCGCAACATTCGGATTTTTTCCCGCGCGGGCGAAATTAGAAGAAATAGCTGGATACATTACGCCTATGGAGCCTGAGTAACTTATAGGGAGCTAACATATTATTCACTCATGATATCACTAAGACGCCCGGTTGATTCTTGGTACCATCTTGGTCCTTCCTGATGTTTCTTGCTCAGACCACGTTATCCTTAATTAATATGTTCTAGCCAGTTTGAGTATTGTTGGGCGTCGTCGTGCTCTCTTGACTTTAGAAGTTTGGGTTCGAATAGCTAACGTAGTGAAATATTTTTTTTTTGAAGTTCTGTGAACTGTGAATACGGTGCTGAAATTAGGAACACTTTTGCTCCAATGTACAAACTGCGGACACGTTCTCCTGGACAGGGTCCCGAGTCGAATCTCGAAAATATTTATAGGAATTATCGATATTTTTTCATGAAAATATAGGATTTTATAGGACGTTTTTCCAAAATTATTGTATTATATAGGACACTAAAATATTATTTTTTTTAAAGAACTAGTACTGCGAAAAAAACTCTTTCTCGTCTTTTATGATCTAGCAAAAGCTGCCCACACGCAAAGCTAACAATGGTAATAAGCATAGAATATTCGGTTCTCAGAAACATAATATACCAGGCATTTTTAACTCTTTAGGCAACGATATTAAGGATACCATCCCCATTTAATAATATTTTTGGGACTTGAGTAGTGGTCTAACCCATGCGTCGCTTAAAATTCAAGAATATTTCAAATTTATAGGATTTTTGACGAGTTTTGCCAAATATATAGGATTTTATAGGACAGGCTTAAAAATATAGGATTTTATAGGACAGTTTTAAAAATATAGGATTTTATAGGACAGTTTTAAAAATATAGGATTTTATAGGACAGTTTTAAAAATATAGGATTTTGTAGGATAGTTTTAAAAATATAGGATTTTATAGGACAGTTTTAAAAATATAGGATTTTATAGGGCAGTTTTAAAAATATAGGATTTTATAGGGCAGTTTTAAAAATATAGGATTTTATAGGAATTATAGAACACCTGGGAGGTCCCGTCTGTGGTATAACAACATACAGACAGACAGACACGTCGGGAAGAGAAGCTCTCCCTGACATAAGTCACTCTGAGAGGTAAAAACAACCTGGTATTTTAGATGGGGCTCCGATTTTTTACACGCCATTACAAAAGACCATTTTTTAAAATTACCCCAAAAGCTACCTTATATCGAGTAAATGAAGCGATATATCAGATATGAAAGAATTTGGTGCACTGAATCACTTCATTGCCTTCTACCCCTAGGCAAAGGTCTTCAAGAAAAAAAGACCTACAGAACAAAATCGACCGAGGCCTAGATGACAGAACGAAATGGGGCAAGAAAAAAAGTAAGAGCGAACTTCAGCGAAGTAAGATCCCTTAAATCCTCTACGAATGGTTCTCGGCAACCCGAGGAAAAAAAAACTAAGGGATAAGTCACCCGTAATGCTTTATGTTCCTTACATCTAGGAGGATCAAGCCACGTGCGTTTTTCAGATGGAGGTTATTTTCCAGGGCCCAAGTGATCATGGGTTTACCAATGTTTTCAAGCAAAAATATGATATAAAATTAAACTATTCTCACCGGACGAATGTTTACTTCCAATTATCGGGGCTTCTGTTTCCAATTTTGTCAGTCAACCTTAACCATGGACATGGTGAAGATATAATAATAATAATAATTTAAACTTTGTCTAAGAAGGGATTTCCACACTAAGCCATAGGCTTGTTTACAGGTGGGTCCCTTTACTATGGATAGAGGGGTGCATGGCTAGCCCCTATGCCACAACTAACCTACAGCGACCTATACTAACTATTACCGTTAACCTCTGCAAGTTTTGATGGAATGGAGAAACCGGGCTAGACCGCGGAGGAAATCTCCTTTTAACAACCCAATATCATAATCTTTTCAAGTCTTAACGTTTTTTCTAGAATATAAAACTGTTTTGTTACTGCCAAATTGAATACTCTGTGCACTAGGCAAAAACATTCCGAACACTCTTTTCTCGAAGCTTCTTAGCACTTATATTCCCCTGGTATCTTCGTTTTGAGTAGAGATAGATGTCTGAAATTTAACTTACCTAGAATACTTACTATACCCATCTCTTCCGCTAAATTCCAATTTTGGACCTAATATAGCTTACAAATTATCTCAAGTCAAAATTGTACAGTTTTTCCTAACTCACTGACAGACCATCAAAATTCCATGGTAATTCTAGCGGATATAGAATAGGTTAAGCTTGGTTGGATAGGTTGGACTAGGTTAAATTGAAATCCCATCGTCAATGGATTTACGTATCATTGGCGAAATAGGGGAGGATTTTGTATTCGTGAAATTTTAGTTCATGTATTTTGTTTTTGAGATCGTATTGGAGCTGCTACACTCAAAAGTTTTGAGATCGGCCAAGTTTTATACCGTTTATATTATTAAGCATATTGTTTCAACAAATCAACTCTTCTGCTTATGTTTTAAAACAGTTAATACAACACTGCAACAATCAATCTTGAAAATTTTGTAAGCTCAAGACATTTTTCTTACTTAAATGAAATTCTCTTACCGTTGGGTCTATTGTCTGACCTTTTGAACTTTTTTAGGTTCATTAGATTTTTGTCTGAACTTGTAGGGGCCTATATTGAAGTTATCGTAGTTTGTATCTGACCATTCTGGCCTATATTTACGTTCACTTGACCTTTGTCCGCCCTTTTTCGTTTTGGTCTTTTTTAAAATTCAATTATATTTCCAGGTTATTCTGATCAATGGCAATCAGTGCACATGTATGAGACTACCACACTTGATTCTTCCTGGAGCCTTTGATATTATTTATTCAATAAAAATCCATTGCAGTTTTCAAAGAAAAACTTTATTTTTTCTTGTTATTAGTTTTGTAACCTTCCTGTCTTCAAAACACAAAACCATAAGGGCTTTTAGGATGTTTTATCTTTAAAAGCTGCCAGTTCACCCAGCCATTTAAAAAATTGATAGCGCTCAGAGCATCTCCTCCACTCATACAATCTATCTTTGGTCAGCGTCGACCTTAAGCCTTTGCAAAATGGAGGGGGCAAGATAATTTAGTACTTTATCGAAGCCATTGTTTAAATGAAGAGCTTGAGGATGCTGAGTAGATAAAGGGATAAAGGGCAAGGCCGAGGGGATATCTACTCATTTTCAAATGTCATTAAACTGTGAGCTAGTTCAAGAAGGACGAGAGAATTGACTACATGCGACTTTTCAGTCCATCTTCCTAATTAGTCTATATGAAGCCTTTGACAGCGCCTCACCACGACAATCTATGACGTTTCACCTACGTCACATCGTGACAAGCTATCAGTAACCAGTGACAAACTTATAGAACATACTTTATGAAGATATGCTAACACCAGAAGTGAGATGAGACTAGAAGTACTAAGCTAACTAAATTCTTCACTTGGCGAAAGTGAATATTCTTGATAAGACACCAACGGTTGGCCCCCTGGTAGCGGTTTCTAAATTTTCCCTCCAAAACGGGAGACGCTCGCGGCGGTAGACGGGTGAACTAGATTCAAGCATCGGCGTCCGTGTTCCGCGGCTTTTGGTTGAGGGGAAGGGGATAGGAAATGTTTTTGGAACTCGACCAATTTTTCTCTAGTGTAGGCGCAGGGATGGAAGCGGCATAAAATCCTCAAATTTGTTCACTAGTGCCAGGATCTACTACCAATGCTAGAGCCCTTCACTTCTAGTCTCATTTTACTTCTGCTTACACTAATACTCCCTAAAATAAGCCTATATTTCTCAGCGTTGATGCACTTAATCAAGGCAACAAAAGCCAGTTGCACAACACTGACCAATCGTATTCTCTGATCACGTGACATCACGTCCTCTAAACATAATTAAAAAAGCAAAGGCTTGACGTTTCGTACGGTCCCTCTAAACAAAACGCATAATTTCAAAACTGTAAAGAAGGCTTAGCGTATTATTTTTGCTAGTTTCAGTTGACTCAAGGAGTTTGAAGTGAAGAGCCTCTTTTCAAAGCTTGGCTTTTAAAGTGTGCGATTAACTTTGAGTTTTTTGAACGAACAAAAAATTTTAGCTCTATGATACTTACTATCTCAATTTTAATCAAAGGGTGGTGGCGGGAGTGGGAACGGAGCTGATTCTACCGTTATTTATAGCTTCTAATTAAGAAAGGCAAAGAAGGAGTGAACGGTCATTAAGTCACCTTTCAAGGTTAAAGGGAGAGAGAAATGTCCACACGACCAACTTCTTACTCTATTTCAATTAATAATATAACATTAAAATCTTTCGATATATTTTTTTTCATTTATTCAAAAGTTCATTTGCAAAGCCTAACATTACATTTTACGATTACTAAATCAATCAAAAACATTAAGAAAATGAAAGATAATATTTTATAAGTTTCACTGATTATTTTCATAATTGTTTTGTGTTATATGTCTAAATTGATTAAAAATTTGTAGAATTAGGCCTTTTAATTGTCTAAAGAACGGCTAAGCTTCCTATTGAACCTAACGTTAAAAAACTATTTTAAATCTTAACCAAACCTAACCGTGATTCAAACAAAACATAATCGTAACTCTAACGAAACATAACCGTAACTCTGACAAACATAACTGTAACTCTGACAAAACATAACCGTAACTATAACAAATCATAACCGTAACTCTGACAAAACATAACTGTAGCTCTAACAAAACATAACCGTAACTCTAACGAAACGTAACCGTGACTCTAACGAAACGTAACCGTAACTCTAACCAAACGTAACCCTAACTCTAACCAAACGTAACCGTAACTCTAACGAAACGTAACCGTAACTCTAACCAAACGTGACCGTAACTCTAACCAAACGGAACCGTAACTCTAACCGAACATAACTGTAACTCTAACCAAACATAACCGTGACTCTAACAAAACATAGCCGTAACCATAGTAAAACATAACCGGAGCTCTAACGAAACATAACCGAAACTTTAACCAAACATAACCGTAACTCTAACAAAACATAACCGTAACTTTATCCAAATAAAACGAGAAACAACCGAACTCTAAGCAAAGAAAACAATGAAACCTAACCTAACTCAAACCACATAAAACCAAAGGATATTTTGAACATTACCACGCCTAACGAAAACCTAAGCCTAATTTTAATCAAACCAAACGAGTTTCGAAGCGGAACCTAATCTTCCACCATTGACTCTTACCAAGCAAAGCCTGTTTTCAAACTTACCAAGCCCAACCTAAATCTAAACTTACCTTTCTCCAAATAAATCCGTAATAAAAAAATCATAAATTTAACCCGTATCAAATGTAACCTTACCTTACCTAATGTATTATTAATTAAGTCAACAACTAGCGATCCTTTTTCCGTCTTATCTTCATTCCAATATCCCTTTAAGTGACAAGTGCAAGGAACCCCTTTCTCATCTTAATTAATTTTAAATGTAACGTGGATATCGAGGAAGGTTTAATCGGCTAGGCTAGGATGGGGAAGGTGACCGTCCCTGCACTGCGGTAACCTGGGATTTCTAGATCGTCACTAAACCACTTATGCCTCCCTAATCGAAGGACGTTTTTACCTTGACAGATTAAGAGTAACGCACGGAAGCGAAAGTAATTAATAATTATTTTGCTCAAGTATTCAAAGGAATTTCAGAGTAAGAGTTCTTTCGTAATCAACAGACAATTCAGCTAGTTACACCAAAGAGAATTTTGTAAGAAGAGTTGAAAATTAAGTATTATTTATTTACCATGAGATTTAGGGTTCTAGTTCCGAAGTCAAACGAGCGCGTGAATTATATCGTGTTTAAGATAGCTTATGGCTAATTTACCATTATAATTAAATATTCAGCCATAACTTCGCAGTTATCTTGTTATTTTTATTATTATAATTTTTTTCTGAATTTTCTCAAATTCATATTCGTTTTGGTAACTCTAAAATGATTCCAGTCTATAGGCAGACTACACACTCCGACCAATAAGAGGTGTTTGTACTAAGTCAATCACCAAGTCGCAAGATGACTTGGTCCAATTAGCTAGCTGAACTTATTATTATTATTAAACTAGATAATGTGCCTTAAAACATGAAGGCATATTTTTACAATTCTTAATATTCTGCTCCTCTTCATTTATTCTCTTTGGTCATTTATATTCTGGAATCGCAATTTAAAATCGAATATTTCCTCTAACTAGAGTCACTTTTGTGAGAACAAGTCACGTAAATCAAGATATGCGTAGTAACTAGGCGTGGTTGATGGTGAGCACATTAGTTTCGTATGTGATAGCAAAGAACAATACCATAATTTTCAGCTCGCTAAGATAACGTACGCATTTACTCAAAGAATTATATTTAAAACTCATTATAGTCAATTATTAATTAAATAAACCACAAAACAAACTCAAAGATCATAATCCTAAAGGGTCAAAAATATCAAGAGCTGGAAGCGGATCATTTCATAACCAGGGACTTGATAACCTTGTTTTAAATCTATCCGAAGTCAAGAAAGTCGCTGTAAACTCATATGATAGAACCAGTGTAATTTCTATCACAATACGAGCTCGAAGATGGTAGCGGATCTGGCCATAATTAGTTTCTAGCCAGACTTGTTTTAAATGTACCCTCCACAGACGACTGACTACACACCATGATCACATAAGCTAGTTTGTTTAATACATAACCACACCTAGCTAAAAATTCTAAAAAGATATGTTTTTTAATCTAAAGGCAACTCACCAAATTACTACCTCAATTTAAAAGAGTATTTTTCAGTAACTAAAGTAAATTTTGATAAGTAGTTTACGCTTTACAAATTTGAAAGGTGAATTAAATCGGAGATGTTGACAAGAAAACGTTTTAGCTAATTAAGTTCAGTCAAGGCTGGACTCTATAGCGCTTTAGATATAAGATCTTTCTATTTTAGCGCGAGAAAACACACAGGGATTTTTAAATTTTGATTTTAAAACCAGGTTAAACTTGCACAAGTGCTTGTGAAAATTCGACTCATAGAAATTGAAGTTTTCCAGGGTTTCCTCAATGTTTTTGTCTAATTTCTCAAAGAAGAGATGAAGATTTTTGTTCGGCTTAAATCATTCGTTACCGATAAATGCTAGAATAGGTAAAAAAGTTCTCTAAATTATTTGCTTGGGAAAGCAGCTTTTAATTAACAAATCTTTGGCGCAAACAGTCTTGCTTGTCTAATGGGGATGGAGTCTTCCCGAGGTGTCCGACATTCCCAAAAAAAGCGTACGGGATTTCGTGATTTCGCGATTTCGCCAAATATTTCGAGATTTCAAGAAAGATTTCGCGATTTCGCCAAAACTTTCGGGATTCCTTTGATTTGGCGATTTTGCCAAAATATTTTCTTCTTTGTTTTCACGATTTTGCCAAAGATTTCGAAATTTCTTCGTTGATTTCGTGATTTCTTCGTTGATTTCGCCAATGATTTCGTGATTTCTTCGTTGATTTCGCCAATGATTTCGTGATTTCTTCGTTGATTTCGCCAATGATTTCGTGATTTCTTCGTTGATTTCGCCAATGATTTCGTGATTACTTCGTTGATTTCCCGATTTCTCCAAAAATTTCGTGATTTCTTCTTGATTTCAAGATTTCGCCAAACATTTCGGAATTTCATCTTTAATTTCGTGATTTCTTCAAAGATTTTGTGTAAATGTCGGACCCCTTCGAGTCTTCCTGGGGTAATGTTTGGCCCAGGGTTTTTAATGGAAATCTAATAGCATACAAATTTGAGAAATATTATTTATCGATTCTAGCATTTTAGGGGTAATGAATGATTTGATCCCAAAAAAAATTGCAACTTAAATCTTTCTTTGTTTTGTCATTATGTAAGAAGTGAGGAAATGTGTCGAGTTTTTCCGCAACTATTTGGACGACATTCTTTTATCTTTTGGACGTTGCCAATTATATTACATTTCGTGGTAAGTTGACAAGATATAAAAATCCCTTTTCATTTTGAGGCAAAAAAGAAGTTGTCATATTTCTATGCTGGAAAATCTTTTTCGACGTATTTAATCGTTTTCAATCAAAATGTTTTTTAATACAAACATTGCTTACCAATTTAAAATAAATACCTTTTTCAGACAATGAAAAATACAAATATTTCCTATTGAATTGTAATACATCGTTACTTTTTAATCATCTAGTATAATATGCGTAAAAATTTCAATTTTAATATTAAATCATACAATAAACTTTTTTGAACTTTAATCAGAGAATTTTAACAATTTTTTTGGACTGTGATTTCAAGCTGTTTTGAATCATTAAGAACAATTCTGCTTTGGATAAGAGGTATTTAATTGGAGGTTTTAAGAAAAAATACCATTTAAAATATTTCTTTTAAAAAATCACCGGATCAAATTAAACTTAAATTGTTTCAACTAGCACTCATTTAAAATGCTCAAGGGAGAATTTAATTGCCAGAAAACCGATTTTCAATTGATAAAATATCATCAAAATCATTAAGAAAACTTACAAAAAATGCTTCGTATATTTATATAAATTTTGAAAGTTTCAAAAGTTCATTGCTAAGCTTAATCATTGGATATTGTTAAAAATAATATTAGGCACATCTATCCAATTACAGCACGCGGCTCTTTGAGAAATAAAAGGCGCGCACTGTCTGCTGATATTTATCTCACGTATCGTGGTCGCTGATTGGCTAAAGGTGCCTATAGCAATATTTTACCAAAAGTTTACTCTAGGCTTAGCATATTAACTTTGTTATATATAAAATGAACACATAATTTTTAATAAGTTTTCTGAATGAATATGGTTTTATTTAAGAATTAAAAAATCGTTGCCCGGTTTCTCAAACTCCGTTTAATGCCGTTAAAAGAACTTGAGACGTTTGTATACAATCTTTAGAAAATAACCATTTGTTAGAAAAATAACGTGCGTTTCACTTTTCTCAAATTTCTTAGAAACATTGTTGTAATTTAATACTTGACGCATGCATTTAATTTAAACATTTGTACGTATTTAACATTCATATACGGTAGGTTTCAAATAGCCAACTATTATACACTTTTAACGTTCATTTTATCGAATTGTAATTACGTTGACTATTTATGGAACACAAATGCAATACATTAGTTAGAACTTTTGATAAGATGCGTGCGTTCGCGATAAAATTTCCAGCAAAAAGGGTTCTAGCGAACTGAAAACCGAGCATCGAGACTAACAATGAAGCAACCGTGCCGATTTTCGAATCCCCGCTGGGTCAGAAGTTGGAAGGGTTCTAGCTAACTGAAAGCCGTGCAATGTGGTTCTAGCGAACTGAAGATGAACAATAGAAATCCTTTTAAATTTATTTCATCTCGAATTTTTGCTTTCCCCTGAAGGAAATTCTCTATTGTGTATCTTCAGTTCGCTAGAACCACATTGCACGGCTTTCAGCTAGCTCCATCTTTTACCCCAGCGGGGATTCGAAAATCGGCACGGTCGCTCCATTGTTAGACTCGATGCTCGGGTTTCAGTTCGCTAGAACTCGTTTCGATGGAAGTCGGCCTTTAACGTACTGCCGAATTGCCTGCTGAAACAAAATTTATAAAACGAGTCAGTGTTTCCCAAACGTTGTCACGTGAGTAGAGCTCGGCATTTTCTATTCATTATCCACGAACTAATTATTTATAACCAAAGTTGTGCATATAATACGATTTAACATGCAAGTTCTGTGGATAATCTTAGAGTATGAATTAAGATAAAATGATGTGGATAATGGATAGAAAATGCCGAGCTCCACACGATAGATTTGGAAATTCTTTCATTAGATTTTCAGACGAAATTATAAATTTCGAATCAAAAGTATAAGTAGGATTCATAGGCAAAAGTGACATAATATTTTACTGACTCTTCTAGACCAACAAATAATTATTCTCACTGTCTCTAGGATTCTACTCTAGTGACCTTGTGAACAAAATTTGGTCCAAGTATACAGTAGCAACTGTTCAAAAAATAAAATAAATATTTTGAAATAAAAAAAATTAACATGGAAATGAAGATATGATATATATTTATTATCGAGCAAAAGATGTGTCGCAACTTTTAAAACTTTGGGAAACCATGTACCTAATAGGTAATTCCAAATTAAACGGTTTGCTATTCATCACGAAACTTTCTAATTCTAGAGGTAGAGAGTATTGTAAGGTTGTGGATTTATTTCACAGCTGTATGAGATCAAGAGATTTACACTACGAACATTGAATTTTCGTAATATCAACAGTTAATATTTTTTGGACTATAAATTTGGACACGAAAAAAAAAATAAATCATTTTCGGTGGTATATTTTTCGCAACAAACGAAGAAGATTTAAGATTTGTTTATTAGTCTTTGATTCTGAGTATATACCATCATAAGCGAATAATTATCTTAATAAGTTAAACAGTTTCTTTAAATAATGTAATCAACGACTAGTTTCTTCAAATGAAAAAAGGTGGCGCCTCGCGAGATTGACTTATAATACAAATAGTACAAAAATTTAACTTCAAAGTGAAAAACGTTTCATATGCCTCAAGGAAATCACTTTCGTTTCATATGCCACAAGGAAATCACTTTCGTTTCAATACCAAACAGCCGTATTACTACTTTAAAATAAAATTGAAGAAATTTAAAGTGGTTACATTACTCCAATATTATGGTTTAACTTATTAGAAATTATTATTTTTTTAATGAAGCCGATTGTCCCTTCTCATAGATTATCAATGCGAACTTCGCTGGATGGTAGAATGGCTTTAAGGGCGCTTTGAAGAAGCGAGGAGGGAGCGGAGGCCGAACGATGGACCCTCTTGTCAGAAGAGCGACGGAACTCGAGGAGGTGAATCGTCCTCTCAATGGAATGTCTTCGGACGCGATGCTTATCAAAATTGTGCTCTCCCATCAAGGCCACCGATTCCGGAGGAACCAATATCACAGAGTCCTTATCGTCTGCGTCGAAGTAGGCCTTTCCCTCGAAAATGTCCACTTTACAGTCGCTACCGTGAGAGGTATCTCCAAGCGTTAAAGAGTCACGGCGAACAGTTAAGGTTGAGAGCGAGCATTGAGAAGAGGTACTTCTGGGCTTAGCGTCTCTCGTAATTCGCCCTTCGTCGTTAGGGTATAGTGATAATGAGTCTCGGTCTTGGCTTCGAACCTCTTCATTTACACCCTGAGGAATATGATTTACAGTGGACGTGGTGAAGGATTCTTCAGCAATCGTGGTAGTATTGGTGGTGGTCGCGGTACCACTATCTTTGCTTGAAAGTAGTTCTTGGTCAAGAAGCCCGGACTCTTTCAGTTTTTTCTCAACTAGACCAATTCCACCCACGGGACTTCCGGGGATCGTGGCCAGCTCTGAGAAGACGTACTTGCCATTACCTACTAAGCAAACGCCATTGGGTTTGCCACTAGAATCAGTGTTCGAAGAGGAAGACATCATTTTCTTCTTCAAGGACAAACAACTGACCAAACTACGCAGGCTCCGTACACTTTCGACGCGAACGGCAGCCGTGCTTTGTTGTAGGCTACCGGAATCGCTTTGGGAGGCGCTACCTTCCGAGTTGTTTTGACTGTAATCGTTGGCGTACAAAAGCATTTGACGGTTGTAACTGCACGAGAAACGTCCGACAACACGGGGTTTCTTGATCTTAGAGATGGGGTGTTTTTGGGGGTCGAGCGTGCACGTGACAATCCTCAGGAATCGCTTGAAGCCGTTCCGGAAACGGGAACTCATGGCGGCGTAAATGAAGGGGTTGACGCAAGAGTTGATGAAACCGAAGAGATTTATCACCTGTCACCGAGAAAAAAAACCCTTAATGCTTGTTGACGGAAGAAGTTATTAAACTTCTATCCTGGGAAGTATGAGACTCAGAGCATATTAAAAAGTGATGCTGTTTGCCACATTGAAAATGAAATCATATAACCCTGCCCCTACAGCACGTTTTGGGGTTTGAGTTGTAGTACTGATTAGTGCAGCATGACTCGGAAACTACCTGAACCATAAGTTTATAATGCCTCTTAGTACACAAATATGGGCTGCAACTGGGCATCTTCCGCAGGCTACTGTGACGTCAGAACTCGTATAGCGCTATGATCTGAAGAGAGAAAATTTTGAAATTTCTGTCGCGGTGCAGCCACCAAACGGTCGAGACGAATACTAAATGAGTCACATGAGTAAAAAAATCATCCAATGGAATAAAGGAGATTTTTACGTTTCGTATAGGCAGGCATGGAGGGGGGAAAATTTTACTTAAGCAACCCCAAAATCCCTCTCTCTCTCTCTCTGGTGAGATAGAGGCGGTCAGTCCTGAAACATTCTAAAAGGGATAGAAGAAACGCTAGGCTAGGCAGTACAATTTTGTATTGAAGTTGAGGTGATAAATGATACGGAGATAGTATAGGGTTTCATTGAAGGCCAGACAAACACTATTGCCATAGGAGTAGCAGCCATTTCTCTACTTAGAGTCATGATAAACTTATGCCTGAACTTATAGGCATGATCTGCGAGCTGTTTTAATAGATCATGGTCAAATGTACCCCTCTCACAAAGTTGTTGGGTAATGGGAGCCAAATACCGTTTTCTTAATCTAAAAACATTCCCTCTAGCAAGTACGGATCCGCGAGATTTTATAGAAAGACGCCCATTGTGAGGTTCTTTCCTTAGCTTAGGGACATTTCGATGGTGTGGAAGAGAATCAGATACCCAATTGTAACTCACATGGATGTGTATTATAGAAAGCATTGACTTTGAGTCTCATACGTCCCAGGATATGAGTACATTTATCTGTTGGGTATAGGTATTTTTTTGATTTACCATCATAGTAAAGAAAAAATTATGTCTTTCAAAGTAATTGTTGGAATGGTATTGAGTAATCATCGTGACCAGGAAGTAAGGCGTCCAAGAGACGGCGAAAGCCACCACCACGACCATTATCATCTTAGCCACCTGTATTTTATGTAAAGGCAAACCGGATGTATTGAAACGATCGAAACACACCAATGCACAAAGCACAAATCATGCAGTGAAAGTTAAAATACAAATGACGGAATTAGAGGAGACAAACAAAGGCTAGGGCCAATGCGTAAGCCTGTGAATATTTTTCAAGAGTTTTTCATAAAATGTATAGCAGCAGGGTTCATAATAACCCGAAGTACGAAACTGGTTAAAAAGCCCGTAACAACAAAGTTTCGCCGTAAAGCTCAGCGGATTCATACACCGCTTAGCTCCCAAAGAAATAGTTACCCCATTTTTTAGCACCCACGCGCATTAACTTACACACTTCCGGTTTAGCACTATTTTTATCTTGTGATTTTGGGAGCGAAAATGGCTCACGTCTGCTTCTGTCGGAACGGTGTAAATTAGGCCTTGGCTAAGAAGTTGGCTTCTAGTCGGGGTTTCTAATTTTCTACAAAACATTTAAACGATCGTCAATGATGTTTTGTTTTGATATGTGTGAGTGAGAATTCCGTGGTTAAATTAAAACGGTTTGGACAAATTTATTCGCAGTATCTTTAATATAAGAATTGCAACGTGTTTCTACGTCCACCTTATCGCCATTTTTCTTTTCGACGGAGATCCCAGCCAACGGAAGTTTTGGAACGAAAACCAAGGAGCATAGATACCACTACCTTACGATATACTGTAAGTTTGTATGTCCATAAACAGGCTAATCCTTTCTATGCGCAACGACAGAATCTTGTTGTTCGCGATTTTTACCATAAACTCTATGGTCAGTTTCATACTTCCCCCGAAGGGGGGTTATTATGAACTCCTGATAGCAGTTAGAGACATGACCGAAAGTTCTTCTTCGAGTCGAGTCGGGTTATGAATAGAGATAATGACAATAGGCAATGGTTTGCGTTTACTGCACATGCACTAACTTCTGACGCTATAAGAAATCTGTTATCAGATAGGCTTACACTACAACTCATTGGCTTTTTCTTCGGTTTTATCTCGCAAATTGTTTTTAGCTAAACCCAGATTTCCTTGCATGCACTTTCACCTTTCGAAACAACAATTGTCATGCAATGCCACACGAGCAAAATCAAGACATAAACCAAAGGCAATTTATGTTATACCTTCCTCCGATTGGCTTCTTGCCTGCGAACGCTACCCTGTCGTTGAAAAGAGATGCCTCGCACGAGACACCGGGCGATCCGGAAACACGTGCCTCCGATAAATGTCAAGGGAATCAGGTAAAAGAAGATGAAAAGGAAGGTGTAGTAACCGACGCGAAACTTGTCGGAGAAATTTGGGTAGCAACTGATACGATGGATCGTCCCGTAGTCACTTGACAGATTGTCTTCGGCCGCGACGCTCTTGAAAATGACAAAGGGGAGAGCGGCCAGGCAAGGAATTAACCAAATGACCAGGAGGATTCGTTTGGCACGCTTCTTGCTTTGGTACATTCGTGATTCCAGAGGGTGCAGAATTGCCACGTACCTAAATGAAAATATTCAAAATTACATTGTTGTACTTAGCCTAAACACTCTTGCAGCCCCGGGCATATGCAATTCGTTTCATTTGGTAAAATACCCGCTAGGGACGCGTCAATAACGTTAGCTTGAACGCGCGCGAGTTGGGTAAATTTCTTCCCGTCAAGCTATTTGTGAATAGAACTGTTCACGAGTCGGTTCGGGTTGAAAAAGCTGGGTCTTAGCTCGAGCTCGAAAATAATCGAGCCGAGCCGAGCTGGCTTGGTTAACATATTACTACTACCCTACTAACATAAGATCACTCGAACTCGTGAACAGTCCTACTTGTGAATCAATTTAAAACAGAATCGATTTTCATTTCAGCGACTTTTTCCTTGAAAAATCTATTTCATTTAGTGTATATATTTCTAAGGAACTGGGATAGGTCATTCAAAAATGTTTCTCTCCATGGCTTGCCCCCCCCCCGGAACATGAGAGAAGAGAGAAGACTTGATATAAATATTTCTGGTCGATCCGTTGCTCCAAGCAAGAGATCCATAGCCAAACTCTCAGTTTGGGGAATAGCATGCACACTTCCTCTGGTCATAAACCAGTCAAATAATTGCTTGGGCTAGTTTTTAAATTCATGAAATGGGTGTTACTAGTCCTTGGGACCACTTTATTAATTGCAAAACTAAAGTAGAATTAAGGGAGGACCAGTCCGGAGACCAGTTAATTATTTCGGACACAATGGTAAATGGTCTAATTATAAAAATCATTATTTCCCAGACTGCGACGCATGCGCTGACGAATCATACGACGCAGCAGGCAACGCTTTCTTCAAAAGGTTAAGTTGTCTATTCTACTGTGACGCTACATCTATTGTCCACGCGTAGGATTCTAACCTCTAATTGAAACCCCGAACGAAAATTTATGAAGCATGCATTAGATACGGTTTGAAGTTTCGAAGTAGTGTCCTGGCTCTGATTCGAACAGCCTGAATGAAGAGTGCTCAGTTAATTTTGGAGTTGGCTTCAGTTGAGTTGTTTTACATTTCTCTGATAATGTACGGAGTAATGGTAAAATCATGTCCTCACAGCCTTTTAAACTTTAGTACATTGTTCTAAACTGAAGCCCACGGTCATATCGGCAATCAATATATTTCGAATTAACTGCATTTACAATATAACATCGGGAAAATCTATATAATGGCTTTCGGGTTTTTTTTTGCGTTAAAATACAAAATCAAAAAAATAAAACTAAAAAACAATTGGAACAGTTTTTTGTTTATATTTAAAACAGTTACACTTTTTAATTTTAATCTAATTTTCGATTAGAACAAGAAGTTACATCTAGTTTATTAGGGAGAAGGTATATGATGCCTAAGTATTCGTGCGCCATAGTCCCAGTCCCCCTTTCAAAATACAAGGGGGGCGTAAAAGGAGGCCGGCCTATTTCGCCACACTCTCCTCAGTCGGAAAATACGTAATTTTCTTCATTCGCGTCGCCGCGCTGACGTGAGTTTTCAAGAACCAATGAGATGTTGGTTGTAATTTAGAGGCGACGGGGATTAACTCCGGAACTACTATACGTTTGGAATGGAGATAAAGAGCTGTAAATTTGGAGGCGAATTTATACCTTCTCCCTAATAAACTAGATATCACTTCTTGATAGACATTGTATGGGGTGACCTTTTAAATTTAGCTTCAAATATCTCGGATCACAAATTTAATATTTGAAACTGGACTCGGACTCTGAAATGTCTTTAATTAAAAAAAATGATTTGAGAAACAGCGTGATACGAAAATCGTTTCTTTCAACAAATCCTGTTATTAAATTTTGAAAAGGCTAAAATAAGAACAAAGGAATTTAAGGAATTAAAACCGTTTTCTTATCATTTTACAGAATAAAAATCTCTTAAGAATACTTCAATGAAAAGGTGACGGTAAATGTTTTTTTTGTGTATACAAGATTTTACTCAAATAAAATCATATTATAATACTTAAATGAAGACTCGAATTCTTAAATCTTCAAATTATGTGACATATCAGCTTTTTAAAAAATTAATTGATCAGTTTAGTCTAAAAGGATGCCAATAAAAAAACCAAAACGGTAACCTAATTGGGGTCTTCCAATATCTTTCACCTGAGAACGTACGTGAAGTTACGTTTGCTTTCTAAATTTATCACGTGACTACATTAGTGACATCAGGAATAGATGTAATTTTAGAAGCAGGAATGGAGAACGGGTTAGTATTTACTTCAGTCCGAGTCATAGCCCAATACAGCGCCGCTCCCTCCAACACACAACGAAAAATTTAAACTATCTTATTGGCTCACTTAAACTACGTTTTGATGACGTTGCTGACGGTGACGGCGAAAAATACGTAATTCCTTTTCACTTCCGTCGCTATGACCCGCCTCTTCTTTCATACTCCTCCGTCCCGTGGAAGGGGGGTCCAGGACTTTGACGCGCGCCCAGATTACTCTGTTCTCCATTCCTACTTCTAAAATTACATCTGTCCCTGGTGACATACATATCGAACTTTCAGGGTTTCAAAAACAACAGCCATATTTGAATTTTATGGAAGGCATTGTCACTATCACTTTAATATCCTATTTTAAATTAAGCGAATTTTCTGCGCAAACATTGGTCGCTTTAAAACAAAACTCAAAAATCTTTTAGGAAGAAATTTAATTCTAGATACTTTGGCGGCAAAAAGGGTTCAAAGCGACGAAATTTAATTTGTAAAAGATCCTCTTTTGGAAATGAAGAGTCGCACGCTAACCGCTGGTCAAGAGGTAATGGAATGGAAGCTGATGGAAGTAAAAGCGTATGTAAACTTAACTGAGCGTCAGCATTTTATTTCATTGGTTATTTGCGAGTGAACGCAATTTAATCTGTCCCTTTTTACGATCCTTTTATTTTTTTTCTTCTGCCCTATTTAAGAAATTAAATTACACGCAAAGGTTTAGTGAAAAAAAATTTTAAACAAATCGCTTTCAAGGGGTATTTCTTAAATTAGTAAAAATGCCGTTCAGGGACAACAAGGAAAAGTAGGTTAATCTGAGTTATTTTTCATGATTGAAATCAGTCCGAGACTGCACTGGGGTGATCGAATTCCTTTTACCAAGCGGACTGACTTTTCGATAAGACATATGAAGCGAATGTTCATTCTCTTATTGTTAGGAGGAATGTATGATCAAGAATTTTAATTATTGCTAGAAATCTGTCACCATGGAGCAATATTTAAATTGATTTAGGTGCAATATATTGAACTTTAAGGAAACTTTCACCTAACCTCCAATAAAATAAGTGTAGTGTTTTATGGGGAAAAATTAGCAGTTTCTTTTAGCAGGGATAGATTTAATTTTAGAAGTAGGAATGGAGAACAGAGTAATCTGGGCACGCGTCATAGTCCCGGACCCCCCTCTTCCACGGGACGGGCGAGGGTATGAAAGAAGAGGCGGGAGGGTCATAGTGACAGAGGTAGAAAAGAATTACGTATTTTTCGCCGTCCCAACAGCAACGTCATCAAAACGTAGTTTAAGTGAGCCAATAAGATAATTTAAGCTTTTCGTTACGTGTTGGAGGGAGGGGCTCTATACTGGGTGGGCTATGAGTCGGGCTGAAGTAAATACTAACCGTTCTCCATTCCTACTTCTAAAATTAAATCTATCCCTGCTTTTAGCGTTGTATCTGGAACGCTCTCGGAGCACCATTAGAAGATCTAGATAAGCCCGCGCTCGAATTGTCTGTTTTCCATTTACCGAGCATTCTGTATCATAAGACAGATCAGTACTGGTCGCTCGCTTACGTGTGTAGACGATATAATTAACATTATTACTAACGAAATTATGCGTATTTTAGTTCCAGAAAGATTTTTTTATTAACAATTTCGGCTCACGATCGATTTCTGAGCAGGTAAATGCTATACTCCATTTGTTTCACTATGAACCATTAAGTTCAGTTCTGGCGCCTAGGATTCGCTATCGTCGCAATATTTTGGGTATTCAATGTTTTGTTTTTCATACCCAAAAATTGGCTTGGTCCCATGCGAATTTTAACAAGTTGGGGATGCAAAATGTTACCTCTCCGAGTCGAGACGAGGACTTGCTACCTATTTTTCAAAACGGTAACCATAAAACGAAAAAAGTTACACCCAATCAAAAAACCACCCTTATACATTAAACGCAGTATGAAGTCTTGTCTAAGAGAGCAACCGCTCTCTCAGAATTTATTTACCTGAATGTGTAACTACTGCAATTTATAGATAAACAACTACAGGCGTTGCAATTTTAAATAATTAATAATTTAAGCTTTAGTAAAAGTTCTACTGAGAACTCCATTGGCATGTAAAAAGTATCTTCACTTTACATCTCACTAATATTCTTAGTTATCTAGCATGGTTATTAACGTTTCTCAATACCAAAGGTAAATTATCTCTAGCCGTTCAAAACGAGAACATGCAAAAAAGAATGGAAGCATTCCCGATCAGACCTATAACCGCGGCGATGACTCGTCGTTCTATAATAGAGGAGTAGACAGTTGTAGAAGTTCTCGTTAAACGTTTTTGAACTACTTCCGGAACTCGGTTTGAGTTAAATTGTTGAAAAATTTAATAGATATTCTAAATCGTTTACAAATCTCGTTTTTATACTTAAAACCAATAGAAAGATATTAAGTATAAACTCTGTTGAAATAGGCCTGTTTTTTAATTCGATATTCAAACAGTGACGGTCACTGAAAGGGCCTAAACTGAAAAGGTATTCTTGTTCCCCTATGATATCATGATAAGATAACGCAATGATAAGCAATTTTCGGGGTGTGCGATTTGCTTTAGTTGGAATGAAGTTCTCAATGAATTAAGATGCTAGAATAATTCTGTTCAAAGTAATACTGAAACCAGGAGCAGATGCTGAAACTAAATTAATAACATTGACCCAATGAAATATAGAACTATACTAGGCTGCGTTCAGTAACACTCGTCAGGAAAAACATCGATGTTTGGGAAAATGAAATCGGTGTTCTTTTGACGTCATGATGACGTTGCAGTTGTTGAACGGCACAATTTTGTGTAATCGATGCTTTTCTTAATGGCGACGATATTATGATAACGTTACGGCAGAGGCTTAAATAATAAATCCGAACTATTTACAAAGATATTGTACTTCAATTTATCAATTAAATCAAAATTCTGTCAGAATCCATTTTTTACCAAAATAAAATATTGCTTTTCAGTATTATTATCCATTAAGGATAATATTTGTCAATTCTTCATTATTTCAAATTGGTGGAGATTGGGATGTAGTCCCCCCCCCCCATTTTTGGTAGCGGAGCAAAATTACGAAATTTACGTCATGAATCCGATGCTCATCAAAAAAACCTCCTCTCACAGCTGATTTTTCTGATGGGCATCCGATGAGCATCATGACGTCACGCCCAAAGACGCGAAAAACCGTTCAGTAAGACATCGATGTCATCTTTTAGTCATCGATGTTTTTAATGCCGGTTACTGAACGCAGCCCTAATAATGTAACTAATTTTAATATGCAACTGTTTCACGATATAAAAATCAACAAACTCCATTATATAACCTTGTATCGCTTCCATTTTCGTAAACATTTCGGTAATCGTTATTCTCAATGGTATTAAGTACATTCCGAATAAATTAACTTCGCAATTCCCCATTCGTCTTAAAACGCGTCAAAAGAGTAATAAGGAAAAATTTGCATAAATCTCTCGCTTCAAGATCTTGACGGATAATTATTTCCCTCAAAGTTTTAATTAAATTTCAGCGAAGTTATTGTGTATCAAGGTTTAAAACAATAACAGAAGATGAAATAATATTCTGCAGGCCTTTGCGTCCTACAGACCATTATATTTCATAGGGACTTGAAAATGAAAAACCAATTAATACTCCATTGAAGTTTACTTGTAATAAAATAGCTAAGGTACCCGGGGTTGTCCGGGTGATTTATGGTACCGGAACCCGGTGAGAAGTTCTTGTCTAAGTAGACATTGGGCATTCATTAGACTTTCGATCCATCCGTATGAAATGTAGTATATTTTTAAGAATCCAAATGCTTACAACATTCAAATTCAATCAAATGATGCTTAATTAGGCGTTAATCAGATAAGAAGTTACGGGTCAAGAGGATAGGGGTTGGTGGACCTAACTATAAGAAGAACTCTTGTGAAAACCTTAATTTTCCTAGTGTGACGTCACGGATATCATCCCTGGAGTTGGTCAAATTCAGTATTGAATTGCGACTGTAGCTTGAAAACGGCCGTTAAAACCGGCCACTTCCGAAAACATATATATTGTTGATTTTAAATGCGCATGTCAGAGATTTTCATTGCTTTACACAAAGTGTTCAGATAGAACTGGCATAAGTTAAGGGACATGTTCTTGGGGTCAAATTGGCTGGAAAGAACATGGTGTCTTCAACATTAACTTATGTTGATATGGGCTCCCAAACCCTGGCCACTAAAACGAGGAATTTGTCGCATGTAAGTATTCAATCTAAGAACGTTTTTGAACCATTACCTAGAAGAAATCTACTTTTTAATGGCTAATTTGTGCATACACAGGTAAAGCAAAGATAATTTACTCCAAAGGTGATACAATATCCTTATTGCAGGAGCAACTCAATGTTCGGGAGTCCGTATCACTGTAATGAAATGTTGGAGAATATTCCGTGTACCACCCCGAGGTGAAAAGATGACAACCACCGACCTCTGGCTTACCGTCCCACGCTCTAACCAACTGAGCTACATTGTTAACTATAAATTCAATTTGAAATGTTGTAGCCCAATTCAACAAATATCTTCGATATTTTAAACTCATTTTGATTCAAAGAACGTCCCCTTAATTTATGCCACACTTATCAGAAACACCCTGTATATTGTAACCTAAGAAGCTTCGAGGAAAGGTTTAGAGTAATTAATTACGTTCTTAATTAAAGCCTCTTTGAAGTTTATTAATTTGTGTACGTTTCCCCATAAGAGAGCCTTAAAATAAACTTTAAAATTAGAAACTTCAATTCATCTCGAGAGATTTCCCAATATTTTGATTTATAAGCTTGGTTATGTCCGCATACTTCGTATTTTAATTTATAGGTCTTTGATGAGAATTAAAACTTAGTTAAACTATGTATTTGAAAACTCAACTAAAATAATTTTGTATAGCTACCGTGGACAGATGGGCACTTTCTAAAATGGAAGTTAGGCGCAGTGCAGTTCATTGTCAAATCAAACCAGGATTGGGTAGTGAAATATTCACTGGGTCTATCAAACATAGCTAAAGATCTGATAAAATTATCAGATATCATAGTTTTTGGTCACTTCTCATGCAAAGGTACAGGTTCAACCCCAAAAACGTTCTAAATATTAATGAATTTGGTTGAGACTGTTCGGGAGTTAAACTGGATTTTTTTTTATTAAAGGTTTTTTACGCCTATCTAAGTTTAGATAAACGTTTATACGAACTTTTTTTACGGACAAGAATGTTCTTTAAACCTAGTACATAAAGAAACCGTAACTTTAAACCAAGGATAGATTTAATTTTAGAAGTAGGAATGGAGACCGTTTAGTATTTCCGACTCATAGCCCAGAATAGAGGCCCTCCCTTCAACACGTAACGAAAAATTTAAATTATCATATTGGCTCACTTAAACTACGTTTTGATGACGTTGCTGTTGGGACGGCGAAAAATACGCAATTCCTTTTACCTCTGTCGCTATGACCCGCCTCTTCTTTCATTCCCCTCCGTCCTGTGGAAGGGGGTTCGGGACTTTGACGCTCGCCCAGATTACTCTGTTCTCCATTCCTACTTCCAAAATTAAATCTATCCCTGTTTAAACAAATACGCTGTTATTGTTATGATGTAGTCATCTAAAGTCAACGCTGTTTTTAGTAAATACTCAGTTTGAAATTTTACTCTCAGTTGTCGTTTAGTTAAAGTTTTCTATCGCGAACAGAGACATAAGAACAGCGATATTCGGTATGAAAATACTCTTTATTTTACCCACTACTTGAAAGTAAAATATCGTTCCTGCAAAATTAGATCTAGCTTGTTATTTAAAGCATTGTAGATTTTACGCTATTTAGAGTTGAATATTAGTAAGTCAAACAGTCAAAAATGTTTCTAACGGCTCTTTCAGACGATCCAACTTTTTGACTCAGTTTGATGGGTCAACTCGAGGTGAATCAACTAGTTGGATGGTGTTAATAGACGCTGCATGAGTTGAGTCACCAAAAGAGTTGGCTAGTAAAAATTAGATCAGTGATCCAATTTTTGCTGACTCAACTTTTTTATTTCATTTCTCCAGCCAATCAAAATGAATTACAAAAAAAGCCTTTTTCGCGGGTTATTTCGTAAGTGCCAAGGTTGGTGGCGCTGAAAAAGTTCCATTTTGGCGGTAAAAGTTTAGTCGTGTGAAATGGAAGGATTTACTTCATTTTTCCCTTCAAAAGTTGGGCAAGTTGATACAACGTTTTGACCCATCGAGCTGAGTCAAAAAGTTGGATCGTCTGAAAGAGCCTTAATTTAGATATAGATTAGACAACACATTTTGAGTTAGTAACATCATTATTGGAGCCTCTTTCAAGATTTGTGAATCTATTTGATTTTTAGAACGTTTTGGATAAGACATTTTCAATACGCAGGTGGTCCCTCTGTAATTTTATTTCTCTACGTTTGTGCTTAACATCGACCGCGAAAATGCGGCTAACTTTCAAAGCAATTAGACAGTTATTTCATTTCTTAAACCCCTTTTTCTCCAAATTCTCCTCATTTCTAGAAACATTTTCAGAGAAATAAAAGTAAGAGTAGGGAGTATTAAGGGTATCCGCTACTTCATAATGAGCCAAAAAGAAAGTTTAAAAGTTTAGCCGACTAGTTTTGCGACTCTGTTAAACTAACAAATGACGACAGTCGACAAAGGATCCGCCTAGATCTGTATATTAATTTATTCACAACGCAATTAACAATGGAACTTCTTGACAGAAAGCAAAATTATTTCAAGTTCGTAGAAACTTGAAATAATTTTGCTCACGGCGCTTACAAAAATTTAAGTTTAAGCCTGTTAAGCGGCCTTTACACGTCCAATGTTTTGCACAAATTAAATGAGGGACATGTTTGAAATTCATCATCTTATAGATAATTTTCAAGACTTTTTACTAACTGTTCAAATAAAAATCCAACATGATGTTGAATGCCCAATATTTAGAAGAAAAAAAAACCTAAAAATTAATTGGAGAAATATATTGATAAAATTCCACATGATTTATTCAATTATAATAAACTAGCTTTTACCCGCTGCGTCGCTCGCGTGTGATAAGAACTTCCATCAAAATATAAAGAATGGGTAGGTTTTACTGATTCGACATATATTTTTGTAGCACCATAGGAGCGAAGGCACTCGGCGTCGCCCGTCAGCCCGTCGGACATTTTTTATTTCTTTTCACGTGGGCATTACCTTCTATAAAGAAGGGTTTTAAGTTTTTGGCCGCCATTTAAAAAGATGGCAACAAATCTAACCCAACAGACTATTCATACCCTCTATAGGTTGAAGGAAACCAGTGTACTAAATCAGTGTGAAATGGGTTGAAACGCGCGGACTTCGTTGCATAGAGTAGATTTTTAACAGTTCTGGGCGCCATTTTTTAAGATGGCTGCGGATTGAAAAAATCTTTCTTAGTACGCGCCTACTACTTATGAGTAACGTTCCTGCAAATTTTCAGCCTTCTAGGGCAAGCGGTTTGGGCTGGGCGTTGATTATCAGTCAGTCAGGACTTTGATTTATATAGATATAGATATGTTTTTGTCCAAATAAAAAGTCTCTGTTGAGTCCATAGACCCTGGTACAATTTTACATTACATATAAAGCGTGAAATACGCAAACTTTAATATTATTCGAATTCGAAATATTGTTCAATTGTTTGAATAACATTTTTAGCAATAAAAAACTCACTCAATATATATGTTCAGTTTTTTACACTAATATTGTCCAAACATTACTTCCTAGAAAAACTTTTAAAGCATAATTTTTTAACTTTGCACAAATGTTACTCTGGATAACGTTTCTTTACACTTTGTAACCAAAACATCGGGCCCCCATTTTTTACGCTAATTATTGAGCTTCAAGAACGCTCTATTCTAGACTTCCCCCATTGCATTTCACCTTTCTGATTAACCCCAAAACAATAATCTTTTTTATTGAATTTGAAACTAATATAAAATGGTAGTTTCTAAAAAACATCATTTAGGTAGATATTTCGTAAGTGCAAAGATGAAACTACTTGCCGTTTCCAGCCCCACGACAACGACGGGTAGCTTAGCTAGTGAACTTGGGTACGTTCAGTAACCCTCTTTGATGACAGCGCTTACTAAGCGATGTCAGATTTTCCCTACTGTACGCTTTTTCGCGTTTCCGGTTTTGACGTCATGATGCTCAGCGCTTATCCATCAATAAAACCATGTAATCGATATGGTTTTTTTGATGGCGTGACGTAGTGCTTGATTGTTGAACACTTGACAGACGAAAATTTGGCGCGGGATTTAAAATTTAAATTCCAATGATGCTATTCCTACAGTAATTGTATTAGTTTTCTTGACAAAACTGCTTCTACCATTCAAATAGACATAATTTTCTTAAAAAAATTCATTATTTGCGAGCCTGTTAATAATTGAGACGAGCCATTTGCGCTTTGCGGGTAATACGTTTCCCCAAGTCCAATTTCGAAAACAACGCTAACTTCAAAATGTCACTTTACCGTTCAACAGCCTTCTACGTCACTGTGACGTCTCTAGCCCATCAACCAAACATCAAGAAAACAGCGATTTCCTTGAGATTTTCGTTACTGAACGTACCCTATAATTTCGGTGCGGAAATGCCATATGATGGACGTTTACTTTAAAGCTTCTTCATATTACAACTTTTCAATAAACATCAAAGGAATAATATTATACAGAGAGGGGTCGACCTTAAGGGAGTCCTAGCGTCTAATTAGAAATTGATCCCAGTAAAACATCACGGGGTGCTTCTAGAGTTCACGTCAAAAGGTCACGTATATCATATTGAAAGGAAAGTGTACGTCAGTTAAATTAACCGCACTTAGCGTAAGCTGAGGCGCAGACGTATAGGGCCTACAATGATAAATATCAAACTGGAGAAAGTAGCGCTGATCAAATGGGAAGTTGAGACGCTATTCAAAACCTGTCGGATCTAAGATGAAGGAAGCTCTTATACGGACGTTGCTACGGAAACCGAGAAACGAAAGATACGGGCAAGATAAAGTAATATAGAATTTGTGAGAATCCTTTTTGCCTCTCCGTGTGGCAATGGCGTCACGGAGAGGTATTACTTTGGACGTGTCTGTCTGTGTGTCTGTCACCGCGTTTGCAGTAAACTTGTTCGCAATATCCAGACCACGTTCGCAGTTCACAGAGAGCAATATACTAAGTCAGAGATGCGCCGAGAAACATAATGAAGTTTTTAAAAGTTAAATTAAAATAGTTTATTAACTTGTGTTTACAAATCGAGATCACGAACAGGAATGATTTTAACCTAACAATTGTCTCTATACGTTTTTAAAATCATGACGAAAAGCGTTTTTATAAATTTATCAGTTGTTTTTACGCATGTCTATTATTAGCCTATTATTACGCATGTCTATTATTAGTCTATTCTAACGCTTTCACTCCATTATCATCGTTAGGGCTAAGTAGTACGCGGCGAGCGGCTAGGGTTACGAGAAACGACTAGCCTCCTAATTGCAGGGCTTCCACCAAACGTTCACGCTATTGCGGGTTTTCTTATCAATCACCTTATATACCATAAATTTAGAAAATTTGGGAAGAGGTTCTTGCTAGAAGTCAAACGTTAACAATAGCTATGTTTTAATGATTTTAGTAATAACATTTCTTAAAACGACTTAACTAGATTTAAGGTAAATTATTGTTGATTAAAATAGTTAATATCATGTGTTTGTTTAATTATTTAAGAAAAGCCTTTTAATTGGGTAGATACCTTTCGTCTCTACTCGGAGAGGTTTATTTTGGTTTCCCAACTTGTTCCCTATGCTCTAAAACGTTCTGGAAAGACATGCATTTTTTAATATAGGGTGTTGTAGCTATATCACCAGGGACAACAGCTTCTTTTTTTTCATAGCTGTTCTTTACCTGATCTAAGGAGTGAGCATTTCCAAACTAAAACAATTCAGTTAATTAAATTAATCATTGAATTTTTAACTGGTGTAATACAGTATTCCGCAATAGCTGTGTGGCAACACATTTCTTTGTTGTAAGGTTTCAAAATTTTGTAGCGAAAATTTCAAAAAAAAACACATTTTCAAATTTTTCATCAGAAAATCATAAATAAGGTTCATTAACAAAACTTACATAATAAATTATTGCCTCGTGGGTGGTATTTTTGGATATTTATTGGTCTATAAATAATTATTGACTCAATGCCTCTTGGAGTCTAGTTTAGTAACTAAGCTTATTAATCACAGGATATAGAATCATATTTTTACCATAAATAAAATTATCGTAATTGGTAAAGTAGATCTTGTTCAAACGAAGTTTCACATGAAAATTAAGATGCCTCATATTCAGGGTGTCACAGATAAATCTAAAAGTGTGTTTTTTGGTTCAAAGTGAGTGGACGTGTCAAATCACGTGGGCTCTACAATACTTAGTTACGGATTTAACATTTTCCCCTAAAACATGGAAATGTGTGGGAGCATAAAAGTCCGTTACTATGTTGTAAAACCCATGTTATTTTGGCATAAATAGTTGTGAGCCGATATCTCTGTAATTAAATGTTGTAGATCCCATTATCTTTGACAGTTTCCACTCAATTTTACCCAAAGAACCCATCCCAAAATATATGGAAGGCTTTTCATAGACACTCTTTATCAGAAGTAAGATGAGACTCGAAGTACTGAGCTAACCAAATTCTTCACTTGGCGAAAGTGAATATTCCTGATAACACACCAACGGTTGGCCCTCTGGTGGCGGTTTCAGAATTTCCCCTCCAAAATTTGAGACGCTCGCGGCGGTAGAGGGCCGAACTAGATTCAAGCACCCGCTTCGTCCGTGTTCCACGGCTTTAGGTTGAGGGGAAGGGGGTAGGAAATGTTTTTGGAACTCGACCAATTTTTCCCTCTGTAGTGTAGGCACGATGGAAGCGGCGAATAAAATCCTCGAATTTGTTCACTAGTGCCAGGGTCTATTACCAATGCTAGAGCTCTTTACTTCTAGTCTCTTATCCTACTTCTGCCTTTATCCATAATCAGGAAAAGATAAGTAAGCACTCACAACTTCAAAATTAAACGTTTGGAAACTTCGCATTAAGCTTTATCTTACTAGGCCTAATGGAGAAGCGTATTCAATATCCCCTTAAATAGTGAACGCACGGCGGTGATAGCAGATCCTTCAATTTCATTTCAAGAACCCTTTATAACCGGATTTTCCTTATAAATATAAAATTTCTCGGTTCCGGGATGCGGTGCGTGACATAATACCACAACAAACTCGACGTAAGAACTGTCCTTCATTTAAAGGGGATAAAATAACCTCTCCCACTTAAGTTGTGCCATGGACGAAGTAATACTGAAGGACCGATGGCAGCCCATACACTGTTAGAAAAAAAGGTGTTTCATGGGTGTTCGGAAATACCTTGAGGTGTTTATAAACTCTTTTTTGAGTGTTTTTTAACTGAGATGGTGTTTCCTCCGAAAAAAGGTGCTAGTTGACTCTTTTAAGGTATTTTTTATGGAAATGGTGATCCACAGGCACGTAGACACACCTTTAGGTGTTAATTGACCCTTAGTTAATATAAATCTGTTCGAATGGTGCGAATAAACACCTTTGGGCTTTACTTTACACATTTTTAGCTGATATGGTGTTTTTTAAGTGAAAGGTTATTGATATGACCTTAGAGGGAAATAATCTTCTAATTCTACCTGCATAGTGAAGCATCCTAAAAATATCCCAAAGATTTTAAAAATCAAAATTATTTTATATTTCTTAGGACTACCTTATTCTAATATTTGAGAGAATTTATACTTATTTTGATTTTTCAATCATTGCAAAATAATTCTCGAAGAGTTAAATATGCTGGAATGTCTTGGAATTAGAGTAATTCGTAAAAAAGCACTTGAATTTCCCCTTGACACAGGTTTTTATCTCTCAGAGTGACGATGACGTCACGGAGAGAAATTACACTGGACGTATCTGTGTGTCTGAGATGAAACAAAGCTTTATAGCTACACAACTACTAAAAGAATCGTAATGCCGAAAAATATTTAAAATATTTCCATTTAATATTCTGCAAAAAGAAAATGTAATCGTTTTGTAAGAGATCTTATCATCCTACTCGCTTTATATTAACTTTGATATGCGTGTTGTGTCTCGATTCAGATGCAATCTTCATTAATCGTTCTATATATACTCTCAATTTTGTCATTCCAAAGAAAGAAGTTTATCATAAACAGGAGTCTTAAATAATTAAATAAATATAAGTGATATGAATTATTTTAATTGTCAGTATTTTTCGATAATTATAGTTAGGTCGGTTTAAGAAACTTAATTCCTAAAATAATCTTAAACATAGCTATCTATAAAGTTATACTTCTAGGAAACACCTATATCAGAACTTTTGTAAATTTTGGGTATATATGGTGATTGATTCACACTAAGAGATAAAAAATGCGCAATTGCGTGAACCTTTGGTGGAAGCTCTGCCATTAGGAGGCTAGACGTTTCTCATGTCTCACGTGTGGCGTATGTGGAGTACACCAAAGACTAGTGCATGGTGTTGTTAGAAACCAATTAATACCGGTTGGAATTGGGTGAAACAATTGGTTGTTAGACAGCAGATGAAGGAGTAACGGATAGTTAATAATTGACGTTAAATAAGATGGATATAGCAACGAAGAAACATTTTCCGAATTTCTGTATACTGCGAAAGCTGTTCGGAAATGACGAACACGTTTGGTTAGATTTGCCAACTGCGAACGCGGTGACAGACAGACACACAGAAACGTCCAGTACAAAACCTCTCCGTGACGTCATCGTCACGCGGAGAGGTAAAAATTCTACTTCATTACGCTATCGCCGCACTTGTATTTCTAATGGTATATACCACATACACGCTAATCTGTACTTATTGTCTTCTGACAACACCATCATATAGTCTTCAGTGTATACCACATACACGCCAATCTGAAACGTTGGCTTCTACTCCATTATCATCGTTGGGATTAAGATGTACGCGCGATCGGGTTACGAGAAACGACTAGCCTCCCAATTTCAGGGCTTAGATCAAAGGTTCACGCATTAGCGGTTATTCCTACCAATTTTGAATCAATCGCCTTATTTACCCTTAGTTTCCACAAATTGTGAAAACAGTTTACGCTAGAAGTCAAACGTCAATAATAGATATGTTTAAAATCATTTTAAGAATAACGGTTCTTAAAACCACTTAACTAGAATTAAGGTAAAATACTGACGATTAATAAAATTAATATCATTTATATTCATTTAAATATTTAAGATAATTTTCTTTCTTCGGAACAACACAAGTGAAAGTTTATATAGAACGAGTAATGAAGATTGCATCTGAGTCGAAACACTACACGCATATCAAAGTTAATATAAAGCGAGTAGGATAAAATTATCTCTTACAAAACCATAACATTTTCTTATTGTAGAATATTAAATGAAAATTTGTTAAGCATATTTCGGCATTACGATTCTTTATGTTGTTTTGTAGCTATTAAGCTCTGTTTCATTTCAATATTCCAAGAAGATCTTTTATATTAATATATCAAATTTGGTGTTTACTTTTTAATTCAGCTTTACTACATTAATATACAGTGTAAACATGAAATTAAACTTTCCTAGTTACACTGAATGTTACTTTTAAATATTGGTTCCTTGAATTCTTGTGTCTTTGAGAAGGTTTTGACGGTTCACAGTGAGCCGAAAATTAAATACACATTTGAATCAGGTCCTTAAATAGAACTATTGAGGATATACAGTAAAGGTTAAACGTAACCATTTCGCACGCGTATCAATTCTTACACGGTTGAATAAGGCTTAGAGCAGAAAAAACGTTTACCCTTAATCCACTGGATTTGAGCAGCTATTTTGAAAGACTAATCTATGGTAACTCATGTGTTTTGAGTGTTTTGAAAAACAATTATTTCAAAAAAACACCTTTTAAGAAATAAGAGTCTATAGACACCTTTCTGGTATAATTATAAACCTCTATTAAGGGTGATGTTTTAAACCTAACAGGAATTAAAAAGCACCAACGTCAATGGAATTTAAAAACACCAAATTTGTCTCAAAAAGACCTTTTTTTAAAGGGTTTATTAACACTTTTTCTGGTATTAATATACACCTCTATTCTAAGTGATTAAAACACCCAACAGGATTTAAAAAGCACCTTCAGAGAAGGTATTATTTCGCACCGTTTTGAAAGGTGCTTATTGACATCCTCTCGAATGGTGCTTTTAAACACCAATAGAGGTGCTACTGGGGATGCATTAGGAAACACCTCTAAAGGTGTCAAACGGTTCCATTTTTTTTAACAGTGTAGAGCCCCAAGCGAGTAAACAACCAATGTTAAGCTTACTTCCCCCTTTTCAGCCCCAAAATGGAGGGGGGTTATGAAAAATACTGAGTCAAATCCCGGAAAAAGCAGCGCCATCTAGACAAAATAAGACGTTAGATGCTTCCCTCTTTAGAGCGTTGATTCCCCCATAAGCCCCCACTATCCTGTTTGCTACTATCTGCCGCTAGAAGGCGAGTTAACAAGTATTTTTCAACTTTATCCCTCTGCCAATCCGTCCTTCAGTATTGGTTCGTCCATGGTTGTGCGTAGCGATCTGAAAGGTGTCGTATTGGGTTTCTCTTATAAAACTTCCTGCTGCAAGGGTCTGAGTGGTGTAGAGTTCAACTTCAGGTCACGGGTTTTTCCGAAGCCATTCAATCTTTCTTTTTTTCTTATGAAAAATGATGTTTGTTATAATAATACTGAAAACTGAGTAAGCTATTTAGAGTTTCCTTGGTACAATAGGGTCAAAAGGTCACACCAGTTTCCTCACATTTCATTTCACGAGGAAAGCCCAAAGTGGTTATATTTATTGGGAAATGGAGATTTGAAAAGCAAATTGGTATGAAGAAACCAACTATATTCGTGTACCATAAGTTCATAAGATATGTTCCATAAGTTTGTCACTGGTTACTGAGAGCTTGTCATGAAGTGACGTAGGCGAAACGTCATAGATTCGAGGTAAAGTGACGCCTGTTGAGGCGATGTCAAAGGTTTAGTATAGAGTAAATAGGAAGATAGACTGCAAACTCGAGTGTAGTTATGCAATTCTCGCCTGTCGTTCTCGAACTAGCTCGAGCTGTAAGTCTCGCATTACGAATTATGGTAGTGTCATACTTATGGAACATATATTATAAAATGGTATACAGGCCAATTTGATCGACACTACTTTTTTTGGTAAGATTTAATAGTGTATTCATACACCTCAATTTACCCCGTGTGTTAAGTACCCCTGAAATGAGGCATTCGAAATTTATAATATAGTAAATTAGCTGGTCATGTGATCTTTGTGATATATTTATGGATACCGTGCATTCCGAGCAGCTCTAATTTCCACACACTGTTGTCCGAAAGTTAACTTATTTCCACGCCACACTTAATCCTCTTTCAATTAACTATCCAACATTGTTTATTTTCATATTATAAATCTCACTGCAACATTCAGACGGCAATAGAGAGATAGAGTGGCCATCTACGATAAATTTCCCCAATTTAATAGATAAAGCGTGTACTGAAAGAACGAAAAAAGTATAAGTAAGTTTATTCAAGCTACATATGAAGAAAACCTGCAATTGAAAATCTTACCCAGTGAAGGCATCTTTAAGTCTTAGAATGAGGCAAGGCGAACAAACAAATATCAGCGTGAGGTTGAAACAGTTATATAAAGGCCAAATCCATTTTCGAGAAAATTGATTGCATTTTCACATGAAATATCTCTGCTTTTAGCAGATAAATGTTACGTTTCCACCTTTCCAAAACGGTTTATTAAATTATACGCGGCTTCAGTTGTTCTATTTTACCTTAAAATTTAAAGCATTATGTTTAAACTTAGTTAATTATTTTCTATATTTAAATTTGGAATAAATCAACTCTCATATTCTCATATAAAGTCTAATTTAACTGAAAATTATACTAAAATTCGAGTTTCGTAACAATTCCAAATTCTGAGAACCGTTCATAATTATTTTTTACATTGTGAAGGCACCATAAAAGGCGATGCTAATATCCATAATGGCATAAGTAACATAATAACCATAAGTATGACAATTAGCCAAAACTAACTATAAACCTATTTTCGGACCTTTTACGTCATCATAAGTTCGCGCCCAGCACAGAGACCCCTAGCGGTGGAAAATGAAGCGACTTCCGCCTCATATTGAAAATCCGGTTCAGAGTTTTAAAGAGACGCCATTGAAATTTGAGTCGACGGTCCTAAGCCTTGGTTATATAGTTGATTTGTATTGACTTTTTACCGATTTTAGCGCGACCACATTACGAAGTTGAAAATTGCACTGGGTAGGTTTAGTTACCGAATATTTAGACTTCAAAAGGCTTATAATTTTTGGTGCTGAAATATCCGACTTTCAAAGTGAAACATACAAACACCGCGACCCTGCGAGCTTGTACAATAAATAGCAGACGAGCTATTTCCGACACAAATACGTTCAAGGAGAAGGTTTATTGTGATTGGCTAATATTGTAGAACTACGTCATTCGCCAAAGACCAGCATGAAGTACTCGACGGGGTTGCAAGTCCTGGCCTGATGTAAGTGAGAGTGTCAGTGTTGATTATAGGTTTCATTTTGAAATTTGCATTATTACAACAGGAAGAGTCATACTTATGTTTATTATGTTACTTATGATAATGGAGGAAAAAAAAAAGTTTCGGAAGTGCACGATTTTTCAAAGTGACTCCTTCGCTAGCTCACTCCATCTTATAGTAGGTACCTAATCCATTTTGCAAATGGTCTTTCCATCCTTTTCAAATCAAGTCTTCGTAATAACATTGGAGATACCAAATAGTTCTAGCTACCAAAGAGAATTCACCAAGAGGAGTTGAAGAATAAGTATTATTTAGTAATCCTGAGATTTTCTACTTAAGGCTCTAGTTACCATGAGTCACGATTCACTAAACCTTATTTATTATCCTGCGTTTTAGGGTTTTAGTTTCGACTAGTCATGTGATGGTCTATTTAGTAGCCAGCTTAAGCAATATCAAATTACTAATTCAGTTAAATTTTCGCAAGCTTGCAATTGCTGCAAAAAACAGAGCTTTTCTTTGTTATCTTGTTATTTTCTTTATTTTCTAACCTTCCTAGGAAACCAATTCGTTTCTTTAATGCTAAGGCTCGGCAGTGTTTCAATTTTTAAGCAGACGAAATCTTCCAACCCAAGAGAGGTGTAGCGAACAGGGTGGGAAATAAGGATTTTTTTTAAACTAGACACTGGGCCAGTGAGGCAGTGACCCCCCTGGCCTGGAATAAATAAACTGATCCAGGACCATCGACCAGGGCACGTCGTCTGCTAAACTAAAGAAGTGGATAATTAAATAAATTAGAGTTAATGTCTGGACTCTGGTTACCCTTGAAATTTCTTGAGTGGTCCATGGACCACTGACCCCCTCAAATTTTAATTTTTAAACTGGACCTGGTCATTTGCCCTGTTCCACCGCCTTATTTCCCACGCTGGTAGCGATTAAGCACATATATTAAAAGACTTAAACTTCCACTCCTCGTGGTATAATCTCTTTGAAGCTACGAAGTCGACTGACATCCAACATTTTCCATATATGATTTCAGAAAGTCCCGAGTTGGAGCAAACCGAAGAAAACCTCAAGAACTTGATGATAGCGATAAGTCAGCTCTTTTCTCTCAATTCGTCGTGCGGACGAATGGCGTCACGGACGTTGGAATGTCATTAATCTAAAACTAAAAGACAAAGTGGACGTAAACAAGGATGGACTAGTTCTAGTTCCCGTGTTCCGGAACGTCAACTACGAACCCCAGAGTAGAATCGACTTGTTAGGCTCTCGCTGAATTTAAAAGAGAATTTTCTTGATGAAGTGGGTAACATTCTAGATCTATTTCGCTAGTTGGGGGTGAACCAGAAGATGTCAAACTCTTACTTTCCATTCACTACGCTATTCTTTGAAGGTTAGAATTTTTTATAATTCAAAAGAGCATATAATCAGGGATAGATTTAATTTTAGAAGTAGGAATGGAGAACAGAGTAATCTTTGCGCTCGTCAAAGTCCCGGACCCCCTTCCACGGGACGGGGGGTTGGTATGAAAGAAGAGGCGTGTTATAGCGGCAGAGGTAAAGTTTCCATTTAGAATATTAGAGAAGAAATTGTATTTTCTTAGAGAACCCTAAACTGTAGATCCCTCTGCTAAGATGACGCCAGGAAGGTATGAAAATCAGTTGAGGAACTTTGTTACCTAACGGACTTTCTTGAAGGGAGGATGAATAGGGAAATGAATTGATTTTTCATCGATTATTCTACTAATTATGAGACCAATCTGCATACACACAAGAAATGCCACAGAATGATTTTAAAACCAAATTAGTTTGAGGTTTCATGGATAATTTTAAATAAGTATCTCCAACCAATAGCGTATCTACCTGCCTTTTGGTTAATGAAATTCTCGTGGCCACTCCATGTCTCGCACCATGATTATCAAATCTCGCGATAAATTTCATTCAACACGAGAATTTTGCTACTAAATAGGCAGGGCGTTACGCGATTGGTCGGAGGTACTTCTTTAAATCTATCTATGAAATTTCAAATTAATTGTAATTTAAAAATGATTCGGTTTTATTTCTTGGGTGCTTCACTATGCTGATTGGTCTTACAAATGGAAGAATCGATAAAAAATCACTTGATTTTACATTTCAACCTCCCTTAACTTTAGCAGGGTAAATGGTTCAAATAAATGTACTGTGCAAACATAAAAAATTCAAGTGTTTGAAATTCTCAGAACCAAAACAATACTTCGGTGACCTTTCCTACCAACCCTTTTTAAACCTTGAACTTATTCAGTCGTCTATCTGTCATCAAAAAGTAACCAAACTACTTGAAGTCAGCTAAACTTTACTTAACCCCCATTGAAATATATCTATTGCTCATCACACATTCAGTAAACCGAAACCGTAACGGAGACGCCACGTCAATCTTTTCCAAAGGCAAACAGAAACAGACAGACCTTCAACCTAGCTCCCCGTTTTAAAAAGCAATACCCAGACTTAAAGTCTCCTATCCTATTCTAGGGATACCGAATTCATCGTGTTTGAGAAAAGGTCACAATCCCTTTGACCTCTTCAACGTCAAATAGTACAACGAAATTCCGGTTCTACCTCCTGAAACACGCGAGGAATCCTTACATATTCCTTCGCAGACGTAACTACTCTGTCTTGAGGATGTAATATCCGTGGAAAAATAGTAGAGAAAAGACGAGATAGTGCATGGGACTTGTTCCATTGGAGAGGAGAAAAGAGAAAAGGAAGTGACAGAGATATTGAGACACGCATTGTTGACACAGCAGAATGTCCCACGATTGACACGCCCGTTTATATTGTATATTCTAGATTCTATTTCCATCTCGCGTTTCACCATATCACTTCCTACGGTATCTCTGTATTCCACATAGATATCGGAATCTAATAGCCGTCTCATAAAGATTTTGTTAATAACGTCTTCTTCTTAGCCACATCGTATATACGATGGGCTATTAGTTTTACCTGGTGTGTAGAAGAAGATGACGATGAAGAAGAAGAAGATGATGAAGAAGAAGATGATGAAGAAGAAGAATAAGATGATGATGAAGAAGAAGATGATGAAGAAGAAGAAGAAGAAGAAGAATATGATGATGATGATGAAGAAGAATATGATGATGATGATGAAGAAGAAGATGATTATGATGATGAAGAAGAAGATGATTATGATGATGAAGAAAAAGATGATTATGATGATGAAGAAGAAGAAGATGATTATGAAGAAGAAGAAAACGAAGAAGAAGAAGAAGAAGAAGAAGAAGAAGAAGAAGAAGAAGAAGAAGAAGAAGAAGAAGAAGAAGAAGAGGAAGAAGAAGAAGAAGAAGAAGATAATGATGTGATGAAGAAGATGATGATGATGATGTTTCGTTCGTTATTTTTAAATAGTACTTCGTAAAACCACTTCTAGGTGGCGCTGGCTCCATAAATTTCTTGTCAACGATTTTTAGCCACATCGTAAGATGTAAATCTACGATTTTCGTCATTGAAGGAACAGTGAATATTTATTGTAGTATGGATAGCGAGAGTACGTAAACGACGTGGCTTAATTATGGGCTAGACCATCTTGTTAATGAAAAGGTTTGCGTGTTCCAGTTGTAAACCAATCTAAATTAGCTCTCCCTCGGATTTACGTCTAATATTTATCGAGGCCTCGGTAAGAGTAACGTTAAAACAGCTCCGGAAATTATGCCTAAGTCATTTTATCACCAATCAAGAACAAATTAAAAGTTAGTCAGACCAAAAACTGCTTTCACAAGCCGTGAAATTAGCATAACGTTGGGATTGTCAAATTAAAAGCTGTCAAATTTTCTTTGATATTACCAAACATTAAATGACCATAGATATGAATGAACTTGGATTTTTTTTTAATTGACCATACTTGTCACGGGCTTATCTCTCAGTACTTGCCTCTATTTCCTTCGAATTATATTTAGACTGAGTGAATTTTGCGTGTCTTTTCGTTTGAAACATAGCAATAGAGGTTTTTTCACTAGCTATTTTCAAAATATAGAAGATAAAAGCAAGGAATATTGAAAAATCAGAGTGTTTCAAGAAAGTCTAGATAGAAGATTAGATGGTGAAAATTAATTCGAATATATATTTGTTTCGCTTTAGTCTACAAAAAGTCATTAATTGATCTTAAGAAAACCCGTAAGATGTATTTTGATATTAATCATATCTATGGTCACAGCTTTTATCGAATTCTCTGCCCGTTCTTACGTCAAAGGGTTCATCATTGTTACGGTTAAGAAACAAGATTGTACAGACATACTATCTCTGGATCTCTGACTTTTAGTTTTGGAAATCGATCAATATGCTGAGTTTCAATTCCCATTCTCGCTTATGCTAAATATTTATTCTTAATTTTTATTTATATATGTGGGTCACGAGATTTACGAAGTTTTGATGGACACAATGTCAAAGGTTAAGCTTGAAAAATCTGGTTACATAACAAGCGAAACTAGCGTTTCCATACAAGAGGTTCGATTCTCGAACGCTCCTAGAAACGAATATATAACCAATTCAAACACCACCTATGACAATTACTGACAACTAAACAGTATAATAGTTAGATTTTAAATGGAATTTATATTTATTTTTAACTAGCTGTTAATAAGCCGGTAATAAGAACTTCCATCAAAATGGTATAAAGACTGGGTAGATTTAACAGATGACTAATATTTTTGTAGCACTCTAGGAGCGAAGGCACTCGGCGTTGCCCGTCAGCCCCTAGGGACATTTTTTACTACTTTTCATGCGGACATTCCATAAAGAAGGGTTTTTAATTTTCTGGCCGCCATTTAAAAAGATGGCAACAAATCGAACCCATAAGACCATTCAGCCCGTCTATAGGTTAAAGGAAGCCAGTGTAATTGGTTGAAAAGCGCGGACTTTCTTGCATAGAGAAGATTTTTTATATTTCTGGGCACCATTTATTAAGATGGTAACGGATTGGGAGTAAATCTTCCTTAGCACGCGCTTACTACTTATGAGTAACGTTCCTGCAAATTTTCAGTCTTCTAGGGCAAGCGGTTTTCGGCTGGGCGTTGATTTCTGAGTAAAATTTGATTTCCACCAGTAACTTACTATTTGAATAAAACATTCAAAGCAAAGCTAATAGCATCAGTTAATAAGATATGTTCCATAATACGGTCACTGGTAACTGAGAGCTTGTCACGAAGTGACTTAGGCGAAACGTCATAGATTCGAGGTAAAGCGACATCTAGTGAGGTGCTGTCAAAGGCTTAGTACAGACAAAATAGGATGATGGACAGCAAAATTAACCGAGTGTAGTCAGTCCTCGCTTGTCGTCCTCAAACTAGCTCGAGCTGTAAGTCTCTTGCATTACGAAGTACCTAAGTGTCATACTTATGGAACATATCTTATAAACCTACGCTAACTCGGGACTAAAATGGTTTAAGAAATATTCATTTCATTTTCAAGCAAAACCCTATGTAAACCACGGGAACAAATTTTCCTTATGAAACATAGTATTTGCAGCAACAAGAAGTGTCATACTTATTACAATTACGTTACTCATGATAAAAAGTGTTTACTCTTTGAAAATATTTATATTAAACACATAAAATTATGAATTCACTTATTAGCAACGGTAGGCCTACCTTATTCCAGAAAAATTTTATTATTTCAAGTGAAACATTCATGATAAAAATGAAGAAGGAAAACTTTTCGTCTAAAATGAATGTGTTTTCAAAATCCAGTTTCCTTTTTTATTCACTTACAAAAAAACTACGTTCGATGTTTCGAAGTAGAAATGCCGATGCTGAACAAAACTTGAAGCATTCTAAAAATGATCCATGGAAAATTTATTTCTTTCAACAAATAAGATTTTCTTTTCATCTATTTTTTTAAACTTTCCGAAAAATAAATCGTTTTTACCTCTCCGAGTGGCGATGGCGTCACGCAGAGGTACTACACTGGACGTGTCTGTGTGTGTGTGTCTGTCACCGAGGTTGCAGTTGGCAAATCGGAGCAAAGGTGTTCGAAGGAAGCAATTGATGGTTTCTACTCCCATCGTTGGGATTAAAAAGTACGCGGCGATCGGCTAGGGTTACGAGAAACGTCTAGCCTCCAAATGGTGGGACTTCCAATAAAGGTTCACGTAATTGCGGGTTTTCTTATCATTTATTTTGAATCAATCGCCTTATGTACTCTAAATTTCCAAAAATTGTTAAAGAGGCATACGCTTGATTTCAAACCTGAACAATAGCTATGTTTAAAATTATTTTAGGAATAAAGTTTCTTAAAACGATTTAATTAGAATAGGTAAATATATAAAGTAGGAGGAGCTAATTGAAAAATATAACAAATCGTCACGAGTGACGTTTCTAGTGTGGAAAAATGACGCTCGCGCTCAAATTCGTAAGATCATGGAAAGAATGCACGTGAGGAAATTTGTTTTAGTTTGAAAAAAAAATCCTCACGAGCATTCTACATCTAGACTTACATCTCGTGCAAAATCGCGCGCAACTGTGATGACGTTTTCTTATTTTTTGACAAGTTGAGCAAGACCAAATACTTTATATATTCACCTATTAAGGTAAATTAATGACGATTAAAATAATTAATATCAGTTACATTTATTAAATTATTTAAGTAAAACCATTTAATTGCGTCTCGACTCGGAGAGGCTTATTTTGGTTTCCCAACTTGTTAAGTTTTCCGAAAAATAAATCTTTTTTTTTTCTTTTTCAACTCAAGGGCTCCAAAAGAAACAAAAGAGTTAATAGTTTATCCATCGATCAAGCTATAACTCAAAGCAGGAGGTCTTTTATCGAAAGCAGAAGAGGATAATCAATTATATACTCGGAAAAGGCTAGTTCCCAGCTAAAATGCGGTTCATAATTTAGCAATGGAATGCTGCAACACAGTATAAGGTCATTTCGAAGATATAATCTTATTATATCTGAGTATTATCACGAAGAGTGAATTACTCCGTGGCTATGCAGCTTCCGAAGTAGATTACACAAAGTGGCTATTGTAAACCTGTTCCCTTCCAGTTTGGAAAGGGTATAAGGCTGGGCTTGGAAGTTTGCCAAAACGCCCAATTATTTTTTTCCCCAAAATTTTGTTCAAAAGTTTTAAATCTCAGTATAGAATCTCGAAATCCCGAATTCTCACCTTGAAATCTAGTTATTTCAAAATCGAATGAAAAAGTTACGAAACGTAATTCATGATCCCGTTCTAAAAATATCTTATAATTAATAACAAAATTCCAAAATCTTTTATAAAATCTAGAAATGCTAAGTAAACGTTGTAAAAAATTGCAAAATCTGTTCCAAAAACATCAAAATCTATTTTGAATACTGAAATCTAATTCAAAAGGTTCATAATTTCGAAATCTCCATGAACTACTCAAAATCCCTTGTTCCTAAGACTTTTAAATACAGATGGATTAGAGTGGAGATACGGCACGTGGTTATTTTAGGGCAGCGCCTCTCTAGCGCCACGCAGCGACCAATATTGAAACTTTTTCGACTCAAACCATAGTCACAACATGATCTATGAGTAGAAACGTTTCGGGACTCTGCCGCTAGGGGCGCTGCAGACAGGCGATGCCATTAGAAGAACGGGGGTTTTACCGTATCATTCTAGTCCATCTGTGTTTAATGGTCTTTGCTTGCACCAAGTTACACCTTCTGGCAGAGAGTTGCCAGCATCATACCTTTCTCTTAAGATTTGATTTCTAGAGTGTTATCAATTTCTGCCATTACAATGGCTAACATGGTTTAGCACTAAGTCTAGAAAACAAGGCTTATACGTTATATTTTTGTTTATTGAAATAACTTCCGCTTACTGTCTGTACGCGTTATTTGCACGTGAGAGCGCATTTCCCCTGACTAATAAGGTCTTATTTTCTCGCTGTGCCGCGTTAGGAGCAGTGGCTCTTTGACTATTGAGTCTTAAGTATTTAAGAGTGACTTAGGAGCGGCGGTTATGGCCGTTTATTTTTGGCCTTCTAGGTTGAACCAAGGTTAATAAATTCACATTGTACTAACACTAGGTTAGCCTAACTTGAACGCTAAACGAAAATGCTTTTAAGTTAAAATTTGCTCAGCACCAACCAAGGGTTTTCAACTGATGTGGCTAAAAACGCTCCATACGTACATATTAGCACATGTAAGGCAGTTGAACCCTGTAGTATATGTCAAGATACAGCGTGTACTCAGATTACTCTGAATGACTAGCCTCTCGACTTACATACGTTCATACAGAAATTTAGAAAAAATATCATTTTAAGTTAAACAGGTGACGAGGGAGCTAGTGTTTGGTTAAAACCTTGTGGGGCTTTTACAAGAGAGAAATGAGGTAAGATGGAGTGGCAATGATCATGCGCGAACTGCAGCACTGAAACTCTCCCTGTATACCTTGCGCAGGCCCCTATACCATTCGGTAGGCGATTTTTAAGTGCTGCCGTGTAGCGGCATTGTATTTATATAAAAACTAGCTTATATTTTTAAGACAGAGGGGCCGTCCTTTAAGATTCTGTACTGTACGACCCTACCTAAACGCTGAGGGTGCTGGAAGTACTATGGTGTCGTAGGTGGGGGTACATAAACAACATTAAAGATATGGCGGTTGCCACTCCATCCCGCTCGCCTTCAAGCTTTTACAGTTTTTATTTTCGAGAATTTTTTTCCTACAGGTCAGAGCCAACCTAATTGGGTAAAACAAAGGGGTAGCACATTTGAAGTTTTAAGATTTAGACATCATTGTTAGGGTCTCAGTAAACCGCTTACCGTTTTTGAACCTTTAACCTCACCCGTAAGTAGGTTAAAAATCCTTGGAAGGCAAAACAGACTGACATAAGCCATGCATATTGTTAAAAAGAATTAAATTTTTTATTTTTTAACCTAGCATTATATCTTTCCAATTAATTTAACCTCCCCTTTAATGTTTGCTTAACCTTTAAGCCCTATATTACGTCCGTGTATAAACTGCTTTAATATTAGGCCCTTAAATTATAAGAGGAAAATTAACTTTGGATTTACTAAACTAACTTTTCAGTGTCAAACGTGGGGACGAGAAATGAAACGAAAATTAAAAGGCAATTAAATTCAGGACGGGCTGCTTTTAATTAGATCGCCCATGCGAGGCAGTGGAGCAGCATGACGTTAAGGAACTAAAACACTGTGAATTCGTACTTAGGCTCCTCGCTATAAAACCTGAATAGCTTCCTTAATGACTACCTTAACAAAATTTATAAGCTACCAAGTTATTCCAATAAATTAGCTTCAACTTTCAAGCTTTTTTTAACGTCCCATATCTCCATATAAGACTTTTAGTGAGTCGATAAACTGACTGAAAACCGAGGGTCTACGTACTCATATTGTATTAGCAAGAAGTGGTATCTAGTTTATTAGGGAGAAGGTATAAGATGCGTAAGTATTCGCGCGCCATAGTCCCAATCCCCCTTTCAAAATACAAGGGGGCTACACTCTCCTCAGTCGGAAAATACGTAATTTTCATCATTCGCGTCGCGCTGACGTGACTTTTCAAGAACCAATGAGATGCTGCTGGTTGTAAATTAGAGGCGGGGATTAGCTCCGGACCTACGTTTGCACTGGAGATAAAGCTGGAAATGTGGCGAATTTATACCTCTCCCTAATAAACTATATATCACTTCTTGGTATTAGCTAAGGTACACGGCGTTGTCCGGGGTGTTTCTGATTCAAGTTGTTTGTACAACCAGGGGTAAATAACGAAAGGAGTTAGAGACGCTAGCTTCCGTAGTGTAGAATGCAGTGGAACTTTCAAACGTAGATACAGAAAAGAGAAAAGGCCTCGGTTGCGCCGCCTATAATTCAAAATAAGTATGATATTTTGCAACCAATAGCGTGGCAGCAAAGATTCGAAAGGCATGCTGGGATATCGATTTTCTCCTGTCTGCTAGTATTCGTCTGCTAGTGTTCGTCTTCTTACCACTGAGTGACAATTAGGGTTAGAGTAAAGTTTATTCATAAAGGTGCACTTGAATTAGAAACAGCAACTTTAAAGTTGGAAAATTCCTTATTCGATAATGAAATGGAATTAAATGTCGTTTTTGCATCATTCAATACAGTTTTAGTTGTTTTAATTTCTTAAGTCACAGATACAGTCGATGATCCTGATCCCACAGTTCCCACTAAGCCTTGGCTCACTGGGCCGACTGACTCTGTAACCGCGCACTTACGGCAAAACAAGTTTGATCACATTTTGAGGATTTCCCTGGCTTCAAATTGCAAATTGTTGACTTATCTTTCTTCTTTAAATCGCTGTTTAATTATATTGGGTTGATTTATGAGACGACTTCACAACATCGACACCCGCCATTTTACTTTACCCAGAATACCTTGCGGCGCGAGATTTTAATGCAAAACTTTTAAGGTTCTGCTCTTATTTACAATACAGTTCCAAAGATGGCACTACGTTAGTTACAAATTCTATGACGTTTCAAGGTCCCACTGTATTCTACACTACGGAAGCTAGCGTCTCTAACTCCTTTCGTTATTTACCCCTGGTACAACAATTAATTTATGGGTTACCAGATCCATTTCTATCCCTTCTAAATTAATTTAGTAATTCCCAATAATACCATCATTTTTAACGAATTTTTTAATGTAATCCTTAAGGACAGACGTAGCTTGGAAACACACAAGGGTCTGTACGATGAGATCTTAATTTCTTCCTATGAATATTAATCTTATTTCAGTGAGATTCTATGCGGCAGTTTCCTGGTTAGTAGCAAGTGTTTTATTGGCGTGGAAGCAAAGAGAATATACCAAGAGGAGCAGAAACTTTGTAAATATGGACTGGCTCTGAATTTGGAGAAACTAGTTCCGGTTGTTCACGTGACCATGTCGTCTACTTAAAATTTACCTTTTGTACGTCAACGTTCAACCCAGAGACCAACCCAGGCTTTGCCACCACCAAAAATAAGCAGCCGACATATTTTAACCAATAAAAGGCGTCGCTGCTTAGCCAATCAACAAAAACCCGATCTTTGTTGTTGTTTTCAAAACCCCTGTGATAGGCTAGACTTTCTGCTCCTCTTGGTATATTCTCTATGGTGAAAGTGAACCAAGGTGGTTTAGTAGCTCATTGGACATGGTGTTTTATGATGCAGAGAGTTTAATTTCTTCCATGATATTAGAATGATGCATCAACAAAGGAGGAGTTTCGTCTTTCGTACGCAATCTACTGATGATATTCTTCAAATCTTGACTTGCCTAACAAGAAGTGTCATATTCGAGGCTTAGATACGGGGTGACGTTTATGAATTTTGAGTCTTTGAAGGGCTTCCAAAAATATTTTGCTGCTAGTTTTTATCTACTTATACTGTATATCTCTCTCAATATAAGCGTCAATTTATTTAACAACTAATTGAGATACATAGCTCTTTTTCTCTAAGCAGATTTGCCAGAGCTCTGAGGCTTTAGCTTTTCTCGTTAATGGTTTCCTGAACTTCACGGTCGGACTAACTTATTTAAATTCTTTTATATGCATCTTGTACCATTTCTTCAAGATCTCTCTCGGTAGCAGATAATAAAATCTTTATAGAAATCAGTATTTATCTGATTTAGCCGCTCTTCAACACATTGGTAATATTCTTGAACATTTTCTACGTTATCCTTACGCCACCGTGTTGGCACTGACTCACTCACGGGAGTCACGAAACCCTTAGCATAATAGTGTTGTGGTTCCTGCCTAGGCTTACCAGGCCTTCCTCGGCAATAAGCGGCACCATTACAGTATTCACGACCGCATTGTCGACAATAGTTGGGGAACCATTAGCGGAATAAGACCAAGTATTTCGGCCCTCATAAAAGGTGTTATCAAGGTTTACCTATCATGACTTCATACCCAATTTTGCAACAAAATTTCAGTAGCATTTTCTCTACAAGTAGAAAATGCTAGTTTAGTACGTTCAACTTTGTTACTGATATGCGGATTTTTCTAATTCTGAAAGAACCTGGTGGATTCAAAATTCTGATGTTCAACTATTTTGATGGAGATCCCCTCGACGGTATCGTGGAGTGTAGCGCAATAAGTAGTTGATAATAGTGAAGTCTCTTGTTTAAACAAATGAGACATGCCTCGTACGAAAGATAAAACAACTAATATGAATTTCTTATCGCGTTCAGGATTAACCCGTTTTGGCTTCAAATTTTTCCGCAATGCTTAGGCTATACTTGACTGATCTGTAAACATTTACTCATAGTAGTTAGGGAGTTTATATACAAAACAATTCTCGTTTGCATATTAAATAATGCAGATAATGCCTAATTGTATCAGTTTGATTCACCGAGTAGAGAACTAAAAATGTACAGAAGGGAAAATAAGAATTGCGTTTTTCTATCATGTTGGGTTTGGTGTATAAAAAGAGTAAAATATTTTCTCCAAAATGAAGTCAAAAATTTTTTTTTTCCAAAAGTCAACTGACTAAAGTAAAAACATTGTCTCCTTTCCTCAAGGAGTAAATCAATTGAACTAAAAAGGAAAATATTTTTCCAAAAGTAGCCTAAGCCTAGATCGAATGAAAACCAGAAATTTTGCTTCAAAGATCAAAAAGAAAATTTTGCTCCAAATGTTGAAAAGAAAGTTTTTCTAAAATTGTAAAACGACTAAAGAAAACGATGTTTTATTTCAAAGGCAAATAAATCCACTAAAGAAAAAATGTTTTACTTTGAAATTAAATTAATTTAAATGTTTTTATTGGTAGAAGCGAAGTGGGTCATCTGAATTTAGGTATTTTTTACAACTTTTGAATTTTGGTCAAATTCAATATAAGAAATCAAACAGCATTTCTTTTTCAAATGAAAAGCACTGGTACGATAATTGAAATAGTTTGGAATGTAATGCAAAAAAATACAGCAGCGAGCAAAGACTTAGGCTTATTTGTTTCATTTGAGAAAACGTAAAACGTTTGCGTGGCTAAAATAAATTGCGTGTTAAAAATAGGATGACCATCCATTTATATTTTGGAAAAATGTGTCTTTGCTAACCTATCCTGTTTTTTTAAATGCATGAAGAAACAAGAACACGGTAGCAGCGAGGTTACCTCCCTAGTACAACGATAATGGATGAAACAACTTTCAAACCAATAAACAATAAAAACGAAGGAACAATAATAAAAAGCCAAACAGCAAAGCCAGCGTCACACATTTGGGAATCTCGAGAAGTGGTAATAGGTTACTTGTCAAAAACTCAACTCCACATCTTCATCAATCAGTTTGGTGGACAAAAAAGCCACGTGTTCGCACCTGAAGGTCAAAATTTTGTACTTGGAGGAGAGATCAATGGAGAAGCATGTTGATTGGCCACATTTGGCAAATTACGTTACGATTCGGTAGAGGCGTAACAAGTGCAACAGCGTAGTGGCATTTTCTGAAACTACTTTTCCACTTTGTTTGCACACATAAAGTAGCATATATTTCAATGTTACAAGGTGTGGATGAATCGTACGTCACAACCGAAACACAGAGGATGCTGGAAGAACTTTGTTTGCCGTTGATGAGAGTACAGACCGAGCGTAAGAGGTATCAAGGAGAATGTATATTAGGGATGGTTAGGAGTCTGACAAAATGCACGTAATCCCCCGTTCCTAAAATGGAACTGTGGCGTTCCCGGTTACCATGGTCACCTCTACCACCTCACGGCAAGATAGCGTACGTTCTCGCGCATGCGTCCAAGCTTCCTTGCTCTAGCCGCATGAGTTTGTTTATAATTTGGAATATTCCTCGTTTCCAACCAACGGCTTGCACGTCGAAGTTTCTCGTCACCAGGGAGGAAAGACTTGAGTGGGAGTGTTAGTCTAATGTTAAAGAAGCATAATATAAATGGAAGGGTGGAAAAAGGGAGGGTAGGAATTTTTACCTCTCCCTCCCTCGATTCTAGCTAACACGCACACGCGAGTGGCGTCGGTTACTACACTACCGCCAGCTCCCACTTCCAGTTCAAAGCCGGGTTTTAAATTTAGCGCATGCGCGCGGACACCGCGGCGAGTGACTCAGCCAGCGCCAGAGAGAGAAGAGTTTAGCCACGTAGCGAACCAATCCGCCTATTCACATTATTACTCCCTCGCAAGTCTCTCCTCCCTGTCGTCAGTGTATGAGGTATCTGCCTCGTTTTTTACCTCCACCTTTCCAGCACGAATCTCCTCTCTTATACATCCTCCTTGGAGATATAAATATTTCCTCTTCTTCCAACTTTCTCCACCAAACCTTGACCAAACTAAGTGATAGAAACAATTTTTGTATCAGTGACGAGAAAATTATACGTCACAAGATCCTATTGCGACTTTCAAATAATGCGAAACTAATTGTTTCTCGTCCTTTTTCCTTGATTTAAATCATGGTAAATAGTGAATGTGTTGCGACGCCTTAAAGCATAAAGAAAAGGCATAGAATATGCGTGAAAAAATAAGCGAAACTTTTGTTTTTATGTTTCTTCGCTACGTTACCCTATCAAAAGTATTTCTTGTATTTCCCCTTTTCTTATCTTCACAACTTTGGGAGATTGATAGCTAGACATCGAGATAAGACAACGGCGCGTTTGTCAATTTAAGGCAACGAGAAAAATGGTTTTCGCAGAATTCTATAGCTCCCAAATAATATAGACATCATTGCGTAAACGAAACGATCAAAGACGTGTATAGTCTTTTAGCAGTTTGGATAACCTCAAAATTCGCGTACAAAAATTTACTTTTCTACGGGAATTTTGCACCCTTTCAAGGTTGTTAAGAACTAGGTTTATATCGATTTACAAAAACAGCGTCAGGAAGTAGCTCCGTTTTATAAGCGAGTAATGGCATCGAGGTAAACCAGTAAGTGGAAAAGTTTCAACATACTTTAAACAATGGATTTTAACGGAATTCATCCTTGAAAAGTTCATATCTCGAAGAATAGCCCGATAATATTCCTCTGCCACAGTAGAAAAATTGTTTAAAGCTTCTCGAAGATATACTGAGGTTTTAAAATAAGGAGGTAGATCCAAAGTACAGTGGATTCTATGGGGGACTTATGACTCGAAAATGTCAAATTATTTTTTGCCCTAAAGACCCCGTATACAAATATGATTGGAGTGATTTACGCATGATTTTGAACAGAAAAAATATCAACGTCCCGATTGATTGACTGCTTCATCAATGCCCTGCCAAAACCTTTAAAGTTACCAAGGAATTTAAAACTTGTTTTGCTGAAATGTCACTGTTAAGTAGTAAATTTTAAGAATGACTTTTACAATCCGGAAATACTGCGGAAAATTACGACTTAATGTAAAAACTTTTCAAAACTAATTTTCATACCTGATTTGATTGATATTTAAGTGTTACAGTCATCAAGTATTTATTATAAGTAAAGTCATTCCTGTGTGAAAAAAACCGATATTTTTGATGGGCGGTCCATTTTTATGTTACAAATGAATAAAATAATTTTTTTTACTGAACATCCATGTTAAAAAAGAATAAAGTAATTCTTATACTGAACATCCTCATTAAAATGGCAGCAAGGAAAGTAACCAAACTATCCAAAAGATAAAGATTTCAACATGGGATGTATGAAAAGCTCTGATCTCGTGATTTTGAGTATTTGATTGAAAAAATAGTTAACGAGCATAATCTTGGGTAACTATACTTTATGTACTGTACTTCTGTATATTATGTCAAAAGGATAAAGAAATAAATTGGTGGTAGCAACTTCATTTTGCTCTGGTAAAAATGACGATTACTTCCTGAAGGCTTTGTCACGTCATTTATCAAAGATCTGAGGAGAGGTTGTGAAGAAGGATCTCAGTCCCAAAAGCAATGGGATCTATCGGTCCCACAATGACACTTAACATGTCCATTATTTACAGCCTGAAGTGAAGATTACTGTACGGATGGGGAAATGAAATGATGAGAACCGAGGGATCAAAATATAATAAAAACTTTTGAAGAGTGTTCATTTTCTACCGGGTTTCCATTTCGAGTAGATTTTAGTTTCAGTTTTTCGGGACGCGTATTAACCTGGGAATCATTTTCCAAAGTTTTCGAAGTTGCGAGGCATCTTTCGCCCCTATTTTAAGTAGGTGACACATTCTTTTTATTAGGGTTGCAGAGAATTTAAATTTAACAATTTATACGTCATTTATTTATTTTTGGCTCTGACCAGTAGGATAAAAATGTTGGTGAAAATAAGATTTTTGTAGCCAAATTAAGCTGACTAGTCCAACTCCTAAAGAATAATTATTTGCAGACCAAGAATGACTTAAATATATCATTTGGCATTGACATTTTTTCGAGCGGTCCGACATTCCAAAAAAACGTACGGGATTTCGTGATTTATTCTTTGATTTCATGATTTCTCCAAAATTTCGAGATTTCTTCCTTGATTTCGTGATTTCGCCAAAGATTTCGGGATTTCCTTTTTGATTTCGCGATTGTGCCAATGATTTCGTGATTTCCTCGTTGATTTCATGATTTCACCAAAGATTTCGTGATTTATTCTTGATTTCACGATTTCGAAAACGATTTCGAAATTTCATCTTTGATTTCTTCATTTCGTGATTTCTTCAAAGATTTCGTGAGTTTGTCTAAAAGATTTTGCGATTTGCGAAAAGCGTACTTGATTTCGTGTAAAAGTCGTATTTTTTCAGTAGAGATTTGCGACAATTTTGTCTAGGAAACAAATTAACTTCTTTTTCTTTCAAAAAATTTCAAAAGTTGATCTTAAAATCTCAGGACTATTTGCGGAAGGATTTTCCGTGAAGAGTTCGGAAAGAAGTAAAAATTTGATATTGACGTACAACTTTGAAAATAATCACTATTTCAATCGTATTGTAACAATCTAGAACGAATAACGTGAACTTGATTGGAACCTTCACGCTCTCGTTACGCATAATACCATTCTGACAATCACATCCTCAAAGGTTTATTTTTTCTGTTAAATTTTCAGACTGAAAGTTGAGAACTCGTTATTGAAGAATATAAACACACTATGACATTTTTAATATGACCAATAGAAAATGATGAAAGATCTCAATTCATTTGAGCATTTCAGTGATCCTAGACAACTGAAAAAATTTCCCGAAGTTATATGATTCCGCATTTAATAATGGTTCGGAGACAAAGTACACAGGAAACGAAACATCTGAGAAAATGCGCTTAAACGCCTATAAAAATCCTTATAAAAAGGGATAAGGGTTGAACATTTTATCGCCGAATTCCGTTCGCAATATAAAGAACGATAAAACAATCAGAAAAGATCGCGGAAGCCAGTTTTTTATCTTCCAGATACAATCGCCAAAGGAAACTAAAACGCCAAACGGCAAGGGTGTGTTTGGACAATGAAGAAACTCCACCCATGCTTAAAGGAAAGGACCACTGTCGCATTTTTCCTTCAATAGTCGGAAAAAACTGGAACTATTCGACTTAATACACAGGGTGGATGAACCGAAGTACATGTGTGTTCTACGGACGATTTGGAGTCGAAAATATATGTTCAATCACATCAAAAGTTCATAAGATATGTTCAGTAAAATTGTCTCTGGTTACAAACTGGAGCTTGTCATCAAATGACATAGGTCATAGATTCAGGGGAAAGCGACGCCTGGTGCGCTGTCAAAGGCTTAGTACAGACTAAATAGGAAGATGGACTGAAAAACCTATTGTAGTCTGCTATACTCGCTTGTCGTTCTCGAACTAGCTCTCAGTAATTCTCTAGCATTACGAAGAATATGAAGTGTCATTCTTATGGAATATGAACTTAAGAGGACACCTAAACGAGTTGTTATCATTGGTGCAGTTTTTAAGGTCATCTGTTACAGTACTCTAATCATAATTTGAAAACCTTGGTCTGGGCGGAAAAATGCAATTGAACATTTTCAAATGAAAATCCACTTTACTTCGGTCCTTCCACCATTTTGGAATACGCTGTATATTATATTTAAGAAAGTAGTCTCTTGGTTCATTATGCAGAGTCACAATCCGATAATTACGTTTTAGTCCAAACTTGATATCAATAACACTAGGGAAATGGTTAGGTTGAGGGGCAGCGCCGAGTAACTTAGCTTGTACTGTAAAATTTCACTTAGCTTTGTCAGACTAAACGTAATTTGATACAACCGAATACAAAACCAGTTCATAGACCCAACCAACAAATAAACAAGTTGGCTTGGTCTCGTCTCCATTTAAGGGATAGGATCACGTGACTAACAAAGTTGACTGTAGTGCCATCTGTCGTTGAGCGACGAAAATAAATCTCTCATTTTTTCTGATTGAATTAGCGTCTGACTCTCGGGGTAAAATAGGTTCTGCGCATGGCAAAGTCAAGCCAACGAGTATATCCCTTTCTCGCCTCAAAACCCGAGAACAAGATCTGAGCCGTTATAAAAATTCAAAGGATTTGTTGGTTGGGTCTATTAGACTTCTCCTTGCAGAAACTTTTGTTCGTTCACTTTCCTACAACAAATAGAGAAGAAAGGTGGGGAGAAGAGAAACTCTTATCATTGAAGTTCATTGTTCCTGTCTTTCCCTGTACTACTTCCTTCCGATTCCTTATTCCTTGCGGGCTTTAGTGTTGGAACATAAAGCGCGTATAACGTGTCGAAAATTATCGTTTTATTACGGTATAACATTCGTATTATTCTCGAAACAAGGAGCCCGGAAAACACACCCAAAAGTCGTAAAATAGCGAAACGAATTCGCGAGGGTTCATCAAATACATCGTGTTTACGAGATTCAGACGAATTTCATCTTTTAAATGGTGTTTCGTCTAAGCCCCAGAGTCGCCTAATATTATTGTAAAACTGGTAGAAGGCCCAGTTGTTATCAATGGCAAAGTCAGACAGATTCTCGCAAGAAGGCTGTGCGTATTGCGCACGCCCATGAAAGCTGGTCGTGTGATAAGGTCTAAACAAGTTCTCAAAAGAGACCCCTTTTGGGAGCTACGGTTGTCAGTGAAAACAAGCTGCCCCAGCAGAATGGAAACTCGTGCGAGATATGTAAGATAATAAAAAAGTGAAACAATAGGAGCTAAAAAAGCGAGCATGAGGTAAAAATTTCTTTACTAGACGCCATACCTCCAGTTCTGAGCGAGACTGATAAATATTAACTTAACAGTAGAACTAGCAGCAGACCGCTTTAGAAGGAAATTTAGCCCCTACCACCATCTCTAAACCGCCGCACCATCGCGCGCTTCGGAGGAGGCGGAGTCTATTTACCCTTTTTCGTGATTTCAACTAGAGTTCGTTCTGGTGGAGTCACCGAATAAGCGTTTACTTTAAAAAACTCGAAATCGGAATGATGGGGATGAAAAGCCCCGAACACACGGTATTCCTGTCCGCATACCTTGACAAAGCTAGGGTAAGAGACCTTGAAAAGTCGGCGCAATACTCGTGCGAGGGGGGATTATCCCCCCGATACGTCTCGTTTTCGTCTCCTCTGATATTAGAAGCGATGCCGTAACTATTTCATAAAACAGATATTTCTGAAAATATAAAAATAATTCAGAGCAAGGAGTGGAGAAGCACCTGCGTGATCCGGATAATAAATACTGATCGGAGCTAGCAATAGCAATTCCCCACGAGAAAAAGAGAGACCCAAAATCCAAAACTCCAACCAAGAGAGTCAAGACACTCCTAGTTAAACCTTAATTCTCTTTTAGCCACGGGTGGCGCCACTTTACAGTTAAAAATATCCCTTAGATTTTTAACGGTCGATTTCTTGGAAACGCTTACGTAAAAGAAAAATAAAGGAAGAGACGTGCCACCAAACATTCAGAGATAGATACTTAGATGTAGGTTATCTTCTTATGCTAGTGCCTATTTATTATTCTAAGCTAGAGCTTCGGCTCTTTCACTTCAGGTATTGAGAATGAGTGTGTTGTAAACTCGGACTATTGTACCAATTATTCTTGAGACTGCAACAAATAGAAGTCAAGTACCATTGCCATCAGATGTAAAACATTAGAACTAAATCGCTATCACACTCACGTGTAAGAATAAACCCAACAGAAAACGTTTCTGGGGTGGGGAGTTCGCTATGCAACCCGAAAAGTAATAAAAAATTTCTCGAAAATACACCAGTTCTTTTGCTGCTAGCAGTATTCGAGAGAAGTTTACCACAAAGTGGGGTAATTGTAACATGATTCTCCTCAACATCAAAACATTCGGAGTTGGGTTACTAAACCGAATCACATACACGATAATAGTAATAATAAAAGCTTTATTACGGGATATTGTAATCAGTCCCTAAATTATATTACACGCATTATTACATTAAATTGTAGAAAATTACTATGTATTTATAAGCAACTGTAATAGTCTGTTTTTAAATATCGAGACCGATTCACATGATTTAACATTCTTCAGCAAATTATTCCATAATCTGGTACCAATTACAGCAATAGATTTTCGCATGTACAGTTAAAATTTGTTGCACTTGCTCTTGTTGAATATCCATGATTAGTTTTTCGTTCATTTTCAAATAATTCCAATATATAGTTTGGGACTTTGCAATTATAAATTTTATACATCAATATTAAACAGTTCCCTAATCATTACTCTGTAATAGGTGAGACCATAAGTTTGAAAATTGAAGCAATTTGGCCTCGGACAAACGACACCTGACTTGGAGATTTTTTTTACATATTCAGGATTGTCTATTTCTTTATAAAAGGCGGAAGCTGGTTTCTTCTTGTCCTTGTCCTTGTACTTGGAGGATCAATGCGTTAGATCCAGGAAAAAGTCGAGAAATCTATACTCGGTGAATGCGTTGCGACGCATTAAAAGGAACAAACAAGAGGGCCCAAGGACTGGGCCTTAATACTAGCCACATCGTTATCTATTTAATTAGCACATAAATAAAAAAAAAATATGAAAACCCCAAACATACAAATTCAGAAGTATCCGACCCCACAGATATAAATTCAAAAGTATCCGACCCCACAGATTAAGAGGTACCCACACCTTATCACCCCGACATTTTGAGATAAAAATAAAGGATAAAAACTCGAGGTTCTATCAATTCTGTATGGCTCAGTGGTAGCGTGTCTTACTACTGTGTGAACGCCCCGGGTTCGAATCCCGGCTGAGACCAAGAAAAACTTTAATTAATATAAAATCTCTAACCGAGCTCAGTTGCCCCTATGGGTTGAGCTACTTCCGAATTCCATTTGAGCTAAAATCTAACGAAAGCGACAACCCTGGCCACACTACTACTACAGCTACTACGGCTCGGGTCAAACTAAGAGCCTCATCGTAAACTACGATGTGGCTAAAAAGAATTGACATAGAAGACTGGCGAAAAGTAAGCGGAACTTTTGTTTTTACGTTTGTTCGCTACGTTACTCCATTCCAAGCATTCCTTGTATTTCCCCATTTTCTATCTTCGCAACTTTAGGAGATTGATAGCCAGACATCGAGATAAGACAACGGCGAGATTGTCAAATTATGGCAGCGATAAAAATGGCTTCCCAGCGTTCTATAGCTCCTAAATAATATAGATGTCATTGCGGAAACGATGAACGACGTAGTCTTTCTCGACTATGCTTTGCCTCAAAATTCTAATACAGGAAATAAATTTTCCTGCGGAATTTTGCTCACTATCAAACAGTCATAAGAAAAACAGATAATCGTAACTTTCGTCATTTGCGTTGCACTTTCGAATGTTGAATAGAACCAATGATAGGTCGGTTGATTTCAATAGGCGGGCATAACTTCAGGACCCATTCGTGAATTAAAGATAAAATCAGAAGTAGGATGAGACTAGAAGTGAAGGGCTCTAGCATTGGTAACAGATCCTGGCACTAGTGAACAAATTTGAGGATTTTATGCCGCTTCCATCGCGGCTACACTACAGAGAAAAAAATGGTCGAGTTCCAAAAACCTTTCCTACCCACTTCCCCTCAACTAGAATCTAGTTCGGCCGTCTACCACCGCCAGCGTTTCACGTTTTGAAGGGAAAACTCAGAAACCATTACCAGAGGGCCAACCATTGGTGTCTTATCAAGAATATTCACTTTCGCCAAGTGAAGAATTTGGTTACCTCAGTACTTCTAGTCCCTTATCCTACTTCTGATAAAATTGATAGACGCGCAAAACCTCTTTTAATATATATTGCTGGCTGATCTTGCTGCTGAAGACATTACGAATTGGACACATCGATTTAAGTTAAACGAGTTTAGTGATTTCACAATTTTTGGGCTATTATAGAGTGATTTCGGTGATATGTCTGATTACCTAACGACTACTACTGTAATTTTTTAACATTTATTCTATTATGATAATTAGCTATCTATTACAGTATTTTTTTTAGGGATTACAGTGTTCTTACATGATTACTTTTTAACTATAGTGATTACACAACATTCTAGAAGATTACAGAGTGATTATGGTGAAAACATAGCAACTACAGTTGTTATGTAACTTTTTGGGCTTTAAAGGGTCTGTAAAGTCGTTGGTGGACCGTTGATTTTTTTTCCAGAAAAATAGTGTTAAGCCATTTTTCCAATTTTTGTGCTATTCAGTCTTGTACAATTTGGCCAATCACAGCGGTTGATGGTTCTAGTAAACGAAGAGGGGTCTCACAGTGGGCAGACGCTGTAGTGGGGCAGCTCACAACCAATCACCAGAGAGATTAACCGGACGTGAGGGAGGGTGACTTTTTCCAAAAAAATATAACAAATTCAACTGTGCACCAACAACTTTACAGTTCCTTTAATAGAGGAATTGATGAGACTATTTAGCTCTTACAGTAATTGGGTAGCATTTTAGACGATAACGGTGATTACCTATAGTGACTATAGTGATAATATGACTTTTGTACAATTTCAGACCAATGACGATGGTTATTACGCAACGAGGACAGCAAGTGTGGGAAAATTATAACAGCAAAAACTGTTAAGTGGTGACAAAAGTGTATAGATATAAAAACAAAAAGTACACTTCATTAGCAATTCCCTGCCTTTGGCTGTAGACGACATATAATCTGAGAATCAAACTACCCTCCTATCAAACCCCTGCACGAATTAACCAATCAGGGAAGAGCTTCTTGGAGTCATAGGTTTATAGCAAGTAGTACTTGATGCTGGCGATACAAACGTTAATTTTCGGTACTAGAGCTAGTATCTGCTACTTTATGAGCCTCTTCACGGCTTGTTCCCTGTGCCACGGTCGGGAAGATAATCATCTGCAGAGGGGGTCGACACTATTCTGGGATAAATGGGGTGGGGCTTCTCATATTTCACGGCGAGAGCAAGTTTCAACGAAGTGTACTATTTGTTTTTATTTCTATATACTTTTGGTGGTAATATTGTTTTATTTCTGTTAATGTGAGCACTGATTACAGTAAACGATCAACTCGTCGATACTAACAAGAGTACCAATAAATTCCGTGCGCATAAATTAAAATAAGACATATTTAGCGGTATTCCATAAAAAATAACCAATTTTGTATTCTATTTGAGTTACTCCCTCTAATATTGGCCGCCCATATAATAAAACTAAAGAATTTGATTGCCTTGCAAGGCTGGTATGGTTCGCTAATCGCATTATTCACGTACCCTAGACGTAGCTAGCCAACCAGGAAACGAGCCTGGGAGACCCGCCGTAATAAATTCAATTTTCACTTCGGGTAAGAAGTGACGTAAGAGAGAACGCGCTTATTTTCTTTACTTTGAAGATGCCGCCTCCGCCATTTTATCCAACCGAGATACGGCCATTTGGCACGCGAGTATTAAACTCCTAGCTCACTTCTGCAAAAAGGTTAACCTATTATCCGTTGGGGAAAAAACGTTGATGCGAAGGAAAAATTCCCATTTTTCTTTCTTTTTTTTGGCGTCATTATTGTTTTCAATCTTCGACCTCCAACCTTAATAATAATGGGGCTCAATTGGGGTGTGGATAATGCCGCAAAGAATCATGGGATATAAGCCCTTTTATCTTAAAGGGATAGTAATGTATTTTCATTAATGGTAATAACGAATATTTGAAAATGAGAAACGTAAGGTCAAATAATTAGTTTTGAAATTTGAAAGCATTTTGAAAATAGAAAGTTAAAGAGGCAATGACTTTGTAACTGTGTCATCTTCGAGGGGCCGCTCATTCAGTGTAATCGGTGTACACGGCTGTACCCTTGACTGTATTAAAGTGATTACGCGCAATCTTTAAAAGCCCTGCCCTTGACAGTGCTAAAATGATTACACCTAATCTGTTATCGGTGTACAGGGAGTCTGGTAGTTATTAGCCCCTCGGTCATCTTCAGGTTTTAAAAATACGGTTTGCTCCATCTTGGATTAAAGGGACTGTAAAATTGGCATCAGCGGGTGCGTAAAAATTATTTGAAATACGTCAGGGGCACGTGACCGAGGAGAAGCGTGGTTCAAAGAAGCTTAGTTCGTTTTATTTCGAAAACTACCACTTCATGGAACTGGAGCTGCAATCTCAAAAACCAAGGACTATATGTTAACTAGTCCCACTCCGTGAGGAGTCTTTGTATCTTGGCATCACGTGATGTCTGTGACGTATTAAAAATAATTTTTACCCACCCACCGATGCTTTCTTTGCAGTCCCTTAATAGTTTGCTTTTATCATTAGTAAGCTTAATGGGAGGGTGAAAAAGAAAACTTAAGTGATTTTTTATCGACTCTTGTACTAATTGTAAGACGAAGCTCCATAGTGAAACGTAGTGGAAACACCTCCGAATGATTTTAAAATTCAAATTATTTTGAGTTTTGAAATTAGTACCTGTTACCAATCGCGTAACGCCTTGTCGTTAACAAAATTTAAGTGGCACGCTCAATATCTCGGTCCCCGATCGACACATCGCGAGCAATTTTAATCAAATCTCGAAGTAAATCTCATTCGAAATGGAGCGTGCCATGGAAATTATTCTAACAAGAAGGCTTTGCGTTATGTAATTAGTCGGATGTGCTAATCTCTAATTTTCTAGATAATCGGACACTAATTTGAATTTTAAAATCATTCGGAGATATTTCCTGGATGTTTCAATATGCAGATAGATCGTAGAGCTAGTACTTAAAGCGATAAAAAAATCACTTAATTAAGTTTTCCTTTTCACCATCTCTATAACGAGTATAATTAAAATCAGATTTCATCCAACGAACTTGTTATCCAAAAAAAGAACCATAACAACTAATGGGAGTTTGAGCGTACTAATGTTAAAAATCATAAGCGGCTTGTTTAACTATCGTTTTGCTGCAAAAATAGCCAAAAAAAAAATAAAATAGGAGTTAAGACCATTTTGAGTGTATCTCCATAAGCAAAATAGTTAAATTAAACCTTGAAATAGACTGTCTTCACCCGCCTGAAGAGAACTCAAGATTGGTATACATCTAGTCTCAGAATTAATGATAATTCTGGGAAAGATTATTTTTTAAACTGCCATAGGAGATGAACTTCTCAGAAATATAAACTTTTTGATTCATAAGCCACTATCCCTTTAATGGAAAAAGGAGATTTCCAAAACATATGAGATTTTATGATATTGAGGTAAAGGGAACTTGAAGTTCACAAATTTATCGATTTAATTTAGGTAGATCGAGTGGTCCTTTCAACAATATTTTCGACTCTGGACTAAAATTTTTCCTTGGAATACTTGATTAATTAAATCATCCTTAAAATTGAAATAGAATTTTAAATAAGATTTTAAGAAAACTTCATTTTTAATGAATTAAAGGAGATAAAAGTGGTAGTATTACATTTAAAATATTTAAAGACTTTAAAAATAAAATACACATATTCTTTTAACTTTCTAAGACGCGAACTTGTTATTTAAAGGGATAGAATCGATGTTTTGGCTACTAATGAAAAGATTTCATATTTTAAAATCAGATAGAACCTAAAATTACGTTTTCAAAAATATATATATATTGATACTTTTAATAACTTAACTATTTTTAATTAATTTTTAAAAGTATTGTTTTTTGGGACTGCTCCGATCACTACCCCCTCCTGCGTCGTTTGGCAAAAACACGGTTGAAACATCTACCCACCCCTCCATACGCTCCTCTTATTTGAAGATATGGTAGCTTTACGACTAACAGTAGTTTTCATACTATTTCACTTGTGGATCACAAATAAACTTGGCCTTAACTTTTATTTCGATTTACGTGTTTTGAGAGGCGTGAAAGAAGCTAAATAGTTTCATAGCAATTAAATCGTTTAAGTAAGAGGTTTAGCACATTTAATTTGAAAAATAAATCTTAAAAGCTTGAATTTAGGGCCACTTAGAATAAAAAATCGATCATGGAAACTAAGCCTTTGCCAAAATGTCGTAGAAAGTGCGTTGTTTTTGACTGTACCAATACAGACTCGGACAAATCTCTGTCATTTCATAGTCTACCAAGTAACGAATTATCCGAATTTGAATTTTCCTCACTTGACTCACGAATTTCGAAAGATTCAACCGAGTCTAAACTATCGGATTCTACTACAGAGTCAGGCCCGTCTGATATTTCGGATTCCGAGCTACGACTCGACGTCGACGATGACATTTTCTATTTGGCTCCTGTAGCAGACGACGGAAAAAAAAACCTACTATCCTCAACTTGAGTTCCCCTATATACTCCTATTTCCAAACAACCAATGAATGAGTGGACGTTAGCAACGTCACTAGGGTAACAAAACAAGTTGGACGGTATTCGCGGCTAGTTTGAATTTCAAAATATCTAACGTACTTTTCTTAATTTTAAACGTTTTAATTCGATTTTTTTTTTGGCACACATAATTTTAGGCACATTTTTTTTACCTAAAACTGCCCTCATCTTGTACTAGTCGGAAATCCTTGATTCTATCCCTTTAATACCAAGAAGTGATATCTAGTTTATTAGGGAGAAGGTATAAGATGCCTAAGTATTCGCGCGCCATAGTCACAGTCCCCCTTTCAAAATACAAGGGGGGGGGGACGTAAAAGGAGGCCGGGCTATTTCGCCTCTCCTCAGTCGGAAAATACGTAATTTTCGTCATTCGTGTCGGGCTGACGTGCGTTTTCAGGAACCATTGAATTGCTGGTTGTAATTTAGATGCGGTGATAAACTCCGGACCTATGTTTGGACTGGAGATAAAGATGGAAATGTGGAGGCGAATTTATACCTTCTCCCTAATAAACTAGATATCACTTCACCGTGTATACCTTTAGCATGACACTTCCTATACGCCGTAATGCTAAAGACTTACTGTTAGCTAGTTCGAGAACGACAAGCGAGATTTAACTACAGTCGGTTTTGCGGTCCATCTTCATATTTCATCTCACCAGACTTAGCTTTCACGAGAATGTATGACGTTTCACCAACGTCACTCCATGACAAGTTCTCAGTAACCAGTATGGAACGCATCTTATGAACCTATGGTTTGACTTGGTATCCGTGGGCAGTATAGCATTATTTTACTCAAAATAAGTGTTCATCTGACCACCACCCTGTATATGCCTGAAGACTACAGTTCTAAACCATATACATTACATACTCTAATGTGAACCCTGTCTTTATCAATCTCGTGAACGCCCGGTAGGAAACTTCACCCACGTTCTTTCTATTGTAGTTTCAAGGAAAAAAGATAAACCAAAGTCCTGGCCCGCAGGAAGAAATTTAATATCAAAAGCCATTAAGGTCGTGATTGTCATCGAGAGGTAATTCACTCTAATGATCTACCCTGATTAGAAACCACCATTCCTGGATCATAATGCAATGATTTTTGTCATTAAGTTTCATATTTGTTAATCTTTAATCCGATTAGAACACGTGATCTACCCCTCGGTTATCATACACGACAACGGAAGGGAATGAAGAAGAAAAAATGGTCGGAGCTCTTAATTAGATAAATGCCAAAAATAAGAAGATTAAAATTGCAGCGTGCCTGGAGTAAACGTTAAACCTGATATTAACCCACGCTGTCTAAGCCTACATACTTTGCGGGCACTTCCTGTTGATCTCATGCTTTAGAAGCAAAACGTCAGCTCCTGCGGTGTTCCTAATGATCTTATACACATCATTTTTACCTTGTCAAAGGCCAATCAGATCTCATCCACGTGGGCGGAGCTATAATTAGCCTTTGCTTAGATTATAAGGCCAGTCAATTCCACCCCTTGACCATGAGAGCATCTAGCGGTGTGTGTTTAATCTAAACCAAGGCCAAGACTGGTTTCAATAGGGATGTACAACGCGTTATGAAGGGGTCGTAACAAGAACAATATTTTGAAGTACGTACTATTTCCTGGAGTAGTGATTGGACAATGTCACCTGGCTGTTAAGGTCCGTCCACATTATGGCTTTTTTCGCGTCGCAAGCTCTATATTCAATACTGTAGACTAAAGGTTGAATTCATAAACGTCGAACGCAACGCAATTTAGTACAGGCGAAGGCAGGGCGTCGTGGCCAGATTGCAGGATGTTTGCGCACGACTCCCCGCCTTCGTCTGTACTAAATTGCGTTGCGTATGACCAGAAGTAGGATGAAACTAGAAGTGAAGAGCTCTAGCATTGGAAATAGATCCTGGCACTAGTGAACCAATTTGAGGATTTTATTCGCCGCTTCCATCGCGCCTACACTAGAGAGAAAAAAAATTGGTCGAGTTCCAAAAACATTTCTTATACCCCTTCCCCTCATCGTAAAGCCGCGGAACACGGACGAAGCGGGTGCTTGAATCTAGTTCGGCCCCCGTCTACCGCCACGAGCGTCTCACGTTTTGGAGGGAAAATTCAGAAACCGCTACCAGAGGGCTTGTCGTTGGTGTGTTATCAAGATTATTCACTTTCGCCAAGTGAAGAATTTGGTTACCTCAATACTTCTAGTCCCTTATCTTACTTAATTCCACCTTAAGGTTTGAACTTAACCCGGATATAACTTTCAGCCATTAAATCTCTCGGACTCGATGCGAAGTTTGTCAAAACTAGGACCTAGCTTAGCGAATTTCTATAGTGCAAACGATCCGAGCGACGCGAAAAAAAGCCGTAGTGTGTGACCTTAGCGTCGAGCAACTCGGCGGCAGATTCAACGAAAATGCAGATTCTCATTCCCAATGCTACGTAATTCACGGGTGCCCAGTAAATCTCTATTTGCTGGAAAATAAGCTTGATAGGCCCCGTCCCTGCATAAAACATTGTAAAGCTACTCCTTTAACTTTAGGAGTAGCTTAATAACCACTTCATGAAGGACCAACGCACCTCAAAAAAAAAATCAGATTAAATCTGATTCTCGAGCTAACCATTAAAGGGTATGGGAATTTACAATTTCATATCATATTTTAGCACGAAAGTGGTATTATATTACACTTTCAAGTCTCTACTTTCAAAATATAAAGTTTTTAATATAATTGAACCAAAGTTTCTATTTTTAAAATCCATTGGAAAATCACGAAAACTCAGCTTCGATACATAAATTATTTTGTCTTGGTTTATGACATCACACGGGCAAACCTATACAAGCGAGAGCGAGCGCGAGCTATACCCGTCTCGTGCTCTGTCTATGCTTTGATAGCGGAGAGAGTGGCACCATCTCGCGTGCGTGACGTCAAAAACAAGAAAACGTTGTAGCCTTTCTAAAAAACTTTTAAAAAGTGGATTTTAAATAATTGCATATGAAGCATTTTCAAATGCATATTGCCAAATAACTAGAAATCGGAGAATTAAAAGCTTGATATTTCTGAATTCACAGTAATTAATTCTATCTTTTGCTATATAAATCAGAGGTTTTTCAAACGAAGCTTCTCATACCCTTTAAGTAATTAACGAATCCCGATCTCTTTTTTTTTATAAAAAGAGCCAAGGGATGGAAATCTCTAGATCTTTCTAATTAAATAAACCCAAAACGAAGATGAAGAAAACATAGGGTTAAACCGCGACGATGGGGAAATGCTATCATTCGGGGAGAACTATAAGACGACAGAATCCACACAGAAGACAGGACGCAAAAAACGCTAATTAATTCCCTTAACCTAACCTCGAGTTTAACGAAGCCCCCAGGCTATCGTTGCGAAAAGAAGGACTTTCGTGTCAGCAGAGACCAGGGAAGATGTCACGAGATTATGCCGGAGTTTTAAGCTTTTACGTCGAGGGGTCGGTCATTCATGAAATCTCGTACGCTACCCGTGAAATCCATTTTAAGAAATCTGAAATCAAGGCTGATTTCGAAATCAAACAAAAAAATCCGAAATCAGCAACGAAATCACAAAATCAGTAAAAAAATCACAAAGGCAGTAAAAAATATGACAAAATCAGTAAAAAAATTACAAAATCAGTAAAGAAATCACAAAATCAACAAAGAAATCATAAAATCCGAAGCGAAATCAGAAGTAAAATCAGTAAAAAAATCGCGAAATACATTAAAAAATTTACGAAATCCAAAACCAAAAGATATCACAAAATCCGACGAAATTACGGGGAAAAATCTCAAAATCCGAGGAAATCATGGGAAAAACCTCAAAATCCAACAAAATCAAGATAATATCCCAAAATCCGTCGAAATCAAGGGAAAAAATCGAAAAATCCAACGAAATCCATTGGATTTTATCAAATTTTGAAATCCGACGAAATCAAACGAAATCTGAAGAAAGCAAACGAAATCCGAAGAAAGCTAACGAAATCCGACGAAATCAAACGAAATACGACGAAATCAAACGAAATCCGAAGAAACCAAACAGAATACGACGAAATCAAACGAAATCCGAAGAAACCAAACAGAATACGACGAAATCAAACGAAATCCGAAGAAATCAAGCGAAATACGACGAAATCCGAAGGAATCAAAATGGATTTCGAAATCCCGTCCACTTTATCATAAACGTCCGACCCCTCGTTTTACGTTCAGTAACCGGGTGGGTTCCATTGCAAAGTGACTTCATAAGACGTCGCATAACAGAGTTCGTACGTAATTTTTTCTTTGAAAAACACAAACTTTTAAAGTTTATTTCTGACCAATGCTCGAAGCATGGTTTGACAGACCAGAAGAAATCCTCTACTTGTCGCTGAATTTTTACGAATAAACTTAAATTCGTGACGTCCCTTACAAAAATCTTCTTAAGAGTTCTAAAGGAATTTCTTTGGAACCCTACGGAGCCCTTGGGATCATTTTCTAAAGAAACTATTACCAAAGACTTCCTTGGAATTTCCTAAAGAATTCTTGAGATAAATTTCCAAAGAATGTCTTGGGATTATTTTCTAAAGAAATTCTTTAGGTATTCTAGAGATAAATTTCCAAAGAACGTCTTGGGATTATTTTCTAAAGAAATTCTTTAGGAATTCTAAAGATAAATTTCCTATGAAGGTCTAGGGATTATTTTATTAAGAAATTCTTTAGGAATTCTAAAGATAAATTTCCTAAGAAGGTCTAGGGACTATTTTCTAAAGAAATTCTTTAGGAATTCTAGACATAAATTTCCAAAGAATGTCTTGGGATTCTTTTCTAAAGACATTCTTTAGGAATTCTAGAGATAAATTTCCTAAGAATGTCTTGGGATTATTTTCTAAAGAAATTCTTTAGGAATTCTAGAGATAAATTTCCTAAGAAGGTCTTGGGATTATTTTCGAAAGATATTCTTTAGGAATTCTAGAGATAAATTTCCAAAGAATGTCTTGGGATTATTTTCCAAAGAAATTCTTTAGAAATTCTTGAGATAAATTTCCAAAGAATGTCTAGGGAATATTTTCCAGCGAAATTCTTTAGAATTCTTGAGATAAATTTCAAAGAACGTCTAGGGAATATTTTCCAACGAAATTCTTTAGGAATTCTTGAGATCAATTTCCAAAGAAGGTTTAAGGTTTATTTTCCAAAGTAAGGAATTCTTGAAATAAATTTCCAAAGAAAGTCCATGGTTTATTTCCAAAAGAAATTCGTTAGGAATAATTGAGATAAATGTCCAATGAAGCTCTAGGGTTGGTTTTCCAAAGATATTCTAGGGTTTATCTTCCAACGAAATTCGTTTGGAATTCAAGAGATTAATTTCCAAATAAGGTTTATTTTCCAACGAAATTAGTTAAGAATTTTAGAGATGAATTTCAAAAGGGCCAGATATATTGCAATTATGCTTTACATATAATTATCTCAAAATATTTTTACCCAAATTGTTTAGATAAAGTTTTCCTAGATAGACATTACCTTGATGGTTAAAAAAATGAAAAACGTTTCACGAAGGTTTGTCCCGTAGCTAAGCCTCAGGAAGCGCTGAAATGGAATGTTATATTTACCTATTTTTTTATTTTTAATTTTTTTTTGCCTTCAATAATCCGTGAGGTGTTTTTGTAAAGGATAAAATAGATTAAAAGTAAAATAAGAGTAATTAAAATCGTTATGTTTAGATTTACAGGGAATCTAAGCTCTCAGTCGGAATTTTTGCTTAATTCTCTTATGGCATGTTTTATCTTTATTTCGAGCGTAATTAGAGTCCAAAATAAATATTTTTTAAAAAACATTGTAGACGAAATTAGGTTAAACGCGTTTCTGATACTCGAAAAACTCTCAGTGAATATACATTATTAAATTTAACAACGACGTCTGTATCTACTGCTTGGCCGTTAAAGCCTCCAAAACCCACTTAGTACCCCATACAATTACACAAGGTTTAAAACTTTCTGCCGTTTACGGATGTTTTTAAGTAGATTAAATGTCTGACTTTTAAAGAAATTTCACACTGCATGCGAGAACTTCCCTCTCTATAAGGGGTGTAGTTCAGCATATAAGAACTACACTTCCTTATTGGGATATGGTTCTGCATGAGTGAACTATCCTCGTTTCAAGTGGCTAAATTAATTTACCCACTTCTCTATATATTTCCCACGAAAATTCCAAAAATATTTCCCAAGAAACTTCCGTAGACATTTCCTAAGTAAATTCCAAAGATATTTCCCAAGAAAATTCCAAAGATATTTCCCAAGAAAATTCCAAAGATATTTCCAAAGATATTTCCCAAGAAAATTCCAAAGATATTTCCCAAGAACCTTCCAAAGATATTCCCCAAGAACCTTCCGAAGATATTTCCCAAGAAAATTCCAAAGATATTTCCCAAGAACATTCCAAAGATATTTCCCAAGAAAATTCCAAAGATATTTCCCAAGAAAATTCCAAAGATATTTCCCAAGAAAATTCCAAAGATATTTCCAAAGTAATTTCCAAAGAAAAAGAGGCCAATATTCCCCATTTTCCTAAAGAACGCTTTAAGGATTTCCAAAGAAATTTCCCAAGGAATTTTCTTAAGAGTTCTTAAGAACATTTTTGTAAGGGGTCACTGACTATTAAAGGTTATCTCTGATCAATAGACCCAACGAACAAATAAACAAATTGGTTTGGTCTGGTTTCCATTTAAGGTATCACGTGACTAACACAGTTGACTGTAGTACCATCTGTCGTTGAGCGACGAAAATAAATCTCTTATTTTTCTGATTGGATTAGAGTCGGACTCTTTGGGTAAAACGGGTTCTGCGCATGGCAAAATCAAGCCAATCAGGTTATCCCTTTCTCACCTCAAAACCCGAGCTCGAGATCTGAGCCGTTGTAAATATTCAAAAGATTTGTTGGTTGGGTCTATTTTGACCAATATTCCTAACTCCTTTTCAGGTGCTTATCAGAGCCCACTTGAACACACCAGGCCCATGTTAATCTGCTCCCTGAATGATTTTAATAACCAAAAGTAATCCCTGAATTTTTAGGAAAATGTTAAGCTCCTGACATTTTGTTCCATTTTTCAAACCTCCGTCTTATCCCGGTTCCGTGCGAACCCTAAAACAGAGCCTACTGACTAACTATGGATGGTACAGTCTAATACTTGATCATTAAGTTCTGGAAACGCAATTGCATAATTTTATATCCTGTATCTGAAGATGATGAAATGATACTAATACCACCCGATCTAACCCGAATAGTTTCTTGATTAAACTCAAAGAACGAAACCCTGATTAAATTCATCCAGGAGATCGAATTTAGATCCTACTTGCCTTGAGTTCTCATGACATAAAAAAAATCAATACTATTGCCAAGGCTTAACATAAAAAGCAAATGTACCATGTTAATTTGAGCTAATCTCACGGTTGAAATTGCTCTCACTTCCCCAACAGCAAATACAGATTTTCTTAGCGTTGACTGATTTGAAGATAGATGAGATTTTAAGATAGCCTTGACAATTTCCAGTGGGAATACAGTATTTTATGGTAAACGATCCTCATTTTAAGAAATGTAAACAAGTACTAAGCATTAAACCGGAAACAATTTCAAGGTTTTTCTCGAAAATAAAAATGTAATAGCTTAGGCCTATGGTTTTAAATTTGAGGGTAATGTTAATTTGTAGAGAGATTAAGGTGAATATTACTAAATTTTCTTTAGATACAATGTTAGTTGATTCGTGGCTCAGGCTATTGATCATTAAAGCGACAAACAATTTGGTCCGATGAAAGGTTCAAATTTCCGATTATTTCTTAGTAATTGGGACCACGTTTTGAGGGTCTTGACCTTTGAACCTAAGCATCTTAGACAAAGCTCACAGGACGGTCTTTACACAGCTTAACCTAAAGAAAACCTTTAAATTGCACAAACCTTTCAGAAACACCCTGTATATAATTTAATAAGATTATTAATTTTGATTTAGTTAACTTTAAAGTCGTCCTTTAGTTGTAGTTCAGAACTATTTCCTCAATACGATAGAACCAATTTATTCCACATAAAGTGCTTCCACGATATCAGTAAATTATTGACTTGAAACATTATATGAGCCGCCGTCGTTATAACGTCGTAGCAGGAATAGATTTAATTTTTTTAAGTAGGAATGGAGAACGGAACGGTTAGTATTTACTTCATTCCGACTCATAGCCCAGTATAGAGCCCCTCCCTCCAACACGTAACAAAAAGGTTAAATGATCTTATTGGCTCACTTAAACTACGTTTTGATGACGTTGCTGACGGAGACGGCGAAAAATACGTAATTAATTTTTACCTCTGTCGCTATGACCCGCCTCTTCTTTCATACCCCCCCCCCGTCCTGTGGAAGGGGGTCCGGGACTTTGACGCGCACGCCCATATAATACTCTGTTCTCCATTCCTACTTCTAAAAATAAATCTATCCCTGGTCGTACAATTATTTCCCTTTCATAATTCGTTTTCAGTCCATTTTCTTAACCTCACCACCAACTGAAAATTTAAGGACTTTATTTTCTATCAAGCTCCAAAGGAGTTCGCAAATAAGCATGCTTTTCGATTTTGGTATTTCCGGGTGTAAGAGTCTCAAATTCCCTCGTCTTTTAAAATGAGATTCAACGGGATTGAAATCGAAATATAAATAGAAACTCCTTAAATCTGCTTATTTCGTGGGAATATATTAACTATTTGAAGAAGAAGTGTTTCTCCTAAGAGCATTAAGAAACAGACAGACTGGGATGGAGATACGGCGCGTGGTTCTTTTATGGCAGCGCCACGCCGCGACCAATATTGAAACTTTTTCAACTTAAAGTATATCCATGATCAACGCCTTGATCTATGAGTCGAAACGTTTCGGGACTCTCCTGCTAGGAACGACGGACAGGCGATGCCTTCCGCGTAGACTTTGCAAGTTCTCTCCCCGCTTGTTAAAAGGAGTTTTCCTCCGCGGTCTAACCCGGTTTCTCCTGTCCATGAAAACTTGTAGAGGTTAACGGTAATAGTTAGTATAGGGGTCGCTGTAGGATAGCTGTGGCATAGGGGCTAGCCACCACCCTCCTATGCATTGTAAAGGGACCCACCTGTAAACAAGCCACTGGCTTAGTGTGGAAATCCCTTCATAGACAAAAAGCTTAGATTATTAGATTATTATGAGAAAAACGGAGGTTCTAGCTTATCATTCCAGTCCATGTGTTTAATGGTCTTAGGTTTCTCAAAATTTTGCTCCGCTCGAGTTCATACTAAAGTGTTTGAATTATCATTCAACCATTTTCGAATGTTCACGGTAAAAAAAATTGAAGTTGTTTTTAAATGGATCTGAAGTTTTGAGATGCAGTTTGGCGTAGTATTAAAAAAATAGGTTTCAAATTTAAAGAAAAACAACTTAAAAGTCTTGGATTGGCGGGTAATGTTTAAAAATGGTAAAAAATGAATCAAAATTTGAAAATAATAACTTTAGTAAAAAAGCCAACTATTTAAAGGTGTATTTCTTTTTTTTTCCTATTTATATACTTCCTTCTGTATTTGAAAGACTAGCGTATTCTTAAAGTTTTTTATTTCATTTATTTTTTTTATAGATATGTTTCATATGGTATTTTTACCTCTCCGAGAAAAGTATGTCACGGAAAGGGTCTGTTAACGACGTGTCTGTCGTTACACCCCTTGGGGACCGCATTCGCAGAACTTTAGCAAATCGAAGCAAACGTATTCCCAATTTCCAGACCACATTGACTGTTCAAGGAAATTCAGGAATTTGTGTTTCACTACGCTACATTTTCATAGCCACTATTTTTTCATCTGCCTATAGTCTGTCGTGCTTACTAGCTTCTAACAGCACCATCTTCTGGTTTTTGTCTTTTTCTTTCCCACAGAGACACTAATATGTCACATGAATTCTTCTCCTTTATCATCGTTAGGGTTACGATTTAAGCGGTGATCGGCTAGCTTCATAATGGCGGGACTTTCACTAAAGGTTCAGGCAAATGCGCTGTTCTTGGATTTGAAATCCTTATATTTGTTCAAGGCGAAACAACTGGCACACGCTGCACTTCAAACGTCAATTTTATTCGCGTCTCTCAAAAATGTTTAATTGTTCTTTCTTAAATCGATTTAACGCGCAATTAACGACTTCAGGAAATGTAAAATATTAATTATATTTATCTTAATATTTATCAAAATCTAGTTTCTCCTCTCAAACTGAGTAGAATAATAAAGTCGTCAATCTGTGTATGCGTCCGTTGTTATACTTATGCACCGCGTTAGTAGCTTGCAGAATAAATGCAACCCTAGTCAGGAACCTATACCCACCAAAAATAATTTATAATTATAATTTAACCATTGCAGTTTATCATTGAAGACCAATAAAGAATGCATGTTCAGGGAAAATAAAAGGGGAGTAAATCTTCTCTACTCGGAGAGGTAAAATTTTGGTTTCCCAACTTGTTTCACTTAAGACATATATGCGATGCAGAGAAGCCGAGATTTGACAGAGAACTAATGATTCCATGCAAATATTCATGAATTATTTTCTTTTCTAATTTTATTGTTGAGTTATGTATTTTTAATATAAATTTGGGAGTAATCGTTTTGGTAGAATCGTCAAAAATGAGTTTTTGCCCTAGACAGTAAGACAAAAAGAGGAGTCGAGCAATGTAAAAGCGTGTAAATATAGTAAACATTTTGTATGAACGTTTTCATCAAATAGTTATAGTGAAAATGAGCTAGCTTAATCTGGCTGACAGTGCCATGGTAAATGTATAAATGAATTTGACAATCTATTATATAAAACATTCATGACTTATCTAAGAATCTCTATAAAAAAGGAGACCCTTTTTTCCCCTCAAACTTTCAAGGTTTATCTAGATAATCTCTGCAAACGGCTTAGTGCAAATCCTATGGAAGAGAATATAAAAATAGCCCGAATGTTTTTGCAAGATTACGCTTAATTCCGTAAGCCAGATAGTCTGAGCTCCGGGATGTACAGTAGAATGATTCCCCAGACTGTGGTTAAAACCTTGGATCAAGTAACTCATGGATAGATATCAACCTAAACTATTGGTTAACTTAAGATACACTTACAAATAAAGTTCAGGAAAACAATTCGAATAAGTTAAAACGCCTCTAAAGATAATTGTGATCACAACTACTAATTGAAAAGTTATAGTTACATTCAATGATTCTTTGTGTTGCTTCCGAATTAAGCTTGAACACATTTTGCACTCTGTTGGCTATTTTCTGACATCTTTTCGGTTATTAAACTTTATTTTAATGGCGATCCACCTTTTGATCTCGATTTAAAGTTACACTCTATATTGTAAGCATACAAGTGGTAGAGTGACTCGAAAGTATATTCAAACACCACGGACTACGAAGGTAACAGACAGCCTTAACTTAAGTTTCTTCAAGTCTGAACTATTGGAATTGCTCCGAACCAGTAAGGAATAGGTTTCAAACCAAAAGAGTAAACCGGTTACCCAGGATTTCCGGTGCAAGTCGAACAAGTGTTAGCAGACAGGCCTAACGGAAGCATCTTATGGGAAGAATGTTTCAACACTGGCAAGGTTAACCGGTTCACAACTATGTACCGTACAGGTCTCAACGTAGCTTCAGAGCAACACTGTCCTTGTCGAATTAGACATTAACATTCCATAAAAATGCTGAACGCACTACTGTATTGACCACGATTCTTATGAAACAGTTCAAATTAAATGCAAACATTACAGATCACCCGAGTTCCAATAATCACTTGTGGAATTCTTGATAAATATATATTTCGGTCCACTGCTACGTTAGGCTCAAATCGCCGTTTTAAGTCGACGATACCTGTCCATACGTTACCTAAGTGGTCTGAGTTAAACTTTTTAACGAGAGAGGCTTATGGCTGATCTTTGAGTGGAGAGCTTGTAATCAACTAACTTCTAATTAAAGCAGTCACTAGATAATACCCGGTGTTTTGGAAATGCCGTAAAGAAACTAAGCGAGAATGGTTTTTCCTAAATCGCTCCATTTTAAAAAATACAGTTCCTCAACAAGTTGGGAAACCAAAACAACCTCTCCGAGTCGAGACGCAATTAGGACCTTCTTTTCAAATAGTTAAATAAATGTAATTGATGTTAATTATTTTAAGCGTCATTAATTTACCTTAATTCTAGTTAAGTAGTTTTAAGAAACTTTATTCCTAAAATAATTTTAAACATAGCTATATATTTGGCGTTTGAATTCAAGGGTATGGCTTTTTATGAATTTTTTGAAATTTAGGGTATATAAGGCCAAGCAAAACCGCACTTGCGTGAACCTTTTATATGATGGAAGCTCTGTCATTGGGAGACTTGACGTTTCTCTTAACCCAAGCCGACCGCAGAGCACTTCTTAATCTTAACGATGGGAGCAGAAGCCAAAAATTTCTTTCTGCTAACACGTTTGCTTCGATTTCCCAACTGCGAACGCGTTGACAGACACACACAGACACGTCCAGAGTAATACCTCTCCGTGACGCCATCGTCACTCGGAGAGGTAAAAGTGGTCAACATGTAACCCGCTCAATTCTTACACATCTTCCTTATAGAGAAAAAATCGTCGTCGTGTGCTGCGGATGTAGAGCTCGGCATTTTCGATCAATTATCCACAAATTGGTGGATAACCGATTATTTATAAACAAATTTGTGAATATAATACGATTTAACATGTAAGTTCAGTGGATAATTTTCGGGTATGGATAAAGATAAAATAAAGTGGATAATTGATCGAAAATGCCGAGCTCTATGCGGATGTAAAAAACGTCCCACCTATTTTGTATATTTTCTCTTTCTTTGTTGTTGAATGCCTAATTATTTCTCTTTCATCTGCACTCGGCGTTGCCCGTCAGCCCGTCGGGACATTTTTTATTTTTTTTCATGCGGACATTATTCCAAAAAGAAGGGTTTTTAAATTTCTGGCCCCATTTCAAAAGATGGCGAACCCAAAAGACCAATTAGCCCGTCTATAAGTTAAAGGAAACCAGTGTACTAAATATTTGTGAAATCGGTTTAAACACGCGGAATTTGTTGTTAGAGAAGATTTTTTACATTTCTGGGCGCCATTTTTTAGGATGGCGACGGATTGGGGGAAATCTTTCTTAGTACGCGCCTACAACTTATGAGTAACGTTCCTACAAATTTTCAGCCTTCTAGGGCGAGCGGTTTGGGCTGGGCGTTGATTATTAGTCATTCATCATGGCTTTGATTTATATATAGATATAGATAGTATCTGCTTGCTAAGTTAGTTTGCTTGGACAATAAGTCCATAAAACGTGAGCCTGAACCCTCTTTCTAATTAGTTAATTCTTGTGGAACTGCGGAAGTTAGGTCCCTTGTTCTTTAAATAACTTTCCGGTTACAAACATAACAAGGAAATAATCTGAATTGTGAAACTCTTGTATCATTAACCAAATTGTTTCCCGATTTAATAATCAATTACATAAGCCGAGTATCGGAAGAGATAAGCTTTATCATCTAGTCATAGCTGAACATTCATAAAGTCTGTTTATATCGATTATGGAAAGATAATTCCACTAAAGAGAGTTTATCAAGAGGCGTAGAAGGATTAACGTTATTACTTTTAGGATAGTTCCGGTCTGATTAAACGACCTCTGTTTATTATTCCGCATAGTTAAATATTAAATCGTATTTTCTTAAGCTTATAATCAATTGGTCAAAAACGGATTAATATAAGAAGAACGTTGAACCTAGCATTTCCGTTCCAGGGCCGGAAATAAGCACAGGACACTGGACATTGTCCAATAAAATTTCAAAATATTTCATAATTTTGTTTAAAACTAAGGTCACTGCTCGACTATGGAGATGCGATATTATTTTTGCACACTCCAGTGGACAATGTCCTATAAATTTCTAGTCAAACAGGGGGTCACTGAACATATGTCCTATAAGAATTTTTTCTTATTTCCGGCCCTGATCCGTTCTGGACCATTTTGAATGTGTTGATGGGAGTGGGATTTCAAAATTCTCGCTCGATATCTATCAGTATTAGTCTCTTATATTTTGGGCTATAAAGATAGATACTGTCAGATTAATAATATTTTAGTACAAAGAAAGAAAAACCACATAATTTAAGAAACATTAGTTAAATATATTCTTAAGAAAAAAATTAGTTTTACTAAATCGCATTGTTGTCCGCTTTGCTGTTTTTCCACTGGCGCAATTTTCTAACGAATTATTTAGCCACAAAAACAGAGATAAGAATAACATTTTCGACCACTAGAAGTCGCTATATACAAAATTTGTATTTCGGAGGCTCCGCTAAAAGCTATGATCCGACGTTCTTACTATGTTATTCCTTTTTGTATTTGGTTGAGTTACAATACAGGAATCACTGCAAATTTAAATTGAGTCTTTTTGTTTGTTACCTAGTAATTGTTTGACTTTCTCCAAAAGCATATTCGGTTTGTAAACGCGCTACGATTCTATTCTAGTATAATTTAAATCCCAGCCAAAGATATTTGCAGGGAAACTGCGTGTGTAGCTTCCTCAATATAGAAGATAAAGATTTTAGAAGGATTGCAAATGCTAAATCTTTCATTCCACTTGGAATATTTTCATTCAATTTATTTTACTCATTTTGATCCATTGAAAACTCTCCTTTAATCAATTTAGACCTTCAATAACACCCTGTATACAAAATGTTCCCTAGCCATGATCTCATTAAGGGCCGTATAAATATCTTCTCTAGATTTTATTTTTATCGCGGTCGAATTAATTTTGACCTAAAAAAATAGGGGTTTAATTTGTTTAACATCTATAGGGTGTATGGGTTGAAAACTTAATTACTTTTCGTATTAATTGACACAACCCCGGGGTTACTAATTAGCTCGAGAAAATTGTAATTTCCAACCTTACTCAATTTAAAGTGTCACAGACACCGTAGCAGAACTGAAATGGGTCTGAATTTCAACATACTAGGTCAGATAATAGCAGGAACAAGTTGAGAAGGAGAAGTATCCAATAAGAGAAAGGGTACGCTAAAAAAAGGTTGGGTTGTCAAGCAGGTTATGGTTATTATATTCAAATACTATATAGCGCCCTCTATCCAACACAAAATGTACTAATTTTAAAAGGTCTCGTACTGATTGTTCAAACTACAGTCAACTGACACTTTTTTACCTTATCAAAATTCTCAAGAGATGGCAGTTCATAGTGCTATTTTGTGGGATATCGTGTGCCGCTTGCCAAGTGATACGTTCAAAGCAAGTATTTACGCAATCTCTTCTGTTGTGGTAGTTAACATATACGGTTGTAAGTCTAAAAGCGCCAAATACGGCCCATTTTCCACTTCATACTTATAAAAGTTAATGAACTATAGAATTCCTTTATTTTGGGTGAAGATGGCGTGTTGTTATGACCACATAATTTCGCGATCCAAAAAAATTAATCTTAAAATATACTATTTTTACATTTATATTTACATATTCCGTATTATGAAACCAAAAGATGTCAATGGAATAATATCAATGCTTAGTAGATATACATCTTACCCTAGACAACCCTAATTTTATTTACTAATGCTATTGGGAATTAGAGTGAAAAGGCACTTTTTTATAAAATAACGAAGAAAATTAATATAAAACCACTTAAACTAACACACACTTGATTAAAGTGCTATGATTTTTAATGCTGTTCGATTTTAGGAGTAATATAATTTGAGGTATATCAGCAAACCCATCCTTCATTATAGAACAATGAATATTTATAATTTTCTACGAGACTATACATTGCTAATTATACAATTTCAGTTTGCCTATATTAGCGTGCAAAAGCGGATGTCGGGCGTAGCGGAGTAGTTCTACAAGATTTCAACCACAGGCGTTCGAAATAAATAAAATTGGTTATTTAAGGAAACTTTTTTACTCTGTTCAAATGCGAAATGTGTGTAGCTTCCTCACTTGTCCCTAGACTCGCAAAAGTGTCTTTCATTTTTCCTAAAACGTGATGCGTTCTTTCTCTTAACGCAACGCACCGAAGGAGATGTGCAAAAAACCAGGAGCTTTGTTTTACTTTTAGTAATTCCCCCACAGAGTCTCTTGCGTTGATTAACATTACCGCCGGTCTTTCTTGGAAAATTTAACATTATGTATTCATGAAAGTTCTTAACTCTCCGACTGACGATGATGTCTCAGCGAGGTATTACACTGGACGTGTCTGTGTGTCTGTCACAGCGTACGCAGTTGGCAAATCGGAACAAACGTGTTCGCAATATCCGGACAGCGTTCGCAGTTCACAAAGTAATATTGGCTTCTACTCCATCATAATGGTTAGGGTTAATACGTGCGCGGCGAGCGGCTAGGGTTACGAGAAACGCTATAGCCTCACAATGGTAGGGCTTCCACCAAAGGTTCACGCAATTGTACTATTGCTTATCTTAGGTAATCAACCAACTTATATACCTAAAAATTGTTAAAGAGGCATACGTTAGAATTAAAACGTCAACAATAGCAATGTTTAAAATGATTTTTGGAATAACGTTTCTTGAAACGACTTAACTAGAATTAATGTAAATTAATGGCGATTAAAATAATTAACATCAATTATATTTACTTTATTAGTTAAGAAAACCTCTCAAGTGGGTATAGCCCTCGCCTCGACTGGGAGAGGAACATTTTGTATTGGCAACTTATTTTATTTGCTCAAGTGCTTTTGTACGTAAATATAACCGAAACCGGTGTATTTAACCCTTTGATCTCATTTTGAACTCATTCTAAAACTTATCGATAAGCCACGCTTGTTGCGAAAAATTCCGGGCATAAAGCGGGTGATTCATTCATTAAATTCAACGCAGAATCATTTAGATTACTTGAAATGAAAAATTCCATCCTATCTTCTAATTGCTATCATTAAAATGGAATTGATTAGGCGTAGAATATCATTTATATTCTCTAGATTGTAATTTGACTTAATGGTAGGTACTTATCCAGCATTTGCGTTAATTTCCTTTTAGAAAACAATTATAAACGTTATGGTGATAAGGATTGGGCAAATTTGATCTAGACCAACCGTAGCTTCCAGAAAATTTAGGTTAAATGACCAATAATTGGGTGAAAGTGAGAAGCCATTTACATCATCAGTGTAATAGCAATTAGAGTTTGAAAAGGCTCTTCACTAATTAAAAGTATTTGTTAGCTTAGGATCGCATCGGAAACTATAGCGTACGACAATTTTAAGTTATGGTGATAAGGATGCCCAAGTTTGACCTAGACCCAGTTTGGGTCCCAGCAAATTTTAGCCTAAAGGACCAATAATTGGATTGGTGGGAACTCATTTATATAAAATACGGAGTTTAAAAAGTCTATTTACTAAATCAAACTGTCTGTTGAAGTATTAACGCAACCGGAAAAAGACAATTGCGTAGTTTGTATTCCCAATTTTAACTACGTGTTGTTTATTACATTTGGGTTATATCAAAAGTGGATGAGAGGAAAAGTATGAAAATGGCCAAAAGTCGCGAGTCATCAGAGTTTCGCCGTAGTTGACCGTTTTATTGGCGTATCTATACTGGGCCTGTTCACTCCCTTAAAGTAGGTCTTGTGAAAATTCGCGGTTACGCGGTTACCGTCGTCTGCTATTGTGTATGCTAGAACTTCCTCGATTTGTGTTTGTAGTCAGGACAGAGTAGCTGGTAATGTTTTAAATGGTATTTGAAGGTATAATATGGATTTAAGTAAGGTTATCGAAGCAATGGAAGAGCACGTGAAACTAGATACGTTTAAAACAACTCTCAGTAATTTAGCTATAGCGCAAGCAGCTTGCATCGTGTTGCGCGTGATCGAGTGGGCTATGGTTAAACCAAGGAGCATAAATGTCTGAACTATTTTCAGTCGCGAGTTTGCAAGTCCATCAGTCACTAGTAACTAAATAGTTATTGGCGAAACTTTGATGTCCGCGTTTTTTAACACAGGCTCTATGGCCATTGTCATACTTTCCCTCTCATCCACATTTGGTGTTATGTGAACACAGTTTTTGGCTAGCTTCATTGTGTATTTTATGTTTGTGGAGATTGGATGCACGAAAAATAATTTTGCAGAGGACCTAGTTTTGAAGGCTATTGGGATAGAAAGAATTGGTACAGAAAGAATTGGTACAATTGCCACGTTGACTGAAACTTTTATGGCGTCTTGCAAGTCATGGCTACTACAGTACCTCATTGCTATATCTGATAGAGAAAGTAAAGCTTGAAAATGTATACTGTTCAACTGTTAATTTTCCTCAACTTGACCTGACATTAACAGAAGGCTTCATATACTCTGATTTGATGAACAGGATTGGAGCATATTTCTTCAAAACGACGCTCACATGTTATAACGGAAATACATTTTCTAATTACTGGTTCCTAGTGTTTTAGAGGTGGCGATTTTCTATGCGTATTTGAAACGAGTTTCATGTAAATATAAGTGAAGTTCAACATATATGATGTAACTAACCTTTAATAATTAGATTAGAACACAAAACACAAATTGTAAACAACGCAAATGCAATCATTTTTTGAAGACAGTACAAGCCTATATTATTTCAAAGTTAACAAACACATGTTCAGTTCAAAGTTAACAAACACATGTTCAATTCAAAGTTAACAAACACATGATCAATTCAAAGTTAACAAACACGTGTTCAATTCAAAGTTAACAAACACATGTTCAATTCAAAGTTAACAAACACATGTTCAATTCAAAGTTAACAAACACATGTTCAATTCAAAGTTAACAAACACATGTTCGATTCAAAGTTAACAAACACATGTTCAATTCAAAGTTAACAAACACATGTTCAATTCAAAGTTAACAAACACATGTTCAATTCAAAGTTAACAAACGCATGTTCAATTCAAAGTTAACAAACACATGGTCAATTCAAAGTTAACAAACACATGTTCAATTAAATCTTTAACCAATGAGTCTTTAGAAATATTGGTGATATTGAATCTTTCAAATAATTAATCCAATTAATTAAAAAAAGCTCCATATTTAACTTAATTTCATATACTTCTAACTAAAATCCATAAAGTCCAAAAGCCAAAATTCAAAAGTCTCAGGTGCACCCGTTTAATTTTCAAGACCGTACAACTCTCTATAATAATCAATAAGTTTACTTTGTTGGGTAAGTAGAACTCAAACACAAGCATATATCTAATATTTACCTTGGGAGTGCGATATTAATACGTAATAAGAAATTAATACAATATTTCCGCCCCAATGGAACGCAACGCCGAGTTTTCGCGTGGCCTGCAAAGTATTGAATTATTGACCGCGTTGCCCCTTTGCAACATTTCCAAAATTTGAAAACGCCACTTTCCCTCTAGCCTTGCGCTTACTCGGCACAGAAGTACAGTACACTATTCTCTAGAAAAAAGACCGTATTCAAAGTGTAGGCGCAATCGTCCCACGTGACCAATAGGTCGAGAGGACTGATTAGCCTGTCTTACAAGTCAAGAATTGTGAAAAAGCTACCGAACTAGTATTGTTGGGTTCCGATTTTGTGAGGCTGACAATAGTAGTAAACTAGTTTTGATAACCAATCACCGCTTCAGAGGTTATCACATGACCATTGTTCTGCCATTAACTAATGAATAAAGCGTCACTAAATTCATTTGAAATATTCTTAAAAACCTGATTAACCTAACTTATTAACCGTATTGCGTTTTTAGAAATTCAACAAACAATAGAACTATCTAGTAGCGACAATAGTAACTAACTACAATGTTTTAAGTGAAATCCGAAGCGTATCGTACAGTATCAATGTTTTAGTAGAACATTTGCTATCTCTCCGAAGTGGGATCATACGAACGAGATTTCAGTCGGCCTAATTTGGTGTCGAATTTATTCAATTGGTTTTCATCGCCTCAAACCATAAAATTACCCAAGCCTTAGGCTTAATGCACACTTTTATTAAAGTGACCTTTTTGTTTCCCTATTTTAAGATTACTTTGCGAAGAAACAGTGAAGGGAAGTTAAATCAAGCAAGCTGTAAAAATATTGCATAGTTAACGACAACACCTACTGAAGTCTAGAACTCAATTCAGAGAGTACCCTATAAAATATTTTCCATTTTCATTTTTCTTAAGCAGTTTTTCATTGAATAATGCAATTAATGCGTAATTAAGAAATCTGAATTTTCATTCAAATAAATCTACTCCACGTACAATGCGAATGAAAAAGAGTATTAAAGTATAAGTTGATTATACGAGAACCCTCATTTTATTTTGAAGTTGCTTTATAAATGATATAATCTTACATATATTTGAGACGGTGGTTTGTTTCTTTGTATGCTTGTTTTTCTTTATGAACAGTCACCATTCATTACCCAGTTTGACCACATTGTATGCTTGATAGCAGTAACACCAAGGAAAGGCTATAGAAGGCCTATAGGTGGGGTCCGCGAGCCCTTAGCCATTAAGCCAGTTAATAAGATATGTTCCTTAAATTTGTCACTGGTTATTGAGAGCTTATCATGAAGTGACGTAGGTGGAACGTCATAGATTCCCGTAAAGCAACGCCTGGTGAGGCGCTGTCAAAGGCTTAGTACAGACAAAATTGAGTCTAGTCAATTTTCGCGTTGTTCTTGAACTAGCTCTTAGGTGGATTATGAAGTGAAGTGTCATACTTATGGAACACATCTTATGAACTTATGGTCACTGGATCAAATGTACGAGCGTTATTTCGCAAGGTACGTTTCCTTCTTCTTACATTACCATGACTGCTCTTCTTCAAGACGGCCACGGATTTTAAAAATCTTACTAAGTACCTTTAACTTAAATGTGATATTCATGCAAAACCATGAGTTAATAATATGTTAGCTCCCTATAAGTTACTCAGGCTCCATAGGCGTAATGTATCCAGGGATTTCTTCTCATTTCGCCCGCGTGGGAAAAAAATCCGAATGTTGCGCTCTCTCTTGTCGAAAAAAAAAATCCCGCTCGTACGGCTCCTCGACCTCGAGTCGTCAGCTGCTTTTTCACCAAGGGAGTGTTCTAGTCGTAAATATTTATGTTTTAACAATTTAACATTAAATCGTGGCGTTTGTGTCAGTACTGAGACAAAAAAAAATGCAGGAACTCAATGAAATTTGCCGATATTGATAAAGAATGCTAAATATAAGAGTTGTTATTGTGACTTGAAACCAGAAAATTATACAACTGAGCTAAATCCAATCCACTGATCTCTTAACTGTTTTCTTAACCGAGGCTACTGAGCGAAATATTCGGCTGCTTAAATAGCTCCGATATCATTGGCTAGCTTCCATTACAGGCGCTTCCGGGGAAAAAAAGGAAAGAAGAGTAAATAAGATTTTCGTTCACGTGGCGGCCGCAGAGCGTCGCATATAATTGGGAAGCCGGCGGCGCGGCAGAAAACGCTGGAGTATAAAAATTAATTGCCTGAGTAACTTATAGGGAGCTGACATATTATTAACTCATGGCAAAACTTATTTCCGATTCCTATGTAAAGCGGTTGATAGTGTAAGAAAATTTTCCAACCACTAGAATTTTTGTCGAAAAATAACGGAGCAGACTTGCTGTCTTTGTCCCATAATTAAAATTGATTCTCTCCGACCAAGGACAATTCATTTTGACAAGATTTTCGAAAATTTTCGCTTCGTTTAATCCCAGGGTTACAAACACGTATGGTTTAGAACCTGTTACTTCGTTTCAAATAGAACGGGGTCGTAATAGGTTTCAACGCGACAAGCAAAGACATACATCGATCGAAATTATAAAGCTTAGCGCGGCTTTATTCCTAACGCCCAACAGCTAAACTTTGTCTAGTATTAGAGGCGCATAAGAATTCAATTTAAGGGGGAAGTTCCATCATGAGATGTTTAAAGGCAAAAATGTTGCAGTTAAAGTTCCGCATGATTGACTAATAATAAACGTTCCTCTTTACCTAGTGTTACCAAAAACGGATTAATGTAAGAAGAATGTTGAACGTAGCAAATTCCCTACCCATCCTCGACTACTTTTTATGTTTTGGTGGGAGTGGCTTATAATTTCAAAACTAGCGCTCGCCATCTATCGGTCTTATTCTTTTATATTTTAGGCTTTCAATATAGATACTGCATAAGTCAAGTAAATTATAATAATAATAACTCATAAATGTACTACAATAATAATTTTAGTGCATAGAAAGAAAAACCAGATACTTAAAGAAAACATTTAAAGAAACATCAATTATATATATTCTTAACTTAATTTCACTAAATCGGGAGTTATATCGCATTGTTGTCCACTTTGCTTTTTCACCATTGGCGCAATTTCGGAAAAAAATATTTAACCACGAAAATAGAGATAAGAATGACATTTTAAATCACTAGAAGTCGCTATGTACATAGTTTGTTGGTGGAGTCAAAATATAAGCAGACGATGTTTCTCAATAAAGTATGCGAGGATGGTACCAGAGGCTAAAGCTATGATCCGACGTTCTTAGTACATAAATCCGTTTTTGGTGTTACAATATCTCTGGCCTAAAGAACTGAACTGAACTAAACTGTATAACGTTTCTCTATCATGGATATAAAGATAAGTGATCTAACCAATACGAACTGCATCTTAAGCATGTAAGTTTTAAGTTTAAAATTTTTTTCAATATCTGGGCCTTCAGTTACTTGATTATCGGTACTTTTTAGGTCTTGGTTAAATCCAAGACGTTTTGATTAATATAGATGTAGCTCTGTAGTACCATAATAAATAACAATAATATATATTAGAACACTTAGGAAGCTGAAACGTTTTTTTGCCGGGAGGATACATTTTTATTAGTAAATATACACACTAACAATATCTCCGATTCCATACCCGCATTGAAAAATGGCGCCTAGAAATGTTAGCAACACCTTCCTTAAGTAATAACGTTATTCTTTATTTACATTCAAGGGATTTTTGAACAGTAATATTTAGAAATCTTTTTATATATATCTATATCCTACAGATGACTTTTGGGGTTGAACTTGAACATGCCGCCATATTTTAAAATGGTGGATCGAAACGAAAGGAAATTATCCTGACGAGACGTCTTGTGTATAAATTGACGGTCGCGTTGCATTCTAATACACAAGAATACTATTTGAATCATTCAAACAAATTCGATTAACATCAATATTCGTTGGTAACTTCCCCCTTCATATTGGCTTCTGCCAATATGAACTAAAATGGTACGACATTGACAAGGACGAAGTGGCAAAGGATAGTACACAGTATTATAGATTTAGCACATTGATTAGGGTTTACAGAAAGGTAGGTGTAGTGTTAGAGATTATACTAACGTGTCTTCCATCCTTACACGTCATAGTGTCTTATTTAAAGTGACATTCTAACAAGAAATCGTTAACGACAAAACCACGATTTGAATAATAAATAAATATGTGATTCGTAAAAACCTTCAAGTTTAACTTTTTCTATTCTGTACGTTCGGAAACCGGCATACCGTTTTCCGGAAATGGACGGCCACTGAGTTATACAATTACAATAGGACCTGTAGTTGACGGCGTTCCACGCGGAACCCGACTACACGTACTGTTACGTAACCAATATCTTTGGTATGTGCACTGAACGCACGATGTGAGGTGTTCAAAGCTATTTTTCGAATCAGCTACTGCAAAACTAAATCCAATAATGAATTAATAAAACATATCCGTTCCATTAGAATGAAACTCAACGTTTTTCTAAGACTCATTACAATGTATTGGATTATTGATCAGGTTTCCAACCTTTAGCCTTTTATAACTTCCCATAATCATATAATGCTGTCCATAACACAAGTGCATAAGATATTGCTTTATAAGTATGTCACTGGTTATTGAAAGCCTGTCATATATTCGAGGAAAAGCGACGCCTGGTGAGGCGCTGACATAGGCTTAGTTCAGACTAAATAGTAGGATGGACCGCAAAACCACGTCGTTCTCGAACTAGCTCTCAGTAAGTCTCTAGCATTACGAAGTGTAGGAAGTGTCATACTAATGTAACACATCTTATAAACTTATGTCCATGAGTATACACGCGTCATTCATAAAAAGGCATCTCCTAGTGGCCAAAGGGCAATGTCGATACTACACATCCCTACGACTGACACATTCTTAAGCATTATAAGATTATCATAATATGGTAATTTCATTTTCTCCTCTTTTGTTTTTATTTCGAAGCCTAGAAACTGTCTTTGTTGAAAAAAAAAACCAATTAACAGAAGTTTTTCTGATTTAAACACATGATTGATTTTAAAACATTAATCGATTCAGTTCTTAGGACGGAGTCTACCCATTCAACCGAATACCATTGGAACGAATCCCATTCGTCCGAAAATTTCTAGCCAGTATTTTAAAATCTAGCCCAATGGCGGTTTTCTATTAAAGGGGAATATTTTCCCATTCAATCGAATCCCATTGGAACGAATTCCCTTCAACCGAAAGTTCCAAGCTAGTATATTAGTTTATTTGATTTCGAAGTGGTCTGCGTCCCACCGTGGTCTAGTGGTAAAGCGTCGGATCGTCACGCAGAAAATCTTCGTTCGAATCTCCATCAGGAAGGTGAGTTTACTAAAATCGAGTTATAAGTATAATTCTGAATAATCGATAATAATCGAATTTAATTTCCTTGCAGGTGCTGAATTTAGAAGGTGAATTTATAATTCAGCAGTATTAAGGATTTCACAACGAGAAATATAGCATTGTTAGGTTCAGTTAGAAATTGGATGTTATAGCTGGGGTATTTTATTTTGGTTTTTTAGGTTAGGTTGGGTTATGTTAGGTTAGGTTTGGTTAAATTAGGTTAGTAATATTTTATAAAACATTTAACAATGTTACGCCTTTTCAAAAATATTGATGTTTAGCTTCATTGACTTCTCAAATAATATGCCTTTTCCAAATCATTACTGTTACGTTAGGTTAGGTTTGGTTAAGTTAGGTTAGTAATATTTTCTATATCATTTAACAATGTTATGCCTTTTCCAAAATATTGATGTTCAGCTTCATTGACTTCTCCAATAATATGCCTTTTCCAAAACATTACTGTTATGTTAGGTTAGGTTTGGTTAAGTTAGGTTAGTAATATTTTATAAATCATTTAACAATGTTTTGCCTTTTCCAAAATATTGATGTTTAGCTTCATTGACTTCTCAAATAATATGCCTTTTCCAAATCATTACTGTTATGTTTGGTTAAGTTAGGTTAGTAATTTTTTATAAATCATTTAACAATGTTACGCCTTTTCCAAAATAGTGATGTTTAGCTTCATTGACTTATCAAATAATATGAATTTTTCAAAACATTACTGTTAAGTTAGGTTAGGTTTGGTTAAGTTAGGTTAGTAATATTTTATAAATCATTTAACAATGTTACGCCTTTTCCAAAATATTGATGTTTAGCTTCATTTACTTATCAAATAATATGAATTTTTCAAAACATTACTGTTAAGTTAGGCTAGGTTTGGTTAAGTTAGGTTAGTAATATTTTATAAATCATTTAACAATGTTACGCCTTTTCCAAAATATTGATGTTTAGCTTCATTTACTTCTCCAATAATATGCCTTTTCCAAAATATTACTGTTATGTTAGGTTTGGTTTGGTTAGGTTAGGAGGACGTATCTTCCTCTTTGGAGCGGTTATACACTTCAAGTAAGTGTATCCCTTATGGAATGAAAAAATAAATAAATAAAACCATCAAATTCTACTCTATGTGAGTCTTTTTGGGTATGCAAAATTGGGTTAATTGGAATTGGAGAACTGGGAATTGGGTTGAATGAGGTTTGGGTAAATGGGAATTGGGTGTTTTATTTGGGTGAAATGGGGGGTAACCTTAATTAGTACCCAAAAAGTTATAAGTGCAATATGACCTTTAATTTTTCATATATTTACGTACAAAATATAAAAACATTAATTGGCTAAAACATTTTTATAAGAAGATAACTATAGAGGCTTTTTAGACCAAATTAATACAATAATTTACCGCCAAAGTCGGCTACTTTTCGGTCGAATGGGATTCTGTCGAATGGGTTTCGGTCGAAGGGTTTTCGGTCGAATGGGCCAGGAGCCTTAGGACGGGGTAAAATACTGTGGTGTTTGACCACCTTGTTTTCTTAAGCAGGAACATCCAGCTTGGGGGTTCAAGCAAAATTACTTTCGTGGGCTGGCAAAATTGGAGCTCTATCAAAATTCTTTGCATTGATATTCATCCCACATGTTCCGTTTTAACCCCGTATTAATCAGACAATACTGAAAAGGGTCTATTATTTGTTAATATTACTATCTTGTTTTGTTCACGAAAAATAAAATTGCCCTAAATATTTTATCATGGAATATGGCATTTAAAATTCGTTTTTCTCGAAAATCAACTTCCGGTTTTTGAGGAAGATTTATTCAATGAGAATAATTAAATTTCCGACTGAGTAAAATATGTATATATATGAATTATTAGCCAATTGTTATATGAAGTTGATAGAAACCGATACGGAAAGGCAACGTGGCTTGGGACCCTTTTACCCAATTTTTGTTTTGTCCTGGAGACCCAATATCGCGGTTAAGATTCAAGATAACCTATTTCAAATATCTCCTATATTTCCGGCTATCATTTCTGCTATTTGTGGTCAAGACAGCGTGTCCTCTTATACGTTAGGAAATTAACGACGCGTGAAATGACGCGACAAGATGGACAATCAAAAGTCCCATGTGGGTTCTGTCTCTGCTCAGTATTACCAGCGGAAACTATTTCGATCATAAAACGGAGTTTTTACCAGATCAAAGAGAACATACCAAAAGGAGTGGAAGGATAAGCATTATTTAGAATTCCGAAAATTTAGGGTTTTAGTTTCGACGAGCAACATGTTCACGTCGTCTGCTTAGTAGTATGCTTAATTAAGTCAATCTTTAAGCAATGAAAGACATAAATAACGACTAACCAGAAAACAAGTTGGGAAACAAAAATAAACCTCTCCGATTCGAGACGCTATTAGAAGATTTTTCTTAAATAATTAAATAAATATAATTGATATTAATTATTTTAATCGTCATTAATTTTGCTTAATTATAGTTAAATCATTTTAAGTAACTTTATTCCTAAAATAATTTTAAACATAGCTATTTTTGACGTTTAAATTCTAGCGTATGCCAATTTATCTACTTTTGGAAATCTAGGGTATATAAGGCGATTGATTCTCTTTAACAGTTAATAAAGCTCCCAATTGCGTCAACTTTGGAAGGAAGCCATGCCTGTGGTAGGCTTGACGTTTCTCGTAACCATAGCCGTTCGCCGCGTAAATCTTAACCCTAACGATGATAATGGTCCGGAGTAGAAGCTAATATTGCATTCTGTGAACATGTTTGCTTCGATTTGCTTACTACCAACGCGGTGACAGACACACATACACGTGGAGTGTAATACCTCTCGGTGACGTCATCATCACTCTGAGAGGTAAAAATGGAATGTGGTTTCTAGAACTCGACGATACATTTTATGAACCCTTGGCAAAGGATTGAGCTTCTGCTTTTCTTGCTATATTCTCTTTGTTCAAATTGGATACCATTATCGCTTCCAAATTTCTTTTTTTATCCCCAAAATTCAATCTTTTATTTCTTCACCCATAAAACCAGTTAAACCACGCAACTGCACTTTCTTCCGTCCACTGAACAAGAGCGAATGGAGTCAATGGCGTGTAGTATACGATAAGCGTAATGATTCACTGACTTTGTCTCTGTTACCTCTTTTATAATGAACAGACTTCAAGAAACTATCCTTGGGGACCTAAAGAGCAGCTGCGGTAATGAAACAAATTCCAAAGAATAATGTCAATTGTTTTTAGTACGAATCCACGTCTACAAATTCCGGACATTTTTGCGGTGCCATATGCTGACTCTAAAACAAACTCTGTAATATCTTTTAGCCTCTTAAATTTCACTATAAAAATATTTGGGTACTTACGATAAAAGCTATCATTTTATATGCAAGGAAAATTATAGTTTCATTCCATTACGATTAATAAAAAAATTCATAAAAAACCTCGTATTAATTTAAAATTATTTTTCGACAGCTAATTGTATAAAACTATGGGGTAATTTACTAATTTTGAATCCTAATGAAATGTATACAACCCTCAAAATGCTTCTCGGATTTGCTTAACAGATTTAGCAAATTCAACAACCGCTTCTCGTATTCAAATATTCTACAACCGTTTCACGTATTCAAAATTTTTACAGCCGCTTCACGGAATCACAAATTCAGCAACCGTTTCTCGGATTCACAAATTCTACAAGCGCTTCTAAGATTCGCAAATTCTAAAACCGCTTCTAAGATTCGCAAATTTCACAACCGTTACTCGGATTCGCAAATTCTACAACCCCTTCTCGGATTCGCAAATTCTACAACAATTTCTCGGATTGGAAATTTCTCAGATTCGAAAATTCCACAACCCCTTCTCGGGTTCGCAATTTCTACAACCGCTCCTCGGATTCGTAAATTCTACAATCGCTTCTGGGGTTCGCAAATAATATAGCCGGCTCTTGAAATCACAAATTCTTCAACCATAAATTTTCGCCCGTAAATAATTTCTAATCTTAGATTTTAGTTTTGATAACCGAAAACGATTAAAATTCCTTCGAACCGTTGAAGTTCAAAACGAAACATACTTAGCCTAGCATCAATTCTTCATTTCTTTGAACCTTTAAAATTTCAGGGGAAAAGTAAGTCACTCAACGACTGAACTAGATACATCCCAGATTCACGTTGTTAAAATGTAATGTCAACACTCAACGGACACAAAAGTCTCCTTATTTACCCTAAAAGGCCGACTTTCATCGAAAAGAGTTCTAGCGAACTGAAAACCGAGCATTGAGACTAACAATGGAGCGGCCGTGCCGATTTTCGAAGCCCCGCTGGGTCAAAAGTTGGAAGGGTTCTAGCTAACTGAAAGCCGTGACGAATGTGGTTCTAGAGAACTGAAGATGAACAAAAGAAATCCTTTTAAATTTATTACCTTCCGAATTTTTGCTTTCCCCTGAAGGAAACTCTCTATTGTGTATCTTCAGTTCGCTAGAACTCTTTTCGATGGAAGTCGGCCTTTAAATTGACGTGCGGAATAGAATTTAGAGAAAGCCCAAAACAATCACGCCTTATCTCGCATACCGTCCAGTTGTAACTTGTTAAATTGCAAATTTAAATTGTATGAGATTTCAAATACGGCTAAGCAGCTTTAAACATACACGCCTAGCGAGTGTCTTATCGAATCAGACAGTTAGTTTTCAAGTGATTGTAACTAAGAATAGTGATAGAACGTCCAATCTACTTGGGTTTATCGATTCGGATAAGTTTCCAATTTCAAAACCGTGTCACACTTTTGGTAAATTGTAATTTTGTTCCAACATCGCTAGTCTGGCATGCAGAGCCGCGGCTGGCTTTTAGAAACAACTCGCTTCTTATCTAGGGACATTAATCGGCCCTTGAGCAGTCATTAGGGTCAGAGACGTTGGACGTCTATACAGTATAACGTATCTTATTTTACGAAAAGTTTCGAGTTACCAGAATTTTAATCCTCCAGGCAGAAAAGTTAAGAGCAAGGTTAGTGAAACTAATGTGGAGTTTGACGCTCTTCAAGCTCAATGTTACCGAAAGCGTTCGAAATTCTGACAAATCTTTTCCAAATTATATCTATATATATATAAATCAAAGTCCTGACTGACTGACTGATAATCAACGCCCAGCCCAAACCGTTTGTACTAAAAGGTTGAAAATTTGCAAGAACGTTACTCATTAGCAGTAGGCGCGTACTAAGAAAGATTTTTCCAATCCGCCGCCATCTTAATAAATGGCACCCAGAAATGAAAGAAATCTTCTCTATGCAACAAAGTCCGCGCTTTTCAACCGATTTCACAAATATTTGGTACACTGGTTTCCTTTAACCTATAGACGGGCTGAATGGTCTTTCGGGTTCGATTTGTGGCCATCTTTTTAAATGGCGGCCAGAAATTTAGGTTGTGGAATAATGTCCGCGTGAAAAGTAATAAAAAATTCCCTAGGGGCTGACGGGCAACGCCGAGTACCTATACTCCTATATGGTGCTACAAAAATATTAGTCATCAGTAAAATGTACCCATTCTTTATATCATTTTGATGGAAGTTCTTATTACACGCGAGCGACGCCGCGGGTAAAAGCTAGTATGTTATAAAAATGCCCTAACCTATTTTGATCTAAAATTGTGAAATGTGTAGAATACGTTGTTCCATAATACGCCTTAAATTTAACAACTGTCTTTGAAAGCGGCCAAATTTCCAAAGTTAAAATTAGTGATAGGATATCCGATAAGGTCGCCAACCTGATCGTGTTGATTCAGTTAACATTGCTTAAATTGAGTTTGTCAAATTCAGTTTGTCGAGGACCTCGAGGTCATCTTAGAAAATGTGATAAAAGCATTAGTTCTCTTAAATTGCTACACTTGAATTATTATCTGTTACCCACATATCAAAAGTGATATACTGACCTAAACCGAATATCTATTCGTTATGAAAACTATATATGAGGTAGTATTTAATCAAACACAATCTGTTCAAGTGTTTGGTCAACAGCAATGACATTTAACATCGGTTAATTTTAAATCTCAGATTTCCCGATTGTATCAAGTAAAATAATTCGGCTTAATGATTCGTTTAAACATATGCTTACATCTGCATTGAGAGATCAATTTTCCAATAGGTTAATTACGATGCGAATTCTAAATACTTTCAATCAATAGATAGCTTTGTTTCTGACTTAGTTGACTACGAATTTAATTTTCTTTCGTGTTATAGGCCAAGATCAATAGCTAACTTTTTTTTTCGGTTTTTTCGAAGTGTTTCGAACTTGTAAAAAACGTTTTGCTGGCAACACAACTATAGCTTTACGATCATGTTCCGTTCGTTCGTTTGTTCGTTAGTCTGTGCGAGTAGCTCCAAGGTACACGAAAAAAGAAGTAGGGCTAGAAACGTTTAAAGACAAGATCCGCAAGGAGGTCCCAACTGTTATTGGGAAAGAAGAAAATTATAGCAGTGTTCACTTGTAATCTTGAGGGTTCAAGAAGCAACCATACAATCTAATTAAAATATTTAAAATTAACTTTTTAAATTCTAGATAAGTGTTACGAATGTATTTTACCCCTCAATTGATTTTTACAGACTTGGGAGTAATGCGTACCACTTTCCTCATTGTTTCTTACCCTGTTAGTCTATATTCTATATTCTATTACACTACAAAAAGAGAATTGAAAAGAGAAAGTATATGTGCGATGTACGCCATTTGCATAGCTAAAGTTTGCAGACCTTTATGAAATACTTTTTCTATTGCAACCTAGCTTTTGATTTCACAATTTGTGTGCCTGTTTTTAAATATGAATTGAGTTGTAAACCCGCGTACCTATTAGAATTTAATGTACAACAACCATTGGGCCATTTAGTATATTACCTTAGCGTGTTAGAAAATAGGTAATATACTTCATTCCCTCCACATCCCCAACCACACCTAGCTAATACGAATATCTTGATTTGCGTGACTTGTTAACTTTAGTCCTTGTAAATTGATGAAAGAAGAGTTTTGTCCTAGTCAGGGTACGTGTATACATAGAAACATAACGTTACCTAACAAAAAGTGCCTTTACGAGAGCCTTCTTCATGCACAAGTCCTAACAAACTTCATTAACATATCTATATACTCCTTATTCATTAAATAATTTCTACAGGACGTATGCCTACATTTTCACGGAGTCCGTAACAGAATGATCTAAGAGCTGGGCATAACTAGAGCCACATCCTTGTTTACTTTATTACAAGAAAAAAATAACAAGTCTTTTGTAAAATCCAACATTGAATTAATCGGAATATTGTATTATACTCGAAGTATAGGATATTGTTCAGAAACACAAAGGTATTCCAAAAGTGCTTGAAGGAGAAGAAATTCGGCAATAAACACAAAATGGTTTTATTCTCGCTTTCTTGTTTCAAATCCCAACTCATTCCCCTCTTCTAGCCTGAGTTAAATGAAGAAATGGCTAAGAGACTACAATTTTTGAGTGTTTTCAAACACATGAGTTGAAACAGGGATTGATTTAATTTTAGAAGTAGGAACGGAGAACGGTTAGTATTTACTTCAGTCCGACTCATAGCCCAGCCAGTATAGAGCCCCTCCCTCCAACACGTAACGAAAAGTCTAAATTCTCTTACTGGCTCACTTAAACCACGTTTTGATGGCGTTGCTGACGGGGACGGCGAAAAATACGTAATTCCTTTTCACCTCTGTCGCTATGACCCACCGCCTCTTCTTTCATACCCCACCTTCCCGTGGAAGGGAGTCCGGGACTATGACGTGCGCCCAGATTACTCTGTAGTCCATTCCTACTTCTAAAATTCAATCTATCCCTGGTTGATAGAAGTATAATTCATTTGTGTAAATTTTAATGATTCGGTTTAGAAAATTAAAGGTTTCAACCAATTGTAAATATTCATTTATATATCCATCAACCGAACCTATTGTCTGTAAAAACTGTAATCGATCAATCCTTAACCATTTATTCGATTAACCTATACCACACATACACAATCACCAAAAGTCTTTCTTCGTACGTCTCAGCTCAAACTAATATCCCATTGTCTATATAAATCAACAAATGTGGATAAAATGACATATTCATTAGATTTAGCTCGCACATTCAAAACACAATTTTCTCAAAAAATATCATTTATTCAAGGTTAATCATAGGATAATTTGTTAAAATTAAGGTGTGCGGAAATTAATTAAAATATATATTTTCCATGTTTTTCTATATTTTACCCTTCATATTATAGCTTAGGTTTGGTTAGGTTAGGTTTGGTTAGATTATATTTTTAGATATTTTATGGTATTTGGTGGTGGATAGGAAGAAAGAACTGGTCGGGTTTTTATGATCATGAAAATATGGAATAAAATAGTTTCCCTTGCGACTTAAATGTAATTTATTATCATATAATTAACCTCCAAGAAATGATATTTTTTGGAAAAACTGTATTTTGAATGTGCGAGCTAAACCGTAAAAATTTTCCAAATTCGAAATCAAATAAACCACAGTTTTCTTACTTTTTTAAGATTTTTGGCTTTCAATTATTGCAGTAAAGCACAACCGAATTTCCTTTTGTTTTATTTTATTTTGAACTTAATTTGTTGACATATCACTCGTTGATACTTCAAGCTCTAATGATTATTGATTTTAGAATTTAAACCCAATTTAAAGACTTTCTATGAAAGGAGCATTATCTCCCACGCTCTCTCTTTTGTTCGAGCGGAAGATGAAAGGTTCTGGGTATTAATAATAATTCTTGCTTCTCCTAACCCACATACATAGGGTATTGAAATTTATTGAGCCATACTTTAACCATACGCCAAACTAGGTGGGTTACAACAAAGAACAAAGCAAATTACTCTACAGTCCTAAGTCAAATAAGCTTCTACTAAGTTTTACTGGGTCTTTCAAGAAGAGAGTATAGGAACGAAATACAGTAGGTGATTTTGAGTCTGAAATATTCTATAGAATTTTGCCGCAAGAGCCACGGTTTACAAAGATATAACTGTACTATTTGACGTATGACCCCTTAAATTTAATTAAGAAACGAGAAGACAATGCTAATTTTATTAAGAGGGCATCATGACTTGTTTAGGGTGTGGATAAGTGAAAAATGTCAATGAACATACTCGCCTCAAAATCGCCCATAGAGTAATGGCACCTCCCTGCCTTTGGCTACGTTACGTTCTATCAGAAATTAACATGAAATGCCACTACTCTATAGAACCTACGGCACATCGCACCTATAATACTTTTTCTAACACCCTATATATTCCCGTTGGAACGATGACAATAGGAGACTAAGAGACAATCGAGCGTTTATGCACCTAAATTTGACTGGTATCGAATGGGCAGGGACAATTGTATAAAAGTTAAAATTCCAGTCGTTTCACATGGGATATATAGTTATTTATAACCCATTTTTCTAAACAGGACTTCTCTAAAAGTTACCACAGAGAAGCATATCACTCCGTGTACATCGATGACATAATACGTACAATCATTGTACCACTGTCAGGACTTTTAAAATGTATGTGCATTGAAACTAATCGGTAATGAAAACAGTATATATTTTAATAGCTATTAACATATATCTGTATTAGTTGGGTTCCAGGTAAATAGAGTGTGTGTGTGGCTAATCAGTTTGTGACGTCATATATCACATGTTCACTTAATTTTATATTGGTTCAACTCCATCTACATATTGTACAAATATTTCACTGTTTGACTATCACCTGGGTTCCGTACAGATGAATATGCAGAAAATATCTGTTTTCATTGCAAATACTAACATTGATATCTGATCTATTGTACGAAAAAGACGAAGTTCTGTACTAAAGCGTAACACTCCTTCAAACACGTAAAACATGATTTCCAATAAACTCCTCATTTGTAAACATTCGCTTTTGTAGCACATGAAGGTATAATCAATTGAAAAATACACGAAAGAGTAACATGGTTTCCTAGTTTCCTGAAGCTTCCAGTTTTAAGGCGAAACCCTTATCTATGGATCAATGAGAAATGTTGTTTAACGACTAAAATGTCATTCTTACGTAACTTAGTGGAAGCATTTTTACTTATGCTGTCGCCGACTTGAAAGAAAGATGATGCCTTTGCAGGACTCGATCCTAAAAACTTACGGTTGGGTTTCTGGGCTAAACTATCAATTTTTAGGAGCCTTAATAATGGAAGAAGGGTAAAAACGTTCCGTGGAACAAAGCTATTGAAGACGTGCACTACACCGAAGAGCAGCTTGTGGTGGATAATAAAAATAATGCTGCAGATGAAGGGGGGGGCGGAAGTGCTTTTCAGTAATAAGTGTCACCATATTTTAAATGCCTGAACACCAGAAAAAAAAAACTAGTAAACAAAAGACTCGAGGGTCTCTATAAAAATATTGATATAGTCGTTGAACAGACAAGTGCAAATGATAGATTTGCAGGAACGTGGCTTAGATTTACAACCAAGTTTTCGCAAAGAAAGGATTGTTTCCGGTTTTCATGAAAAAAGAATTTGGAATTTTTCAGATATGAATAATTTTAATTTTATTAGGAATATTCTAGAGTTACGTAATTTCTCCGACGTGAGTCCGTTTTCATTCTAAAATAAAACAAGTTGGGAAGCCAAAATAAACCACTCTGAGTCGAGACGAGAGCTAGAAACCCAATTAAGAAATTTTTCTAAAATCATTAAATAAATATAATTGTTATTAATTATTTTAATCGTCAGTAATCTACCTTAATTCTAGTTAAGTCGTTTTAAGAAACGTTATTCCTAAAATTATTTTAAACATAGCTATTATTAAAGTTTGACTTCTAGCCTTTTTCACAATTTCTGTGAATTTAGAGTATAAAAGGCGATTGATTCACTGTAAATGATAAGAAAAGCCACTATTGCGTGAATCTTTAGTGGAAGCCCTCCTTGGCAGTGGGAGGCTTGACGCTTCTCGTAACCCTAACCAATAGCCGAGTATTTCTTAACCCTAACTATGATAAGTCAATATTGCTTTCTGTGAACTGTGAACACGGTCCGGATACTCTGAACACGTTTGCCAACTGCGAACGCTTTGACAGACACACAGAAACGTCCTGTGTAATACCTCTCCGTGACGTCATCGTAACTCGGAGAGGTAAAAAATATTTCTGGGTGGGTGAATTAATTTTCCTCTTACGCATTGTTAGGGTCTAGTAGAAAAAGTAAAGGGAAAGTAGTATTGTGGGGTGAACCAGTGCTCTGCACATCGAGCCTTTTCTCTGCAGTGGTATAATTCAAAGAGAGCATTATTCTGCTGAAGAATTCAAGGTCAGAGACAAAGACTGGTTGGAAAAAGCGTTACTTGGATTAGGAGAATTCATGGAGGGGAATTACGCTGCTGAACAATTCAAGGTCAGAGACAAAGACTGTTAGGAAAAAGCGTTACTTGGGTTAGGATAATTCAAGGAGGGGAATTATTCTGCTGAAGAATTCAAGGTCAGAGACAAAGACCGGCAGGAAAAAGCGTTACTAGGGTTAGCTTAGTTATTGCCACTTCTTCAAAATGGAATATAATCGTTTATGTACAATTCTGTTAGCAACAAGAAGGTCCTTCAAGTTAAGAGTCACGCGGAAAGAGACTCGGTGGAATCGTTTCTATTATGAGTAATCCCGTCACGTCCGACACAGCTCTCATTCTTGGCTTTTTTATTGCTTAAATTTCCTAAAAGCATGCTAAAAGGACCGGCTAACCTCTATATATATCTAAAATTTCCTAGATTCTATCATAGAAGAAAGTTTTCTCTGTCATTGCCAGACCATCTTGAAATTCGTATTTTAGTCCAAAGCCTTTGAAAGAATTTTGTGTCAATGCCATTATCGCGTAAAGAACCAAGGTCTACAAATAGAACGGCGACTATTTTCTTTTCGATTTGTCGTCTGCTAAGACCGAGTTCAATTACTCCCTAAGCAGTGAAGAAGCGGTTCTAAAGAAAATACCGAACCGTTTAAGAGTCAGGACTGGCGAATAATATTGACCTATTGTCAAGATCAGTCAACACGCTCCAACGCAAATCAGCATAGCACGCGAATAAATAGGAAAAACCTGCCACTATAGTACAATCACTTGCCAAGGCTTAAACGTCAGTATTTAATTATAGCGGAAGTATAAGGGACTAGAAGTATCGAGGTAACCAAATTCTTCACTTGGCGAAAGTGAATATTCTTGATACCACACCAACGGTTGGCCCTCTGGTAGCGGTTTCTGAATTTTCCCTCCAAAACGTGAGACGCTCGCAGGTGGTAGACGGGGGCCGAACTAGATTCAAGCACCCGCTTAGTCCGTGTTCCGCGGCCTTAGGTTGAGGGGAAGGGGGTAGGAAAGGTTTTTGGAACTCGACCAATTTTTTTATCTCTAGTGTAGGCGCAGGGATGGATGCGGCATAAAATCCTTATTTTTGTTCACTAGTGCCAGGATCTATTACCAATGCTAGAGCTCTTTACTTCTAGTCCCTTATCCTACTTCTGATTATAGTAAAGTTTGGAAAGAGTTTCACAAAGTAAATTCGATTCTGTTTACCATAAGTTGCGTGCACGATTGTTTCGTTGCTACGCAATCTTTTGATGTTGAAATACTTTTATAATCTCATTTTTGCTTATACGGGTTCGTTGACAATATATTCCTGAATCAGAAACCCTTTCATTCATTTTTTTTTTCATTTTAAATAGTAATTGTCTTGTCTAACGTTTTACGATGAAATTTCTCGTGACAGTTTGTGGGTGTTGAAGGAAAATTATGCAGGGTTTACGGGTATATGTAGCTATATTCAACAGATCATTGGACCAAGGGACTGTAGACGCAAAACAGGCAGTTTTAACTTTTGTATTAAAAAAATCGTCTGATATAGTAGGCTTAGTGTAAAGCCAGATTTAGCTAGGTATTATCAGGGATGGATTTAATTTTAGAAGTAGGAATGGAGAACGGTTAGTATTTACTTCAGTCCTACACATAGTTCAACACGTAACGAAAATTATAAATTATCTTATTGGCTCACTAACTACTTTTTGATGACGTTGCTGACGCGGACGGCAAAAAATACGTAATTTCTATTAACCTCTTCTTTCATACCCCTGTCTCGTGGAAGGGGGTCCTGAACTTTGACACGCACCCAGATTATTCTGTTCTCCATTCCAACTTCCAAAATTAAATCTATCCATGGTGTTATACTTGGAGTTAAGAGTTACACATATTAACTTTGGTCTCTATCCTTCCAGTGAAGGATTTTTCACGGAAATTAGTAAACATCAATTGTATTCCAATTATAAATTGGAACTCTATAGCTTTACTAAAATAATTAATACTAATATTCCTTAATGGAATTTGAGGTAGAGTTTTGCTACCAACGGAAAAAAACGATTTTAAATCAAATATTTGAGGGAAAATTTATAAATTTTTTAAACTCAAATCAATTAAAATCGTGACAGTTCTAAGATACTTTAGCTTTTAACGAAGTTTCAAATGAAACCATTTAAATAAGTATCTAAAATTGAACAAAAAAAGGGTGGGTGAAAAGGAAAATAGAGTGATTTTTTTACGGAATATTCCACTAGTTTTAAGACCAATCTGGATAGCGAAACATCCAGAATATACCCGAAAATGATTTTTAAATTCAAATTTGCAAGAAATTTTTTGGGACATTTTAAATTAGCGCCTCAAACGAAATTATGTGGCAAGCTCTATGTCGATTGAAATTTAGCGCATGATTTTTAAAAAATTGCTTTCCATGTAAAAACCCTGCCTCGAGATATATTAGAACGTGCCACGTTAATTTTGTAAATAAGTAGACAGGGCGTTACGCGATTGGTCGGAGGTGCAAATTTAAAATTATCTATGAAATCTGAATCTAATTTGAATTTTGAAATCATTCGAATGTTTTTCCTGGGTGTTTCACTATCCACATTGGTCTTACAATTAGTAGATTAATGTATAAAGAATCACTTGATTTCCCTTTAATAATAAGTAAAAGTATATATTTTTCGATAGGCCTAATCGTTTCAGTCAAATATCACTGAAAATAAAATTCCCGAGCCAGGTGTTAAACTATTGTCATCAGTTTACTTTAAGTATTAGAGAATTTAGTTCTCGGTAGACAACAAGGACCAGTAGCATCACTAGGGTTTGAAATTGGAGGGGGGGGGCTAAATCTGGACAAACTATTTGAAAGTTATTATAAGAACTTAACATAAAAAATTGCGTAATGGATTCATTGGAAAATGTGTAGGCCTTTATAACAGCAATTTTTGGTAGGGTTTACGGATTATTTTAGGGGGGGGGGGCTAAGTTTGGATTTTGGGGGGCTATAGCCCCCCCCCATAAAAAAGGCCTAGCGACGCCACTGACAAGGACACACAAAGAGATGAAATGATTCTAACCTTTCCAAGCATGTTGCTACCAGAGTTAAAACGCTGGCAAAGACGAAAATGGTTTGCAAGTAAGCCATAGCTGTGCAAATCTGGTCATTCAGGGCACTCCACTCCGCTGGCGCCGCCATTTCGACAAGTTTGACGGGCAAAACGAAAGCTCCTACCATGAAATCGCAAACGGCCAAGTTGACAATGTAGTAATTAACCACAGTGTGCATTTTCCGGTTGCTGAAGACGACGTAACACACCATAAAGTTACCGGACAAGGCAAGCACCATGACGACAAAGTAGAGGATAATAAACAGGAAGAACACGGCCGGAATTTGAGTTAAATCGGGGTACATTTCATCCATGGGGTTGATACTATCGCTGGCGGCTGCTTCCGGTTGACGGTAGTCGCTAGCGTTAGTTGAATTTGTGGACAAGGATGACGCGAAGTCGTTATAGTCTTGCATGGACAATGTCGAAGTCAAATTCACCGGATTGTCAACGTAACGAATAGACGCGGGAATAACCACATTGGCCAATCGCCATAAGCCCATTGCTGTGGTTGACGCTGTCACTTCCGCAGCCATTTTTAATTCTTACTACATCGTGAAGAACGGTGTCCAGCCTGAAGATTTCTAAGTTTCTTTCAGCGGTTTCTTTTGGAGATTTGTTTTATAAGTCGCGGACGGATTAGCCCTTAAGACAGTTTCAGGGTCACTCGTGGATAAGCCGAGATAAAATCCGAGTTGCGTTTTCACCAAATGGCGTCGATTTGGTTTACGGAGACGGTTTAGGATAACCGAGCAGTCACCTTTCAATGAAGTAATTCATTGATATCACGACTATGAAGCTAACGCGGGACATCAGTGAAAGTTTCTTGACAGAGATCTGTCGCGAACTGATTCGAATGAACATTTTTTCTTTCTTTAAAATTTCCAAGAGACAGTTTTGGGAAAGTATAGGCTAACAGACTGCTTTTCAAAGATATAAGAAATCCGGAATAGAGTTTTAAAGTGAATTGCATTTCTTTTAAAAGCAGCACATACTGAACAGGACTTGTGTACGATTTATTTAGCTGAGATTTAGACACTGTTTTCGTTCATTACAGATTATATTCTTTTTAATACTATAGCGCCACGATAAAGTCTAAATCATCCTATGTTTTGACACCAAATATCAATGTAATCAAAGAATTTTATCAGATTTATATGAAAAAAAAATGCAATTTAAATTAACTCTTACATTAGGTAGGTAACAGTAGTAAAATATCATTCAAGTGAGATTTTCTGTTCACTTTTAGAGTTGTATAAAACTCAAAAAACTTATTTTAAAACTTTCTGATTCTGAATCGTACTCGGTTTCAACTTTAAACCTCGGATAATTTCCATACGCCGAATTCAAGCTTTTGACTCAATATTTCACCAACCGCTCACGAGTGGACTCTCTTAGATCTGTCATATAAAAAATATGGTACTCTTCTACTCTATCTTGCTCATACGCACTTTCAAAACACCAGCGAATCGGATATCTAACACCGCTTTGGAAATTTTGGTAAAAAATGACGGGTTATTTCTTATCCGTTAAACCTGATGCAGCATATTTGTTACAATAAAAACGTTCGTGTAACTCAATATACTCCCCGTAAAAACTTTTCGCTACAATTTCTTCGGGCGGTAGTATATAAACCATCACACCTCAATTATGATGACATCGATCTATATTTTTTTCATAAATCTTCCGTCGCACCTGTCACACGGTTAAATGGGTCCTTTTCTAAATTTCGTGAAGTTTTCTGAGGAAATTTTGATGCGAGTTTGAACGCGATGCGAGAGTGGGAGCGACGTTGTCTTTCGTGGACTGTTCAGTTCGAAAGCTTCGAAACGAAAGAGAGAGAGGAAAACTGAAAGCGGTTGCTGTCGTTGGGAGAGAGAGAGAGAGAGGTAGCCGTGGCTCGATGCTTACAAGCCAGAGACTGAGAGAACCGACTGAAAAGTCCAAAAGAGAGACTGCGAGTAGAGAGGAAGAGGGAACTGGGACTCTGGGAGAACTAGGAGATCGAAGTCCCGCGATAGTGTTGGGCTCTGGTAGAAAAAGGAGGAAAGTGTTAAAAGAGTTGTTTGGCTTTGGAAGCAGTATCTCAACCGAGGATGAGGCTTGAAAAATGTTTTTACGTATCTATCCTTTCTACGGCTTGGAATGGATATCCATCTGTAGGAAATTTTCAATATGAACTTCATCTCTTTCTAAGTACTGTTGAAGTAAATTCAAACATACCCAATAATATTAATGATGATTCTCGTATTTTTATTTTAGAGATTAGTTTAGTTTAAGTAGAGACCCTCGGAACATTTTGTTACAGTTTAATTGAAATGTCAATTGTAACCCTCCTTCTAGATAAAAGGGCCATAAAATAATTAAGACATCTTACAGTTTTATCCAATTTCAATAATACTTTATTTTCTGTTATCTTATAAAGGAATCCGTAATAAACTCGAAATTTTCGAATACACAAACGACTCCGTCTTAGGAGAGATCAAACTACCTGAATAAATTCTAGTGATTCTAGAATCACATTTGTGGAAGTGGGAGTGGCTTTTGGCATGGAGGCAATGTGTCCTGCCAGAACCAAGGAGAAGGAACTAGGTTGAGTCTGGCAGCCATGTTACACAATATCTCGAAAAATCAAGGATTTTGAAAATGGATGATAGCCAAAAAGCATCGAAACTCCGAAAAATATTTCACATATTTTCGTTTTAATAGGAACGAATTCAGGATACTAAAAGAACGTTGAAACAAGGCAATGCTGGTGCCACGAAGTCATACTTTTCATAATATGAGGGAGGGGACTACATTTTTGGGAATATTCTAGCGCCCTCTGGAGTCTAGATTATCCTTTATTTATTTGGCGTTTCCGTTTCCGAGTTCCGACAGTGACGGAAAATGGAGTCTCCTGTTGAGTCGTTGTCAAGAACAAAACTGTTAAAATATAGTTAATGATGAACTGATATATTTAATAAGAGTGGACCATGATGAAGTTATAAAGAATCTAGACTTTTTTCTGTTAGAGAGCCAGATTTATCTGGGGCAAAGTCAGTACAACGGATTTCTCAAATTCTGGCATATAACGCCAAGGCTTCAGCCCAATGAAGCTGAATGTGATACAAGCCACTTTAGTTGATTTATGAAACACCGATGGCGCTAAAAACCGATTTTAAGGCGTTACCTAGAACGAAGGCGGTAACGATTTTCGAAAGAAGTATGACTTCACGGTACCAGGGGACAATGTTATCATTCCACGTTCTTATGGTATCCTGAATTCGTTCCTGTCTTTATATTGTGAAAAAATGATAATAATAATTAAATAATAAAAAAAATATTATTAGGCAAACTACTAAGGCGATACATTGGTGTAGCAACGGACGCACACAAACAAAGTGTTCGAAACCGATCTCTCGCAAAAGTAAAAATTCTAACCCTCTACGACCAAGCCCTAAAACCTGTAACAAAGACAGGCAGAGAACGGGTTTTCGCGGGGACTCTTGTACCCGTACCTGTCCCTTTTGTTAATTTTTTCTATCACTTATTTTCGTCATTCGCGAATTCCACTCCCTTAAAATAGGTTCGCTCGGCTCATACAAGCAAAATAGTTTTTGATTTTACAATACTTGTTTTCAAATTCATACATTGATTAAAAGTTCGTTTTGTTTACTTCAACTGCGTATTAATTTCTCACGACACCGAACACAAAGACACAGAGAGACGATTCTATTACTCTTTCAGTATTAACATTGAGCTGAGAAACAAGGTAATCTTAAATATTAAAATAAATATAATTAATATTATTTACATTCTGCGTTAATTATCCACCTGCTTGCGCATTACATCGTTTTAGGAAAGCGAAATGTAAGAACAGCGCAATTGAGGAAGTCCAGCCATTTGTCTAGAAGGCAAGACATTTCACGTGCCCACAAGGCTCTCACTAAATTACGGCCAACTTATATCTGCCGAAAAATGCTGAAAATCAAAAACACTCTGTTCCATATATTTCGAAGAAGATTTCCTTCCCCATTTTCCCCAAGAAAAAAAAAAGAAAACTAGGGCTTTGTTAGAGCCGGGCGAATAAACATACAAAACCAATGTATGTCGTTTGTGCACTGAACGCATTTCGTCTGGTAACCGTTAGTATTTGAAAGCCGACTTGCTAGCAGATGCTAGGCAAAGCTATTAGCATTCCGTTCAATGATTTGAATTTCCGCTACAAAAAGATGCAAAACGAAACTAAATTGTTTTCCACTTTGTGCATTATGTACTAGGAGATTTAAATAACTCGGTATTCACAACAAAGTTTGACTTTCTTTCTTATGAAGAGGTTTGTTCCAGGATTTCTTTTTCATTCTAACAATTCGATAAAAGGAACTCCCGATAATTGTTGAAAGTAAACATTTACACAGTGGCCGGAATATAAATTGAATTAGGCCTAATTTTGTAATTGAATATAACTCGCAGCTGCTGACGTTGTCTCAATTAAATACGTTAGCTACCCAATTGCGCATGAAAGCAATTCCAATGACAATAAATTAACCAGAAATTATATGATAAAAGCGAGTAATCGTAATCCCAGCTTGGATCGAACCCAGGACCTTAGGATTGGGAGTGCAACGCATTACCTATACTCCCCTGTAGAACCTCTACCCGCAAAACATCAGTGTACGATATTTTTCTTAAAATTCGTACGAGTTAAATTTCATAATCAAATTGAATCCCAAAATACGCTCTACATACATTGATTAAATACGTAAATGTTAACAGTGTTTAAGTGGGTAACTTTAAAATTGAAAAATACGCCCTAAGAGAATTGATAGTTAAACTGAGTTTTCCAAAGTGACTTTAAAGTCGATTATCCGAATGATTTCAGTTAACTTTCCAGCTGATTCCATTTGGTTAAATTCCAAGTGATTGTAATGGGATATGCCGGCCCATTTCAAGGAAGCCAGAATCTTACGTCATTTATGAGAAAACAACCAAGATCACCCATCTGGTTCGATTCCCACCGTTGGAGCTGACTTTAATATAGAAATCTGGCCTCTTTCGAATGATACATTGAAGTTCAGTTTATAACACAGGTTACACGTCAGAAGACGTAGCGCAGTAGGTAGCGTGCCAATAAGCCCCACAGCCAACCCTGGTTCGAAACCCGGCGAGGAAGAAGGTACTTGTTTAAAACCGTTGCTCTTTTAAATGGTACATTAGGAGTCCAATGTGCTATCCACTACACTACTGGGACACGTTTGTTATTTTGTCCAAGATCTTTCCGAATTCATAAACAATTTCATATTTCAAATAAAAGTACAATCGTTATCCCAGCTGAGGATCGAACCAAGGACCTTTCGATTAGGAGTCCAATGTGCTATCCACTACACTACTGGGACACGTTTGTACCCTTGTCCAAGAGTTTTCAGAATTCATAAACAATTTCATATTTCAAATAAAAGTACAATCGTTATCCCAACTGGGGATCGAACCCAGGACCTTTGGATTAAGAGTCCAATGTGCTATCCACTACACTACTGTGACACGTTTGAACGCTTGTGAAAGAGTTTTCCGAATTCATAAACAATTTCATATTTCAAATAAAAGTACAATTGTTATCCCAGCTGGGGATCGAACCCAGGACCTTTGGATTAGGAGTCCAATGTGCTATCCACTACACTACTGGGACACGTTTGTTATTTTGTCCAAGATCTTTCCGAATTCATAAACAATTTCATATTTCAAATAAAAGTACAATCGTTATCCCAGCTGGGGATCGAACCCAGGACCTTTCGATTAGGAGTCCAATGTGCTATCCACTACACTACTGGGCCACGTTTGTACGCTTGTCCAAGAGTTTTCAGAATTCATAAACAATTTCATATTTCAAATAAAAGTACAATCGTTACCCCAGCTGGGGATCGAACCCAGGACCTTTGGATTAAGAGTCCAATGTGCTATCCACTACACTACTGGGACACGTTTGTTACTTTGCCAAAGAGTTTTCCGAATTCATAAAAAATTTCATATTTCAAATAAAAGTACAATCGTTATCCCAGCTGGGGATCGAACCCAGGACCTTTGGATTAGGAGTCCAATGTGCTATCCACTACACTACTGGGAAACGTTTGAACGCTTGTGAAAGAGTTTTCCGAATTCATAAACAATTTCATATTTCAAATGAAAGTACAATCGTTATCCCAGCTGGGGATCGAACCCAGGACCTTTGGATTAGGAGTCCAATGTGCTATCCACTACACTCCTGGGACACGTTTGTTACTTTGCCAAAGAGTTTTCCGAATTCATAAACAATTTCATATTTCAAATAAAAGTACAATCGTTATCCCAGCTGGGGATCGAACCCAGGACCTTTGGATTAGGAGTCCAATGTGCTATCCACTACACTACTGGGACACGTTTGTTACTTTGCCAAAGAGTTTTCCGAATTCATAAACAATTTCATATTTCAAATAAAAGTACAATCGTTATCCCAGCTGGGGATCGAACCCAGGACCTTTGGATTAGGAGTCCAATGTGCTATCCACTACACTACTGGGAAACGTTTGAACGCTTGTGAAAGAGTTTTCCGAATTCATAAACAATTTCATATTTCAAATGAAAGTACAATCGTTATCCCAGCTGGGGATCGAACCCAGGACCTTTGGATTAGGAGTCCAATGTGCGATCCACTACACTACTGGGACACGTTTGTTACTTTGCCAAAGAGTTTTCCGAATTCATAAACAATTTCATATTTGAAATAAAAGTACAATCGTTATCCCAGCTGGGGATCGAACCCAGGACCTTACGATTAGGAGTCCAATGTGCTATCCACTACACTACTGGGACACGTTTGTACGCTTGTCCAAGAGTTTTCAGAATTCATAAACAATTTCATATTTCAAATAAAAGTACAATCGTTATCCCAGCTGGGGATCGAACCCAGAACCTTTGGATTAGGAGTCCAATGTGCTATCCACTATACTACTGGGACACGTTTGAACCCTTGTGAAAGAGTTTTCCGAATTCATAAACAATTTCATATTTCAAATGAAAGTACAATCGTTATCCCAGCTGGGGATCGAACCCAGGACCTTTGGATTAGGAGTCCAATGTGCTATCCACTACACTACTGGGACACGTTTGTTACTTTGCCAAAGAGTTTTCCGAATTCATAAACAATTTCATATTTCAAATAAAAGTACAATCGTTATCCCAGCTGGGGATCGAACCCAGGACCTTTGGATTAGGAGTCCAATGTGCTATCCACTACACTACTGGGACACGTTTGTTACTTTGCCAAAGAGTTTTCCGAATTCATAAACAATTTCATATTTCAAATAAAAGTACAATCGTTATCCCAGCTGGGGATCGAACCCAGGACCTTACGATTAGGAGTCCAATGTGCTATCCACTACACTACTGGGACACGTTTGTACGCTTGTCCAAGAGTTTTCAGAATTCATAAACAATTTCATATTTCAAATAAAAGTACAATCGTTATCCCAGCTGGGGATCGAACCCAGAACCTTTGGATTAGGAGTCCAATGTGCTATCCACTATACTACTGGGCAACGTTTGAACCCTTGTGAAAGAGTTTTCCGAATTCATAAACAATTTCATATTTCAAATGAAAGTACAATCGTTATCCCAGCTGGGGATCGAACCCAGGACCTTTGGATTAGGAGTCCAATGTGCTATCCACTACACTACTGGGACACGTTTGTTACTTTGCCAAAGAGTTTTCCGAATTCATAAACAATTTCATATTTCAAATAAAAGTACAATCGTTATCCCAGCTGGGGATCGAACCCAGGACCTTTGGATTAGGAGTCCAATGTGCTATCCACTACACTACTGGGACACGTTTGTTACTTTGCCAAAGAGTTTTCCGAATTCATAAACAATTTCATATTTCAAATAAAAGTTCAATCGTTATCCCAGCTGGGGATCGAACCCAGGACCTTTGGATTAGGAGTCCAATGTGCTATCCACTACACTACTGGGACACGTTTGTTATTTTGTCCAAGATCTTTCCGAATTCATAAACAATTTCATATTTCAAATAAAAGTACAATCGTTATCCCAGCTGGGGATCGAACCCAGGACCTTACGATTAGGAGTCCAATGTGCTATCCACTACACTACTGGGACACGTTTGTTACTTTGCCAAAGAGTTTTCCGAATTCATAAACAATTTCATATTTCAAATAAAAGTACAATCGTTATCCCAGCTGGGGATCGAACCCAGGACCTTTGGATTAGGAGTCCAATGTGCTATCCACTACACTACTGGGACACGTTTGTACGCTTGTCCAAGAGTTTTCAGAATTCATAAACAATTTCATATTTCAAATAAAAGTACAATCGTTACCCCAGCTGGGGATCGAACCCAGGACCTTTGGATTAAGAGTCCAATGTGCTATCCACTACACTACTGGGACACGTTTGTTACTTTGCCAAAGAGTTTTCCGAATTCATAAAAAATTTCATATTTCAAATAAAAGTACAATCGTTATCCCAGCTGGGGATCGAACCCAGGACCTTTGGATTAGGAGTCCAATGTGCTATCCACTACACTACTGGGAAACGTTTGAACGCTTGTGAAAGAGTTTTCCGAATTCATAAACAATTTCATATTTCAAATGAAAGTACAATCGTTATCCCAGCTGGGGATCGAACCCAGGACCTTTGGATTAGGAGTCCAATGTGCTATCCACTACACTCCTGGGACACGTTTGTTACTTTGCCAAAGAGTTTTCCGAATTCATAAACAATTTCATATTTCAAATAAAAGTACAATCGTTATCCCAGCTGGGGATCGAACCCAGGACCTTTGGATTAGGAGTCCAATGTGCTATCCACTACACTACTGGGACACGTTTGAACGCTTGTGAAAGAGTTTTCCGAATTCATAAACAATTTCATATTTCAAATGAAAGTACAATCGTTATCCCAGCTGGGGATCGAACCCAGGACCTTTGAATTAGGAGTCCAATGTGCTATCCACTACACTACTGGGACACGTTTGTTACTTTGCCAAAGAGTTTTCCGAATTCATAAACAATTTCATATTTCAAATAAAAGTACAATCGTTATCCCAGCTGGGGATCGAACCCAGGACCTTTGGATTAGGAGTCCAATGTGCTATCCACTACACTACTGAGACACATTTGTTATTTTGTCCAAGATCTTTCCGAATTCATAAACAATTTCATATTTCAAATAAAAGTACAATCGTTATCCCAGCTGGAGATCGAATCCAGGACCTTTGGATTAGGAGTCCAATGTGCTATCCACTACACTACTGGGACACGTTTGTTACTTTGCCAAAGAGTTTTCCGAATTCATAAACAATTTCATATTTCAAATAAAAGTACAATTGTTATCCCAGCTGGGGATCGAACCCAGGACCTTTGGATTAGGTGTCCAATGTGCTATCCACTACACTACTGGGACACGTTTATACGCTTGTCCAAGAGTTTTCAGAATTCATAAACAATTTCATATTTCAAATAAAAGTACAATCGTTATCCCAGCTGGGGATCGAACCCAGGACCTTTGGATTAGGAGTCCAATATGCTATCCACTACACTACTGGGACACGTTTGAACGCTTGTGAAAGAGTTTTCCGAATTCATAAACAATTTCATATTTCAAATGAAAGTACAATCTTTATCCCAGCTGGGGATCGAACCCAGGACCTTTGGATTAGGAGTCCAATGTGCTATCCACTACACTACTGGGACACGTTTGTTACTTTGCCAAAGAGTTTTCCGAATTCATAAACAATTTCATATTACAAATAAAAGTACAATCGTTACCCCAGCTGGGGATCGAACCCAGGACCTTTGGATTAGGAGTCCAATGTGCTATCCACTACACTACTGGGACACGTTTGAACGCTTGTGAAAGAGTTTTCCGAATTCATAAACAATTTCATATTTCAAATGAAAGTACAATCGTTATCCCAGCTGGGGATCGAACCCAGGACCTTTGAATTAGGAGTCCAATGTGCTATCCACTACACTACTGGGACACGTTTGTTACTTTGCCAAAGAGTTTTCCGAATTCATAAACAATTTCATATTTCAAATAAAAGTACAATCGTTATCCCAGCTGGGGATCGAACCCAGGACCTTTGGATTAGGAGTCCAATGTGCTATCCACTACACTACTGAGACACGTTTGTTATTTTGTCCAAGATCTTTCCGAATTCATAAACAATTTCATATTACAAATAAAAGTACAATCGTTACCCCAGCTGGGGATCGAACCCAGGACCTTTGGATTAGGAGTCCAATGTGCTATCCACTACACTACTGAGACACGTTTGTTATTTTGTCCAAGATCTTTCCGAATTCATAAACAATTTCATATTTCAAATAAAAGTACAATCGTTATCCCAGCTGGGGATCGAACCCAGGACCTTTCGATTAGGAGTCCAATGTGCTATCCACTACACTACTGGGACACGTTTGTACGCTTGTCCAAGAGTTTTCAGAATTCATAAACAATTTCATATTTCAAATAAAAGTACAATCGTTATCCCAGCTGGAGATCGAACCCAGGACCTTTGGATTAGGAGTCCAATGTGCTATCCACTACACTACTGGGACACGTTTGTTATTTGGCCAAGATCTTTCCGAATTCATAAACAATTTCATATTTCAAATAAAAGTACAATCGTTATCCCAGCTGGGGATCGAACCCAGGACCTTTGGATTAGGAGTCCAATGTGCTATCCACTACACTACTGGGACACGTTTGTTATTTTGTCCAAGATCTTTCCGAATTCATAAACAATTTCATATTTCAAATAAAAGTACAATCGTTATCCCAGCTGGGGATCGAACCCAGGACCTTACGATTAGGAGTCCAATGTGCTATCCACTACACTACTGGGACACGTTTGTTACTTTGCCAAAGAGTTTTCCGAATTCATAAACAATTTCATATTTCAAATAAAAGTACAATCGTTATCCCAGCTGGGGATCGAACCCAGGACCTTTGGATTAGGAGTCCAATGTGCTATCCACTACACTACTGGGACACGTTTGAACGCTTGTGAAAGTGTTTTCCGAATTCATAAACAATTTCACATTTCAAATGAAAGTACAATCGTTATCCCAGCTGGGGATCGAACCCAAGACCTTTGGATTAGGAGTCCAATGTGCTATCCACTACACTACTGGGACACGTTTGTTACTTTGCCAAAGAGTTTTCCGAATTCATAAACAATTTCATATTTCAAATAAAAGTACAATCGTTATCCCAGCTGGGGATCGAACCCAGGACCTTTGGTTTAGGAGTCCAATGTGCTATCCACTACACTACTGGAACACGTTTGTTACTTTGCCAAAGAGTTTTCCGAATTCATAAACAATTTCATATTTCAAATAAAAGTACAAACGTTATCCCAGCTGGGGATCGAACCCAGGACCTTTGGATTAGGAGTCCAATGTGCTATCCACTACACTACTGGGACACCTTTGTTATTTTGTCCAATATCTTTCCGAATTCATAAACAATTTCATATTTCAAATAAAAGTACAACCGTTATCCCAGCTGGGGATCGAACCCAGGACCTTTGGATTAGGAGTCCAATGTGCTATCCACTACACTACTGGGACACGTTTGTACGCTTGTCCAAGAGTTTTCAGAATTCATAAACAATTTCATATTTCAAATAAAAGTACAATCGTTATCCCAGCTGGGGATCGAACCCAGGACCTTTGGATTAGGAGTCCAATGTGCTATCCACTACACTACTGGGACACGTTTGAACGCTTGTGAAAGAGTTTTCCGAATTCATAAACAATTTCATATTTCAAATGAAAGTACAATCTTTATCCCAGCTGGGGATCGAACCCAGGACCTTTGGATTAGGAGTCCAATGTGCTATCCACTACACTACTGGGACACGTTTGTTACTTTGCCAAAGAGTTTTCCGAATTCATAAACAATTTCATATTACAAATAAAAGTACAATCGTTACCCCAGCTGGGGATCGAACCCAGGACCTTTGGATTAGGAGTCCAATGTGCTATCCACTACACTACTGGGACACGTTTAAAAGCTTGTGAAAGAGTTTTCCGAATTCATAAACAATTTCATATTTCAAATGAAAGTACAATCGTTATCCCAGCTGGGGATCGAACCCAGGACCTTTGAATTAGGAGTCCAATGTGCTATCCACTACACTACTGGGACACGTTTGTTACTTTGCCAAAGAGTTTTCCGAATTCATAAACAATTTCATATTTCAAATAAAAGTACAATCGTTATCCCAGCTGGGGATCGAACCCAGGACCTTTGGATTAGGAGTCCAATGTGCTATCCACTACACTACTGAGACACGTTTGTTATTTTGTCCAAGATCTTTCCGAATTCATAAACAATTTCATATTTCAAATAAAAGTACAATCGTTATCCCAGCTGGAGATCGAATCCAGGACCTTTGGATTAGGAGTCCAATGTGCTATCCACTACACTACTGGGACACGTTTGTTACTTTGCCAAAGAGTTTTCCGAATTCATAAACAATTTCATATTTCAAATAAAAGTACAATCGTTATCCCAGCTGGGGATCGAACCCAGGACCTTTGGATTAGGAGTCCAATGTGCTATCCACTACACTACTGGGACACGTTTGAACGCTTGTGAAAGTGTTTTCCGAATTCATAAACAATTTCACATTTCAAATGAAAGTACAATCGTTATCCCAGCTGGGGATCGTACCCAAGACCTTTGGATTAGGAGTCCAATGTGCTATCCACTACACTACTGGGACACGTTTGTTACTTTGCCAAAGAGTTTTCCGAATTCATAAACAATTTCATATTTCAAATAAAAGTACAATCGTTATCCCAGCTGGGGATCGAACCCAGGACCTTTGGTTTAGGAGTCCAATGTGCTATCCACTACACTACTGGAACACGTTTGTTACTTTGCCAAAGAGTTTTCCGAATTCATAAACAATTTCATATTTCAAATAAAAGTACAAACGTTATCCCAGCTGGGGATCGAACCCAGGACCTTTGGATTAGGAGTCCAATGTGCTATCCACTACACTACTGGGACACGTTTGTTATTTTGTCCAATATCTTTCCGAATTCATAAACAATTTCATATTTCAAATAAAAGTACAACCGTTATCCCAGCTGGGGATCGAACCCAGGACCTTTGAATTAGGAGTCCAATGTGCTATCCACTACACTACTGGGACACGTTTGTTACTTTGCCAAAGAGTTTTCCGAATTCATAAACAATTTCATATTTCAAATAAAAGTACAATCGTTATCCCAGCTGTGGATCGAACCCAGGACCTTTGGATTAGGAGTCCAATGTGCTATCCACTACACTACTGAGACACGTTTGTTATTTTGTCCAAGATCTTTCCGAATTCATAAACAATTTCATATTTCAAATAAAAGTACAATCGTTATCCCAGCTGGAGATCGAATCCAGGACCTTTGGATTAGGAGTCCAATGTGCTATCCACTACACTACTGGGACACGTTTGTTACTTTGCCAAAGAGTTTTCCGAATTCATAAACAATTTCATATTTCAAATAAAAGTACAATTGTTATCCCAGCTGGGGATCGAACCCAGGACCTTTGGATTAGGTGTCCAATGTGCTATCCACTACACTACTGGGACACGTTTGTACGCTTGTCCAAGAGTTTTCAGAATTCATAAACAATTTCATATTTCAAATAAAAGTACAATCGTTATCCCAGCTGGGGATCGAACCCAGGACCTTTGGATTAGGAGTCCAATGTGCTATCCACTACACTACTGGGACACGTTTGAACGCTTGTGAAAGAGTTTTCCGAATTCATAAACAATTTCATATTTCAAATAAAAGTACAATCGTTATCCCAGCTGTGGATCGAACCCAGGACCTTTGGATTAGGAGTCCAATGTGCTATCCACTACACTACTGAGACACGTTTGTTATTTTGTCCAAGATCTTTCCGAATTCATAAACAATTTCATATTTCAAATAAAAGTACAATCGTTATCCCAGCTGGAGATCGAATCCAGGACCTTTGGATTAGGAGTCCAATGTGCTATCCACTACACTACTGGGACACGTTTGTTACTTTGCCAAAGAGTTTTCCGAATTCATAAACAATTTCATATTTCAAATAAAAGTACAATCGTTATCCCAGCTGGGGATCGAACCCAGGACCTTTGGTTTAGGAGTCCAATGTGCTATCCACTACACTACTGGGACACGTTTGGTACTTTGCCAAAGAGTTTTCCGAATTCATAAACAATTTCATATTTCAAATAAAAGTACAAACGTTATCCCAGCTGGGGATCGAACCCAGGATCTTTGGATTAGGAGTCCAATGTGCTATCCACTACACTACTGGGACACGTTTGTTATTTTGTCCAATATCTTTCCGAATTCATAAACAATTTCATATTTCAAATAAAAGTACAATCGTTATCCCAGCTGGGGATCGAACCCAGGACCTTTGGATTAGGAGTCCAATGTGCTATCCACTACACTACTGGGACACGTTTGTACGCTTGTCCAAGAGTTTTCAGAATTCATAAACAATTTCATATTTCAAATAAAAGTACAATCGTTATCCCAGCTGGGGATCGAACCCAGGACCTTTGGATTAGGAGTCCAATGTGCTATCCACTACACTACTGGGACACGTTTGTACGCTTGTCCAAGAGTTTTCAGAATTCATAAACAATTTCATATTTGAAATAAAAGTACAATCGTTATCCCAGCTGGGGATCGAACCCAGGACCTTTGGATTAGGAGTCCAATGTGCTATCCACTACACTACTGGGACACGTTTGAACGCTTGTGAAAGAGTTTTCCGAATTCATAAACAATTTCATATTTCAAATGAAAGTACAATCTTTATCCCAGCTGGGGATCGAACCCAGGACCTTTGGATTAGGAGTCCAATGTGCGATCCACTACACTACTGGGACACGTTTGTTACTTTGCCAAAGAGTTTTCCGAATTCATAAACAATTTCATATTTCAAATAAAAGTACAATCGTTATCCCAGCTGGGGATCGAACCCAGGACCTTTGGATTAGGAGTCCAATGTGCTATCCACTACACTACTGGGACACGTTTGTAATTTTGTCCAAGATCTTTCCGAATTCATAAACAATTTCATATTTCAAATAAAAGTACAATCGTTATCCCAGCTGGAGATCGAATCCAGGACCTTTGGATTAGGAGTCCAATGTGCTATCCACTACACTACTGGGACACGTTTGTTACTTTGCCAAAGAGTTTTCCGAATTCATAAACAATTTCATATTTCAAATAAAAGTACAATCGTTATCCCAGCTGGGGATCGAACCCAGGACCTTTGGATTAGGAGTCCAATGTGCTATCCACTACACTACTAAGACACGTTTGTTATTTTGTCCAAGATCTTTCCGAATTCATAAACAATTTCATATTTCAAATAAAAGTACAATCGTTATGCCAGCTGGAGATCGAATCCAGGACCTTTGGATTAGGAGTCCAATGTGCTATCCACTACACTACTGGGACACGATTGTTACTTTGCCAAAGAGTTTTCCGAATTCATAAACAATTTCATATTTCAAATAAAAGTACAATTGTTATCACAGCTGGGGATCGAACCCAGGACCTTTGGATTAGGAGTCCAATGTGCTATCCACTACACTACTGGGACACGTTTGTTACTTTGCCAAAGAGTTTTCCGAATTCTTAAACAATTTCATATTTCAAATAAAAGTACAATCGTTATCCCAGCTGGGGATCGAACCCAGGACCTTTGGAGTAGGAGTCCAATGTGCTATCCACTACACTACTGGGACACGTTTGAACGCTTGTGAAAGAGTTTTCCGAATTCATAAACAATTTCACATTTCAAATGAAAGTACAATCGTTATCCCAGCTGGGGATCGAACCCAAGACCTTTGGATTAGGAGTCCAATGTGCTATCCACTACACTACTGGGACACGTTTGTTACTTTGCCAAAGAGTTTTCCGAATTCATAAACAATTTCATATTTCAAATAAAAGTACAAACGTTATCCCAGCTGGGGATCGAACCCAGGATCTTTGGATTAGGAGTCCAATGTGCTATCCACTACACTACTGGGACACGTTTGTTATTTTGTCCAATATCTTTCCGAATTCATAAACAATTTCATATTTCAAATAAAAGTACAATCGTTATCCCAGCTGGGGATCGAACCCAGGACCTTTGGATTAGGAGTCCAATGTGCTATCCACTACACTACTGGGACACGTTTGTACGCTTGTCCAAGAGTTTTCAGAATTCATAAACAATTTCATATTTCAAATAAAAGTACAATCGTTATCCCAGCTGGGGATCGAACCCAGGACCTTTGGATTAGGAGTCCAATGTGCTATCCACTACACTACTGGGACACGTTTGAACGCTTGTGAAAGAGTTTTCCGAATTCATAAACAATTTCATATTTCAAATAAAAGTACAATCGTTATCCCAGCTGGGGATCGAACCCAGGACCTTTGTTTTAGGAGTCCAATGTGCTATCCACTACACTACTGGGACACGTTTGTTACTTTGCCAAAGAGTTTTCCGAATTCATAAACAATTTCATATTTCAAATAAAAGTACAAACGTTATCCCAGCTGGGGATCGAACCCAGGATCTTTGGATTAGGAGTCCAATGTGCTATCCACTACACTACTGGGACACGTTTGTTATTTTGTCCAATATCTTTCCGAATTCATAAACAATTTCATATTTCAAATAAAAGTACAATCGTTATCCCAGCTGGGGATCGAACCCAGGACCTTTGGATTAGGAGTCCAATGTGCTATCCACTACACTACTGGGACACGTTTGTACGCTTGTCCAAGAGTTTTCAGAATTCATAAACAATTTCATATTTCAAATAAAAGTACAATCGTTATCCCAGCTGGGGATCGAACCCAGGACCTTTGGATTAGGAGTCCAATGTGCTATCCACTACACTACTGGGACACGTTTGTACGCTTGTCCAAGAGTTTTCAGAATTCATAAACAATTTCATATTTGAAATAAAAGTACAATCGTTATCCCAGCTGGGGATCGAACCCAGGACCTTTGGATTGGGAGTCCAATGTGCTATCCACTACACTACTGGGACACGTTTGAACGCTTGTGAAAGAGTTTTCCGAATTCATAAACAATTTCATATTTCAAATGAAAGTACAATCTTTATCCCAGCTGGGGATCGAACCCAGGACCTTTGGATTAGGAGTCCAATGTGCGATCCACTACACTACTGGGACACGTTTGTTACTTTGCCAAAGAGTTTTCCGAATTCATAAACAATTTCATATTTCAAATAAAAGTACAATCGTTATCCCAGCTGGGGATCGAACCCAGGACCTTTGGATTAGGAGTCCAATGTGCTATCCACTACACTACTGGGACACGTTTGTTACTTTGCCAAAGAGTTTTCCGAATTCTTAAACAATTTCATATTTCAAATAAAAGTACAATCGTTATCCCAGCTGGGGATCGAACCCAGGACCTTTGGATTAGGAGTCCAATGTGCTATCCACTACACTACTGGGACACGTTTGAACGCTTGTGAAAGAGTTTTCCGAATTCATAAACAATTTCACATTTCAAATGAAAGTACAATCGTTATCCCAGCTGGGGATCGAACCCAAGACCTTTGGATTAGGAGTCCAATGTGCTATCCACTACACTACTGGGACACGTTTGTAATTTTGTCCAAGATCTTTCCGAATTCATAAACAATTTCATATTTCAAATAAAAGTACAATCGTTATCCCAGCTGGAGATCGAATCCAGGACCTTTGGATTAGGAGTCCAATGTGCTATCCACTACACTACTGGGACACGTTTGTTACTTTGCCAAAGAGTTTTCCGAATTCATAAACAATTTCATATTTCAAATAAAAGTACAATTGTTATCACAGCTGGGGATCGAACCCAGGACCTTTGGATTAGGAGTCCAATGTGCTATCCACTACACTACTGGGACACGTTTGTTACTTTGCCAAAGAGTTTTCCGAATTCTTAAACAATTTCATATTTCAAATAAAAGTACAATCGTTATCCCAGCTGGGGATCGAACCCAGGACCTTTGGATTAGGAGTCCAATGTGCTATCCACTACACTACTGGGACACGTTTGAACGCTTGTGAAAGAGTTTTCCGAATTCATAAACAATTTCACATTTCAAATGAAAGTACAATCGTTATCCCAGCTGGGGATCGAACCCAAGACCTTTGGATTAGGAGTCCAATGTGCTATCCACTACACTACTGGGACACGTTTGTTACTTTGCCAAAGAGTTTTCCGAATTCATAAACAATTTCATATTTCAAATAAAAGTACAAACGTTATCCCAGCTGGGGATCGAACCCAGGATCTTTGGATTAGGAGTCCAATGTGCTATCCACTACACTACTGGGACACGTTTGTTATTTTGTCCAATATCTTTCCGAATTCATAAACAATTTCATATTTCAAATAAAAGTACAATCGTTATCCCAGCTGGGGATCGAACCCAGGACCTTTGGATTAGGAGTCCAATGTGCTATCCACTACACTACTGGGACACGTTTGTACGCTTGTCCAAGAGTTTTCAGAATTCATAAACAATTTCATATTTCAAATAAAAGTACAATCGTTATCCCAGCTGGGGATCGAACCCAGGACCTTTGGATTAGGAGTCCAATGTGCTATCCACTACACTACTGGGACACGTTTGTACGCTTGTCCAAGAGTTTTCAGAATTCATAAACAATTTCATATTTGAAATAAAAGTACAATCGTTATCCCAGCTGGGGATCGAACCCAGGACCTTTGGATTAGGAGTCCAATGTGCTATCCACTACACTACTGGGACACGTTTGAACGCTTGTGAAAGAGTTTTCCGAATTCATAAACAATTTCATATTTCAAATAAAAGTACAATCGTTATCCCAGCTGGGGATCGAACCCAGAACCTTTGGATTAGGAGTCCAATGTGCTATCCACTACACTACTGGGACACGTTTGTTATTTTGTCCAATATCTTTCCGAATTCATAAACAATTTCATATTTCAAATAAAAGTACAATCGTTATCCCAGCTGGGGATCGAACCCAGGACCTTTGGATTAGGAGTCCAATGTGCTATCCACTACACTACTGGGACACGTTTGTACGCTTGTCCAAGAGTTTTCAGAATTCATAAACAATTTCATATTTCAAATAAAAGTACAATCGTTATCCCAGCTGGGGATCGAACCCAGGACCTTTGGATTAGGAGTCCAATGTGCTATCCACTACACTACTGGGACACGTTTGTACGCTTGTCCAAGAGTTTTCAGAATTCATAAACAATTTCATATTTGAAATAAAAGTACAATCGTTATCCCAGCTGGGGATCGAACCCAGGACCTTTGGATTAGGAGTCCAATGTGCTATCCACTACACTACTGGGACACGTTTGAACGCTTGTGAAAGAGTTTTCCGAATTCATAAACAATTTCATATTTCAAATAAAAGTACAATCGTTATCCCAGCTGGGGATCGAACCCAGGACCTTTGTTTTAGGAGTCCAATGTGCTATCCACTACACTACTGGGACACGTTTGTTACTTTGCCAAAGAGTTTTCCGAATTCATAAACAATTTCATATTTCAAATAAAAGTACAAACGTTATCCCAGCTGGGGATCGAACCCAGGATCTTTGGATTAGGAGTCCAATGTGCTATCCACTACACTACTGGGACACGTTTGTTATTTTGTCCAATATCTTTCCGAATTCATAAACAATTTCATATTTCAAATAAAAGTACAATCGTTATCCCAGCTGGAGATCGAATCCAGGACCTTTGGATTAGGAGTCCAATGTGCTATCCACTACACTACTGGGACACGTTTGTTACTTTGCCAAAGAGTTTTCCGAATTCATAAACAATTTCATATTTCAAATCAAAGTACAATCGTTATCCCAGCTGGGGATCGAACCCAGGACCTTTGGATTAGGAGTCCAATGTGCTATCCACTACACTACTAAGACACGTTTGTTATTTTGTCCAAGATCTTTCCGAATTCATAAACAATTTCATATTTCAAATAAAAGTACAATCGTTATGCCAGCTGGAGATCGAATCCAGGACCTTTGGATTAGGAGTCCAATGTGCTATCCACTACACTACTGGGACACGTTTGTTACTTTGCCAAAGAGTTTTCCGAATTCATAAACAATTTCATATTTCAAATAAAAGTACAATTGTTATCACAGCTGGGGATCGAACCCAGGACCTTTGGATTAGGAGTCCAATGTGCTATCCACTACACTACTGGGACACGTTTGAACGCTTGTGAAAGAGTTTTCCGAATTCATAAACAATTTCACATTTCAAATGAAAGTACAATCGTTATCCCAGCTGGGGATCGAACCCAAGACCTTCGGATTAGGAGTCCAATGTGCTATCCACTACACTACTGGGACACGTTTGTTACTTTGTCCAATATCTTTCCGAATTCATAAACAATTTCATATTTCAAATAAAAGTACAATCGTTATCCCAGCTGGGGATCGAACCCAGGACCTTTGGATTAGGAGTCCAATGTGCTATCCACTACACTACTGGGACACGTTTGTACGCTTGTCCAAGAGTTTTCAGAATTCATAAACAATTTCATATTTCAAATAAAAGTACAATCGTTATCCCAGCTGGGGATCGAACCCAGGACCTTTGGATTAGGAGTCCAATGTGCTATCCACTACACTACTGGGACACGTTTGTAATTTTGTCCAAGATCTTTCCGAATTCATAAACAATTTCATATTTCAAATAAAAGTACAATCGTTATCCCAGCTGGAGATCGAATCCAGGACCTTTGGATTAGGAGTCCAATGTGCTATCCACTACACTACTGGGACACGTTTGTACGCTTGTCCAAGAGTTTTCCGAATTCATAAACAATTTCATATTTCAAATAAAAGTACAATTGTTATCACAGCTGGGGATCGAACCCAGGACCTTTGGATTAGGAGTCCAATGTGCTATCCACTACACTACTGGGACACGTTTGTTACTTTGCCAAAGAGTTTTCCGAATTCTTAAACAATTTCATATTTCAAATAAAAGTACAATCGTTATCCCAGCTGGGGATCGAACCCAGGACCTTTGGATTAGGAGTCCAATGTGCTATCCACTACACTACTGGGACACGTTTGAACGCTTGTGAAAGAGTTTTCCGAATTCATAAACAATTTCACATTTCAAATGAAAGTACAATCGTTATCCCAGCTGGGGATCGAACCCAAGACCTTTGGATTAGGAGTCCAATGTGCTATCCACTACACTACTGGGACACGTTTGTTACTTTGCCAAAGAGTTTTCCGAATTCATAAACAATTTCATATTTCAAATAAAAGTACAAACGTTATCCCAGCTGGGGATCGAACCCAGGATCTTTGGATTAGGAGTCCAATGTGCTATCCACTACACTACTGGGACACGTTTGTTATTTTGTCCAATATCTTTCCGAATTCATAAACAATTTCATATTTCAAATAAAAGTACAATCGTTATCCCAGCTGGGGATCGAACCCAGGACCTTTGGATTAGGAGTCCAATGTGCTATCCACTACACTACTGGGACACGTTTGTACGCTTGTCCAAGAGTTTTCAGAATTCATAAACAATTTCATATTTCAAATAAAAGTACAATCGTTATCCCAGCTGGGGATCGAACCCAGGACCTTTGGATTAGGAGTCCAATGTGCTATCCACTACACTACTAGGACACGTTTGTACGCTTGTCCAAGAGTTTTCAGAATTCATAAACAATTTCATATTTGAAATAAAAGTACAATCGTTATCCCAGCTGGGGATCGAACCCAGGACCTTTGGATTAGGAGTCCAATGTGCTATCCACTACACTACTGGGACACGTTTGAACGCTTGTGAAAGAGTTTTCCGAATTCATAAACAATTTCATATTTCAAATAAAAGTACAATCGTTATCCCAGCTGGGGATCGAACCCAGGACCTTTGTTTTAGGAGTCCAATGTGCTATCCACTACACTACTGGGACACGTTTGTTACTTTGCCAAAGAGTTTTCCGAATTCATAAACAATTTCATATTTCAAATAAAAGTACAAACGTTATCCCAGCTGGGGATCGAACCCAGGATCTTTGGATTAGGAGTCCAATGTGCTATCCACTACACTACTGGGACACGTTTGTTATTTTGTCCAATATCTTTCCGAATTCATAAACAATTTCATATTTCAAATAAAAGTACAATCGTTATCCCAGCTGGGGATCGAACCCAGGACCTTTGGATTAGGAGTCCAATGTGCTATCCACTACACTACTGGGACACGTTTGTACGCTTGTCCAAGAGTTTTCAGAATTCATAAACAATTTCATATTTGAAATAAAAGTACAACCGTTATCCCAGCTGGGGATCGAACCCAGGACCTTTGGATTAGGAGTCCAATGTGCTATCCACTACACTACTGGGACACGTTTGTACGCTTGTCCAAGAGTTTTCAGAATTCATAAACAATTTCATATTTGAAATAAAAGTACAATCGTTATCCCAGCTGGGGATCGAACCCAGGACCTTTGGATTAGGAGTCCAATGTGCTATCCACTACACTACTGGGACACGTTTGAACGCTTGTGAAAGAGTTTTCCGAATTCATAAACAATTTCATATTTCAAATGAAAGTACAATCTTTATCCCAGCTGGGGATCGAACCCAGGACCTTTGGATTAGGAGTCCAATGTGCGATCCACTACACTACTGGGACACGTTTGTTACTTTGCCAAAGAGTTTTCCGAATTCATAAACAATTTCATATTTCAAATAAAAGTACAATCGTTATCCCAGCTGGGGATCGAACCCAGGACCTTTGGATTAGGAGTCCAATGTGCTATCCACTACACTACTGGGACACGTTTGTAATTTTGTCCAAGATCTTTCCGAATTCATAAACAATTTCATATTTCAAATAAAAGTACAATCGTTATCCCAGCTGGAGATCGAATCCAGGACCTTTGGATTAGGAGTCCAATGTGCTATCCACTACACTACTGGGACACGTTTGTTACTTTGCCAAAGAGTTTTCCGAATTCATAAACAATTTCATATTTCAAATAAAAGTACAATCGTTATCCCAGCTGGGGATCGAACCCAGGACCTTTGGATTAGGAGTCCAATGTGCTATCCACTACACTACTAAGACACGTTTGTTATTTTGTCCAAGATCTTTCCGAATTCATAAACAATTTCATATTTCAAATAAAAGTACAATCGTTATGCCAGCTGGAGATCGAATCCAGGACCTTTGGATTAGGAGTCCAATGTGCTATCCACTACACTACTGGGACACGTTTGTTACTTTGCCAAAGAGTTTTCCGAATTCATAAACAATTTCATATTTCAAATAAAAGTACAATTGTTATCACAGCTGGGGATCGAACCCAGGACCTTTGGATTAGGAGTCCAATGTGCTATCCACTACACTACTGGGACACGTTTGAACGCTTGTGAAAGAGTTTTCCGAATTCATAAACAATTTCACATTTCAAATGAAAGTACAATCGTTATCCCAGCTGGGGATCGAACCCAAGACCTTTGGATTAGGAGTCCAATGTGCTATCCACTACACTACTGGGACACGTTTGTTACTTTGTCCAATATCTTTCCGAATTCATAAACAATTTCATATTTCAAATAAAAGTACAATCGTTATCCCAGCTGGGGATCGAACCCAGGACCTTTGGATTAGGAGTCCAATGTGCTATCCACTACACTACTGGGACACGTTTGTACGCTTGTCCAAGAGTTTTCAGAATTCATAAACAATTTCATATTTCAAATAAAAGTACAATCGTTATCCCAGCTGGGGATCGAACCCAGGACCTTTGGATTAGGAGTCCAATGTGCTATCCACTACACTACTGGGACACGTTTGTACGCTTGTCCAAGAGTTTTCAGAATTCATAAACAATTTCATATTTGAAATAAAAGTACAATCGTTATCCCAGCTGGGGATCGAACCCAGGACCTTTGGATTAGGAGTCCAATGTGCTATCCACTACACTACTGGGAAACGTTTGAACGCTTGTGAAAGAGTTTTCCGAATTCATAAACAATTTCATATTTCAAATAAAAGTACAATCGTTATCCCAGCTGGGGATCGAACCCAGGACCTTTGTTTTAGGAGTCCAATGTGCTATCCACTACACTACTGGGACACGTTTGTTACTTTGCCAAAGAGTTTTCCGAATTCATAAACAATTTCATATTTCAAATAAAAGTACAAACGTTATCCCAGCTGGGGATCGAACCCAGGATCTTTGGATTAGGAGTCCAATGTGCTATCCACTACACTACTGGGACACGTTGGTTATTTTGTCCAATATCTTTCCGAATTCATAAACAATTTCATATTTCAAATAAAAGTACAATCGTTATCCCAGCTGGGGATCGAACCCAGGACCTTTGGATTAGGAGTCCAATGTGCTATCCACTACACTACTGGGACACGTTTGTACGCTTGTCCAAGAGTTTTCAGAATTCATAAACAATTTCATATTTGAAATAAAAGTACAATCGTTATCCCAGCTGGGGATCGAACCCAGGACCTTTGGATTAGGAGTCCAATGTGCTATCCACTACACTACTGGGACACGTTTGTACGCTTGTCCAAGAGTTTTCAGAATTCATAAACAATTTCATATTTGAAATAAAAGTACAATCGTTATCCCAGCTGGGGATCGAACCCAGGACCTTTGGATTGGGAGTCCAATGTGCTATCCACTACACTACTGGGACACGTTTGAACGCTTGTGAAAGAGTTTTCCGAATTCATAAACAATTTCATATTTCAAATGAAAGTACAATCTTTATCCCAGCTGGGGATCGAACCCAGGACCTTTGGATTAGGAGTCCAATGTGCGATCCACTACACTACTGGGACACGTTTGTTACTTTGCCAAAGAGTTTTCCGAATTCATAAACAATTTCATATTTCAAATAAAAGTACAATCGTTATCCCAGCTGGGGATCGAACCCAGGACCTTTGGATTAGGAGTCCAATGTGCTATCCACTACACTACTGGGACACGTTTGTAATTTTGTCCAAGATCTTTCCGAATTCATAAACAATTTCATATTTCAAATAAAAGTACAATCGTTATCCCAGCTGGAGATCGAATCCAGGACCTTTGGATTAGGAGTCCAATGTGCTATCCACTACACTACTGGGACACGTTTGTTACTTTGCCAAAGAGTTTTCCGAATTCATAAACAATTTCATATTTCAAATAAATGTACAATTGTTATCACAGCTGGGGATCGAACCCAGGACCTTTGGATTAGGAGTCCAATGTGCTATCCACTACACTACTGGGACACGTTTGTTACTTTGCCAAAGAGTTTTCCGAATTCTTAAACAATTTCATATTTCAAATAAAAGTACAATCGTTATCCCAGCTGGGGATCGAACCCAGGACCTTTGGATTAGGAGTCCAATGTGCTATCCACTACACTACTGGGACACGTTTGAACGCTTGTGAAAGAGTTTTCCGAATTCATAAACAATTTCACATTTCAAATGAAAGTACAATCGTTATCCCAGCTGGGGATCGAACCCAAGACCTTTGGATTAGGAGTCCAATGTGCTATCCACTACACTACTGGGACACGTTTGTTACTTTGCCAAAGAGTTTTCCGAATTCATAAACAATTTCATATTTCAAATAAAAGTACAAACGTTATCCCAGCTGGGGATCGAACCCAGGATCTTTGGATTAGGAGTCCAATGTGCTATCCACTACACTACTGGGACACGTTTGTTATTTTGTCCAATATCTTTCCGAATTCATAAACAATTTCATATTTCAAATAAAAGTACAATCGTTATCCCAGCTGGGGATCGAACCCAGGACCTTTGGATTAGGAGTCCAATGTGCTATCCACTACACTACTGGGACACGTTTGTACGCTTGTCCAAGAGTTTTCAGAATTCATAAACAATTTCATATTTCAAATAAAAGTACAATCGTTATCCCAGCTGGGGATCGAACCCAGGACCTTTGGATTAGGAGTCCAATGTGCTATCCACTACACTACTGGGACACGTTTGTACGCTTGTCCAAGAGTTTTCAGAATTCATAAACAATTTCATATTTGAAATAAAAGTACAATCGTTATCCCAGCTGGGAATCGAACCCAGGACCTTTGGATTAGGAGTCCAATGTGCTATCCACTACACTACTGGGACACGTTTGAACGCTTGTGAAAGAGTTTTCCGAATTCATAAACAATTTCATATTTCAAATAAAAGTACAATCGTTATCCCAGCTGGGGATCGAACCCAGGACCTTTGTTTTAGGAGTCCAATGTGCTATCCACTACACTACTGGGACACGTTTGTTACTTTGCCAAAGAGTTTTCCGAATTCATAAACAATTTCATATTTCAAATAAAAGTACAAACGTTATCCCAGCTGGGGATCGAACCCAGGATCTTTGGATTAGGAGTCCAATGTGCTATCCACTACACTACTGGGACACGTTTGTTATTTTGTCCAATATCTCTCCGAATTCATAAACAATTTCATATTTCAAATAAAAGTACAATCGTTATCCCAGCTGGGGATCGAACCCAGGACCTTTGGATTAGGAGTCCAATGTGCTATCCACTACACTACTGGGACACGTTTGTACGCTTGTCCAAGAGTTTTCAGAATTCATAAACAATTTCATATTTCAAATAAAAGTACAATCGTTATCCCAGCTGGGGATCGAACCCAGGACCTTTGGATTAGGAGTCCAATGTGCTATCCACTACACTACTGGGACACGTTTGTACGCTTGTCCAAGAGTTTTCAGAATTCATAAACAATTTCATATTTGAAATAAAAGTACAATCGTTATCCCAGCTGGGGATCGAACCCAGGACCTTTGGATTAGGAGTCCAATGTGCTATCCACTACACTACTGGGACACGTTTGAACGCTTGTGAAAGAGTTTTCCGAATTCATAAACAATTTCATATTTCAAATGAAAGTACAATCTTTATCCCAGCTGGGGATCGAACCCAGGACCTTTGGATTAGGAGTCCAATGTGCGATCCACTACACTACTGGGACACGTTTGTTACTTTGCCAAAGAGTTTTCCGAATTCATAAACAATTTCATATTTCAAATAAAAGTACAATCGTTATCCCAGCTGGGGATCGAACCCAGGACCTTTGGATTAGGAGTCCAATGTGCTATCCACTACACTACTGGGACACGTTTGTAATTTTGTCCAAGATCTTTCCGAATTCATAAACAATTTCATATTTCAAATAAAAGTACAATCGTTATCCCAGCTGGAGATCGAATCCAGGACCTTTGGATTAGGAGTCCAATGTGCTATCCACTACACTACTGGGACACGTTTGTTACTTTGCCAAAGAGTTTTCCGAATTCATAAACAATTTCATATTTCAAATAAAAGTACAATTGTTATCCCAGCTGGGGATCGAACCCAGGACCTTTGGATTAGGTGTCCAATGTGCTATCCACTACACTACTGGGACACGTTTGTTATTTTGTCCAAGATCTTTCCGAATTCATAAACAATTTCATATTTCAAATAAAAGTACAATCGTTATCCCAGCTGGGGATCGAACCCAGGACCTTTCGATTAGGAGTCCAATGTGCTATCCACTACACTACTAAGACACGTTTGTTATTTTGTCCAAGATCTTTCCGAATTCATAAACAATTTCATATTTCAAATAAAAGTACAATCGTTATCCCAGCTGGAGATCGAATCCAGGACCTTTGGATTAGGAGTCCAATGTGCTATCCACTACACTACTGGGACACGTTTGTTACTTTGCCAAAGAGTTTTCCGAATTCATAAACAATTTCATATTTCAAATAAAAGTACAATTGTTATCCCAGCTGGGGATCGAACCCAGGACCTATGGATTAGGAGTCCAATGTGCTATCCACTACACTACTGTGACACGTTTGTTACTTTGATAAAGAGTTTTCCGAATTCATAAACAATTTCATATTTCAAATAAAAGTACAATTGTTATCCCAGCTGGGGATCGAACCCAGGACCTTTGGATTAGGAGTCCAATGTGCTATCCACTACACTACTGGGACAAGTTTGTTATTTTGTCCAAGATCTTTCCGAATTCATAAACAATTTCATATTTCAAATAAAAGTACAATCGTTATCCCAGCTGGGGATCGAACCCAGGACCTTACGATTAGGAGTCCAATGTGCTATCCACTACACTACTGGGACACGTTTGTACGCTTGTCCAAGAGTTTTCAGAATTCATAAACAAATTTCATATTTCAAATAAAAGTACAATCGTTATCCCAGCTGGGGATCGAACCCAGGACCTTTGGATTAGGAGTCCAATGTGCTATCCACTATACTACTGAGACACGTTTGAACCCTTGTGAAAGAGTTTTCCGAATTCATAAACAATTTCACATTTCAAATGAAAGTACAATCGTTATCCCAGCTGGGGATCGATCCCAGGACCTTTGGATTAGGAGTCCAATGTGCTATCCACTACACTACTGGGACACGTTTGTTACTTTGCCAAAGAGTTTTCAGAATTCATAAACAATTTCATATTTCAAATAAAAGTACAATCGTTATCCCAGCTGGGGATCGAACCCAGGACCTTTGGATTAGGAGTCCAATGTGCTATCCACTACACTACTGGGACACGTTTGTACGCTTGTCCAAGAGTTTTCAGAATTCATAAACAATTTCATATTTCAAATAAAAGTACAATCGTTATCCCAGCTGGGGATCGAACCCAGGACCTTTGGATTAGGAGTCCAATGTGCTATCCACTACACTACTGGGACACGTTTGTACGCTTGTCCAAGAGTTTTCAGAATTCATAAACAAATTTCATATTTCAAATAAAAGTACAATCGTTATCCCAGCTGGGGATCGAACCCAGGACCTTTGGATTAGGAGTCCAATGTGCTATCCACTATACTACTGAGACACGTTTGAACCCTTGTGAAAGAGTTTTCCGAATTCATAAACAATTTCACATTTCAAATGAAAGTACAATCGTTATCCCAGCTGGGGATCGAACGCAGGACCTTTGGATTAGGAGTCCAATGTGCTATCCACTACACTACTGGGACACGTTTGTTACTTTGCCAAAGAGTTTTCCGAATTCATAAACAATTTCATATTTCAAATAAAAGTACAAACGTTATCCCAGCTGGGGATCGAACCCAGGACCTTTGGATTAGGAGTCCAATGTGCTATCCACTACACTACTGGGACACGTTTGTTATTTTGTCCAATATCTTTCCGAATTCATAAACAATTTCATATTTCAAATAAAAGTACAATCGTTATCCCAGCTGGGGATCGAACCCAGGACCTTTGGATTAGGAGTCCAATGTGCTATCCACTACACTACTGGGACACGTTTGTACGCTTGTCCAAGAGTTTTCAGAATTCATAAACAATTTCATATTTCAAATAAAAGTACAATCGTTATCCCAGCTGGGGATCGAACCCAGGACCTTTGGATTAGGAGTCCAATGTGCTATCCACTACACTACTGGGACACGTTTGTACGCTTGTCCAAGAGTTTTCAGAATTCATAAACAATTTCATATTTCAAATAAAAGTACAATCGTTATCCCAGCTGGGGATCGAACCCAGGACCTTTGGATTAGGAGTCCAATGTGCTATCCACTACACTACTGGGACACGTTTGTACGCTTGTCCAAGAGTTTTCAGAATTCATAAACAATTTCATATTTCAAATAAAAGTACAATCGTTATCCCAGCTGGGGATCGAACCCAGGACCTTTGGATTAGGAGTCCAATGTGCTATCCACTACACTACTGGGACACGTTTGTAATTTTGTCCAAGATCTTTCCGAATTCATAAACAATTTCATATTTCAAATAAAAGTACAATCGTTATCCCAGCTGGAGATCGAATCCAGGACCTTTGGATTAGGAGTCCAATGTGCTATCCACTACACTACTGGGACACGTTTGTTACTTTGCCAAAGAGTTTTCCGAATTCATAAACAATTTCATATTTCAAATAAAAGTACAATTGTTATCCCAGCTGGGGATCGAACCCAGGACCTTTGGATTAGGTGTCCAATGTGCTATCCACTACACTACTGGGACACGTTTGTTATTTTGTCCAAGATCTTTCCGAATTCATAAACAATTTCATATTTCAAATAAAAGTACAATCGTTATCCCAGCTGGGGATCGAACCCAGGACCTTTCGATTAGGAGTCCAATGTGCTATCCACTACACTACTGGGAAACGTTTGTACGCTTGTCCAAGAGTTTTCAGAATTCATAAACAATTTCATATTTCAAATAAAAGTACAATCGTTATCCCAGCTGGAGATCGAACCCAGGACCTTTGGATTAGGAGTCCAATGTGCTATCCACTACACTACTGGGACACGTTTGTTACTTTGCCAAAGAGTTTTCCGAATTCATAAACAATTTCATATTTCAAATAAAAGTACAATTGTTATCCCAGCTGGGGATCGAACCCAGGACCTTTGGATTAGGAGTCCAATGTGCTATCCACTACACTACTGGGACACGTTTGTTACTTTGCCAAAGAGTTTTCCGAATTCGTAAACAATTTCATATTTCAAATAAAAGTACAATCGTTATCCCAGCTGGGGATCGAACCCAGTACCTTTGGATTAGGAGTCCAATGTGCTATCCACTACACTACTGGGGCACGTTTGTTACTTTGATAAAGAGTTTTCCGAATTCATAAACAATTTCATATTTCAAATAAAAGTACAATTGTTATCCCAGCTGGGGATCGAACCCAGGACCTTTGGATTAGGAGTCCAATGTGCTATCCACTACACTACTAAGACACGTTTGTTATTTTGTCCAAGATCTTTCCGAATTCATAAACAATTTCATATTTCAAATAAAAGTACAATTGTTATCCCAGCTGGGGATCGAACCCAGGACCTTTCGATTAGGAGTCCAATGTGCTATCCACTACACTACTGGGACACGTTTGTACGCTTGTCCAAGAGTTTTCAGAATTCATAAACAATTTCATATTTCAAATAAAAGTACAATCGTTATCCCAGCTGGGGATCGAACCCAGGACCTTTGGATTAAGAGTCCAATGTGCTATCCACTACACTACTGGGACACGTTTGTACGCTTGTCCAAGAGTTTTCAGAATTCATAAACAATTTCATATTTCAAATAAAAATACAATCGTTATCCCAGCTGGGGATCGAACCCAGGACCTTTGGATTAGGAGTCCAATGTGCTATCCACTACACTACTCGGGCACGTTTGTTACTTTGATAAAGAGTTTTCCGAATTCATAAACAATTTCATATTTCAAATGAAAGTACAATCGTTATCCCAGCTGTGGATCGAACCCAGGACCTTTGGATTAGGAGTCCAATGTGCGATCCACTACACTACTGGGACACGTTTGTTACTTTGCCAAAGAGTTTTCCGAATTCATAAACAATTTCATATTTCAAATAGAAGTACAATCGTTATCCCAGCTGGGGATCGAACCCAGGACCTTTGGATTAGGAGTCCAATGTGCTATCCACTACACTACTGGGACAAGTTTGTTATTTTGTCCAAGATCTTTCCGAATTCATAAACAATTTCATATTTCAAATAAAAGTACAATCGTTATCCCAGCTGGGGATCGAACCCAGGACCTTACGATTAGGAGTCCAATGTGCTATCCACTACACTACTGGGACACGTTTGTACGCTTGTCCAAGAGTTTTCAGAATTCATAAACAAATTTCATATTTCAAATAAAAGTACAATCGTTATCCCAGCTGGGGATCGAACCCAGGACCTTTGGATTAGGAGTCCAATGTGCTATCCACTATACTACTGAGACACGTTTGAACCCTTGTGAAAGAGTTTTCCGAATTCATAAACAATTTCACATTTCAAATGAAAGTACAATCGTTATCCCAGCTGGGGATCGATCCCAGGACCTTTGGATTAGGAGTCCAATGTGCTATCCACTACACTACTGGGACACGTTTGTTACTTTGCCAAAGAGTTTTCAGAATTCATAAACAATTTCATATTTCAAATAAAAGTACAATCGTTATCCCAGCTGGGGATCGAACCCAGGACCTTTGGATTAGGAGTCCAATGTGCTATCCACTACACTACTGGGACACGTTTGTACGCTTGTCCAAGAGTTTTCAGAATTCATAAACAATTTCATATTTCAAATAAAAGTACAATCGTTATCCCAGCTGGGGATCGAACCCAGGACCTTTGGATTAGGAGTCCAATGTGCTATCCACTACACTACTGGGACACGTTTGTACGCTTGTCCAAGAGTTTTCAGAATTCATAAACAAATTTCATATTTCAAATAAAAGTACAATCGTTATCCCAGCTGGGGATCGAACCCAGGACCTTTGGATTAGGAGTCCAATGTGCTATCCACTATACTACTGAGACACGTTTGAACCCTTGTGAAAGAGTTTTCCGAATTCATAAACAATTTCACATTTCAAATGAAAGTACAATCGTTATCCCAGCTGGGGATCGAACGCAGGACCTTTGGATTAGGAGTCCAATGTGCTATCCACTACACTACTGGGACACGTTTGTTACTTTGCCAAAGAGTTTTCCGAATTCATAAACAATTTCATATTTCAAATAAAAGTACAAACGTTATCCCAGCTGGGGATCGAACCCAGGACCTTTGGATTAGGAGTCCAATGTGCTATCCACTACACTACTGGGACACGTTTGTTATTTTGTCCAATATCTTTCCGAATTCATAAACAATTTCATATTTCAAATAAAAGTACAATCGTTATCCCAGCTGGGGATCGAACCCAGGACCTTTGGATTAGGAGTCCAATGTGCTATCCACTACACTACTGGGACACGTTTGTACGCTTGTCCAAGAGTTTTCAGAATTCATAAACAATTTCATATTTCAAATAAAAGTACAATCGTTATCCCAGCTGGGGATCGAACCCAGGACCTTTGGATTAGGAGTCCAATGTGCTATCCACTACACTACTGGGACACGTTTGTACGCTTGTCCAAGAGTTTTCAGAATTCATAAACAATTTCATATTTCAAATAAAAGTACAATCGTTATCCCAGCTGGGGATCGAACCCAGGACCTTTGGATTAGGAGTCCAATGTGCTATCCACTACACTACTGGGACACGTTTGTACGCTTGTCCAAGAGTTTTCAGAATTCATAAACAATTTCATATTTCAAATAAAAGTACAATCGTTATCCCAGCTGGGGATCGAACCCAGGACCTTTGGATTAGGAGTCCAATGTGCTATCCACTACACTACTGGGACACGTTTGAACGCTTGTGAAAGAGTTTTCCGAATTCATAAACAATTTCATATTTCAAATGAAAGTACAATCTTTATCCCAGCTGGGGATCGAACCCAGGACCTTTGGATTAGGAGTCCAATGTGCGATCCACTACACTACTGGGACACGTTTGTTACTTTGCCAAAGAGTTTTCCGAATTCATAAACAATTTCATATTTCAAATAAAAGTACAATCGTTATCCCAGCTGGGGATCGAACCCAGGACCTTTGGATTAGGAGTCCAATGTGCTATCCACTACACTACTGGGACACGTTTGTAATTTTGTCCAAGATCTTTCCGAATTCATAAACAATTTCATATTTCAAATAAAAGTACAATCGTTATCCCAGCTGGAGATCGAATCCAGGACCTTTGGATTAGGAGTCCAATGTGCTATCCACTACACTACTGGGACACGTTTGTTACTTTGCCAAAGAGTTTTCCGAATTCATAAACAATTTCATATTTCAAATAAAAGTACAATTGTTATCCCAGCTGGGGATCGAACCCAGGACCTTTGGATTAGGTGTCCAATGTGCTATCCACTACACTACTGGGACACGTTTGTTATTTTGTCCAAGATCTTTCCGAATTCATAAACAATTTCATATTTCAAATAAAAGTACAATCGTTATCCCAGCTGGGGATCGAACCCAGGACCTTTCGATTAGGAGTCCAATGTGCTATCCACTACACTACTGGGAAACGTTTGTACGCTTGTCCAAGAGTTTTCAGAATTCATAAACAATTTCATATTTCAAATAAAAGTACAATCGTTATCCCAGCTGGAGATCGAACCCAGGACCTTTGGATTAGGAGTCCAATGTGCTATCCACTACACTACTGGGACACGTTTGTTACTTTGCCAAAGAGTTTTCCGAATTCATAAACAATTTCATATTTCAAATAAAAGTACAATTGTTATCCCAGCTGGGGATCGAACCCAGGACCTTTGGATTAGGAGTCCAATGTGCTATCCACTACACTACTAAGACACGTTTGTTATTTTGTCCAAGATCTTTCCGAATTCATAAACAATTTCATATTTCAAATAAAAGTACAATTGTTATCCCAGCTGGGGATCGAACCCAGGACCTTTCGATTAGGAGTCCAATGTGCTATCCACTACACTACTGGGACACGTTTGTACGCTTGTCCAAGAGTTTTCAGAATTCATAAACAATTTCATATTTCAAATAAAAGTACAATCGTTATCCCAGCTGGGGATCGAACCCAGGACCTTTGGATTAAGAGTCCAATGTGCTATCCACTACACTACTGGGACACGTTTGTACGCTTGTCCAAGAGTTTTCAGAATTCATAAACAATTTCATATTTCAAATAAAAGTACAATCGTTATCCCAGCTGGGGATCGAACCCAGGACCTTTGGATTAGGAGTCCAATGTGCTATCCACTACACTACTGGGACACGTTTGTTATTTTGTCCAAGATCTTTCCGAATTCATAAACAATTTCATATTTCAAATAAAAGTACAATCGTTATCCCAGCTGGGGATCGAACCCAGGACCTTACGATTAGGAGTCCAATGTGCTATCCACTACACTACTGGGACACGTTTGTTACTTTGCCAAAGAGTTTTCCGAATTCATAAACAATTTCATATTTCAAATAAAAGTACAATCGTTATCCCAGCTGGGGATCGAACCCAGGACCTATGGATTAGGAGTCCAATGTGCTTTCCACTACACTACTGGGACACGTTTGTTATTTTGTCCAAGATCTTTCCGAATTCATAAACAATTTCATATTTCAAATAAAAGTACAATCGTTATCCCAGCTGGGGATCGAACCCAGGACTTTTGGATTAGGAGTCCAATGTGCTATCCACTACACTACTGGGGCACGTTTGTTACTTTGATAAAGAGTTTTCCGAATTCATAAACAATTTCATATTTCAAATAAAAGTACAATCGTTATCCCAGCTGGGTATCGAACCCAGGACCTTTGGATTAGGAGTCCAATGTGCTATCCACTACACTACTGGGACACGTTTGTACGCTTGTCCAAGAGTTTTCAGAATTCATAAACAATTTCATATTTCAAATAAAAGTACAATCGTTACCCCAGCTGGGGATCGAACCCAGGACCTTTGGATTAGGAGTCCAATGTGCTATCCACTACACTACTAGGACACGTTTGTTATTTTGTCCAAGATCTTTCCGAATTCATAAACAATTTCATATTTCAAATAAAAGTACAATCGTTATCCCAGCTGGGGATCGAACCCAGGACCTTTGGATTAGGAGTCCAATGTGCTATCCACTACACTACTGGGACACGTTTGTACGCTTGTCCAAGAGTTTTCAGAATTCATAAACAATTTCATATTTCAAATAAAAGTACAATCGTTATCCCAGCTGGGGATCGAACCCAGGACCTTTGGATTAGGAGTCTATTGTGCTATCCACTACACTACTGGGACACGTTTGAACGCTTGTGAAAGAGTTTTCCGAATTCATAAACAATTTCATATTTCAAATGAAAGTACAATCGTTATCCCAGCTGGGGATCGATCCCAGGACCTTTGGATTAGGAGTCCAATGTGCTATCCACTACACTACTGGGACAAGTTTGAACGCTTGTCCAAGAGTTTTCCGAATTCATAAACAATTTCATACTTCAAATAAAAGTACAATCGTTATCCCAGCTGGGGATCGAACCCAGGACCTTTGGATTAGGAGTCCAATGTGCTACCCACTACACTACTGGGACACGTTTGTTATTTTGTCCAAGATCTTTCCGAATTCATAAACAATTTCATATTTCAAATAAAAGTACAATCGTTATCCCAGCTGGGGATCGAACCCAGGACCTTACGATTAGGAGTCCAATGTGCTATCCACTACACTACTGGGACACGTTTGTTACTTTGCCAAAGAGTTTTCCGAATTCATAAACCATTTCATATTTCAAATAAAAGTACAATTGTTATCCCAGCTGGGGATCGAACCCAGGACCTTTGGATTAGAAGTCCAATGTGCTATCCACTACACTACTAAGACACGTTTGTTAATTTGTCCAAGAGTTTTATGAATTCATAAACAATTTCATATTTCAAATAAAAGAACAACCTTTATCCCAGCTGGGGATCTAACCCAGGAGCTTTGGATAAGGAGTCCAATGTGCTATCCACTACACTACTGGGACAAGTTTGAACGCTTGTCCAAGAGTTTTCCGAATTCATAAACAATTTCATATTTCAAATAAAAGTACAATCGTTATCCCAGCTGGGGATCGAACCCACGACCTTTGGATTAGGAGTCCAATGTGCTATCCACTACACTACTGGGACACGTTTGTTATTTTGTCCAAGATCTTTCCGAATTCATAAACAATTTCATATTTCAAATAAAAGTACAATCGTTATCCCAGCTGGGGATCGAACCCAGGACCTTACGATTAGGAGTCCAATGTGCTATCCACTACACTACTGGGACACGTTTGTTACTTTGCCAAAGAGTTTTCCGAATTCATAAACAATTTCATATTTCAAATAAAAGTACAATCGTTATCCCAGCTGGGGATCGAACCCAGGACCTATGGATTAGGAGTCCAATGTGCTTTCCACTACACTACTGGGACACGTTTGTTATTTTGTCCAAGATCTTTCCGAATTCATAAACAATTTCATATTTCAAATAAAAGTACAATCGTTATCCCAGCTGGGGATCGAACCCAGGACTTTTGGATTAGGAGTCCAATGTGCTATCCACTACACTACTGGGGCACGTTTGTTACTTTGATAAAGAGTTTTCCGAATTCATAAACAATTTCATATTTCAAATAAAAGTACAATCGTTATCCCAGCTGGGTATCGAACCCAGGACCTTTGGATTAGGAGTCCAATGTGCTATCCACTACACTACTGGGACACGTTTGTACGCTTGTCCAAGAGTTTTCAGAATTCATAAACAATTTCATATTTCAAATAAAAGTACAATCGTTACCCCAGCTGGGGATCGAACCCAGGACCTTTGGATTAGGAGTCCAATGTGCTATCCACTACACTACTAGGACACGTTTGTTATTTTGTCCAAGATCTTTCCGAATTCATAAACAATTTCATATTTCAAATAAAAGTACAATCGTTATCCCAGCTGGGGATCGAACCCAGGACCTTTGGATTAGGAGTCCAATGTGCTATCCACTACACTACTGGGACAAGTTTGAACGCTTGTCCAAGAGTTTTCCGAATTCATAAACAATTTCATACTTCAAATAAAAGTACAATCGTTATCCCAGCTGGGGATCGAACCCAGGACCTTTGGATTAGGAGTCCAATGTGCTACCCACTACACTACTGGGACACGTTTGTTATTTTGTCCAAGATCTTTCCGAATTCATAAACAATTTCATATTTCAAATAAAAGTACAATCGTTATCCCAGCTGGGGATCGAACCCAGGACCTTACGATTAGGAGTCCAATGTGCTATCCACTACACTACTGGGACACGTTTGTTACTTTGCCAAAGAGTTTTCCGAATTCATAAACCATTTCATATTTCAAATAAAAGTACAATTGTTATCCCAGCTGGGGATCGAACCCAGGACCTTTGGATTAGAAGTCCAATGTGCTATCCACTACACTACTAAGACACGTTTGTTAATTTGTCCAAGAGTTTTATGAATTCATAAACAATTTCATATTTCAAATAAAAGAACAACCTTTATCCCAGCTGGGGATCTAACCCAGGAGCTTTGGATAAGGAGTCCAATGTGCTATCCACTACACTACTGGGACAAGTTTGAACGCTTGTCCAAGAGTTTTCCGAATTCATAAACAATTTCATATTTCAAATAAAAGTACAATCGTTATCCCAGCTGGGTATCGAACCCAGGACCTTTGGATTAGGAGTCCAATGTGCTATCCACTACACTACTGGGACACGTTTGTACGCTTGTCCAAGAGTTTTCAGAATTCATAAACAATTTCATATTTCAAATAAAAGTACAATCGTTACCCCAGCTGGGGATCGAACCCAGGACCTTTGGATTAGGAGTCCAATGTGCTATCCACTACACTACTAGGACACGTTTGTTATTTTGTCCAAGATCTTTCCGAATTCATTAACAATTTCATATTTCAAATAAAAGTACAATCGTTATCCCAGCTGGGGATCGAACCCAGGACCTTTGGATTAGGAGTCCAATGTGCTATCCACTACACTACTGGGACAAGTTTGAACGCTTGTCCAAGAGTTTTCCGAATTCATAAACAATTTCATACTTCAAATAAAAGTACAATCGTTATCCCAGCTGGGGATCGAACCCAGGACCTTTGGATTAGGAGTCCAATGTGCTACCCACTACACTACTGGGACACGTTTGTTATTTTGTCCAAGATCTTTCCGAATTCATAAACAATTTCATATTTCAAATAAAAGTACAATCGTTATCCCAGCTGGGGATCGAACCCAGGACCTTACGATTAGGAGTCCAATGTGCTATCCACTACACTACTGGGACACGTTTGTTACTTTGCCAAAGAGTTTTCCGAATTCATAAACCATTTCATATTTCAAATAAAAGTACAATTGTTATCCCAGCTGGGGATCGAACCCAGGACCTTTGGATTAGAAGTCCAATGTGCTATCCACTACACTACTAAGACACGTTTGTTAATTTGTCCAAGAGTTTTATGAATTCATAAACAATTTCATATTTCAAATAAAAGAACAACCTTTATCCCAGCTGGGGATCTAACCCAGGAGCTTTGGATAAGGAGTCCAATGTGCTATCCACTACACTACTGGGACAAGTTTGAACGCTTGTCCAAGAGTTTTCCGAATTCATAAACAATTTCATATTTCAAATAAAAGTACAATCGTTATCCCAGCTGGGGATCGAACCCACGACCTTTGGATTAGGAGTCCAATGTGCTATCCACTACACTACTGGGACACGTTTGTTATTTTGTCCAAGATCTTTCCGAATTCATAAACAATTTCATATTTCAAATAAAAGTACAATCGTTATCCCAGCTGGGGATCGAACCCAGGACCTTACGATTAGGAGTCCAATGTGCTATCCACTACACTACTGGGACACGTTTGTTACTTTGCCAAAGAGTTTTCCGAATTCATAAACAATTTCATATTTCAAATAAAAGTACAATCGTTATCCCAGCTGGGGATCGAACCCAGGACCTATGGATTAGGAGTCCAATGTGCTTTCCACTACACTACTGGGACACGTTTGTTATTTTGTCCAAGATCTTTCCGAATTCATAAACAATTTCATATTTCAAATAAAAGTACAATCGTTATCCCAGCTGGGGATCGAACCCAGGACTTTTGGATTAGGAGTCCAATGTGCTATCCACTACACTACTGGGGCACGTTTGTTACTTTGATAAAGAGTTTTCCGAATTCATAAACAATTTCATATTTCAAATAAAAGTACAATCGTTATCCCAGCTGGGTATCGAACCCAGGACCTTTGGATTAGGAGTCCAATGTGCTATCCACTACACTACTGGGACACGTTTGTACGCTTGTCCAAGAGTTTTCAGAATTCATAAACAATTTCATATTTCAAATAAAAGTACAATCGTTACCCCAGCTGGGGATCGAACCCAGGACCTTTGGATTAGGAGTCCAATGTGCTATCCACTACACTACTAGGACACGTTTGTTATTTTGTCCAAGATCTTTCCGAATTCATAAACAATTTCATATTTCAAATAAAAGTACAATCGTTATCCCAGCTGGGGATCGAACCCAGGACCTTTGGATTAGGAGTCCAATGTGCTATCCACTACACTACTGGGACACGTTTGTACGCTTGTCCAAGAGTTTTCAGAATTCATAAACAATTTCATATTTCAAATAAAAGTACAATCGTTATCCCAGCTGGGGATCGAACCCAGGACCTTTGGATTAGGAGTCTATTGTGCTATCCACTACACTACTGGGACACGTTTGAACGCTTGTGAAAGAGTTTTCCGAATTCATAAACAATTTCATATTTCAAATGAAAGTACAATCGTTATCCCAGCTGGGGATCGATCCCAGGACCTTTGGATTAGGAGTCCAATGTGCTATCCACTACACTACTGGGACAAGTTTGAACGCTTGTCCAAGAGTTTTCCGAATTCATAAACAATTTCATATTTCAAATAAAAGTACAATCGTTATCCCAGCTGGGGATCGAACCCAGGACCTTTGGATTAGGAGTCCAATGTGCTACCCACTACACTACTGGGACACGTTTGTTATTTTGTCCAAGATCTTTCCGAATTCATAAACAATTTCATATTTCAAATAAAAGTACAATCGTTATCCCAGCTGGGGATCGAACCCAGGACCTTACGATTAGGAGTCCAATGTGCTATCCACTACACTACTGGGACACGTTTGTTACTTTGCCAAAGAGTTTTCCGAATTCATAAACCATTTCATATTTCAAATAAAAGTACAATTGTTATCCCAGCTGGGGATCGAACCCAGGACCTTTGGATTAGAAGTCCAATGTGCTATCCACTACACTACTAAGACACGTTTGTTAATTTGTCCAAGAGTTTTATGAATTCATAAACAATTTCATATTTCAAATAAAAGAACAACCTTTATCCCAGCTGGGGATCTAACCCAGGAGCTTTGGATAAGGAGTCCAATGTGCTATCCACTACACTACTGGGACAAGTTTGAACGCTTGTCCAAGAGTTTTCCGAATTCATAAACAATTTCATATTTCAAATAAAAGTACAATCGTTATCCCAGCTGGGGATCGAACCCACGACCTTTGGATTAGGAGTCCAATGTGCTATCCACTACACTCCTGGGACACGTTTGTTATTTTGTCCAAGATCTTTCCGAATTCATAAACAATTTCATATTTCAAATAAAAGTACAATCGTTATCCCAGCTGGGGATCGAACCCAGGACCTTTGGATTAGGAGTCCAATGTGCTATCCACTACACTACTGGGGCACGTTTGTTACTTTGATAAAGAGTTTTCCGAATTCATAAACAATTTCATATTTCAAATAAAAGTACAATCGTTATCCCAGCTGGGGATCGAACCCAGGACCTTTGGATTAGGAGTCCAATGTGCTATCCACTACACTACTGGGACACGTTTATACGCTTGTCCAAGAGTTTTCAGAATTCATAAACAATTTCATATTTCAAATAAAAGTACAATCGTTATCCCAGCTGGGAATCGAACCCAGGACCTTTGGATTAGGAGTCCAATGTGCTATCCACTACACTACTGGGACACGTTCGTTATTTTGTCCAAGATCTTTCCGAATTCATAAACAATTTCATATTTCAAATAAAAGTACAATCGTTATCCCAGCTGGGGATCGAACCCAGGACCTTTGGATTAGGAGTCCAATGTGCCATCCACTACACTACTGGGACACGTTTGTACGCTTGTCCAAGAGTTTTCAGAATTCATAAACAATTTCATATTTCAAATAAAAGTACAATCGTTATCCCAGCTGGGGATCGAACCCAGGACCTTTGGATTAGGAGTCCAATGTGCTATCCACTACACTACTGGGACACGTTTGAACGCTTGTGAAAGAGTTTTCCGAATTCATAAACAATTTCATATTTCAAATGAAAGTACAATCGTTATCCCAGCTGGGGATCGAACCCAGGACCTTTGGATTAGGAGTCCAATGTGCTATCCACTACACTACTGGGACACGTTTGTACGCTTGTCCAAGAGTTTTCAGAATTCATAAACAATTTCATATTTCAAATAAAAGTACAATCGTTATCCCAGCTGGGGATCGAACCCAGGACCTTTGGATTAGGAGTCCAATGTGCTATCCACTACACTACTGGGACACGTTTGTTATTTTGTCCAAGATCTTTCCGAATTCATAAACAATTTCATATTTCAAATAAAAGTACAATCGTTATCCCAGCTGGGGATCGAACCCAGGACCTTTGGATTAGGAGTCCAATGTGCTATCCACTACACTACTGGGACACGTTTGTACGCTTGTCCAAGAGTTTTCAGAATTCATAAACAATTTCATATTTCAAATAAAAGTACAATCGTTATCCCAGCTGGGGATCGAACCCAGGACCTTTGGATTAGGAGTCCAATGTGCTATCCACTACACTACTGGGACACGTTTGTTATTTTGTCCAAGATCTTTCCGAATTCATAAACAATTTCATATTTCAAATAAAAGTACAATCGTTATCCCAGCTGGGGATCGAACCCAGGACCTTTGGATTAGGAGTCCAATGTGCTTTCCACTACACTACTGGGACACGTTTGTTATTTTGTCCAAGATCTTTCCGAATTCATAAACAATTTCATATTTCAAATAAAAGTACAATCGTTATCCCAGCTGGGGATCGAACCCAGGACTTTTGGATTAGGAGTCCAATGTGCTATCCACTACACTACTGGGGCACGTTTGTTACTTTGATAAAGAGTTTTCCGAATTCATAAACAATTTCATATTTCAAATAAAAGCACAATCGTTATCCCAGCTGGGGATCGAACCCAGGACCTTTGGATTAGGAGTCCAATGTGCTATCCACTACACTACTGGGACACGTTTGTACGCTTGTCCAAGAGTTTTCAGAATTCATAAACAATTTCATATTTCAAATAAAAGTACAATCGTTACCCCAGCTGGGGATCGAACCCAGGACCTTTGGATTAGGAGTCCAATGTGCTATCCACTACACTACTAGGACACGTTTGTTATTTTGTCCAAGATCTTTCCGAATTCATAAACAATTTCATATTTCAAATAAAAGTACAATCGTTATCCCAGCTGGGGATCGAACCCAGGACCTTTGGATTAGGAGTCCAATGTGCTATCCACTACACTACTGGGACACGTTTGTACGCTTGTCCAAGAGTTTTCAGAATTCATAAACAATTTCATATTTCAAATAAAAGTACAATCGTTATCCCAGCTGGGGATCGAACCCAGGACCTTTGGATTAGGAATCCAATGTGCTATCCACTACACTACTGGGACACGTTTGAACGCTTGTGAAAGAGTTTTCCGAATTCATAAACAATTTCATATTTCAAATGAAAGTACAATCGTTATCCCAGCTGGGGATCGATCCCAGGACCTTTGGATTAGGAGTCCAATGTGCTATCCACTACACTACTGGGACAAGTTTGAACGCTTGTCCAAGAGTTTTCCGAATTCATAAACAATTTCATATTTCAAATAAAAGTACAATCGTTATCCCAGCTGGGGATCGAACCCAGGACCTTTGGATTAGGAGTCCAATGTGCTACCCACTACACTACTGGGACACGTTTGTTATTTTGTCCAAGATCTTTCCGAATTCATAAACAATTTCATATTTCAAATAAAAGTACAATCGTTATCCCAGCTGGGGATCGAACCCAGGACCTTTGGATTAGGAGTCCAATGTGCTTTCCACTACACTACTGGGACACGTTTGTTATTTTGTCCAAGATCTTTCCGAATTCATAAACAATTTCATATTTCAAATAAAAGTACAATCGTTATCCCAGCTGGGGATCGAACCCAGGACTTTTGGTTTAGGAGTCCAATGTGCTATCCACTACACTACTGGGGCACGTTTGTTACTTTGATATAGAGTTTTCCGAATTCATAAACAATTTCATATTTCAAATAAAAGTACAATCGTTATCCCAGCTGGGGATCGAACCCAGGACCTTTGGATTAGGAGTCCAATGTGCTATCCACTACACTACTGGGACACGTTTGTACGCTTGTCCAAGAGTTTTCAGAATTCATAAACAATTTCATATTTCAAATAAAAGTACAATCGTTACCCCAGCTGGGGATCGAACCCAGGACCTTTGGATTAGGAGTCCAATGTGCTATCCACTACACTACTAGGACACGTTTGTTATTTTGTCCAAGATCTTTCCGAATTCATAAACAATTTCATATTTCAAATAAAAGTACAATCGTTATCCCAGCTGGGGATCGAACCCAGGACCTTTGGATTAGGAGTCCAATGTGCTATCCACTACACTACTGGGACACGTTTGTACGCTTGTCCAAGAGTTTTCAGAATTCATAAACAATTTCATATTTCAAATAAAAGTACAATCGTTATCCCAGCTGGGGATCGAACCCAGGACCTTTGGATTAGGAGTCCAATGTGCTATCCACTACACTACTGGGACACGTTTGAACGCTTGTGAAAGAGTTTTCCGAATTCATAAACAATTTCATATTTCAAATGAAAGTACAATCGTTATCCCAGCTGGGGATCGATCCCAGGACCTTTGGATTAGGAGTCCAATGTGCTATCCACTACACTACTGGGACAAGTTTGAACGCTTGTCCAAGAGTTTTCCGAATTCATAAACAATTTCATATTTCAAATAAAAGTACAATCGTTATCCCAGCTGGGGATCGAACCCAGGACCTTTGTATTAGGAGTCCAATGTGCTACCCACTACACTACTGGGACACGTTTGTTATTTTGTCCAAGATCTTTCCGAATTCATAAACAATTTCATATTTCAAATAAAAGTACAATCGTTATCCCAGCTGGGGATCGAACCCAGGACCTTACGATTAGGAGTCCAATGTGCTATCCACTACACTACTGGGACACGTTTGTTACTTTGCCAAAGAGTTTTCCGAATTCATAAACCATTTCATATTTCAAATAAAAGTACAATTGTTATCCCAGCTGGGGATCGAACCCAGGACCTTTGGATTAGGAGTCCAATGTGCTATCCACTACACTACTAAGACACGTTTGTTAATTTGTCCAAGAGTTTTATGAATTCATAAACAATTTCATATTTCAAATAAAAGAACAACCTTTATCCCAGCTGGGGATCTAACCCAGGAGCTTTGGATAAGGAGTCCAATGTGCTATCCACTACACTACTGGGACAAGTTTGAACGCTTGTCCAAGAGTTTTCCGAATTCATAAACAATTTCATATTTCAAATAAAAGTACAATCGTTATCCCAGCTGGGGATCGAACCCAGGACCTTTGGATTAGGAGTCCAATGTGCTATCCACTACACTACTGGGACACGTTTGTACGCTTGTCCAAGAGTTTTCAGAATTCATAAACAATTTCATATTTCAAATAAAAGTACAATCGTTATCCCAGCTGGGGATCGAACCCAGGACCTTTGGATTAGGAGTCCAATGTGCTATCCACTACACTACTGGGACACGTTTGAACGCTTGTGAAAGAGTTTTCCGAATTCATAAACAATTTCATATTTCAAATGAAAGTACAATCGTTATCCCAGCTGGGGATCGATCCCAGGACCTTTGGATTAGGAGTCCAATGTGCTATCCACTACACTACTGGGACAAGTTTGAACGCTTGTCCAAGAGTTTTCCGAATTCATAAACAATTTCATATTTCAAATAAAAGTACAATCGTTATCCCAGCTGGGGATCGAACCCAGGACCTTTGTATTAGGAGTCCAATGTGCTACCCACTACACTACTGGGACACGTTTGTTATTTTGTCCAAGATCTTTCCGAATTCATAAACAATTTCATATTTCAAATAAAAGTACAATCGTTATCCCAGCTGGGGATCGAACCCAGGACCTTACGATTAGGAGTCCAATGTGCTATCCACTACACTACTGGGACACGTTTGTTACTTTGCCAAAGAGTTTTCCGAATTCATAAACCATTTCATATTTCAAATAAAAGTACAATTGTTATCCCAGCTGGGGATCGAACCCAGGACCTTTGGATTAGGAGTCCAATGTGCTATCCACTACACTACTAAGACACGTTTGTTAATTTGTCCAAGAGTTTTATGAATTCATAAACAATTTCATATTTCAAATAAAAGTACAATCGTTATCCCAGCTGGGGATCGAACCCAGGACCTTTGGATTAGGAGTCCAATGTGCTATCCACTACACTACTGGGGCACGTTTGTTACTTTGATAAAGAGTTTTCCGAATTCATAAACAATTTCATATTTCAAATAAAAGTACAATCGTTATCCCAGCTGGGGATCGAACCCAGGACCTTTGGATTAGGAGTCCGATGTGCTATCCACTACACTACTGGGACACGTTTGTACGCTTGTCCAAGAGTTTTCAGAATTCATAAACAATTTCATATTTCAAATAAAAGTACAATCGTTATCCCAGCTGGGGATCGAACCCAGGACCTTTGGATTAGGAGTCCAATGTGCTATCCACTACACTACTGGGACACGTTCGTTATTTTGTCCAAGATCTTTCCGAATTCATAAACAATTTCATATTTCAAATAAAAGTACAATCGTTATCCCAGCTGGGGATCGAACCCAGGACCTTTGGATTAGGAGTCCAATGTGCCATCCACTACACTACTGGGACACGTTTGTTATTTTGTCCAAGATCTTTCCGAATTCATAAACAATTTCATATTTCAAATAAAAGTACAATCGTTATCCCAGCTGGGGATCGAACCCAGGACCTTTGGATTAGGAGTCCAATGTGCTATCCACTACACTACTGGGACACGTTTGAACGCTTGTGAAAGAGTTTTCCGAATTCATAAACAATTTCATATTTCAAATGAAAGTACAATCGTTATCCCAGCTGGGGATCGAACCCAGGACCTTTGGATTAGGAGTCCAATGTGCTATCCACTACACTACTGGGACAAGTTTGAACGCTTGTCCAAGAGTTTTCCGAATTCATAAACAATTTCATATTTCAAATAAAAGTACAATCGTTATCCCAGCTGGGGATCGAACCCAGGACCTTTGGATTAGGAGTCCAATGTGCTATCCACTACACTACTGGGACACGTTTGTTATTTTGTCCAAGATCTTTCCGAATTCATAAACAATTTCATATTTCAAATAAAAGTACAATCGTTATCCCAGCTGGGGATCGAACCTAGGACCTTACGATTAGGAGTCCAATGTGCTATCCACTACACTACTGGGACACGTTTGTTACTTTGCCAAAGAGTTTTCCGAATTCATAAACCATTTCATATTTCAAATAAAAGTACAATTGTTATCCCAGCTGGGGATCGAACCCAGGACCTTTGGATTAGGAGTCCAATGTCCTATCCACTACACTACTAAGACACGTTTGTTAATTTGTCCAAGAGTTTTATGAATTCATAAACAATTTCATATTTCAAATAAAAGAACAACCTTTATCCCAGCTGGGGATCGAACCCAGGAGCTTTGGATAAGGAGTCCAATGTGCTATCCACTACACTACTGGGACAAGTTTGAACCCTTGTCCAAGAGTTTTCCGAATTCATAAACAATTTCATATTTCAAATAAAAGTACAATCGTTATCCCAGCTGGGGATCGAACCCAGGACCTTTGGATTAGGAGTCCAATGTGCTATCCACTACACTACTGGGACACGTTTGTTATTTTGTCCAAGATCTTTCCGAATTCATAAACAATTTCATATTTCAAATAAAAGTACAATCGTTATCCCAGCTGGGGATCGAACCCAGGACCTAACGATTAGGAGTCCAATGTGCTATCCACTACACTACTGGGACACGTTTGTTACTTTGCCAAAGAGTTTTCCGAATTCATAAACAATTTCATATTTCAAATAAAAGGACAATCGTTATCCCAGCTGGGGATCGAACCCAGGACCTTTGGATTAGGAGTCCAATGTGCTATCCACAACACTACTGGGACACGTTTGAACGCTTGTGAAAGAGTTTTCCGAATTCATAAACAATTTCATATTTCAAATGAAAGTACAATCGTTATCCCAGCTGGGGATCGATCCCAGGACCTTTGGATTAGGAGTCCAATGTGCTATCCACTACACTACTGGGACAAGTTTGAACGCTTGTCCAAGAGTTTTCCGAATTCATAAACAATTTCATATTTCAAATAAAAGTACAATCGTTATCCCAGCTGGGGATCGAACCCAGGACCTTTGTATTAGGAGTCCAATGTGCTACCCACTACACTACTGGGACACGTTTGTTATTTTGTCCAAGATCTTTCCGAATTCATAAACAATTTCATATTTCAAATAAAAGTACAATCGTTATCCCAGCTGGGGATCGAACCCAGGACCTTACGATTAGGAGTCCAATGTGCTATCCACTACACTACTGGGACACGTTTGTTACTTTGCCAAAGAGTTTTCCGAATTCATAAACCATTTCATATTTCAAATAAAAGTACAATTGTTATCCCAGCTGGGGATCGAACCCAGGACCTAACGATTAGGAGTCCAATGTGCTATCCACTACACTACTGGGACACGTTTGTTACTTTGCCAAAGAGTTTTCCGAATTCATAAACAATTTCATATTTCAAATAAAAGGACAATCGTTATCCCAGCTGGGGATCGAACCCAGGACCTTTGGATTAGGAGTCCAATGTGCTATCCACAACACTACTGGGACACGTTTGAACGCTTGTGAAAGAGTTTTCCGAATTCATAAACAATTTCATATTTCAAATGAAAGTACAATCGTTATCCCAGCTGGGGATCGATCCCAGGACCTTTGGATTAGGAGTCCAATGTGCTATCCACTACACTACTGGGACAAGTTTGAACGCTTGTCCAAGAGTTTTCCGAATTCATAAACAATTTCATATTTCAAATAAAAGTACAATCGTTATCCCAGCTGGGGATCGAACCCAGGACCTTTGTATTAGGAGTCCAATGTGCTACCCACTACACTACTGGGACACGTTTGTTATTTTGTCCAAGATCTTTCCGAATTCATAAACAATTTCATATTTCAAATAAAAGTACAATCGTTATCCCAGCTGGGGATCGAACCCAGGACCTTACGATTAGGAGTCCAATGTGCTATCCACTACACTACTGGGACACGTTTGTTACTTTGCCAAAGAGTTTTCCGAATTCATAAACCATTTCATATTTCAAATAAAAGTACAATTGTTATCCCAGCTGGGGATCGAACCCAGGACCTTTGGATTAGGAGTCCAATGTGCTATCCACTACACTACTAAGACACGTTTGTTAATTTGTCCAAGAGTTTTATGAATTCATAAACAATTTCATATTTCAAATAAAAGAACAACCTTTATCCCAGCTGGGGATCTAACCCAGGAGCTTTGGATAAGGAGTCCAATGTGCTATCCACTACACTACTGGGACAAGTTTGAACGCTTGTCCAAGAGTTTTCCGAATTCATAAACAATTTCATATTTCAAATAAAAGTACAATCGTTATCCCAGCTGGGGATCGAACCCAGGACCTTTGGATTAGGAGTCCAATGTGCTATCCACTACACTACTGGGACACGTTTGTACGCTTGTCCAAGAGTTTTCAGAATTCATAAACAATTTCATATTTCAAATAAAAGTACAATCGTTATCCCAGCTGGGGATCGAACCCAGGACCTTTGGATTAGGAGTCCAATGTGCTATCCACTACACTACTGGGACACGTTTGAACGCTTGTGAAAGAGTTTTCCGAATTCATAAACAATTTCATATTTCAAATGAAAGTACAATCGTTATCCCAGCTGGGGATCGATCCCAGGACCTTTGGATTAGGAGTCCAATGTGCTATCCACTACACTACTGGGACAAGTTTGAACGCTTGTCCAAGAGTTTTCCGAATTCATAAACAATTTCATATTTCAAATAAAAGTACAATCGTTATCCCAGCTGGGGATCGAACCCAGGACCTTTGTATTAGGAGTCCAATGTGCTACCCACTACACTACTGGGACACGTTTGTTATTTTGTCCAAGATCTTTCCGAATTCATAAACAATTTCATATTTCAAATAAAAGTACAATCGTTATCCCAGCTGGGGATCGAACCCAGGACCTTACGATTAGGAGTCCAATGTGCTATCCACTACACTACTGGGACACGTTTGTTACTTTGCCAAAGAGTTTTCCGAATTCATAAACCATTTCATATTTCAAATAAAAGTACAATTGTTATCCCAGCTGGGGATCGAACCCAGGACCTTTGGATTAGGAGTCCAATGTGCTATCCACTACACTACTAAGACACGTTTGTTAATTTGTCCAAGAGTTTTATGAATTCATAAACAATTTCATATTTCAAATAAAAGAACAACCTTTATCCCAGCTGGGGATCTAACCCAGGAGCTTTGGATAAGGAGTCCAATGTGCTATCCACTACACTACTGGGACAAGTTTGAACGCTTGTCCAAGAGTTTTCCGAATTCATAAACAATTTCATATTTCAAATAAAAGTACAATCGTTATCCCAGCTGGGGATCGAACCCAGGACCTTTGGATTAGGAGTCCAATGTGCTATCCACTACACTACTGGGACACGTTTGTTATTTTGTCCAAGATCTTTCCGAATTCATAAACAATTTCATATTTCAAATAAAAGTACAATCGTTATCCCAGCTGGGGATCGAACCCAGGACCTTTGGATTAGGAGTCCAATGTGCTATCCACTACACTACTGGGGCACGTTTGTTACTTTGATAAAGAGTTTTCCGAATTCATAAACAATTTCATATTTCAAATAAAAGTACAATCGTTATCCCAGCTGGGGATCGAACCCAGGACCTTTGGATTAGGAGTCCGATGTGCTATCCACTACACTACTGGGACACGTTTGTACGCTTGTCCAAGAGTTTTCAGAATTCATAAACAATTTCATATTTCAAATAAAAGTACAATCGTTATCCCAGCTGGGGATCGAACCCAGGACCTTTGGATTAGGAGTCCAATGTGCTATCCACTACACTACTGGGACACGTTCGTTATTTTGTCCAAGATCTTTCCGAATTCATAAACAATTTCATATTTCAAATAAAAGTACAATCGTTATCCCAGCTGGGGATCGAACCCAGGACCTTTGGATTAGGAGTCCAATGTGCCATCCACTACACTACTGGGACACGTTTGTTATTTTGTCCAAGATCTTTCCGAATTCATAAACAATTTCATATTTCAAATAAAAGTACAATCGTTATCCCAGCTGGGGATCGAACCCAGGACCTTTGGATTAGGAGTCCAATGTGCTATCCACTACACTACTGGGACACGTTTGAACGCTTGTGAAAGAGTTTTCCGAATTCATAAACAATTTCATATTTCAAATGAAAGTACAATCGTTATCCCAGCTGGGGATCGAACCCAGGACCTTTGGATTAGGAGTCCAATGTGCTATCCACTACACTACTGGGACAAGTTTGAACGCTTGTCCAAGAGTTTTCCGAATTCATAAACAATTTCATATTTCAAATAAAAGTACAATCGTTATCCCAGCTGGGGATCGAACCCAGGACCTTTGGATTAGGAGTCCAATGTGCTATCCACTACACTACTGGGACACGTTTGTTATTTTGTCCAAGATCTTTCCGAATTCATAAACAATTTCATATTTCAAATAAAAGTACAATCGTTATCCCAGCTGGGGATCGAACCTAGGACCTTACGATTAGGAGTCCAATGTGCTATCCACTACACTACTGGGACACGTTTGTTACTTTGCCAAAGAGTTTTCCGAATTCATAAACCATTTCATATTTCAAATAAAAGTACAATTGTTATCCCAGCTGGGGATCGAACCCAGGACCTTTGGATTAGGAGTCCAATGTCCTATCCACTACACTACTAAGACACGTTTGTTAATTTGTCCAAGAGTTTTATGAATTCATAAACAATTTCATATTTCAAATAAAAGAACAACCTTTATCCCAGCTGGGGATCGAACCCAGGAGCTTTGGATAAGGAGTCCAATGTGCTATCCACTACACTACTGGGACAAGTTTGAACCCTTGTCCAAGAGTTTTCCGAATTCATAAACAATTTCATATTTCAAATAAAAGTACAATCGTTATCCCAGCTGGGGATCGAACCCAGGACCTTTGGATTAGGAGTCCAATGTGCTATCCACTACACTACTGGGACACGTTTGTTATTTTGTCCAAGATCTTTCCGAATTCATAAACAATTTCATATTTCAAATAAAAGTACAATCGTTATCCCAGCTGGGGATCGAACCCAGGACCTAACGATTAGGAGTCCAATGTGCTATCCACTACACTACTGGGACACGTTTGTTACTTTGCCAAAGAGTTTTCCGAATTCATAAACAATTTCATATTTCAAATAAAAGGACAATCGTTATCCCAGCTGGGGATCGAACCCAGGACCTTTGGATTAGGAGTCCAATGTGCTATCCACTACACTACTGGGACACGTTTGAACGCTTGTGAAAGAGTTTTCCGAATTCATAAACAATTTCATATATCAAATGAAAGTACAATCGTTATCCCAGCTGGGGATCGAACCTAGGACCTTTGGATTAGGAGTCCAATGTGCTATCCACTACACTACTGGGACACGTTTGTTACTTTGCCAAAGAGTTTTCCGAATTCATAAACAATTTCATATTTCAAATAAAAGTACAATCGTTATCCCAGCTGGGGATCGAACCCAGGACCTTTGGATTAGGAGTCTAATGTGCTATCCACTACACTACTGGGACACGTTTGTTACTTTGCCAAAGAGTTTTCCGAATTCATAAACAATTTCATATTTCAAATAAAAGTACAATCGTTATCCCAGCTGGGGATCGAACCCAGGACCTTACGATTAGGAGTCCAATGTGCTATCCACTACACTACTGGGACACGTTTGTTACTTTGCCAAAGAGTTTTCCGAATTCATAAACCATTTCATATTTCAAATAAAAGTACAATTGTTATCCCAGCTGGGGATCGAACCCAGGACCTTTGGATTAGGAGTCCAATGTGCTATCCACTACACTACTAAGACACGTTTGTTAATTTGTCCAAGAGTTTTATGAATTCATAAACAATTTCATATTTCAAATAAAAGAACAACCTTTATCCCAGCTGGGGATCGAACCCAGGAGCTTTGGATAAGGAGTCCAATGTGCTATCCACTACACTACTGGGACAAGTTTGAACCCTTGTCCAAGAGTTTTCCGAATTCATAAACCATTTCATATTTCAAATAAAAGTACAATCGTTATCCCAGCTGGGGATCGAACCCAGGACCTTACGATTAGGAGTCCAATGTGCTATCCACTACACTACTGGGACACGTTTGTTACTTTGCCAAAGAGTTTTCCGAATTCATAAACAATTTCATATTTCAAATAAAAGGACAATCGTTATCCCAGCTGGGGATCGAACCCAGGACCTTTGGATTAGGAGTCCAATGTGCTATCCACTACACTACTGGGACACGTTTGAAGGCTTGTGAAAGAGTTTTCCGAATTCATAAACAATTTCATATTTCAAATGAAAGTACAATCGTTATCCCAGCTGGGGATCGAACCTAGGACCTTTGGATTAGGAGTCCAATGTGCTATCCACTACACTACTGGGACACGTTTGTTACTTTGCCATAGAGTTTTCCGAATTCATAAACAATTTCATATTTCAAATAAAAGTACAATCGTTATCCCAGCTGGGGATCGAACCCAGGACCTTTGGATTAGGAGTCCAATGTGCTATCCACTACACTACTGGGACACGTTTGTTACTTTGCCAAAGAGTTTTCCGAATTCATAAACAATTTCATATTTCAAATAAAAGTACAATCGTTATCCCAGCTGGGGATCGAACCCAGGACCTTACGATTAGGAGTCCAATGTGCTATCCACTACACTACTGGGACACGTTTGTTACTTTGCCAAAGAGTTTTCCGAATTCATAAACCATTTCATATTTCAAATAAAAGTACAATTGTTATCCCAGCTGGGGATCGAACCCAGGACCTTTGGATTAGGAGTCCAATGTGCTATCCACTACACTACTAAGACACGTTTGTTAATTTGTCCAAGAGTTTTATGAATTCATAAACAATTTCATATTTCAAATAAAAGAACAACCTTTATCCCAGCTGGGGATCTAACCCAGGAGCTTTGGATAAGGAGTCCAATGTGCTATCCACTACACTACTGGGACAAGTTTGAACGCTTGTCCAAGAGTTTTCCGAATTCATAAACAATTTCATATTTCAAATAAAAGTACAATCGTTATCCCAGCTGGGGATCGAACCCAGGACCTTTGGATTAGGAGTCCAATGTGCTATCCACTACACTACTGGGGCACGTTTGTTACTTTGATAAAGAGTTTTCCGAATTCATAAACAATTTCATATTTCAAATAAAAGTACAATCGTTATCCCAGCTGGGGATCGAACCCAGGACCTTTGGATTAGGAGTCCAATGTGCTATCCACTACACTACTGGGACACGTTTGTACGCTTGTCCAAGAGTTTTCAGAATTCATAAACAATTTCATATTTCAAATAAAAGTACAATCGTTATCCCAGCTGGGGATCGAACCCAGGACCTTTGGATTAGGAGTCCAATGTGCTATCCACTACACTACTGGGACACGTTTGTTATTTTGTCCAAGATCTTTCCGAATTCATAAACAATTTCATATTTCAAATAAAAGTACAATCGTTATCCCAGCTGGGGATCGAACCCAGGACCTTTGGATTAGGAGTCCAATGTGCCATCCACTACACTGCTTGGACACGTTTGTACGCTTGTCCAAGAGTTTTCAGAATTCATAAACAATTTCATATTTCAAATAAAAGTACAATCGTTATCCCAGCTGGGGATCGAACCCAGGACCTTTGGATTAGGAGTCCAATGTGCTATCCACTACACTACTGGGACACGTTTGAACGCTTGTGAAAGAGTTTTCCGAATTCATAAACAATTTCATATTTCAAATGAAAGTACAATCGTTATCCCAGTTGGGGATCGAACCCAGGACCTTTGGATTAGGAGTCCAATGTGCTATCCACTACACTACTGGGACAAGTTTGAACGCTTGTCCAAGAGTTTTCCGAATTCATAAACAATTTCATATTTCAAATAAAAGTACAATCGTTATCCCAGCTGGGGATCGAACCCAGGACCTTTGGATTAGGAGTCCAATGTGCTATCCACTACACTACTGGGACACGTTTGTTATTTTGTCCAAGATCTTTCCGAATTCATAAACAATTTCATATTTCAAATAAAAGTACAATCGTTATCCCAGCTGGGGATCGAACCTAGGACCTTACGATTAGGAGTCCAATGTGCTATCCTTTACACTACTGGGACACGTTTGTTACTTTGCCAAAGAGTTTTCCGAATTCATAAACCATTTCATATTTCAAATAAAAGTACAATTGTTATCCCAGCTGGGGATCGAACCCAGGACCTTTGGATTAGGAGTCCAATGTGCTATCCACTACACTACTAAGACACGTTTGTTAATTTGTCCAAGAGTTTTATGAATTCATAAACAATTTCATATTTCAAATAAAAGAACAACCTTTATCCCAGCTGGGGATCGAACCCAGGAGCTTTGGATAAGGAGTCCAATGTGCTATCCACTACACTACTGGGACAAGTTTGAACCCTTGTCCAAGAGTTCTCCGAATTCATAAACAATTTCATATTTCAAATAAAAGTACAATCGTTATCCCAGCTGGGGATCGAACCCAGGACCTTTGGATTAGGAGTCCAATGTGCTATCCACTACACTACTGGGACACGTTTGTTATTTTGTCCAAGATCTTTCCGAATTCATAAACAATTTCATATTTCAAATAAAAGTACAATCGTTATCCCAGCTGGGGATCGAACCCAGGACCTTACGATTAGGAGTCCAATGTGCTATCCACTACACTACTGGGACACGTTTGTTACTTTGCCAAAGAGTTTTCCGAATTCATAAACAATTTCATATTTCAAATAAAAGTACAATCGTTATCCCAGCTGGGGATCGAACCCAGGACCTTTGCATTAGGAGTCCAATGTGCTATCCACTACACTACTGGGACACGTTTGAACGCTTGTGAAAGAGTTTTCCGAATTCATAAACAATTTCATATTTCAAATGAAAGTACAATCGTTATCCCAGCTGGGGATCGAACCCAGGACCTTTGGATTAGGAGTCCAATGTGCTATCCACTACACTACTGGGACACGTTTGTTACTTTGCCAAAGAGTTTTCCGAATTCATAAACAATTTCATATTTCAAATAAAAGTACAATCGTTATCCCAGCTGGGGATCGAACCCAGGACCTTTGGATTAGGAGTCCAATGTGCCATCCACTACACTGCTGGGACACGTTTGTACGCTTGTCCAAGAGTTTTCAGAATTCATAAACAATTTCATATTTCAAATAAAAGTACAATCGTTATCCCAGCTGGGGATCGAACCCAGGACCTTTGGATTAGGAGTCCAATGTGCTATCCACTACACTACTGGGACACGTTTGAACGCTTGTGAAAGAGTTTTCCGAATTCATAAACAATTTCATATTTCAAATGAAAGTACAATCGTTATCCCAGCTGGGGATCGAACCCAGGACCTTTGGATTAGGAGTCCAATGTGCTATCCACTACACTACTGGGACAAGTTTGAACGCTTGTCCAAGAGTTTTCCGAATTCATAAACAATTTCATATTTCAAATAAAAGTACAATCGTTATCCCAGCTGGGGATCGAACCCAGGACCTTTGGATTAGGAGTCCAATGTGCTATCCACTACACTACTGGGACACGTTTGTTATTTTGTCCAAGATCTTTCCGAATTCATAAACAATTTCATATTTCAAATAAAAGTACAATCGTTATCCCAGCTGGGGATCGAACCTAGGACCTTACGATTAGGAGTCCAATGTGCTATCCACTACACTACTGGGACACGTTTGTTACTTTGCCAAAGAGTTTTCCGAATTCATAAACCATTTCATATTTCAAATAAAAGTGCAATTGTTATCCCAGCTGGGGATCGAACCCAGGACCTTTGGATTAGGAGTCCAATGTGCTATCCACTACACTACTAAGACACGTTTGTTAATTTGTCCAAGAGTTTTATGAATTCATAAACAATTTCATATTTCAAATAAAAGAACAACCTTTATCCCAGCTGGGGATCGAACCCAGGAGCTTTGGATAAGGAGTCCAATGTGCTATCCACTACACTACTGGGACAAGTTTGAACCCTTGTCCAAGAGTTCTCCGAATTCATAAACAATTTCATATTTCAAATAAAAGTACAATCGTTATCCCAGCTGGGGATCGAACCCAGGACCTTTGGATTAGGAGTCCAATGTGCTATCCACTACACTACTGGGACACGTTTGTTATTTTGTCCAAGATCTTTCCGAATTCATAAACAATTTCATATTTCAAATAAAAGTACAATCGTTATCCCAGCTGGGGATCGAACCCAGGACCTTACGATTAGGAGTCCAATGTGCTATCCACTACACTACTGGGACACGTTTGTTACTTTGCCAAAGAGTTTTCCGAATTCATAAACAATTTCATATTTCAAATAAAAGTACAATCGTTATCCCAGCTGGGGATCGAACCCAGGACCTTTGCATTAGGAGTCCAATGTGCTATCCACTACACTACTGGGACACGTTTGAACGCTTGTGAAAGAGTTTTCCGAATTCATAAACAATTTCATATTTCAAATGAAAGTACAATCGTTATCCCAGCTGGGGATCGAACCCAGGACCTTTGGATTAGGAGTCCAATGTGCTATCCACTACACTACTGGGACACGTTTGTTACTTTGCCAAAGAGTTTTCCGAATTCATAAACAATTTCATATTTCAAATAAAAGTACAATCGTTATCCCAGCTGGGGATCGAACCCAGGACCTTTGGATTAGGAGTCCAATGTGCCATCCACTACACTGCTGGGACACGTTTGTACGCTTGTCCAAGAGTTTTCAGAATTCATAAACAATTTCATATCTCAAATAAAAGTACAATCGTTATCCCAGCTGGGGATCGAACCCAGGACCTTTGGATTAGGAGTCCAATGTGCTATCCACTACACTACTGGGACACGTTTGAACGCTTGTGAAAGAGTTTTCCGAATTCATAAACAATTTCATATTTCAAATGAAAGTACAATCGTTATCCCAGCTGGGGATCGAACCCAGGACCTTTGGATTAGGAGTCCAATGTGCTATCCACTACACTACTGGGACAAGTTTGAACGCTTGTCCAAGAGTTTTCCGAATTCATAAACAATTTCATATTTCAAATAAAAGTACAATCGTTATCCCAGCTGGGGATCGAACCCAGGACCTTTGGATTAGGAGTCCAATGTGCTATCCACTACACTACTGGGACACGTTTGTTATTTTGTCCAAGATCTTTCCGAATTCATAAACAATTTCATATTTCAAATAAAAGTACAATCGTTATCCCAGCTGGGGATCGAACCTAGGACCTTACGATTAGGAGTCCAATGTGCTATCCACTACACTATTGGGACACGTTTGTTACTTTGCCAAAGAGTTTTCCGAATTCATAAACCATTTCATATTTCAAATAAAAGTACAATTGTTATCCCAGCTGGGGATCGAACCCAGGACCTTTGGATTAGGAGTCCAATGTGCTATCCACTACACTACTAAGACACGTTTGTTAATTTGTCCAAGAGTTTTATGAATTCATAAACAATTTCATATTTCAAATAAAAGAACAACCTTTATCCCAGCTGGGGATCGAACCCAGGAGCTTTGGATACGGAGTCCAATGTGCTATCCACTACACTACTGGGACAAGTTTGAACCCTTGTCCAAGAGTTCTCCGAATTCATAAACAATTTCATATTTCAAATAAAAGTACAATCGTTATCCCAGCTGGGGATCGAACCCAGGACCTTTGGATTAGGAGTCCAATGTGCTATCCACTACACTACTGGGACACGTTTGTTATTTTGTCCAAGATCTTTCCGAATTCATAAACAATTTCATATTTCAAATAAAAGTACAATCGTTATCCCAGCTGGGGATCGAACCTAGGACCTTACGATTAGGAGTCCAATGTGCTATCCACTACACTACTGGGACACGTTTGTTACTTTGCCAAAGAGTTTTCCGAATTCATAAACCATTTCATATTTCAAATAAAAGTACAATTGTTATCCCAGCTGGGGATCGAACCCAGGACCTTTGGATTAGGAGTCCAATGTGCTATCCACTACACTACTAAGACACGTTTGTTAATTTGTCCAAGAGTTTTATGAATTCATAAACAATTTCATATTTCAAATAAAAGAACAACCTTTATCCTAGCTGGGGATCGAACCCAGGAGCTTTGGATAAGGAGTCCAATGTGCTATCCACTACACTACTGGGACAAGTTTGAACCCTTGTCCAAGAGTTCTCCGAATTCATAAACAATTTCATATTTCAAATAAAAGTACAATCGTTATCCCAGCTGGGGATCGAACCCAGGACCTTTGGATTAGGAGTCCAATGTGCTATCCACTACACTACTGGGACACGTTTGTTATTTTGTCCAAGATCTTTCCGAATTCATAAACAATTTCATATTTCAAATAAAAGTACAATCGTTATCCCAGCTGGGGATCGAACCCAGGACCTTACGATTAGGAGTCCAATGTGCTATCCACTACACTACTGGGACACGTTTGTTACTTTGCCAAAGAGTTTTCCGAATTCATAAACAATTTCATATTTCAAATAAAAGTACAATCGTTATCCCAGCTGGGGATCGAACCCAGGACCTTTGCATTAGGAGTCCAATGTGCTATCCACTACACTACTGGGACACGTTTGAACGCTTGTGAAAGAGTTTTCCGAATTCATAAACAATTTCATATTTCAAATGAAAGTACAATCGTTATCCCAGCTGGGGATCGAACCCAGGACCTTTGGATTAGGAGTCCAATGTGCTATCCACTACACTACTGGGACACGTTTGAACGCTTGTCCAAGAGTTTTCCGAATTCATAAACAATTTCATATTTCAAATAAAAGTACAATCGTTATCCCAGCTGGGGATCGAACCCAGGACCTTTGGATTTGGAGTCCAATGTGCTATCCACTACACTACTGGGACACGATTGTTATTTTGTCCAAGATCTTTCCGAATTCATAAACAATTTCATATTTCAAATAAAAGTACAATCGTTATCAAAGCTGGGGATCGAACCTAGGACCTTACGATTAGGAGTCCAATGTGCTATCCACTACACTACTGGGACACGTTTGTTACTTTGCCAAAGAGTTTTCCGAATTCATAAACCATTTCATATTTCAAATAAAAGTACAATTGTTATCCCAGCTGGGGATCGAACCCAGGACCTTTGGATTAGGAGTCCAATGTGCTATCCACTACACTACTAAGACACGTTTGTTAATTTGTCCAAGAGTTTTATGAATTCATAAACAATTTCATATTTCAAATAAAAGAACAACCTTTATCCCAGCTGGGGATCGAACCCAGGAGCTTTGGATAAGGAGGCCAATGTGCTATCCACTACACTACTGGGACAAGTTTGAACCCTTGTCCAAGAGTTTTCCGAATTCATAAACAATTTCATATTTCAAATAAAAGTACAATCGTTATCCCAGCTGGGGATCGAACCCAGGACCTTTGGATTAGGAGTCCAATGTGCTATCCACTACACTACTGGGACACGTTTGTTATTTTGTCCAAGATCTTTCCGAATTCATAAACAATTTCATATTTCAAATAAAAGTACAATCGTTATCCCAGCTGGGGATCGAACCCAGGACCTTACGATTAGGAGTCCAATGTGCTATCCACTACACTACTGGGACACGTTTGTCACTTTGCCAAAGAGTTTTCCGAATTCATAAACAATTTCATATTTCAAATAAAAGGACAATCGTTATCCCAGCTGGGGATCGAACCCAGGACCTTTGGATTAGGAGTCCAATGTGCTATCCACTACACTACTGGGACACGTTTGAACGCTTGTGAAAGAGTTTTCCGAATTCATAAACAATTTCATATTTCAAATGAAAGTACAATCGTTATCCCAGCTGGGGATCGAACCTAGGACCTTTGGATTAGGAGTCCAATGTGCTATCCACTACACTACTGGGACACGTTTGTTACTTTGCCAAAGAGTTTTCCGAATTCATAAACAATTTCATATTTCAAATAAAAGTACAATCGTTATCCCAGCTGGGGATCGAACCCAGGACCTTTGGATTAGGAGTCCAATGTGCTATCCACTACACTACTGGGACACGTTTGTTACTTTGCCAAAGAGTTTTCCGAATTCATAAACAATTTCATATTTCAAATAAAAGTACAATCGTTATCCCAGCTGGGGATCGAACCCAGGACCTTACGATTAGGAGTCCAATGTGCTATCCACTACACTACTGGGACACGTTTGTTACTTTGCCAAAGAGTTTTCCGAATTCATAAACCATTTCATATTTCAAATAAAAGTACAATTGTTATCCCAGCTGGGGATCGAACCCAGGACCTTTGGATTAGGAGTCCAATGTGCTATCCACTACACTACTAAGACACGTTTGTTAATTTGTCCAAGAGTTTTATGAATTCATAAACAATTTCATATTTCAAATAAAAGAACAACCTTTATCCCAGCTGGGGATCGAACCCAGGAGCTTTGGATAAGGAGTCCAATGTGCTATCCACTACACTACTGGGACAAGTTTGAACCCTTGTCCAAGAGTTTTCCGAATTCATAAACAATTTCATATTTCAAATAAAAGTACAATCGTTATCCCAGCTGGGGATCGAACCCAGGACTTTGGATTAGGAGTCCAATGTGCTATCCACTACACTACTGGGACACGTTTGTTATTTTGTCCAAGATCTTTCCGAATTCATAAACAATTTCATATTTCAAATAAAAGTACAATCGTTATCCCAGCTGGGGATCGAACCCAGGACCTTACGATTAGGAGTCCAATGTGCTAACCACTACACTACTGGGACACGTTTGTTACTTTGCCAAAGAGTTTTCCGAATTCATAAACAATTTCATATTTCAAATAAAAGGACAATCGTTATCCCAGCTGGGGATCGAACCCAGGACCTTTGGATTAGGAGTCCAATGTGCTATCCACTACACTACTGGGACACGTTTGAACGCTTGTGAAAGAGTTTTCCGAATTCATAAACAATTTCATATTTCAAATGAAAGTACAATCGTTATCCCAGCTGGGGATCGAACCTAGGACCTTTGGATTAGGAGTCCAATGTGCTATCCACTACACTACTGGGACACGTTTGTTACTTTGCCATAGAGTTTTCCGAATTCATAAACAATTTCATATTTCAAATAAAAGTACAATCGTTATCCCAGCTGGGGATCGAACCCAGGACCTTTGGATTAGGAGTCCAATGTGCTATCCACTACACTACTGGGACACGTTTGTTACTTTGCCAAAGAGTTTTCCGAATTCATAAACAATTTCATATTTCAAATAAAAGTACAATCGTTATCCCAGCTGGGGATCGAACCCAGGACCTTACGATTAGGAGTCCAATGTGCTATCCACTACACTACTGGGACACGTTTGCTACTTTGCCAAAGAGTTTTCCGAATTCATAAACCATTTCATATTTCAAATAAAAGTACAATTGTTATCCCAGCTGGGGATCGAACCCAGGACCTTTGGATTAGGAGTCCAATGTGCTATCCACTACACTACTAAGACACGTTTGTTAATTTGTCCAAGAGTTTTATGAATTCATAAACAATTTCATATTTCAAATAAAAGAACAACCTTTATCCCAGCTGGGGATCTAACCCAGGAGCTTTGGATAAGGAGTCCAATGTGCTATCCACTACACTACTGGGACAAGTTTGAACGCTTGTCCAAGAGTTTTCCGAATTCATAAACAATTTCATATTTCAAATAAAAGTACAATCGTTATCCCAGCTGGGGATCGAACCCAGGACCTTTGGATTAGGAGTCCAATGTGCTATCCACTACACTACTGGTACACGTTTGTTATTTTGTCCAAGATCTTTCCGAATTCATAAACAATTTCATATTTCAAATAAAAGTACAATCGTTATCCCAGCTGGGGATCGAACCCAGGACCTTTGGATTAGGAGTCCAATGTGCTATCCACTACACTACTGGGGCACGTTTGTTACTTTGATAAAGAGTTTTCCGAATTCATAAACAATTTCATATTTCAAATAAAAGTACAATCGTTATCCCAGCTGGGGATCGAACCCAGGACCTTTGGATTAGGAGTCCAATGTGCTATCCACTACACTACTGGGACACGTTTGTACGCTTGTCCAAGAGTTTTCAGAATTCATAAACAATTTCATATTTCAAATAAAAGTACAATCGTTATCCCAGCTGGGGATCGAACCCAGGACCTTTGGATTAGGAGTCCAATGTGCTATCCACTACACTACTGGGACGCGTTTGTTATTTTGTCCAAGATCTTTCCGAATTCATAAACAATTTCATATTTCAAATAAAAGTACAATCGTTATCCCAGCTGGGGATCGAACCCAGGACCTTTGGATTAGGAGTCCAATGTGCCATCCACTACACTGCTGGGACACGTTTGTACGCTTGTCCAAGAGTTTTCAGAATTCATAAACAATTTCATATTTCAAATAAAAGTACAATCGTTATCCCAGCTGGGGATCGAACCCAGGACCTTTGGATTAGGAGTCCAATGTGCTATCCACTACACTACTGGGACACGTTTGAACGCTTGTGAAAGAGTTTTCCGAATTCATAAACAATTTCATATTTCAAATGAAAGTACAATCGTTATCCCAGCTGGGGATCGAACCCAGGACCTTTGGATTAGGAGTCCAATGTGCTATCCACTACACTACTGGGACAAGTTTGAACGCTTGTCCAAGAGTTTTCCGAATTCATAAACAATTTCATATTTCAAATAAAAGTACAATCGTTATCCCAGCTGGGGATCGAACCCAGGACCTTTGGATTAGGAGTCCAATGTGCTATCCACTACACTACTGGGACACGTTTGTTATTTTGTCCAAGATCTTTCCGAATTCATAAACAATTTCATATTTCAAATAAAAGTACAATCGTTATCCCAGCTGGGGATCGAACCTAGGACCTTACGATTAGGAGTCCAATGTGCTATCCACTACACTACTGGGACACGTTTGTTATTTTGTCCAAGATCTTTCCGAATTCATAAACAATTTCATATTTCAAATAAAAGTACAATCGTTATCCCAGCTGGGGATCGAACCCAGGACCTTTGGATTAGGAGTCCAATGTGCCATCCACTACACTGCTGGGACACGTTTGTACGCTTGTCCAAGAGTTTTCAGAATTCATAAACAATTTCATATTTCAAATAAAAGTACAATCGTTATCCCAGCTGGGGATCGAACCCAGGACCTTTGGATTAGGAGTCCAATGTGCTATCCACTACACTACTGGGACACGTTTGAACGCTTGTGAAAGAGTTTTCCGAATTCATAAACAATTTCATATTTCAAATGAAAGTACAATCGTTATCCCAGCTGGGGATCGAACCCAGGACCTTTGGATTAGGAGTCCAATGTGCTATCCACTACACTACTGGGACAAGTTTGAACGCTTGTCCAAGAGTTTTCCGAATTCATAAACAATTTCATATTTCAAATAAAAGTACAATCGTTATCCCAGCTGGGGATCGAACCCAGGACCTTTGGATTAGGAGTCCAATGTGCTATCCACTACACTACTGGGACACGTTTGTTATTTTGTCCAAGATCTTTCCGAATTCATAAACAATTTCATATTTCAAATAAAAGTACAATCGTTATCCCAGCTGGGGATCGAACCTAGGACCTTACGATTAGGAGTCCAATGTGCTATCCACTACACTACTGGGACACGTTTGTTACTTTGCCAAAGAGTTTTCCGAATTCATAAACCATTTCATATTTCAAATAAAAGTACAATTGTTATCCCAGCTGGGGATCGAACCCAGGACCTTTGGATTAGGAGTCCAATGTGCTATCCACTACACTACTAAGACACGTTTGTTAATTTGTCCAAGAGTTTTATGAATTCATAAACAATTTCATATTTCAAATAAAAGAACAACCTTTATCCCAGCTGGGGATCGAACCCAGGAGCTTTGGATAAGGAGTCCAATGTGCTATCCACTACACTACTGGGACAAGTTTGAACCCTTGTCCAAGAGTTCTCCGAATTCATAAACAATTTCATATTTCAAATAAAAGTACAATCGTTATCCCAGCTGGGGATCGAACCCAGGACCTTTGGATTAGGAGTCCAATGTGCTATCCACTACACTACTGGGACACGTTTGTTATTTTGTCCAAGATCTTTCCGAATTCATAAACAATTTCATATTTCAAATAAAAGTACAATCGTTATCCCAGCTGGGGATCGAACCCAGGACCTTACGATTAGGAGTCCAATGTGCTATCCACTACACTACTGGGACACGTTTGTTACTTTGCCAAAGAGTTTTCCGAATTCATAAACAATTTCATATTTCAAATAAAAGTACAATCGTTATCCCAGCTGGGGATCGAACCCAGGACCTTTGCATTAGGAGTCCAATGTGCTATCCACTACACTACTGGGACACGTTTGAACGCTTGTGAAAGAGTTTTCCGAATTCATAAACAATTTCATATTTCAAATGAAAGTACAATCGTTATCCCAGCTGGGGATCGAACCCAGGACCTTTGGATTAGGAGTCCAATGTGCTATCCACTACACTACTGGGACACGTTTGTTACTTTGCCAAAGAGTTTTCCGAATTCATAAACAATTTCATATTTCAAATAAAAGTACAATCGTTATCCCAGCTGGGGATCGAACCCAGGACCTTTGGTTTAGGAGTCCAATGTGCCATCCACTACACTGCTGGGACACGTTTGTACGCTTGTCCAAGAGTTTTCAGAATTCATAAACAATTTCATATTTCAAATAAAAGTACAATCGTTATCCCAGCTGGGGATCGAACCCAGGACCTTTGGATTAGGAGTCCAATGTGCTATCCACTACACTACTGGGACACGTTTGAACGCTTGTGAAAGAGTTTTCCGAATTCATAAACAATTTCATATTTCAAATGAAAGTACAATCGTTATCCCAGCTGGGGATCGAACCCAGGACCTTTGGATTAGGAGTCCAATGTGCTATCCACTACACTACTGGGACAAGTTTGAACGCTTGTCCAAGAGTTTTCCGAATTCATAAACAATTTCATATTTCAAATAAAAGTACAATCGTTATCCCAGCTGGGGATCGAACCCAGGACCTTTGGATTAGGAGTCCAATGTGCTATCCACTACACTACTGGGACACGTTTGTTATTTTGTCCAAGATCTTTCCGAATTCATAAACAATTTCATATTTCAAATAAAAGTACAATCGTTATCCCAGCTGGGGATCGAACCTAGGACCTTACGATTAGGAGTCCAATGTGCTATCCACTACACTACTGGGACACGTTTGTTACTTTGCCAAAGAGTTTTCCGAATTCATAAACCATTTCATATTTCAAATAAAAGTACAATTGTTATCCCAGCTGGGGATCGAACCCAGGACCTTTGGATTAGGAGTCCAATGTGCTATCCACTACACTACTAAGACACGTTTGTTAATTTGTCCAAGAGTTTTATGAATTCATAAACAATTTCATATTTCAAATAAAAGAACAACCTTTATCCCAGCTGGGGATCGAACCCAGGAGCTTTGGATAAGGAGTCCAATGTGCTATCCACTACACTACTGGGACAAGTTTGAACCCTTGTCCAAGAGTTCTCCGAATTCATAAACAATTTCATATTTCAAATAAAAGTACAATCGTTATCCCAGCTGGGGATCGAACCCAGGACCTTTGGATTAGGAGTCCAATGTGCTATCCACTACACTACTGGGACACGTTTGTTATTTTGTCCAAGATCTTTCCGAATTCATAAACAATTTCATATTTCAAATAAAAGTACAATCGTTATCCCAGCTGGGGATCGAACCCAGGACCTTACGATTAGGAGTCCAATGTGCTATCCACTACACTACTGGGACACGTTTGTTACTTTGCCAAAGAGTTTTCCGAATTCATAAACAATTTCATATTTCAAATAAAAGTACAATCGTTATCCCAGCTGGGGATCGAACCCAGGACCTTTGCATTAGGAGTCCAATGTGCTATCCACTACACTACTGGGACACGTTTGAACGCTTGTGAAAGAGTTTTCCGAATTCATAAACAATTTCATATTTCAAATGAAAGTACAATCGTTATCCCAGCTGGGGATCGAACCCAGGACCTTTGGATTAGGAGTCCAATGTGCTATCCACTACACTACTGGGACACGTTTGTTACTTTGCCAAAGAGTTTTCCGAATTCATAAACAATTTCATATTTCAAATAAAAGTACAATCGTTATCCCAGCTGGGGATCGAACCCAGGACCTTTGGATTAGGAGTCCAATGTGCTATCCACTACACTACTGGGACACGTTTGTTATTTTGTCCAAGATCTTTCCATATTCATAAACAATTTCATATTTCAAATAAAAGTACAATCGTTATCCCAGCTGGGGATCGAACCCAGGACCTTACGATTAGGAGTCCAATGTGCTATCCACTACACTACTGGGACACGTTTGTTACTTTGCCAAAGAGTTTTCCGAATTCATAAACAATTTCATATTTCAAATAAAAGTACAACCGTTATCCCAGCTGGGGATCGAACCCAGGACCTTTGGATTAGGAGTCCAATGTGCTATCCACTACACTACTGGGACACGTTTGTTATTTTGTCCAAGATCTTTCCGAATTCATAAACAATTTCATATTTCAAATAAAAGTACAATCGTTATCCCAGCTGGGGATCGAACCCAGGACCTTTGGATTAGGAGTCCAATGTGCTATCCACTACACTACTGGGGCACGTTTGTTACTTTGATAAAGAGTTTTCCGAATTCATAAACAATTTCATATTTCAAATAAAAGTACAATCGTTATCCCAGCTGGGGATCGAACCCAGGACCTTTGGATTAGGAGTCCAATGTGCTATCCACTACACTACTGGGACACGTTTGTACGCTTGTCCAAGAGTTTTCAGAATTCATAAACAATTTCATATTTCAAATAAAAGTACAATCGTTATCCCAGCTGGGGATCGAACCCAGGACCTTTGGATTAGGAGTCCAATGTGCTATCCACTACACTACTGGGACACGTTTGAACGCTTGTGAAAGAGTTTTCCGAATTCATAAACAATTTCATATTTCAAATAAAAGTACAATCGTTATCCCAGCTGGGGATCGAACCCAGGACCTTTGGATTAGGAGTCCAATGTGCTATCCACTACACTACTGGGACACGTTTGTTATTTTGTCCAAGATCTTTCCGAATTCATAAACAATTTCATATTTCAAATAAAAGTACAATCGTTATCCCAGCTGGGGATCGAACCCAGGACCTTACGATTAGGAGTCCAATGTGCTATCCACTACACTACTGGGACACGTTTGTTACTTTGCCAAAGAGTTTTCCGAATTCATAAACAATTTCATATTTCAAATAAAAGTACAATCGTTATCCCAGCTGGGGATCGAACCCAGGACCTTTGCATTAGGAGTCCAATGTGCTATCCACTACACTACTGGGACACGTTTGAACGCTTGTGAAAGAGTTTTCCGAATTCATAAACAATTTCATATTTCAAATGAAAGTACAATCGTTATCCCAGCTGGGGATCGAACCCAGGACCTTTGGATTAGGAGTCCAATGTGCTATCCACTACACTACTGGGACACGTTTGTTACTTTGCCAAAGAGTTTTCCGAATTCATAAACAATTTCATATTTCAAATAAAAGTACAATCGTTATCCCAGCTGGGGATCGAACCCAGGACCTTTGGATTAGAAGTCCAATGTGCTATCCACTACACTACTGGGACACGTTTGTTACTTTGCCAAAGAGTTTTCCGAATTCATAAACAATTTCATATTTCAAATAAAAGTACAATCGTTATCCCAGCTGGGGATCGAACCCAGGACCTTTGGATTAGGAGTCCAATGTGCTATCCACTACACTACTGGGACACGTTTGTTATTTTGTCCAAGATCTTTCCATATTCATAAACAATTTCATATTTCAAATAAAAGTACAATCGTTATCCCAGCTGGGGATCGAACCCAGGACCTTACGATTAGGAGTCCAATGTGCTATCCACTACACTACTGGGACACGTTTGTTACTTTGCCAAAGAGTTTTCCGAATTCATAAACAAATTCATATTTCAAATAAAAGTACAACCGTTATCCCAGCTGGGGATCGAACCCAGGACCTTTGGATTAGGAGTCCAATGTGCTATCCACTACACTACTGGGACACGTTTGTTATTTTGTCCAAGATCTTTCCGAATTCATAAACAATTTCATATTTCAAATAAAAGTACAATCGTTATCCCAGCTGGGGATCGAACCCAGGACCTTTGGATTAGGAGTCCAATGTGCTATCCACTACACTACTGGGGCACGTTTGTTACTTTGATAAAGAGTTTTCCGAATTCATAAACAATTTCATATTTCAAATAAAAGTACAATCGTTATCCCAGCTGGGGATCGAACCCAGGACCTTTGGATTTGGAGTCCAATGTGCTATCCACTACACTACTGGGGCACGTTTGTTACTTTGATAAAGAGTTTTCCGAATTCATAAACAATTTCATATTTCAAATAAAAGTACAATCGTTATCCCAGCTGGGGATCGAACCCAGGACCTTTGGATTAGGAGTCCAATGTGCTATCCACTACACTACTGGGATACGTTTGTACGCTTGTCCAAGAGTTTTCAGAATTCATAAACAATTTCATATTTCAAATAAAAGTACAATCGTTTCCCAGCTGGGGATCGAACCCAGGACCTTTGGATTAGGAGTCCAATGTGCTATCCACTACACTACTGGGACACGTTTGAACGCTTGTGAAAGAGTTTTCCGAATTCATAAACAATTTCATATTTCAAATGAAAGTACAATCGTTATCCCAGCTGGGGATCGAACCCAGGACCTTTGGATTAGGAGTCCAATGTGCTATCCACTACACTACTGGGACAAGTTTGAACGCTTGTCCAAGAGTTTTCCGAATTCATAAACAATTTCATATTTCAAATAAAAGTACAATCGTTATCCCAGCTGGGGATCGAACCCAGGACCTTTGGATTAGGAGTCCAATGTGCTATCCACTACACTACTGGGACACGTTTGTTATTTTGTCCAAGATCTTTCCGAATTCATAAACAATTTCATATTTCAAATAAAAGTACAATCGTTATCCCAGCTGGGGATCGAACCCAGGACCTTTGGATTAGGAGTCCAATGTGCTATCCACTACACTACTGGGACACGTTTGTTATTTTGTCCAAGATCTTTCCGAATTCATAAACAATTTCATATTTCAAATAAAAGTACAATCGTTATCCCAGCTGGGGATCGAACCAAGGACCTTTGGATTAGGAGTCCAATGTGCTATCCACTACACTACTGGGGCACGTTTGTTACTTCGATAAAGAGTTTTCCGAATTCATAAACAATTTCATATTTCAAATAAAAGTACAATCGTTATCCCAGCTGGGGATCGAACCCAGGACCTTTGGATTAGGAGTCCAATGTGCTATCCACTACACTACTGGGGCACGTTTGTTACTTCGATAAAGAGTTTTCCGAATTCATAAACAATTTCATATTTCAAATAAAAGTACAATCGTTATCCCAGCTGGGGATCGAACCCAGGACCTTTGGATTAGGAGTCCAATGTGCTATCCACTACACTACTGGGGCACGTCTGTTACTTCGATAAAGAGTTTTCCGAAATCATAAACAATTTCATATTTCAAATAAAAGTACATTCGTTATCCCAGCTGGGGATCGAACCCTGGACCTTTGGATTAGGAGTCCAATGTGCTATCCACTACACTACTGGGACACGTTTGTACGCTTGTCCAAGAGTTTTCAGAATTCATAAACAATTTCATATTTCAAATAAAAGTACAATCGTTATCCCAGCTGGGGATCGAACCCAGGACCTTTGGATTAGGAGTCCAATGTGCTATCTACTACACTACTGGGACACGTTTGAACGCTTGTGAAAGAGTTTTCCGAATTCATAAACAATTTCATATTTCAAATGAAAGTACAATCGTTATCCCAGCTGGGGATCGAACCCAGGACCTTTGGATTAGGAGTCCAATGTGCTATCCACTACACTACTGGGACAAGTTTGAACGCTTGTCCAAGAGTTTTCCGAATTCATAAACAATTTCATATTTCAAATAAAAGTACAATCGTTATCCCAGCTGGGGATCGAACCCAGGACCTTTGGATTAGGAGTCCAATGTGCTATCCACTACACTACTGGTACACGTTTGTTATTTTGTCCAAGATCTTTCCGAATTCATAAACAATTTCATATTTCAAATAAAAGTACAATCGTTATCCCAGCTGGGGATCGAACCCAGGACCTTTGGATTAGGAGTCCAATGTGCTATCCACTACACTACTGGGACACGTTTGTACGCTTGTCCAAGAGTTTTCAGAATTCATTAACAATTTCATATTTCAAATAAAAGTACAATCGTTATCCCAGCTGGGGATCGAACCCAGGACCTTTGGATTAGGAGTCCAATGTGCTATCCACTACACTACCGGGACAAGTTTGAACGCTTGTCCAAGAGTTTTCCGAATTCATAAACAATTTCATATTTCAAATAAAAGTACAATCGTTATCCCAGCTGGGGATCGAACCCAGGACCTTTGGATTAGGAGTCCAATGTGCTATCCACTACACTACTGGGACACGTTTGTTATTTTGTCCAAGATCTTTCCGAATTCATAAACAATTTCATATTTCAAATAAAAGTACAATCGTTATCCCAGCTGGGGATCGAACCTAGGACCTTACGATTTGGAGTCCAATGTGCTATCCACTACACTACTGGGACACGTTTGTTACTTTGCCAAAGAGTTTTCCGAATTCATAAACCATTTCATATTTCAAATAAAAGTACAATTGTTATCCCAGCTGGGGATCGGACCCAGGACTTTTGGATTAGGAGTCCAATGTGCTATTCACTACACTACTAAGACACGTTTGTTAATTTGTCCAAGAGTTTTATGAATTCATAAACAATTTCATATTTCAAATAAAAGAACAACCTTTATCCCAGCTGGGGATCGAACCCAGGAGCTTTGGATAAGGAGTCCAATGTGCTATCCACTACACTACTGGGACAAGTTTGAACCCTTGTCCAAGAGTTTTCCGAATTCATAAACAATTTCATATTTCAAATAAAAGTACAATCGTTATCCCAGCTGGGGATCGAACCCAGGACCTTTGGATTAGGAGTCCAATGTGCTATCCACTACACTACTGGGACACGTTTGTTATTTTGTCCAAGATCTTTCCGAATTCATAAACAATTTCATATTTCAAATAAAAGTACAATCGTTATCCCAGCTGGGGATCGAACCCAGGACCTTTGGATTAGGAGTCCAATGTGCTATCCACTACACTACTGGGGCACGTTTGTTACTTCGATAAAGAGTTTTCCGAATTCATAAACAATTTCATATTTCAAATAAAAGTACAATCGTTATCCCAGCTGGGGATCGAACCCAGGACCTTTGGATTAGGAGTCCAATGTGCTATCCACTACACTACTGGGGCACGTTTGTTACTTCGATAAAGAGTTTTCCGAATTCATAAACAATTTCATATTTCAAATAAAACTACAATCGTTATCCCAGCTGGGGATCGAACCCAGGACCTTTGGATTAGGAGTCCAATGTGCTATCCACTACACTACTGGGACACGTTTGTTATTTTGTCCAAGATCTTTCCGAATTCATAAACAATTTCATATTTCAAATAAAAGTACAATCGTTATCCCAGCTGGGGATCGAACCCAGGACCTTTGGATTAGGAGTCCAATGTGCTATCCACTACACTACTGGGACACGTTTGTTACTTTGCCAAAGAGTTTTCCGAATTCATAAACAATTTCATATTTCAAATAAAAGTACAATCGTTATCCCAGCTGGGGATCGAACCCAGGACCTTTGCATTAGGAGTCCAATGTGCTATCCACTACACTACTGGGACACGTTTGAACGCTTGTGAAAGAGTTTTCCGAATTCATAAACAATTTCATATTTCAAATGAAAGTACAATCGTTATCCCAGCTGGGGATCGAACCCAGGACCTTTGGATTAGGAGTCCAATGTGCTATCCACTACACTACTGGGACACGTTTGTTACTTTGCCAAAGAGTTTTCCGAATTCATAAACAATTTCATATTTCAAATAAAAGTACAATCGTTATCCCAGCTGGGGATCGAACCCAGGACCTTTGGATTAGGAGTCCAATGTGCTATCCACTACACTACTGGGACACGTTTGTTACTTTGCCAAAGAGTTTTCCGAATTCATAAACAATTTCATATTTCAAATAAAAGTACAATCGTTATCCCAGCTGGGGATCGAACCCAGGACCTTTGGATTAGGAGTCCAATGTGCTATCCACTACACTACTGGGACACGTTTGTTATTTTGTCCAAGATCTTTCCATATTCATAAACAATTTCATATTTCAAATAAAAGTACAATCGTTATCCCAGCTGGGGATCGAACCCAGGACCTTACGATTAGGAGTCCAATGTGCTATCCACTACACTACTGGGACACGTTTGTTACTTTGCCAAAGAGTTTTCCGAATTCATAAACAATTTCATATTTCAAATAAAAGTACAACCGTTATCCCAGCTGGGGATCGAACCCAGGACCTTTGGATTAGGAGTCCAATGTGCTATCCACTACACTACTGGGACACGTTTGTTATTTTGTCCAAGATCTTTCCGAATTCATAAACAATTTCATATTTCAAATAAAAGTACAATCGTTATCCCAGCTGGGGATCGAACCCAGGACCTTTGGATTAGGAGTCCAATGTGCTATCCACTACACTACTGGGGCACGTTTGTTACTTTGATAAAGAGTTTTCCGAATTCATAAACAATTTCATATTTCAAATAAAAGTACAATCGTTATCCCAGCTGGGGATCGAACCCAGGACCTTTGGATTAGGAGTCCAATGTGCTATCCACTACACTACTGGGATACGTTTGTACGCTTGTCCAAGAGTTTTCAGAATTCATAAACAATTTCATATTTCAAATAAAAGTACAATCGTTATCCCAGCTGGGGATCGAACCCAGGACCTTTGGATTAGGAGTCCAATGTGCTATCCACTACACTACTGGGACACGTTTGTTATTTAGTCCAAGATCTTTCCGAATTCATAAACAATTTCATATTTCAAATAAAAGTACAATCGTTATCCCAGCTGGGGATCGAACCCAGGACCTTTGGATTAGGAGTCCAATGTGCTATCCACTACACTACTGGGACACGTTTGTTACTTTGCCAAAGAGTTTTCCGAATTCATAAACAATTTCATATTTCAAATAAAAGTACAATCGTTATCCCAGCTGGGGATCGAACCCAGGACCTTTGCATTAGGAGTCCAATGTGCTATCCACTACACTACTGGGACACGTTTGAACGCTTGTGAAAGAGTTTTCCGAATTCATAAACAATTTCATATTTCAAATGAAAGTACAATCGTTATCCCAGCTGGGGATCGAACCCAGGACCTTTGGATTAGGAGTCCAATGTGCTATCCACTACACTACTGGGACACGTTTGTTACTTTGCCAAAGAGTTTTCCGAATTCATAAACAATTTCATATTTCAAATAAAAGTACAATCGTTATCCCAGCTGGGGATCGAACCCAGGACCTTTGGATTAGGAGTCCAATGTGCTATCCACTACACTACTGGGACACGTTTGTTACTTTGCCAAAGAGTTTTCCGAATTCATAAACAATTTCATATTTCAAATAAAAGTACAATCGTTATCCCAGCTGGGGATCGAACCCAGGACCTTTGGATTAGGAGTCCAATGTGCTATCCACTACACTACTGGGACACGTTTGTTATTTTGTCCAAGATCTTTCCATATTCATAAACAATTTCATATTTCAAATAAAAGTACAATCGTTATCCCAGCTGGGGATCGAACCCAGGACCTTACGATTAGGAGTCCAATGTGCTATCCACTACACTACTGGGACACGTTTGTTACTTTGCCAAAGAGTTTTCCGAATTCATAAACAATTTCATATTTCAAATAAAAGTACAACCGTTATCCCAGCTGGGGATCGAACCCAGGACCTTTGGATTAGGAGTCCAATGTGCTATCCACTACACTACTGGGACACGTTTGTTATTTTGTCCAAGATCTTTCCGAATTCATAAACAATTTCATATTTCAAATAAAAGTACAATCGTTATCCCAGCTGGGGATCGAACCCAGGACCTTTGGATTAGGAGTCCAATGTGCTATCCACTACACTACTGGGGCACGTTTGTTACTTTGATAAAGAGTTTTCCGAATTCATAAACAATTTCATATTTCAAATAAAAGTACAATCGTTATCCCAGCTGGGGATCGAACCCAGGACCTTTGGATTAGGAGTCCAATGTGCTATCCACTACACTACTGGGATACGTTTGTACGCTTGTCCAAGAGTTTTCAGAATTCATAAACAATTTCATATTTCAAATAAAAGTACAATCGTTATCCCAGCTGGGGATCGAACCCAGGACCTTTGGATTAGGAGTCCAATGTGCTATCCACTACACTACTGGGACACGTTTGTTATTTAGTCCAAGATCTTTCCGAATTCATAAACAATTTCATATTTCAAATAAAAGTACAATCGTTATCCCAGCTGGGGATCGAACCCAGGACCTTTGGATTAGGAGTCCAATGTGCTATCCACTACACTACTGGGACACGTTTGTACGCTTGTCCAAGAGTTTTCAGAATTCATAAACAATTTCATATTTCAAATAAAAGTACAATCGTTATCCCAGCTGGGGATCGAACCCAGGACCTTTGGATTAGGAGTCCAATGTGCTATCCACTACACTACTGGGACACGCTTGAACGCTTGTGAAAGAGTTTTCCGAATTCATAAACAATTTCATATTTCAAATAAAAGTACAATCGTTATCCCAGCTGGGGATCGAACCCAGGACCTTTGGATTAGGAGTCCAATGTGCTATCCACTACACTACTGGGACACGTTTGTTATTTTGTCCAAGATCTTTCCGAATTCATAAACAATATCATATTTCAAATAAAAGTACAATCGTTATCCCAGCTGGGGATCGAACCCAGGACCTTACGATTAGGAGTCCAATGTGCTATCCACTACACTACTGGGACACGTTTGTTACTTTGCCAAAGAGTTTTCCGAATTCATAAACAATTTCATATTTCAAATAAAAGTACAATCGTTATCCCAGCTGGGGATCGAACCCAGGACCTTTGCATTAGGAGTCCAATGTGCTATCCACTACACTACTGGGACACGTTTGAACGCTTGTGAAAGAGTTTTCCGAATTCATAAACAATTTCATATTTCAAATGAAAGTACAATCGTTATCCCAGCTGGGGATCGAACCCAGGACCTTTGGATTAGGAGTCCAATGTGCTATCCACTACACTACTGGGACACGTTTGTTACTTTGCCAAAGAGTTTTCCGAATTCATAAACAATTTCATATTTCAAATAAAAGTACAATCGTTATCCCAGCTGGGGATCGAACCCAGGACCTTTGGATTAGGAGTCCAATGTGCTATCCACTACACTACTGGGACACGTTTGTTACTTTGCCAAAGAGTTTTCCGAATTCATAAACAATTTCATATTTCAAATAAAAGTACAATCGTTATCCCAGCTGGGGATCGAACCCAGGACCTTTGGATTAGGAGTCCAATGTGCTATCCACTACACTACTGGGACACGTTTGTTATTTTGTCCAAGATCTTTCCGAATTCATAAACAATTTCATATTTCAAATAAAAGTACAATCGTTATCCCAGCTGGGGATCGAACCCAGGACCTTTGGATTAGGAGTCCAATGTGCTATCCACTACACTACTGGGGCACGTTTGTTACTTCGATAAAGAGTTTTCCGAATTCATAAACAATTTCATATTTCAAATAAAACTACAATCGTTATCCCAGCTGGGGATCGAACCCAGGACCTTTGGATTAGGAGTCCAATGTGCTATCCACTACACTACTGGGGCACGTCTGTTACTTCGATAAAGAGTTTTCCGAAATCATAAACAATTTCATATTTCGAATAAAAGTACATTCGTTATCCCAGCTGGGGATCGAACCCAGGACCTTTGGATTAGGAGTCCAATGTGCTATCCACTACACTACTGGGGCACGTCTGTTACTTCGATAAAGAGTTTTCCGAAATCATAAACAATTTCATATTTCAAATAAAAGTACAATCGTTATCCCAGCTGGGGATCGAACCCAGGACCTTTGGATTAGGAGTCCAATGTGCTATCCACTACACTACTGGGACAAGTTTGAACGCTTGTCCAAGAGTTTTCCGAATTCATAAACAATTTCATATTTCAAATAAAAGTACAATCGTTATCCCAGCTGGGGATCGAACCCAGGACCTTTGGATTAGGAGTCCAATGTGCTATCCACTACACTACTGGGACACGTTTGTTATTTTTTCCAAGATCTTTCCGAATTCATAAACAATTTCATATTTCAAATAACAGTACAATCGTTATCCCAGCTGGGGATCGAACCTAGGACCTTACGATTTGGAGTCCAATGTGCTATCCACTACACTACTGGGACACGCTTGTTACTTTGCCAAAGAGTTTTCCGAATTCATAAACCATTTCATATTTCAAATAAAAGTACAATTGTTATCCCAGCTGGGGATCGAACCCAGGACTTTTGGATTAGGAGTCCAATGTGCTATCCACTACACTACTAAGACACGTTTGTTAATTTGTCCAAGAGTTTTATGAATTCATAAACAATTTCATATTTCAAATAAAAGAACAACCTTTATCCCAGCTGGGGATCGAACCCAGGAGCTTTGGATAAGGAGTCCAATGTGCTATCCACTACACTACTGGGACAAGTTTGAACCCTTGTCCAAGAGTTTTCCGAATTCATAAACAATTTCATATTTCAAATAAAAGTACAATCGTTATCCCAGCTGGGGATCGAACCCAGGACCTTTGGATTAGGAGTCCAATGTGCTATCCACTACACTACTGGGACACGTTTGTTATTTTGTCCAAGATCTTTCCGAATTCATAAACAATTTCATATTTCAAATAAAAGTACAATCGTTATCCCAGCTGGGGATCGAACCCAGGACCTTTGGATTAGGAGTCCAATGTGCTATCCACTACACTACTGGGGCACGTTTGTTACTTCGATAAAGAGTTTTCCGAATTCATAAACAATTTCATATTTCAAATAAAAGTACAATCGTTATCCCAGCTGGGGATCGAACCCAGGACCTTTGGATTAGGAGTCCAATGTGCTATCCACTACACTACTGGGGCACGTTTGTTACTTCGATAAAGAGTTTTCCGAATTCATAAACAATTTCATATTTCAAATAAAACTACAATCGTTATCCCAGCTGGGGATCGAACCCAGGACCTTTGGATTAGGAGTCCAATGTGCTATCCACTACACTACTGGGGCACGTCTGTTACTTCGATAAAGAGTTTTCCGAAATCATAAACAATTTCATATTTCAAATAAAAGTACATTCGTTATCCCAGCTGGGGATCGAACCCAGGACCTTTGGATTAGGAGTCCAATGTGCTATCCACTACACTACTGGGACACGTTTGTACGCTTGTCCAAGAGTTTTCAGAATTCATAAACAATTTCATATTTCAAATAAAAGTACAATCGTTATCCCAGCTGGGGATCGAACCCAGGACCTTTGGATTAGGAGTCCAATGTGCTATCCACTACACTACTAAGACACGTTTGTTAATTTGTCCAAGAGTTTTATGAATTCATAAACAATTTCATATTTCAAATAAAAGAACAACCTTTATCCCAGCTGGGGATCGAACCCAGGAGCTTTGGATAAGGAGTCCAATGTGCTATCCACTACACTACTGGGACAAGTTTGAACCCTTGTCCAAGAGTTTTCCGAATTCATAAACAATTTCATATTTCAAATAAAAGTACAATCGTTATCCCAGCTGGGGATCGAACCCAGGACCTTTGGATTAGGAGTCCAATGTGCTATCCACTACACTACTGGGACACGTTTGTTATTTTGTCCAAGATCTTTCCGAATTCATAAACAATTTCATATTTCAAATAAAAGTACAATCGTTATCCCAGCTGGGGATCGAACCCAGGACCTTTGGATTAGGAGTCCAATGTGCTATCCACTACACTACTGGGGCACGTTTGTTACTTCGATAAAGAGTTTTCCGAATTCATAAACAATTTCATATTTCAAATAAAAGTACAATCGTTATCCCAGCTGGGGATCGAACCCAGGACCTTTGGATTAGGAGTCCAATGTGCTATCCACTACACTACTGGGGCACGTTTGTTACTTCGATAAAGAGTTTTCCGAATTCATAAACAATTTCATATTTCAAATAAAACTACAATCGTTATCCCAGCTGGGGATCGAACCCAGGACCTTTGGATTAGGAGTCCAATGTGCTATCCACTACACTACTGGGGCACGTCTGTTACTTCGATAAAGAGTTTTCCGAAATCATAAACAATTTCATATTTCAAATAAAAGTACATTCGTTATCCCAGCTGGGGATCGAACCCAGGACCTTTGGATTAGGAGTCCAATGTGCTATCCACTACACTACTGGGACACGTTTGTACGCTTGTCCAAGAGTTTTCAGAATTCATAAACCATTTCATATTTCAAATAAAAGTACAATCGTTATCCCAGCTGGGGATCGAACCCAGGACCTTTGGATTAGGAGTCCAATGTGCTATCCACTACACTACTGGGACACGTTTGTACGCTTGTCCAAGAGTTTTCAGAATTCATAAACAATTTCATATTTCAAATAAAACTACAATCGTTATCCCAGCTGGGGATCGAACCCAGGACCTTTGGATTAGGAGTCCAATGTGCTATCCACTACACTACTGGGGCACGTCTGTTACTTCGATAAAGAGTTTTCCGAAATCATAAACAATTTCATATTTCAAATAAAAGTACATTCGTTATCCCAGCTGGGGATCGAACCCAGGACCTTTGGATTAGGAGTCCAATGTGCTATCCACTACACTACTGGGACACGTTTGTACGCTTGTCCAAGAGTTTTCAGAATTCATAAACAATTTCATATTTCAAATAAAAGTACAATCGTTATCCCAGCTGGGGATCGAACCCAGGACCTTTGGATTAGGAGTCCAATGTGCTATCCACTACACTACTAAGACACGTTTGTTAATTTGTCCAAGAGTTTTATGAATTCATAAACAATTTCATATTTCAAATAAAAGAACAACCTTTATCCCAGCTGGGGATCGAACCCAGGAGCTTTGGATAAGGAGTCCAATGTGCTATCCACTACACTACTGGGACAAGTTTGAACCCTTGTCCAAGAGTTTTCCGAATTCATAAACAATTTCATATTTCAAATAAAAGTACAATCGTTATCCCAGCTGGGGATCGAACCCAGGACCTTTGGATTAGGAGTCCAATGTGCTATCCACTACACTACTGGGACACGTTTGTTATTTTGTCCAAGATCTTTCCGAATTCATAAACAATTTCATATTTCAAATAAAAGTACAATCGTTATCCCAGCTGGGGATCGAACCCAGGACCTTTGGATTAGGAGTCCAATGTGCTATCCACTACACTACTGGGGCACGTTTGTTACTTCGATAAAGAGTTTTCCGAATTCATAAACAATTTCATATTTCAAATAAAAGTACAATCGTTATCCCAGCTGGGGATCGAACCCAGGACCTTTGGATTAGGAGTCCAATGTGCTATCCACTACACTACTGGGGCACGTTTGTTACTTCGATAAAGAGTTTTCCGAATTCATAAACAATTTCATATTTCAAATAAAACTACAATCGTTATCCCAGCTGGGGATCGAACCCAGGACCTTTGGATTAGGAGTCCAATGTGCTATCCACTACACTACTGGGGCACGTCTGTTACTTCGATAAAGAGTTTTCCGAAATCATAAACAATTTCATATTTCAAATAAAAGTACATTCGTTATCCCAGCTGGGGATCGAACCCAGGACCTTTGGATTAGGAGTCCAATGTGCTATCCACTACACTACTGGGACACGTTTGTACGCTTGTCCAAGAGTTTTCAGAATTCATAAACAATTTCATATTTCAAATAAAAGTACAATCGTTATCCCAGCTGGGGATCGAACCCAGGACCTTTGGATTAGGAGTCCAATGTGCTATCTACTACACTACTGGGACACGTTTGAACGCTTGTGAAAGAGTTTTCCGAATTCATAAACAATTTCATATTTCAAATGAAAGTACAATCGTTATCCCAGCTGGGGATCGAACCCAGGACCTTTGGATTAGGAGTCCAATGTGCTATCCACTACACTACTGGGACAAGTTTGAACGCTTGTCCAAGAGTTTTCCGAATTCATAAACAATTTCATATTTCAAATAAAAGTACAATCGTTATCCCAGCTGGGGATCGAACCCAGGACCTTTGGATTAGGAGTCCAATGTGCTATCCACTACACTACTGGTACACGTTTGTTATTTTGTCCAAGATCTTTCCGAATTCATAAACAATTTCATATTTCAAATAAAAGTACAATCGTTATCCCAGCTGGGGATCGAACCCAGGACCTTTGATTAGGAGTCCAATGTGCTATCCACTACACTACTGGGACACGTTTGTACGCTTGTCCAAGAGTTTTCAGAATTCATTAACAATTTCATATTTCAAATAAAAGTACAATCGTTATCCCAGCTGGGGATCGAACCCAGGACCTTTGGATTAGGAGTCCAATGTGCTATCCACTACACTACTGGGGCACGTTTGTTACTTCGATAAAGAGTTTTCCGAATTCATAAACAATTTCATATTTCAAATAAAAGTACAATCGTTATCCCAGCTGGGGATCGAACCCAGGACCTTTGGATTAGGAGTCCAATGTGCTATCCACTACACTACTGGGGCACGTTTGTTACCTCGATAAAGAGTTTTCCGAATTCATAAACAATTTCATATTTCAAATAAAAGTACAATCGTTATCCCAGCTGGGGATCGAACCCAGGACCTTTGGATTAGGAGTCCAATGTGCTATCCACTACACTACTGGGGCACGTCTGTTACTTCGATAAAGAGTTTTCCGAAATCATAAACAATTTCATATTTCAAATAAAAGTACAATCGTTATCCCAGCTGGGGATCGAACCCAGGACCTTTGGATTAGGAGTCCAATGTGCTATCCACTACACTACTGGGACACGTTTGTACGCTTGTCCAAGAGTTTTCAGAATTCATAAACAATTTCATATTTCAAATAAAAGTACAATCGTTATCCCAGCTGGGGATCGAACCCAGGACCTTTGGATTAGGAGTCCAATGTGCTATCTACTACACTACTGGGACACGTTTGAACGCTTGTGAAAGAGTTTTCCGAATTCATAAACAATTTCATATTTCAAATGAAAGTACAATCGTTATCCCAGCTGGGGATCGAACCCAGGACCTTTGGATTAGGAGTCCAATGTGCTATCCACTACACTACTGGGACACGTTTGTTATTTTGTCCAAGATCTTTCCGAATTCAGAAACAATTTCATATTTCAAATAAAAGTACAATCGTTATCCCAGCTGGGGATCGAACCCAGGACCTTTGGATTAGGAGTCCAATGTGCTATCCACTACACTACTGGGGCACGTTTGTTACTTCGATAAAGAGTTTTCCGAATTCATAAACAATTTCATATTTCAAATAAAAGTACAATCGTTATCCCAGCTGGGGATCGAACCCAGGACCTTTGGATTAGGAGTCCAATGTGCTATCCACTACACTACTGGGGCACGTTTGTTACTTCGATAAAGAGTTTTCCGAATTCATAAACAATTTCATATTTCAAATAAAACTACAATCGTTATCCCAGCTGGTGATCGAACCCAGGACCTTTGGATTAGGAGTCCAATGTGCTATCCACTACACTACTGGGGCACGTCTGTTACTTCGATAAAGAGTTTTCCGAAATCATAAACAATTTCATATTTCAAATAAAAGTACATTCGTTATCCCAGCTGGGGATCGAACCCAGGACCTTTGGATTAGGAGTCCAATGTGCTATCCACTACACTACTGGGACACGTTTGTACGCTTGTCCAAGAGTTTTCAGAATTCATAAACAATTTCATATTTCAAATAAAAGTACAATCGTTATCCCAGCTGGGGATCGAACCCAGGACCTTTGGATTAGGAGTCCAATGTGCTATCCACTACACTACTGGGGCACGTTTGTTACTTCGATAAAGAGTTTTCCGAATTCATAAACAATTTCATATTTCAAATAAAACTACAATCGTTATCCCAGCTGGGGATCGAACCCAGGACCTTTGGATTAGGAGTCCAATGTGCTATCCACTACACTACTGGGGCACGTCTGTTACTTCGATAAAGAGTTTTCCGAAATCATAAACAATTTCATATTTCAAATAAAAGTACAATCGTTATCCCAGCTGGGGATCGAACCCAGGACCTTTGGATTAGGAGTCCAATGTGCTATCCACTACACTACTGGGACACGTTTGTACGCTTGTCCAAGAGTTTTCAGAATTCATAAACAATTTCATATTTCAAATAAAAGTACAATCGTTATCCCAGCTGGGGATCGAACCCAGGACCTTTGGATTAGGAGTCCAATGTGCTATCTACTACACTACTGGGACACGTTTGAACGCTTGTGAAAGAGTTTTCCGAATTCATAAACAATTTCATATTTCAAATGAAAGTACAATCGTTATCCCAGCTGGGGATCGAACCCAGGACCTTTGGATTAGGAGTCCAATGTGCTATCCACTACACTACTGGGACAAGTTTGAACGCTTGTCCAAGAGTTTTCCGAATTCATAAACAATTTCATATTTCAAATAAAAGTACAATCGTTATCCCAGCTGGGGATCGAACCCAGGACCTTTGGATTAGGAGTCCAATGTGCTATCCACTACACTACTGGTACACGTTTGTTATTTTGTCCAAGATCTTTCCGAATTCATAAACAATTTCATATTTCAAATAAAAGTACAATCGTTATCCCAGCTGGGGATCGAACCCAGGACCTTTGGATTAGGAGTCCAATGTGCTATCCACTACACTACTGGGACACGTTTGTTACTTCGATAAAGAGTTTTCCGAATTCATAAACAATTTCATATTTCAAATAAAACTACAATCGTTATCCCAGCTGGTGATCGAACCCAGGACCTTTGGATTAGGAGTCCAATGTGCTATCCACTACACTACTGGGGCACGTCTGTTACTTCGATAAAGAGTTTTCCGAAATCATAAACAATTTCATATTTCAAATAAAAGTACATTCGTTATCCCAGCTGGGGATCGAACCCAGGACCTTTGGATTAGGAGTCCAATGTGCTATCCACTACACTACTGGGACAAGTTTGAACCCTTGTCCAAGAGTTTTCCGAATTCATAAACAATTTCATATTTCAAATAAAAGTACAATCGTTATCCCAGCTGGGGATCGAACCCAGGACCTTTGGATTAGGAGTCCAATGTGCTATCCACTACACTACTGGGGCACGTTTGTTACTTCGATAAAGAGTTTTCCGAATTCATAAACAATTTCATATTTCAAATAAAACTACAATCGTTATCCCAGCTGGGGATCGAACCCAGGACCTTTGGATTAGGAGTCCAATGTGCTATCCACTACACTACTGGGGCACGTCTGTTACTTCGATAAAGAGTTTTCCGAAATCATAAACAATTTCATATTTCAAATAAAAGTACAATCGTTATCCCAGCTGGGGATCGAACCCAGGACCTTTGGATTAGGAGTCCAATGTGCTATCCACTACACTACTGGGACACGTTTGTACGCTTGTCCAAGAGTTTTCAGAATTCATAAACAATTTCATATTTCAAATAAAAGTACAATCGTTATCCCAGCTGGGGATCGAACCCAGGACCTTTGGATTAGGAGTCCAATGTGCTATCTACTACACTACTGGGACACGTTTGAACGCTTGTGAAAGAGTTTTCCGAATTCATAAACAATTTCATATTTCAAATGAAAGTACAATCGTTATCCCAGCTGGGGATCGAACCCAGGACCTTTGGATTAGGAGTCCAATGTGCTATCCACTACACTACTGGGACAAGTTTGAACGCTTGTCCAAGAGTTTTCCGAATTCATAAACAATTTCATATTTCAAATAAAAGTACAATCGTTATCCCAGCTGGGGATCGAACCCAGGACCTTTGGATTAGGAGTCCAATGTGCTATCCACTACACTACTGGTACACGTTTGTTATTTTGTCCAAGATCTTTCCGAATTCATAAACAATTTCATATTTCAAATAAAAGTACAATCGTTATCCCAGCTGGGGATCGAACCCAGGACCTTTGGATTAGGAGTCCAATGTGCTATCCACTACACTACTGGGACACGTTTGTACGCTTGTCCAAGAGTTTTCAGAATTCATTAACAATTTCATATTTCAAATAAAAGTACAATCGTTATCCCAGCTGGGGATCGAACCCAGGACCTTTGGATTAGGAGTCCAATGTGCTATCCACTACACTACTGGGGCACGTTTGTTACTTCGATAAAGAGTTTTCCGAATTCATAAACAATTTCATATTTCAAATAAAAGTACAATCGTTATCCCAGCTGGGGATCGAACCCAGGACCTTTGGATTAGGAGTCCAATGTGCTATCCACTACACTACTGGGGCACGTTTGTTACCTCGATAAAGAGTTTTCCGAATTCATAAACAATTTCATATTTCAAATAAAAGTACAATCGTTATCCCAGCTGGGGATCGAACCCAGGACCTTTGGATTAGGAGTCCAATGTGCTATCCACTACACTACTGGGGCACGTCTGTTACTTCGATAAAGAGTTTTCCGAAATCATAAACAATTTCATATTTCAAATAAAAGTACAATCGTTATCCCAGCTGGGGATCGAACCCAGGACCTTTGGATTAGGAGTCCAATGTGCTATCCACTACACTACTGGGACACGTTTGTACGCTTGTCCAAGAGTTTTCAGAATTCATAAACAATTTCATATTTCAAATAAAAGTACAATCGTTATCCCAGCTGGGGATCGAACCCAGGACCTTTGGATTAGGAGTCCAATGTGCTATCTACTACACTACTGGGACACGTTTGAACGCTTGTGAAAGAGTTTTCCGAATTCATAAACAATTTCATATTTCAAATGAAAGTACAATCGTTATCCCAGCTGGGGATCGAACCCAGGACCTTTGGATTAGGAGTCCAATGTGCTATCCACTACACTACTGGGACAAGTTTGAACGCTTGTCCAAGAGTTTTCCGAATTCATAAACAATTTCATATTTCAAATAAAAGTACAATCGTTATCCCATCTGGGGATCGAACCCAGGACCTTTGGATTAGGAGTCCATTGTGCTATCCACTACACTACTGGTACACGTTTGTTATTTTGTCCAAGATCTTTCCGAATTCATAAACAATTTCATATTTCAAATGAAAGTACAATCGTTATCCCAGCTGGGGATCGAACCCAGGACCTTTGGATTAGGAGTCCAATGTGCTATCCACTACACTACTGGGACACGTTTGTACGCTTGTCCAAGAGTTTTCAGAATTCATTAACAATTTCATATTTCAAATAAAAGTATAATCGTTATCCCAGCTGGGGATCGAACCCAGGACCTTTGGATTAGGAGTCCAATGTGCTATCCACTACACTACTGGGGCACGTTTGTTACTTCGATAAAGAGTTTTCCGAATTCATAAACAATTTCATATTTCAAATAAAAGTACAATCGTTATCCCAGCTGGGGATCGAACCCAGGACCTTTGGATTAGGAGTCCAATGTGCTATCCACTACACTACTGGGACACGTTTGTAAGCTTGTCCAAGAGTTTCAGAATTCATAAACAATTTCATATTTCAAATAAAAGTACAATCGTTATCCCAGCTGGGGATCGAACCCAGGACCTTTGGATTAGGAGTCCAATGTGCTACCCACTACACTACTGGGACACGTTTGTTATTTTGTCCAAGATCTTTCTGAATTCATAAACAATTTCATATTTCAAATAAAAGTACAATCGTTATCCCAGCTGGGGACCGAACCCAGGACCTTTGGATTAGGAGTCCAATGTGCTATCCACTACACTACTGGGACACGTTTGTACGCTTGTCCAAGAGTTTTCAGAATTCATAAACAATTTCATATTTCAAATAAAAGTACAATCGTTATCCCAGCTGGGGATCGAACCCAGGACCTTTGGATTAGGAGTCCAATGTGCTATCCACTACACTACAGGGACACGTTTGTTATTTTGTCCAAGATCTTTCCGAATTCATAAACAATTTCATATTTCAAATAAAAGTACAATCGTTATCCCAGCTGGGGATCGAACCCAGGACCTTACGATTAGGAGTCCAATGTGCTATCCACTACACTACTCGGACACGTTTGTTACTTTGCCAAAGAGTTTTCCGAATTCATAAACCATTTCATATTTCAAATAAAAGTACAATTGTTATCCCAGCTGGGGATCGAACCCAGGACCTTTGGATTAGGAGTCCAATGTGCTATCCACTACACTACTAAGACACGTTTGTTACTTTGATAAAGAGTTTTCCGAATTCATAAACAATTTCATATTTCAAATAAAAGAACAACCGTTATCCCAGCTGGGGATCGAACCCAGGACCTTTGGATTAGGAGTCCAATTTGCTATCCACTACACTACTGGGACACGTTTGTTACTTTGATAAAGAGTTTTCCGAATTCATAAACAATTTCATATTTCAAATAAAAGTACAATCGTTATCCCAGCTGGGGATCGAACCCAGGACCTTTGGATTAGGAGTCCAATGTGCTATCCACTACACTACTGGGACACGTTTGTACGCTTGTCCAAGAGTTTTCAGAATTCATAAACAATTTCATATTTCAAATAAAAGTACAATCGTTATCCCAGCTGGGGATCGAACCCAGGACCTTTGGATTAGGAGTCCAATGTGCTATCCACTACACTACTGGGACAAGTTTGAACGCTTGTCCAAGAGTTTTCCGAATTCATAAACAATTTCATATTTCAAATAAAAGTACAATCGTTATCCCAGCTGGGGATCGAACCCAGGACCTTTGGATTAGGAGTCCATTGTGCTATCCACTACACTACTGGTACACGTTTGTTATTTTGTCCAAGATCTTTCCGAATTCATAAACAATTTCATATTTCAAATGAAAGTACAATCGTTATCCCAGCTGGGGATCGAACCCAGGACCTTTGGATTAGGAGTCCAATGTGCTATCCACTACACTACTGGGACACGTTTGTACGCTTGTCCAAGAGTTTTCAGAATTCATTAACAATTTCATATTTCAAATAAAAGTATAATCGTTATCCCAGCTGGGGATCGAACCCAGGACCTTTGGATTAGGAGTCCAATGTGCTATCCACTACACTACTGGGGCACGTTTGTTACTTCGATAAAGAGTTTTCCGAATTCATAAACAATTTCATATTTCAAATAAAAGTACAATCGTTATCCCAGCTGGGGATCGAACCCAGGACCTTTGGATTAGGAGTCCAATGTGCTATCCACTACACTACTGGGACACGTTTGTAAGCTTGTCCAAGAGTTTCAGAATTCATAAACAATTTCATATTTCAAATAAAAGTACAATCGTTATCCCAGCTGGGGATCGAACCCAGGACCTTTGGATTAGGAGTCCAATGTGCTACCCACTACACTACTGGGACACGTTTGTTATTTTGTCCAAGATCTTTCTGAATTCATAAACAATTTCATATTTCAAATAAAAGTACAATCGTTATCCCAGCTGGGGACCGAACCCAGGACCTTTGGATTAGGAGTCCAATGTGCTATCCACTACACTACTGGGACACGTTTGTTACTTTGATAAAGAGTTTTCCGAATTCATAAACAATTTCATATTTCAAATAAAAGTACAATCGTTATCCCAGCTGGGGATCGAACCCAGGACCTTTGGATTAGGAGTCCAATGTGCTATCCACTACACTACAGGGACACGTTTGTTATTTTGTCCAAGATCTTTCCGAATTCATAAACAATTTCATATTTCAAATAAAAGTACAATCGTTATCCCAGCTGGGGATCGAACCCAGGACCTTACGATTAGGAGTCCAATGTGCTATCCACTACACTACTCGGACACGTTTGTTACTTTGCCAAAGAGTTTTCCGAATTCATAAACCATTTCATATTTCAAATAAAAGTACAATTGTTATCCCAGCTGGGGATCGAACCCAGGACCTTTGGATTAGGAGTCCAATGTGCTATCCACTACACTACTAAGACACGTTTGTTACTTTGATAAAGAGTTTTCCGAATTCATAAACAATTTCATATTTCAAATAAAAGAACAACCCTTATCCCAGCTGGGGATCGAACCCAGGACCTTTGGATTAGGAGTCCAATGTGCTATCCACTACACTACTGGGACACGTTTGTTACTTTGATAAAGAGTTTTCCGAATTCATAAACAATTTCATATTTCAAATAAAAGTACAATCGTTATCCCAGCTGGGGATCGAACCCAGGACCTTTGGATTAGGAGTCCAATGTGCTATCCACTACACTACTGGGACACGTTTGTACGCTTGTCCAAGAGTTTTCAGAATTCATAAACAATTTCATATTTCAAATAAAAGTACAATCTTTTCCCAGCTGGGGATCGAACCCAGGACCTTTGGATTAGGAGTCCAATGTGCTATCCACTACACTACTGGGACACGTTTGTTATTTTGTCCAAGATCTTTCCGAATTCATAAACAATTTCATATTTCAAATGAAAGTAAAATCGTTATCCCAGCTGGGGATCGAACCCAGGACCTTTGGATTAGGAGTCCAATGTGCTATCCACTACACTACTGGGACAAGTTTGAACGCTTGTCCAAGAGTTTTCCGAATTCATAAACAATTTCATATTTCACATAAAAGTACAATCGTTATCCCAGCTGGGGATCGAACCCAGGACCTTTGGATTAGGAGTCCAATGTGCTATCCACTACACTACTAAGACACGTTTGTTATTTTGTCCAAGAGTTTTATGGATTCATAAACAATTTCATCTTTCAAATAAAAGAACAACCGTTATCCCAGCTGGGGATCGAACCCAGGAGCTTTGGATTAGGAGTCCAATGTGCTATCCACTACACTACTGGGACACGTTTGTTATTTTGTCCAAGATCTTTCCGAATTCATAAACAATTTCATATTTCAAATAAAAGTACAATCGTTATCCCAGCTGGGGATCGAACCCAGGACCTTTGGATTAGGAGTCCAATGTGCTATCCACTACACTACTGGGACACGTTTGTACGCTTGTCCAAGAGTTTTCAGAATTCATAAACAATTTCATATTTCAAATAAAAGTACAATCGTTATCCCAGCTGGGGATCGAACCCAGGACCTTTGGATTAGGAGTCCAATGTGCTATCCACTACACTACTGGGACACGTTTGTTAATTTGTCCAAGATCTTTCCGAATTCATAAACAATTTCATATTTCAAATAAAAGTACAATCGTTATCCCAGCTGGGGATCGAACCCAGGACCTTTGGATTAGGAGTCCAATGTGCTATCCACTACACTACTGGGACACGTTTGAACGCTTGTGAAAGAGTTTTCCGAATTCATAAACAATTTCATATTTCAAATGAAAGTACAATCGTTATCCCAGCTGGGGATCGAACCCAGGACCTTTGGATTAGGAGTCCAATGTGCTATCCACTACACTACTGGGACAAGTTTGAACGCTTGTCCAAGAGTTTTCCGAATTCATAAACAATTTCATATTTCAAATAAAAGAACAACCGTTATCCCAGCTGGGGATCGAACCCAGGAGCTTTGGATTAGGAGTCCAATGTGCTATCCACTACACTACTGGGACACGTTTGTTATTTTGTCCAAGATCTTTCCGAATTCATAAACAATTTCATATTTCAAATAAAAGTACAATCGTTATCCCAGCTGGGGATCGAATCCAGGACCTTTGGATTAGGAGTCCAATGTGCTATCCACTACACTACTGGGACACATTTCTTGCTTTGATAAAGAGTTTTCCGAATTCATAAACAATTTCATATTTCAAATAAAAGAACAACCGTTATCCCAGCTGGGGATCGAACCCAGGACCTTTGGATTAGGCGTCCAATGTGCTATCCACTACACTACTGGGACACGTTTGTTACTTTGATAAAGAGTTTTCCGAATTCATAAACAATTTCATATTTCAAATAAAAGTACAATCGTTATCCCAGCTGGGGATCGAACCCAGGACCTTTGGATTAGGAGTCCAATGTGCTATCCACTACACTACTGGGACACGTTTGTACGCTTGTCCAAGAGTTTTCAGAATTCATAAACAATTTCATATTTCAAATAAAAGTACAATCGTTATCCCAGCTGGGGATCGAACCCAGGACCTTTGGATTAGGAGTCCAATGTGCTATCCACTACACTACTGGGACACGTTTGTTATTTTGTCCAAGATCTTTCCGAATTCATAAACAATTTCATATTTCAAATGAAAGTACAATCGTTATCCCAGCTGGGGATCGAACCCAGGACCTTTGGAATAGGAGTCCAATGTGCTATCCACTACACTACTGGGACAAGTTTGAACGCTTGTCCAAGAGTTTTCCGAATTCATAAACAATTTCATATTTCAAATAAAAGTACAATCGTTATCCCAGCTGGGGATCGAACCTAGGACCTTTGGATTAGGAGTCCAATGTGCTATCCACTACACTACTGGGACACGTTTGTTATTTTGTCCAAGATCTTTCCGAATTCATAAACAATTTCATATTTCAAATAAAAGTACAATCGTTATCCCAGCTGGGGATCGAACCCAGGACCTTACGATTAGGAGTCCAATGTGCTATCCACTACACTACTGGGACACGTTTGTTACTTTGCCAAAGAGTTTTCCGAATTCATAAACCATTTCATATTTCAAATAAAAGTACAATTGTTATCCCAGCTGGGGATCGAACCCAGGACCTTTGGATTAGGAGTCCACTGTGCTATCCACTACACTACTAAGACACGTTTGTTATTTAGTCCAAGAGTTTTATGAATTCATAAACAATTTCATATTTCAAATAAAAGAACAACCGTTATCCCAGCTGGGGATCGAACCCAGGACCTTTGGATTAGGAGTCCAATGTGCTATCCACTACACTACTGGGACACGTTTGTTACTTTGCCAAAGAGTTTTCCGAATTCATAAACAATTTCATATTTGAAATAAAAGTACAATCGTTATCCCAGCTGGGGATCGAACCCAGGACCTTTGGATTAGGAGTCCAATGTGCTATCCACTACACTACTGGGACACGTTTGAACGGTTGTGAAAGAGTTTTCCGAATTCATAAACAATTTCATATTTCAAATGAAAGTACAATCGTTATCCCAGCTGGGGATCGAACCCAGGACCTTTGGATTAGGAGTCCAATGTGCTATCCACTACACTACTGGGACAAGTTTGAACGCTTGTCCAAGAGTTTTCCGAATTCATAAACAATTTCATATTTCAAATAAAAGTACAATCGTTATCCCAGCTGGGGATCGAACCCAGGACCTTTGGATTAGGAGTCCAATGTGCTATCCACTACACTACTGGGACACGTTTGTTACTTTGCCAAAGAGTTTTCCGAATTCATAAACAATTTCATATTTCAAATAAAAGTACAATCGTTATCCCAGCTGGGGATCGAACCCAGGACCTTTGGATTAGGAGCCCAATGTGCTATCCACTACACTACTGGGACACGTTTGTTATTTTGTCCAAGATCTTTCCGAATTCATAAACAATTTCATATTTCAAATAAAAGTACAATCGTTATCCCAGCTGGGGATCGAACCCAGGACCTTTGGATTAGGAGTCCAATGTGCTATCCACTACACTACTGGGACACGTTTGTACGCTTGTCCAAGAGTTTTCAGAATTCATAAACAATTTCATATTTCAAATAAAAGTACAATCGTTATCCCAGCTGGGGATCGAACCCAGGACCTTTGGATTAGGAGTCCAATGTGCTATCCACTACACTACTGGGACACGTTTGTTATTTTGTCCAAGATCTTTCCGAATTCATAAACAATTTCATATTTCAAATAAAAGTACAATCGTTATCCCAGCTGGGGATCGAACCCAGGACCTTTGGATTAGGAGTCCAATGTGCTATCCACTACACTACTGGGACACGTTTGTTATTTTGTCCAAGATCTTTCCGAATTCATAAACAATTTCATATTTCAAATAAAAGTACAATCGTTATCCCAGCTGGGGATCGAGACCAGGACCTTTGGATTAGGAGTCCAATGTGCTATCCACTACACTACTGGGACACGTTTGTACGCTTGTCCAAGAGTTTTCAGAATTCATAAACAATTTCATATTTCAAATAAAAGTACAATCGTTATCCCAGCTGGGGATCGAACCCAGGACCTTTGGATTAGGAGTCCAATGTGCTATCCACTACACTACTGGGACACGTTGGAACGCGTGTGAAAGAGTTTTCCGAATTCATAAACAATTTCATATTTCAAATGAAAGTACAATCGTTATCCCAGCTGGGGATCGAACCCAGGACCTTTGGATTAGGAGTCCAATGTGCTATCCACTACACTACTGGGACAAGTTTGAACGCTTGTCCAAGAGTTTTCCGAATTCATAAACAATTTCATATTTCAAATAAAAGTACAATAGTTATCCCAGCTGGGGATCGAACCCAGGACCTTTGGATTAGGAGTCCAATGTGCTATCCACTACACTACTGGGACACGTTTGAACGGTTGTGAAAGAGTTTTCCGAATTCATAAACAATTTCATATTTCAAATGAAAGTACAATCGTTATCCCAGCTGGGGATCGAACCCAGGACCTTTGGATTAGGAGTCCAATGTGCTATCCACTACACTACTGGGACAAGTTTGAACGCTTGTCCAAGAGTTTTCCGAATTCATAAACAATTTCATATTTCAAATAAAAGTACAATCGTTATCCCAGCTGGGGATCGAACCCAGGACCTTTGGATTAGGAGTCCAATGTGCTATCCACTACACTACTGGGACACGTTTGTTATTTTGTCCAAGATCTTTCCGAATTCATAAACAATTTCATATTTCAAATAAAAGCACTATCGTTATCCCAGCTGGGGATCGAACCCAGGACCTTACGATTAGGAGTCCAATGTGCTATCCACTACACTACTGGGACACGTTTGTTACTTTGCCAAAGAGTTTTCCGAATTCATAAACCATTTCATATTTCAAATAAAAGTACAATTGTTATCCCAGCTGGGGATCGAACCCAGGACCTTTGGATTAGGAGTCCAATGTGCTATCCACTACACTACTAAGACACGTTTGTTATTTTGTCCAAGAGTTTTATGAATTCATAAACAATTTCATATTTCAAATAAAAGAACAACCGTTATCCCAGCTGGGGATCGAACCCAGGAGCTTTGGATTAGGAGTCCAATGTGCTATCCACTACACTACTGGGACACGTTTGTTATTTTGTCCAAGATCTTTCCGAATTTATAAACAATTTCATATTTCAAATAAAAGTACAATCGTTATCCCAGCTGGGGATCGAACCCAGGACCTTTGGATTAGGAGTCCAATGTGCTATCCACTACACTACTGGGACACGTTGGTACGCTTGTCCAAGAGTTTTCAGAATTCATAAACAATTTCAAATTTCAAATAAAAGTACAATCGTTATCCCAGCTGGGGATCGAACCCAGGACCTTTGGATTAGGAGTCCAATGTGCTATCCACTACACTACTGGGACACGTTTGTTATCTTGTCCAAGATCTTTCCGAATTCATAAACAATTTCATATTTCAAATAAAAGTACAATCGTTATCCCAGCTGGGGATCGAACCCAGGACCTTTGGATTAGGAGTCCAATGTGCTATCCACTACACTACTGGGACACGTTTGTACGCTTGTCCAAGAGTTTTCAGAATTCATAAACAATTTCATATTTCAAATGAAAGTACAATCGTTATCCCAGCTGGGGATCGAACCCAGGACCTTTGGATTAGGAGTCCAATGTGCTATCCACTACACAACTGGGACACGTTTGTTACTTTGCCAAAGAGTTTTCCGAATTCATAAACAATTTCATATTTCAAATAAAAGTACAATCGTTATCCCAGCTGGGGATCGAACCCAGGACCTTTGGATTAGGAGTCCACTGTGCTATCCACTACACTACTGGGACACGTTTGTTATTTTGTCCAAGATCTTTCCGAATTCATAAACTATTTCATATTTCAAATAAAAGTACAATCGTTATCCCAGCTGGGGATCGAACCCAGGACCTTACGATTAGGAGTCCAATGTGCTATCCACTACACTACTGGGACACGTTTGTTACTTTGCCAAAGAGTTTTCCGAATTCATAAACAATTTCATATTTCAAATAAAAGTACAATCGTTATCCCAGCTAGGGATCGAACCCAGGACCTTTGTATTAGGAGTCCAATGTGCTATCCACTACACTATTGGTACACGTTTGTGATTTTGTCCAAGATCTCTCCGAATTCATAAACAATTTCATATTTCAAATAAAAGTACAATCGTTATCCCAGCTGGGGATCGAACCCAGGACCTTTGGATTAGGAGTCCAATGTGCTCTCCACTACACTACTGGGACACGTTTGTACGCTTGTCCAAGAGTTTTCAGAATTCATAAACAATTTCATATTTCAAATAAAAGTACAATCGTTTTCCAGCTGGGGATCGAACCCAGGACCTTTGGATTAGGAGTCCAATGTGCTATCCACTACACTACTGGGACACGTTTGTTATTTTGTCCAAGATCTTTCCGAATTCATAAACAATTTCATATTTCAAATAAAAGTACAATCGTTATCCCAGCTGGGGATCGAACCCAGGACCTTTGGATTAGGAGTCCAATGTGCTATCCACTACACTACTGGGACACGTTTGTACGCTTGTCCAAGAGTTTTCAGAATTCATAAACAATTTCATATTTCAAATGAAAGTACAATCGTTATCCCAGCTGGGGATCGAACCCAGGACCTTTGGATTAGGAGTCCAATGTGCTATCCACTACACTACTGGGACACGTTTGTTACTTTGCCAAAGAGTTTTCCGAATTCATAAACAATTTCATATTTCAAATAAAAGTACAATCGTTATCCCAGCTAGGGATCGAACCCAGGACCTTTGTATTAGGAGTCCAATGTGCTATCCACTACACTACTGGGACACGTTTGTTATTTTGTCCAAGATCTTTCCGAATTCATAAACAATTTCATATTTCAAATAAAAGTACAATCGTTATCCCAGCTGGGGATCGAACCCAGGACCTTTGGATTAGGAGTCCAATGTGCTATCCACTACACTACTGGGACACGTTTGTACGCTTGTCCAAGAGTTTTCAGAATTCATAAACAATTTCATATTTCAAATAAAAGTACAATCGTTATCCCAGCTGGGGATCGAACCCAGGACCTTTGGATAAGGAGTCCAATGTGCTATCCACTACACTACTGGGACACGTTTGAACGCTTGTGAAAGAGTTTTCCGAATTCATAAACAATTTCATATTTCAAATGAAAGTACAATCGTTATCCCAGCTGGGGATCGAACCCAGGACCTTTGGATTAGGAGTCCAATGTGCTATCCACTACACTACTGGGACACGTTTGTTACTTTGCCAAAGAGTTTTCCGAATTCATAAACAATTTCATATTTCAAATAAAAGTACAATCGTTATCCCAGCTGGGGATCGAACCCAGGACCTTTGGATTAGGAGTCCAATGTGCTATCCACTACACTACTGGGACACGTTTGTACGCTTGTCCAAGAGTTTTCAGAATTCATAAACAATTTCATATTTCAAATAAAAGTACAATCGTTATCCCAGCTGGGGATCGAACCCAGGACTTTTGGATTAGGAGTCCAATGTGCTATCCACTACACTACTGGGACACGTTTGAACGCTTGTGAAAGAGTTTTCCGAATTCATAAACAATTTCATATTTCAAATGAAAGTACAATCGTTATCCCAGCTGGGGATCGAACCCAGGACCTTTGGATTAGGAGTCCAATGTGCTATCCACTACACTACTGGGACACGTTTGTACGCTTGTCCAAGAGTTTTCAGAATTCATAAACAATTTCATATTTCAAATAAAAGTACAATCGTTATCCCAGCTGGGGATCGAACCCAGGACCTTTGGATTAGGAGTCCAATGTGCTATCCACTACACTACTGGGACACGTTTGAACGCTTGCGAAAGAGTTTTCCGAATTCATAAACAATTTCATATTTCAAATGAAAGTACAATCGTTATCCCAGTTGGGGATCGAACCCAGGACCTTTGGATTAGGAGTCCAATGTGCTATCCACTACACTACTGGGACACGTTTGTTACTTTGCCAAAGAGTTTTCCGAATTCATAAACAATTTCATATTTCAAATAAAAGTACAATCGTTATCCCAGCTGGGGATCGAACCCAGGACCTTTGGATTAGGAGTCCACTGTGCTATCCACTACACTACTGGGACACGTTTGTTATTTTGTCCAAGATCTTTTCGAATTCATAAACAATTTCATATTTCAAATAAAAGTACAATCGTTATCCCAGCTGGGGATCGAACCCAGGACCTTACGATTAGGAGTCCAATGTGCTATCCACTACACTACTGGGACACGTTTGTTACTTTGCCAAAGAGTTTTCCGAATTCATAAACAATTTCATATTTCAAATAAAAATACAATCGTTATCCCAGCTGGGGATCGAACCCAGGACCTTTGGATTAGGAGTCCAATGTGCTATCCACTACACTACTGGGACACGTTTGAACGCTTGTGAAAGAGTTTTCCGAATTCATAAACAATTTCATATTTCAAATGAAAGTACAATCGTTATCCCAGCTGGGGATCGAACCCAGGACCTTTGGATTAGGAGTCCAATGTGCTATCCACTACACTACTGGGACACGTTTGTACGCTTGTCCAAGAGTTTTCAGAATTCATAAACAATTTCATATTTCAAATAAAAGTACAATCGTTATCCCAGCTGGGGATCGAACCCAGGACCTTTGGATTAGGAGTCCAATGTGCTATCCACTACACTACTGGGACACGTTTGAACGCTTGCGAAAGAGTTTTCCGAATTCATAAACAATTTCATATTTCAAATGAAAGTACAATCGTTATCCCAGTTGGGGATCGAACCCAGGACCTTTGGATTAGGAGTCCAATGTGCTATCCACTACACTACTGGGACACGTTTGTTACTTTGCCAAAGAGTTTTCCGAATTCATAAACAATTTCATATTTCAAATAAAAGTACAATCGTTATCCCAGCTGGGGATCGAACCCAGGACCTTTGGATTAGGAGTCCACTGTGCTATCCACTACACTACTGGGACACGTTTGTTATTTTGTCCAAGATCTTTTCGAATTCATAAACAATTTCATATTTCAAATAAAAGTACAATCGTTATCCCAGCTGGGGATCGAACCCAGGACCTTACGATTAGGAGTCCAATGTGCTATCCACTACACTACTGGGACACGTTTGTTACTTTGCCAAAGAGTTTTCCGAATTCATAAACAATTTCATATTTCAAATAAAAGTACAATCGTTATCCCAGCTGGGGATCGAACCCAGGACCTTTGGATTAGGAGTCCAATGTGCTATCCACTACACTACTGGGACACGTTTGTTATTTTGTCCAAGATCTTTCCGAATTCATAAACAATTTCATATTTCAAATAAAAGTACAATCGTTATCCCAGCTGGGGATCGAACCCAGGACCTTTGGATTAGGAGTCCAATGTGCTATCCACTACACTACTGGGACACGTTTGTACGCTTGTCCAAGAGTTTTCAGAATTCATAAACAATTTCATATTTCAAATAAAAGTACAATCGTTATCCCAGCTGGGGATCGAACCCAGGACCTTTGGATAAGGAGTCCAATGTGCTATCCACTACACTACTGGGACACGTTTGAACGCTTGTGAAAGAGTTTTCCGAATTCATAAACAATTTCATATTTCAAATGAAAGTACAATCGTTATCCCAGCTGGGGATCGAACCCAGGACCTTTGGATTAGGAGTCCAATGTGCTATCCACTACACTACTGGGACACGTTTGTTACTTTGCCAAAGAGTTTTCCGAATTCATAAACAATTTCATATTTCAAATAAAAGTACAATCGTTATCCCAGCTGGGGATCGAACCCAGGACCTTTGGATTAGGAGTCCAATGTGCTATCCACTACACTACTGGGACACGTTTGTACGCTTGTCCAAGAGTTTTCAGAATTCATAAACAATTTCATATTTCAAATAAAAGTACAATCGTTATCCCAGCTGGGGATCGAACCCAGGACTTTTGGATTAGGAGTCCAATGTGCTATCCACTACACTACTGGGACACGTTTGAACGCTTGTGAAAGAGTTTTCCGAATTCATAAACAATTTCATATTTCAAATGAAAGTACAATCGTTATCCCAGCTGGGGATCGAACCCAGGACCTTTGGATTAGGAGTCCAATGTGCTATCCACTACACTACTGGGACACGTTTGTACGCTTGTCCAAGAGTTTTCAGAATTCATAAACAATTTCATATTTCAAATAAAAGTACAATCGTTATCCCAGCTGGGGATCGAACCCAGGACCTTTGGATTAGGAGTCCAATGTGCTATCCACTACACTACTGGGACACGTCTGAACGCTTGCGAAAGAGTTTTCCGAATTCATAAACAATTTCATATTTCAAATGAAAGTACAATCGTTATCCCAGTTGGGGATCGAACCCAGGACCTTTGGATTAGGAGTTCAATGTGCTATCCACTACACTACTGGGACACGTTTGTTACTTTGCCAAAGAGTTTTCCGAATTCATAAACAATTTCATATTTCAAATAAAAGTACAATCGTTATCCCAGCTGGGGATCGAACCCAGGACCTTTGGATTAGGAGTCCACTGTGCTATCCACTACACTACTGGGACACGTTTGTTATTTTGTCCAAGATCTTTTCGAATTCATAAACAATTTCATATTTCAAATAAAAGTACAATCGTTATCCCAGCTGGGGATCGAACCCAGGACCTTTGGATTAGGAGTCCAATGTGCTATCCACTACACTACTGGGACACGTTTGTACGCTTGTCCAAGAGTTTTCAGAATTCATAAACAATTTCATATTTCAAATAAAAGTACAATCGTTATCCCAGCTGGGGATCGAACCCAGGACCTTTGGATTAGGAGTCCAATGTGCTATCCACTACACTACTGGGACACGTTTGTTATTTTGTCCAAGATCTTTCCGAATTCATAAACAATTTCATATTTCAAATAAAAGTACAATCGTTATCCCAGCTGGGGATCGAACCCAGGACCTTTGGATTAGGAGTCCAATGTGCTATCCACTACACTACTGGGACACGTTTGTACGCTTGTCCAAGAGTTTTCAGAATTCATAAACAATTTCATATTTCGAATAAAAGTACAATCGTTATCCCAGCTGGGGATCGAACCCAGGACCTTTGGATTAGGAGTCCAATGTGCTATCCACTACAGTACTGGGACACGTTTGAACGCTTGTGAAAGAGTTTTCCGAATTCATAAACAATTTCATATTTCAAATGAAAGTACAATCGTTATCCCAGCTGGGGATCGAACCCAGGACCTTTGGATTAGGAGTCCAATGTGCTATCCACTACACTACTGGGACACGTTTGTTACTTTGCCAAAGAGTTTTCCGAATTCATAAACAATTTCATATTTCAAATAAAAGTACAATCGTTATCCCAGCTGGGGATCGAACCCAGGACCTTTGGATTAGGAGTCCAATGTGCTATCCACTACACTACTGGGACACGTTTGTTATTTTGTCCAAGATCTTTCCGAATTCATAAACAATTTCATATTTCAAATAAAAGTACAATCGTTATCCCAGCTGGGGATCGATCCCAGGACCTTTGGATTAGGAGTCCAATGTGCTATCCACTACACTACTGGGACACGTTTGTACGCTTGTCCAAGAGTTTTCAGAATTCATAAACAATTTCATATTTCAAATAAAAGTACAATCGTTATCCCAGCTGGGGATCGAACCCAGGACCTTTGGATTAGGAGTCCAATGTGCTATCCACTACACTACTGGGACACGTTTGAACGCTTGCGAAAGAGTTTTCCGAATTCATAAACAATTTCATATTTCAAATGAAAGTACAATCGTTATCCCAGCTGGGGATCGAACCCAGGACCTTTGGATTAGGAGTCCAATGTGCTATCCACTACACTACTGGGACACGTTTGTTACTTTGCCAAAGAGTTTTCCGAATTCATAAACAATTTCATATTTCCAATAAAAGTACAATCGTTATCCCAGCTGGGGATCGAACCCAGGACCTTTGGATTAGGAGTCCACTGTGCTATCCACTACACTACTGGGACACGTTTGTTATTTTGTCCAAGATCTTTCCGAATTCATAAACAATTTCATATTTCAAATAAAAGTACAATCGTTATCCCAGCTGGGGATCGAACCCAGGACCTTACGATTAGGAGTCCAATGTGCTATCCACTACACTACTGGGACACGTTTGTACGCTTGTCCAAGAGTTTTCAGAATTCATAAACAATTTCATATTTCAAATAAAAGTACAATCGTTATCCCAGCTGGGGATCGAACCCAGGACCTTTGGATTAGGAGTCCAATGTGCTATCCACTACACTACTGGGACACGTTTGTTATTTTGTCCAAGATCTTTCCGAATTCATAAACAATTTCATATTTCAAATAAAAGTACAATCGTTATCCCAGCTGGGGATCGAACCCAGGACCTTTGGATTAGGAGTCCAATGTGCTATCCACTACACTACTGGGACACGTTTGTACGCTTGTCCAAGAGTTTTCAGAATTCATAAACAATTTCATATTTCAAATAAAAGTACAATCGTTATCCCAGCTGGGGATCAAACCCAGGACCTTTGGATTAGGAGTCCAATGTGCTATCCACTACACTACTGGGACACGTTTGAACGCTTGCGAAAGAGTTTTCCGAATTCATAAACAATTTCATATTTCAAATGAAAGTACAATCGTTATCCCAGTTGGGGATCGAACCCAGGACCTTTGGATTAGGAGTCCAATGTGCTATCCACTACACTACTGGGACACGTTTGTTACTTTGCCAAAGAGTTTTCCGAATTCATAAACAATTTCATATTTCAAATAAAAGTACAATCGTTATCCCAGCTGGGGATCGAACCCAGGACCTTTGGATTAGGAGTCCACTGTGCTATCCACTACACTACTGGGACACGTTTGTTATTTTGTCCAAGATCTTTTCGAATTCATAAACAATTTCATATTTCAAATAAAAGTACAATCGTTATCCCAGCTGGGGATCGAACCCAGGACCTTACGATTAGGAGTCCAATGTGCTATCCACTACACTACTGGGACACGTTTGTTACTTTGCCAAAGAGTTTTCCGAATTCATAAACAATTTCATATTTCAAATAAAAGTACAATCGTTATCCCAGCTGGGGATCGAACCCAGGACCTTTGGATTAGGAGTCCAATGTGCTATCCACTACACTACTGGGACACGTTTGTTATTTTGTCCAAGATCTTTCCGAATTCATAAACAATTTCATATTTCAAATAAAAGTACAATCGTTATCCCAGCTGGGGATCGAACCCAGGACCTTTGGATTAGGAGTCCAATGTGCTATCCACTACACTACTGGGACACGTTTGTACGCTTGTCCAAGAGTTTTCAGAATTCATAAACAATTTCATATTTCAAATAAAAGTACAATCGTTATCCCAGCTGGGGATCGAACCCAGGACCTTTGGATTAGGAGTCCAATGTGCTATCCACTACACTACTGGGACACGTTTGAACGCTTGCGAAAGAGTTTTCCGAATTCATAAACAATTTCATATTTCAAATGAAAGTACAATCGTTATCCCAGCTGGGGATCGAACCCAGGACCTTTGGATTAGGAGTCCAATGTGCTATCCACTACACTACTGGGACACGTTTGTTACTTTGCCAAAGAGTTTTCCGAATTCATAAACAATTTCATATTTCCAATAAAAGTACAATCGTTATCCCAGCTGGGGATCGAACCCAGGACCTTTGGATTAGGAGTCCACTGTGCTATCCACTACACTACTGGGACACGTTTGTTATTTTGTCCAAGATCTTTCCGAATTCATAAACAATTTCATATTTCAAATAAAAGTACAATCGTTATCCCAGCTGGGGATCGAACCCAGGACCTTACGATTAGGAGTCCAATGTGCTATCCACTACACTACTGGGACACGTTTGTACGCTTGTCCAAGAGTTTTCCGAATTCATAAACAATTTCATATTTCAAATAAAAGTACAATCGTTATCCCAGCTGGGGATCGAACCCAGGACCTTTGGATTAGGAGTCCAATGTGCTATCCACTACACTACTGGGACACGTTTGTTATTTTGTCCAAGATCTTTCCGAATTCATAAACAATTTCATATTTCAAATAAAAGTACAATCGTTATCCCAGCTGGGGATCGAACCCAGGACCTTTGGATTAGGAGTCCAATGTGCTATCCACTACACTACTGGGACACGTTTGTACGCTTGTCCAAGAGTTTTCAGAATTCATAAACAATTTCATATTTCAAATAAAAGTACAATCGTTATCCCAGCTGGGGATCGAACCCAGGACCTTTGGATTAGGAGTCCAATGTGCTATCCACTACACTACTGGGACACGTTTGAACGCTTGCGAAAGAGTTTTCCGAATTCATAAACAATTTCATATTTCAAATGAAAGTACAATCGTTATCCCAGCTGGGGATCGAACCCAGGACCTTTGGATTAGGAGTCCAATGTGCTATCCACTACACTACTGGGACACGTTTGTTACTTTGCCAAAGAGTTTTCCGAATTCATAAACAATTTCATATTTCCAATAAAAGTACAATCGTTATCCCAGCTGGGGATCGAACCCAGGACCTTTGGATTAGGAGTCCACTGTGCTATCCACTACACTACTGGGACACGTTTGTTATTTTGTCCAAGATCTTTCCGAATTCATAAACAATTTCATATTTCAAATAAAAGTACAATCGTTATCCCAGCTGGGGATCGAACCCAGGACCTTACGATTAGGAGTCCAATGTGCTATCCACTACACTACTGGGACACGTTTGTACGCTTGTCCAAGAGTTTTCAGAATTCATAAACAATTTCATATTTCAAATAAAAGTACAATCGTTATCCCAGCTGGGGATCGAACCCAGGACCTTTGGATTAGGAGTCCAATGTGCTATCCACTACACTACTGGGACACGTTTGTTATTTTGTCCAAGATCTTTCCGAATTCATAAACAATTTCATATTTCAAATAAAAGTACAATCGTTATCCCAGCTGGGGATCGAACCCAGGACCTTTGGATTAGGAGTCCAATGTGCTATCCACTACACTACTGGGACACGTTTGTACGCTTGTCCAAGAGTTTTCAGAATTCATAAACAATTTCATATTTCAAATAAAAGTACAATCGTTATCCCAGCTGGGGATCAAACCCAGGACCTTTGGATTAGGAGTCCAATGTGCTATCCACTACACTACTGGGACACGTTTGAACGCTTGTGAAAGAGTTTTCCGAATTCATAAACAATTTCATATTTCAAATGAAAGTACAATCGTTATCCCAGCTGGGGATCGAACCCAGGACCTTTGGATTAGGAGTCCAATGTGCTATCCACTACACTACTGGGACACGTTTGTTACTTTGCCAAAGAGTTTTCCGAATTCATAAACAATTTCATATTTCAAATAAAAGTACAATCGTTATCCCAGCTGGGGATCGAACCCAGGACCTTTGGATTAGGAGTCCACTTTGCTATCCACTACACTACTGGGACACGTTTGTTATTTTGTCCAAGATCTTTCCGAATTCATAAACAATTTCATATTTCAAATAAAAGTACAATCGTTATCCCAGCTGGGGATCGAACCCAGGACCTTACGATAAGGAGTCCAATGTGCTATCCACTACACTACTGGGACGCGTTTGTTACTTTGCCAAAGAGTTTTCCGAATTCATAAACAATTTCATATTTCAAATAAAAGTACAATCGTTATCCCAGCTGGGGATCGAACCCAGGACCTTTGGATTAGGAGTCCAATGTGCTATACACTACACTACTGCGACACGTTTTTTACTTTGCCAAAGAGTTTTCCGAATTCATAAACAATTTCATATTTCAAATAAAATTACAATCGTTATCCCAGCTGGATATCGAACCCAGGACCTTTGGATTAGGAGTCCAATGTGCTATCCACTACACTACTGGGACACGTTTGTTATTCTGTCCAAGAGTTTTCCGAATTCATAAACAATTTCATATTTCAAATAAAATTACAATCGTTATCCCAGCTGGGGATCGAACCCAGGACCTTCGGATTAGGAGTCCAATGTGCTATCCACTACACAACTCGGAGTCGCTTGTTTGCTTGACCAACAGTTTCCCGAATTCGTAAACAATTTCATATTTCAAATAAAAGTACAATCGCTATCCCAGCTGGGGATCGAACCCAGAACCTTTGGATAAGGAGTCCAATTTGCTATCAACTACACTACTGGGACACGTTGGTTGGCTTGTCCAAGATTTTTCGGAATTTAGGAACAATTTCATATTTCAAATAAAAGTACAATCGTTATCCCAGCTGGGGATCGAACCCAGGACGTTTCGATTAGGAGTCCAATGTGCTATCCACTACACTACTCGTACACGATTGCTATTCTGTCCAAGAGTGTTTCGAATTCATAAACAATTTCATATTTCAAATAAAAGTACAATCGTTATCCCAGCTGGGGATCGAACCCAGGACCTTTGGATTAGGAGTCCAATGTGCTATCCACTACACTACTGGGACACGTTTGTTACTTTGTCCAAGAGTTTTCCGAATTCATAAACAATTTCAAATTTCAAATAAAAGTACAATCGTTATCCTAGCTTGGGATCGAACCCAGGCCCTTTGGATTAGGAGTCCAATGTGTTATCCACTACACTACTGGGACACGTTTGTTACTTTGTCCAAGAGTTTTTCGAATTCATAAACAATTTCATATTTCAAATAAAAGTACAATCGTTATCCCAGCTGGGGATCGAACCCAGGACCTTTGGATTGGGAGTCCAATGTGTTATCCACTACACTACTGTGACACGTTTGTTACTTTGTCCAAGAGTTTTTCGAATTCATAAACAATTTCATATTTCAAATAAAAGTACAATCGTTATCCTAGCAGGGGATCGAACCGAGGACCTTTGGATTAGGAGTCCAATGTGCTATCCTCTTCACTACTGGGACACGTTTGTTCGCTTGTCCAAGCATTTTCCGAATTCAGGATCAATTTCATATTTTAAATAAAAGTAGAATCGTTATCCCAGCTGGGGATCGAACCCAGGACCTTTAGATTAGGAGTCCAATGTGCTATCCACTACACTACTGGGACACGTTTGTTATTCTGTCCAAGAGTTTTCCGAATTCATAAACAATTTCATATTTCAAATAAAAGTACAATCGTTATCCCAGCTGGGGATCGAACCCAGAACCTTTGGATAAGGAGTCCAATGTGCTATCAACTACACTACTGGGACACGTTTGTTGGCTTGTCCAAGATTTTTCGGAATTTAGGAACAATTTCATATTTCAAATAAAAGTACAATCGTTATCCCAGCAGGGGATCGAACCGAGGACCTTTGGGTTAGGAGTCCAGTGTGACGTGAACTGCACTATTTAGACGTTACTTCGTTGGGTTCCATTAGTTTTTCGAACCCCCAAGAAGTATTACACATTTTAAATATAATCAAAATTGTTATCTCAGTTGGGGATCGAATGCATTATCTTTGGATTAGAAGTCCAATATGGTATCCACTACCCTAAATTTCCAAAAATGAATTGGAAGGACGCTTGAAATCAAATATCAACAATAGCTATGTTTTAAATGATTTCAGGAATACAGTTTCTTAAAATGATTTAATTCGAATTAAGTGTAAATTAGTAACGATTAGAACAATTAATATCAATTATATTTATTTAATTATTTAATAAAAACCTCTTAATCTCGTGTCGAGTCGTAAAGGTTTATTTTGTTTTCCGAACTTGTTTTTCTTGTCGGAATATGTCATTCGCGTACGTGTGACCAATCCTCACTGGATCCAACGGGAATGCGCAGTGCAATGACGAAAATGAAAGGGGTTGGCTTACTTATCTGCCGACACTCGCTTTATGGCTTAAGCGACATTTAAAAAAAAAAACACAACCAACTCGATCGCAGCAATCTCGCAATGTCTGAAACTGTAGCAGAATACCAGAGGACATATTTATTTGGCGTTTTAGTGGATAAAATTAAACACGTGACCCCAACCGAGAGCTGAAACCTAAAATACACGGGCGAGAAGATCAAAGTTTCTTTGAAGCGCTCAGCTTGCGCCATAAGTTAGCGCCGTTTGCGTCTGCTTATGGAAAATCAGCTCTCGCATGTTTATAAACGGTCGCGCGGAAGCCGACGCCGAGTAAAAATTTGAAGCTTCAACTATCAGCTTCAGGTTTCCGCTCGCTTATAAACGCGCCTTAAGAGTAGAAGCCTAAAATTTCGCAATTTTATGCCTTCTTATGCTATATTTCTTCTTGGTTTAAATGATTATTTGCATACCAATTATAATTTGCAAGAAGGACATATTAGCATATAGATTCTTGCTAGCTTTCAGAGGTATCGTTCCTTTCAACCGAATTCCCAATGGACCGAAATCCCATTCGACCGAATATCCCGCAATGATTTTAGATTTCCAGCCCAATGGCTATATTCCCGATGGACCGAAATCCCAATCGTCCGAATATGCCCCTAAAAAATACATGAATATAACTTGAAACACTGTAGCCGTCAGCGATTCGGTGGTGTAGTGGATACGATGTTGGACTGCGAAGCGAAAGGTTGTTGGTTCGAATCTCCGAAAAGTATGTTAATAATATTAAAAGTAAATGTTTCGTGATACTAATTATAACGCTCACTTTCATTCCTTTCAAGGCAAGAGATATATAGAATTAATAAACAAATTGTGCTTAAAATCAAGTACAGCCTTAATGGTAGTTCCATCGATGTCTTTAAATTTTAAATTAAAATTTTAATATTTTGGTTTCGGGTGGGTTAGGTTAGGGTTAGGTTGGGTTAGGTTAGGTTAGGTTAGGTTAGCTTAGCTTAGCTTAGCTTAGGTTAGGTTAGGTTAGGTTAGCTTAGCTTAGCTTAGGTTAGGTTAGGTTAGGTTAGTTTAGGTTTGGTTTGGTTCCAATAATTCGTTGACACCTTTGCCAAAATGTGCTCCTTTTAATTAGCTACCACCTTTTCCAAAATATTCTCCCTTTAAATAGCTACCACCTTTTCCAAAACATTCTCCTATTAATTAGCTGCCACCTTTTCCAAAAGATTTTCCTATTAATTAGCTGCCACCTTTTTCAAAATATTCTCCTACTAATTAGCTGCAACCTTTTCCAAAACATTCTCCTACTAATTAGCTACCACATTTTCCAAAATATTCTCCTTTTAACTAGCTACCACCTTTTCCAAAATATTCTCCTTTTAATTAGCTACCACCTTTTCCAAAACATTCTCCTATTAATTAGCTGCCACCTTTTCCAAAATATTCTTCTATTAATTAGCTGCCACCTTTTCCAAAATATTCTTCTATTAATTAGCTGCCACCTTTTCCAAAATATTTTCCTATTAATTAGCTGCCACCTTTTCCAAAATATTTTCCTATTAATTAGCTGCAACCTTTTCCAAAACATTCTCCTACTAATTAGCTGCCACATTTTCCAAAAGATTCTCCTTTTAATTAGCTACCACCTTTTCTAAAATATTCTCCTATTAATTAGCTGCCACCTTTTCCAAAAGATTTTCCTATTAATTAGCTTCCACCTTTTCCAAAATATTCTCCTATTAATTAGCTGCCACCTTTTCCAAAATATTCTCTAATTAATTATCTGACATCTTTTCCAAAATATTTCTATTATTGCTAATAAATTGTTCGTGGTAAGAGGCGGGCTTTTAATACTCATATAAATAATCTTTTTACCTCCAAACAAGGTTGGGTTGGGTTAGGTTAGGTTAGGTTACGTTTGGTTAGATTAGGCTAGGGTAGGTTAGGTTAGGTTAGGCTAGGGTAGGTGAGGTTCGCCGTAATTAAAACGTAGTTAAAATAAGTGCAGTAATACATTTTCAACTCACATTTATTTTAGCAATAATAAGTTGTGAAATTAAAAATATATTTAATGCAAAACCACACAGTATGTCTTCTTCCAGTTCAATAGAATTTCGGTCCAATGGGACTATAATAAAATCGCACCTTTGGCTACGTTCGGTCGAATGGGACCCCCCAAAAAAACCCCTTCTGTCGAATGGGAATTCGGTTCAATGGGACCAAAGCGCTTTCAGACACTTGACTAGATACTTGGAACCGCACTTTATCACCCTTGACCTTTAATCCAGTCTAAAAAATAAAACTTCAAGTCCGCGTATTTCATACCAAGTATCTGTTTAAGTTGTCCTTTGAACTTGCTCTTGTCCAATAACCCCTGAGGTCTCATAACACATTTACCCCAATGAGGCACTTACAACAAAATTACCCCAATGAGGCACTTATAACACATTTACCCCAATGAGGCACTTATAACACATTTACCCCAATGAGGCACTTATAACACATTTACCCCAATGAGGCACTTATAACACATTTACCCCAATGAGGCACTTATAACACATTTACCCCAATGAAGCACTTATAACACATTTACCCCAAAGAGGCACTTATAACACATTTACCCCAATGAGGCACTTATAACACATTTACCCCAATGAAGCCAGTGGCGTCGCTAGGCCTTTTTTGGGGGGCTATAGCCCCCCCAAATTCCAAACTTAGCCCCCCCAAAATAATCCGTAAACCCTACCAAAAAATTGCTGTTACCAACCTAAAATTCTGGGGCAATATGTAAAAAATTTTCAATATCAAACAGAAAAATTTTGAAGAAAAAACAGATGGAGACAAGTAAAATGTTTCACGTTCTCGCGATGGGAGTCCCAATAGTGTGGACTAAAAGCTAACCAAAACTAAAAATCAGCCTAAGACGAGTGAAAATCGTTCATAATCGGTTCCGTAGTCTTTATCTATAAAAGGTTGTATATCTTTAAAACACGAATAATTTTACGTTGACATAAATTTACGGTTAATTTTAAAGGTCTACACATTTTCCAATGAACCCATTATACAATTTTTAGGTACATCGTAGTATACGATAGGCTCTTAGTTGGACCTGAGCCGTAGTAGCTGTAGTAGTGGGAAGCCTTCACATGAGCAGTTCCCTTATGAGCGGATTTCATAATAGTGGTCCTCATAACAACAGTTCTCTAAATAGCGGTTCCCGAAATGGCAGTTTACCCATTACAGCAATTACCGATACCAAAAGCGCATAGATAACCAGAAAGTGAAGAACGAGAAGCCTAAACCGCAACGTGAAAAATGAGTTCCCCCATAGTCGATTCAAGATTTCCGTCCCCCTTACAGAGCGACGGGAAGAGTTGGTCTTATGCCGCGGCGGAGAGTTACTTTCGCGTAGTTTTACACAAGGTACATGCGTAAGTTGGCTCGAAAATATAGTTCTTATTTCTTTATTTTCATGTCGTCTGCTATAGTTTAATTCCAAGGCTTAATATAATCTAGTCATTTAGGTAGCCAGGAATCGGCACATTTGTCAAAATGTCAGATTTGAATTTAGCAAACATTTTAGAAAGCTACGAAAAGGATGACTTTTCCCTGATTGATAAAGACGGAAAACTTAAAGGTGCAATAGAATGCATGAAAAACAATATCAAAATTCAACTTAACGAAACTTGAAAATTCCACGACGATTGAACCGAACAACCGTTAAGCCTAGTTAAGCAGCCGATTTCTCAAAAGTATTCCCCATTATCCCCAGGAGCCGCTACCATCGCGAACTACTTTCCGCTTGTCACGTGACATTAACGATGACCTAATATATCTCTGATTCGATTGGTAGTTGAAAACGAGGCTCACCAACCACCCATTTGTGTCCCCCCTTGCTTCTCATTTTACACGAATACCGTTGCTAAAGGCTGGAAAGGTTTAATGTTCTTCACTTTCTGATCTATGCGCTTTTGCCGATACAGCGGTTCTCGTAAACGCGGCGTACCGTTACAGCAGTTCTCTAAAGAGCGGAAAAACAGATATGCGAAAAACTATAGTTGTTTATAATGGTGTAAGCTTGCCCAGCTGGGTTATATGAACTCAAAAAGAACTAGGTCAGATATGGATAATTTGTTTAGGTTAAAGTTGATTATTTCAACTAAATAGTATTAGGTCAGGTTAGGTTAGGTTTTGTTTCGTTTGGTAAGACTTAGGTTAGTAATATTTTGGAAATGGCGTAACAGTGTTACGCCTTTTCCCAAAAATTACTGTTTACAATTATCTACTTCCGAAATAAAATAACCTCTCTCGAATTATAACATGCTTTTTCCAAAAATTACTGTTTACAATTATCTACTTCCGAAATAAAATAACCTTATCGAATTATAATATGCCTTTTCCAAAAATTACTGTTTAAAATTATCTACTTCCGAAATAAATAACCTTATCGAATTATAATATGCCTTTTCCAAAAAATGACAAACACTGCTATTTCCCAAAATAGCAGCCGCTATTTCTAAAACAGCAGTTTTGAAAAACTCCGCTGTTTTTTTTTTGGAATCGCGATTGCTATTTCGAGAACTGCTCTACAGGGAACTGCTCATATGAGGTACACCCGTAGTAGTAGTGGCCGGGGTAGTCGCTTTCGCTATCGTCAGATTTTAGCTTAAATGGAACTCGATAGTACCTCAACCCACCAATAGTGGTAGCTGAGCTCAGATAGAGATTTTATTTTAATTAAACCATTTTCACACTGCACCCGGGAATTGAACCCGGCTGGCTGGCGCAGCAGTTAGATACGCTACCACTGTGGGGTCGGACACTTTTTTTAGGGTCTTTGAATTTTTTTCGTTTTATTCATGTGCTAATTAAATAGATAACGATGTGCCTACTATTAAGTCCCAGCCCCTGGGCCATCTTGTTTATATTAAGTTCTTATAATAACTTTAAAATAGTTTGCCCCGATTTAGCCCCCCCAAATTTCAAATCCTAGCGACGCTACTGAATGAAGCACTTATAACACATTTACCCCAAAGAGGCATTTATAACACATTTACCCCAATGAGGCACTTATAACACATTTACCCCAATGAAGCACTTATAACACATTTACCCCAAAGAGGCACTTATAACACATTTACCCCAATGAGGCACTTATAACACATTTACCCCAATGAAGCACTTATAACACATTTACCCCAAAGAGGCACTTATAACACATTTACCCCAATGAGGCACTTATAACACATTTACCCAATGAGGCACTTAAAACACATTTACCCTAATGAGGCACTTATAACACATTTACCCTAATGAGGCACTTATAACACATTTACCCCAATGAGGCACTTATGACACAATTACCCAATGAGGCACTTATGACACAATTACCCAATGAGGCACTTCAATCTTCGAAGCTTACTTGATGTGTTTAACTTATTAGGGCTAAGCATTTATTTATGATTGGATACTCGATTATAAAAACGGTACAGGATGAAAGCGGCAAATTATACGGACGGTGGCGATTCGAATAAAAACATCGGAAAGAAAGGGGCATCGTTAGGGCAACGTGTGATACTTGGATATCATTCTAGCTAGACTCTGGAGGAAACGAAGCGGTAAACAAGATAGCGGAAATGCACTACTGGGGACCTCCTTCGGGAGACCCAAAATTTTTTCTTTTATTACGTGTACGATATCTTTCAACATTTTCTTTCGTGCGACTGACTTATATGAAAGAATTTTCTAAAGAATAAAAAATAACCGCAGAGACCAATACGTTTGGTTTGATTTTCTTTGCTATAAAGACTAAGAAGATCTACTGAACTAGAGTTTTTTATCTGACCTTGGAGGAACTAGCTTGACCGGAGGCGAAAAGGGGTGTGATGCTGCTCACAAGTCAAATTTTTCCCTGATGTGGTAGTTATATTTATCAGAAGTAAGATGAGACTAGAAGTATTGAGGTAACCAAATTCTTCAGATGGCAAAAGTGAATATTCTTGATAAGACACCAACGGTTGGCCCTCTGGTAGCGGTTTCTGAATTTTCCCTTTCAAAACGTGAGACGCTCGGGGTGGTAGACGGCCGAATTAGATTGAAGCACCCGCTTCGTCCGTGTTCCGCGGTTTTAGTTTCAGGGGAAGGGGGTAGGAAATGTTTTTGGAACTCGACCAATTTTTCTCTCTAGTGTAGGCGCGATGGAAGCGGCATAAAATCCTCAAATTTGTTCACTAGTGCCAGGATCTACTACCAATGCTCGAGCTCTTTACTTCTAGTCTCATCTTACTATTGATTTATGTAATACTGAATTACTTCCAGTTATTTCTGTCTTTGATACGGCCAAGGGCTAATTTACAACTAAGGCAATATATTGAAACAGCAAGAAAAAATGTTGGGCTACAAATTTATGAAACCTTCCTACCACGCAATTTTTGCCGCATTAACTTTTAAAATTTAAAAATAAACTAAATTATTCACTTAAAAAAGTTACGCCCCGCGCCTTTATCGCCGAAAAATCAAAACTTTTGCGCTTCATTAAGCATTAAGTAAAGTTTTCCTTCCGTATTTTTATAGTTATCCTGGGTATAATTTAAAAATTGTCTTGAAAATGAATAGTTATCATTTCATAATGCCATCTAGTAAATTTAGAATATTCGAGCTCCATTGTCCTACAGAAGTCTAGTCTAGTTGCTACAATATTTCACAGAGTTGAAAAGGCTTTATTTAAGGTAATATTTCACTTTTATTGTACATTTAACAGACAGTATCCGAATTTCCATTTTGAGAGTACTGGGAGTTCGCGCGACCTATTTTCAAATTCATCGCGAAAGTGTTTTAAATGTAGCCCTAATCCTTCATTCAAAACTATAGTATTCTATATTAAAGTAGCTCATTTTTCTTTGGAGTCGTTTTAATGGCAGCACAGAAACCCGTCATTGCCAGTCAGGCCTTTTGGAAATGGTTCGTACTTTTAGGGCTGCCGTTCTAAAAGATAAAGGTTTTTGTTCCATCGTAAAACAATAAGTTTGGTTAGGCTTAGGTATAAGTTTGGTTAGTCTTAGGCATAAGTTTGGTTAGGCTTAGGTTTAAGTTTGGTTAGGCTTAGGTTTAAGTTTGGTTAGGCTTAGGTTTAAGTTTGGTTAGGCTTAGGTTTAAGTTTGGCTAGGCTTAGGTTTAAGTTTGGCTAGGCTTAGGTTTAAGTTTGGCTAGGCTTAGGTTTAGGTTTTGGTTAGACTTAGGTTTAGGTTCGGTAAGACTTAAGTTTAGGTTCGGTTAGACATAGGTTTAGGTTAGGTTAGACTTAGGTTTAGGTTTTGGTTAGACTTAGGTTTAGGTTTTGGTTAGACTAAGGTTTAGGTTCGGTTACACTTAGGTTTAGGTTCGGTTAGACTTAGGTTTAGGTTCGGTTAGACTTAGGTTTAGGTTTTGGTTAGGCTTAGCTTTAGGTTTGGTTAGGCTTTGCTTTAGGTTTGGTTAGGCTCAGGTTAGGTTAGACTTTAATTTAGATTGATAAATTGAGTCTTTTCTGGAGTAAGTATTGTTGCTTACAACTAGTTACTTCCCTAAAGGTTAGAAATATTAACCAGTATACTTAATATTAATGATAAGGTTAAGATAAGGTCAACGTTACTCCGTAAAGATTTTTATATTTTTGTCGCCATGTTTCAAGATGGCCACTTATTCAAAACATTTTTCTTGGCGGGTACTGTACCTACTGCATAAGGGTAACGTCTCTGCAACGACACAGCTTCCTGGGTAGGTAGGCCTTTAATATCAGTCAGTCAGTGAGGACTTTCACTTAAACAATGAAAAAGAGACTTGGTTTGAACAAGGCCTAGAAAACAACGGATAAGATTAAGGTTTCGTTTCAAATATTTAAATTTTATTTTATAAACTTTAAAGAAATGCATAAATTTGAAAATGAATAATTTTTTTTTGTCTCTATTTATAATTTCATCCTATCTTTTGATTTTACTGCTAATTGATTTATTATATCCAAATAAATTGAAAAATAGTAATTAGTCTCAAACCGTAGAGCCTTACCTACCGTGCTTTAAAACAAGACGAATGTAAATAAGCTATGTTTATACTAATACACGGTTAGGTTTATTCGTATGCCCTGGAGAGGTCAGAGATAATAATACAGGTATCGTTTAACATAGCTCTTAAGAGAATCATCGTTAATTAAAGAGGAGCGGTGGCCCCCGCATCAAAATATTAATAGGGCATTAGCCAAGAGCTTCGAAGGTAATTAATATTGCTGACAGAGATTACGTTGAAACACCAGGGCAAGGTAGGAGGACAACCGTATGATAAACCTCTTCAGATATGATAGGAAACTAGATATAATATTTAAGGGCTTAACGTAGTTTGAAGTTATGACTACCAAGCGAGAGGTGTGTCACTTTTCGTAAAATGAAATATTTGCACCCGACTTCTTGCATAAAAACTTATAAAGGCACACATTGGATGGTTACTTGTTAATTTTAAATCATTTCGAAACGTATCTTAGCTCTAGTTTTTTATTTGTGCGAAGTAGTGGAACACCAAATGCGCCATGCTTTTCAATGGGAAGCTAAGCCTAAAGGTTTACAGATTTTCCTTTAACTTTACGGAGCAGTGTGAGGTATAATCCACCAGGGTGGTAGAATATCCTTGGCTGCGTTCAGCAGAGATCACCAAGCAAAACAGCGGATTTTGGAAAACTTTTACCTGTGAGCTCTGACGTCATAATGACGTCATAGCTTTGCTGAACGCTTTTCCCCAGTCATCGATTTTTTGAAAATGACGGTAGCGCAATAAAGCGTACAAGGTACCAAGGCTTAACAAAAGTTATATGAAAACATATTTATAGAGATAAATAAGAACAACTTTAATAATTAAAATTAGAAAGACTAACGTATCTCTTAAAATTCTCGCATGATCAACTGGTTTCACGGTAATTAAATAGGTATAGTCCCATCAGAATCAGCAAGAGCTATTTGTAATAATTCCTCCATGTTTTTTTCGAAATGCTGAGAACTACGTGTCTTACTATGAGTGAATCATATACTAGCTCCCTATAAGTTACTCAGCCACACTGGCCTAATGTATCCAGCATTTTCTTCCCGCCAAAAAAGTGTTACCTATATGCGACCCCCAGTGAGAGAAAATAACACTACTCTCGGCGCTTACGTATTTCCGGTAAAAAACGGAAAAGGGTATAAACCAATGAAACTTCGAACTGAAAGGTAGTTAGTATAAGCAGACGACGTTTTAGAAATGTTGTGATTGTTTGCGGACGGTTCAGTCGTATTTTATCTTTGAAATTAAGCTACTCATTTAAATTCAGAGCGTTGCCAAGGGAATATGAATTTTTATTCCGTAGGCAACGTTCAGAGGCTATTTATGGTGAGAGAACCAAACTTTATCAAAGAATAGGAGCTAAACAACAACTTAGTAGTCATCTCGAAAACCTTATTGAACTTTTTAATAATGCGTTTAAAGAACTAATAGAACTTAAAGAAAGACCCAACCCATTTTTAATCGAAGACTGTTGTGAAACCTAAATTATTTTTAAATAAGGAAAAGAAACCAAAACCTCCAAAGCCGTTAATACCATTTGGAACTATCGTCACTTCAAGTTCACGATATATTAATTTCAAAGCCATAAGAGAGGGCGCTGTCTATTATCACTCTCACCCGCCTCCCCTCCTCTCGACTATTCGGAAGAAAATGCTGGATACATTAGGCCAGTGTGACTGAGTAACTTATAGGGAGCTAGTATATGATTCACTAATGGTCTTACATTACGCGATCCAAAAAACGGACTATTTTCTTGGTGACCGCGCTGGATCAGCGCTAACCAGCGCGACGTCAAACACCAAAAACAAAATCCCGTTCAGTAGGACACTGCTAACAGCGCTGAGCTCTGCTGAACGCCGCCCTTGTAACTTAAAGTGAGTACAAGTTATTCCACGAATATACGGGGGTGAACCAGTTTATGTAAAACAAACAACTGTAACATTGAAGTAAGTTCATTTTATTTGCCTTTGAATTAAGAAATTGGTTAAACAACACTGATATAAAACACACGAAAAATTTACGTCGTTTTTCTTCGCTATTTTCAAATTTGCCAAATTGCTTTTACGAGACCCGATCATACTCTGAGTTTTGCCTAATTTTTCGTCAAAACCCGACTGGTAATTTCAGCCCACTGAAGAATAGCAACCACGCGGTGCTTTGCACTATTGGAATTTCGAATGGAGCTCTTTTATTTTAATGATGAGAAGTCGCCATTACAATGATTACACTACACTGAAATTAATTACTTTAACAGTGGCTTAACCCTCGAATGACGATCTATTGAAAGCCTTATAACGTTTATAACGGATTGGGGTTAAATACGCTTTCGGGCACTTATTAAAACACGGATATTTTACAAGGAATGGACATAGTATTATGATTAAACTAACACACGACATAACCGCGGGTCCTCTCTCAGTAACCAGTGACAAAGTTATGGAACATATTTTATGGACTTATTGTAACACTCGGCAAATTAAGGTATTTATCAGCAGTGGTTTCGTTAAGTTCCTTAGGATAGACCTTTTATAGCTCGTTATAAACGTCCTATTCGAGACCCTAACATTCTAGTTTTATGAAAAAAAACTTAATGAAACATCGCTTAATTGAATTTTAAATATGTAAATAAGGTTCACTTCTAAAAAACAGTATCATGCTGAGTTTCCTGTCTAATTATACACTCAATGATAAGTAGTATTTACCCACACCCACCCTGAAAGAACCTGTTTTTTCTTTAGCTATGCAATTTCATAAAACATTACTTTCACCATTGCGTTAAACAGGAGAGTTTTGAGGATACCCAGTCCATTCTTAAATGTCTTTGCTTGTACTTAATGTCATCCGTATCTTATAAAGGATGGCGCGATTACTGACTTGATAGGCAACGCTAAGGTAGATCCAGGTTGAAGGAAAGTGTTGTTTCCTACTTGATGCTCGCGTGTTTTGAAAGATCTTTCTCTAAAAATAGTTCGCCGTCTCTAAGAGCAATGTATATTTTATATAATAACAATAACGGGATTGTAAAGATAGTAGTACTTAGGAATGGTAATCCGTGGTTTAAACACTCCATCTGAAGAAACGCGTAAAATAAAGAAACCTAATTTATCCAAACCCAACCTACCAACTCCTCTCTAAAGAACGCATCTCGAATCAGAGAAGAAACAAGTTGGCAAACCAAAATTAACCTCTCCAACTGGCTTCTCCTAACCGGGGATCACTTATACTACGGTTTTGACAAATAACCATCGCTTTGTACTCTGAAACAGACCGGAGACCAAATTACAGCTCTCCAAGTCGAGACGCCATTGAGAAGTTTCTCTTAAATAATTAAATAATTAAATAATTATAATTGATATTAATTTTTTAATCGCCATTAATTTACCTTAATCCTAGTTAAATCGTTTTAAGAAACTTCACTCCTAAAATAATTTTAAACATAGTTATTGTTGAAGTTTGAATTCAAGCGTATGCCTGTTTGACAGTTCTAGGAATCTTAGGGTATACAGTATAAGGCGATTGATTCACAATAAATGATAAGAAAACCCAAAATTGCGTGAAACATTGGTGGAAGCCCTGCCATTGGGAGGCTTGACGTTTCTCGCAACCCTAGCCGATCGCCGCGTACTTCTTAAGCCTAACGATGGTAATGGAGTAGAAGCCAATATGGCTCTACGAACAAATTAGTTAGCTCCGATTTGCCTACTGTGAACGCGGTGACAGACGCACATACACGTCCAGTGTGTAACCTCTCCGTGACGTCGTCACTCGGAGAGGTAATAAAAACTAACGTAATGCTGTATATTTGACAAAACATTTAAAGTAATAAGAGGGGTAACCTATAAACCAAAAACCGTAAGTAGTTCTCCAGAACTCAAAACTGTACTTTTAAAACGACTTTGCGAAGGGCTAACTTTCTATTCCTCTACTTTCGCTGGATCTAATGGTGTCAATCACGTAATATTCCAAGCGAAACACGACTAAGTTTTTCTGTGGAACATATTCTGGATCAAGTCCAGTTATACTTAAATTCAAGCGCACTTGATCATCACTACTGTTCTTAAACTATGCGAGTATAAATCAAATACAAACAGTGTTTCCCACTCGCTCAGTCTAATTAATGTTTTGAAAATGTGTCCACAGATATTAATATCAATTATTAAAATTAGAGAGAGAAAATAGTAATTAAGTTACATCGGGGATTGATTTAATTTTAGAAGTAGGAATGGAGAACGGTTAGTATTTACTTCAGTCCGACTCATAGACCACCCAGTATAGAGACTCTCCCTCCCACACGTAACGAAAAGTTTAAATTATTTTATTGGCTCACTTAAACTACGTTTTGGTGACGTTGCTGACGGGGACGGCAAAAAATACGTAATTCCATTTTACCTCTGTCGCTATACCCTCCCGCCTCTTCTTTCATACCCCCCTCCGTCCCGTAGAAGGGGTCCGAGACTTCGACGCGCGCCCAGATAACTCTGTTCTCCATTTCTACTTCTGAAATTAAATCTATCCCTGGTTTCAAAGAAATAATTGACAAAATATCTGACTGAAAATCTTCTTTCTCACTTTATTTAACATAGGTAATAAAATCAGATTTTCAGAGCCCCATCACGTGGTCGAATAGGACAAAGTTTTCTCGAACCGATAATAAACGTTAACGTTGAAACTAAAATGCGTCACATATTTTTAATCGGTCCAAATTTTTTGTGCCAACTTACAAAACGTTTGAGCACACTATCGACTGCGCTTGAGAAAAACTATATTTTTCTTTCATTTTTCAAGATGAATGAAAACTGTCACTTTCAATTACGAAACGTTTAAAAAAATTCACGTCCAGCTCTGAGCAATTGAGATTTATAACCCTGCATCCCTAAGTGCGGAACATTTTTTTGTTTTACTAAAGAGCTACCTAAAAAGTATAAAAACACCTCCAACAAAGAAGGATGCAGGCTCCGTAGTAGCAAAGGCAAATGTAACAAACAGAATGTGCGGCACCGAACAAAAACGTTTCATAGTGACCAAATAAATTTTTAAGATATATATGACACTACCTATAAGTCGTAATTCTAGGCACTTACTGATAACAGAAGTAGGATAAGGGACTAGAAGTAAAGAGCCCTAGCATTGGTAGTAGATCCTGGCACCAGTGAACAAATTTGAGGATTTTATTCGCCGCTTCCATGGCGCCTACGCTAGAGAGAAAAAAAATTGGTCGAGTTCCAAAAACATTTCTTACCCCCTTCCCCTCAAGCTAAAGCCGCGGAACACGGACGAAGCGGGTGCTTGAATCTAGTTCGACCGTCTACCGCCACGAGCGTCTCACGTTTTGGAGGGAAAATTCAGAAACCGCTACCAGAGGGCCAACGGTTGGTGTGTTATCAAGAATATTCACTTACGGCAAGTGAAGAATTTGATTAGCTCAGTACTTCTAGTCTCATCTCACTTCTGCTGACTCGGTTTTGCAGTCCATCTTCCTATTTAGTCTGTACTAAGTCTTTGATAGCGCTTAACGAGAATCTATGACCTTCGTCACTCCATAAGAAGCTTTCAGTAACCAATGAAAAACTTATGCAACACATCGTATTAACTTATGGTGACCAGAGTCCTGCACGGGCCGGGCTCAAGCCCGGTCCGGCCCGAGGCCCGGCCCGATCGGGTCGGGCCGAGCCGGGCTTTCCACTTTTGAAAATTGTATCGGGCCGGGCCGGGTCGGGCTTTCAAAATTTTGGAAATTAACGGGCCGGGCCGGGTCGGGGTTTTAAAATTTTGGAAGTTAACGGGCCGGGCCGGGCCGGGCCGGGCCGAACTTGATTCTCATTTAATCCAAAGTTCAAATGAAAGATTATTTAAATGAGTATAAGCTTCTAAGAACAAATGTGACGAACAATTATCAAAAGAAATGAATAATACACGACGCTAAAGCAAATATGAATTCAAATCATTGATTTTATGTAAAAAAATATAAAAATTACAACTGAACTACGTGTAACGGGCCGGGCCGGGCCGGGCCTGTTCAATTCATGCAATGTGCCGGGCCGGGCCGGGCCGGGCTTGGTTAATGCATGTAACGGGCCGGGCCGGACCGGGCCGAAAAACCAACTATGTACTCGGACTCGGGCCGGGTTTCGGGCTTATTCAAAATTCTAAAACCGGGCCGGGCTTGGGTCGGGCCTGAAAAACTCGGCCCGTGCAGGTCTCTGATGGTGACCATTATGATGTTTTCGAACTGCTACAGCCTAGTCCTCTTACTCACACTGTCTGCTATGGTCCACCACGAACCACTTATATTTATTTCTCTCGGATGAAAATAGGGAATTCGACGGAATGAAATATAGTGGGAGATTTTGAGTCAAAAAAAAGCTTCTAAACAGTGGTCCTTAGAACAAACTATAATAGAAGTCACAATTTCGGCTCTAAATCGCCAAAAAAACCTCCACTGTACAATCTTCTTTGCTTCTTGGATATTATAATACAATTCGAAGCGCCAGAAGTAAGATAAAGGAGTAGAAGTACTAAGCTAACCAAACTCTACACTTGGCGAAAGTGAATAAATATTCTTGATAACCCACCAACGGTTGGCCCTCTGGTAGCGGTTTCTGAATTTTCCCTCCGAAACGTGAGACGCTCCTGGCGGTAGACGGGGTCCGAACTAGATTCCAGCACCCGCTTCGTCCGTGTTCCGTGGCTTTAGGTTCAGGAGAAGGGGGTAGGAAATGTTTTTGGAACTAGACCAATTTTTTTTCTCTTTAGTGTAGACACTCGCGATGGAAGCGGCATAAAATCCTCAAATTTGTTCACTAGTGCCGGGATCTATTACCAATGCTAGAGCACTTTTCTTCTAGTCCCTTATCTTACTTCTGGTAGCGCTGATATGCGATTTTTCCCCTAGTGCACTGGGACTACAAAACGTGAAGAACTCTATTGTCGCCTACGCTCTCGTTACTGCATCACATTATGTTATTATATTTGCTTTTGATAGCAGAAATTTATCTTTTATGCTTCCGAACAGATTTATTGATCCGCAAATGCCTCTTTCAGATACCGAATGAAAATGCCAGGATTAATATTAGCTAATTAGGAATCATGGTTCAAGTCAGGGTAATTCGTAACAATTAAAAACCTTTGATTTTAATCCTAATTAAGCGATTTGCGGGGCTAAAGGTTACTCCTATCGCATTTAAAACAAGCATAGGTATCTTCAAAGAAAATGGTGAACAAGGTGGTTGAAAATACAAGACATAATGAAGTTTACCTTTCCTACAGTTCGAAGGTACTGTCATTTTACTATCGTTTGGCCAAAATTATTTACACTTAAGTTGGCTTACGTCGAATGAAAATTTCTTTACCTGAAACTGATTTACTTCAACAATTATTTACTTCCGAGGAAAATTGATTCACTTTTGAGAAAAAAAAAACTTGTTTTACTTCAAATCTATTCACTACTGTTGCTAAATTAAAATTAGTTCAAATTGATTCAATGTATTATTCTTCTGATGAAAAGTTGAATATACTTGAATTTGACTCTTCTCAAACCCTATCTTCAAACAAAATAGTTTTCTTTTGATGAAAAACTATAGCTACTTTTGGAGGAAAAGTAGTATTACTTCAAAATGATTTACTTCTATGAAAACTAAGCCACTTCAAATCAAATTGACTCGCATATGCAATAATGAATAAATTTCTAAAGTAAAATTAACTTTGAAGTTTGACATAAAGAAATGTTTGACATAAAAGTGCCAATAAAATGTGGTAACGGCACCTTTCTTAGTCTTATAAAACTCAGTAACACTGCCTACATCATCATCAACACCAGCTCGGTACAAACTAATAGTCCTTTCCTATATGATGAGGTTATAAATCGTGGAACGCAACAAGAAATGTCTCTGAAATCTAATGACACGATTTCCTTTGAACTTCGAACAGAATAAAATCTACATATTAAAATATTGGTCGCAGTGAAAATACTCAGAATATCAAATGGGAGGTTGGTGCTTCTGTAACTGCGGAAAGAGGAAAATAGGATCCAAAATTTTCAGATCAATAGACAAATTGATATTATACATTATTGAAAATATGTCTATGCCGATTGCCGAGTTTGAGATAGTCTATTATTGGCATACCTTATATTAAAGGGTCTGTAATGTCGTCGGCGGACCGTTGCATTTTATTTTATTGAAAAAGTCGTAAACAAAACGAGTCTTTCCTTCTTTCCGGGAAAATAGTGTTAAAGCATTTTCTTAATTTAGTGTTATTCACGGCCTTATCCGGCATGTGATACAATTGGGCTAATCACAGCGCCTTGGCTATTGCTACAGTCGACGGTTCAACCAAACGCAGCGGGGTTCTGGGATTCTTGGGAGTGAGGACATGGGAAACTCCGGAGAGTGGTGGCTCACAACCTCTCACAAGAGAGATGAATCGGATGTGAGGAACCGCTTTACAACCTCGAAATAATTCCTCTTAGACGTGTTTTACATCAGCTGCTGACGTCAATGATTGAGCAAAATTGCAACGTCCAAAACGTTCAGAAAAACTGACCCTACCACAAAAATTGCGATTAGGTAACTCTATGCTTCGGCATGAATTAGTATTAATTTATTATAAGAAGGTTGCACAATTTGTTACAAAATAGCCTTTTTGTCTAGTTTATCACAAGGATAAAATTGGGGATGTAAAAGGTGTCCAATTGGCAACCATGAGACCAATGCTTTGTCAGCTCTAAGCAAAAATAAATGTTCATTATTAACCACGAAGATTTTATCGAAACTTTGGATTGAATATACATACAAAATCGCAAACGCGTTTTTTGCCTGAATTATAAATCATAAACTCTCATCTTTGTGACTTCATCGAATTCTGAAGTTTTTCAAATTCGTTATCCACGGAAACTAGCCCGCCAACCTTCTCTTATACCTTGCATTTATTAACCTTGCACGCGGTTAGTACTTGGAATCGCAAAGAACGAAACTTCCTTAACTTTCTTCCATCCTTTGTCATTATCGACTTTTTTAAAACTAACAAAAGTTGCACCCGGTCACCGCTCCCTCGCCATTGGTCATTCCTTATGGATTAAAGGACTGGCGAATTTTGCACGGAATGTATTTGTCAGCCTCTAATGAACTCAGTGTTACGTAAACGCTAAAGTAACGTATCACCCGAAAGTGCATCTCTTTCTATTGCCATAATGCAAAATATCATAAGTAGCTAAAACAAGCAGAGAGAATTTTACACATAAGAAGTGGAAGAGTAGGTTTTAGAAAGAGCCCGTCATTTCTTATTAAGTAGCATGACGTCATCACTGTCGTCTGCTCTGTCTGTCGACATGGCAGCGTTAAGCCTTGATTTTGAAGCTTTAAAATGTTTTTAACTTCTCATTTAATTCTTAAACTTAAATTTAGAGGTTGTTTACAGTCCCAGAATCGCAATTTTAAGCAAACTACTGATAATATTTCTTAAAATTTTACGCACGTCACCAAAATTTTTTCAATCATGCTCGTAATATATTTTCAATCAACTCGAAGTCCCATGCCCTATAGATAAAGTAGACGAGATATCCAAGCCATTGATTGGCTTTGTGCTTCAGCCAATCACGGATAACCTGATCTGGCTGGAAAGTAGAAGCTAGTTTTCAAACAGATACAATGGCGCTACGCGGCAGCACTAAACAATGGCCTAGTGAAGGGTATGCGCGTGCGCGAGGCACACTGGGAGAGTTACGGTGCCGCAGGTCGCCCGCCATCATTTCCAATTCATCTCACCTTACTTATCCCTGCATTGGTCTTCGGTCTTTGTCTGTGTCATACTTGTTCTTGATATGTTACTAATGGTAAATGACCACAAATGGGAGAAGAGGCCGAAAAATCGTTTGACCATTCAAAAAGCGAAAATGTCACGTTTCAAAACTTTCGCCGTTATAACTTTAACTTGACCTGTGCAGGTGTAAAGTATAACTTGACTTTTTCTTGGTTTTGTACATCGTTTGAAGAAAACTCATAAAAATTTGCTTGCATAGGTTTCAACAGCTTACGTCAAATTCACCTTGAGGTCAATGTGATTTCTAATCAAGTGATTAATTTATATCCCAAGGAAGTTTTCAATTGAAGATGTTTATTTACGCTTAATCTTTAATAGTGGTACAAGAACTATAAGAGTGATTAGCCCCTCGGCAGGAACCATGTGAATTGATTTTCCCTCTAACACCCTCCAATATGTGCATTTGGTACCGAAAGAAATGTGGTGTAACATTGCTTTAGAAAGTTAAATGGTTCTTACTTGTTTGCTTGTGTCCCATTCGACCGAATCCCAATCGACCGAACGCGTTTCCCATTCAACCGAAAACAGCCCAAATGTGCGGTTTTGGGAAAATATATATCAAAATTTAAAAAGCAAACGTTTTCACTTTTTTTAAGGCTGTTTTTACCCTACAGTTTTCGTTGTATATATATATATATATATATATATATATTGATGTTTGAAATGCAAAATTTAGCTTTAAGAGTGATTGATAACGGAAAGAATTGCTAATAAAGGCGGCTTTATTTACATTAATAATGGCTACTTGTTTCAATTGAATAAGAAAAAGGATAAAACTAGTTACTATAATTGTAGAAATCCCTCCTGTAAGGTTCGAATAATAGAAGTAACCTAACCTAACCAAACCAAACCAAACCTAACCTAACCTAACCTAAACCTAACCTAAACCTAACCTAACCTAACCTAAACCTTACCTAACCTAACCTAACCTAAACCTAAACCTAACCTAACCTAACCTAAACCTAACCTAACCTAACCAAACCTAAACCTAACCTAACCTAACCAAACCTGGCCAAACCTAACCTAACCTAACCAGACCAAACCAAACCTAAACCTAACCAAACCAAACCAAACCTAACCTAACCTAACCTAAACCTAACCAAACCAAACCTAACCTAACCTAACCTAACCTAACCTAACCTAACCTAAGCTAACCTAAGCTAACCTAAGCTAACCTAACCTAACCTAAGCTAATCTTACCTAACCTAACCTAACCTAACCTAACCTAACCTAACCTAACCTAACCTAACCTAACCTAACCTAACCTAACCAAACCTGACCAAACCTGACCAAACCAAACCAAACCAAACCTAACCTAACCTAACCTAACCTAACCTAACCTAACCTAACCTAACCTAACCTAACCTAAACCTAACCTAACCTAACCAAACCTGACCAAACCAAACCTAAACCTAACCAAACCTAAACCTAACCAAACCTAACCTAACCTAAACCTAACCAAACCTAACCTAACCTAACCAAACCTAACCTAACCAAACCTGACCAAACCAAACCTAACCTACCCTAACCTGACCAAACCAAACCTAAACCTAACCAAACCAAACCAAACCTAACCTAACCTAACCAAACCAAACCAAACCTAACCTAACCGAACCTAACCTAACCAAACCTAACATAACAGTAATATTTTGGAAAGGCATATTATTTGAGAAGTCAATGAAGCTAAACATGAACATTTTGGAAAAGGCGTACCATAGTAAAATGATTTGTAAAATATTACTAACCTAACATAACGAACCCAAACCTAACCTAACATAACAGTAAAGTTTTGAAAAAGGCATATTATTTGAGAAGTCAATGAAGGTATAAGACATCAATATTTTGGAAAAGGCGTAACATTGTTAAATGATTTATAAAATATTACTAACCTAACCTAACCTAGCCAAACCAAACCAAACCTAACCAAACATAACAGTAATGTTTTGGAAAAGGCATATTATTTGAGAAGTCAATGAAGCTAAACATAAATATTTTAGAAAAGGCGTAGAATAGTTAAATGATTTATAAAATATTATTAACCTAACCTAACTTAAAGGAAAAGTTCAGGATACCTAACATTAGACCTTAAATTAACGGCCTCGTTTAGAAGATATCGAAATGATTGATAAAAAAAATTATAATTTCCCTAATTACGATTAAAATCCAATTAATTGACCCAAAAATTGAAGAGAGCAGCCGCGCCATTTTTTAAAGTCACGTGATAAACTCGCACACACGCCGTTATTGGCCAAATGGCTAGCGAATAGGAAAGTTAGATTTCTCTACTGCAGACGACGATATTTATTGATATATTGAAGGTTGACTTTCAGCATAGCCCACTAGATCACGCACATCACGACGCAAGCTACTCGCGCTATAGAAGCCCGTTCAATCGGCCAAAAAGTGCAACTTTTGGATTCTTGGCGATAAATTCGAAGTTAGCGAAAATTAACATTAAGTTCTATGGGATGAGGAAGGTTTTTTAGCCAGATCCTCTGTCCTATTGATCGAAATGACCTGAAATTTCAATGAGACGTGTTTTTTGACGTGTTTTATTAATCTTAAAAGGATTCAAGCTTCTAGAGTGGATAGCTTTTAAAAAAAAAATTATTTTCATAGACAATATGATGGGTTCAGTGCTAAGACTGAACATATCGTCAGATCTACTGGCCCAAATGTCCTGAAATCTTAATGAAAGGTGTGTTACAATCGTTTCTATTATATTAAAAAGGATTCAAGCTTTAATAGTGGATAATTATTTTAATAAAAATTTAGTTCCAATGTCATAATTTTAAACTAAGTACTTAATGCACTATATCTTTGGATCTAATGGCCCAAATGTCCCGAAAATTTAATTAGAGGTATGTTACAATCGATTATATTTAAAAAAAATTAATATCCCATGTCACGATTGTAAGTTACGTTCTTACAACCTGTTTTCCGCGATAAAAAAACCAGCCCCATTCTACTTGTCCAAAACTTGCCTTTTGGGATTAATAGATTATAAATCATAGACCTCTTGAACCAATTTTCTATGATTTGTAAACATGCAGAGGGGCAGATGTCTCGAAAACCCTTGGCGATTTTTAATTGTTATCCTTACTTGTTGGGCGGGGCATTTAAAAGATTAATCGATTAAAATATAAAGTATATCGTCAAAATAAGAAAAGTTGACAAATGCTAAAACAAAGCTTCAAAACTAAGATCAAGCACCACTCAAGAAGCTTCAGAATGTCTTTGAACAAGCATAGGATCGCTGCGAGGAAGCTTTTTCTTCTTGGACCTCTTTGACAATTAATTATAATTTAAAACTATCTCTCCACTAAATCTTTGTTTTTTGCCAACTGCAACTGGTATTATGATACTATTCACCAACTTTTCAGTTCGTTTCTTAATCATGATTTTTCTATACTTAATTTTTGGTTTTTGTAAAATATGTGATATTTGCAATAAATACATTTTTGAACTAAAATTGCGTTTACATAATAAAGTGCTTTTGGCAGAAAAACAGGGGTTCTTCTGAACTTCCCCAAAATAGGTGTGTTTTAGGCTTTAGGGCCTATAATTTTGTTTAATTCTAAGATTTTTAGAGTAATGTTTAAGCAAAACGTTTAATCTTGGAAAGAGAGTGAAAGTTAAATTATTTTAACACACCTCTCATTAAATTTTCAGGACATTTGGGCCAGTAGATCCAAAGATATAGTGCATTAAGTTCTTAATTTACAATTATGACATTGGAAATTAATTTTTATTGAAATAATTATCCACTCTAAAAGCTTGAATCCTTTTTAATATAATAGAAACGATTGTAATACACCTCTCATTAAGATTTCAGGACATTTGGGCCAGTAGATCTGACGATATATTCAGTCTTAGCACTGAACCCATCATATTGTCTATGAAAATAATTTTTTTTTTAAAAAGCTAATCACTCTAGAAGCTTGAATCCTTTTAAGATTAATAAAACACGTCAAAACACACGTCTCATTGAAATTTCAGGTCATTTCGATCAATAGGACAGAGGATCTGGCTAAAAAACCTTCCTCATCCCATAGAACTTAATGTTAATTTTCGCTAACTTCGAATTTATCGCCAAGAATCCAAAAGTTGCACTTTTTGGCCGATTGAACGGGCTTCTATAGCGCGAGCAGCTTGCGTCGTGATGTGCGTGATCTAGTGGGCTATGCTGAAAGTCAACCTTGAATATATCAATAAATATCGTCGTCTGCAGTAGAGAAATCTAACTTTCCTATTCGCTAGCCATTTGGCCAATAACGGCGTGTGTGCGAGTTTATCACGTGACTTTAAAAAATGGCGCGGCTGCTCTCTTCAATTTTTGGGTCAATTAATTGGATTTTAATCGTAATTAGGGAAATTATATTTTTTTTATGAATCATTTCGATATCTTCTAAACGAGGCCGTTAATTTAAGGTCTAATGTTAGGTATCCTGAACTTTTCCTTTAACTTACAATTTCCTTCTCTGGGTTTGAACCCGAGCCTCTGAATTAAAAGCCTGATATTCTACCATGCTGCTGCGGTGATTCGAAATCCTCACAGACATTTAATTAACTAATTCTTTCAAATAAATTCCCATTCAGCAGAAACCCGCCATTGGGCTGGAAATTTAAATATATTCTCCATAAAAAACCAAAAAGCGGTTTCGGTCGAATGGGATTCGGTCCAATGGGATAATACCACTTGTTTAATGTCGTCAAACCTTCAAATCGCAGTCCCTTCTAAGTAGTCCTATCTTTAACCTTCCATTAGCTTCTACCAAACATTGTAAACAACAAAGGGATAATGGCCTCGCTAAGCCTAATCGTTGAAAGAACTCGGTCAACCAGGCAAGAAAAGCCTGAATAAGGAAAACACATTGTCCCAGTGATAAAGAATACTAACGCGAAAACAGTTACGAATCGAATAATCGATTAATAGTACCATCGTATTGACCTTGTAACCCGCGAGGTCAACGACCCATAACGACAATATAATCCATAAATAAAAGTGCACCAAGGCTTACCTATTCAGAGACAGAACGCATTGAAAGGAAAATATTTTTTCTTACCATTGTGGTGACTGATGAGACGGTCCTGTCGATAGTTTATGTCCAACCCGTAGCGAAGAATAATTCTGATTGAACAGCTTCAATGGACGTCCTTGCGTCCTATTCAATTCTGCTGCCCTCCTTTACATTGAAGAATTAAAGTTCATGAGACGTGGTAAAATTTTCCAGACAACGCTTAAAGATCAAGGTCAAACCAGAACTTTAGGTTGAAATGAGTTTATCGCCATAAAAACAGTCCTTTGGGGCCTAATATTTTTATTTTTAAAACAATTTGGATTCCGAACCCGTATTTGATGTAAAGAGAAAGTTTGTATATCAAATCAAGGCCTAACGCGTTAGATTCAGCTGTAGTAGAATTAGAAATGAAGTTCCGGTGCGTTCACTCATCTTCATCGCAATTCTATTGACTAAAGCATGGTTTTCACTTTGCGTAAATCACGACTTTTCGCCCGACGTCAAGCGACAACCAAAAAAAAAACATAGTTACACTGGACAGAAATTACGTTGAGTGTGGCGATATTAGCTTTCTGTTTTTTCGGCCGCGTTCAACGTTAACACTCTGAGCGAGCCAATCAGAAATAAGCTTGAGTCGTGACGTCAATTTCGACCACGCGTGTTCAGAAAAGGACGTCCGCGGTCCGCCATGTTTTTATTAATTTAGTTAATTCCCTGAGAATGCCGAAGTTCAATGCTGAAAGGTTTATTGAAGAGGTTAGGAACAATAAAAATCTATATGATATTAGAAACAAATATTGCAAAAAAGAAGGACAATAGATGGGCCGCAATTAGTGCAGTGTTCAGTTTATCTGTTAAGCCTTGGTTCCATTATTTGCATGAACTACGCTAAGTGAAAACGCTATAACGCTGGGCGCCAACGTGAAAAACAAATCTAACGTTTTCGGTCAAGTGAAAACCATGCTTAAGACAGTATAAAATTTTTCGATCGTCATTGAAGGGAGAGTGAATGGGATAGAATTGTGGTGAGGTGAGCAGTTTTGCTAACGCCATCTGTGGGTGAACAAATAAAGCATAATATTTGAATTTTTGAAGTCGAATGGCGTCAAACGTTATCACCGGTTTACTCTTCTTCTTATTAACGAAATTTGGTCGTTATTTGGTAGCGTTTTGTCACAAAAGCTGAAAAGCAGCACGCCATGCTAGATCTAAAATTCAGAATGTTAAATATAGTTCAAGCACAAATAAATGTGCCAAGGCCTAAAAAATCCGGTAAACGAGGCCGCCAATATTTTTATCACTGGAACTCGAGCTTAAACGGCTTACCGGAAAAAATATATTGTTATTAAGCCGGCAATAGATAGACGTAAAAGCCGGAAGAGGGGGGGGTAATAACGTTGAATAAAAATATTATCCTTGCTTTACGATACGACGTATTCACCCCCTGCCCGTTGAAGGAATTTTTAGAGCCGCTGTACCCGCTTACGTAATAAGGCCGAATCCGAAAGATAACTCTAAATGTCAGTCCAACGTTGGTCCAGAAAAAATGTTGATAAAATAAAATTAATGAAATATTTCATTCGCAAATGGCAAAATTACGAGGCCTTCGCTTAGAGAAGAAGCCTACAATATTTCCCAAAATAACGATTCACCCAAATTAATAATAATATATTCAAAAATATATATAAAAGTAGTTTTACGATAGAGTTGTTTCAGGACAAACCGAACGATTTCGCGTTTTAAAGATCTCGGCCATATAAGGTTTGACAAGGTGGAGCTGCACTATGAACAGAGAAGGACATCCGCGTTACATATACAGGGTGTTTTTGATAAGTCTGCCATAAATCAAGGGGCGTGTTCTTTGGGTCAAACTGAGTGGAAAGTGTCAAAGAACATGGGGTGTACAAGAATTTGCAACGAAGATATGGCCCCCCAAACATTGGCCCCTAAAACAAGAACATATTCGAAAATGTAGACTAAAACAAATTCAGCCTTATCAACTTGTTTAGAAATATGAGACAATTTCAATAGTTTCCCTCTAGCATCGTTATTGAACTTTCACCTGGCAGAAGTGTATTAAATGAGTAGAAGTATGCCTACTCTAGTAAAGTAAATTCAAAGTATCATGGTACCTTTCGGTTGGTATTACTTTTATTCTTAACAAGTTAACATGGACGTTACAGGTATTGTTCAAAATGTCCACCAACGGCGTTAAGACAAACATGAACCCGTCTTTCGAAAGATTCTTGGACATGTTGGAAGATTCCTGGCATGTTCCTGATTGTTTGACAACCTTCAATAATTCGTCTTCGCAAGTCTTCCTCATCACGGACTTCATTCTTGTACACGATGTCTTTGAGATGACCCCAAAGATAGAAATCGCACGGATTTAAATCCGGAGATCTGGCTGGCCACGCAACTGGTCCTCCACGCCCAATCCACCTCAAATTAAACGTAGCATTAAGATGTTCTCTAACTGCACGGCTGAAATGTGGGGGTGCCCCGTCGTGCATAAACCACATGTCACGAAGTAATGCTAACGGTATGTCCTCGAGTAGTTCAGGTAAAGTGTCTCTTAAGAACGTGAGATATGCTTCACCATTTAGTCTGGGTGGAAGAAAATGCGGACCTAGTAAATGATTACCGACAATGCCGCACCATACGTTTAAAGAAAATTGCTGTTGGTGACTTCTAACACTAGTTGCGTGTGGGTTTAATTGGCGCCATTCGTGGTGGTTGTGATAGTTCAGAATTCCATCCCGGGAAAAATGTGCCTCGTCGGTTACTAAAAGGACCCGTGGAAATTGATTGTCCTCTACTCTGGCCAAAAACCACTCGCAAAAGTCGATGCGTCTTGGATAATCTGCCGGGTTAAGAGCTTGCACCTTTTGAATATGATACGGGTGAAACTGATGTCAGCGGAGAATTCGCCAGACCAAAACGTGATTAACATGTAATTGTCGTCCAACTTGTCTGGTACTTGTCGAGGGGTCCTCATCGAACATGGCAAGGACGTCTTCCTCGATTTCCTCCATGTCTTCTGGAATGTCTCGCTCTCGAACGTTGTTGGGTTGTACTTGTCCGATGTCCCTCAAGCGCCTGTCAACAGCCTCGAACGTACGACGATTTGGTATGCGTCGTTGCGGAAATTGTTCCTGGTATCGCCGCTGTGCTTCCACTGAATTGCCCTGCGCCAGTCCATACATGAGATGCATGTCTGCATATTCTGCATTGGTATACGCCATACTGTACTACCACACGTTCGTTCGAAGTGATACTGTGACGTTATCAACAACATCGCGTTACTTTATAGCAAACCACCGTTTAGTTTTTACGTTTGCGTCATGACTGTCAGCATTGTTTTTTATTCACGGACTTCATTCTTGTACACGATGTCAAAAAAATCTTTGAGATGACCCCAAAGACTTTTTAGCAAACCACCGTTTATTGTTTACGTTTGTGAATAAAAAACAATGCTGACAGTCATGACGCAAACGTAAAAACTAAACGGTGGTTTGCTATAAAGTAACGCGATGTTGTTGATAACGTCACAGTATCACTTCGAACGAACGTGTGGTAGTACAGTATGGCGTATACCAATGCAGAATATGCAGACATGCATCTCATGTATGGACTGGCGCAGGGCAATTCAGTGGAAGCATAGCGGCGATACCAGGAACAATTTCCGCAACGACGCATACCAAATCGTCGTACGTTCGAGGCTGTCGACTGGCGCTTGAGGGACATCGGACAAGTACAACCCAACAACGTTCGAGAGCGAGACATTCCAGAAGACATGGAGGAAATCGAGGAAGACGTCCTTGCCATGTTCGATGAGGACCCCTCGACAAGTACCAGACAAGTTGGACGACAATTACATGTTAATCACGTTTTGGTCTGGCGAATTCTCCGCGGACATCAGTTTCACCCGTATCATATTCAAAAGGTGCAAGCTCTTAACCCGGCAGATTATCCAAGACGCATCGACTTTTGCGAGTGGTTTTTGGCCAGAGTAGAGGACAATCAATTTCCACGGGTCCTTTTAGTAACCGACGAGGCACATTTTTCCCGGGATGGAATTCTGAACTATCACAACCACCACGAATGGCGCCAATTAAACCCACACGCAACTAGTGTTAGAAGTCACCAACAGCAATTTTCTTTAAACGTATGGTGCGGCATTGTCGGTAATCATTTACTAGGTCCGCATTTTCTTCCACCCAGACTAAATGGTGAAGCATATCTCACGTTCTTAAGAGACACTTTACCTGAACTACTCGAGGACATACCGTTAGCATTACTTCGTGACATGTGGTTTATGGACGACGGGGCACCCCCACATTTCAGCCGTGCAGTTAGAGAACATCTTAATGCTACGTTTAATTTGAGGTGGATTGGGCGTGGAGGACCAGTTGCGTGGCCAGCCAGATCTCCGGATTTAAATCCGTGCGATTTCTATCTTTGGGGTCATCTCAAAGACATCGTGTACAAGAATGAAGTCCGTGATGAGGAAGACTTGCGAAGACGAATTATTGAAGGTTGTCAAACAATCAGGAACATGCCAGGAATCTTCCAACATGTCCAAGAATCTTTCGAAAGACGGGTTCATGTTTGTCTTAACGCCGTTGGTGGACATTTTGAACAATACCTGTAACGTCCATGTTAACTTGTTAAGAATAAAAGTAATACCAACCGAAAGGTACCATGATACTTTGAATTTACTTTACTAGAGTAGGCATACTTCTACTCATTTAATACACTTCTGCCAGGTGAAAGTTCAATAACGATGCTAGAGGGAAACTATTGAAATTGTCTCATATTTCTAAACAAGTTGATAAGGCTGAATTTGTTTTAGTCTACATTTTCGAATATTTTCTTGTTTTAGGGGCCAATGTTTGGGGGGCCATATCTTCGTTGCAAATTCTTGTACACCCCATGTTCTTTGACACTTTCCACTCAGTTTGACCCAAAGAACACGCCCCTTGATTTATGGCAGACTTATCAGAAACACCCTGTATACAACTACCACTAAAAAGAGACTAAACAAACAAATGACTAAAATCAAGCTAAAGTTATTATCTCTCCGAGTGACGATGACGTCACGGAGACGTATTACACTGAATGTGTCTCTGTGTTTGCGTATCGGTCACCGCGTTCGCAAATCGGAGCAAACGTGTTCGTAGAAAGCATTAACGGTATCTACTCCACTATCATCGTTAGGGGTGAGATGTACGCGGCGATCGCCTAGGGTTACGAGAAACGTCTAGCCTCCCTATGGCAGGGCTTCCACCAAAGATTCAGGCAATTGCGGGTTTTCTTACCATTTACTGTGAATCAATCGTCTTATCCCTTAAATTTCCAAAAATTGTTAAAGAGGCATACGCTTGAATTCAAACCTCAATAATAGCTATGTTCAAAATAATTTTGGGGTTAAAGTTTCTTGAACCGATTTAACTAGAATTAAGGCAAGTTAGTGACGATTAAAATAATTAATTTCAATTGTATTTATTTAATTATTTAAGAAAACCTCTTAATTGCGTTTGGACTCGAAGTGGTTTTATTTGGTTTCCCAACTTTTATGTTTTAAAAGTAAAACCAGATGGAGCTTGGGTTGATAGATATCATAAGAAAACGTTATGAAGAGGTAAAAAATACTATTGAGTCGGAGTGTGGCGCACTGCTGTAAACCAAGCTTCTACGTGTCAGAGTTTGAGGGTGTGGGAGTGGGACACACGACGGGCATCCTACCCTATAGGTACCAACTATCCCGTTGACTTGACCCTTTCCATCACCTCTCAAGCAAACTTCATTCCTTCCCTGGTTAATCGCGTCTAATTGCATCTTTCTCGAGAACAATTAAAGGGTCCTAATTTGAATTGAAACCCTTAATAATATAAAAAAATTACTATCATCCGAACTAGAGTGGACAGTCACAAAAAATTACGCCTAATTGTAATTGGTGTATGGATAATCTGAGAGTGGTTAGCCTCCATAAACTTGATTAACTTACTTTATAACTTTCGTTGTCTTTTCCTCTGAATTGGTTTGTAGTAGAAACTCAGGAACAAATAAACCAAAGTATTATGTATCATTATAAGACATGAAATTTTCAGGCTCCACGTTTCTTTAAGCAATCGGTATTCCCTAATAGCGTCAACATTTGAACTGCAATTAAATCGGTTTGATCGCTAAGTCTACTTTAGTGACTTAGAAGGAACGACCTATCAGCCATGTAAAAGATACAACACAATGAATCAATAAAATATATTTTTCTCTCAAAATTTCAACAATGGAATTTCAAAAACAATTATTTTTAAAACAATTTTCTTATACACACAAATATAATTATTTTTACATAAAGCACATCTTATGGTTAATTTAACTAATTTTCCTATAAGTCATAAGGACCTTTTCCATCTGCCCAAGATACCCAAAGACCGTTGTGTAGCAGAGGGTCAGCGCTATAAGCCAAATCCGTATTGAGAGGAGGGTGGGCAGTCCGGTTGAAGCTTTCCAATAGGTCCAGCATCTGGTTATAAATCTAAGGAACACACACATACGTTAGTACATGAAATGCTGGTTGGAAAACAAGTACTATACAAGCAACTTAAAGAAAAACCAAATACTTGCGAAATAAGTAAACACAAACAATGTTTGTAAAGACAAAAAGTACTTGTAACTAAATGACAACTAAAACTCATAGACACGTAATTGCAAGTCATAGACACGTAATTGCAACTCATAGACACGTAATTGCAACTCATAGACACGTAATTGCAACTCATAGACACGTAATTGCAACTCATAGACACGTAATTGCAACTCATAGACACGTAATTGCAACTCATAGACACGTAATTGCAACTCATAGACACGTAATTGCAACTCAAAGACACGTAATTGCAACTCAAAGACACGTAATTGCAACTCAAAGACACGTAATTGCAACTCAAAGACACGTAATTGCAACTCAAAGACACGTAATTGCAACTCAAAGACACGTAATTGAAACTACATGACAAGTAATTAAGTAACTAGGACCAAAGTTCTTGTTGATCTATTAAAGGGAACCAATTTCTGTGATACTTTAAAGAAATCTGGCTCTAAAATGAAGTGAAAGTGGGACAACCGTATTATTCTAAACCAAACCTTAATGGGAATTAGTCTATTGAAAACTAGTGCTAGTACTTGTAAATTTAGTAAATATTATAAAGATGGTGTACATACTTGCGGGTTTTCACTGGCGATGTTCTTGTATTCACAAGGATCCTCCTCAATATTGAAGAGGCAAGGCGCCGCATTGGGATCACAATTGTACTTAGGATTCTTAGGTTTCTTTCCACATTCCACTTCGAATACATCCGGTATTAAGGTGAGAGTTTCGTCGTCGTAGAATTCTCTAAGAACCTCAGCCACTCTGGACCTGCTTCGGAAATTAGGGGGTGCCACGGCAGACCTGGCTGATGGACCGAACCACAGGTTTAAGTTTGAATCAGGTACGCTACCATAAAGAATCTTGTAATCGCCGACTCGGAGAGCACCCATCTTGTAGATAGGGTCAACATTGATAAGAGTGATGTTACGGGGAGATGGTTTGTTCTTAGAAAGTGCTTCCCACAAGTTGACACCGTCCAAGTAACTTGGTAGGTCTTCAACATTACCACCTATGATATAATAGACAGATATGTTTACTTATGAGCTTGATATGCATTGATTTATTAGACTAAGAAATGTGGAGGTTTGCTTAACGAAGACCCTGAACATTTTATAATCATGGGCCCTATACATCACAGAACTCAGAAGTGTGATCAATGCCATGGACATTGTTGTGATTTGCATCATTGTTGGAAGAAGATGGATATTCTCAGAACTTTTGGGCTAATGTTTGATGTAATTCAACATGTTTTTTAATTCGTAGCCTTTATCTCAGATCTCAAATTCTACTTAAACCAGAAAGTCCTTTGGTTGTTTCGATGTTTGGTCTATACGAACAGTTACAATTCCTTAACGAACATGATCAAACTGAATCGTTGATATCAGTAACACTAGGGAAATTCAATTTTTAGAAGTATTTTGGTTGAGTTCTTCTTAAGGGTGGGGCTTAAGGTAAACCTTAGTTCCTTAAGAACGTCTGATTGTAATTCTAGACCCCTAAGATTTTAGCTCTAAGAATTACACCTAATTGAACAACGTTTTATCTAACTTAAAAATTGAAAAACATAAGTTTCTAAAAACCACATCATGCAGATATTTCATAAGTGTGAGCCCAAAGACTTTTCAGTGTTTAGTGTCATGGGTCCATAAACCCCCGGGCAACGTCAGCAGCTAAGCTAATAGTCTTCAGCATTTCAAGGTTGGGTGAATAGTTTGAAGGTCTATTTACCAGCAGCGTGGTAGATTGTCGGCAACCAATCGGAGATATGCATCATCTGAGTGGACATTCGTCTCTTTTTCTGCAGAAGTGGACTCCAAATGAGTCCAACTCCACGAACGCCTCCTTCCCAGTTAGTGAACTTTTGACCTCTTAAAGGCCAGTTTGAACCGGCGTTCGAAGTAAACGTTTCCTGGTCAGCTCCATTGTCAGTCGTGAAACAAACGATAGTGTTTTCCAACATGTCTTTATCGGATAATGCCTTGAAAACACGTCCAACCGATTCGTCAATTGCGGTCACAGCACCTGCAAGAATAGCAACAAATACCGTTGTCAATAAATTGAAGAGTATCTGTCCTATGAAAAGTTATTTACTATAAATTCTAAAGGCAGTTAAATTTTCTACATGAAGCAAGTTTATGATATATTCAATCTTGAATACAAACTGCGCATGCGCAGTGCTACACAGCACGAATTGCTAATATAAATACAAAGTATTAATGGTAGCCCTCCATCGATGTATAGCGCAAGGGTTTTAGCACGATAGTGTGCACGTTGCAACCCAGCTAAAGTTATTGTGTTAATAATCAAGTTGTGTAATTCTTATAACCGAGTGGAACAGCTTATTTTGAGTATCGCTGTAGTACTTGTGAAATAAGATAAATCCTTCTTACTGCTAGATTTAAAAGTATATTCAGTGTTAGTACAGCAACATTTTACTAATTTAAATAAGTGTTCGTCTTATCTGTTCCACACTGTATAATAATACGCCTTAAACTTCGCAACGGAAAAATTTAGGCCAATATTACTGCGGTTTGACACATATCCTCTCAGTGACATAGTTCTTAAAATCCTGACACGCCGTAAAAGACCAAAGAATGAATTGAATCCAACCATGGCTTATGTCAAAAACTTAAACCTCTGCTTACTCTGCGAAAAAATGTTTTCTCGTTTAATCCCAACCGTGTACGAGGATATTTCGAAAAATCCTTCATATAAACCACGACAAAATACATATTTTGAAAGAACAAAATCTCACAGAGCCTAATCTTCCTATTTTTATATAACATATTCCCGAAAGTGCTTAAAAATATTCATTTGCACTCCCTAATAGCCGGACGGAAACCCATACGGAAAACAAAGCCCACCAAAATCGCCCTAAGTAAATGAGTGAAAAAAAATAATAATAGAGAAGTTAAGCAAACATTTTCTCAGAGGATAACAACTAACTCAATATATGTGTTCAGGAGCTGGGTGTACTTCCTAAAACTGGATCTATTTAATTGGGTGTAAATAGGTCTAACCTCTCGCCGAGGTTAGGGAAGAGAAACAATACTCCGCAACCAACAATAATAGCACTATTTAGTTCGCCTTGAACGCCAAGAAAAGGAATTTATTTGGCTGATTAACCTCTCTAATGAACGTATTAAGTTGAACCATAAGTAACATATTATCAAGAAGTATGCCTCTAAATTTAATGTGCTAATGAAGGTGCCAATGAATCAAAACTAGGTTTCATACAGGAATTCATTCCCAGTGTAAGGCAGAGGAAATGGGTATAAACAAGAAGTGTATAGTTAGTTTTTAGAGTTACTAATGATCCCGTTTTCAGGCAACAATCCCTATCATTGGAACATGATACCAAACCTTTGTTAAAAAGCGGAGGGGTCGAAAAGGAAAATTAAGTGATTTTTTGTCGACTCTTCTAGTAATTATAAGACCTATCTGCATAGTGAAACATCCAGAAAATACCTCCAAATTATTTAAAAATTCAAATTGGTTTGAGATTTCAAAGTCTTGAAATTAGCACCTTGGACCAATCACGTAACGCTGTGCCTTGTTATTAAGAAAATTCCTGTGGCAAGCTCTGTGTCCATTGCAACTTAGTGCGAGAGTTGTTAGGGCGCCATGTGACAATCATGGCATTGAGATTGCCAAAAAAAATTTGTTAACAAGAACGCAATTGGTCGGAGGTGCTAATTTCAAATTATCTTTGAAATCTCAAACTAATTGTAATTTTAAAATAATTCGGAGGTATTTCCGGAATGTTTCACTATGCAGATTCGTTTTATGATTAGTAGAAGAGTAGATGAAAAATTACAAGCCTCCGTTTAAGAACTTGAGCAATATGGAAAACAAATGATAGACTTATTTTGATCGTGATACTTATGATGAAACGTACCGGCAAACATTTGTCTGGTGTGATTCGAAATGAAGTCGAAACCTTCTGTGTACTTAGGAGGGGCCCGGACCGGTAATAGCCAGTTTCCTCTGTGGACGCCATGATGGGCCAAGTACAGATACAATGGCTACGAAGAGACAAAAAACTTGGTTATAAATTAAATATTGATATTCGAAATCGATATCGCGGAAACTCGGAAGAAAGGCTGACATATCAGATGTCGATCTAACCTTTGATTTATTGTGAGATCGAATGACTTCTTCCGCCTTTTCCGTATAAATATCGGTCAAGTATTCTTGTTGGCGATCCCGGACGATGTCAAAATTGTTCCTGAAGTCCAACCCGTCGAAAATTAAGCTGCAAAAATATATAGTTATTTTTGAAATCGCTTCAGTTGTTTCGGTAAGCGTGGTGAGTTAGGCCTAACGTTCAGCGATCAAACGCAAATAGAGATAAAACAAAGTTGGAGGTGTACAAGGGGTAGATTAAAGCTTCCAGAGTTACTCAGTATAAATTTATCTATTTTAAGTTGCATATAGCGTAGGATACGTGACGTCATAGGCGTAAATTTAGTCAAAGATGTTGACGCCATTGTTTCTATGTTTTGTTTTTTATGTGAAGATGGTGTTGTTATCGAGTTAAATTTCAAGTCCCAAAGAATTTGTTGAAGTTCGGTTTCTGGCTATATGATAAAACTAAGTGTTTTAAAAAAGACAATAATGAAGTTAAAGAAAATTGATGGGTTGCTATTGGTTTAATTTTCAACATAAATGGTAAGCCTTGGTCTTCACTTTGGAGCTCGCGCCATCTTTTATGTTTCAATGAAAATGGTTTGCCAGCGTTCTTTCAAGGAATTAGGCCTATCTGCAAAAATATGCGGAATTTTTTTTACGGTTCCTTGGAACTTTGGTCAATGAAAACCAGTCTTAAATCGGTTTGCCAGCCTACTAGCACTAAGTATGACCCTAACTATACTAGAGATGCTAGAGACTTAGTGAGAGCTAGTTGGAGAACGGCGCGAGAATTGACTATACACTATGTTTAACAGTCCATCTACCTGCTTGGTCTGTCCTAAGCCTTTGACAGCGCCTCACCAGGAGTCGATTTACGAGAATCTATGACCTACCTCAATCACTTCATGACAAACTCTCATTAACTAGTGACCTGGTGACCAACTTATGAAACATATCTTATAAACGGGAAAGTTACTATAGGTGGAGGAATGGTAAATATTCACGTCGCCTATCGGCCTCACTTTGTGATATTTCTATTTGCTTTTGGTGCAATTGACTTAGTACATGAAATCATAATGAAGACTTACGTTGCGTTTGCAGTATTATAGGGGGCGCCTTTAAACTCGGAACCTTTGTGGTTACTGAGTCCAGTATGAGTAAACATATCGGTGGATGAACCCCAGAATCCGTAATGACTTTCGAAACCTCTTCGTGTTGGTGTGTATTCCGAACGGTAAAATCCCAAATGCCACTGAAACAAATATGGAAAACAAACGTTATGGAAATCAAAGACAATCTTCGAACACACACTTTGGGAAAATGTTTTTCGAAGAAAGTTTGTTAAGACTTTATTTTTATCCTGAATTTATTACACAAGGACTGACAGAAATTCTTGGATGGTTCTTTAAGTCAAACTGAGTAAAGGCTCTTTCAGACGATGCAACGTTTTTGACTCAGCTCGATGGGTCAAAAAGTTGTATCAACTTGCCCAACTTTTGAAGGGAAAAGTGTAGTAAATCCTTCCTTTTCACACGACTAAACTTTTACCGCCAAATGGAGCTTTTTAAGCGCCACCTACCTTGGCACTTGCGAAAAAACCCGCGAAAAAGGCTTTTTTGTAATTCATTTTGATTGGCTTGAGAAATGAAAGGAAAAGTTTTCCTAGCCAACTCTTTTGGTGACTCAACTCATCCAGCGTCTATTCACACGATCCAACTAGTTGATTCAACTCGAGTTTACCCATCAAGCTGAGTCAAAAAGTTGGATCGTCTGAAAGAGCCTTAAGACTCGTCCTATATAAACAGATGATCCTAAAATGACAGACCCTTAAAAAGTAGTCTCCAAAACAAGGAAGTATTCTTAAATGCGAAACACTTGTTGTGTGGCTGATCAAATTGTTTTCCGATTTCACAATCAATTGCATAAGTCACGAATCGAGAGAAAACAAGCTTTATCAACTCTTAGCGGAATATTAAAAGCTAACATCGATAATGGAAATCCATACTATCCATATCCATGCTAATGCAAGCATTATAAAAAAGAAAGTATCTATGTTTTTCTGTCTTTCTGTTTGTTACGTTTTCACGGCTAAACCACTGAACTATAAGTTTATAAGATATGTTCCTTACGTTTGTCACAGATTACAAACTGGAGCTTGTCATGAAGTGACGTAGGTCATAGATTCTCGTAAAGCGACGCCTGGTGAGACGCTGCTGTCAAAGGCTTAGCACAGACTAAATAGGAAAGTGCGCTGCATAACCGAGTGAAGTACTTCAATTCTCCCTTGTCGTTCTCGAACGAGCTCGAGCTGTAAGTCTTAAGCATAACGAAGTCATACTTATGGAACATCTTATAAACTTATAGCTGAACTGATATTGAAGAAATTTTGTATAGAAGTAGCTCGAACCTTGGGGAAGAACAAGTTTTTGGCAACTTTTTTATCACCCCTTAGTGAAGATATTCAGAAAACATTGTTTAGAAATCTACTACTATGTATAATTCTTCTAAACTTTAAATACTCTAATACTATAAACTTCACCTATTCTTATCACATTTAAGTACTAATTAGACAAGGGCGAGGTCGTGGGTAATATCTAGTTAATTAAAAAACGGTGTAATATTAACCAATATAAAAGCAAGTATAATTCAGAATAGTCTGGGGGAAAGTTCGAACCTCGTGTAAGCAAATAAAACTCAAAGGGCTAATTTTCTAAAAATATAAAATTTGACAGGGACATTCACTGTAAATTTTCATCGGTGACATAATATGTCTCCCGAGGGAAAAAGAATTCCCTTTCATCATCGTTTCCGCCTCAATAATTCCGTTGTTTACTTCCAAGTATACAAAGTTTCCGCCCGAAGAAATTCGAAACTCAAACTCTCCCAAAAGAGTTTTATTAAGAGCATGGAAGCAGCTATTATCGAATCCATATTTTTAAGGGTTGTTTGAAAAGCATTACTTTGCCACGTTAACCACGTGGGTGCAAAATAAAGAAAAATAACTTAGGGTGACTTTTTCGTATTTCTTTTTGATGTACAAGCGCGAAATAAGGCCTCTATTTTTTATTTACAATCTTTCGTCTACTTTTCTCTATTCCTTAGAACTAAATTGTATTGCCTTTCAATGAAATGCCTGAAATCTGAAGTAAGATAAGGGGCTAGAAGTACTGAGGTAACCAAATTCTTCGCTTGGCGAAAGTGAATATTCTTGATAACACATCAACGGTTGGCCCTCTGGTAACGGTTTCTGAATTTTCCCTCCAAAACGTGAGACGCTCGTGGCATTAGACGGCCGAACTAGATTCAAGCACCCTCTTCGTCCGTGTACATCCCCGGTTTTAGGTTGAGGGGAAGGGGGTAGGAATTTTGTTTTTTGGAACTCGATCAATTTTTTTCTCTCTAGTGTAGACACTCGCGATGGAAGCGGCGAATAAAATCCTCGAATTTGTTCACTATTGCCAGGATCTATTACCAATGCTAGAGCACTTTATTTCTAGGCCCCTATTATACTTCTGCTGAAATTTATTTAATGTAAGTTCTTTTCAGTCTTAAAGGGATAGTAGTGTTTAATTTCAATTAATAAACAATATCTCTCATGGAACTTGTTAACCTTTAACTTGTATGATAACTCAATGAGTAGGTTGTCTATCAGATTTTTTTTTTTTTTTTTGAAAAAAAATTAAAACGTTTCTATCCAAAATTTGATGTTCAATTTATATGCCTTTCAATTCGTATAGCGCGAACACTAACAAAATGGGGTAAAAATTTAAAAACTCACTTTTCCAACCATCTTGGCTGTGTATCCCAGGTCCCTCATGTATTGAGGAAAGATCCTGAAATCCAAAGGTAGAGCCCATGGTCCTGCATCGTCTATGACGCTGTTTTGTAGACCTTCATAGAAACAAGAAATAAACAAAATAAGTCATAACATTACATAATATCTAAGAAACTTTCATCCAACTGAAACTCGAGTATTCTCACAGAATTTTAAAGGAACCAGTTCAAAGGTACGTGGTTCACAAAAATGTATTTCCTTGAAGCTACATGAAATCTTTTTGGATCCCCATAACGTGTTGCGTCGCAAGAAAACCAGGAGATCAATACCAGACTCTATTTTACCCCCCAATTTTGAATAAACAGCAATGGTAGTATGGTATTAGGGATAGATCTAATTTTAGAAGTAGGAATGGAGAACGGTTAGTATTTACTTCAGTCCGACTCATAGCCCACCCAGTATAGAGCCCCTCCTTGTAACACGTAACGACACTTTTAAATTATCTTATTGGCTCACTTAAACTACGTTTTGATGACGTTGCTGACGGGGACGGCGAAAATTAGGTAATTACTTTTTACCTCTGTCGCTATGACCCGACTCTTCTTTCATACCCCTCCGTCACGCGCCCAGATTACTCTGTTCTCCATTCCTACTTCTAAAACTAAATATATCCCTGATGGTATCATACTTCTTGTTTAATGTACTTATGAGTATGAGTAAAGTAATAGTTTAAATTTAGAAAGATGGACGTGGTTTAGTGGAGAAAAATTAAACTATTTATTTCAATTATAACTATAATAAATCATTTTAGTTTTCTTCATTGAAACTGTGCATCTTCTTTCATTTAAAATAAGCCCAATATATTAAGGCACGAATCACATTTCACCCAACGCTACTTTCTTTAGTATGAGTTTAAACATTGTGTATTCTTATGCCTTTCAAATCTAGTACGCTTGAACAAAACTGTGGCGATAGATCAAAATTGTAAAAGAAAATCAAGACTACATTGGCCAAAACAAAAACAAAAAACTATCATAAATATCGACAAAACTGAGGTGAAAGGGGAACCTTACTATCCAGGTAATAGCCATTCACTCCATTTTCCCAAGGAGGCACAACTTAAAAATATCACCAGGAAGGAGTGAGATACAAGACATTAATTACAAAGTTATGTTTAAGCAAATTTTTTCAATAGCGGTGAATGTTGTATAATTGAAAATTAATAACAAATCATAGATTTGTAAATATACTCTTGTATTATTGATCCCCTGCTAGGCTTCAAATGCACGTTACACTAGAATATGTGAGAAGGCTTTCTATTGAGTTGTAACTAGCTAGGTCACGCATGGACAAAGCAATACTGAAGGACGGATGCCAGAGGGAGAAAGTTGAAAAATACTTGTTAATTCGCCTTCTAGCGGCAGAAAGTAGCAGAGAGGAGAGTGGGGGCATATGGGGGAATCAACGTTCTAAAGAGGGAAGCAGATAACGTCTTATTTTGTCTAGATGGCGATAGCTTTTTCCGCGATTTGACTCAGTATTTTTCATAACCCCCCCCCCTCCATTTTGGGGCTGAAAAGGGGGAAATAAGCTTAACATTGGTTGTTTAGTAGCTTAATATGGGGTTCTATTGGCTGCCATCGGTCCTTCAGTATTGGTTCGTGCATGGGTCACGCGGGGAAAAGGAACTTTCAGGAGAATCCTGAGTGGTGAGTTTGAAATTTCACCCATGCGCAGAGAGATAAAATGCGAATTTAAACCTCATTCGCTAAGGTTGGGGAGTTACAAGTCATATCTTTACTTATCTCCTTAACGATCGCCTTCTACTCCCCCTCTTTATACCCACTTTGGTGAACTACCTTGTGGATGGTAAGATAATCTATAATATGTAGTATCAGAAGTAAGACAAGGGACTAGAAGCAAAGTGCTCTGGCATTGGTGGTAATAGATCCTGGCCCTAGTGAACACATTTGAGGATTTTATGCCGCTTCCATCCCTGCGCCTACACTAGAGAGAAAAAAATTGGTCGAGTTCCAAAAACATTTCCTACCCCCTCCCCTGAACCTAAAGCTGCAGAACACGGACGAAGCGGGTGCTTGAATCTAGTTCGGCTGTCTACCGCCACGAGCCTAGATCACGTTTTGGGGGGAAAATTCAGAAACCGCTACCAGAGGGACAACCGTTGGTGTCTTATCAAGAATATTCACTTTCGCCAAGTGAAGAATTTGGTTACCTCGATCTTACTTCTGGTAGTAGTCGTAGATGAACTTTGTCTAAGAACGATTTATTCCAGGAATAAGTGGATATTCGTGTTCACTTTGATTAGAGGGTACGACACGGTATGGGGGAAAGGCGAGCACTCAAAATATAGTCCCCTTCACTCGAGTAACTCATTGTCAAATACCGGAATATGTAGCAACCACTGACTTGAAATTGCGACTCCTTTGAAAACTAAGTAAGGTTATAATTCTTTTAGGTTAAAGAAAGCTCTTTAAAAACATTTTGGTCGAAAGAATTCCGAATCCTCAATTCCCAAATCTCATAGTACCATAAGTAAATGTTACTAATATAAAATAAGTCAATCGCTTTTACCCAAACGCTGCGTCACGACGCGTTATATGAAAACTGTAACGCAATGTTTTCAGATCATGTTTTTGCAGTGAAAATTTTAAATAAGGGTTTCATATGCACAACTTATATATTATTCTTATATACTGTTGATTGAGGAAAGTGGTTTAATTGTTTGTTCTTTATAGGTGGCCCCAATTAGTTAATGTCCTAATTTGATTTACCAAACTGCGTGGTTAATATTGGTAACCCCAGGGAAATTAAGGTTCGTTAGATGTAATTTAGTGGTTGGGTTCTTATAAAGGTCGGGTCGGAGACGAACCTCAATTCATTACATTAAGTCTGTTAAAAACCATGCTATTTTAGATACCTAACATTGCAATAGTAGTAGTTTAGGAATAACTACTATTTAAAGGAATAGCGACGTGGTTTAAAAATGATCTCAAAGCTAAAGAAAACCTTACTTGTTTGAGAGTTTAAACTCTTCTGATTCCAAAATATGCTTGATAAATATTTAAATATGAGGGAAAACACAGAAAGAACACTTCCAAAACGTGAAATTTAGGAGCAAAAGCAAATTTGCGGAGAAGATATTTGGCGGGTTTTTTCCTTGATACGTCACTCACGGCATCTCGCGGAAAAGCCAAGCGCCTGATACTCCCGAGTCTACTAATGCCGCGCGAATCTGAATAAAATAGGCTTAAAGCGGCGCGGTGACACTAGCAGGCGTCACGTGAGCGACATCTAGAGCGAAAATTTCTCCTTACTACGTCATCAAATGAAACAAAATTTTAATTAGGCTTTTTCCAATCACAATACTTTGATTGCAATTTTATAAATTGCTACGAAATCAAATACAAAAGTAAACATATAATAATAAACTATACTTTTCAAGGATTTTTTCCCATTATAATTTTGTGGATAACAAAAATTATGTCTCTAACACTTTAAGCATATTTTATTGAAATTGAAAGTCGCAAAAACAATTGCAGATTACGGGTGGGGTTAACGGCTACATAGAGTTTAGTCTTAGTGTCTTCAATCATAAACCGAAAAATCTTTCGGATTACCACTCTATTAAAAAAAAACCGGGTAACGCCGGGTAGCATAGCAAGTAAATTTCAAACAAAACCTCTATAAATAAAATATTACATTTATCTTTGCCGTAAAATTGTCGATCTTAACCTAAACGAGATCTTTGACTTATGTAAGCAAAGGTTAGGAAATTCGCAGAAATTTATTCCGATATCGAAAATTTTTCTGGAGGCTATTCAGCTCGAAAGAATAACCAGAGAAAAATGGTTTTATTTTATCGATGAAAAAAAAAGGAATACGTCTAATGGATTTCCGAAGATTGCCTCCAAAGGATTATTTAAAGTCAAGATTTGCCAACTTAAAACATACAGGGTGTTCCAAAAACGGTGGTACAGTGAGTTCTATGAGCTATTTTGAGTCGAAAAGGTAACTTCTCTGCAGTGGCTTGCGAGTACTCGGTTCGATTATGGAGCCGAGTACTCGATTTGATACTCGATAACGAGAAACGTTCGAGTAGCTTTTCAACTTCTTAAATACTCCACAAATACTCGAATCCAATTGGGGCTTATAACTATAGCAGACGATGTGTTCATGAGCATTTATTTTGAAATTTACCTCTTTAAGGTTTAATTGTTCATTAATAATCATTCAAACTTGCAACAAGAAGTTATATCTAGTTAACTAGGGAGAAGGTATAAATTCGCCTCATTTCCAGCTCTTTATCTGCAGTCCAAACGTAGGTCCGGACGGAGTTAATCCCCGCCTCTAAATTACAACCAGCATCTCATTGGTTCTTGAAGACACACGTCAGCGCGACGACGCGAGTGACGAAAATTACAGTCATATTTTCGACTGAGGAGAGGCGAAATAGCCTGCCGCCTCCTTTTACTTCCCCCCTTGTATTTTGAAAAGGGGGACTGGGACTATGGCACGCGAATACTTAGGCATAGATATCCCTTCTACCTAGTGAACTAGATATCCCTTCTTGCAGTAAGATACTAGATAACCGAACATCGTTTTTCTCTAGAAATTTGCTCGATAAATACTCAAAAATATTACCTAATCTAAATACTCGATACTGGATATGAAATTTTTGGACACTCGGACTCCAACGGAACTCACGCCACTGCTTCTCTGACATTTTTTCCTAAGGGTCACTTCAAGCCTCTTTTAATTAGATTGTTTTAGGAATGGTCCCTTAATTAATTTAGCATTGTCTTTCAGTTGCTTACGTAAATTTAAGGGGCCATCCGTCAAATACTCCGACGTTCATAACTGTCCAGAGTCTTAGTTACGGTAAGATCATGTCATTGAACATTTTCGAGTCAAAATCGCCAATAGAACATACTGTGATTCGAGGGTCGTACCAAACATTTTGACACACCCGGTATGTATGAGCAAATTTTAGGTCACCCAAGTAAGAATAAAGTAGCGTTATGAATTTGAGTTCAGAACTCGAAAAAATTCGTTAAATTCTTTGCCTGGGGGTTGTGAATATTCAAAGAGGCAGTTATTTTTAAAAGGGAATCTTTGCCTATATATAACAAACTCAAAAAGAATATCTTAAGACGATTTTGAATATTTATAATTAAACTGACTTAAATAAAAAATCGATAGCTCTTAAATTTCAAGTAGGAATAAAACAATTTTAATTATAGCGGTGGACTGTAAGACAGAGGGATGCAGCTATTTGGGGTAGAGAATATTAGATGAGACTAAAAACGGTTAATTTTTTTAACTGGAACAGAATGTTGGACAAATATTTATTTCTATAGTGGCGCTTGCTAAAGTAGGCCTACGTATTCGTAAGGTAGAAAATTATTCTTTAGTTTGATTTGGCCGACGTTTGTGAGTGATTGACTCGTTTCTAATCAATTGGTTGCAAATTGAAATTCATTTGATTAAATCACACAACATAAATCGAAACTTTCAATACATAAATCTTGCTAAAAAGCGTAACAAATTGGTGGAAATAGAACCATTTAAATTGATGTTATAAGAAATGAGTAGATTTTAGAATATTAAAGCATTTATATTATATACTATATATATTATGGTATTTACTGTATATATTATATATATTTTGGTATATATTATATATATTATGGTATATATTAAATATAATATGGTATATACTGTATATATTATATATATTATGGTATATATTATATATTATGGTATATATTATATATTATGGTATATACTGTATATATTATATATATTATGGTATATACTGTATATATTATATAGTATATAGTATATATTTTAATATACGCTATATATATTATAATATACGCTGTATATATTATAATATACGCTGTATATATTATAATATACACTATATGTATTATAATATACACTATATATTATAATAAATACTATATACCATATTATATACATATACTGACTTGATTTGCAAATATTCAGATTTCGAACTAAAAACCTGTTTACATTATATGGTTGCTTTTAGAACCGTTTCAATGGTTTCAGAGATTACATACAAACTAATTTTACATCTTTATAATAATACAGAAATAGAAGCAGCTAAGTATTATACTGATTGTTAATATGTTGCTTACTAAAATAATTCGTGTTCCTTAACTAAATACTGTGAGTGAACTCAATAGCTAAACTACCATACGCAACATTTGATCCATTATTTAATTAAGTCGTTAACTGAAATAATAGCAGTTATCAATTATAGGTATCACCGGGGGTTTCCCCGCACCCGCTAATCTTTTTCATTATATTCGACCTTGCAACAGGCATTGCGTTGCGTCGTGCCGTGTCGAACTCCGATTATATTCTAGAAATAGCTTATTCCCCAAAGGGCAAAAAAAAATGTGTCACGGTAGAAAGAACGCGGAATAGGAGTCGGAACTACTAATAAAACAATTCTCTAACCTAACCGCGACAAGAGTTGTTTTCATACTCAAATTGAATGCTAATAAGGTAGCGTGCGTGATCCATGTTTTGCAACTTTATATCTCTGGTTTTAGCCTCACCCTATCGTATATGGTGGGCTACTAGATTCAACCTGGTCGTAGAAGAAGATGATGTGGTTTTTGTTCATGTTCTTGTTCGTTTTCTCAAAAAGCAGGCACATTCAAACGAATGCTAATAATTTGGCGTGTGTGACACATGCTTTGCGGCTTTTATCTTTGCTTTTAAGATACGCCATATTTTATAAGGTGGGCTACTAGTTTTTATCTGGTCGTATTAGAAGATGATGATGATGATGATGATGTGGTTTTTGTTTCTGTTGTTGTTCTTAAAATGCTGCAAACACTCAAATTGAATGCTAATAAGGGGATGTGAGTTATAGGTGTATTTGCGGCTATACATCTCTGGTTTTTAGACAAGCCCTATTGTATTAGGTGGGCTACTAGATTGAACCTGGTCGTATTAGAAGATGATGATGATGATGATGATGATGATGATGTAATTGTTGTTGATGTTGTTGTTCATTTTAAAATGGTGATACACTCAAATTGAATGCTGATAATTTGGCGTGCGTGATCCATCTTTTCCGGCTTTTTATCTATGCTTTTAAGAAACGCCCTATAGTATAAGGTGGGCTACTAGTTTAAACCTGGTCGTAGGAGATGATGATCATGTTGTTGTTTCTGGCCACATCGTATATACGATGGGCTATTAGTTTGACCTGGTGTGTAGAAGAAGAAGAAGAATATGATGATAGCGAGAGTACGTAAACGATGTGGCTTAATTATGGGCTAGACCATCTTGTTGTTCTTCTTATAATGTTGGCACACATAAATTGAATGCTAATATGAGGATGTGAATTACGCATGTTCCTGCGACTTTATAAATCTGGTTTCGTTTTTAAAAATGGATACTATAGTTTTGAACCTTGTCGTAAATGATGATGTAGATTTGGTTGTTGTTAAAATAATTTCGGTATAGAGGGGACAACTTTGTAAGAGAGAATACTTTTTGCCCCCGGATGGGGGATATCACTAAGGTAAGAGATAGAGGGTTGTGACGTTGCCATACATGGGAAAGAAATTACTCTATTGGTACACCCAAATTGAATGTTAATAATGGGGAGCATAAGAGTTTTTCACGTAGATGTAAACCAATTGAAGTTAGGTTTGCATTTCACTAGATGAAACTTAGTTTGGGGGAAAAATCGATGCAACTACGTTGTTGCTTTGCGACACGGTAAAGGGTGAAGAAGGGTTAGACAGTATATTAAACGAAATAAATGAACACTTACCAGTTGAAGCTGGGTACATTCCAGTCATGAGAGACGCGCGGGATGGTGTACATAGAGGAGTCACGTAGTAATTGTTCAGTATAATTCCTGATGAAAAGACAATACAAACAACATGACGACTTTAATTATCAACATGTCAAAAATTTCATTAAAAAAATAAATATTCTTTGTCACGCGTCAGATTAAAAACTTCAAAACAAGGCGTAACGAATTTTTCTAATTTGTATGCTAAAAAGTGTAAACAGGCGTTTCTAAAGTGACAGTGAATTATTTGAAAACAATAGTCAGTTGCAGTATTAAAAGGCACATAAACTGTCATTGGAAAGCCGCGTTTTCAATAGAATTAATGATACTTTTAAGACTGCAGCCGACAACTATCGAGGGGCAGGTTTTTCTAATGGGGTGGTAGGCTTGAAGTAAAGTGGGTTCTATTTGTGATTTTGAGTCGAAAAAGCTCAGTAACAGATGCATAGACTTCAAATAATTTTGATTGTAAGCAAACTCACCGTCAGCTCCCAAAGCGTCAAGATTTGGCGTTGGTATTTCAGTCTCTCCGTGGAAAGCCACGTCATTCCATCCCTAGAATCAAATTTAAAAATATATTTAGATTTATGTTTTAATTTTGAAAAAAAAAGGTCAAGTTTGTAGAAATTTTTTAATAAGGTAAATAAATAAAGGACCAATAATTTTTCTCAGAAATTCTTTCCCGACCATGTACAGAATTACTTCTACGACTCCGACGTGGGGAATTTCTAAAAGCTAGGACTATGAACCAAATTTCTCGAAAACTACTATTCTACGACTACGAACCTAATTTCTATGAAACTACTATTATTACAATTACAAACCGAATTTCTAAAAAAAAACTACTATGCTACAACTATAAACCGAATTTCTGTAAAACTACTATTCTGCGACTATCAAACCGGATTTCTAGAAAACTACTACTCTACAACTACAAACCAAATATCTAGAAAACTACTATTATTACAATTACGAACCGAATTTCTATAAAAAACTACTATGCTACAACTACAAACCGAATTTCTATCAAAAAAACTACTATGCTACAACTACAAACCGAATTTCTATAAAAAAAACTACTATGCTACAACTACAAACCGAATTTCTATAAAACTACTATTCTACGACTACGAACCTATCTTGCAATTCTCCGACTATTTACAGGACTTCCAATTTCCTGACTTTTTACCGGACCTATAATTCCCCACCGCATACCGGACCTCTAATTCCTCTACCAAGTACAGGAGCTGGGATTCCCCTACCAGATATTTGTCCGACAAACAGTTTATATTTCGGACAATAATCCTTAACCATATACGAGTCGCGCTAACTAGGACTTTCCCAGTTTAAAGAATGACAAACACAGAGCAGCAAAGTCTACATTAAAAGCGGAAGGGCAATTCTATTTTAAGTTCAGGGTTCAAAAACAATTTAAAAAAAACCAACCCAACGGGTTTTATTGAGTTCGAGTTTTATTGGGGTTTTTTATCTTTAGCAGTTTTGTGCATTGTTGAAGTTGGTATTAAAAAAAACTCAAAATGTTTCATAAAAAATTATAAATATTATAAAATGTTACTCTTGAAGTTGAAACAACAAATATCTTATACTATCTTTAAAATAAAATTATTCTTGAATTCAAATTCATAAAAATTTAAGATCTTAGTGATGAGTTTTATTTAGTGGGTTTTTATGGTGGGTAAAAACCAATAAAACCCGGGGTATTTTTTGGGGGGTGGGGCTGGGTTTTTTTTAATTCGAAAACTGTTTAAGTTAGAACATAAACACGGGTAATAAAATTTCAAATTGCACTTACCAGATCATCGGCAACAATGAATATGACATTCGGTGGATTTTTGGCTGCTTTTTTTCGTGCATGCTTTTTAGCGGCCCAAGACGAATGACTGATAATGACCAAAACCAAGAGAGTGAACAGAACGCGTTCCCAAAACGAACTGGACATCGTAGAATCTACCGAGATACGAAGTAGTATAACGTTAGATCGAGTCTGAGAGCATAATAAACTTTACGGTTTATCTACGACGTTTTGTAAATGTAACAAACAAGCATAAACTAGACAGATGACGATTAAGCCTATTCGTTCAAAATGCTTTTTCCCGTACGGAGAGGTTTTTACTCCAACTCATTTAAGGTAAAGTAAAATAGGGCCGTACTTTTAGGACTCTTTCATGTACCTGTATGTTATAATTGTGAACAGATGTTCTTGCATGCATTGTTTAAGCATGTGCTAACCATTCTGTTCTAATTTGAGACAATTTTCCGATTATTATTAATATTCTTTTAAATACCCTATTGTTGGTTTTACAAAACTACCCTGACTATAAATATTTTTCTACAAAAATATTATTTTCTTCTATTTTCTAAAATTGTTTAGAGAATTTCCTCAATAAATGTTAAACATTTTTTCTAATTTCTAATAATTCCTCAAACTGAATAAATATTGTAATTAAAAATTACCAGACTATTTATCCCTTGAACTAATACTATATTCTTTAGTATTTTCTAAATCAACATAGACTACTTCCTGAATAAATAGTCCATTCTTTATTAATATGTAAAAATTATCTATATTTCCGAACCAGAATGATTAATGACGAACCGGAATAGTTAATTTCAAAACGAAATGGTTAATTTCGAACCGGAATAATTAATTTCAAAACGGAATAGTTAACTTCAAACCGGAATAACTAATTTCGAACAAGAATAATTAATTTCGAACAAGAATAATTAATTTCGAACAAGAATAATTAATTTCGAACAAGAATAATTAATTTCGAACAAGAATAATTAATTTCGAACAAGAATTATTAATTTCGAACAAGAATAATTAATTTTGAACCAGAATATCTACTTTTGAACCACAATATCTAATTTTGAACCAGAATATCCAATTTTGAACCAGAATATCTAATTTTGAACCAGAATAACTAATTTCGAACAAGAATAATTAATTTCGATCAAGAATAACTAATTTCGAACCAGAATAATTAATTTCGAACCAGAATGATTAATTTCGAACCAGAATAATGAATTTCAAAACGGAATATCTAATTTTGAACCAGAATAATTAATTTCAAATCGGAATATCTAATTTCGAACCAGAATAACTAATTTCGAACCAGAATAATTAATTTCAAACCAGACTAGTCAAATTTGTACCTAATAATTGCTTTAGTACCTAACTAATAAAAATAAAATTTGTAAAAACGCCTATTTGTTAGTTCCATGAAGATACCATCTTTTTAACTAACATATTCAAGTATGAAATGGATAACACAACATTAAAGTTCTAAGTGATTTAAATTTAAAATAAAATAAAATACTTGAACGTTATCAAGCCAAAAAAATAAATAACTCTGCAGCGAAATTAACAATAAAATGGTTCCAAAATTAATTAAAGTTAAACTATGTCATAAAATGGTTCCAAAATTAATTAAAGTTAAACTATGTCATAAAATGGTTCCAAAATTAATTAAAGTTAAACTATGTCATAAAATGGTTCCAAAATTAATTAAAGTTAAACTATGTCATAAAATGGTTCCAAAATTAATCAAAGTTAAGCTATGTCATAAAATGGTTCCAAAATTAATCAAAGTTAAACTATGTCATAAAATGGTTCCAAAATTAATCCTTAAAAAATATTTGCAGTTAAATAAATGGACTCCTTACCTCTTCAGTGGCTTCAACTGCGAATCGGTGTCGTTTAGTCTGTCTCTTTATGGGTTGTTCGGACGGAGAGAGTGGGACATTCAACAGCGGGACAATTGAACTAAATAACGCGTCTTATCTCGCTTTCAATGGCAAAAGTCCTCCGTCAATAGCACTAATTACAAGCGACAAACCATTGTTGTAATAAAATCATAAGCACCTCCATAGATAGACTAATTTTACGTGGTGTTTTTTAATTCAATCACATTTACGTCAAATTATTTTTCGACGATAAAACTGCCAGGCGTATCGGCCCGTGACACATAATAACACCGAAACAAAGGCTAATTTAAAATGGAACATTTACGTAAAAGGTTTTAAGGCCTATAAACAAGCGAGTAAATTGGTTTGAGTAGGAGTTTGTGCCATTTCACCAATAATCTTTAACTTTAACTGTAGGCTATACCAGAAGGGAATATTCCCTTCTGGCTATACTAAACCATGTTTTCATTTAGTTTTGGTGTAACCGTTTTCCCTACGAAGCTAAGAGGAGTTACTCTTAAAGCAAGTCTCGGCTCTGGTTCAGTTTAAGCAAATGCCACTAGATGCTCCCATAATCATGGGGTGGAGTTGACTGGCCCTCCAAGCTTCGCAAAGGGTAGTCTCAGCTTCGCCCTCATGAACGAGTTCTGATTGGATCCCGCCTTTGCCAAGTTAAAATTGGTGTGTAGAAGATCAGTTAAAATTGGTGTGTAGAAGATCAGTTAAAATTGGTGTGTAGAAGATCAGTTAAAATTGGTGTGTAGAAGATCAGTTAAAATTGGTGTGTAGAAGATCAGTTAAAATTGGTGTGTAGAAGATCAGTTAAAATTGGTGTGTATAAGATCAGTTAAAATTGGTGTGTATAAGATCAGTTAAAATTGGTGTGTAGAAGATCAGTTAAAATTGGTGTGTAGAAGATCAGTTAAAATTGGTGTGTAGAAGATCAGTTAAAATTTGTGTGTAGAAGATCAGTTAAAATTGGTGTGTAGAAGATCAGTTAAAATTGGTGTGTAGAAGATCAGTTAAAATTGGTGTGTAGAAGATCAGTTAAAATTGGTGTGTAGAAGATCATTTAAAATTGGTGTGTAAAAGATCAGTTAAAATTGGTGTATAGAAGATCAGTGAAAAATGATAGAGGTGCCGACATTTGCTTAATGTGGTATGCAAGCTCTAATAAAGGTTTTTCCAATCCGTTATTACAACCTTCAATAAAATGGTATCCATCAAGAAATGTTTCAAAAACTTTTTGGTAAACTTTAGGTTGAAGATGCCAACGCCATCTTTAAAAATGGCGATCAAAAGTAAAAAAAAAATTTCGGAGCATAACTGTTAGAAACTGCACTTAAAGGTACTGTAACGTAGGCATCGGCAAGTGGGTACAAATTATTAGAAATTTATAACAGCACCTTGTGACGCCAAGATACAAAGCTCCACATGGACTGGGACTGGACACCTAGCCTTTGTTTTACGCGAGACTGCGGTGCCGATTCCCCAAAGTGAAGTGGTAGTTTTCGAAATAAAGTTTATTTCAACCACGCCTTCCCTCAGTCACGTTTCAAATAATTTTTCCCACCCGTCGATGCCTGTTTTACAGTCCCTTTAAATTACTATAAAAAATAACCGGGGGGAAAATCTGAATATCTAAATGCTTAAGATGGGAGGGTTAAAATGATAATCATGTGATTTTTAATTGATTCTTCTGCTTAGTAATTTGAAGACCCATCTACATATTGAAACATACAGTTGGCCAATGGAATATTACTTGGAGAATTAAATACATTCCTGTCAATTGATATTGCATGCTACATAAGGGTGAAAACCACCGACTCAAAACTAACCATAGCATGTTTTCAAGTTTAAACTCGGCGTTAAGAGTAAAATAAGCAGTAATTTGTTCTATAATTAAACCATAACGTCACGCTATTATAAACACTCGGAAACTCTACCGGAATACGTACGCTTCGTTGAATTACCCTCAAATTGAAAACTTAATTCTAGACATGGTTATACACTAATTACATAGTATTATGCATAAACACATACTCAAGCGGCACTTTATAAACGCACGCTACTTTCTCTCTAATGAGATCTAATATTAGGTATTAATACGCCTTAACTTTCATGGTACTTGGACAAGAGATTAGATATTAAAGGGAATGAGAAGCTACGCTTGAAAAACCTCTGATTTATATAACAAAAGATAGAATTAATTTCTGTGAATTCAAAAATATCAAGCTTTTAATTCTCCGATTTCTTGTTATTTGGCAATATGCATTTGAAAATGCTTCAGATGAAATGATTTGAAATCCATCTTTCATGAAAGACTAAAACGTTTCCCTGTAGGCTGACGTCACAGATATATTTTCCACGTGAGATGGTGCCACTCTCTCCGCTATCAGACCCAGAGTTTAGACTGGCGAGAAGCTCGAGACGAGTATAGGATTCCCGCGCTTTTTTCCCCTCACGTCATAGTGATGCCATAAAACGGGCGAACAAGCTCGACAAGACAAAATTTTTGATTTATCGAAACTGAGTTTTCGTGATTTTTCAATGGATTTTAAAAATAGAAACTTTGGTTCAATTACATTAAAAACTTGATATTTTGAAAGTAGAGACTTGAAAGTGTAACACAATACTACTTTCGTGGTAAAATATGATATGAAATTGTAAATTCGTATACCCTTTAAGAGGGATGGGTAAGCTGAGGAGATGTGGAAGCTTTACCATTGTCATGCGCAGCAAGGTTCGACTGGACATTTTAGGTTGTACCATACCTTTCAATTCCAAATACTACATAGTTTGATGTGGGTTCACGGTTCAACAATACACTCGTTTTAGGTAATAAATGCCCATGAATTAAAACTAACCTTTATCTCGGCTTGGAAACCCCGCGAGGTTTCACCTTCGAATATGACCTAAAACAAACACGCAGTAATTGCGAAGACTTTGTCTAGAATGTAGGTTAGTGTAATTGTTTCAGGCAAGTAGGGCATACATACTTTACTGTTAAATCGCCTATGATAAATCCTTTGTAAATGTCGTTTGTAAAATAGTATATGTCAGAAATTAAATAATCCGCTAAGTCCGTTAGTAATGAAACCGTCTCTCATTTTAATACAGATGAAATTATGCTTTCAAACTGTCAGTTTTTATAAATGGAGCCTGTGAATTTAGGATAGCACCCATTGTTAAAGAGGCCTATAAAATTACTCGCCATAAATAAGGACTATGAATTTACTCGCCATAAATAAGGACTATGAATTTACTCGCCATAAATAAGGACTATGAAATTAATCGCCATAAATAAGGACTATGAGATTACTCGCCATAAATAAGGACTACGAAATTACTCGCCATAAATAAGGACTATGAGATTACTCGCCATAAATAAGGACTACGAAATTACTCGCCATAAATAAGGACTACAAAACTACTCGACATAAATAAGGACTACGAAACTACTCGACATAAATAAGGACTACTTAATTACTCGCCATAAATAAGGACTACGAAACTACTCGACATAAATAAGGACTACGAAATTACTCGACATAAATAAGGACTACGAAATTACTCGACATAAATAAGGACTACGAAATTAATCGCCATAAATAAGGCCTACGAAATTAATCGCTATAAATAAGGACTACAAAACTACTCGACATAAATAAGGACTACGAAACTACTCGACATAAATAAGGACTACTTAATTACTCGCCATAAATAAGGACTACGAAACTACTCGACATAAATAAGGACTACGAAATTACTCGACATAAATAAGGACTACGAAATTACTCGACATAAATAAGGACTACGAAATTAATCGCCATAAATAAGGCCTACGAAATTAATCGCTATAAATAAGGACTACGAAACTACTCGACATAAATAAGGACTACGAAATTACTCGACATAAATAAGGACTACGAAATTAATCGCCATAAATAAGGCCTACGAAATTAATAATAATAATAATAATTAAAGCTTTATTGGATATCCCTGTTCAGTCGAAACTGGTTTACAAAGGGGTCCGTTAGTTAAATTAATTGTTAAACATTAAAAATATGCTGTTTTACATCTCTCTTAAACTCATTAATGTTAGCTATATTTTTTATATCACATGGTAAGTTATTCCAAGATTGGATTCCTCTGTTTTTTAAACTTTTCAAGTTGGTTGTCGTTAATTTTGATGGCAGAACAAAGGTTTTAAGATTTATACGGGTATTATAGTTATGATCGACTAAATGAAACATATCAAGGATATACTTTGGCATTTGATTATTATAGATTTTATACATTAGTACTAATAGCTGATATTCATATTCTTGAGATAGGGTCATCCAATTTAGGTTTTTAAGAGCCTCTGTGGCAGATGATCTCTTATTTCGGAGTAATATTAATTTGGCACATTTATTATGTATAATTTGAAGTCTATGTAAGTATTTTTTGGGGCCAATATTGTAAAATAAATTACCGTAATTAAAGATGGGTTGGATCATAGATTTATGTAGCGTAATTTTACTTTGAATGTTCAAACATTTATAAAGTGGATGGACGAGCCAGAGTCTCTTATTTACCTTATTTAGTACATATTCAATGTGATCAATAAAATCTAACTTTTCATCTATGATGGTTCCGATATATTTATATGATTTTACCCGTGATATATCTAGGGACCCAAGTTTGATTATGTCTTGCGTTGTACCTCTTAATTTTTTAGGTTCAATAATCATAAAAACAGTTTTAGATTCATTAAAAATAAGGCCTCGTGAGGCTAACATTTTCTTTAGAGTTATTACGTCCGATTCTAATTCAGTGATCAATTTAGAAGCGTCATCTGATACAGAGAGAAGGGCATCGTCATCCGCGTATTCAAAAGACTTTGAAAATTTTAAGCATTTATGATTATGTCTCGTATATATGTTAAATAATAGTGGCCCCAAGATACTACCTTGAGGAACACCTGTAGATACAGTCATTGATTGAGATTTTGTATTACCAATTATTACGGATTGTGTTCTTTGACTAAGATAAGACGTGAACCATTTAAGGGTGCCCGTATCTGCCCCGCATGATCTAAGTTCATTAAGCAATATTTCATGATTTACGCAATCAAAGGCCTTAGACAAGTCAACAAAGACAATTCCAACATACCACTCTTTTTCTATACTTTGTATTATAGTCTCAAAAAGGTTCATGACACACGTGGTCGTCGAGTGACCCGGTACGAAGCCAGCCTGCATTTCATATAATAAATTATTATCGATAACATGTGCCAGCAATTGGTCGTATACGATCTTTTCAAGGATCTTTGAAAGAATTGGTAGGACTGAAACGCCCCTATAGTTATTAGGTTCCGTTGGGTCACCTTTTTTATATAAAGGGACTACTTTGGCATCTTTCCATTGATTTGGAAAGGTGTGACTGTTTATGGATAAGTTAATTAGCTTAGTTAAGAATGGCGTAATTACTATAGCTAGACCCCTTATCAGGTCACTCGACAATCCGTCTGACCCTGTTGCTTTCGAAGACTTTAAATTCTTTAAATAAGTAAAAATCATGCTTTCTGATACTTCTACTAATTTTAAATTACATACATCATTCAATTCGATTGTTAACTGTGGATTAATTATACATGGATTTTTCGTGAAATGCCTGTTTAGGTTATTTGCTATCTCAAATTGAGTTGTATATTCTATTCCATTATTACGTACCATGACAATAGATTTAGATTTGGCTTTCATGAAGGGCTTTACCAATTTCCATAAGTTAGCCCCACCCTTTAATTTTTTATGAAAATAATCTTTTTTACTTTTTTGAACCAAGTTACTCGTCAAATTACGTAATTTTTTATATTTATCAATAAATAATGGTTGTTTAAAAGATTTCTTTTTGGCCATATCCCTAAGGTGCATAACATGTTTTATCACATTGGAGAGCCAAGGTGGGCTATTTATAAATTTGCGTTTTGATAGTAGTGGGGCATACTTGTCAAGTGTGCTTTTTATAGTATTTTGTAAAGAAGAGACACCATCATCTATGTTTTCTAATCCTAAGTGATCGAGGTTACTGATTAAGTCCTTTACAAACTCGTCACTATCAAAGTTTCTGTAATCCCGTATAAAACTAATCTCTTTTTCTTTACGCGGAGCTTTTTTCTTCCTTATACACATAATTAGGTCATGATCAGATGCACCGGTTTGTATAACTTCTTGGTATAGGATTCTATCTGGACGGGTTGTAAAAATTAGATCTAGTAACGATTGCGTTGTTAAGGTTGTACGTGTGGGACTTTCAATTAATTGTTTAAAGTTAAGGAGAGTTTTCTTCAGCGCTCGTACTCTTGGTAGTACTGGTTTATGGAGGAAATTACAGTTAAAATCACCCAAAATCATTATTTCGATATCCTGATAGATATTATGAAACTGCAAGAGTTGGGCATCTAGCTCTTCAAATGTTTCTTCATAGTTAAAACAAGGGGGGCAGTAACATGTTCCAATTAAAAGAGGTTTAGTGTTTGTTTCTTTTAACAAACACCATAATAGTTCTAAATCTTTGTCTGTATGTTGCGTAATATTGTCGACAATGGAAAGGTTGAGATGATCCCTATGATAGAGACAGACACCTCCGCCACGCTTATTTCTCCTATCTAGTCTGATTACGTCATATCCGTCGATCTTAATTAGACTGTCTGGAATATCTGTTTTAAGCCAAGTTTCACTTATAGAAAGAATATCAATGTCATGGGTAGTTAGCAAGAAAATAATATCCTCAATATGAGGTACTACACTCCTGATATTAATATGAGCGATTTTCAAGCCACCACGAGTTGATTTAGTTTCACTGTTGGATGTACTGTCATTGTTTTTAACCGAGGCGTTTGAAGACAAGTTCTCAAGTCAGACCATAACTGGGTCATCGTTGAACTTATTGGTTTCTCGATACCGATGAATTCTGAATGGATTTGGCCAATTTTCCAAATTTAAAATAATAGTATCGTACTTTTGCCCGCCTTCTATTAAGTATGACCTCTTCCATTGTGATACAGTAGCCAATTCTGATACTGTAACATCTGTGACATCAAGATCTTGAAGATGTAATTTTACCTCTTCTGCGGATGAATTTGCTGGGCAGTTTGATAACACGTACTTCGATGTTGGTGAATTTGATAGACTGATTCCATCAGAGTCTTCATTTATTCCCCATACTCTTGTGTTGTTAGGAACGGTAGATAGTTTATGACAGGAAATACCAGACGGCCATAATTCTGGTTTTAGAATATCGTTGCATCCTGACGATGATTGAAATATAAAACAGTTATATTTTGATGTAGGGTCTTCAGATTTTCTAGAGAGTTTTATGTTTATAACGTTAATGTTTCTTTTAGTGATAAAGGTTCTCATTGTCTCGACGGTTGCTGATCGAGAACAGTTACCGACGAAGTAATCATTTTGAGACAATACCCCTTTAAAACGTGAATTTTCAGTTTTGCTTTCAGGCATTCTACCTACAGGCCGTGTGGGTACTTTACGTTTTAAGAAACCTTTATGGATTTGTGGCTGACTAGATTGTGCCACACCAACATCCTTGTTGGTGTTGGGTCTTTGATTTATGAATAAATCAGTATATAGTTTTTTTGGAAAAGTCTGAGTCTGAAAAGTGTTGCTAATGTTTGGTCTTACTGATATATTGTCATTGCGAACAAGTGGACAAGCTCCCGTCAGGTGGATCTCCTTATTTGCCTCCCCACGCAACGTAGTTTCCAATGTTTGCATTTGTGTTTTGGTAGATTCACGAAAAGTTTTGAATTCTTCGTCCAGTATGTTAAGTTGGTTACTAATTGATTCAGTATCGAATTCATCTTTATGTTCTTTAAGGTCGTCGATACTTGTTTGCTGTATTTCAAGTTTTGAAGACAAAGTTGATATTTGTTCCGCGTAAATGTCTAGATTTTCATCAATAGATGCTTTGGCTTGAGAAAACTCATCAGCAAATTGTTTTAGCTTAACTAGGGTTGACACACACCCCGCACACATCCAAAATGCTCCAGCTACCTCGTCTTTAATGTTCAAACAAGTCAAATGAAACCATACATTACACATACCGCAATGTATCATAGCCCCGTGTCTCTGATTTCCTCCGTTAAATTTGCAATCCGCACAACAATGTTTAGGCATAGTTAAAATTAATTATTTAAAGTTAAATAATAACTAGTCAAAATTAAGATAAAATAAATGAATAAAACTTAAGATAAAGCTAAGATCCAAAGCCTGGACCGCGTTTACTTTAGGGTTAAAACCAAGGGTTAGCGTTCCTAACGAGAGCTCACAGAAACACGTCCGCTCACGACGACGGCGCTAGCACTTAATTATATTTATGTAATTATTAAAGGGAAAGTTTAATTAAATTTAATCGCTATAAATAAGGACTATAAAATTACTCGCCATAAATAAGGACTATGAGATTACTCGCCATAAATAAGGACTATTAGATTTCTCGCCATAAATAAGGCCTACCAAATTACTCGCCATAAATAAGGCCTACCAAATTACTCGCCATAAATAAGGACTATAAAATTACTCGCCATAAATAAGGACTATAAAATTACTCGCCATAAATAAGGACTATAAAATTACTCGCCATAAATAAGGACTACGAATCTACTCGACATAAATAAGGACTACGAAACTACTCGACATAAATAAGGACTACGAAATTACTCGACATAAATAAGGACTACGAAATTAATCGCCATAAATAAGGCCTACGAAATTAATCGCTATAAATAAGGACTATAAAATTACTCGCCATAAATAAGGACTATGAAATTACTCGCCATAAATAAGGACTATGAAATTACTCGCCATAAATAAGGACTATGAGATTACTCGCCATAAATAAGGACTATGAGATTTCTCGCCATAAATAAGGCCTACCAAATTACTCGCCATAAATAAGGACTATAAAATTACTCGCCATAAATAAGGACTATAAAATTACTCGCCATAAATAAGGACTACGAATCTACTCGACATAAATAAGGACTACGAAACTACTCGACATAAATAAGGACTACGAAATTACTCGCCATAAATAAGGACTACGAAATTAATCGCCATAAATAAGGACTATAAAATTACTCGCCATAAATAAGGACTATGAGATTACTCGCCATAAATAAGGACTATGAGATTTCTCGCCATAAATAAGGACTATGAGATTTCTCGCCATAAATAAGGCCTACCAAATTACTCGCCATAAATAAGGACTATGAAATTACTCGCCATAAATAAGTGCCACGAAATTACTCGCCATAAATAAGTGCCACGAAATTACTCGCCATAAATAAGGACTACGAGATTTCTCGCCATAAATAAGGACTACGAGATTTCTCGCCATAAATAAGGACTACGAGATTTCTCGCCATAAATAAGGACTATGAAATTACTCGCCATAAATAAGGACTACGAAATTACTCGCCATAAATAAGGCCTACGAAATTACTCGCCATAAATAAGGCCTACGAAATTTAATGATGAAAATAAGGTATATGGAATTAAGGTTTCTAAATAAGACCAGTAAAATTTGCTCGTTTTAAACAACTCTTGCGAAATAAGACCAATGAATTTGTCCCCTGAAAACTATGCCCGTAAATTGTCCTTCGTCTTTTAGACATGTGAAATTGTCCACTGTATATTAGACAAGCGAAATTGTCCTCTGGATATGAGACATCCGAAATTCTCCTTTATATCAAACATTTTCATATTCCTTTGTATATCAGACACATGAAATAGCCCTATGTAAATAAGGACCATCGATTTGTCCTTCATAATTCAGGCCTGCGAAATTGTCCATTGTTAATCAGGCCAGTGAATTTGTCCGAATTTAAAATTAGGCCTGTCCACTATAAATGATTGCTTAAAGCATAGCGCGGCTCGTGTGGATCCCCTAAACTCCGGGTTTGGCTTGGCAAAGGCTAGTGGGCGGGATTTATACGTGATCCCGCCCACAAATGCCTCTAGCTTCACCAAGCCAAAACTGGAGTTCGCAAGGAAAGTCAACTTGTACGGGATCCACAGGAGCAGCGCTATAGAGAGCTTTCAGTTGGAGGAGGAGCTGAGTCTCGTGACATTATTTACGCTGCCATATTGGTGGTGGGTTTAAACTGCAGGAATGAAGCTGAGACCACCCAATATGGCTACCAGAACAGCGGTAAGGCTTGAGAGGGTGTGACGTAATACTATCCCATCTGAAAGCTCTCTATGCTTTAAGAAATACCGGCTGTAAATATCGTTGATTAAGCAATTGCAACCAAATTTTAAATAATTACTTTTTATTTTAAATTAATTAAGTTCTGTTCATTTATAACCTATAACATTCTTAGAGTGATTTAGAGAAGAAAACAAAAGAGAGATGAAGGGGAACAAATTAAACTTAACTTTCCTCGTTAGTTAATTAATTAATTAACAGAAATTAAACCGAAATAAATTCTTGACTAGTTCAAAAATATCATAAATTTCCGAACCAATCAGAAATCAAGTGGACACGTAAACTTTAAATATACCATTCATACTCACATATACGCATGCGCATTCTTTTGTCATCCCCTCAAATTCCTGGCACCTTTGAATGAATCCCCGCCCTTTCTGAGTACCATACACCCTGAACTATGACCTCAAAAATTGCTTACGTAGTGACATCTACACTCGTAACAATCTTTGACTCGATTCCCGCCCTTTCCGAGTACCTTACACCCTGAACTTTGACGTCAAAAGTTACTACAGCCTTTGAATCCCCGCCCTTAACGAGTACCATACACCCTGAACTATGACGTCAAGAGTTACTTACGTGGTGACATCTACTTTGGTTACAACGGACTAAAACCGAGAAGCATTGTCAAGGAGGTCACAGATGTTACCAGAAAACCTTTTACACCCGCGACTGTGACGTTAAGAGTTATATGGCGCCACATACATTAAAAAATGAACCATTGGAAATACGTGGACTATTGCCAAAGGGTCATAGGTCAATTCAGCGTGCTTAGGGACAAAACTAAAGAAATGTCACAGAATTGACATATTACGCCCACAACTATGACGTCAGAGTTAGGTGATGAAATCTACATTCGTATATAAAGTAATGAACAGCAGTGGACCATTGTTAAGGGGTCATAGGTCAATTTAGCTTACTTTGATACAAAACTAAAGAAATGTAAAGCCTCACATCCCAGAATAGACCTATTAGGCTATTACACCCTCAACTATGACGTAAGAATTACGTCATGAACAGCAGTGGAACATTGTTAAGCGGTCATAGGTCAATTCAGCATACTTTGGAACAAAACTAAAGAAATGCAAAGCCTCACATCCCAGAATAGACCTATTACACCCACAACTATGACGTCAGAATTACGTGGCGACACATATAGTCAATGAAAAGGAATAGCAACCAATAAAAACCCTTGGAATATTGTTAAGGGGTCATAGGTCAAGTTTCAAGTACCGGTTAGGCCTATAACACCCACAAATGTGAAATCAGAAATAGGTGGCGACATCTAGGCCTAAATAAAAAAAATACGAAAGAGGTCATAGGTCAATTGAGTATACTTTGGAAAACAACCAAATAGACCTCAAAAATGACGTCAGAGTCAGGTGGCGACATCTATCCTCAAAAAAAAAAACACAAACTAAAAACCATGGAAAACCTTCGGAACATAGTCAAAGGGGTCATAGGTCAATTCAGTAACCTGTAACTTCAGAGTTAGGTGTTCAGGGGGTCAAAAGTTAAAGCCAACTACCTCAACATTGACGTCAAAGTTCGGGGCGCCATCTACAATGAAAAAAACTAACGAATAACCACTGAAAAATCTTGTATCATAGCAAGAAGTGATATCTAGTTTATTAGGGAGAAGGTATAAGATGCCGAAGTATTCGCGGGCCATAGTCCCAGTCCCCCTTTCAAAATACAAGGGGGGACGTAAAAGGAGGCCGTCGGGCTATTTCGCCTCTCCTCAGTCGGAAACCAATGAGATGCTGGTTGTAATTTAGAGGGCGGGGATTAACTCCGGACCTACGTCTTTTGTACTAGAGATAAAGAACTGGAAATGTGGCGGCGAAATTAATTATACCTTCTCCCTAGTAAATTAGATATCACTTCTTGTCATAGTGAAGTCAAAGGGGTTAAAGGTCAATTTGGGGCAAAAAAACAAAAAAAAGAAAGAAATGTGAAGTCTATAATTAATTTACAACTTCTGCATTATTTTTTCTTCTTCTCTATTTTTTGTTTAAGTTGTCAATGCAATGCAATGCAATGCGATAACGTTGATAAAAGGAAAGGGGGTTTTGAAAATCTTCTGAACTGATTTGAACTGTTACATTAATTGTTCATTTTTCCGAATTTTTGAAAATTATTTTTTTCTTTTCCCGATTTAGCCATTGTTTATTTTATTTTTAAATGAACTGGTGTTTGTTTGTTTGTTTTGGGTCCAATTGTCTTGTTTCGTTTAAAAATTGGCAGCAGGAACTCTACGAAAATAGATGGCAATTCCCAATAAAATTGCTAGCGTCGTCATGACGTATAAATCCCAATCTGGACCAATTATATTCGCCAAACTACTGAACGGCATTAAGTTCTCCCACTGATACTGAAAAAAAGCCAGATTTTTCATAAAGTAATGTCTTTAGGAATTTCTAAGTTACGTGTTTGTCCCAACTCCCAATAAGCTTAAAGAAGTCCCTTAAATTAAGCAGCAGGGTTCATAAAACTTTTGGAAAACAAATTTCCCTGAATTTAAGGTTTTTTTCCTGTATATGGAGTATCCTATTTAGCAAATGTTAAGGAGGGTGGGGGGGGGGCAAATAGGACTATAACATACTCAAAGGACATCCCCGTATCTCTAGTAGAACCAGAGTTATGAGCCTCCAAAGTTGGGTGTAATGTTAATCCTATGGAAGGGGGTATGTTCACGAACATTTTGCTTAATTACTCGGCCCCTGTTTGTCGAAGCCGTAAGTTTTTAGTATGTTTGGATGGGGCCAAATAGGACTATATCATACTCGAAGGACATCCCCGTATCTCTAATATAACCACAGTTATGAGCCTCCAAAGTTTAGTGTAATGCTAACCCTATGGAGGGTATGTTTTTGAACATTTTGCTTAATTACTCGGCCACTGTTCGTCGTAGCCGTAAGTTTTTAGTATGGTTGGATGGGGGCAAATAGGACTATAACATACTCAAAGGACATCCCCGTATCTCTATTAGAACCAGAGTTACGAGCCTCCAAAGTACAGTGTAATGTTAATCCAATGGAGGGTATGTTTTTGAACATTTTGCTTAAATACTCGGCCCCTGTTTGACGCAAATTTCCCTGAATTTTAAAAAAACGCTAACAGCAAGATCGCGGCCATGACCATAATATTACGATCGAAGAACACTACTACTACTCCTCGACAGTACACTAACAATGTTCAGTAAGTGATCACCCTATCGCACTAATTTACCAAAACGTACTAGGGACAGCGCAAAAGAATAGTATGTAAAAAAGCTTTTAACGCACCTCAGTCATGTATTTCACACTGTACAATAGTCCCAACTTCGTCAAAGCCAGAGCCACCGGAACTTGGGCATCTGCACTGGTATCGGCAGCCATGTCGTAATATCGTTTAGCCAAATGAATGTCCTTCAAAAACAAAAAGGTACATGAAATCGTTAATTAATTTATTAAAATTGCAGGTCAGCCCTCTGCAATTGCCATTTTGATAGCGTACCTGTTTCATGCCAAGGCCCTGTTCGTGCATGTATCCCAAATTGAACATGGCTTGAGCGTTTCGTTGCTGCTCGGACGCGATTCGATAATGAGTCGCTGCCGTTTCGTAATCAACGTTCGTTCCGCAACCGTAATAATGATAGTCTCCCAATTTAACCCTAGCAATCGAGTACCCTACAACATATACAGTAGATTGAAGCGAAATAAGCCTTTTGGAAGTCTTATATGCGCGCGCAGCTAAACGCCAATTAGTTTTAGACCATTTCCCAGGGCATGTGGTTGAAGGGTAAATTACAGACAAAACCTATTGCCAAGGCTTAACAGATAATATCAATGCGTATATCACTAGGACGAATTACGCACAAACGCCAAGTAGTCTTTCACTCTAATCTCTATATATAAAGTTTCCCGACATTTTGTGGGAAAGGGGAGGAGTTAAATTAAGCCACACCCCTTCAATAACATTTACCACCCCCAGCCCCTGGATGCTTCTTTGCAGAATTATTAACGAATTATGCACAAATGCCCAGTAGCCTTTTACTCTATAAAGGTTGCCGACATTTTGGTGGGAAAGGGGAGGAGCTAAATTAAACCACACCCTTTCAACCTTTCCCTAAAGGAACTCGGACAATATGGAGTGGGCAAAGGGGTGGAACTCCCCTACTAAGTGTCAGACTCACACTTAGCCTATCACGACCCTCCCCCACTAGCCTTTCGTTTCCCGACATTTTGTCTTCAACGGGAGGAGCTAACTTAAGCCACACCCCTCAGGAACTCTGTCAATAAAAACGCACAAGAAAGAAAGCAGGAAAGAAGGAAATCTCCCCTACTTAGCGTCAGACTCCCACTTTAGCCTATCAGGAGCCTTCCCCCACTTTAGCCTATCAGGAGCCTTCCCCCACTAGCCTTTCACTCTATAAAGTTTCCTGACATTTTGTCAGAAAGGGGAGGAGCCAAATTTAGCCACACGCCTTCAACCTTTCACTAAGGTAACTCGAATAACAAAATATTTAAAACAAATAGAAAAAAGAAACAGATGAGACTAACCTTGTCCCGCGGCTCGATTCCAATACATGAGGGCTCGAACGAGACTTTCATTTTTGGGAAAAAGATCGACTTCTCCTGGTTGAATTAGCCATGCGGGTAAAGGCCAAGAACGAGTTAAGCCTACTTTAAATTCTCATTATTTGCCCAACACCAACCAACAATAACCGGACAAAAAAACAAAAACAAAGGGTTAACGACATTGAAAACAACGATACCTCGATCCAAGATGAAGGCGGCGTTGCTTTGCGCCACTTCGTAACCGAGTTCCGCCATAAACGCGTATTTGGTCAAGGATTCCTTCATTCGACCTTCTTTGTAATCATTATGAGCTTGCATTAATTTTTCACCCCAACGACCGCGTTCCGCCACATTTTTAAAAAGCTGAAAAGAATTGATGGACAGAAACTTAAAAGGAATTGTAAAGAAGGTATCGGCATCTTTGAAATACGTCAGAGGCACGTGATCGAAAAGGGGCGTGGTTCAAAGGAACTGTGTTAGTTTTATTTTGAAAACTAGCACTTCAGGGAAATCGCGCTGCAATCACGCGAAATACAAGGACCATGTGTCCAGTCGCACTTCATGTGGTGGAGTCTATGTACCTTGGCGTCATGAAATGCCTGTTACGTACTTCTAATAATTCACCCCCTCTCCCCCTCCGTTGCCATATTTACAGTCCTTTTAGCCAACGCGGTGTTTCCCCAAGTTTAATTAAACTAAGTTAAAAAATTTGTCAATATCGATTTCATTGGGTTAATAACTGGTTAAAAACCGTATTGGTTCCAGACAAAATTCAATATTCACATTGGTATAGACATTGCTTAGATTACTACATCATCCCTCACTACTTTCTACCATATTCTCAGGGTTCATATAACTTTTGGAAAACAAATTTCCCTGAGATATCCAGGTTTTTCCCCATATAATTCCCTGAATTTTCCAGGTTTTTCCCGTATATGGAGTATCCTATGGTGCAAATGTTAACGAAGGAGGGGGGGGGGAAATAGGACTATTACATACTCAAAGGACATCCCTGTATCTCTAGTAGAACCAGAGTTACGAGCCTCCAAAATATAGTGTAATGTTAATCCTATGGAGGGAATGTTCACGAACATTTTGCTTAATTACTCGGCCCCCGTTTGTCGCAAATTTCCCTGAATTTAACTAAAAATTCGAAATTTCCCTGAATTTTCCCCGAGGTTTTTGTCAACTATTTATTTCCCTGATTATTCCAGATTTTCCAGGTTTGTATGAACCCTGTATTCTTTGCATTTCTAATTATAGTTTTCTAGCTAATTGCTTTAGACTCCTTGATACAGCAAGGTAATATTTTTTTGTAGGCCAATTGAGACTTAATAGACTACCACCCACCCATTTGTAATAGACATTTTTCAGCAATATATTATTTCAATTCTATCTATGACCCCTATTTCCGATTTTCTGACTCGTTTCTTTGAAAGTTGATATGAAAACATCGAGAGATCGAGACACGGCAGTTGGGGGCAGCCTGGGAAATAAGGATAATTTTTAAACTAGTCCTTGGGACCAGTGACCCCCCTAGTGTCCTAAATAATAAACTGGTCTCCGCAGTGGTCCCAGCCTTTATTCTCCAATAGATTTTCAATTAATAAACTGGTCCCGAGGACCAGTAACCCCCACTTCTTGAATTAAAAAACTAGTCCAAGCAATTAAAAAACTGGTTTTGGACCAGAGGAAATGTGCTATTTCCCAGACTGGTTGGGGGAACAGTCACCGCTTTAACAGGATGATATTGAGGGAAGGGAAACTTACCTCGACAGCTGTTTGGCAGGATCGAGCAGTTCCTGTTCCTGTAGCGTGCATTTGAGCCAGATTATAAAAAGCCAAGACGTGCCCTGACTGAGAGGCCAAAGTGTAGTACTTGATGGCCATTTTATAATCGCGAGCCACACCAAGACCTCCTAGATTCGTCGGAAAGGAAAACAAAGCTAGCGTTAAAGTAACTAAGTAATAATTTTCCACAGGTTTTTCAATATAAAATTCCTTGGACTCATAGTGGCATTCTCTTTGGAGTCCAGTTTGAGTCCTGGTTAACTCTTAAAGGGAGACTCTCAGCTGAAAATCTTAGTGCCATGTTTTATTTTTTCCTGGTTCGTTTCAATTAAATATGAAGCCTCAAATTTTTTTCTGATTTTTCAAACAATTTTTTCAATGAAAATTAAATTTTTTAAAATTTGTTAGGCTTAGCAATGGGTCTCGATTTTAGCGCACTTACCTACCGGCCAATAAAAACCTCTTTAGGGATAGAGCCAAATCAGCCAATCCCGTGATTGTTAGAAAATATTAAGTGGTATGTTGTCTGCTTCAAACAGGAAAAGCAGGGCGGGAAATAAGTATTTTTTCAGAGTGGGCTCGTTACCAGTGACTCCGCGGGGCCCGTCGTCTGCTAAAGTTTGAGGAGGATAGTAATTGTGTTGCAGCTTGACTCTGCTGAGGTGTAAAAGATGGGTTTTTAATTTTTTCCATCTCGAAGATCACAAAAAATAATAGTAACAATAATCTAAGAGCACAGATCTTCCCATTCCAAAGGCTAATAACTAGACACTCAAGATATACAACAAAATACGACCCGCCACATTTTAATATAATAAGATTACGAGAGTAATTTGAGTTTAAGTGAAACGTATAAAAGCGTAAACCTGCTAATTACTAAAGTTTCTAATCCGCTTATCGTTAAACGATCGAAAACGCGTCTTTCTTTCGAGTGCTAAAAAGTAGAATACATATTTCTGAACATAATGCAGACGACGCAAATGAGACTCACCCGAGAAAACCTTTGGGGGTTGACTCTTATAAATCGCGGGCGCTGATTGGCCGGTAGGTCGCTTTATCAAAATTCAAATGCATGTTTTGGATACAAAACTTCAAATATTGTTTAATACTATAAATAGCGCTTCAAAAAATCTGAAAAAATTCAAGGCGGCATATTTTAACATAAGGAATCAGAATAAAAATACTTAATTTTTGCCAATAGTGTCCCTTTAAGAGTCATTGAGCCCTGCAAAACCCTCAGAATATTAAATAAAGGGAAAAGCGGCAATTTAACTGGACTCAAAAGAGAAAAGCAAGACTGGAACTGGACTCAAAAGCATATTTTGCAGGGCTCAAAAGCATATTTTGGGGATTTTTCAGGGCTCAAAAGCATATTTTGGGGATTTTTCAGGGCTCAAAAGCATATTTTGGGGATTTTCCAGGGCTCAAAAGCATATTTTGGGGATTTTCCAGGGCTCAAAAGCATATTTTGGGGATTTTCCAGGGCTCAAAAGCATATTTTGGGTATTTTTCAGGGCTCAAAAGCATATTTTGGGTATTTTTCAGGGCTCAAAAGCATATTTTGGGGATTTTCCAGGGCTCAAAAGCATATTTTGGGGATTTTCCAGGGCTCAAAAGCATATTTTGGGTATTTTTCAGGGCTCAAAAGCATATTTTGGGTATTTTTCAGGGCTCAAAAGCATATTTTGGGGATTTTCCAGGGCTCAAAAGCATATTTTGGGGATTTTTCAGGGCTCAAAAGCATATTTTGGGGATTTTTCAGGGCTCAAAAGCATATTTTGGGGATTTTTCAGGGCTCAAAAGCATATTTTGGGGATTTTCCAGGGCTCAAAAGCATATTTTGGGGATTTTTCAGGGCTCAAAAGCATATTTTGGGGATTTTCCAGGGCTCAAAAGCATATTTTGGGGATTTTCCAGGGCTCAATGACTCTAAAGAGAAAACCTGGACTCAAAAGCTAATTCGGGAATTATTCAGGACAAAATGACAATAACGAGAAAACTTGGACTCGAACTGGACTAAAAAGCATTTTGGGAAGTTTTTCAGGACTTCACAGAAAAAAAAACTGGACCTGGACTCAAAAGTATATTTTGGGGATTTTGCAGGGATCAATGACTCTAAAAAGAAAACCTGGACTCAAAAAACGGTAAATTGAGGGTTTTTCAGGACAAATTGACTAAGGGGAAAACCTGGACTCAAACTGGACTAAAAAGCATTCTGGTAAGTTTTTCAGGACTCAATGACTCCACAGGAAGAAAAAAAAACAGAACTCGAACTGGACTCAAAAAGTACATTTTGGGGATTTTGCAGGACTTATTGATTCTAAAGAGAAAACCAGGACCCAAAGCTAATTCGGGGCTTTTTCAGGACAAATTGACACTAAGGAGAAACCCTGGACTCGAACTGGACTAAAATGCATTGTGGGAAGTTTTCCAGGACTCAATGACTCCACAGAAAAAAAAAAACTCAAACTGGACTCAAAAGTACATTTTAGGGATTTTGCAGGACTTATTGACTGTAAAGAGTAAACCGGGACTCGAAAGCCAATTCCTTTGGTTCTCTCGAAAAAAATTACTTAAGAAAAAACCTGGACTCGAACTGGACTCAAAAGCATTTTGGGAGGTTTTTCAGGACTCAAGGTCTCTACAGAAAATAAAATTAGAACTCGAACTGGACTCTAAAGCTTATTTTGAAGATATTGTAGGACTCAATGACTCTAAAGGGTTTAAAAACTGGACTCGAACCGGACTCAAAAGCATATTTTATGGATTTTGCAGGACTCAAGGACTAGTTCAAGTAATTGGACACTATACTTGGGCGAATTTCTATACCTGGGAGTTGGACTTGGAAATAGTTCAAGCCTTACTTACCATAGAACATATTTCCCAATTGCAGTTGCCCATCAACCCAACCATGACTAGCCGCCATGGAGAAGTATTTGAAAGCTTTAGAGTGATCCTGAAATTAACCAATAACTAATTAAAACTTAATTAAAAAAAATTATTAAAAATTAAAACAATTAAAACAATTACACCAATACCTTTGGAACTCCTTTTCCATATAGATACATAAGTCCGAGTCCACTTTGACCAACTGGATTATTCTGTAATGAAAAGTTAATTTAATTCCAGGTGATTTCATGGAAAAACAGTAATTTCAAAATTAAATTTAATTCCTTGAAATTTCATGGGAAAACAATAATTTCAAAATTAAATTTAATTCCAGGAAATTTCATGGAAAAACAATAATTTCAAAATTAAATTTAATTCCAGGAAATTTCATGGAAAAACAATAATTTCAAAATTAAATTTAATTCCAGGAAATTTCATGGAAAAACGATAATTTCAAAATTAAATTTAATTCCAGGAAATTTCATGGAAAAACAATAATTTCAAAATTTAATTTAATTCCGGGAAATTTCATGGGAAAACAATAATTTCAAAATTTAATTTAATTCCGGGAAATTTCATGGAAAAACAATAATTTCAAAATTTAATTTAATTCCGGGAAATTTCATGGAAAAACAATAATTTCAAAATTAAATTTAATTTCAGGAAATTTCAACAATAACTTCAAAATTAAATTTAATTCCTGGAAATTTCATGGAAAAACAATAATTTCAAAATTAAATTTAATTCCAGGAAATTTCATGGAAAAACAATAATTTCAAAATTAAATTTAATTCCAGGAAATTTCATGGAAAAACAATAATTTCAAAATTAAATTTTATTCCAGGAAATTTCATGGAAAAACAATAATTTCAAAATTAAATTTAATTCCTTGAAATTTCACGGAAAAACAAACGTACTTTATCGGCGGCCATTGAAAAATACTTTAAAGCCGTTTCATTATTTTGTTTCACAGCTGGACCTCCTTCCAAATACATCTTCAAATTTAAATACAATTAATTAAGGTTAATTTAATAGTTATCAAACTATAATTAAACTAATTGATTTACCTTTCCAAGAAAAGCCATGGCATTTGCATTCCCAGCATCCGCAGCTTGCATGAAGTAATTTAAGGCACGCTACCAAATAATGCAAAATAATAAATAAATTAAATGTGACAGTGGCCGGAGTTCATAGAACTTTTGGGAAACCAATTCCCCCTGAGTTTCCAGGTTTTTTTCACATATATTTCCCTGCATTTTACAGGTTTTCCACCATTAATTTCCCTGAATTTTACAGGTTTTCCACCATTAATTTCCCTGAATTTTACAGGTTTTCCACCATTAATTTCCCTGAATTTTACAGGTTTTCCACCATTAATTTCCCTGAATTTTACAGGTTTTCCACCATTAATTTCCCTGAATTTTACAGATTTTTTCAAATATATGTCCCTGAGTTTCCAGGTTTTTTCAAATATATGTCCCCGAGTTATTCAGGTTTTCTCAAATAAATTTCCCTGAGTTATCCAGGTTTTCTCAAATAAATTTCCCAGAGTTATCCAGATTTTTTCAAATATATGTCCCTGAGTTTCCAGGTTTTTTCAAATATATGTCCCCGAGTTATTCAGGTTTTCTCAAATAAATTTCCCTGAGTTATCCAGGTTTTCTCAAATAAATTTCCCTGAGTTATCCAGGTTTTCTCAAATAAATTTCCCTGAGTTATCCAGGTTTTCTCAAATAAATTTCCCTGAGTTATCCAGGTTTTCTCAAATAAATTTCCCTGAGTTATCCAGGTTTTCTCAAATAAATTTCCCTGAGTTATCCAGGTTTTCTCAAATAAATTTCCCTGAGTTTCCAGGTTTTCTCAAATAAATTTCCCTGAGTTATCCAGGTTTTCTCAAATAAATTTCCCTGAGTTTCCAGGTTTTTTCAAATATATGGAGTAGTAACCACGGGAGTGGTATTTTTTTTTATAGTTGAAACTAAGCAACCCCTTCAGACCAAACTTAGTCTTCCTCAAATTTCCTTATTTCCCTGAATTTTACTTAAAATTTAATAAATTTCAATGAGTTTTCAATTACTTCATGGTCTTGCTCGACTCCTCTTCCTCCTTGATAGTGTAACTGACCCAACCCCACCTGTTACCAAAAAGAGCAATCTCCGTTAAAAAGAAGAAAATTGTGAAAATAGAGCCATCTCAGAAGTCTCATTGTGACGTCATCTATGCTATTTGCCCTTAGAACCAACCAAAGAGGTACCAAACATGGCCGCCCACTGCCAAAGCTAAGCCCCTGCACTGACGTCATAACTGAGACAGCTCTATTAAGGGCTTAATTGTTTCATACTTGGGCTTGTACGTCTCCTTTGTCGGCTAAAAACTGGTAATACTGAATGAGGTCGTCATCCAGGATTCCCGTTAAAGAACCCGGGTTCTCTATTTCGTCAAAAAGGCGAATCCGTTGAATTACACTTCCACCGCTAAACGACACTTCCTGCTCAACTGTTAACAGTTGAGAACTTACTCAAAAAGGATCAACTTTTTTCCCCTTTTTGGTTTAACCATAAGTAAATAATAACCCGAAATAAGTTAAATGAGTTCCGTTAACTTATGGGGATAATTAAGAACTTATGTTTGTATATAACAACAATGAATATACATCGGCAATAACCAATCTACGCAAAACACGTCATCAGCTCTTTAAACTAGGCAAAACGCGTCATGGGCTCTTTAAACTAGGCAAAACGCGTCATGGGCTCTTTAAACTAGGCAAAACGCGTCATGGGCCCTTTAAACTAGGCAAAACGCGTCATGGCCTCTTTAAACTAGGCAAAACGCGTCATGGCCTCTTTAAACTAGGCAAAACGCGTCATGGGCTCTTTAAACTACGCAAGAGGCGTCATGGGCTCTTTAAACTAGCCAAAACGCGTCATGGGCTCTTTAAACTAGGCAAAACGCGTCATGGGCTCTTTAAACTACGCAAGAGGCGTCATGGGATCTTTAAACTAGGCAAAACACGTCATGGACTCTTTAAACTACGCAAAAAGCGTCATAGGATTTTTTAACTACACAAAACGCGTCATGGGCCGTTTGAACTACGCTTGCTACCCAACACCCAAATCAAATCAACAGGTAAGAAAGGCTACATCACACAAATGTATATTTAGTGTTGTATAGATCCATGTTAACAAGTAACAAAATCCACTTTACCAGTTTTGGCCACTTTCCGATAAAAAGCCAAGGCCGATTCACAACTGCTCATGACACCCACCCCTGACAAATGTCTATATCCCTGATAATAAAAATAGTTACGTCATCAACAACCAGGGCTTGCGACACCAGTTTAATGTCTTACCATCGCCATTTGTGCCCAAGGATTCCCGCCCAATGCCCCAAACATATAATAAACTAAAGCCTATTGGGAAAAACAACGAAATTAACTATATATTAACTAATTCATAAATAGTTAAAGATGGTTAACTACCTTAGCTTGACTAGAATTATACCCTAAACCAATTGCGTGCATGAATCCAAGGTGCTTTAAAATTTAAAGGATTCATTAGTATTTTTTAATTAAAGAAGATTATATTAAAGGGACTGTAAAGAAGGCATGGGCGGGTGGGTAAAAATTATTTGAAATACGTCAGAGGCACGTGACCAAGGAAGGGCGTGGTTCAAAGAAGCTTAGTTCGTTTTATTTCGAAAACCACCACTTTATGGAATTGGCGCTGCAATCTCGCGAAAAACAAGGACTAGATGTTAACTAGTTCCACTCCATGAGGAGTCTTTGCATCTTGGCATCACGTGATGTCTGTGACGTATTTCAAATAATTTTTACCCACCCGCCGATGCCTTCTTTGCAGTCCCTTTAAGGCATATACCTACCATTTGGGCATAGGGGGACCCTTCGACAGCCATTTCTTCAAATATTTCCTTTGCACGAGTAACGTTTTGGGGCAAAGTATCGCCCAGTAACAAAGCGTGCCCCAATAGTTCACTGGCCCTCTTATTACCCAATGCGGCAGCAGCTTCAATATAAAAGTATGCCCTGAAAAATAATGTCACATTACATTACAAGGGTCAGTAGCATATCTGCTGCAAGAGGAAACTAGTTTTTTTTACAATTAATTGACATTCCTAGAGATTATATTTAATGATGCTAAATGTTAGGCGCCATCTAGAAACCATATTTACTGATGCTAAATGCGTGGCGCCATCTAGAAACCATATTTACTGATGCTAAATGCGTGGCGCCATCTAGAAACCATATTTACTGATGCTAAATGCGTGGCGCCATCTAGAAACCATATTTAACATTTCTCGACGCATAGCGTCATCTTGAAACCATATTAAACATTTCTCGATGCATAGCGCCATCTTGAAAGCATATTTAGCCTTGTTAAATGCGTGGCGCCTTCTAGAAACCATTATTTGCATTGTTAAATGCGTGGCGCCTTCTAGATCGCATTATTTGCATCAGGGTTGCCACAGATTTTTCATTTCAAAATTCCCTGACTTTTTCAGGTTTTCCCTGACCATCTAAAGCCAATTTCCCAGACCAATTTTCAAACTTACACTAACAGAAAAGTAAAAATGCGGCACTAAAAAATGCCTTTATCATCAACTTTGTACTTATAATTATGCTAATTTTATCACAGGTTTTGATTGCAACTATTAGTAGTTAATAAAACTTTATTAGGAACTGTCAGAAACAGTTAATGTAGGCCTATTGGACGTTATCATTGTCCCGTATTTGAGCTGGTGAGCCTAGTTGGCCATGAATACACATTTTCTCAAGTCGGTATGCAACGGAAATTCCCTGACTTTTACGAAAAATTTCAAATTCCCTGACTTTTCCATGACTTTTTACACCCTTTTTCAAATTCCCTGACTTTTACGAAAAATTTCAAATTCCCTGACTTTTCCATGACTTTTTACACCCTTTTTCAAATTCCCTGACTTTTACGAAAAATTTCAAATTCCCTGACTTTTCCATGACTTTTTACACCCTTTTTCAAATTCCCTGACTTTTACGAAAAATTTCAAATTCCCTGTCTTTTCCATGACTTTTTACACCCTTTTTCAAATTCCCTGACTTTTACGAAAAATTTCAAATTCCCTGACTTTTCCATGACTTTTTACACCCTTTTTCAAATTCCCTGACTTTTCCAGGATTTCCAGGTTTTCCAGGTACTGTGGCAACCCTGTGCATTGTTAAACGCGTGGCTCCTTCTAGAAACCATTATTTGCATTGTTAAATGCGTGGCGCCATCTAGAAACCATATTTAAAATTTCTCGATGCATAGCGCCATCTTGAAACCATATTTAGCATTTTTAAACACGTGGCGCCATCTAGAATCCATATTTAGCATTGTTAAACGCGTGGCGCCATATAGAAACCATATTTAGCATTGTTAAACGCGTGGCGCCATCTAAAAACCATATTTAACATTCCTCGACGCATAGCGCCATCTAGAAATTATATTTAGCATTTCTCGATGCATAGCGCCATCTAGAAACCAAATTTAGCCTTGTTAAATGTGTGGCGCTATCTAGAAACCATATTTAGCATTTTCGATGCATAGCGCCATCTTGAAACCATATAAAGCCTTGTTAAACGCGTGGCGCCATCTAGAAACCATATTTAGCATTTCTCGACGCATAGCACCCTCTTGAAACCATATTAAGCATTTTTAAACGCGTAGTGCCATCCAGAAACCATATTTAGCATTTCTCGACGTATAGCGCCATCTAGAGACTATATTTAGCATTCCGCGACGCATATCGCCATCTAGCGACTATATTTAGCATTCCGCGACGCAAAGCGCCATCTAGAGACTATATTTAGCATTCCGCGACGCATATCGCCATCTTGAAACCACATTTAGCATTGTTAATGCGTGGCGCCATCCGGAAACCATATTTAGCATTTCTCGACGTATAGCGCCATCTAGAGAGTATATTTAACATTTCTCGATGCCGAGCGCCATCTTGAAACTATATTTAACATTTCTAGACGCATCGCGCCATCTTGAAACTATATTTAACATTTCTAGACGCATCGCGCCATCTTGAAACTATATTTAACATTTCTAGATGCATCGCGCCATCTTGAAACTATATTTAACATTTCTAGACGCATCGCGCCATCTTGAAACTATATTTAACATTTCTAGACGCATCGCGCCATCTTGAAACTATATTAAGCATTGTTAAACGCGTGGCGCCATCTAGAAACCATATTTAGCATTTCTCGATGCATAACGCCATCTTGAAACCATATTAAGCATTGTTAAACTCGTGGCGCCATGTAGAAACCATATTCGGCACCTCTCGACGCATAGCGCCATCTTGAAACCATATTTAACATTTCTTGACACATAGAGCCATATTAAACCCAAAATTTATCATTGTTAAACGCGTGGCGCCATCTAGAAACCATATTTAGCATTTCTTGATGCATAGCCCCATGTTGAAACTATATTTAACATTTCTCGAAGCATAGCGCCATCTTGAAACTATATTTATCATTTCTCGATGCATAGCCCCATCTTGAAACCAAATTTAGCGTTGTTAAATGCATGGCGCCATCTAGAAACCATATTCATCAGGTCGCCCATCATCATTTCCACTCCATCTTAATTACCCCTTTACTCCCTCCTACTTCAGCTTTAGCAGACGACCTAAGAATCGGTGTTCCCAACTTACCATAGAGAATAAAATAACGAACTAATTCTTAAGATTGATGCCCCGCCCCCTTAGATTAGCAATTAATTAATAAACCCACACTTAATAATATCGGTTAATATTACCGTTTCTTATCAGGTTTTGTCATATTCAAGATTAAACTTCCATTTTCGAACAATTCCTTCGCTTGTTTTTCATCTTCCGTTAACTCAGCTTCAGGTTCGGGTATTGCTTGTTCGTCTTTAACGTTTTCGCCACGTTCGTTAATGGAAGAACGCTTCGTATCATCCTCATCTTCGTTCCTACTCTCAGTTCCCATATTTAAAAATGATTGCGCCCATGAATCATCTTCTACGTCATCACTCGGTTCATCGTCAAAGTTCTGCGACATATCACTATTGAGAATTATAACGACTGGTTTGTCCGTTGTTTTAACGTTTTTGGGGGCTGTTGTCTCTTCGGACGACTCTTTCAGAGTTTCTTGGGCAGTTTCTCGCGGTTTATTATCACTTTCCTGCGTCTTTTGCACGACATCATCAACAGATTCCTTTGGACTAGTCGGGACTTTACGTTTAGCTTCGTCAACGTCAACGTTAACGTCCGTTTGAGGTTTTTCGGAATTTTCTTTTTTAGTTTTAATTTCCGGGTTTTCAGCAGCGGCCAGTAATAAAAGGGTTAAGAAAAGGATGGCCAGTAGCCATCCCACCCTCGGATTTGTATTTGTATTTGTACAAACACGCATTCTTTCGCTCTGCGCAGTTACGTAACGGTGAAACTATTTTTCCTTTTCCCAAACGCTGGTACCGTTACTGTTACTATTATAAGCATTATTTTGATCTCCTCACTTTATTTCGAATACTTCTTAGACTCGATAAATATCACTTCAGGTTCATTTCACTCATTACTGAAATATTTTAAAACATAATTAAGAAATGTCATGGTTAAAAATTAAAAACACAACAAGAATTAAAAGATTGTAAAACTAAGCCTTGGTCAAAACTAGCAACAGAAAGTCGGTAACTTGACGAAACGCAATAAGTAAGAAAGTTTTAAGATACCTTACCTTAAATTTGAACTTAATAGACTTATTTTAACGTTTCCCTTTCATTCTACATGTTATAATACATAAATTAAAAAAATATTGGCGACAAGAGAAAATGTACTCAAGTCAAAACTGTTGATGATGATTCGCCGGAAGTGATTGGATTGGAGTACGTAGATTTCCGCTTTTTAACACTTGGACACGTGGTCTTGGGAGAGCCAATTAGATTTGAGATTTCCATAGCGCGAAAATTTGAACGAAGAAATGTCCAGTACGAAAAGTAAAAGGGTTATATTCAGCGTGGGAAATAAGGCGGTGGCACAGGGCAAATGACCAGTTTAAAAATTAAATCGGAGGGGGGTCAGTGGTCCACAGGACCACTAATTAAATTCAAGGGTAACCAGAGTCCAGATTATCTCAACAATTTTAATTACCCACTTCTTTAGTTTAGCAGACGACGCGCCCTGGTCAATGGTAATGCATCAGTTTATTTATTCCAGGCCAGGATGGTCGCTGGCCCAATGTCCAGTTTTAAAAATATCCTTTATTTATTTATACAAGACAATTGCCCACAGAGCCAGCTGAGTGCTTAAGCGTGAGCAGCGATAATAACATGCGTTTCCTATGAGAGATAATAGAATATATCATAAGTTTATAAGATATGTTCCATAAGTGTGTCACTCGTTAATGAGAGCTTGTCATGAAGTGACGTAGGTGGAACGTCATAGATTCTTGTAAAGCGACGCGTAGTGAGGCCTTGTCAAAGGCTTAGTACAGACTAAAGAGGAGGATGGACTGCAAAACCGAGTGTAGTCAATTCTCACGTCGTTCTTGAACTAGCTCTCATTAAGCCTCTAACATTACGAAGTATGGGTAGTGACATACTTATGGAACATTCCTTATAAACTTATGATATATATATACATTTTTAAAGAGAACAATTAAGTTAAGATACAATTGGAATGGAGGGGCCTGCTATAGGGGGAGGCAAGTATGGCGAAACAAGCGATCAAGAAACTAAGCTAAGGTAAAGACTTAAAATACTCGGATAATTTACGGCGAAATTGGGACTTATTGGTAATAGCATAAGTTTATAACTTATCTAGATAAGTTATAAACTTATGGTAATAGTAACGAGATCAGGGGGTAAAGAGTTCCAGTCATCAATGACGGCAGTAGTAAAATGAGTTTGACGATAGGTATTTAGAGCCCTTGGCTTAAATAATTTGTGAGAGTGACCACGGGTGCGAGTGCTTGAATTACGGGTAAAATAGTCGGAGAAGGCGGAGGCAAGGTGACCATGAATAAAGTCGTGAACGAGGCAGAGATTATTAATTTTGAGGCGGGTGGGGACAGGGTGAAGGTGTAGTAATGAGAGCCTGAGCGGGGCTGGGCGATTGCAGATTTGATTGGGAAGCTTCGAGTACGCATTTTGAGCCAATTGTAGTGTGTGAAGGTCAGTAGAGAGGTGGGGTGACCAAATTGGGGAGCAAAAGTCAAATATAGGGAGAACAAGGGAAGAATAAAGCGTTTGTATTAGGGGTAAGGAGCGGAAATGAAGATTGCGTCGTATCATTCCCGTGATGCTCCGCACCCGCTTAGCTACCTTTGAGCAGTGGGCTGACATTTTAAGCAGGGGGTCTATTAGGACGCCCAGATCGCGTTCGCAGGTGGACATAGATAGAGCCTCATTATTTATCGTGTAATCAAATAGTGGATTTTTACGGCCAAGGTGGAGAATCTTGCATTTCGCAATGTTAAATGTTAGCCCGTGAACCCTACCCCAATGGACAACCGCGTCGAGGTCGCGTTGGAGGGCTGCGCTGTCTGCTGAATTATCGATGAGATGGTAGAGTTTGGCATCGTCAGCAAATAGGACTAAGGAAGAGCTAGCAACAACTGAGGGCATTGAGTTAATAAGCACATTGAAAAGTAATGGTCCTAAAATGGAGCCCTGTGGGACCCCCTTTTCAATGCACTGCCAATCAGTTGTGAATCCGTGGAGAACTACGCGCTGCTTGCGGCCAGTGAGGTATTGGGAAAGCCACTCGAGAGCACCGCCCACGACACCAGCATCATAGAGGGCTGATAGGAGGGCGCTATGGGGAATAGAATCGAAGGCTTTACTGAAGTCTAAGTAAAGAACGTCGACTGAGTGCCCCGCATCGAGCCATTGCGTCCAGTCGTTAGTGGCGTGGAGCAGGTTCGTTAAGCACGAGCGATGAGGAAGGAAACCATGCTGGGCGTGTGAGAAGAAATCTTTTCCTACGAGGTAGAAACAGAGCTGTTCGTGGACGAGACTCTCGCATAGTTTAGATACCTGATTGAGGGTGCTAATGGGACGATAGTTAGACGGGTCAGCGCGCGAGCTTTTTTTGTGAATTGGTGTTAAGTTAGCCTCCTTCCACATGGAAGGGACAGTGCACAATGTAAAGGAGTGTGAAATGAGGAGATATATCGGCAGGGCTAGAATTGGGGCAAGGGATTTTAAGAGGTAGGGGTGGAGACCATCAGAACCTGGGGATTTAACATTCAAATGGGACAAAAGGCGTTGAATATCGGCAGGGTCGCAAGTGAATTGGCTAATAGTTAGTGGCGGTATAACAGCGGGGATGGTGGTAGCAGAGATAGGAGGGGTTGGAGAGGTGAGTCTAACTGTGGCCGCTAAAGAGTCATTGAGCAGTGAGGCGCTCTCAGCGATTGTGGATGTAAGTGAACCATCGGGATATTTGAGTTGAATAACTTTGTAGCGGCATTTGCGAAAACCGTTAATGGTGGAGTAGAAGGCCCTGGGGTTAGTACGTATTAGAGAGACCAGTGAACGCTCGTGACGACGCTGACTATTCCTGTAGTGAGTTGTGTGAGCGTTTCTGGCTTTATTATAGTTAAGACGAAGGCGAGCTAAGGTAGTGGTCGACACGGCCCGGGATTTCGCTTTGCAGTACCGGTGCCAGGCTTTAGTTTTAAAAAGTAGACTTGCCTGAGTCCGGTCCGCAAGTGGCAATGTAGGACGAGGTTTGGTAAGGGGGGAAAATTGGCTCACGCCCGAGCGCAGTAGAGCGAGGAAGGCCGAATAATTTGTATCAGGGTCACCTTGGCAGAGCACTAAGGACCAATCAACAGTGGAAAGAAAGCTATTGAACGAGGCATAATCAGTTTTAAAAAAATTAGGCTTTGGGACGTGTATAGCCTCGGAGGCTGAGAGGGCAACGTTAAACAAAAGGGTACCGTGGTCACTCGTACCTATTGGGGGTAGTAATGTGGGGGTGTGTGCTACATTAGGGTCAGTAACAAAAATAAGATCAAGGGAATTGTCAGTACAGCGGGCACCACCATCACGCGTAGGAAAATCAACTATTTGCGTCAAAGACGATTGCAGGGCGGTATCACAGAATAGTTTGCTAGCCCGACACGCACCGGGCGTAGTAACAAAGGTAGTCCAGTCAACGCGTGAGTAGTTAAAGTCACCGAGGAACAGTAAATAATACTTATGGTTATCACAGAACGCGGTTAATTTTGTGAGGAACATAACCAGGGAATCGTGATTATTATAAGCCATATTAGGCGAACGGTAGACTAGGCAGATAACTAGTTTATAATTCGGTTGGGTTAAGAGCACCGACAGTATGTCAAGACCTTGAATGTTCGGGGAAAAGTTGTCCAGGCCTAGATCACAGTGGGTTAAAACCGTAACAGTAAGGGTAGAGAGGAGATACAGAGCGACACCGCCGTAAGGACGTGTTAGTCGATCCTGCCGGTATAACCGGGTATTGAGTATTCACTGTCGAGGACATATCTGGTGACCACCAGGTTTCAGTGATGGCGACAAGAGAGAGTTTGTGTGTAGAGGCGAGTGTGACAAGTTCTGCTAGTTTGTATCGTGTGAGACTGCGAACGTTGGCCAGCAGAGCGATTGAACTTGTTGAGAGGTGTAAAGGCACGGTAGAAAGAGCGGGCAAGGGGGCACCTGGTGATATCTCGGAGTCATAGCACTGGAGATAAGTATGTAAGGCTGGCCTAAAGGGAGACGCACTCGCATTGAGGTTACTGAGTCGTAAAGGGCGACATGACGGGAAATGCCAGTGACGGAGTATGCCCGAGGGGAGGAGGAAATGGCATGGGCGGGCGCGGAAATGGCATATGCGGACGTGGAAGTGGCATGTGATGAGGCCATGAAGCGGCTGAAGAGTGCGTTGGGGCAAGAGGTGCCATGGAGGGGCTAGGCGTTGTCACAGGGATGTTGTTCGGGTGAGATAGCGGAGGACCACTGAAGGTCGGTACTTTCGGTACAGTGGTAATGGGAGCACGCGATTGCGACGGTCGTGTGGGCCGCGGAGGGGACGAGGTGGAGGGACGGAAAGGCTTTTTGACCACTTTGCAGTTTCTGATAATGAGATCATTCTCGCCACTCGCAGTACGGTGCGCAAGTTCAGTCCGGGCGGCAGCCAGTTTAGTACGCGGCGAAGGGGTATAGTCTGGACGGGCTTCAAGGGGAAAAGTGGGGTCTTCAGTCCGCCGGATACGAAAGTGATGTATATATTTCCCATCCTGGTAGAGTCAGTTGGTTTGAACGCCAAGGAGTAATATGGTTTTAGAGTTATCTGTAACTTTCACATCCCGTTTCTACGCAAAACTCCTTGGGAGAAAACCTTGCTGTTATCATTACGGTTATGACTCTGAAAAGTGCGATATTTATTGCGATTATGTTACTTATGATCAACGAAACTTCTCCTTAATTAACTCATGAATGTTGGATCAAACTCAGACAATACAAAGACTCAAGAAGAAAAGGTAGCAACACCTAGTCTAGGCAATGAAAAATAGAAATATTCTTTGGAAATTCTTAACCCGTTCTCGCGTCAAATTAAGAAATTATAAATACAGATCCAAAACATTGAGGACTAGACTGTTACAATTAAAACATGTTGGAAAACCAACTTAAACCTCTCCGAGTCGAGACGAGAGCTAACTACCCACTTAAGATGTTTTTCTTAAATAATTAAATAAATATAATTGATATTAATTATTTTAATCGTCAGAAATTTACATTAATTCCAGTTAAGTCGTTTTAAGAAATGTTGTTCCAAAAATTATTTTAAACATAGCTATTTTTAGCGTTTGACTTCCGGCGTATGCCTCTTCAATTTGTTTTGGAAATGTAGGCGCATACAGATAGAGAGACACACAGAAAACGTCCAGTGTAATACCTCTCCATGACCTCATTGTCATTCGGAGACGGAAAAATACCATTACAGGGTTGAGACGGTAATAATTCCATAGAAATTGCAAAATGTCGTTCGGACGTTTTTTTGATAGCTATGGACTGTATAATACAATTACGTACATGTGTATATCAAACATGATGGTTAAATTTAGCATTTGAATCAAATATAAATGTAAAAATAATGGAATTCTTCAAATATTTTATAACTACTGCTTTTCTATGCATATTCCTGGATATTTATAACTCTAAAAGAACATCCGTGTTATGATATGAGAGTTAATGACATTGATATATTATTATTATATATATATTATAGTTATTCCATAAATATTAGAGCATGGATTTAAAATTTGTGTTTTGTTTGCGAATTCCATTTCAAGTTAACATAAGTTCATGAGATATGTTCCATAAGTTTTTCACTGTTTACTGAGAGCTTGTCATGAAGTGACATAGGTGAAACGTCATAGATTCTCGTAAAGCGACGCCTGGTGAGGCGCTGTCAAAGGCCTAGTACAGACTAAATTAGAAGCTGGACTGCAAAACCGCGAGTAGTCAATTCTTCTCGAACTAGCTCTCAGTAAGTCTCTAGCATGACGAATTATAAGAAGTGTCATACTTATCTTATAAACTTATGTTGTTAACCTATTTGAAATTCAGCGTTTTTAAGAGTTAGTTGAACATTATTTCAAATAATACAACTGCTACTGTTAATGATAACAGCGTGAGATGAAAGTAGAAAGGAACGTTGACGCTACTCAGGTCCAAGGCTACCGTGCTTTTCAATGGTCTCTTCCAAAGTACCTGTTCAACGGAGAATTCTCTCGGTCGGTCGTGATACCTGAAAACTTGCTTTTCGAACATCGGTTCTACTCTGTAATAAAAATCTATAAGCGTTAAGGCTGCTAATCGTTTTATGATGAAATTGGTGCTGACATAAGTTGGGCGTTTAATTGTGGTGTGCTTCTGATCCAAGACGCATTGAAAATTAAATGATTATAGTAGAGTTTAAGAACTTGTTTCGAAAAGTAAAATCCTCCTTTTCCCACGATCAACTTTTTAATCTCGGGATCACGCAGGGCAGTTCTTATGTACTCTTTCATAAAGTAAGCGTTAAGGATCATAGCCTTTTCCCCCGCAAAAATTCGACGTAACTGATCAATTTTTGAATCAAAGGTTACGTAGAACCAATTCAGTACCGTATCATCGAATGCGTCTAGCCATTCCTTAACAACTGGGTCCAAGGCCGCCTGATACAAACCAATGACGTCACAAAAATGAAAAAACCTTCAAACAAAGGAGATTATTCACCAAATCTTTAATAAATTCAAGATCTTCCTCGGTTGTGAATACAGGCTCAATTCCCGATTTGATCAAGTCCGAGAGGGTGTCGATGCAGTTGTAGCTTTCCGTCGAGAAGTCCGTACGCAAGTAACAACCCAAGAAGAACAGAATGAATGTCACTCCAATAAGCCACGATGAAGCGAGCAGACGATAAGTAATTGAAGGCAAAACGGCACGAATTGCTGCAAAACATAATTATCATATTCGCTTAATTTATATCTGATTAAAGTGCCGGCCATATTTCTTAATTAAATGGGTTAATTATATCTCCAATGCGATGATGCATTCTTTTTGTTTTAGCTATACCGCGGCGTTGCTCGCCTGTAATGAGAACTTCCATCAAAATGATAAAAAGAATGGGTAGATTTTACTGATGACTAATATTTTTGTGGCATCCTAGGAGCGAAGGCACTCGGCGTTGCCCGTCAACCCCTAGGGATGCACTTTTGTTATTACTTTTGACGCGGACATTATTCCAAAAAGAAGGGTTTTTTAATTTTTGGCCGCCATTTCACAAGATGACAACAATTCGAACCCAAAAGACCATTCAGCCCGTCTATAGGTTAAAGGAAACCAGTGTACTAAATATTTGCGGAACCGGTTGAAACGCGCTAACTTTGTTGCACCCTTACAAAAATCTTCTTAAGAGAGACTGAATGACGAGCCGCGGCCCGAAACGTCTCTAAAAAATTTTAATGTTTTAATAAAATCACGTTGGATATCTCCGTAAATAAAAGTTTTTAATTCTTTTATAGTTTTAAAGGAATTTCTTTGGAACACTACGGAGCCCTTGGGATCATTTTCTAATGAAACTATTTCCAAAGACTTCCTTGGAATTTCCTAAAGAATTTTTGAGATAAATTTCCAAAGAATGTCTTGTGAATATTTTCCAACGAAATTCTTAAGGAATTCTTGAGATAAATTTCCAAAGAAGATCTAGGGTTTATTTTTCAACGAAATTCGTTTGGAATTCAAGAATTTCCAAAGAAGGTTTATTTTCCAACGAAATTAGTTAAGAATTTTAGAGATGAATTTCAAAGGGCCAGATATATTGAAATTATGCTTTACATATAATTATCTCATAATATTTTTACCCAAATTGTTTAGCTAAAGTTTTCCTCGATAGACATTAACTTGATGGTTAAAAAAATTAAAAACGTTTCACAAAGGCTTGTCCCGTAGCTAAGGCTCAGCAAGCGCTGAAATGGAATGTTATATTTACCTATTTTTACCTCTCCGAGTGACGATGACGTCACGGAGAGGTATTGCACTGGACGTGTATGTGTGTCTGTCTGTCTGTCTGTCACACCCCACGTGACCGCGTTCGCAGTTTGCGTATCGGAGCAAACGTGTTCCCAATTTCCGGACTGCATTGACAATTCACGGAAATTTGGAAAATTGTGTTTGTCTCCGCTGGCTATTCTACTTGAGTTCCCACACCACCAGTTTTGGTTTTCGTCCACTCCACATGGACACTAGTTTGTGTATACCACATACACACTAATCTATACTCATTGGCGTCTAACAACCACCATCTACTGGTCTTTCGTCTATACCACATAGACACCAATCTGCAACATTGGCTTCTAACACCACCATCTACTGATCTTTCGTCTATACCACATAGACACCAATTATTTATTATTAGACACCAGTTATTTACTGGCGATTAAAATAATTAATATCATTTATATTTAATTAATTATTTAAGATAAACTTATTTCTATGTACTGACACAAGTGAGAGTTAATATAGAACGAGTAATGAAGATTGCATCTGAATCGAAACACTACACGCATATCAAAGTTAATATAAAGCGAGTAGGATGAAAAGATCTCTTACAAAACGATAACATTTTCTTTTTGCAGAATATTAAATGGAAATATTTTAAATATTTTTCGGCATTACGATTCTTTTAGTAGTTGTGTAGCTATAAAGCTCTGTTTCATCTCAATATTCCAAGAACATCTTTTGATATTAACATTTAAAATTTGGCGTTTACTTTTTAATTCATATTTACTACATTTATATATAGAAAAAAACGTAACTGTCAGCTTCATTAAATAATAAGGATGTTAATACTTTATCTCTCCTTACGTGTTGAAACGACTGGGTCTATGAGATAAGATAACCTAGATTTAAACCAGAATTGACCTTGTTTCATGTCCTCTTATAGAAGGTCTTAACGGTTCAGAGTGAGCCGAAAGTTAAATACACATTTAAGTGATAGATATTAGGTCCTCATTAGAATTATTGAGGATAGGCAGTAAATTATTAAACGCTTTAAACTTTACAAATGATCATGGCAATATCTCGCCGATTAGAACTATGAATTTCCGGTTTGACTCATTGGCTGGCGGACCTGTGTTTGGAAAGTAAATTCGTCTCGGCTCGGAAAGGTTTATTTTGGTTTCCCAACTTGTTTTTTTTTTTTTTTGCCTTTAATAATCCGTGGGGTGTTTATGTAAAGGATAAAATAGATTAAAAGTAAAATTAGAGTAATTAAAATCGTTATTACCTCTCCGAGTGACGTATGTCACGGAGAGGTTCTGTAACGATCGTGTGTGTGTGTCTGTGAGTCTGAGTGTCTGTTGTTACATCCACGTGACCGCGTTCGCAGTTTCCAAATCGGAGCAAACGTTTTCGCCGTTTTCGAACTGCTTTCACAGTCAGTCATGGCTCCTCTACTTGAGTTCTCACACCATCACCTTCTGGTCTTTGTCCATCCCACTTGGACACCGGTCTGTACATACTGGCTTCTAAACACCATCTACTGTTCTTCCGTCTATTCCACATAGGCACCAATCTGTCTCATTGGCTTCTAACTCCATCGTCATCGTTTGGTTTAAGACATTCGCGGCGATTAGCTAGGGTTACGAAAAACGTCTAGCCTCCCTAGGGTGGGTTGTCCACCAAAGGTTTTCGCAATTGCGGTTGTTCTTGCTTTTAACTATAGTTCGACACCCTTATATACTTCCTATTTGAGTAAGGCGAAGCAACCGGCGTATGCTTCATTTCAAACGCCAATATTAGTCAAGTCTCTCAAAAATGTTTAATTGTTCTTTATCAAAACGATGTAACGCTCAATAAGGCGAACAACTAACGAAGAAAATATTTAATATTAATTATATTTATTTTAATATTTAAGATAATCTTGTTTCTCAACTCAAAATTAATACGGAAAGAGTTAAAAAGCAGTCTATGTTTTTGTCTGTGTGTGTCCGTCCATTGTTACACTAGTGCGTCGCGTTAGCAGTTAGCCTTGTGTTGATGTGTTAAGAAATCATACAGAACCTTAATATTCCCTTTTTCCATAATATAAAGTGAATATGTGGAAGTATTTTTCGTAATTATGATGCATTTAGTACTTTTGTAGATTTAAAGCTTTGTTTCAATTTGATATTCCAAAGATTTTTTTAATATTGTTCTTTGAAATGGCTGTTTATATATTACTTAAGCTATACTACATCTGTATATAGAATAATCCTTGGTTTAGTGATTACATGAAGAAAACTAAGGCCTATACTCCGGCGGGTATATCAAATATTATCTGCAATAGGCTTAGTGAAAAATATAGTAAATAATCGAGGCCTGAGGTGAAGTAAACTTTGTGCTTTGATTTTCGTGTCTGAAATGAAGAGACATCAACGGTTCAGAGTGAGCCGAAAGTTAAATACACTCTTAAATAATCAGGTTAAGGTTTTATAATAGAAGAAAAGATCATGGTGGCAATTAGAATAGTAAAAGGGCTAATGGTAAACGGGTAGTAGCTACAGACTTTTTATTCTTTTTATGATGCGCATTGCCTATTAGTGCGTCTAGCTACAATTTAGCTTTGGTGTTATTTAACGTTAACATTCATGTTGGCAAACTAAGAATATTGTTGAGGTGAGACGAGACGATAGTGTTTACACTGCAAACCAGTTGTGAATGTAGCTATCAGAATATACGGTAAACAGCTGAAGCGTAGACTTCTTTCTGTTCTTTTCCCCATTGACTGATTTCCATGTGTCCAAGATTTATCCTTATTGGATATAAAATGTCGTCTGCTTTACTGTATATTCGCTATGCTTGGAATACTGCTTCAATATTTCGTAATTTTTTAATTCAAAAAAGAGAAATAATTCCATATCTAGGTAAATAAGTTTGTAGTAGTAGACCTCTTGACTCGGAGAGGTAATATTTTTTTTTTCCCAACTTGTGTTTAGATTTACAGGGAATCTAAGCTGTCAGTCGGAATTTTTGCTTAATTCTCTTATGGCATGTTTCATCTTTATTTCGAGCGTAATTAGAGTCCAAAATAAATATTTTTTAAAAACATTGTAGAGAAAATTGGGTTAAACGCGTTTCTGATACTCGAAAAACTCTCAGTGAATATACATTATTAAATTTAACAACAACGTCTGTATCTACTGCTTGGCTGTTAAAGCCTCCAAAACCCACTTAGTACCCCATACACTTGCACAAGGTTAAATCTTTCTGCCGTTTACGGATGTTTTTAAGTCGATTAAATGTCTGATTTTATAAGCAATTTACCACTGCATGCGAGAACTTCCCTCGTTATAAGGCGTGTAGTTCAGCATAAAAGAACTACACTTCCTGTATTGGGATATAGGCCAGGACAGATAGGCCAAAAAAGGGCTTGACCTAGAACATTTGAACATAAAGATGAAAATTGGTACATGTGTTGTTTTTGACCCAACAAAAAATATACTGAAAGTCCCCTGCTGTAGAGCGCGAGCTTTCGCCGCCATCTTGGAAAATGGCCGCCGTGAATTACAGCTACAATGTATTCCACGTTCTTCTTCAAAAATTATGAAAATTGATACACATTATTATTGGAGCCACATGAACATCACGGCAAAACTTTACAGCTCTGTGTTCAATAGTTTGGTCGCCATATTGGAAAATGGCCGCCGTGAATGCTAGGTACAGTATATTTCACCATGTTGTTGGAAAATTATGAAAATTTATAGGTATTATAATCATATCTGTGTGAATCTCATAGTAAAATATTGAAGCCATTAGTCAGATTGTGTGGCCGCCATGTTGGAAAATGGCCGCCATCAATGCCATTAAGATACAGTATATGGTTCAAAAATTATGAAAATTGGTAATAATTATGTTGAAGACCGTTTAAACATCATACTTGAATATTGAAGACGTGCTACTGATAGTTTGGGCGCCATCTTCGAAAATGACTGCTCGAAGTGCCAAATATATTACCGATACATAATTTTTTTAGATATTTTTTATTGAGTAGAAGATTTTCATGAACGTATAAACGCCATAAAAATAACTATTTTTGAGTCTAAATTATCGACCCATCTTCAAAATTGGTCGCTGAAATATTACTATCCTAAATTCTGCCATATTACTCGGATTTTTGTTAGGAAAAACCGTTTTATATGGGGTATATACATTCTAGTGTCGTTAAGGATTAGATTTAAGACACATTTTTAACATTTCGTTCATATTTCTCGTCATCCTGAAGATTTTTAGTACGGCTAATACCTTGACAATGACCACACATTGCCCAGCAAGCTAATCCAGATCGTCTACATTCACAGTTCTTTATACAAGATGTTCTGCAAACTGCAGGTACAAATAATGAATGTTACAAAATCATCTGATGCCGGAAGGAGAATGGTGTGAATGGGATTAAATCTTTTCCTAGCTATTTTGGACTTGAAGATACGCTCGGAAAAAAATGTAGTTTTGCGGTGTCGGTTGTTGGATTAAGCTTAGCGAGATCAAATGAGGACTTGACAGTAAGCAACGGTTCCATTATATTTGTAATATCTACATAGTTGAAGCGTGACGTGAGAGACGTGTCAATTATCACCCTAAAAAAAGCGAAAAGAAATCTCTCTTCGGCAGCAGCTATGGCTTCCTTAGATGCAATATGGTCATTAAAAAAGTGCAACAAATTTGTAAGATGTTGATTATCTGTCATTACTTTAAACCACGCCTTATCATAACCACACCCAGTTACAGCACGTAAATGAAAGAAATGTTCTCTTAAACTTTTTAACTCAAAGGACTTATCGTGGTGGAGGGGGCCCGAGTTCGGTGTGACGGTTCGGGAGTTCCTTGGGTTCGCCCTTGGTTCAGACCGTTCCTTGCCCCATTCCATGAAGGTTTTGCTGGGCCGCTTCGCCCCCACCCAGGCGTTGCCTTGGCTCGCCCCCGCTATTGTCTAGGGGTCGCGGATGCAGTTTTTGTTTGGGCCGTATGGCACTGTTGTGCTTGGAGAGACTTCTCCCGTCCCCTCGAGTCTTCTGTTGCCTTAATTCTTCCCTGTCACCGACCACCTCCTGACTGGGCTCGCCGCTGACGGTGTCCTGCATCTGTCACCTGCTCAAGTGGCGTTTGTCGGTCCCACTGGCTGATCCCGTGTGCCATGACGGCGGTTCCGCAGGTTCAATTTCGAATATGATGAGGAGGGGCGCTGATAAGGCCCCCAGCTATGTGTAGCGCCTAATGAAGGGTTCTGACATGCAATTATTATGAAAAATCTTCAGGATGGCGGTGATTATGTATGAAATGCTAGAGATCTGTCTAAATTCTAATCTTAAACAACACTAGAATGTATAAACCCCATATTAAATCATATTCTCTAATCAACATGTTGAGAATAACAGCTTAGAATAACTTTTCTTTCTTTCAGAATTTAGGGCAATGATTTTCAAGTGGCCATTTTTAAAGATGGCGTCGATAATTTCGACTTTGAGATATCCATTTTTCGTTGTTTATTACGTTAATGAAATTATCTATTCAAATAAGGAATTTCAAAAAGATTTATATATTTGAAATATATTTAGCATTTCCGGCAGTCATTTTCGAAGACGGCGCCCAAACTATCATTAGCACGTCTTCAATATTCAAGTATGATGCTTAGACGGTCTTCAAAATAATTATTACCAATTTTCATAATTTTTGAACCATATACTGTATCTATATGACATTGATGGCGGCCATTTTCCAACATGGCGGCCAAACTATCTGATTAATGGCTTCAATATTTTACTATGAGGTTCACACAGCTCTGATTGTAATACCTATCAATTTTCATAATTTTCCAACAACATGGTGAAATATACTGTACCTACCATTAACGGCGGCCATTTTCCAATATGGCGACCAAACTATTGAACACAGAGCTGTAAAATTTTGTCATGATGTTCATGTGGTTCCAATCATAATGTGTACCAATTTTCATAATTTTTGAAGAAGAACGTGGAATACATTGTAGCTGGCATTCCCGGCGGCCATTTTCCAAGATGGCTACGAAAGCTCGCGCTCTACAGCAGGGGACTTTTAGTATATTTTTTGTTGGGTCAAAAACAACACATGTACCAATTTTTATCTTTATGTTCAAATGTTCTAGGTCAAACCCTAAAAGTCCTGGGCTAATATGGTTCTGCATGTAGGAACTACCCTCCGATCCTCGTTTCAAGTGGCTAAATTAAATTACCCACTTCTCTATATAATTCCCAAGAAACTTCCATAGATATTTCCCACGAAATTTCCAAAGACATTTCCCAAGTAAATTCCAAAGACATTAACCAAGAAAATTCCAAAGATGTTTACCAAGAAAATTCCAAAGATATTTACCAAGAAAATTCCAAAGATATTTACCGAAGAAAATTCCAAAGATATTTCCCAAGTAAACTCCAAAGACATTAACCAAGAAAATTCCAAAGATATTTACCAAGAAAATTCCAAAGACATTTCCCAAGTAAATTCCAAAGATATTTCCCAAGTAAATTCCAAAGACATTTCCCAAGTAAATTCCAAAGATATTTCCCAGAAAATTCCAAAGATATTTCCCAAGAAAATTCCAAAGATATTTCCCAAGAAAATTCCAAAGATATTTCCCAAGAAAATTCCAAGATATTTCCCAAGAAAATTCCAAAGATATTTCCCAAGAAAATTCCAAAGATATTTCCCAAGACAATTCCAAAGATATTTCCAAAGAAAATTCCAAAGATATTTCCCAAGAAAATTCCAAAGACATTTCCCAAGAAAATTCCAAAGATATTTCCCAAGAAAATTCCAAAGACATTTCCCAAGTAAATTCCAAAGACATTTCCCAAGTAAATTCCAAAGACATTTCCCAAGAAAATTTTAAAGATATTTCCCAAGAAAATTCCAAAGATATTTCCCAAGAAAATTCCAAAGTTATTTCCCGAGAAAATTCCAAAGTTATTTCCCAAGTAAATTCCAAAGACATTTCCCAAGAAAATTCCAAAGATATTTCCCAAGAAAATTCCAAAGATATTTCCCAAGAAAATTCCAAAGATATTTCCCAAGAAAATTCCAAGATATTTCCCAAGAAAATTCCAAAGATATTTCCCAAGAAAATTCCAAAGATATTTCCCAAGACAATTCCAAAGATATTTCCAAAGAAAATTCCAAAGATATTTCCCAAGAAAATTCCAAAGACATTTCCCAAGAAAATTCCAAAGATATTTCCCAAGAAAATTCCAAAGACATTTCCCAAGTAAATTCCAAAGACATTTCCCAAGTAAATTCCAAAGACATTTCCCAAGAAAATTTTAAAGATATTTCCCAAGAAAATTCCAAAGATATTTCCCAAGAAAATTCCAAAGTTATTTCCCGAGAAAATTCCAAAGTTATTTCCCAAGTAAATTCCAAAGACATTTCCCAAGAAAATTCCAAAGATATTTCCCAAGAAAATTCCAAAGATATTTCCCAAGAAAATTCCAAAGACATTAACCAAGAAAATTCCAAAGATGTTTACCAAGAAAATTCCAAAGATATTTACCAAGAAAATTCCAAAGATATTTACCGAAGAAAATTCCAAAGATATTTCCCAAGTAAATTCCAAAGACATTAACCAAGAAAATTCCAAAGATATTTACCAAGAAAATTCCAAAGACATTTCCCAAGTAAATTCCAAAGATATTTCCCAAGTAAATTCCAAAGACATTTCCCAAGTAAATTCCAAAGATATTTCCCAGAAAATTCCAAAGATATTTCCCAAGAAAATTCCAAAGATATTTCCCAAGAAAATTCCAAAGATATTTCCCAAGAAAATTCCAAGATATTTCCCAAGAAAATTCCAAAGATATTTCCCAAGAAAATTCCAAAGATATTTCCCAAGACAATTCCAAAGATATTTCCAAAGAAAATTCCAAAGATATTTCCCAAGAAAATTCCAAAGACATTTCCCAAGAAAATTCCAAAGATATTTCCCAAGAAAATTCCAAAGACATTTCCCAAGTAAATTCCAAAGACATTTCCCAAGTAAATTCCAAAGACATTTCCCAAGAAAATTTTAAAGATATTTCCCAAGAAAATTCCAAAGATATTTCCCAAGAAAATTCCAAAGTTATTTCCCGAGAAAATTCCAAAGTTATTTCCCAAGTAAATTCCAAAGACATTTCCCAAGAAAATTCCAAAGATATTTCCCAAGAAAATTCCAAAGATATTTCCCAAGAAAATTCCAAAGATATTTCCCAAGAAAATTCCAAAGATATTTCCCAAGAAAATTCCAAAGATATATATTTCCCAAGAAAATTCCAAAGATATTTCCAAAGTAATTTCCAAAGAAAAAGAGGCCAATATTCCCCAATTTCCTAAAGAACGCCTTAAGGATTTCCGAAGAAATTTCCCAAGGAATTTTCTTAAGAGTTCTTAAGTAGATTTTTGTAAGGGCATAGAGAAGATGTTTTACATTTTTGGGCGCCATTTATAGGGATGGCGGCGGATTGGAAAAATCTTTCTTAGTACGCACCTACTACCAGAAGTAGGATAAGGGACTAGAAATACTGAGTTAACCAAATTCTTCACTTGGCGAAAGTGAATATTCTTGATAACACACCAACGTTGGTCCTCTAGTGGCGGTTTCAGAATTTCCCCCTCCGAAACGTGAGAGGCTCGCGGCGGTAGACGGCCGAACTAGATTCAAGCACCCGCTTCGTCCGTGTTTCGCCGCTTTAGGTTGAGGGGAAGGGGGTAAGAAGTGTTTTCGGAACTCGACCAATTTTTAGCCACATCGTAGTATACGATAGGCTCTTAGTTTGACCCGAGCTGTAGTAGTAGTAGTAGTAGTAGTAGTAGTAGTAACAGTAGTAACAGTAGTGGCCGGAGTTTTCGCTTTCGTTATCGTCAGATTTTAGCTTAAAAGGAACTTTATATTACCACAACCCACCCATAGGGGTAACTGGGCTAGGTTAGAGATTTAATTTTAATTAAAATTTTTTTGAGATCGCGGCCGGGATTCGAACCCGGGTCGCTCACGTAGAAGACGGAAATTCTACCACTGAGCTATAGAGACTTGATAGAAACCCCGAGTTTTTTATTATTTATTTTTATCTCTAAAATGTCAGGGTGATGTGGGGTGGGGTACCTCTTAATCTGTGGGGTCGGATACTTTTGAATTTTTATCTGTGGGGTCGGATACTTATGAATTTGTATGTTTGGGGTTTTTATATTTATTTCCTTTTTGTTTATGTGCTAATTAAATAGATAACGATTTTCCCTGTTTTCTATTGCGCTCCTCGTGTGTTTCGTTCTCGTTCGGTAGCTTTGGCGGTTAATTCAAATGTGTCTCAAGAGTCGAGGATGGGGGCGTTGGGGGAGGGTACCTCTCTATCTGTGGGGTCGGATACTTTTGAATTTTTATCTGTGGGGTCGGACACTTCTGATTTTTTTTCTTTTAGGTTTTTATATTTATTTTCTTTTTATTTATGTGCTAATTAAATAGATAACGATTTTCCCCGTTTCCTACTGCGCTCCTCTTGTGTTTCGTTCTCGTTCGGTAACTTTGGCGGTTAATTCAAATGTGTCTCAAGAGTCGAGGATGGGGGCGAAGCCCTCTTATTTGTGGGGTCGGATACTTCTGAACTTGTATCTTTTGGGTCGGATACTTCTGAACTTGTATCTTTTGGGGTCGGATACTTCTGAACTTGTATCTTTTGGGGTCGGATACTTCTGAACTTGTATCTTTTGGGGTCAGATAAAACGTTCTTGATTGCTGGAGCCTTACAAACGATGGGGCTCTAATCTGGCCGGGGCCGTCTTGTTTACTCTCGAGTGTAGGCGCGATTAAAGCGGCGTAAAATCCTCAAATTTGATCACTAGTGCCAGGATCTATTACCAATGCTAGAGCCCTACACTTTAGTCTCATCTCACTTCTGCTACTACTTATGAGTAACGTTCCTCCAAATTTTCAGCTCTCTAGGGCAAGCGGTTTGGACTGGGCGTTGATTATCAGTCAGTCAGTTAGTCAGGACTTTGATTTATATAGATAATATCAGAAGCGAATAAAAGAAGTCAACAAATAGACCGGGGAACGAGCTAGGCGCGTCACTTATAAAAACCAGTGGGGGTGATTTGAGATCTCCAGAAAATTTTTCCCCCTCCCCAATATTTTCCCGACTCTCGCAAGGAGAGCTGGGTAACTTTGTCGCGACTGTCGCCATCTCTCGCGCTGATTTTCTCCGCTCGGCGATCATTCGGTTAGCAGCTGAGCGCCAAAGTAGGTAACCGAGGCTTAGTGAATTGAATGTTTATTTACGATGGAGTCGCTTAAGTCAATAGTTTCTTTCAATTCACAAGATACTGACTTACTTTTCATACTCTGTTTATTAATTAAGTAAAAATTATACTGTTTTGATTTGTCTTTCATCTCTGTAATGATACTTAAATCTAAATTGGACGCGGACTGAGAAGAACTCTCATTACGGGAGAGCGCCATTTTGTGTAGCTTTATTCAACACCACCAGGTTGCGTTTCCATTCCGAACGTTTTCTAGAAGGGGTGCTAAAAAGGGGGCCTTAAAAATACTCTCTCTTTCCATTTATGAGGAATACGCATTCACAATGCAGTCTATGGGGCTTTGTTGACTTCTTTTATTCGCTTCTGATAATATAGATATAATTGCTTACGTTCGGCGCAGAAGAGCGAGGCGTTTTGCCAGACATTTTCCAGGGTTTCGTGGGTCATTTTCTTGGCAACTTTCTTGGTGGGCACCAATTTGTATTTGTTGGTTACGATGGAGTGAATGACGAGTAGAAGTGACAAAAGAAGCAAGGTTAAAACTATTAAAATCAGCACCTGTAAATTAACCAACAACGAAACCCAATGAACTAGGTAGTAAGTTGATTGGTTTTGAGAAAATCTACTTCTTTGTCCATATTTAAGAAGGACCAAGAAGTCGACGTGACTGTAACTTGGGGGCTGGACACGATGACCAGGTTGTCTATGCCGGAGGGAAATGATGGACTGAAATACTCCAATCGAGTCCGGAAATATGCGCTTGGCTCTGCCGCCCACATAAAATGAGTTTTCTAAAACCGACGCGAGGATTAATTACTTTATACTTAGTTCTTAATCATAGTGTTTCAATATTAGTAGTAAAATAACATACCTTGAAAAATTTTGACTTATCGGATATTCTTAAATAGTCATACTTATCATCATATTTGATATCCAGCCTAAGAATAATAGATTAATTTAACTACAATATAACGTTAACATTGGTTTATAACAGTCCGTAAAGCTGAGATTTGCTTCAGGGATTTCTTTAACTTTTTGCTTTTGGTGTAAAACATTAGTGAATTTGGCGGGAATATACGACAACTTTTTTGTTCTTGAATAGCTCTTATTTCCTTAGCTTTTTCTAAAATCAATAACTGCATTAATCGTTTAAAAAATTCGAATATTCGTGATCTTAATGTTTCGAGTTTTCCAACTTTCGCACATTCATATGCTCGAAAGAGGCAGGTAGGATTATGGCATTAAGTCAATTCTGCCTCGTTCGGTTATATCAGAAGTAGGATAAGGAACTAGAAATAAAGAGCTAGCATTGGTAATAGATCCCGGCACTAGTGAACAAATTTGAGGATTTTATTCGCCGCTTCCATCGCGCGAATTTGGTCGAGTTCCAAAAACATTTCCTACCCCCTTCCCTTCAACCTAAAGCCCCGGTACACGTACGCGGCTGCTTGAATCTAATTCGGCTGTCTACCGCTGCCAGCGTCTCACATTTTGAAGGCAAAACTCAGAAACCGCTACCAGAGGGCCAACTGTTGGTGTACTATCAAGAATATTCACTTTCGCCAAGTGAAGAATATGGTTACCTCGATACTTCTAGTCCCTTATCTTACTTCTGGTTAAATTAATAGTCGAATCGAATTCCAAGTGTTAAAATTACTTTATGTTGAGGAATCGCTTGTAATATTCTGTTATGTACGAGAACATTTCCATTCCCAAGACCTTAAACTTCTGACAATAAATGGGTTTACTTTGTCATTAAAAAGCAATCTTAATTCCGAGACACTCTCTTTAACAACGTCACCGAATTTCGATAAACTCACCCCAAAAGGCTCAACTGCCGAACAGTTAATAGTTGTCTCGTGGGTGTACCTTTAATATTAAATTACTTTTCAAATAATAGGCCTTTCCGAAAAAGTTTCTGAGCCCGGGGCATCTTGTTTAAAAGGTCCCGCGCACGTGCATATCATGCGGATAAACGTCACTGATACGACAGCAGGCGCCATCTGATGCTGGATTATGCTACTGGCCCATTGGGCCGAATCCCATTAGACCGAATGTCCCATTGAACCGAATCCCGTTGGACCGCATATAGCCAAAATGTGCGGGTTTATTATCTTTAAATTTTCATTGCTATTAAAAGATAATATTTTTAACGCCGTATTTTAAAACCGAATTCAAAAAGTCTTTTGGTTTAAAGAAAATACCCTTGTCCTTAAGCTTGCGTCTATCAATACACTTTCCTATATAAATAATGATACTGTGATGGTCAAATCCCAAAATTAAAAGGATGCCTCTATTGTAACCGAGCCAAATCAAAGCCAGCCTGAAATGACCCGTAAAACAATCAATATTTTGGAAAAGGCATATATTTAATGTTCAAGGAACTTAATAAATGCAGCGTTAATTGCTCCAGAATCTTTATAAAAATAATTTGTTGGAAATGGCCCGATTTTATTATGCATGGACCTCAATGAAAATAAAAATATTATGGAAAATCGGTTATCCTACCACTTTAAATCCTAACCTAACCTAATCTAATCTAACCTAACCTAACCTAACCAAACCAAACCAAACCTAACCTAACCTAACCTAAACAAACCAAACCTAACCAAACCTAATCAAAACTAACCTAACCTAACCTAACCAAACCTAACCAAACCCAACCACACCTAACCAAACCTAACCTAACCTAACCTAACCCTACCTAACCCAAACTTACCCTACCTAACCCAGCCTTACCCTACCTAACCCAACCTTACCTAACCTAACCTAACCAAACCAAACCTAACCAAACCTAAGCTAACCTAAGCTAACCTAACCTAACCTAACCAAACCAAACCTAAGCAAACCTAACCTAACCTAACCAAACCTAACCCAACCTAACCTAACCTAACCCAACCAAACCTAGCCTAACCAAACCTAACCTAACCCAACCTTACCCTACCTAACCCAACCTTACCTAACCTAACCTAACCAAACCAAACCTAACCAAACCTAAGCTAAGCTAACCTAACCTAACCAAACCTAACCTAAGCTAAACTAACCTAACCTAACCTAACCTAACCTAACCTAACCTAACCTAACCTAACCTAACCCAACCTTACCCTACCTAACCCAACCTTACCTAACCTAACCTAACCAAACCAAACCTAACCAAACCTAACCAAACCTAAGCTAACCTAAGCTAACCTAACCTAACCTAACCAAACCTAATCAAACCTAAGCAAACCTAACCTAACCTAACCAAACCTAACCAAACCTAACCTAACCTAACCTAACCAACCAAACCTAACCAAACCTAACCTAAGCTAACCTAACCTAGCCTAACCAAACCTGACCAAACCTAACCAAACCTAACCTAACCTAACCTAACCTAACCAAACCTAACCTAACCTAACCAAACCTAACCTGATTTGACCTAACCTTAACCCTCTAAAATATTACCGTAATTTTAATAAAATTTACCCAAAATATTTCAAATACTTAAAGGCCATTATTGCAATAGTACTTTTTTATTACTTTATAGTTTCCCACACTGTCTAACGTAACTGCAATTAAGTTCAAATGAAATTAATAATCAATTGCATGAAACTATTATTACGTAGTTTACTTTCGGTAGTCCGATACTCTTCCACTGCGCCACGGTGAGACGAAAGTTCCTATCGCTAAATTAACTTATATAGCCTTATAAGTAATAATAATATTCCGAATAAAAAATCCCAATAGACAGAAACCGCAAAAACGGCGGGATTTAAAATCATATTTCAGATAAAATCGGTCGATTGGGAATTCGGTCGAATGGGATTCGATCCAATGGGAGGACACCTGGATTATTGGGGTATAGTTAGGCTTAACGAATTTTTTAACTGTTATAAATAGATAATATTTACACTATATTTTACGAAATTAAGTATAAATAATAACTAGCAAAAACTGGAAACTCGAAATTATAAAAATACGACCAAATCTTGGACAGAAAGCGGCCCTTATAAGTACTGAGCGAATAAATTAGGTTTGATTGGCTGCTGCTAGAACTGAACTGAATCGAATGAACTGTTGTCGGACCTTTTACCCAGGATTCCGTTGGTTTTTTCGGAAAGGTTTATTGATAACATTTTGGATTTGTAAATTCGAGTTCTACCTGTATTTAAAATATCGATCATTTCCAGCGAATTCAATTTCTTTCGAAGTCATTTTGGGGTCAACTTAAATTCTAACATGGACAATCCAAAAACTTCGATGGCTGTAAAGACAGATAATTCATGGACTATAGTTAGGCCTAATAGAGATGAGCCGATACCAGATTAAACCGATACCGATATATCAGTTTAGCTAAATATCGGTACCGATACCGATATATCAGTTTAGCTAAATATCGGTACCGATACCGATATATCAGTTTAGCTAAATATCGGTACCGATACCGATATATCAGTTTAGCTAAATATCGGTACCGATACCGATATATCAGTTTAGCTAAATATCGGTACCGATACCGATATATCAGTTTAGCTAAATATCGGTACCGATACCGATAAAGGTCGGCGTTTGGACAAGATAATCCACAGAATTTTGGTTATTCAGTTATTCATGAATAATAATCAGATAATTATTCGTGATTACATTGCATTAATCATAGACTTCCCGTGGATAATTTCAAATTATGGATAAAGATAAAACAAACAGATATTATCCTATCCAAATGCCGACCACTAGATACCGATATTGGTATCGGTCCATCTCTAAATTAGTTGATGATTTTTTCTTTGAAACAAGAACTAATCTCTGAGGTGTGGTTCTTTTGCATGTCTTTTCTGATATATATACGTTGTGGGTATTGATTTGACTTGTCTGCTGTTGGCGTAGTGTCAGACTACCGCCTTTGGCTGTTTATAATTTTTCGTTCGTCTTTGAAGGGTGAGTGATTGTGGTGAGGTGATGTTTTTCGTTCGTGTATTTTAAAAGCATTGTATTTAATTGTACAGGTAAGGTTAAGCATTTTGAATTGTGTTTTACGTTTGCCCGATATATTTAAAGCGAGAGAGAAGATTATCTTATTAGTTTAATTTAAATGGAAGGTTTAATACTCCCTTTAAAATTCCTATCACCCGACGACAAAAGGGTTTCACGCTTTCAACCCCGCTCCCCTATTTAATTGTACTAGTAAGGTTAAGCATTTTGAATTGTGTTTTACGTTTGCTCGATATATTTAAAGCGAGAGAGAGAAGATTATTTTATTACCTTAATTTAAATGGATGGTTTAAGACTCCCTTTAAAATTCCTATCACCCGTCGACAAAAGGGTTTCACGCTTTCAACCCCGCTCCCCTATTTAATTGTACTAGTAAGGTTAAGCATTTTGAATAGTGTTTTACGTTTGTCCGATATATTTAAAGCGAGAGAGAAGATTATGTTATTACTTTAACTTAAATGGAAGGTTTAATACTCCCTTTAAAATTCCTATCACCCGTCGACAAAAGGGTTTCACGCTTTCAATCCCGCTCCCCTATTTCAAAATTCAAAGAAATCGAGGGGAATTTTTAAAAAACAAAAGCAAGTATATACCGATGTTATAAGGCGGTGTTTATTATTAGAAGTTACCTGATTTCTCCATAAATCGAGACGTACATCTGCAACTACGGTCACTTTGTTCTGTATTTGTCGCTTCCAGTAAACATCTTCATGAAATCGTTAATTTAAAATAACTAATACTAGGAAAATGATATGATCTTAAAAGGTGGTGTTGCCATCAAGACTAAGAGTCGAACTTGCAGTCCCGCAAGCTCTGAAATTATAAAACATCCACTTTTGGAGTGAGACTGCGCTATATATAGTTGTGTTGAAATGGTATTACAACTTTTTAGCATCGAACTACGGATTTGTAAAAAGCAAAGGGGTGTAGTTACACTTAATATAGTTAAAGCGAATTTCTGGTTGCCTGAAATTCCATAATGTATTGGTAAATATTTAAGGAACTTCAATCAATTCAAACACAGATTTTTAACTTTGAATTTGAATTATGGTATTATCTTTCACGAACTAAAAGCCATTATCTTATTGATTTTAGATTAGCATTACGGAGATAATTTAGAAACAAAGCTAAAACTCTTTACTCAAACATCACTGTTTAGAGTTGAACTATTAACTAGATCACGCACATATCTAGTTAAACTCAGAATGTTAATTGGAAGTTTAACTTTCGACTTTGTCCACGCTGTAGCAGTGATTATGACTTACAGCCTTTACAATCGACGATTAGCTTTTTATATTATTTCTTATTTATACATACATTGCAAAATATTATAAAACTAGCTTGAATGTTTCCAGACCAAAATTAGAAACCCGATAGACTAGCAGGCGTATCTGAACAGGCCATGTAAGTTTGGGACACTGTTTGCGTAAAAACATAGGATAGCAAACTACATAAATTTTTACTTTTACGAACATTGGATATGGAATATTTAAATTTATCGACATGTTATAGAATAAAGACCATTTAGTTCTGAAAAATATATTATAAAGATCAACTTTATGTGCAACGGTTCAAAGTTTGCAAAGCACAGTTTTAGCTACATCGTATGATATATAACGCTACGGTGAGGCTATTCGTTTGACTTGGCCTGTAGTAGGAGTAGTAGTAGTTGTAGTACCAAATATTTCCCACTTCTTTGATGGGAGACTGAAAGGAGAGGGTTGTGGTAAGATGATGTTTTTTATTCGTTCTCGAATTAAAAGGTATAGGTTAAGCTTTGAGAATTGTGTTTTTCGTTAGTTCGTTTATAAGATATGTTCCATAAGTTTGACACTTCCTATACTTTTGTAATGCTAGATACTTACTGTTACAAGCGAGAATTGTCTACATGCGGTTTTGCTCTCCATCTTGACGCCCCGCCATTTTGTTATCAAAAAGGCATGGAGTTCCGCGATTGGTCGGAGATACTTATTTAAAATTATCCATGAAATTTTAAACTAATTGTAATTTTAAAGTCATTCGGTGTTATTTTTTAAATGTTTCACTAAACAGTTTGAACTTATAATTAGTTAAAGAATCGATAAAAAAATCACTTCATTTTCCTTTTCACCCTCCCTTTAAGGGCTAGGTGTGCGTTATGGGTAACCTAGCACTGTTAAAGGTGGCCCTTTTCACTCCAATTTTCTTCAGGTCTATAAATAGGGGCTATGTCTGGGTTGCGGGATTTTACATGATAGCGTACTTCTAAACCCTAACTTTGATAATTGATTTGAATTAAAATTTAATTTCAAATTGTAAAAGCCAGGGCTTTTGTAAATTCAAATTTAAAGAAATTAATTTTCAAAACATCTGACGCTATAGACGTTAAGTACTTTCAAGATTGGCTTGACAGAAATCACACTTACAATACTATTTTAATTTCAAATTAGTCTTAACTCGTTCTTACGAAGTTAATTGTTGCAAAATTTAAACTTCACAAAATTGAATTGCAAAACACGTTTTCCGTCAGCTCACAACAATAAATAACTACACCAACAAATCATTTAAAGACAACAAAAAACAGCACTTAGTGACATTTGTCTCGCTTGGGGAATCGTTATTAAAATTGTCATTTAAAAAAATCAAAATAAAAACAAAGACATAAATTTGGTATTTATTTCCAAACAAACGGAATCACGGCCAAGAGATTTGGCGACATAACTTATCTACAAATTAAAGACTTTAAATGGCGCTCTAATGGGTCGGAAATAAATTCCTCTTGTCAATTAAACGCCCATTACTTAATTTACAGAGAGACAGTCTATTCATTAAAGCGTATCGTTCACTATTTACGTGTAAACACCCTGAGGGTTCAACGTTTTCCCGCTATTTCTTCTGATCAAGGAAAAGTTGTTTTCTGGAGACTTTCTTAAGACTTTTACTCTTTGAACTTAGCCTCAATTTTTATTCATTTTATATCAATTGAGAGAGGAAATCCTGATCAAAATTGGGCCATTCTTTCACTAAAGGTCACCAAACTAGGTAAAATAATTAACGACTTAAATTTATTCCACGTCTGTACGCAAATGAGGGAATTACTAATCTAAAAATTAATAAATTGTCCCAAAAAGTTCGGTTTTTATATACTTAAATGGTCCACATTTTCTCTCTTATGCGGGGTCTAATTTCAATGCCGTTCTTAGTCATCCTTGCTTTTATATAATAAAATATATCTTATTCCCACTCCACACTTAATCATTGAATTACTTCTGTTTTTTTTGTCAGTGTTAAACTACGAGATGTTGAACGGGTAATCTAGAAAACTCAACGTTTGAGGCATGGAGACGCCAATGAAGGGATACGATAAAGCTCCTCCCATATCTCAAAGTATCATCGCTGAACCTTTAGAATACCTTTATTTGCTTCTAATTTTCTAGTGAGAATTACGGTAATAATATAACCCATTTTTTCCCAAAAGTCTTCGATGTTAGGAGTTCACATCTCTGCCCGATTATAAATATATGACACATGATAATTTCCATGTCAGTTTTCATTTGAATTTCATAGCATTATATTTAATAATTTTCTGCTGTATATTTGTCTTTTGCCGTTGACGACCAAATTGTTTGGTGAAAACAGGATTGTGGCAGACGTTGTTTTTGGTTTCATATTATGCTAATTTTGTCTAAGAACACTATATACGATTTTCTAGATTGAAAATTATAAGTTAAATCGGATAAATTACCAATTTAAATATTTGTGAAAATAAAATTACCCGTCTGTCGGTAATTTCTGGTAATTAATTTTTCACTCGTTGGTCACTTCATACTGTATAGTTTAGGTGCTTTAAACAGTGCAAATTAATGATAAATTAAGGAAAAAGTGGATTCAGAAATAAAACAGGCTAATTTCTGTACTCTATGGCTGTGTAGTCAAATTTTTAACTCTCAGCTCCAAAATTTGGAAAATGTTCTTTCTTTTACCGTTAAATTACCATTTTAAAAATACGGTATGATATACATCGGTAATTTAACGAGATCTTTACCTATTGCAAAAGTAAGATGAGACTACAAGTACTGAGCTAACCAAATTCTTCACTTGGCGAAAGTGAATATTCTTGATAACGCACCAACGGTTGGCCCTCTGGTAGCGGTTTCTGAATTTTCCCTCTTAAACGTGAGACGCTCGCGGTGGTAGACGGCCGAACTAGATTCAAGCACCCGCGTCCGTGTTCCGCGGCTATAGGTTGAGGGGAAGGGGGTAGGAAATTTTTTTGGAACTCGACCAATTTTTTTTCTCTCTAGTATAGGCGCGATGGTAGCGGCATAAAATCCTCAAATTTGTTCACTAGTGCCAGGATCTACTACCAATGCTAGAGCTCTTTACTTCTAGTCTCATCTTACTTCTGCCTATGACATCTCCACTCATTGTGGCAACACAGCGTTTGGAAATGACTTATCCAAAGTTTCTCGATATCAGACTGGGGTCTCTTTAAGTCTCTCTTTAAAAATCAAAGCCACGGTATATCAGTGTATGACTCGATGAGAGCCCAACCCAAGTCGTAATAAAAGGTCATCGGTTAATGTCACCTCTTTTTGGCAATTGTTAATTATTTAAAACAAGCTTGTGGAAATGCAATATATTTATTATTTATACATCCATTTAGTTTGTGCCCTTCCTGTTTGTAAATAATGAGCCATTCACAAAAACGATAAAACAAAGAAGAGTCCGGAATCATGGACGTACGAATTGATATAATCAAAAACAAAACGCCTCTGATTGGTTCCTGGAAAAATGACGAAAGGAAACTATTCTCCTCATATACAGAAGTTACTCTGGTAAAAATATCATAAATACTTTAGCCATTGAAGAGATAAGGATATTAAATTTTGTTGCTAACGTGCAAGTAATTAGTTGTTAAAAGAACATTTTGGAATACCGTAACCCCCAAGGAGGACGCTCAGTTTTATATAAGAGAGATGAGATTCTTTAAATCAAATAATCGGAGTAATCTACGGGTAAGTTTATGTTAACTATACTTTTAAAAGCGCGTTAAGTTGGACTACTTTAATTATGGTACATGTTATTAGTTGAACATTATTAAAACAATTATCTAGACGTCTGACGTTTGCGTTTCAGTACACCTTGAACGTGTACTGTACGACAAACTTCAAACGTTAACACCTTAATTATAAACGTAGATGCTAGATGTTGGTTTGCTTGTGAAAACTACATTTATCTATGAGCATTTTGTTAATTCTTAAATAGGAAAAGACAGGGATAGAACTGCGCCTGCGCAGTAGGGTATGGTATTATAGATGATCACGTTAGAAATTGCATTATGTGTCAAAAATTAGTTTTTCTATGAGTATTTCGATTAAACTTAAAAACCTTCCATAAAGCTATAGTTACGCCTGCGCAATATGGTTCGAAGGATCATGCGCATGCTCAGATACGGAAATAGTCAGGTTTATTATGGGTTGCATTTTTGATCAGATATTAAATATATAATTACACGTCTCACGTTTTCGTTTATAATTCTGAAAATACTCTATTAGACCCCTATTCGCGAACACCCATTGAATGAAGATTCAAGCTAACTTTTAACGCAAAATGACGCCTTTAGAACCTTCCACTCTATTCATAGTGTTTCCACGAACATTAATTGTAAATACAAGTTTACCCACACGTCTCACGTTCGCGTTTAAAAATCTGGACGGATTTTTCGAAACCCCCTTTCGCGTCTACCCATTTAATGAAGATTCAAGCTAACTTATAACACAAAATGACGCCTTTAGAACCTTCCACTCTATTCATAGTGTTTCCGCGAACAGAAACTGTAAATGCAAATTTCCCCACACGTTTCACGTACACGTTTATAAATCTGGACGGATTATCCGAAACCCCCATTCGCGTAAACCCATTTAATGAAGATTCAAGCTAACTTATAACACAAAAAGACGCCTTTAGAACCTTCCACTCTATTCACAGTGTTCCCGCGAACAGAAACTGTAAATAAAAGCTGACCCACACTCGGTCGCGAAGGGTGGAGTCGTCAAACGGATGTTTCTATCATTAATAACAACACCGCGTCGCAAATTGGTAATACAATACGCCGTTCATTTCGGAAGTTCAGAGAGACAAAAGCGTTGAACTCTTCCGTCCCGTTAGGCTAATTTTAGTTATGTATTCGAGGCGTTCAACCAAAATATAGGAAGTAACATAGACAATGATAACAATGATGAAAAATTACCATCTCCGAATAAACTTTTTAAACATTTTTCGTGTTGTAAATTTCGGGAACAGTCGGTTCGATAGAGAAGTCTTAAAATGGTCAGGTTATCTCGAATTCTGGTAGGTTGCAAGCCTTTCTAAGGTTTTAAGAAATTTGTTTCACGATATAGGATAGGCAACTCCTTATCTAAAACGACAGCTTATTCTGTATATACTCGGTTCCAGCTTCGGTTGTTAGCACGCTCAAAGCTAGGTTTCTATGTAACCAAAGAGAATATACCAAGAGGAGCAGAAAGTCTAGCCTTTCACAAGGCTTTTGAAAAGCCGGCCACAGTTTTGGAGTAACTAGATCCGGTTTGTGTTGATTGGCTAAGCAGCAACGCCTTTTATTGGTTAAATTATGTCGACTGCTAATTTTTGGTGGTGGCTAAGGGTTGATCTCTGGGTTGAATCTTGACGTACAAAAGGTAATTTTTAAGTTGACCGTAGACGACATGGTCACGTGAACAACCGGAACTAGTTCCTCCAAATTCAAGGCCGGTCCCTATTTACAAAGTTTCTGCTCCTCTTGGTACATTCTCTTTGATGTAACGTAGTTTTTTGCGTGCTGACAACCGACGAAAGGAATACTCATTTTCAGGATTTAAATCTCGAGATTTTAGATCCAGAAAATGGATTTTAAATTCGTCTCTTGTCAGCACGCACAGAAATAAATTACATAGAGACCTAGCTTTGCGCGTGCTGTCAACTGAAGCTGGAACAGAGTATACTGTATATCGAATAATAAGAATAAGCTGCCGATGATGTTTATTATTTCAACTTTGTAGTATTATTTAACAATATAAATTATTTTTACGAACATTTTAAGATTTAGCCACATCGTATGATGTACATCTACGATGAGGCTCTTAGTTTGAAATGCCCTGTTGTTGTTGTTGTTGTTGTTGTTGTTATTGTAGTAGTAGGGGTGTCACAGTAGCGACTTTGTCAGTTTAAAATTGTTAGTTCGTCATTGAAGGGAATGTGAGAGAATTGTGGTGAAGGTGATATTTTTGGTTCGTCTATTTAAAAGGAAGGGAATTATGATAGTATTGTTAAGCTATATTTTTTATTAAGTAGTTACTTTTGAATGAAAATTTCAACTGCTAATTATAAAAAAAAAACCAATTAAACCCGGTTTTTTTCGAGCCCAGATGCCATTATTTCTTAATTTTTCATGATCAAAACTATTTATGTTCTTAATATATAAAACTATTTATTTAAAATTTAGAAATGGACATACGAAAGCTGTCTTTTAACTCTCATTTTGGCCTACCAACTCGGGCAGATCCTGGCACTTCCCGCTAAAGACAGAAGCAATAAGTACGACTTGATGCAACAGGAGCTAGGATCCGCCGGAAACATGCCTCTAAGTCCGTTCTGTAAGTGTGACAATAGATCATGGACATTGTATTCTAAGGTAGCACGGTAGCTCCCTTATATAAGACTTCATACTGGCTCTAATGTATCAGGAGAATTTTTAGCCACATCGTTTGATGTACAGCTAACGATGGGGGTATTAGTTTGACTTTTTTTTTTTTTTTTTTTTTTTTTTTTTATTGAATATCAGTTTAATAATAATAAATATTTATCCCTGAGTGCCACATAAGCAATACTGCTTGAGCGTGGCTGGGGGTTTACAATGATTGTCAGAAAAGTGGTTACATAGAGTGGTTTCATTAGTTATATATACATTTGTCACTACACGTTGTTGACTTGTTATATTAGTTAATTAAGTTAGTTTCATAAATTATATTAATTACAATAAATTCAATAATTGATATATATTACTACATATTTAGTTATCTATATAATTGTTAATTTCATTAAATCCTTTAGCTATTAGCCAGGAGTTTATCTTGTTTTTAAATAAATTAATAGTTTTACATTCCTTAGTTACTTTGTCGAGTTTATTATACAGTTTCGGACCTAAATAGGTTGAATGTTTTTGGCCGATAGTTTTTAATACTGTGGTACTCCCTAAGTTTCTATTTGCTATAAATCGCGTATTATATGTTATATTCTGTGGGAGTAAGGTGTTTTTCACTTTAAAAGTATTAATTAATATGGTTTTTGCATATAATTGCCGTACGGAGAAGACTTTAAATTCATTATACAGTACCAATCTAGATTCTAAACGAGGTTTTTTTAAACAAATTCTGATTAAGTGCCTTTGTATCTTTTCTAATGGATCAATATATTTATAAAACGTTCCTCCCCAACCTATGATACCATATACAATTAGCGACTGTATCAGGGAAAGATAGACAATTTTTAACCACCTTAATGTCAGAAAATTTCGTAGCTCGTAGAATTTTGGTAAACAAAGACGCAGTTTCTGGACTATATTATTTATGTGATGTTTCCATTGTAGATGTTGATCAATTGTAACTCCTAAAAACTTAATTTTTTCCATTCTTTGCAATTTTTTACAAGTACGCCCGCAATTGGTACAGTGATAATTATCGTGTATAAATAACTCAAAATTATTTATATCAAGTGCTCTAGACGAAAAACATAAATAGTTGGTTTTCTGTATATTTAACGTTAGAAGACTGTCATTTAGTTCGATATATATCTTATTTAGACCGTTCTGCGCCTTTGCAAAAGTTTCATCCCACGAGCTACCCTCAAATATTAAGGTTGTATCATCAGCAAAAACAGTGACTTTTCCATTTGTATCAAGATTACAAATATCATTAATATAAATTAAAAATAATAATGGTCCCAAGACCGTTCCTTGGGGTACTCCAAACAATACTAGTTCAGGGTCACTCAATGTGTTGTTTACTTTCGTTAAAGTTTTACGATCTTTAAGGTAGCTCCTAAACCAATTAAGGGGAATACCCCTGACACCCGCATTTTCTAATTTAGTTATTAATATCTTATGTGAGACTGTATCAAATGCTTTCTTTAGGTCTAGAAATATTGCAATTGCTTTTTTACCTTTATCTATAGAATTATATAATAGTTCAGTTACTCTTAGAATCGCATCATTTGTACTGTAGCCAGGTCGAAAACCAAATTGATTAGGAGAGAAATAATTTTCTTTTTCCAGAAATTTAACCATTTGTTTTTTAACAATTTTTTCGATTATTTTAGAAATATTACTTAGTAATGATATTGGTCTGTAGTTTTCAACATTGGTTTTTTCTCCTGTTTTATAGATAGGTATAATTATAGCATGTTTTATAGCATCAGGGAAAACACCGTTGTTCAGTGATAAATTTATAATGTGGGTTAGAGGCTCAGAAATGTAGTTTTTTAGGGACTTTATTGTCTTAATGCTAATCTGGTCATGGCCGTATGAAGATAGATTTTTAAGGGATTCAATACCGTTTAAAACATCTCCTGTTGTTACTGGGCTAAAAAAAATACTACGTGTTATAGAGCTAGACCTAATACTTGACGTTGTCTTATTTTGTTTTATATTTTTAGCTAGTTCAGATCCGACGTTTGCAAAATAGGTATTAAATACATTTGCTACTCTTTTAGAGTTCATTTTAACTTCCAAAATTTCGCCTTTGTGTTTGATAGCATCAATTGGGTTATGTACTTTAGTTTTCCGTGTAACCTCGTTTATAGTTTTCCAAACTGATTTCGCTTCATTGCTCGCTTGTATTTTTGTTTTGAAGTAATTATATTTCAGTGTCCTGGTTAACGAGTTTAACTTATTCCTATAAGTTTTAACCAAGTCTTTCAGCTTAGCATTAAAGGGTTCATTTCTAAGCCTCTTTGCAAGCTGGTCTCGTTTCCTAATTGATACTATCAAAGCAGAAGTTATCCAAGGTTTAATTTTTATATTTTTATGGTTATTATTAACAATAGTGGATTTTGTTGCCGAAATTATAAAGCTCTTTAGCGTACTTAAAAAGTTATTGCAAGCTAGATTACAATCATTTGTATTTAAAACCGCAGCCCAAGATTCTGATTTTACCATCGATTCTAATAACTTGTTATCAATGTAATTAAATTGTTTCTTAGGGTCAAAATTAGATTGTCTTGTATCACGAAGGTTTGGTAGAGCTAGAAATGTAGCATAGTGGTCAGTGATCGTAGTCTGTAAGACGTAGGAGTTAATTCTATTATTTTCTTTCGTTTTAATGAAAATGTGGTCTAGACAAGTTTTTGACGTCTCGGTTACTCTTGTCGGTATATTGATACATGAATATAAGCCATATTCGTGTAATAATGTTAGATATTCAGAGACCATAGAGTCTCCAGAGTTAAGGATGTTAATGTTAAAGTCTCCGATCCAAATAGTATTGTCCTTTACCAAATTAGAATTTGAGAATTTAGAATCCACGTCTTGTATGAAGTCAGCTACCGAATTATTTGGTGATCTATAACATCCTATAACTCGATAGATCGTTCCAGCATTTATTTGCACATCAACACATTTTGTAGATGCTCCAGTAAAGCTGATTTCCTTTTCGCAGAAAACTAAATCCTTCTTTATGTACATTATCAGTCCATCATTCTTATTATGGTAATTTTCAGTACAAGTAAGATTGTACCCATCGATCACATACATGTCTTTATTTATAATTTCAAAGGTTTCGGTTAATAAAATTATATCTAAACAGCTTTCTAAGGATTGCAGAAAGATAAGGAATTCATCGAAGTGTTTATTAATGCTTCTAATATTGACATGAAAAATTTTTAGAGAGTTTATTTCTGTAGTTTTAATCGTGTGGAAATCGTTAGTTATATTTTGGGTATATATGTTATTTGTTATTAGATCTTCATTAAATTCAAACATGTTAGATACATTTGTAACACTACTAAGATTCTATTTTATATTTATTTTAAATAGTTTTAAGATCATTAATTGATCTAACTTTAATTGCCTTCATGTTATCATCTTTCCTTAAAAAAACTTTCCCATCCGCCACCCATACATATTTGTAATTTTTACTTTTTGCTAGTTGTTTAGTATCATAAAGTATTTTTTTATTAAAAGGGGTCAATTGTTCGTTTATATAAACTCTTGTACTTTTTAATGAAGGGTTAATATCACTTGCTTTTAGGTTGTTTTTTATCTTGCCTTTTTTAATCCACACATCTCTAATATTTTTTGTATTAAATTCTACACGAATAATTGATGTATTTTTGTTTGTTACAGGTAGTCTATAAACATTTATAATTTCCTGTCCATTGAATGTAATTCCCAATTCTTTAGCAACAGCTTTTAGAACTTCTGATAATTGTTCATTATTCGTACGATCAATGCCAGTAATCTCTAAGTTTGTTGCAAGGTTTTCCTGTCTTAGTTCATTTATTTTATTTTCCTGCTCTAAAAGTCTAGATTCTAAGGTTTTGTGCTCGAGCTTAAGGTTAGTGTTTTCCATTTTAATACTTCCGACATCGGTAGTAAGAGAGCCTAGTACTTGATTAAAATCATCTATCTTGTCCGAACAAAATTGTACGGACGCTTCAATAATGTCTATTTTATCTAGCTTGGCTTCAATATCTGCTATTTTTGATCCAATCTTGTCTATCTCGTCTAACTTTTTCATGTTGAATTGAATATCGCTTACTTTTTGCAGTAGTAGTTGCATATCTCCAGATGGTTCTGAAGATGTTTCTGGTGTCGATAGATGTTGTATCGTTCGTCATTTTAAAGGGAGAGTGAAAAGAGGAATTAGTGATTTTGAAAGGGAGAGGATTATGATTTGTCTATAACAGTGCATTGCGAATGTATAATGCGCATATTAATGGCCACACTATGAGTGAAAAGGGATAAATTGTGTTAAGGTGATAATTTTCAATCATTGCGGATCCACTGAGAAAATATTAATGAACAAACACTAGATTCTTTGTCTTTTATGAACCCACAAATCTGTTCCATAGAAAAAGCATGAGATTTATGGTGGTCATAAATTAGAAGCCCAAACCATGGATAAAGAATGCGCGCGAGGAAATTTGTTTTCACGCTACAGGATAGGCAAATCCCTATCTCGAACGACAGCTTATTCTGTATATATACTCTGTTACAACAACGGTTGTCAGCACGCGCAAACCTAGGTCTCTATGTATCGTACGTGCTGTCAAGAGACGAAAAACTTCAGGATCTTCTGGATTTAAAATATGCGCGAGTTTTTTGCTTGAATGCTCGGACCTCTAGGCCTTAGTTTCAAATACTTGTGAAATTGCCTCCAGACTACTACACGTGCACTCGAGATAAAAAACTCACCGATAATCCTGAAGTTTTTTGTCAGCACGCTCAAAGCTAGGTTACATAGAGACCTGGGTTTGCGCGCGCCGGCAACCGATGTTGTAACAGAGTATATACAAAAAAAGCTGTCGTTCGAGATAGGGAGTTGCCTATCCTAAAGCGTGAAAACAAATTTCCTCACGCGCATTCTTTATCCATGCCCAAACCCTTGGTTGCGTGAGCTAAGAAGCTGATTTCCAGTTTTGCCGAACGTATTATTAATGAAAGGGTCTATGAAGGGGCTTTACTGGTTTTGTGGTTTAACATATAAAACAAAATTTCATAATGTCCTGACGAGGAAAAATGAGTCCCTTTTCAGCTAGTTTTCCTAATGAGTACATCTGTATCTCCGTTTCATAGATTTTTCTAATTTAGCGCCAAATATTGGGAAATCTTCGCCACTAATGGCGGCAACTTACTATTTCAACCCACCTCGAAGACAAGCCAGTAGGGAAGAGAGTACATCGGAGGCCGAGATATTCGAGGATGGATGTCGGGCTGCGGATGGCCGTGAAGGTACTTGTTACGACGCCATGAGATGCATAGATTTGGATGGCGTACCGATGGGCAGATGTGGAGCCCAAAACAGCGTCTGTTGTATATGTAAGTAGTTCCTTTATCTTTCGTATCATTAGTTCATAAGATATGTTCCATGGTTACTGAGAGTTTGTCATGAAGTGACGTAGGTCATAGATTCTCGTAAAGCGACGTCAGGTGAGGCGTTATCAAATGCGTAGTACGGACTAAATAGGAAGATGGACTGAAAAATCGAGTGCAGCCTGTAATTCTCGCTTGTAGTTCTCGAACTAGCTCTAGCTGTAAGCAAATGAATAAGAAATGTCATACTTGTGGAATATTTTACTTATGTTTCAATGTATTAGGAAGTGACTTGTTTGTATGTCTGCATGTTTTTGTTCATGCACAGTCACAATTCCTTGCCTAATTTGACTAAAATGGAGTAACACTAGTGAAAGGTTTTAGAAAGGGTTTGTTTTTGGGACCTAGCGGTTGGGACAGAGATGGAAACTTGTTATTGAGCCTGTTAAGAACGTCATAACAATTCAGCTTTATGATTAATGCCTATTTCGGAATCGTTTTATTGAATTAGGACATTGTAAAACAAGTTCGTTAAGATTATGGGTGGGCCTCAAAAACTGCTTGATTTTTAGTGTCAACATTGACATGAAACACTAGCCGGTTTCAAGTTCTTTAAAACAAATGGGCAACTACAAAGCTTAGCTATAAAGAAAACTAAATTTTGTTTCAAACACAATCCATCTTTAGTTGAACGAACTTGCGGAAGTTCAAGTACGCAGCAAGTAACGTATTTCCGGAACCCGAATTACCCGTCACCGTACGATAAAGAAGAGATGTGCAAGTTGCGAGTCGAACGCCGGGACACGAATGTCTGCCAGATACGTCTAGACTTTATCAACTTTGACTTGTCGCGACCAAAGGATGGTAACTGCTCGCAGGACATGTTGGTCGTTTCGGGACAAAACGAGAATAATTTAGTGCCCAAGATATGCGGGGCAAATTCCGGACAGCACTGTAAGTTATTGAAGGTATTATGGATTCCCAACTTGGTCCAAAAACTGGTCACCAAACGTACACAACAATGGGTGTGACGCGCTCTAAAGTGAGTCGGAAGTGATTAGGTCAAGTGGGGAGAAGGAACTCAAGCTTCAAAGAATCTTGAGTGGTGAACTTGAAATTTCGCAACAAAACTGTATTTCTGACTGACTCACAAAGGTGGATTTACAAGTTTCATTTTCTCTCTCCTCAAAGGACACCTTTTTCGAAATGCCTTATGGGAAATATAAGAGTTGGGAATCCATGTACTCATCCATTATTTTATATCCTACGTTGTACAATAAACACATTTATCGTTAGATTACATCGACGTCGATGAAGGTGGCATGGTTAGCTTACACGTCATGATGGTCGCGAACTACCCCAGGACATTTGATATAAAGATCACTCAGATATCCTGCAATACACCCCAAAGTGGTAAGATACAATAATTTTTTCGGGTTTAGGTCCAAACACAATGTGAAACTACTACTAGCCCTTCATCCGTCACGTGGGTGAATCGTCAAACCACGTGTCTTCTAGGACAGGAATGACATAATAAATAATAAAGTTGCAGATAGAGGGTTTGAATGGTGGTGCCGGTTGAAATATAAAGAAAACCATTCTACGATGACCAAATGAGATTTTTTTTCACTAGCTGTTTTACAAACCTTAAAAAACACCGGCTTAGTTAATTAGAATTAGAATTAAAATTAGCTTCCGTTGATATTTCCACGGAACTATTCTTGCACTAGTCATAGCCATTACGTAGCGTACGTATTGCAACATGCAAATCAGTGCAACTCCTTTTTGGCGCCAAAATGTATATTCAATAATCGAAGCAAAAAACCGGGTTAGAATTGCCCGTTAATGGCGACCGGATTTAGCAATAGGAAAACGAGCCTTACTTAATCTACCGTACTTTTATAGCGCCTGCGCACTGTCTCCAGTACTTCGTTGGAACAAGTGGGTATATCAAGAGCTTCAACTACGACGCGGCCGATTCGGATGGTCAGGGTTACCCCAACGACATGGATTACACAATCTGTCTTCGTAAGGAACCAGGCTTTTGTTCGGTCTCTTACGAATTGGCAACAACCTCAACGGGAGCGGTTCCCTTCGGAGTTGGAGCTCTTCCATCGGGTTCCGTTATATCTGGACCAGTTCTGGCCGAGTGTCCGGATGACTACCTGGTCATTGGAGGAGTTCGCGTTTGCAGCGGAAAATTGAACTCGTCTTCCATACCAACTCGCGTCAATTCCAGGGTTGGCAATAGCACATTGATAGCTACGTACAGTCAACCGACCGGGTTGATCAGTGGTAAGATTAAACAATTGTAAAACTGTTCACAAATTACGTAACTCGGAGACGGTGGCAAGGGTGTTTGAGTAGACCTTCCTAAATTTTACAGGGGTGGGAATGATAAAAATTATACGTAACAAATCATTTTTTAGTACATGAACCTCAATATAGCAACGATCAAGAGAAAGTGTATTTTCACCTATTTTCAAGCTATGTAGAAAAATTTACTAATAGACCACTCCAATAATTCCACGCAGTAGAGAGGGCCTCCATCTCAAACTATTTCTCTTACGCCAAGAGTCAACGCGACGAATTCACTACACGCTGTAGTCTAGCTGACTCGCACTGCCTCTAGCGGTGATTCTTGACACGAGGGAAATAACCAAAGATGGTGGCCTCCCATCCTGTGTGATTGCTTCTCTGCAGGAATCTATGGAATCGTCTATTATTGTTAAGGACAAACGCTTTAATCACTCTTAATATTTTCAAAATTTAAAACAAGCCGAAGAATATTTGTAATACATGGGGATTTCGGAAATTTTGGCTAGGTGGGGTTTTCTTAAAGTAAGTCTCGGCTGTTGTTTAGATTAAACAAATGACACTAGATGCTCAATTGGTCGATGGGTGGAGTTGACTAAGCTTAGCAAAGGCTAGTTTTAGCTCCGACCTCATGAACGATTCTGAATGGCTCCTGCGTTTGGCAAGGTAAAATTTGTGGGTAGAAGATCAGCAAGAATGTTTGGGGTACCACAGGAGACGACATTTGCTCTAATTGTTACAAGGGTGAAGGCGTAGTCGAAAAATGGCAGTTCTTAGCCTTACGTAATTTGTGCTCCTTGACCTTATTGTAATTGCATCTTACTTTTTATAGACACAACATCGGGTCCTTTTTTCGTCCGTTTTGTTTCCAATATGTACAACAACGCTCGGGGTTTCTATTTGTTGTACAGGCAAAATCCATGCAAATAGGCCGACATGGCGCCCCTTCATAATTTCTCAATATTTTTAACATTCCTATAATCAAACTATAACATTATTTTGTACATTTTTACAATAAAAAACGATAAGTATACAATAATTAAAGATCATTCATTTACATGCGAAAAAAGTACAATTTCAAAAGTAGGGTCCTATGAAGTCGCAGTATTTATTCTACAGGTAAGTAACATAACTGCAATAAGTATAACACTTGATCCTTCGATGCTAGAAAAGATTTTTCGATACGCAGCATTCTGGGAGGTGAAACGTTTGACTGTGGAGTATCACAGCTATTTAAGAATCCAGGGAATACGGGAGTAGAGTAATTTCTTCATTTAATTCCCTAAACTTAATTATTAGATTTGGTTTATTTTAACTATTTGCAACTTTTCCAAGTTGGTGGAAGTCAAGTTTAAGAAAGATGCATTGCGAATTTGCAAAAACTCTGCGCTCATCTGCATAAACATGAAAATTTAATACTCATATTAAAGTGTCAGTTGTTGAAAAGGGTTTTCAAAAATAGACCTTTTCGCAATTTACATACAGAGAAACCAAGACACAGGGGCGAGATCGCCATTGGTGTATTCTATCTCTTGCCAAGAAGCACCGCTAGAGGTGGTATGAGTTGGCTAGCCTCCCGCGTGTAGTGAACTCGGGCGCCATCGGCGACGGACAGAGAAGTGAATTAGTTACATAGAAACGTGTAATAAAATAATTCAAATTGCTTTAATTTCTACTATGAATATCCAATGGAATAAAGTTGTAGGACAATGCTGTAAATTGAATATAATTTTTAATCTGGGTTTCAGGGTGAAAATTTTTATTAATACACAATGAATCATAAAATAAGGGTAAAATATTTACACAAAATAAAAATGTTAAGAAAACAATAATTTTACTAAAAACTCTTTTTTGTGCTGCAAGAGTCGGATCTGTGCCAATTTTTAAGACTCGGACTGGTGTATTTCCTTCGCTTTAGAACCTCATTATCGTCAACAGCGCCAGATTTAACTTTGGACGAAATGTGGCCAGCCAAGAAGATTGACGGCGAAGGGGTCCCACTTTCGGTGCTCCTCATTTGCTTGGTGATTTTACCCTGATAGTATAAATGTTAGTTTTATTTAATTCATTTCAGTTTCTCTCAATTACCAATTACTTTAAAAGATTCAAAGTTGGGGCTGCATTCTTCAAACTGCCCTGGAGATCTCAAATTGTTCACTTCACCAAGTACAACTCTTCTGGATATTGGAAGAGTCGGAGCAGTAGGTCTAGCGCGTTTTACAGCCTTAGTTTCGGCAACATTTGAAACTAAGTTGCGTTTGAACTGATTGGAGTACGAGACGCGTTGATGCTGAAAGGAAATTCAACATTGGATATTGTTGAAAAGGTTAACAAGTGGGGAAACCACAATAAACCTCTCCGAGTCGAGACGACGTGGGCTATCTTCCTACTTAAGAGATTTTTTTATAAATAAATAATTAAATAAATTTAATTGATATTATTTATATTAGTCGTCCGTAATTTACTTTAATTATAGTTAAATTGTTTCAGGAAACGTTATTCCTAAAATCACATTAAACATAGCTATTGTTGACGTTTGAATTCAAGCGTATGCCTCTTTAACAGTTTCTGGAAATTTGGGGCATATAAGTTGGCCGATTCCCGATAAGGGATAAGAAATGGCGGAATTGCTTGAACCTTTGATGAAAGCCCTAGCTGCCATTGCGAGAGGGCTAGACCTTTCTCGTAACCCTAGCCGATCGTCGCGTACATCTTAACCCTAACGATGATAATGGAGTGAAGCCAATATTGTGAACTGCGAGCGCAGTCCGGATACTACGAACACATTGCTGAAATTTGATAACGACGAACGCAGTAACAGACACACATACACGTCCAGTGTAATACCTCTCCGTGACGTCATCGTCACTCAGAGAGGTAAAAAGTTTCAAAAGGAGTAAACTCTTATACCCTCTGGATTTTGACGCGTTCCTTCTTGGCTCTATAATCTTCCCATTGACTGTTGAAAAAATCCTGAACCGGAAAGCCTTTAATTTGAAAGACGCGTCCGAAAGTTTTCTCCCATGACGTGACAAGATCGTAGATGTCTTTTTCCAATTTCGGAATGTTATTATGGAAAGCTTTTAGTTTCTTTTCCTCCTTAAGTAGATTTCCTCCGCGATTATGAAATCGGGTGACATCCTCACATTCTTTCTCAAATTCAATCATTTGGGTCCAGAGATGAAGGCGTTTCTGAATTAAGACTAGAATATTTTCATTCTCTTTGAAGTATTCTTCAAGCGTGGTAATCTCTCCTTTGAGAATCTTCAAATTCTCTTCCGTGAAATTATCTGAACGAAAAATTGTCATAAATCTAGCATAGGAAATTTTTCAAAAGTTTTAAAAAGTTTCCAATACCATTAAAAATGTCTTTGAAAATCTTTTGTTCATTTTGAGCGGTTAAGCATTTGTCCCAGAGTTCCATGAGACGATTTCGGGCTTGGTGAAAAAGTGCTTTCAAATCAACCTGTCTTTGCCGCTCGAGCTGTTCCGTGATTTTTGTTAAGGTCTTTATGGTTCGAAGGTTATTTGCGATGTTCTGGTTTAAAATTAGTTCTCTGTCAGCTTCCTCAATTTCCAATAGATCGCACAGTGTGAAGAGACGCTTTTTGATGCATTCGATTTGCTCTTTATAATCGAATTCTTTTTCTTCGAGCTGTGACGGGTAAAATTCAAATTAGAAACCCATGGATAGTTCCATAAGTTTATAAGATATGTTCCATAAGTATGACGCTTCCTATACTTCGTAATGTTAGAGACTTAAAAGCGAAAGCTAGTTCGAGAAAGACAAGTGGCGTAGCGGTTAGCGCTTTCGCCTCGCAGCAAGAGGATCCCGGGTTCGATCCCGGACTGTGGCACCAGGTGAAAATCTGGGAACAAATCCTTCTGCGTAGAGTTCGCAAGTTCTCTCCCCGTTTATTAAAAGGAGTTTTCCTCCGCGGTCTAACCCTGTTTCTTTTTTACATCAAAACTTGCAGAGGTTAACGGTAATAGTTAGTATAGGGCGCTATAGGTTAGCTGTGGCGTAGGGGCTAGCCACCAACCCTCTAAGCAATGTAAAGGGACCGAAACAAGCCACAGGCTTCGTTTCGCAGTTCACCTTACTATTTAGTCTGTACTAATTCGTTGACAGCTCCTCACCAAGCGTCCCTCTTCACGACTAGCTCTCAGTGATCAATGACAAACTTATGGAACATATCTTATGAACTTATGATAGTACCGGATGAAAACGGGAGTAGTAGTCGACAACGATAGAATTTTACCTGTTTCAACCAATTTCCCGCTAAAAGTAAGTTTTCTTCAGACAGATCTATCTCGTCAAGATGACTTAAAAGTTTTTTCTGGAATTCAGTCAAGGCTTCAACTGGCACTTCTAGCTCTTTCATCAGATTAGTAATTTTGTACTGTAGACGAGATAGTTGATCGTACCTAAACTGCTAAAGGAAAAACCTTTTGATTAATAAAAACCCAAGTGTCTGAGAAGAAACCTCACCATCTTTGATGGCTTCAAAACATCATCACGGAGAGGTTCAATCACTTCTTCACTGGGAATTTCATGGCCAGTTAACATAAATGATGAATTATTTTCAAGATCACGTAGGGTTGCGCAGAGGCCTCGATTTTCTGGGCGTACATTTTTGTCATTCTCCATCCGTTCTTTGATTACCCGAAGATGTTCCACCACGGCTTTGACCTCAGCTTCTCTATCCAGTAGTGCAAGATTCTTTAGGTCAATTGATGCCAGACCATTGTCATCCATTTTTAAATGAAGAGACAGTAAGGTTAACTCTGATTCTAGTTGCCGAATTCTTCCCTTAATCTTCAACAAATTCCTCTGGTCTTCGGCAATCATTCGGCCAGTAAAGGTAGTTAGATGGCGGATCACAGCTACCTGACGATCTTTAAGCTGTTCACTAGAAATGCCTATTTCTTTCCATAATCCTAATAATTTACTACTCGAGGATTGGACCACTTTGATTAATTCTGCTACGAATTCATCGGCACTGAATGTACAGAATAAAGAGATATATTTTGACGAATAAGATGTACGGCAAAACGATGGCCTTCGGGTTTGGATAGGTTAGGTTTGGTTTTGTTATGCTTAAAATATGTAAGGTTAGGTTTAGGTTAGATTCGCTATGTTATCTATGATCAATTGGGAGCCGGCCGATCAGTATGCCGTCTTCTAGCCACATTTTTAATTGTAATATTTCTAATTTAAACCTGATGGCCAAAAGCCGGCCAGCTGATCCAACTCCCCAGGGCCATGATAATACTCATGGTGTGTTCAGGTGTAGATTAGTTTTAGTTAGGTTCAAAGGGGGTGGGGTTTCCTAGTCACAATGGCAGGATATGATCGTGTTTCACAATTATTCTAAGCACTTACCGTACAGGATACAAAGATTCCTCGAAAGTATCATTAACTGAATCCATATTCTGATTTAAAATATTTATGCTGTAAAACTTAGATTATAAGGTGAAAATTTTGACTAACCAGCACGCGACTCAATTAATTTCAAATGGGAATGATGAATGATCGAGGAATTGTTTAGGTAGGAAGTAGGCTTAAAAAACCGCAGTATTGCCGACTACTTTTTCAAGCGCCGACTAAAAAACGCAAAAAGTAGACCAAATTCATGTTTCGTTGTTATTTTTTTAGCTCTCCGAGTGACGAAAGCTTTTAAGTTGGCCGATTATCAGTAATTGATCATTTAAATTTTTGCGTTATAATTTTTTACAAGAGTGGTGATGACGTATTTTCGAAACAGAAGCTTGTTAGATGGCGCCGAGGGGCTGATCACTTGCGAGATCGAGTGTACAAACGCCCATGAAATTAGATTTCCAACATCTTGAAATTTTTGAAATCTTGGGTGAAATTTTGAAATCTAGGTTGAAATTTTGAAATCTAGGTTGAAATTTTTGGAATTCTTAGTTGAAATCTTTGGAAATCTTAGTTGAAATTTTGAAGTCTATAAAAATCTCAATTGAAATTTTGAAATCTTCGAGAATTTTAGCAGAAATTTCTGGGAATTTTATGAAATCTTGGTTGAAATTTCTGGAAATTTTTCCAAATTTTGGTTCGAATTTCTGAAAATTTTATGAAATCTTGGTTGAAATTCCTGGAAATTTTATCAAATCTTGGTTGAAATTTCGGGAAATTTTATGAAATCTTGGTTGAAATTTCATGAAATTTTATGAAATCTTGGTTGAAATTTCATGAAATTTTATGAAATCTTGGTTGAAATTTCTGGAAATTTTTCGAAATCTCTGTTGAAATCATAAAATTTTTCCAACTTTGTTTGAAATCTTAGGAAATTTTTGTGAAATTCTTGGAAATTTAAAAATTTCTAAAATTTTTGAAATCTTTCGAAATCATTAGGAATTTTTTTGAAATCTGAAATAGTGTACAGATTATTTGGAAGTGATCAGCCCCTCGTATGGCACTGTGGTTGAACCCCCAAATAATAAAAAGAGGCATCAAGGAAATAATTTTATATCATTCCATTTATTTCACTGTACAAACAATGTAGGGGTTTTCAAGGGGATGTCATATTATTATTTATTTATTTTAATTAATTATCCTCTAAATTACATAATTAATTAATTTCTTCAATTCAATTAGTTCTAATTTTGTTTAAATTTAATTAAATGAGCACGATTAGTTTAATTAATTTCCATCTAAATTTCATTTCAATCGAAATACAATAAAACTGTATTTTGATTAACCGAGGGTTTGTTGGCAGCTTAATTAGGAATTAGGCGGCGCATTAACTTTGTAATTAAAGTTAAGCGTAAACAATTAACGCGACGTGAGGCTCCAGAATATAAAGCTAAAATAAAAAATGTGTCAAACAAACAAATAAAACAAAAATATACAATAGATGAAAACTAAATAATAAAGTGTAAATACTATTTTGATTAAATTCAACTTAATTAGTTTAATTGGGGTCGGACAGAAGGGTCTGGTGCTATTTTTTAAAATTTAAATATAAAGGGGCCATCCATATCTGTTTAGTATCCTACCCCATTTATCAATGAAGTCCGTTTATTCAACTATCGATTACCAAAGACCTTAGAAAATACTTCAACATGGATTAACCAATTCTTAATCTGCCGAATGGGACATAAATTAATAGCAAAAGTCACTAAGATGGCAATTAAGTTTCCATTAACGTCGTCTGCTTATTCACTATTGACTACAACGCCATCTAGTAGTCTTTAGATTATGGCAAAGACAGTATAAACAGGTTTTAAAGGACCGAAAATTACTCAAATGACTCGAGGCAATGTTTTGCAAACGTCACTAAGATGGCAAGTTATTAACAAACGTCGTCTGCTTATTCACTATTGACTACAACTCCGCCATCTAGTGGTCTTTAGATTCTGGCAAAGACAGTATAAAATGGACTAAACAAGGTTTAAACCACCGAAAAGGACTCAAATGTTTGCACAAGTTATTCTCATAGGAATTTTTAATAAACGTCGTCTGCTTATTCACTATTGACTACAACGCCATCTAGTTGTCTTTAGATTCTGGCAAAGACCGTATAAAATGGACTAAACAAGGTTTAAACCACCGAAAAGGACTCAAATGTAGCAACTAGCAAATGTTTTGCAAACGTCACTCTGAGGGCAATTTTTAATAAGCGTCGTCTGCTTATTCACTATTGACTACAACGCCGCCATCTAGTGGTCTTTAGATTCTGGCAAAGACAGTATAAAATGGACTAAACAAGGTTTAAACCACCGAAACAGACTTAAATGTAGCAAATGTTTTGCAAACGTCACTCTGAGGGCAATTTTTAATAAGCGTCGTCTGCTTATTCACTATTGACTACAACTCCGCCATCTAGTGGTCTTTAAATTCTGGCAAAGACCATATAAAATGGACTAAACAAGGTTTAAACCACCGAAAAGGACTCAAATGTAGCAATAGCAAATGTTTTGCAAACGTCACACCGATGGCAATTTTTAATAAACGTCGTCTGCTTATTCTTTAGAATAGAACCGCCAACATGTGTTATTAAAAACCAAGTCTTAAACAGAATGGGACACAAAGGGGGCGGATTATTTTCGAAAATAAATTAACTGTGACGTCATAAAACTCGCCGTCACAGCGACGTTACTCCCATCTAGTGTTCAAAAAAAATTTATTTAGGCCTTTTAGTCAAAGATACGTATTTTATATTCGGCAGAATTGCAGGCCTATTTTGTTTTGAAGCTTAATTGAAAAAACGTAAATTTTGAATTTGTTTTTGGCCCATTTTTTCAAATTTGAATTTTTTTTTGGTTTAATTTTGTTTTGGTTCAAATTAAGGCACAGTTAAGATTTTCGTATCCCATTTTTATCTTGATTATTATTAATTTTTTTTTAATGTCGATGATTTATATTTTAACTTTTTAAGCGAATTTAATTTTAAGTAATTAAACAAATTAATATTAAAATTATAAGCTCGCGAAATACAAGGTTACCGAACCACTGATAAATTAGGACTCATCTTTGAAATGGACTATTAATTAAAAATAATTGGTTTCACGTTTTCATTATCGTTAATTTTTGAACCAATCTAAGATTCAAACTGTTATATAAAATTATATATTCTGTTCCAGTCATAAAAATATTGAACTAACCCATTGAAATAAATTCTGTAAAATATTTCTGCGAAAAATACATTTTTCTATGAAATATTTCAACAAAAAATACATTTTTCTATGAAATATTTCAACAAAAAAATAATTTTTCTATGAAACATTTCAACAAAAAATAGTTTTTCTATGAAATATTTCAACAAAAAAATACATTTTTCCTTGAATTATTTCTCAACAAAAAATACATTTTTCCTTGAATTATTTCTCAACAAAAAATACATTTTTCCTTGAAATATTTCACAACAAAAAATACATTTTCTGTGAAATATTTCAACAAAAAATACATTTTTCTATGAAATATTTCAACAAAAATACATTTTTCTATGAAATCTTTCACAACAAAAAATACATTTTTCCATGAAATATTTCACAACAAAAAATTAATTTTTCTGTGAAATATTTCAACAAAAAAAGACATTTTTCCATGAAATATAAAACAGAACAAATTTTCAATAAAATATTTCAACAAAAAGACCGAAATAATAAATATCAAACAGAAATATTTTTCTATGAAATATTCGAGGAAAAAGCTCTCGTTTCAGTCTTCAAATGGACAAAATAATTTATTGAAAAACTTCTGGAAAAAACCATAAGATATTATATGATCTATTTTGGACAATTAAGTCCAATTTCACGAAAAAAAAAATTCTTATCGAAATATTTGAAAAGGCAAACCAAGTCCAAATATATCAATATTTGGAAACAAAATTAAAGGTATTTTTTCATTCATGATATTTCATTACAAGTCAAAGTATTAAAAAAAGAAAATTTCGTTGACTAATTTGTAATTTGATTAATTAGAAAATATTAATTAGTTATATTTATATTTAAATTTAACACTAATTTGAGGCTTAATTGTTCTGACAAAGACACGTTGAGGAAATATGGGATGGGATGGGGAGACTCATTGGTTTTAGTCAAGATAAACTGAAATAATTCAACGTAACATAATGTAAAGGTTTGTGGAGACTGGAGCGCATGTTATGTTTTCTTCTCATTACATTTTAAATACGTCGGCATTTATATATATAGTATAAAAAAATAGCCCAATCACCACTCAGCGTCGCCAACTGCTCTTTGGAAAACGTAATCTCTGCCTTGAAGATTCATTATGCCGTCTTTTAGATGAAATTTCCATCTGTTACGACTGCGTGTAATCTGAATTAAAAAAAAATCATTAAAATATGTTACGGCACACATAATCATGTACATGGTAATTATAGGACGAAAGTATATTAGTGGAAAAGATTCTACAACTTTTGGAAAACAAATTTCCCCGAGATTTCCAGGTTTTTTCCGTATATGGAGTTTCCTATAGAGCAAATGTTAACGAAGGAGGGGGAGGGGGGGTAAATAGGACTATAATATACTCAAAGGACATCCCCGTATCTCTAGTACAACCAGAGTTATGAGCCTCCAATGTATAGTGTAATGTTAATCCTATGGAGGAAATGTTCACGAACATTTTGCTTAATTATTCGGCCCCTGTTTTTCGTAGCCCTAAGTTTTTAGTACGGTTGGATGGGGGGCAAATAGGACTATACCATATTCAAAGGACATCCCCATATCTCTAGTAGAATCAGAGTTATGAGCCTCCAAAGTATAGTGTAATGTTAATCCTATGGTGGGTATGTTTACGAACAATTTGCTTAATTACTCGGCCCCTGTTTGTCGTAGCCCTAAGTTTTTAGTATGGTTGGATGGGGGATAAATTGGACTATAAAATACTCAAAGGCCATCCCCGTATCACTAATAGAACCAGAGTTATGAGCCTCCAAAGTATAGTATAATGCTATTCCTAAGGAGGGTATGGTCACGAATATTTTGCTTTATTACTCGGCCCCTGTTAGTCGTAGCCACAAGTATTTAGTATGGTTGGATGGGGGATAAATAGGACTATAACATACTCAAAGGGCATCCCCCTATCTCTAGTAGAACCAGAGTTATGAGCCCCCAAAGTATAGTGTAACGTATGTTATTGTTCACGAACATTTTGCTTAATTGTTCGGCCCCTGTTTGACGCAAATTTCCCTGAATTTTACTAAAAATTCTAAATTTCCCTGAGTTTTCCCTGAATTTTACTAAAAATTCTAAATTTCCCTGAGTTTTCCCTGAATTTTACTAAAAATTCTAAATTTCCCTGAGTTTTCCCTGAATTTTACTAAAAATTCTAAATTTCCCTGAATTTTACTAAAAATTCTAAATTTCCCTGAGTTTTCCCTGAATTTTACTAAAAATTCTAAATTTCCCTGAGTTTTCCCTGAATTTTACTAAAAATTCTAAATTTCCCTGAGTTTTCCCTGAATTTTACTAAAAATTCTAAATTTCCCTGAGTTTTACTAAAAATTCTAAATTTCCCTGAGATTTTTGTCAACTTATTTCCCTGATTTGTCCAGGTTTGTATGAACCCTGTTAAAGATCGCCTGTCTTTTAATAATTTGGAACAATGTAAAGATTTCAAATCGCTTTTGAAAAAAATGAAATTAAAATTTGTTGACGTACTTTATCATACTGACAAACAACAACGTTATCAGTTTCAAAGAGTTCGGAAGGATCGTCGTCACTGACGTCATCTTCCGAATTAAGGGGGTCCTCTTCTTCCCCCATGTAATCCTCCTCTTCATTCTGTTCGTCGTCATTGTCATCTCTGTCATCGTCATTGTCAGGGAAATCTTCCTCATCGTCATCTTCGTCGCTCGTATCGTTCGCTCCGTCTAATTGAATTATTCCGCCGCCGCCCTTTCAAATAACAAAATATTATTAACACAAATATTCCAGGGTTATGATTGGCTAGCTAGTTTACTGGAGTGTATTCGAAAATTTAAGTTTAAAATTTGAGTGAAAATTTGAATAGGATTTATAGACAAAATTGACATAATATAGGGCGTTGCCAAAACACGGTTCACACCAGAGTGGGAAATAAGGCGGTGGCAAGGGGGCAAATGACCAGTTTAAAAATTAAACCGGAGGGGGGTCAGTGGTCCACCTGACCACTAATAAAATTCAAGGGTAGCCAGAGTCCAGACATTATCTCAACTATTTTAACTATCCCCTTCTTTAGTTTAGCAGACGACACGCCCTGGTCAATGGTCATGGACCAGTTTATTTATTCCAGACCAGGGGGGGGGTCGCTGGCCCAATGTCCAGTTTTTTAAAAAAATCCTTATTTTTTCACCCTGGTTCACACTGAAACACAGTGGTGACACTACTACACTGACTTATCTTCTACCCTCCAATTTTACCTTACCAGGAGCCAATCAGGAGGGCGGAGTTAAAATTAGCCTTCCTAAGCTTAGGGAGCCCGCAACACCTCGACAATGGGAGCATCTAGTGGCATTTGTTTAAAGGAAAAGTTCAGGTAACATAACATTATACCAAGAAGCGATATCTAATTTACTAGAGAGAAGGTATAAATTCGCCACAATAGGGACTTGGCAATTCGGGCTTAACTCCGCCCACAGCGCCATTATGGTATGTTTTTTTTAACAGAATGAAAGCTATATAAGCCCCTCCTCCTAGTATGTTTTTAGCACTAGTGGAAGGTAGCATGACGTTGCATGACGTAGTACTGCCAAGTCCCTATTCCAGCTTTATCTCCAGTCCAAACGTAGGTCCGGAGTTAATCCCCGCCGCCTGTAAATTACAACCAGCAGCATCTCATTGGTTCTTGAAAACTCACGTCAGCGCGACGCTAATGACGTATTTTCCGACTGAGGAGAGGCGGAATAGCCCGGCCTCCTTTTACGCCCCCCCCCCTTGTATTTTGAAAGTGGGACTGGGACTATGGCGCGCGCGAATAATTAGGCATCTTATCCCTAATAAACTGGATATCACTTCTTGATTATAGCTTAAAGTAACGGCCTTTTTCTAAATATAAATGGAAAAATATTAAAAAATAAATTATCTCTTACTACAAAATAATTAGCATTTAATTAGTCTTAAAAACAATCAAGGACTAATGCGCCACCCGTCATTGATTTAATGGCGTCTGCTAGTCAGAACCTCCAGAATTCTCACAGGCTATGAAAGGTAAGGGTTAGTGAGGTTCGATTTATCAGACGCCACTAAACCAATGGGGGGGTGACGCAGTAGTCCTTGATTGTTTTTAAGACTAATTAAATGCTAATTACATATTGTAATAAAGACCATTTATCATTATTTTTTAATATTTTTGTTTATATTCAGAAAAAATTAAGGCTGTTTTTGTTTTAACGTATTGTTATGATACCTAAACTTTTCCTTTAAACTAAACCACAGCCGAGATTCAAGTGTTAGTGACATAATTTTCGTCATCCACAAACTTAAAACGCGAAAAAAATCCTTGAAAAATCTAGTTTATTATGATAAGTTTACTTTTGTATTTGGTTTCGTAGCAATTTATAAAATTGCAATCAAAGTATTGTGTTTGGAAAAGGCCTAGTTAAAATTTTGTTTTGTTTGATTACGTAGTAAGGAGAAATTTTCACTCTAGATTTCGCTCACGTGACGCGCCTGTTAGTGTCTCAGCGCCGCGTTAAGCCTAATTTATTCAGATTAATAATAATAATAAAAAGGCTTTTTATTGGAGCAATCATTAAGAATTAGATCTTATTTACAATGATGTCCGGTCGATTTTAAATTAAAATAAATAAAATAAAATACTATTATGGTAGATAAAATTCAAGTGTAACATTCAAGTATAATTAAAGTAGAAGCGTATTATTGATATATTTTTGGACTTCTAGTTTGTATTTCTGGAGGGTTTGTTGGGTTTTGAGTTGGTGGGGTTGGTTGTTCCAGACCTTTATGCCTCGAAATTTAACACTTTTGTCTCTGAAGTTGGAGTCAAAAGCTTCGTTTGTAAAATTGGTAGTGTTTCCTCTTGTTCTTTCTATATTGTTGTTCTCAGTGAACCAATCAAGAGTTGTTTCGGGGGACAGTCTATATTTTATTTTGTACATAAGCGTCAGTAAGTCAAGATGGTAGTTGTATAATGGGGAGGCAATATTAGCCGTTCGTTTCGGCTAATATTGCCTCCCCATTATACAACTACCATCTTGACTTACGCGGCATTAGTAGACATTGAGTTGAGAAAATTACCACTAGAGTGGCCTTTCATCCGCATGGACTCTATCACGCGCTTGTAGCGCCATCCTGGTGCAAAAAAGGGAACTAAAACAAAAGGCGGGAAATTTGACGAATTTCAAGAATACATGTAAATGGCCGAAATTCAACTTCGTTTTCTAGATAGCGACACCATCGTTTGATAAACTTGGTGGCTGTCCGTCCGTCCCGTTGTTTTAAAAGTGTCCCGCGCTCCCCCAATAGGCAGGTTAACGCAAAGGCCACTCTAGTGGTATTTTCTCAACTCAATGTTAGTAGACTCTGGAGTCTTGGGCGCTCGCGCTTGGATTTTCCGCGAGTTGCCGTGAGTGACGTATCAAGGAGAAAAACCCGCCAAAAATCTTCTCCGCAAATTTGCTTTTGCCCCCCAAATTTCAAGTTTTCGAGGTATTTTCCCGTGTTTTTCCTCATATTTAAATATTGATCAAGCATATTTTTGGAATCAGAAGAGTTTAAACTCTCAAAAAAGTAAGGTTTTCTTTAGATTTGAGATAATTTTTAAATCAGGTCGCTATTCCTTTAAATTTAAACATAAATCCGAAATGTCCATCATAACGAAAAGTGTTCAACTTTAATCATCAATATGCATGCATTATTATTGTATAAATATTTACTATTTCCATAACAGGGTACTTGTAGGCCTAATTTGGCCTATTTTAACCTATTTGACTGAAAAAAGAAAACAAATCAAGTAGAAATATCGTACTTGGGAATGAGGTCCTTGAAATTGTCCCTGCGTGAGAGCGGCTTGTTGTAAGAGACTGGCAGTAACTTCGGGGGGAAGGGCTAAAGTAGCTGCGGCTGCTGGAGCCGACTGTTAACGAGAACATTGCAAACATTATGATAACACACATGATAACTATGACAGAAAGAATTTTACACAAAAGGAGTGGAAGACTAGATGGTATAAACCGAGGGGTCGGACGTTTTGTAAAGAGTGTACGGGATTTTGAAATTCAATTTGATTTGATTTGATCGAATTTTGTTTGATTTGATCGGCTTTCATTTGATTTTATTTGATTTCAAAAGTCGATAAAATCCAATGGATTTCATCAAATTTTGAGATTTTTTCCCGTGATTTCCGTTGGATTTTGTGATTTCGCTGCTGATTTCGTCATTTCTTTGTTGATTTCGTGATTTCGCTGCTGATTTCGTCATTTCTTTGTTGATTTCGTGATTTCGCTGCTGATTTCGTCATTTCTTTGTTGATTTCGTGATTTCGCTGCTGATTTCGTCATTTCTTTGTTGATTTCGTGATTTCGTTACTGATTTCGTATTTTTATGGGATTTTGTGATTTAAAATTTTTTTTGTGGGATTTTGCGATTTCGTTACTGATTTCGTATTTCTTTATGGGATTTTGCGATTTCGTTACTGATTTCGAATTTTTTATGGGATTTTGTGATTTCGGATTTTTTTTTGTGGGATTTTGTGATTTCGTTACTGATTTCGGATTTTTTTATGGGATTCTGCGATTTCGTTACTGATTTCGGATTTCTTTATGGGATTTTGCGATTTCGTTACTGATTTCGGATTTTTTTATGAGATTTTGTGATTTCGTTACTGATCTCGGATTTTTTTATGGGATTTCGCGATTTATTTACCGATTTCGAATTTCTTTTATGCGATTTCAAAATCAGCATTGAGTTCGGATTTCTTAAGATGCATTTCACGGGGTAGCGTAAGGGATTTCACGAATGACCAACCCCTCAGTCTAAAAAAATCACGAGCGATCGAGCGATCTCGGAGAGGGTAAATGGAATACGCCATAAATATTTTGGCAAAGGCTTAATTTGTCTTAACCACTCAAATGTAAAAATTCTTCCTGTTCAGACGCTGGCAATTTAGAAGAAGCTATTTATACCATGACAGTTTGAAGTCCACTTTGAGCTACTTGGGCTGGAAGCGTGATTGTTACTTTCTGAGGAACGGTCAATGTTACAGTCTTTTGATTGTCACTCTTCAAAGATAAAAGAGCGTTAAATTAAAACAAATTGAGCAAACTATCGTACATCATACCGATTCAGCAGTTCCAGTGGCAGCGGCATACTGAAACAACTGGTGAATGTTACCGCTAGGAAGCGATAGTTGCTGAGCGATTTCTGTAACGATATAAACCAGCCAACTCTTAATTTGCGTAACGACCAGAGGTTGGTAGTAACCTTTGAACACGCATAATCAGAGCCAGAAATAATAATAATAATCATAAGCTTTGTCTATGAAGGGATTTCCACACTAAGCCTGTGGCTTATTTACAGATGGGTCCCTTTACAATGCATAGAGGGGTGCAGGGGGCTAGCCCCTATGCCACAGCTAACCTACAGCGCCCTATACTAACTATTACCGTTAACCTCTGCAAGTTTTGATGGAAAGGAGAAACCAACCGGGTTAGACCGCGGAGGAAAACTCCTTTAACAAGCGGGGATCGAGAACTTGCAAACCGTACGCGGAAGGATTTGTTCCCAGATTTTCACCCGGTGCCACAGTCCGGGATCCCACCCGGGATCCTCTTGCTGCGAGGCGAAAGCGCCAACCGCTACGCCACCCCACTTCAAGAAAAATTTCATATAGGACATTTGTCCAGTGACACCCCTGTTTGACCGGAAAATTTATAGGACATTGTCAACTGAAGTGTGCAAAAATAGTGTGGCATCTTAATAGTCAAGCTATCAAAACATCAAAACTTGGGAAAATTTATTGGTCAAACGTCCAGTGACCCCCTTAGATTTTGAAAAAAACTATGTGACATTTTAAAATTTCATTGGACAATGTCCAGTGTCCTGCGCTAATGGGAACTGCCTGGTTCGGGCTTAGATGGCTACCCTGATGACTTAGATGGACAACACGTACCCCATACGATAAAGGATTTTTAATAGGGGTGTGCGGGTAGTGATTTTTCAATTTCGAATCGGGTTCGGGTAATCAAAAATATTGTTTTCGGGTATCGGGGCGGGTACCCGAATTTTTGTCGGGTATTCGGGTAATTAGGCTTAGCCGAAAAATGGTTGTCGGGTAACAGTCGGGTATTAAAAGTAAAGTTAAGACAAATAGTTATCGGGGTGGGTACCCAAATGTTTTTCGGATAATTAGGGTTAAATAAATAGATACTTCCTCCAAAAATTCCCTTCAGTACAATATTTTTACAGTTATATCTGAATTGAAGTAAATTCTAGGTTCTTCAATGTATTATATTTTTTAATTTATTTCTTTGCGATGCTTTCTCTAACTTTTGGTTCCGCTTTCTCCTTAACTCTTAGTCTTATTTCAACACACAATACTGGCAATGGGATGATATAGGTGTGTCGCGCTGCGTGCGGTGATTCTAGTCTTTCTCAGAAAGAAACTATCACCTTATGTGAACCATATTTCACCTTGAAACAGTGTTTCCAGGCATTTCTTCATTCTTAAAAATTCCAATTCTTTTTAAACTGGACAGTGGGTGGTCCCCTTTCACCTCTGATTCCCATTTTCGTACCCGCGAATAACCCGACAACCGTTTCGGCTTGACACGGGTAATGGGGGGGAGTATTTTTTACTACCCGAGTAGTTTCGAATAGTTGGAAAAGTCATTGTCGGGTATCGGGTCGGGTACCCGCCCCGATACCCGAACGGGTAATCTTCGGGTATCGGGTACCCGCACACCCCTAATTTTTAACTTTTGGAATAAAAAAGATGATAAAGGATGTAAACATTAATTATTAATTATTGGCCCCTGTAATTGTGCTTTCCTTGACTTTCTTTGGCCCATTTTTAAATTCCATGACTCTTCCTTGACCTCTTTTTGGCCCATTTGTTCAAATTCCTTGACCTTTTTTGGCCCATTTTTAAATTCCATGACTCTTCCTTGACCTCTTTTTGGCCCATTTGTTCAAATTCCTTGACCTTTTTTGGCCCATTTTTAAATTCTCTGACCTTTCCTTAGCCTTTTTTGGCCAATATTTCAAGTTCCTTGACGTTTAACTTCGACCTTTTTTGGTAAATTTTTAACTTGCCTGACTCTCTTACTTTTCCTTGGCCCACTTTTAAACTATTGGACATTTTATTAACCAACTATGGTCCACTTTTAAATCTCTTAACCTCTATTTGGGCCATTTTTTAAATTCACTGACTTTTCCTGGAGCTATTTTGGTCCATATTTATTTCCACTGACTTTTCCTTGATCTTGTTTGGCCCATTTCTAAATTCGCTGACTTTCCTTGGCCCATTTTTAAAGTTCCTGACTTTTCCTTTAACGTCTTTGGTCCATTTTTTAATTTACCTGATATAATTGTCCATTTTTAGACCTTTTTTTAAATTTCCCTGACCTTTTTAGACCCATTTTTAAATTCTCCAACTTTTCCCTGACCTTTTTAGACCCATTTTTAAATTCTCCAACTTTTCCCTGACCTTTTTAGACCCATTTTTAAATTCCCGACTTTTCCTTGACCTTCTCTGGCCAAATTTTAATTCCCTGACTTTTCCTTTAAACCCCCCATAATTCCTTACGTCCTGCTTGTCGATTCTGAGCGGCGGCATTAGCAGCGTTATTTATCTGTTGAGATTGTTGTTGCAGTTGCTGTTCTAAGGCTTGCTTTGCGGCAGCCGCTTGCTGTTGCTGTTGTTGCTGCTGCTGCTGCTGTTGTTGAGTTTGCTGCTGTTGCTGCTGATTATGAGCGTTACTCCTCCCATGACTCGCCTGTTGCTGCTGCGTCTGCGACTGAACCGTTACCTGTTGAACGGGTTCGTCTTTCTGCTCGATGGCTTTCGAATCTATCAACTTTTTCTCCCAATTCTAAGATAATAAGTTGATTAAATGTTAATTAAAGGTTAATTATAGTTAATTAAACGTTAATTATCATTAATATTTATGTAGTTACGTTAAGAAACATTAAACTAACTACGGACAACCAAACTTACGATACATCTGAGTTTCCGACCAACTATATCTACCAATTAACGTTACTATCGTAAAGAAAGATAAAAAGGTGTCTTACCTGTTTTAATTCAATCAGAATTTGCTCGTCTACGCCTTCATCTAGGAAAGCTTCTCGAACGTTATTTATCACATCGTCTATTACGCTTCGGTACAGCTTCGGCTACCGAAGAAAGAAATTTCTTTAATCGCAACTTTCGCAATAAATACTAATTTTAAGCCTAAAATATGAATAAACTTATGAAATATGCGATTTATTTTATAGAATGTCTCTTTTTCGTTCATAATAAACACTCGTGTGTCAGAATATTCTACATTTACGCGCCATTCTACGTCGAAACGTCTTTCCCCCAACCCTACATACAGAGTAATGGCAGTTTCCCTAGCTTGTCTATGGACAAATAACATGGGGTGCCATTAGTCTGACTAACCGCAATAAATACTAATTTTAAGCCTAAAATATGAATAAATTTATGGAAAACGCGATTTATTTTATAGAATGTCTCTGATTCGTTCAGAATAAACACTCGTGTGTCAGAATATTCTACATTTACGCGCCATTCTACGTCAAAAACGTCTTTCCCCCAACCCTACATACAGAGTAATGGCAGTTTCCCCAGCTTGTCTATGGACAAATAACATGGGGTGCCATTAGTCTGGCTAACCGCAATAAATACTAATTTTAAGCCTAAAATATGAATAAACTTATAGAATATGTCATTTATTTAATAGAATGTCTCTGTTTCGTTCAGAATAAACACTCGTGTGTCAGAATATTCTACATTTACGCGCCATTCTACGTCAAAACGTCTTTCCCGGTGGCCGCCGCGGCAGCGACCCTAAAGAGTAATGGCAGTTTCCCAGCTTGTCTATGGACAAATAACATGGGGTGCCATTAGTCTGGCTAGGTACAAGGCATAATGGAAATTTACCCCATTACCGTAAGCCTATTTTAATCAGCCTTAACTTAAAATGTTATTTTAAACTAATTTTAACCCGTACAACTTTATTAAAATCAACTCACCACGCTCGCAGCAGCCATTCGATTTCAAAGAAATAAGAAATTATACTAAATTTGATCTTATTTCTTTAGGCTCGGCCGTAAGCCAGCAAATTCGCAGAGGATCTCGGCCCTTTATATACGATTTCGCCTTCGCCCTGAAGCCTACCCAACTACGACGGCATTATAAATCACTCCGATTGCTCAATACGTAAAAACCCTATCGCGGAGGGACACGCAATTATATTACCACTTAGGGCTTGAAAGTAGACGTGGAAAACGTAAGTTGGGATGGCGACGATGACGTCAGAGCTTCCCGGAAAAATTATGGCGAATAAGGCGACATCTCTGGACGAGAGATATGTCACGTGATCGATAAGAGTTTCGCGCCTTTTATTTTCCGGTTTCAAACGTTCAAAACTTTGGTTGTTAGTCTCGGAAGCTATTTTGGCGATATTGAACTGTTTTTAAAATGGAATTTATGGAAGATAGCGACGCAACTTGCGGCGGTAGCTCAACGGAAATTGATTCTGATAATGAAGGTTTAATTTTTAAATTAATCTATTATTATTAGACAAAATTAGTCGACACTAGTGAGCCAAGGCTTAATATACGTTGTATCTAAATGTTTTTAGCTACCATTTCCGTTAACCAAACTCGGAAATCGTCCGGATTTCGACAAAATGACGTACCTAAAGAAGTCCAGATGATTGGTGACGTTACAGAAATCTCATTACCTGTCGAAAATGAACTTTCACAATCACTGCTTGACGGTTTGGTGATTAATGCCACAAATAACGAATCACTAAACTTCGAACCTGCAGAAAACCATCTCCATTTAAGTCCAAATGAGAAGGTCATAAATCTTTCTGATGACTTCAACAATTTCTTGACCACTGGGAAACTATCGCCGGAAAAACCTGTTGGTACTACAGCCACTGGTCAGATTGTTAATGAAGATATTATCAACCTCTCTGAAGAATTCAGAGAATTCTTGACCACTGAGAAGCTATTGCCTCAAGAACCAATTACTCGACCTGTTGCAGTTGGACAGATGTCCAGCTCGAGTAGTTGCCGAAAACGGGCAAAATTGCCACCACTAAAGAAAAGGCAGCGTCGAAAACAGACTGATGGAAAATTTGGACAATGGATGTCTAAAAGTTCAATGCAACGGAAGAGAACTACCAATGCGCAAAAGAATCAACTCAAAATTAAAGTTTCAAATGCTTCAAGTGTTTCTCCAGTCAAAGGTAAATCAAGCAAGGGTATGTAACTCTATACTGGACTTCGTTAGACAGTGAGGGGAATGTTAGGGCTTACAATCTGGATTCTGGACCCATCCGAGCCAGGGCCGGAAATAAGTACAGGACACTGGACATTGTCCAATAAAATTTTAAAATGTCCCATAATTTTTTCAAAAACTAAGGGGGTCACTGGACATTTTGACCAATAAATTTTCCCAAGTTTTGATGCCTTGACTATGAAGATCCGACACTATTTTGCACACTCCAGTGGACAATGTCCTATAAATTTCCCAGTCAAACAGGGGGTCACTGGACACATGTCCTATAAGAAATTTTTCTTACTTCCGGCCCTGATCCGAGCTCGTTATGCCATGGATACCAGCGCCCTGGAAAGCCTCACGTCACAGGTAAAAAATACTGGACTGCTGGCAAATGACCATTTTAAAAATTGCCTGGTCCAGTATAAAAATGAAACCGGAGGGAGGGGGGGGGGATCATTGGTCCAAGGGACCACTAAGAAAATTGAAGGATTTTTCAAAACGTTTCTTGATTTTTCGGAATTTGGCGTTTTGAAATACAAATTAGCAAAAGTGTATAGATATAAAAACCAAAAGTACAATTCATTGACAATTCCTTACCTTTGGCTGAAGACGACATGTAAACTGAGGAGCAAACTTCAATCCGCTCAACCGCCTACAGGAACTACCCAATCAGGAAGGAGCTTCTTGACGTCATAGGTTTATAGAAAGTAGTGCATGATGTTGGCAATCCAAACGCAAATTTTTCCTACTTTAATTCATGCTATACTAGAGCTAGCATTTGCTACTTTATTAGCCCATTCACGACTTTTTCCCTGTTGTACGGTCCGGATGGTAATCATACGCTGAGAGGGGTTGACACTATTCTGGGATAAATGGGGCTTGGGCTTCTTACATTACACGGCGCGAGAAAGTTTCAACGAAATGTACTTTTTGTTTTTATTCTATGTACTTTTGAAATTAGTAACCAGAGTCCATCAGTCGTTAACTCAAATATTTGAATATCCACTTCCTTTGGTAAGCATGCGACTTTCTCTGTTCAATGGTCATGGACCAGTGTATTTATTCAAGGCCAGTGGGGTCGCTGGCCGCCCAATGGCCCAATGTCCATTTTATAAAAATCCTTATTTCCCACCATTTTGGAATCTGTGCAATTTTGGTTAGACTCGTACATGTACAAACGTGGCAGGCCATTTTGGGATCTGCCCACCATTGGTCGAATAAGTCCAAACTTGAATGCATGGATTAACTAACGCTAGGGATAGTTCGTTCCCCCAAAAAGATAACGCACGCATGTTCCAAACACCCCCTAGCAGCAGCTACTATCCCTAACAGGAAGTTATAAGAAAATTGGACCAAATATCACGTGGTCTATGACGTCAAAATTGAAATACTGCCTAAAGTGGGCAAAAAGATTTATTTTGCCGAGAGATGGCGCTATATCTACATCCGTTTTGGTCCAATAAATTGGGGGAATGAAGAGGGGAATCAAGGAATAATTCGGAACATGTAGTTGGCGATAGAAATACATGGGAAACCCAGTTAGTGAACAATCCCTAGCGTTAGTTAATCCATGTTGGATGAGTTCTTGTCGGTTTTTCTAATAGGTAGTGTCATATGCTTATGGAACATACCTTATAAGCTTATGATTACACGTAGCCTGTGCTCACGATACTGCCGATAATTAACTCCCTGTTAAATTTAATTGTATTTGATAAAAATAAGTACTTTATTTCTCTCGATAAAGATTCTATATTGGAGCAGAACATTCAAACCCCAGATTCACCATCAATAATTCCTCCAACCAACCAGGACGAAAATGATATCAACGAATTTAAAAAGTTGAGATACGTTGAAGAGAGTTTGAAGGTATTGTCCGAAACTCTAAATTCGGACGATACTGATAATTTTGAAGATTTCCAATCACTTTGGGTGGAAATACGAAATTTCTTAATGAAAATAGACGAATCTCAAATAAACGAAGCGAGTCAAGCACCGAGCGAAACGTTCGATGTCAGGAGAAGTAAACTGGAAGAATTATTCCGCATTTCGACCTTAATTGCTGAAAAGGCGAAAGAAATTGCTACGCAATCTCAAGAAATTCAGAAGTCGAACGCCATCCAAGGCGTATTTCACGAAAATTATATTACCGAAAAAGGTTCGAAGTCATTTCAAGGCGTTTTTGAAGCTATGGTTAAAATTTCAATGATAAATTCCAAAAATGAATGTACCATTTTGGAACGCAATTCGGTTCATAATCGGGAAATTTCAACGAAAAAGCAATACAATTCCGAACATAATCGCGAAATTTCACAAAAAAAGCAAAAAAATTCGGCACAAAAAGGTCGAAAGGTTTCGCAAATTCGAAATTACGAAACTATGCAAGATGTTTCGCAATTCGGCGACTCAGAACGAAGTTCAAATATTTTCGCCCCCAAATGTTCAGAAAATATGATAAAGATAGGCAACGTGAATCGTAAAAACCTTTCACAACACGATTTAGAACAAGGCAATTATATCTCTGAAAAGCGCAATTCGCTAAATAGTCCAGATATCTTCGCAGATAATTCGGAGCCCACTCAGAACACTTTGCCAAGCAATTCAGATAAAAGTAGTTCAAACAACATCTTCCGAGAAATTTGTATTATTTCGCAAACGCCTAATAGTTGCTCGGAGACAAATAACTTGGAAAAAGAGATCAATGGAAATTGCAATTTGTTGCAAGAAGATGATTCGCAAAAAACAGCTACTGCACCAGAGACACAATGGCTGATGTCAAACAATTCCATGGAATTTTTAAACTTGCCTCAAGATTGCTTTACTTTGGATAAAACAGCTTCCGCTCCAGAAACGCAATTGCAAATGTTAAACCCCAATGTTATTCCCGAGATTCTAGAAGTTCTGGAAAATGATTTAGTTGACGTGGATGAAGAAGTGCTTCCTGGAAATTCCCTTGAAAATTCCACGAAGGAAAAAAGCGACAAGTCCACGACTATTTTTGCCGAAAATGTCTCCTTCAATCTAGCCAATGCAAAAATATGCGTCCACGAAAGCAATGAATTTATTCCAATGTCGGAATTTGAGAAACTCGCACCCAATTTTTGGGATCCGGAAAAATTTGCTTCAGAACCGATTCCAAAATGGATAGATGATGAAATAGACAAATGGTAATTCATCGTTTACTGACTACTATAGGATTGATACCATTTACACCATGCAGGAGACCAGGCTACTTGGTACTGCACTTTGCCCACAAACTAGCCTGGCCTACTGGTGTAAATGGTATCAATACTCCTAGTCTTAAAACTATGTATTTCAGGTAATATTTTTAGTGGGCGGAAAACCTCTGGAATGCCAACCCCTTTAGTCGAAATGTATAGTTAAGTTTTTTGAAAAAAAAAAATGTTATTTAATTGTAAACGTTCTTTGTTACTCTTTGTTCTAAATACTTTTAATATTAACAATGACAAAATATTTTATCTGAGAAATTAAACTCAATTCAGTGTTTAAGTATGTTGTGTTTGTTTGTAATAATAAGTGTTGTTAAGAATCAGGGATTTTCAATTGCTAAACTGTTTAATAGGAACTGATATAATACAATGTTTGTTACTCCGAGTCTAGGCGAGAACTGCCTTGTCACGGTCGACTCCCCGGATCCAAGTATGGAGGGATAGCCTTGTTATTTTCCAAGGATAGATAGATGAGATCAGAATGACTAAGTATTTCAATTTGTACTTTTAGTTGGCGGGAAATTTAAATGGTGTAGTTAAGCTCGGGCACATTATTAATTCAATATTACATAAGAACATTATTAATTAAACATAACATAAGAACATTATTAATTAAACATAACATAAGAACATTATTAATTAAACATAACATAATACCTTCCCAAAAAAAAAGAAATAGCAACGTGGGGAAAACAAAAACATAAAACATGTCCATTGAGTGATTGTCTTTATATCTGTGTAATCAAACGAGTAGGGGGATGACGTACACGTTCCGATCGTCGTGGTGCTGCCGATGCCGAATTGGTAGCGATAGGAGCCGGATAGGGTGGTTGCCCCTGTGGCGGTGGTTGTATCTGAGGAACAGCTACTGGAGCAGGAAAGGGCAACGTCCAGTGGTAAACTGGCGGTTGTAAGGTGATCCCCTGCGGTTGTGGCGTGTCCACTGAACGGTGGCGCATTTGATTCACGTGGCGCTTGATATTGCCTTGGGATGTCTTGATAGCGAACATCATTCGACCAATGGGCTCGATAATTGTACCCTCGTACCAAGGCGGACCTCGTCCAAAATTTTTAGCATACACGTGGTCGCCGGGGTTGAATGCGTGCTTGATTTCGTATGCCATGCCGGAGTCGATGTAGGAGGGGTATGACGTAAAGGATGGAATAAATCTAGGCGTGTCCGAATAGAACGATCTAACATCATTTCTGCTGGCGATTTACCGTTTTGGGTAGGAGTTCTACGGTAATTCAGTAAAATTTTCGCGAAACGGGTTTCCAAAGAGCCCGTGCGAAAAGAATCCAACCCGGTGTTGAGTGCTCCGACTGCTTCTGATGTAGTACTTGACATTTTCTTCAGATGTGCTTTCATTGACTGAACTGTTCGTTCGGCCTGCCCATTACTTGCGGGGTGGTAAGGTGCAGTACATATATGTGTGATACCGTTGGAGTTAATGTAGTCTTGAAATTGCGAACTGGTGAAGCAAGGACCATTGTCCGTCACTAAAATTTTCATGATGCCATAACGAGCGATATTGTCCCGCAGAATTTTGATTACGGTATCTGATAAGGTTGATGTTGTGATTGCAAGTTCAATCCATTTCGTGTAAGAATCGATCATAATAAAGATGTACTTTCCTTCGAGGGGGCCAGCAAAGTCAGCATGGACGCGATGCCATGGTTCTTTGATCATTGGCCAAGGGCTGTAATGTTTGGGAGGCATTGGAGCCTGTTCTTGGCAATTCTTACATAATTTGACCCGTGTTTCTATTTGTGAGTCTAAGTTAGGCCACCATACTGTTGCTCTTGCAGCTGCCTTCATTTTAACTATTCCCTGATGGGAACTATGTAGTTCATCCAATAATTTTGTTCTGTATATCTCGGGGATAATGACTCGATTACTTCTCAAAAGAATTCCATTCACGTTTGATAGCTCGTGTTGATGTCTTCGATAAGGGTCTAATATGGGAGTGACGACTTTCGGCCAACCATGCTCCACATAGCGCTTGACTTGTATCAACGTATCGTCTGTCGCAGTGGCGCGTTCCATGTCATGGATATGGATTGGATTATTGTCAATCGTGTTGAGTACGAAAACGTATTCGGATGGAAGCGGCGTCTTCGTTTCTTCCGAAATAGGCAAAGGCAACCGGCTGAGTGCGTCAGCATTTGCGTTGTCCGATCCCTTTTTGTATTTTATGGTGTACGCATATGCTGCCAAGGTCAGTGCCCAACGCTGCAACCTTGCAGCGGCCATTTGCGGAATGGCTTTACGTTCGTTAAAGATTGATACCAGTGGTTCGTGGTCCGTGAGTAAGACGAATTTGCGACCCAGGAGGTAGTCACGAAATTTTGAGACGCCAAAGATCAATGCGAGAGCTTCCTTCTCGAGCTGTGAATAATTGCGTTCAGCGCTGGTTAAGCTCCGAGAAGCGAAGGCGATTGGTGGTTCCTCGTTGTCGTGATAATGCGATAGGACTGCCCCTACTCCTACGGGAGAGGCATCGCATGCTAAATACACTTGTTTTGTAATATCATAATGTGTAAGGATGTTGGAAGTCGTCAACGTGTCCTTGGCCGCTTGGAAAGCTTGGGCCTCTATTTCTGTCCATTGCCATGCCGTTTCTTTGTGTAATAATTGATATAGTGGCGCGAGTCTGGTCGAATTATTCGGGAGGAATCTGGCGTAATAGTTTAATAACCCTAGAAATGCTCGCAATTCTTCCACATTACGTGGGGGCGGTGCGTCGTTGATCGCAGCCATTTTCTTTGGTTGCGGATGTAGGCCTTTTGCGTCCAAAAAATAGCCTAAAAACTCGACGGCTGGCTGTAGGAAAACGCATTTTTCCTTGGATACCTTCAAACCGTTGTCTTCTAATTTCGTTAAAACCTTGTCGAGGATTTGTAAATTTTCTTCTTCTGTTTTGCCACCGATTAGTAAATCGTCTTGGAAGGGTGCTGTCTTTGATACTCCCTTCAGCAAGGTCTCGATAGTACGCTGGAAAATGGCTGAAGCCGATGCGATTCCATAAGGTAGACGGTTGTATTGGTAAAGACCTTTATGGGTGTTGATAACTGCTATCTTCCGGGATTCTTCATTTAATTCCAATTGACTATACGCTTCTTTCAGGTCTATTTTCGAAAAATATTTGCATCCTACTAAGGTCGAAAAGATCTCTTCGGCTTTAGGTAAGGGATACGTGTCGATGTTAATGATCGGATTTACTGTTGTTTTAAAATCTGCGCAAATGCGTATGTTGCCGTTGGGCTTCATGACGGGTACTATGGGTGAAGCGAAACTGGAATGCGGTATACTGGTTATGATGTCATTTGCTTCGAGCCGTTCTAGTTCTTGGCTGACCTTATCGCGTAAAGAGAATGGAATGGATCTAGCTTTGCAAAACGTAGGAACAGCGTCCGGCTTTACATGTATATTCGCTTGGAAACCTTGTAGATGACCAAGGCCGGGCGCGAAGATTTCTTTATGTTTGTCTAAGATTGCATCTAGCTTGGTTTTTGACGTAATAGTGTTGATCGTCGGGTGTAAGGTTTCCCACAGTTCGGTTCAAATCGGTTTTGGAGTAAAACTGAAACTGAACTGAAACTTTTCAGTTAGGATTTTCAAGAACTGAAACTGAACTGAAATTATCAGTTCGGTTGAGCCAAGAAACCAAACTGATCAGTTCAGTTTTCAGTTATAACTGAACTGAACCGAAAACCCCAGATTGTGACTATTAACCGCTAACTTTTTCTACTACTACTAAATATTTTGGAATCGTTAAAAGCCATACCTTATGAGTTATGTTTATTTCACAAACTACTAATTATTAACATTGAACAATTTAACTTTGACTATATAACTAATTATGATACCCTTTTTCTAATGTTGTTAATTTAAATAAGAACTGCGTAGCAGTTCTTATTGAGATTAACAACATTAGAAATATTAAAATACCATGGATCAGAAATTCAATATCTACGATATGATACCCTTTTTAGTTACTAATTATTGGTATTCTTTTAGCCTGTGTCTCTCTGCAGAGGGTCCCAGCTAATCACGGGACTTAAATTAATAGCTTATTTTTATGCATAATTAAATATACGCGACATAAATGATGAAATATACGCGACTCTAATAAGGTAACTTTACGCGACACATCCCCCAAAATATCATACAGCATGCAATAGTAAACGACGCCAGTTTTCTATTGTTCTACTAATGTTTGCGGGAACGTATTGATATCGTTTCTCGCGATAGATCGAAAGAGTACTTAAAGGGAGCCATCGGAGGGTTTGCATTTCCCTCCCGCGGATTTCCGAGCCCTCTTCTAGCTACGAGGGGAGTGAATAGAAAGTATCCCCCCCATGGCCACCTAGAACCAGGCTTCTCCCACAGAAAACTGAAACAAAGTTGGACGTGCAGATTCAGCGCCACAAAAGTGCAGCGTCGAAATTTGAAACGAATAGGCAGACTGGCTAGCATACCCTCCGGTGGCTCCCTTTAACTATCTCTTCAGTTCAGTTTTTATCAGTTCAGTTTAAGAAATAAACCGAACCGAACTGAAAACTGATCAGTTTGGAGATGTGCAAACTGAAACTGAACTGAAGCAATCAAATCAGTTTAGTCCCTAAACTGAAACCGAAAATAACTGAACTGAACCGAAAACTGAACTGTTTGAACTGAACTGTGGGAAACCTTAGTCGGGTGTTCTAGAGGCTTCGGCCACATGTTTAAATCTGAATTAATCCATGTTCGTCCACATAGATCTGGTCCCTTTCCTTGACAGATGGCTACTGGTAATACGCAGATTCGCTTCTCATAGGTAACGGATACCATGGTTTCTCCAAGGATTGTCATTATGGGATGTCCCGTGTAAGAACTTAATCGAAAGTCGAAAGGTCTTAAAGGCCCTATGTTCGGTATTTTCTTAGCAGTTTCTTCCGAAATTATGGTAACTGCCGAGCCTGTATCCAGTTGTAGGCTTATGTTAGCTCCGTTTATCTTGCAATCTATGTGTATGGCTGGAGGTAATTGTTGATGAAGTTGTTGCTTCCTGTCTTCCTGTTCTTCAAAGCCGATGGTTCCTACCGTTGATTGGTGTTCTGTGTGAAAACTAATTGACGTATTGACGTCCGTTTTTGCTATATTCTCGCTCGAATCCTGTGCATTCGTTTCTTCTCTTGGTGTTTCTTCTTTTGCATTTGCTTCATTGATATAATATATCGGAGTATATTCTGTTATTTCATTTTGGGGTCTTGCGTTCTTTTCATTTGATTCCCGATTTTGATTTTGTCGATTGGGCTCATAAAGATGTAGCCGTTCTTGGGCTATCGGTTGTTCCTGTTCTTCGACGGAATGTACTCTTGCGTTGCTTCTTTGCTCGGGTCTTCTAGTCCTTTCCTTTAACTTTCTGAGACATGCTTTTTCCAAATGCCCTTGTATTTTACAGTGATTGCAGATGGAATTGATATGGTTGCACCTATATTCTGGATGCCCGAACCTGTTACATCTTATACAAGGTCGTTGTTGATTTGCCTGGTTCCATGCTGCTGTGGATCTTTGCCCATTGTAATGCGAGTGGCTTCTACTGTCGCGATATCGTTCGTAGTTGTGTTGTTGTCCTTGATTACCTCGATTATATTCAGTATGACTCCTTGATTGTCGAAATTGTGAAGAATTATTTCCGCGATTCATTTGCGATGATCGCTGTAGAATCTACCAGTTGTTGATTTAAATTTACCGCGAAAAAGTTAAAATGTTATCACTAGTGCCATCTATAAAAGATATGCGACAATATAGATGGCATGGAATGTAAACTATGAGGTGTGTATATATTCAGAGAAAATAAAGATGGCGAACGAGAAAGACGTATTATTTTGATCCCACCAAGAACCCGAAATCATTACAATGGCGACGGAGATGGGATAGAAAAAAGGTCTATTTTTTAATTATATCTTGATTAAAATGTCTACCCCACCGCCTTCTCCTTCCCCTGCGTCGGTAATATCGTTACCTCCGTTTGAACCTTTCTTAATACACGGAGCCTCGGCTGAGATTGCATCACGTTGGAAAAATTGGCTGCGCAGATTTGAGAATCTTATCAAAGCTATGGCCATTCAAGACGATGACCAAAAAAGGGCCTTATTGTTACATTACGTTGGATCGGATGTAGAAGAAATTTTTGACAATATCAACGTAGCCACGGATCCTCAAACCTATGAGGCTGCAAAATTGAAGTTAACCAATCACTTCGCACCTGCATGTAATACCGACTATGAAACGTTAGTTTTTCGTGACTGCAAACAGCTTAAGGAGGAATCGATGGATCAATTTTATACCCGACTTCGGCGCTTATTATCTACCTGCGGATTTGCTGATGTGGACCGAGAGTTAAAAATACAAATAATCCAAGGTTGTATTTCATCAACTCTGCGTGCGAAATTCTTGAGAGAGCCCAAGTTGACTTTGAAACAGACACTGGATCTGGCCCGAGCTCATGAACTCGCAGAATCGCAAACGAAAGGAATCGAGAGTGCATCAGGCACACATCACCATAACCAAAAACCTCTTTTCAATATCACCAAAGGTCCCAACAATCCTCGTACAACTCGTCCAGCCAAACCTCAGCAGCCGTTGTATGTGGGTTGTGTGGAGGCAATTATCCGCATCCCCAAGGAAGGCAAGGGTGTCCCGCTTTTAATCAAGTATGCATGAAGTGCCAGAGAATTGGGCATTTTGCGAAATGTTGCAGATCAACGACAAGACAAGAATCACCAAATACCAATCAACCGAAGCAACAACCATTCCAAAATGTCAGAGGTGGTGGTAGAAATAAAAGAGGGAACAGAAACACAAGGGGTGTAAGGTCTGTAACGGAAACACCAAAGGTTACAGGTGCCTACACAATACAGTCTGTTAGGGAGAGCTCATCATCACAACTATCCCTACAACCACCTAACGGAGAAGATTCGGATGAATCGTTTTTAACCGTAACATCAAATGCTATGCTTCCGGATAAACCAACGCCGAAAGTTACCATTCCAATTGGAAATAGCATCATCACATGGATTATCGATACGGGATCTTCAGTTAATATCCTTGATCAAGAAAGCTTTAATACAATCATTCCGAAACCAACCTTATCACCATACGAAAATGCTGTCTTTCCTTACTCGTCGAAAACACCATTAAAAAGCCTTGGAATGTTCACCGCCAACCTCAGCTTTAAGGATATTACTATATCTGCTCGGATTATCGTTGTACCGAATCAAGGATCGCATACGAAACCAATCCTCAGTTACCAAACCTGCGAAAGTCTTGGTTTAATCGTGATCGTCCATTCTATGTCCGAATCTACCAGAAGCGTTCTGACCAAATATCCTCACCTATATAAACAAGAGTTCCAAGGAAACCCTTACAATTTTGTCGCGCTTTCTAATGTATTTTAGCAATGTATAATGAACTCCATATTGATATAATAGCAAAGGATAATTATTACAAAAACTATATTTAGGCACTGTATAATTAATGCCTTACTCATATACAGTAACATTGCTAATTAATATTGAAATCGTATAAAGAATATCTCCTCAACAAAAGCCGAGATACAACAAACCCCAAAAAATCCTTATTTCTCAGCCTGTTACAGCTACAATGACAGGGAGCCGAACATAAAGAGGTCACACAAAAGACACGTGTCCTTGGAATGACCCATATTAGTTTAAAACACGTTTCCGCACAATTTAAATGAGATCATAGTTAAGGTTTCCCACAGTTCAGTTCAAACAGTTCAGTTTTCGGTTCAGTTCAGTTATTTTCGGTTTCAGTTTAGGGACTAAACTGATTTGATTGCTTCAGTTCAGTTTCAGTTTGCACATCTCCAAACTGATCAGTTTTCAGTTCGGTTCGGTTTATTTCTTAAACTGAACTGATAAAAACTGAACTGAAGAGATAGTTAAGTACTCTTTCGATCTATCGCGAGAAACGATATCAATACGTTCCCGCAAACATTAGTAGAACAATAGAAAACTGGCGTCGTTTACTATTGCATGCTGTATGATATTTTGGGGGATGTGTCGCGTAAAGTTACCTTATTAGAGTCGCGTATATTTCATCATTTATGTCGCGTATATTTAATTATGCATAAAAATAAGCTATTAATTTAAGTCCCGTGATTAGCTGGGACCCTCTGCAGAGAGACACAGGCTAAAAGAATACCAATAATTAGTAACTAAAAAGGGTATCATATCGTAGATATTGAATTTCTGATCCATGGTATTTTAATATTTCTAATGTTGTTAATCTCAATAAGAACTGCTACGCAGTTCTTATTTAAATTAACAACATTAGAAAAAGGGTATCATAATTAGTTATATAGTCAAAGTTAAATTGTTCAATGTTAATAATTAGTAGTTTGTGAAATAAACATAACTCATAAGGTATGGCTTTTAACGATTCCAAAATATTTAGTAGTAGTAGAAAAAGTTAGCGGTTAATAGTCACAATCTGGGGTTTTCGGTTCAGTTCAGTTATAACTGAAAACTGAACTGATCAGTTCGGTTTCTTGGCTCAACCGAACTGATAATTTCAGTTCAGTTTCAGTTCTTGAAAATCCTAACTGAAAAGTTTCAGTTCAGTTTCAGTTTTACTCCAAAACCGATTTGAACCGAACTGTGGGAAACCTTAATCATAGTGTTTAGCAGACGGCATAATGAATTTTAAACTTTTTAGGACGGTCTGAGACAAGGACTAGGCAATATCCCCGTCGGCGTTACAGCGTCACTTTCGGCGAAAATGAGCCAAATAACGATGAAACCGAATTAAAAATAACGATGAAACCGAATTAAAAAATTAAACACCGTTAGCGGAATGCAGTGAGCAACAAAAAATGTCGAGTCCGCACGTTTAATTACCGAAATTCAAAGAATAACAGCGAAAACATGAGAGTGGAGGTATTTTAAGTAAGGTCTCAAACACAGTTATAGAAAAGCCCCGTCATGAGTCCCGAGGAACAAACAATAAGAGCTTTTCCAAGACCTATGGCAAAACGCTGCCAGTAGGTAAAACCAAAAGACGGCGATAACACGAAAAATAGTTTAAATCACTGAAAATTAAGTTTGATTACCGTTAACGGAAGGCTTTAGAAGTCGTTATGTGCAAAAATCAAACGAAGCCAACTCGATCACGCGCTCAGCAAAAAAAATCCTTATTTCTCAGCCTGTTACGGCTACAATGCGACTCTGGAGCAATGAGATAGATCTCTATGAGAGAGATAGAGTTACAATTCAAATACTCGCGTATGCTTATTTTATTTAACACGTTTAAAAACTATCTTGACAGCTTGTTACACAGATTATAGCAGCAGACGTTAATAAAAAAGTTCTTAGGGTGGCGCCACCGATAAAGATTCATGCTCGATAAAAGGTGTATTGCGAAACGTCGATCTCGAGATCTCACGTTGTGACTCTAGGTTTCATATATATATTCTATCTCATTGCTCTGGAGTAGTTTAAAGAGAGCGAAGGCGAGACGACGACGAAGGCGGAGCTGACGACGAAAAAATGCGACGACGAAGGCGGAGCTAATTTTCCGTTTTATGTCTCATAAATGGATGTCCGTAATATTTTGTCCCATCATAGATGGCGACAAAATAAAAACAGGGTTGTTGAATTTTTTGATTTTTTCAAAAAAATCGATTTTTTTGATTTAAATCGGATTTTTTTGATTTTAATTGATTTATTTGATTTTTTTGATTTTTATTGAACTAATAGATAGTAAATTACCAACATGAAAACTTTTGAGTCAAAATTAAGCAAAAGCAAAATAATCATGACATTTAAGCAGCTATTGGATATTATTACTATTCAAATGCTTGTATAAAAGGTCTAGCTTGACCGCTATTTCATTTCCTAGCCTTTCCAGCAAGACAAACTGGAGTTCTGGGAAAAACTTACATTGAAATATACCAAAACCATGATTATTTTCAATTTTAGGTCTTTTCTAGTTAAGTTTCTTCTCGAGTTTCTTAAACTACTTCTTGGAATCTTAGAAAACATTTTTTAAAAATAAAAATATATTCTTGATTTTAATCAAATGATTTTTTTTTAAAAAAATCTCTTGATTTAAATCATGATTTAAATCAGTGATTTAAATCAAACCGATTTAAATCAAACAACCCTGATAAAAAAAGAGATTGGACTCCTGAAAGGCAAAGTAATCAAGTTGCATATCAATCCATTGGTTACACCCATCGCACAAACGAATCGCAAAGTACCATTTCACCTCAGAGAAGCGTTAGATGCGGAACTCGATCGCTTAGAGAAGTTGGACATCATTGAACCATCTACAGGTCCAACTCCATGGATTTCACCATTGGTAATCGTGCCAAAACCGCAAAGAAATCCAAATGAGCCACCGCCCATAAGAGTATGTGTAGACATGCGAGCGCCAAATGCAGCTATAACCAGAGAGCGATACCCCTCTCCCACTATCGATGATATTGTAGCTACATTAAACGGTTGCAATATATTCTCGAAGTTAGATCTCAGTAGTGGATATCATCAGTTGGAATTGGATCCTGCCTCTCGCTATATCACAACATTTGCTTCACACCGAGGATTATATCGCTATAAAAGATTGACCTTTGGAATATCATCTGCATCAGAAGTGTTCCAAAATGCGATTCGTGAAGTCATCAGTGGTATTGACCATGCCATGAATCTCACCGACGATATTGTTGTGGGTGGTAAGAATCAAGCTGAACATGATGCAACTTTATCGGCCGTGTTATCTGCTCTATCTGAAAGTGGATTAACACTAAATCCGGACAAATGCGATTTTAATAAATCGTCGATATCGTTTTACGGAATGATTCTGAGCGGACAAGGCCTGACCTTAGATCCTAGTAAGATCACAGCTGTCCAGAATATCGCGCCTCCGAAATCAGCGAAAGAGTTACGAAGTTTTCTGGGCATGGTTACGTTTTGCTCGCGGTTTCTTCCACGATATGCTACCATCTCCGAACCACTAAGGAGATTAACCAAGAAAAATGCTATATTTGCTTGGGGGAATGAGCAAGAGGAAGCATTTGAACAGCTTAAACAAGAGCTAGTCTCAGCGAAAAGCCTTGCATTTTTTGACCCACTACTGCCTACAGAACTCTATACCGATGCAAGTCCAGTCGGTTTAGGTGCCATTTTGGTACAAGTGGACAAAGATCAGAAGCGTCGTGTCATAGCATACGCCAGTCATTCGTTGTCGTCAACTGAAGCCAAATATTCCCAAATAGAAAAGGAAGCTTTGGGAGTTGTATGGGGTTGTGAAAGATTCCACGTATACCTTTTTGGAAAGTCTTTTACCCTTACAAAAATGTTCTTAAGAATTCCATAAGAAAATGTCTTAGGAAAACCTAAAGCAACGTCTTAAGAAATCGTAAGGAAAATTGCGGAAAATTGGCCCCTTTTTCCATAGAAAAACATAGAAATTCCAAAAGTATTCCTAAAGAAATTACAAAAGTATTTCTGAAGAAATTCCAAAAGTATTCCTAAAGAAATTACAAAAGTATTTCTGAAGAAATTCCAAAAGTATTCCTAAAGAAATTCCAAAAGTATTCCTAAAGAAATTCCAAAAGTATTCCTAAAGAAATTCCAAAAGTATTCCTAAAGAAATTCCAAAAGTATTCCTAAAGAAATTGCATAAGTATTACTAAAGAAATTCCAAAAGTACTACTAAAGAAATTCCAAAAGTATTCGTAAAGAAATTACAAAAGTATTCCTAAAGAAATTCCAAAAGTATTCCTAAAGAAATTCCAAAAGTATTCCGAAAGAAATTCCAAAAGTATTCCGAAAGAAATTCCAAAAGTATTCCGAAAGAAATTCCAAAGGTATTCCTAAAGAAATTCCAAAAGTATTCCTAAAGAAATTCGAAATGTATTCCTAAAGAAATTCTAAAACTATTCCTAAAGAAATTTCAAAATTATTCCTAATCAAACCCAATAAGATATTTAATAGAACCCTTAGGGAGTTCTTAAGAAACTCTAAATAATTCAAAGAATATTTTGAAAACTTAATTATCATAGGAAAGGAAGTTGTTACTAAAGTCCAACTGAACAAGGCGCTCCGCTCCGACTGCTCCTGGCGGCGCCCACAGGAATGACAAATCCCAAATAGGTCAAGCGCCCAAATACTAAATTCTCTTTGGCATTCGAATAAATTTAAAATAACTGAATTTAATGTTTTATCAATTTTATTAAATGTTCAATGACCATAATAATAGAAAAGTAGTGACTATTTTGATAACAAATACAAAAATTATTCTTTTTTGAATATGTCAATTCACAATTTTACTTTGGAAGTGCAGACTTCTTTGAAATTTCTTTTATTTTTGCTTGAAGTGACAGTTTAATTTTTGATTTTGGTGTGCTATACTTCTGGCACGTAAAATCTAAACAAAATTACATTTCATTGAAAACAAGCTCTCCGGAGTAATTAAAAAAACAGCAATTTAATGATTGTTTTTTACAGGTACTTAAATTAGGCTTTATTAAAGCAGAATGAATTAATTAACTGGATGTAAATCAATTACCAATTATGTCACTGACTCTTTCAGGATCCAATTGCCTTTTTGCTGGAACATTTAGGTGCGCGTTAGATTGTTTTCCAGAAATGGAGGTGTTAATTAGCTCGTCTCGGTTGAAAACCGTCAGGAGTAAATTTCGAGCGAAAGTTGTGGCATTCCCATTTGCAGAAAATTCCGCATTTAAGAGATCAGTTTTTTTAATTGAAGTTTTTCCAATTTTCACCTAAGGTAATTTTGCCAATCAGTTAATGCTTGCTAAATTTGTGAATTCGAGTTAGACCCTCTCGAGTCTTACCATTTCAACAGACACGTTTGGTGGATTGTCACTTGGGCTTTCTTCCAATTCAGACGACTTCTGGCATTTTTCATGCAACTTTTTTAGTTTTTTGATCCATGTTCCAACTTCTTTAAAAAAAACCATTTAAATAGTATTTAATTTAGATTTCTTAATTTTTTCAGCATTTAAGACTATGTAATTTGATTTCACCATTCAATTTCATTTGATAATCTAATTCTTCTCTCAGGCGTTTGTTCTTTTCTTTCAGTTTCAGGACTTTATCTTCCAATTTATTTCTAGACCATGTAGCCATGTCATGATCCTTTTCAGCTTGACTGTCGAGATTTTCCAAAAGCGCTTGAGCTTGCTGTGAAAAGATAATAAACGTTGAAACTGTACCATCTTGTGTTGTTGGCCCAAATATTTTACTGCAATTATTAGAATGTTTATTTAGCCTGGCTTATTAACTTTTGTTAAAAATTAATTTGTTAAATATGAAAATGTTTCAGCCTTTTTTCGAAATTTCAAATTAGAGTGTTATAACTTCTGTGCAACTATCTTTGTAACAAAAAACGTGGAATTACAAGAAACTGACTCACTATAAATTCTTCAAGATAATAATAGAGACGTACCGCTTTTAGTGCTGGTGAACTCGTGCATGCTGGTGACTTGTCCCCATTCTCTAACTTATTAAGTTCTTTTTTCAACCTTTTTTCAATCTGGGCGTCTGTACCTTAAATTCAGTGTGAGAAATATTAAGCTAGGAACACAAATCTAATTCGAGAATCGAATTGGTACTAAAAATGTACACGTTAGATAATTTCCAATTATAATTGTTTCACCAGAAGCATAGCAATATTGCTTTGGTTATCAAGGGACTGTTCACAAATCACGTGACCCAAAAAATCGGGTTTTTGACCTCCCTCCCCCTTTGACACACATAATCACATGAATTTATACAATCTCCCTAGGTAACATAAATCTTATTTCCCTCAAATTAAACTAGCCAAAACCTTTAAAGAAAATGTGAAATATTTCCAAATAATCCTATTCGGTCTGCGGACAAGCACTCGATATTCACACTTAGGGGTTATAAAATGAAACAGTTCCCTTTTGTTTGGATCAAGTATTTAAGTGATTTTTTAACTTTTTTGAGTCACGTTTCTGAATAAAACTACTTCACCTGAGTCCCAAATCGTCACAGTTCGACGCGTGACGTCATTTATGAACGAAACCCAACACATTTCTGTGCTAGCAATTTTGAGCCTATTTCCCACACTCCTTTAAAACAACGCTATTACACTATATATACACAATTCGGCTAAATGAAATTCGATGTTCTAACCCTGCTAGGGACTTAATTACGTGCTTATTATCAAAAGATATTACTTACCAAATGCCAATAATTTTCCTGGAGCACACTCTTCGTTATCGTCCCATTTAATGTCGGTAACTGTGTTTATGTACTTTTTATAATCTGTTGCGGTTGCAATTTCAATTACAAGTTTTTTGTCCACAATTCTTCCAATTTCGTAATTATCATATTTTTCTTCGTCAATCCATTTGACGAGAAAATGAAGAGAATTCTTCGCTTTTCTTGTCGTCATTTTAGATGACTAGTAATTCAGAAAATCTGAAATGACACGACCTTCTCTCGCGTTCGACGCGCTTTGAATCCAATTTTTATTATCCAAAAATCAACTGACAAACAAGCTGCAGACTGCCCAGCAGAAAGGACACTCGTGCGGGATATATAATATAATAAACAGCAGAACTCGCAGCAGACAACGTCTTCTAAAGACTTAACCTATCCACCTGCACCATCTCGGGCAGTCGGGCTTTGGAGGAGGCGGATGGAGTCTATTTATCCTTTTTAAGGTTTTTGCGTATAGCAGGTGGGCTTGGCTGTTTCGCGTCGCGTACATTTTCATAAATTTAAATTACGCGGCAGAGCTCGCCGGAATTTGATTCTCCACCGCACTAGCGACATCGATACTAATTTCGATCATATACATTTTCGACGAGAAAATGCGGACTCTCGGAGGTATGGGGATTCGAACTGAGGTCTACGGTGTGGGGTGCGGATACTCAACGTTTGCGCCACTACGATTGTTGTTTAGCTATCGATATTTTTCCTATAGTACTCTATACTTTTCCACGCCTTTGCTTATTGGTAGCGGGAATCCCTAATTTCGGATTTTGTTAAAGACAATATCACACTGCAAAAAGCGTTAATATGCCTTGGGGCATATCTTGTTTGTGACTTATCCTTTTGCAACAAATCTCTACTATAATGCCGCCAGTACGAAAACGTTCTTACAAAGATTACTTGTTTTCGCACAAAAGTATTCCGAAACGGTCACGAACACGATACATGAAAGGTAATTTGAGATCTAAACCTGAAAAAAGTGGGAGTAACAGCGCTGTGAACGAAGATGACGTTAGCATTTCTAACGTTACTATGTCTGAAGAAAGTCACGAAAAAACATCAGAATCTGCGAGAACTTCCGCAATTGATGACAGGTACGTTTTTAAGACGCAGACAAAGATCCGCGCAACCATTTCTTTAAAGATTAATTATACACTATTAATCAAGGCCTGAAATGCGGGATGAATTCACACCGTCTCGAAATTCATCTGCTGATGAAAATGAAAATATGGAACCCAATGAAAATACTAAACCTTTTGAAAATGACTCTGATTTGAATTCACCGCTTTATGAGGGCTCTAAACTAACAAAAAAAGATAGCATGTTATTAATCATGGCTCATGTTCTTCGTTTTCATTCCTCCGATGAGGCAACAAATAGTCTGCTACAGTTAATTAATTTGCACTTGCCACCGATTGCCACAAAAGTATTTCCCATAACAAAGTACTTATTTTTTAAACATTTTGAGGGATCGAAGCCTCAGTACATTCCGCATTTCTTTTGCAAATCATGTGACGCGAACTACATTGGTCCAAAAATGCCAGAGCTAACTAATTATCAGTGTAACATTTGCGGAGAGTCTTATAAGGAGGAATATTTACTCAAGAATGGCGAATACTTCTTAGTTTTTGATTTGGAAAATCAAATAAAAAACTTGCTAGAATTATTAAACCCAGATTTGAAACCAAAAGAAACTGAAGTTGACGTTAGCGATATAACGCAGACAATTAACTATGAAAAGAGACACTTAAGCAGGAATGACTTTTCAGTAACTTGGAATACCGATGGTGTACCAATTTTTGATTCTTCCAACTTCGACATCTGGCCGTTACAAGTCACAATAAATGAGTTGCCTTTCAAGATACGAGCAAGGAACACCTTAATAGCTAGTCTTTGGTTTGGCTACAAAAAACCAAATATGAACTGCTTCCTAAAACCATTTGTGGCCACGATGAACAGGTTGTCATCTCATGGTGTCACGTGGACTAATGAAGAAAATCAATCCATTAGCTCTCGAATTTTTCCGGGTCCATGTACAGTTGATTCTGTTGCTCGTTGCGCAATGATGAATATGGTACAGTTTAACGGAAAGTACGGATGTCCTTGGTGCTATCACCCAGGGGAAACATTCCGAAAGGGAAAGGGAACAACACACGCTTATATCATGGATCAGTACGCAACTTACGAAAAACGCACCAATGAAGGTTTCCTAGCTGACGCGACGCTCGAAAAGCGATTGCTGGAGAGAAAATTGAAAATGGTGTCAAAGGCCCTTCTGTTCTAGTGGACTTAAAACATTTTGACCTTTGTGAAGATGTTGTTCCGGATTATATGCACTGTTTATGTTTAGGAGTGATCCGGACAACTACAAACATATGGTTGAATCCGTCAAACCACCAACGCGACTTTTATATAGGGAACAAACTGGATGATCTTGATGCACGCCTTTTAAAAATCAAAGTCCCGGATGAATTCTCTAGAAAGCCTCGCTCTTTTAGCGTACGGAAATATTGGAAGGCCTCAGAATGGCGCTCTTGGGCGCTTTTTTATTCTGTGGTGGTACTGAAAGGGATTCTACCAAAACTTTATTACGAAAACTGGATTAAACTTATAATTATTTTCCGTTATTTAATGTCATTATCTTTGCCACTCAGTTCGCTTTTCGAAATACGTCAACTAACGGTGATGTTTCTCAAAGAATATCAAAACTTATATGGTAAAGAATGCATGGTTTTCAATGTTCACCAAATAACGCATTTAGTTGACACTGCGTCAAGATGGGGTCCCGTTTGGCTGTATTCGGCCTTTCCGTTCGAAAACAATAACGGTCGATTATTAAAGCTATTCAATGGTACCCAATATGTCCATTTTCAAATTGCAAAGAAATTCATACTTTTCAAATTTTTGCCAACTCTAATGATAGAAAACAATCACTTTAAAATTAATCCTTTAGCTGCAAAATACTTCAATTCGTTAACTAATTACTTTAGTCAGTTTCCATCAATGACAATTCCGAAAGACTACGCGATGGCAGGTATATCAGCTCCTGCAGATCTCAATGCCAACGATGAAGAATTGATTAGATTACACAACTTAAGTAACGAAAGGAAGTCTTTTTACAAATCAGTTAAGATTAATGGCATCAGATTGGGTACCGATTCCAGTTCAAGTAAAAACAGAGAAAATTGTTGCGTATTTGTAACAGATTCGGGAATGAGTACATGTATCATTATAAAAAAAATTTTTAGTACGCTTGAGTTCACTAAACTATATGTGATTGGGGATACGTTAAAATTTCATAAAAACAAACCAATTAACGATAGCTCTGGGAGTACTTTGGATAATTTTCATGAAGTGAAACACGTTAAAGATAGCATATTAGTACAAATTAATAATTTTACGAAGTGCTTACGTTTAATATTGGGAGATAAAATTTACGTAAGTGAGTTAAATTTCCAATTAGAAGGAAACTAGAAATGAGATTGTCAATTCCTCAGATACGGGATATACATTTTAATAGTAATTCGATTTAGGATTAACTAAAACAATTCTTCTGAAAACCTTTGCAATTATTAAATGTACAAAAGCTTATATAGTTTAAATTTCAAATCACTTGAAATTCTTTTTGCATTAAAACCTTAAAATATCGAAGAGAAATATTCAATTTGAAATTCTTTGGAATTCTTTAGAATTCTTTAGAAACCAAGACCTTAAAAATTTCAAAGGTAATTATTTTATTGAAATTCTTCTGAATTCTTTAGCTACTAAAACCTTATTATATTGAAGAGAATTATCTAATTTGAACTTCTATGGAAATCTTCAGAAAATAAACCTTAAACATTTCAATGATAATTATTCTATTGAAATTCTTTTGAATTCTTTAGATGCTAAAACCTTATAATATCGAAGAGATTTATCTAATTTGAACTTCTATGGAAATCTTCAGAAAATAAACCTTAAACATTTCAATGATAATTATTCTATTGAAATTCTTTTGAATTCTTTAGATGCTAAAACCTTATAATATCGAAGAGAATTATCTAATTTGAAATTCTATGGAATTCTTAAGACACAAAAACCTAAGACATTCTAGAACATTTACTCTATACTAAATTCTTAAGGATTCTTAAGAACTTTAATCCGTAAAGTTCAAAGAAATTTCTTCATTTTGAGTTTCTTTAGAAAATCTTAAGGTTTGTTTCCTTTAACCCTTGGACTCCTTAGGGTGTCATTAGATTCTTAAGCATTTTCCTTAGGATTCCATAGAACATTTTTGTAAGGGTACGATCGTAACCGATCACAAACCCCTGGAGTTTGTGTTCAACACCAAAAATCCACATTCTCCTGCACGAATAGAACGATGGAGACTGCGCTTACAGCGATATGATTACATCACCAGGTATGAAAAGGGCATCAACAATCCAGCGGATTTCCTTTCCCGATCACCAAACCATCTACAAGCGCAACCTCGCGAAGATGAAAGCAAAGAAGAATTATACGCTTTACACGCGCTACAAAGAGCTATACCAAAAGCTATGACAATGGACCAAATAGAACAAGCCACCAAAGAAGATCCAGTCTTACAAGAAGCAATGAGACTACTTTCTTTTAAGAAATGGCCAATCAAAAAGAATACTACCTCTCTGCCGAATGAACTTTCGTTACTACAAACAGTCAAAGACGAACTATCGGTTGTGCATAACATCCTTATGCGAGGATCGCGAATCGTTGTTCCTTCCTCACTTCGTGCATTAGCCATCGACCTTGCTCACGAAGGGCATCAAGGGACAACTAAGACCAAACAATTACATCGTTCCAAACTCTGGTTTCCCCATTTGGATGAAATGGTGGAACGAGTAATTAAAAATTGTCTACCCTGCCAAACAACGGGATTACCCAGCGAACGAAATCCAATCGTACCTTCGCCACTACCGGAATATCCATGGCATTCCATATCTGTAGATTTTGCTGGCCCATTACCTACCAATGACTATCTATTAGTTTTGGTGGATGATTTCTCACGTTTCCCTCTAGTGGAAATCGTAAGGTCAACGGCAGGAGATAGAGTTATCCCAATCATCAAGAAGTTGTTTTGCACATTTGGTATTCCACGGATAGTCCGTTCAGACAACGGTCCGCCTTTTAACGGTAGAGACTTTGCCGCATTCGCCACAGAAATGGGTTTCGAACACCGTCGAGTAACACCCCTATGGCCGCAAGCTAACGGACTAGTTGAAAGACTAAATCGAACGCTCAAGAAATCTCTACAAACATCTGCGGTTGAACAAGTAGATTGGCGAGACGCGCTTCACCAATTTCTACTGAACTATCGATCTACTCCCCATTCGTCAACGAAATTGTCTCCAGCAAGTATTCTCTTTGGTAGAGATATCTATTGTAAGCTACCACAAGTACACATGAATTATCCCCAGGACAAAGCTATGATCAAAATCCAACTTAATGACGCACATGCGAAATCCAGAATGAAGATAAACGCTGATCGTCGTTTGCGTCATACATCACAACATTTCAATCTAGGAGATCAAGTTCTAGTTCAAACGAAAAGACAAAATAAGCTTACTCCAGTCTTTGCTGCTGACCCTTTGGTAGTCGTAAAAATAAAGGGTTCGATGATAACTGCTGAAAATGATCACCGATCAGTAACCAGAAACCAAAGTTTTTTCAAACAATTTCATGGATCTAAAATACACGAATGGAAAGAATATAACAAAGAAGATCTAGATGATGTGGTACCTCCGCCAATTGTAGGAATTCCTATTTCACCAATCCCACCTATGGCCGAATTGTCACAAGCACCTGCTGAAATTCACAGGGAAGAGCAACCTGCAAGAGAACGCAGATATCCTCAACGACAAAACCGTCGTCCCCCTCGATTCTTAATTGACGAAATGTAATTGAACTTTACCTTAACTTTGTTCTTTGATAATATTGCTATTTTTGTATAACATTGTTTAAGAATTAATCTATATTATATCAAAAATTTAAAAAAGGGGAGGAATGTAGAATCTACCAGTTGTTGATTTAAATTTACCGCGAAAAAGTTAAAATGTTATCACTAGTGCCATCTATAAAAGATATGCGACAATATAGATGGCATGGAATGTAAACTATGAGGTGTGTATATATTCAGAGAAAATAAAGATGGCGAACGAGAAAGACGTATTATTTTGATCCCACCAAGAACCCGAAATCATTACAATCGCGATCTCTCTTGTTGTATCTTTATTGGAGGCGTTGATCTTGATTCTGAATGGTTAGAAGAATGATACACAGCGTTGATTGAGCCATTTCTTTCTAGATTTTGCCCTTTGTGTTCCTTTTGATTTCGCATCGCTGCCTCAATTGTGTCCAAGATTTCCACAGCCCTGGCGTATGTTAAATTAGGCTCAGAGAATAATCGTTGTTGCATGCTGTCGTTATTTATGCCGCACACCAATCGGTCTTTTAATCTATCTTCTAAATTTTGTCCAAAGTTACAGTGTTCGCTGAGACGCTTTAATTCCGCTATGTATTCAGATACCGTTTCGTTTTGTCTTCTTTGCCGTGAATCGAATTTACTTCGTTCGACTGCCACGGCCGGTTTAGGTGTGAAATGTGCTGTTAATGTGGCTATCAGTTCATCATATGTTTTCGCAGTGGGTTTGATAGGAGTTAAGAGATTTCGTAATAGCAAAAGTGAATAGGCTACTACGTACAGAAAGTGTAGAAATCGAATTCTGTAGCGCCTTTTCCTGTGGTTTTAAAGAAAACTCTTGAGCAGACGACGCGTAAAAGATGAAGTCAAACCAGATTGGTTGTATTCGAACTTCCCTCCGTTTAGAGCAGCCAATCGTGCTTCAAAGCAATTACATCACCGAAAGTAGTTCGAGTGAGGAAATGTAAAGCCCCGCCCATTGACATGCGCGATAACCACTGGATGTTTTACTTCCAACAGCAACCCGTAGATGGCGAAAAAATCTACTTTTTGGCGCGAAATTTAAAATGCTTAGTTATAAAATCATTGGTGTTGCTATAGGTAACGTTAGTTCAAATCATAATGAAAAGGTGAATATTTGTGTTATATGTATATTTCCTACCACGTACACATTATTTATTACTAAACAATAAAAAATTAACTTCTAGCGTAGCACTTTACAAAAACGTCTCTCCTCATCATGGAATTAACCTCAATAAATAACAAAAACAATCCTGATTGCAAAAGAGCAAGAGATGTTATTAAATCCAAACTTGTTGTGCATTTCCTCTGTTCATTCTTTTATTCATCTCAGACATAGACATTGTGAATGCATCAGTTGGTTTTGGGGCTTCAATTGAAGGAACTGCATGTGGGAGTCTCTTTATTATTTCTACCAAAGTAATTCAGAGAAAAATGATAATGCAAACGAAGTGGCTATTAGTAAACTATTAGTCTTTCTTTGATAGAACAAGACATTATCTTGCAAAAGACAAGGCATCATTGCTTGGTCCACCGATAAATTTAAACATTGTTTCCTAACGTTGGGATTATTTGGGAAATATACATCCATTTCTGTGCTTCTGAAACTCGGGATTGGACATTTACAACTCATATTTATTTAAGAAATAATAAATTTAAATCCTAAAGACAACTTATTCCCATAATTATACAATAATAATAAAAACTCATGGACTAAAAATATTAACTTATATTGTTTTGTAATAAACCATGTGTATGTTGTTTAAAACATGGCGAGAAATATATTTTAAAATCTATATAATACCACGAATATTCATCTTTTTATTAAGATTCGAACTAACATTATCTGTAGCAAGACCAATGTTCTAAAACGAAGCAATTTCAATTTCGCGCCATAGGATAGATTTTTTCCGCCATCTACGTGTTGCTGTTGGAAGTAAAACATCCAGTGGTTACCGCGCATGTCAATGGAAGGGGCTATACCTTTCCCCACTCGGTCTAATAGTCACGTGTACCAGGAACTATAACTTCAAGAGGTAGGGATACAAAGGTACAAGTGATTCGCCACCGCGTTACTGTGGTTTTCCGCTAAGGCGGGGACGTTTAAGAGAGCGGGAGAAATAACACGTTTCATAACAACGCGGAAGTTCTTCACTTTCTGTACGTAGTAGCCTATTCACTTTTGGTAATATTTTATAAATAACTTTAAAATGTTACGCCTTTTCCAAAATATTGTTGTTTATCTTAATTGACTTCCCAAAATAATATGCCTTTTCCAAAAAATTATATTTTAAATTTACTTATATAACATTACTCCTTTTTGCATAATATTGTTCTTTGTTCTATATACTTAATATATTAGAGATTTCGGAACCTACTCGCAGAATTTTTTCAAACTATTTTGACAGTTGATTACTCCATATACCCCTGGTGACGTCACGATTCGAGCTCGCGTGAGCACGCGGCACGCGCGACTCCGCAAGTCCTATTTTTTTATTGATAGGTGGTGCTTTCAAAGTGATCGAATTTGACGCGCGCGCGATGTTTAAAAACTAGGCTTAGCTCTCGTAATGAAATCTGTCTCGCGCTGGTCAACCTCTTATGACGTCACCAGGGGTATATTTATAATTCCGTTTAAATGAGGTATGTGAAATATCAATTTTCTTTTTCATATTACAAAATGAATAAATTTCTATAAGACTTTTTACCTTGGATCTACTGTTATTATAACCCAATTGATGTTTTAAAACGAAAATTAGCCACTTTTCAAAAAACGTGGCACTAACACTTTAAGTGAATAGCCACTCGATGCGATACCCTAATTAGTGAAAAGCCCCTCTATACCCTATCCTAATGAGTGAATGGCCCTCATTACCCTACTCTAATGAGCGAATAAACCTTCCTATACCCTACCCTAATGAGTGAATAGCCCTCTATACCTTACCCTAATGAGTGCTATCTTTTACAATGCTTAAATGATTTACTGTGCATAAAATCAGAGTGAATAGCCTCTCGATGCCCTTCCCTAAACAGGGATAAAATTATTACCAGTATAAATTTACTTATGCTGTAATTGTAATATCCCGGGAAATCGAAGAACAGATAGTTTTAGTGATTATCCCCTCGATGAGTTTACAACACAGACTTATGCCGATGCACACTTATGGCATCTTATAGATTTCTAAGATGGACTTATGCCCAGAACCTTTTGAAAGAGAAAGTTTAGTTATAGTTATTACCCATTTTAGTGATTATCCCCTCGATGAGTTACCTTTAGCAACGCTAAAATGATCAAACGCATAACGCTCATTTAACTTTACAACATAAACTTATGCCGCCGCATACTTATAAATTTATAACATGAAGTTATGCCCAGAAGCGTTTGAAAGAGAAAGAATTCGGTAAAACACTCAACTTGAGTTCTTTCACCAATTAATGAAAAATATCACCTTAACACAATTTATCCCTTTTCACTCTAACTGCGTTCATTAGCATGTGCATTCGCTTGTATATTCGCATTGCACTGTTGTAGACAAAGCATAATCCCCACCCTTTGAAAATCAAAAATCCTTTTTTTCACTCTCCCCTTAAAAAGAAGAACGATACTTCTTCATCTTCTTCTTCCAAGCCTAACTAATACCCCCATCGTTAGACGTACATCAAACGATGTGGCTAAAAATATACTGAGCTCATTAGGTTCTGACAAAAAAAACTCTGAACATTTGTTTTAATTATGAGTAATTTATTACAAAAGTTACGTAAACCAAGGAAAAATAAAATTATCTACAATATTAGCTGGCCAAAATCTAATGGTTTATGAACCATGTTATTGCTCCTTGATGCAATATTAAAGTACTAATATTATTAATAATATTTTATGTTTTTAATTGACTGTATCCTAGAGAGGTAATGATCATAAAATGTAAATGCTATCGAAATTACCGTTTTGAAATGATAATGTGCGTAAGCAGGTTGCGAGATTAAATGACTCCTTGCTCATACGAAAACATGGAAAGGGATCAATAACGGCCTTATGGAGCGTTTCGTTGGACACGGACTCACGGAGTTAGTTCAGCCTCCTCACTAAAGTCCAGATAGACTTTGAAGTCGGACACAATCCTGAACTAACTGCTAGTGGAAGAGGAAATTTCGAGTTGGAGGTTTGAAGTAGACTCGCTTAAACATGGACGTAGACGCCATTAATATAACCGTTGCTCCTCCTGATAAAAAGGTAAGTTAAAATCAAGAAAGGTGCTCAGTTTTCAAGTTGTGACGTCACGGTTTGTATTATTAATAATATTATTATTAATAATATCAAAAACAACAAGTTGGGAAAACCAAAATATTACCTCTCCGAGTCAAGAGGTCTACTACTACAAACTTATTTACCTAGATATGGAATTATTTCTCTTTTTTGAAGTAAAAATTTACGAAATATTGAAGCAGTATTCCAAGCATAACGAATATACAGTAAAGCAGACGACATTTTACATCCAATAAGGATAAATCTTGGACACATGGAAATCAGTTAATGGCAAAAAGAACAGGAAATGAAGTCTACGCTTCAGCTGTTTACCCTATATTCTGATAGCTACATTCACAACTGGTTAGCAGTGTAAACACTATCGTCTCGTCTCACCTCAACAATATTCTTAGTTTGCCAACATAAGTGTTAACGTTAAATAATACCAAAGCTAGACGCACTGATAGTCAATGCGCACCTTAAAGAGAATAAAACTCTGTAGCTTAGCCCTACTAATCTAATTGCCACCATGATCTTTTCTTCTATTATAAAATCTTAACCTGATTATTTAAGAGTGTATTTAACTTTCGGCTCACTCTGAGCCGTTGATGTCTCTTCATTTCAGACACGAAAATCAAAACCCAAAGTTTACTTCACCTCAGGCCTCAATTATTTACTCTATATTTCACTAAGCTTATTGCAAGTAATACTACCCGCCGAAGTCTAGATCTTAGCTTTCTTCATGAAATTACTAAACCAAGGATTATTCTATATACAGATGTAGTATAGCTTAAGTAATATATAAACAGACATTTCAAATAATAATATTAAAAAAAATCTTTGGAATATCAAAATGAAACAGAGCTTTAAAGCTACAAAAGCACTAAATGCATCATAATTACGAAAAATATTTCATTATATTCACTTTATATTAAGGATAAAGGGAATATTATGGTTCTGTAGGATTTCTTTACACATCAAAACAAAACGAACTTCTAACGCAGCGCACTGCGGCACTAGTGTAATAACGGACGGACACACACAGACAATAACATAGACTGCTTTTTAACTCTTTCCGTATTAATTTTGAATTGAGAAACAAGATTATCTTAAATATTAAAATAAATTTAATTAATATTTAATATTTTCTTCGTTAGTTATTCGCCTTATTGAACGATACATCGTTTTAAAAAAGAACAATTAAACATTCTTGAGAGACTTCACTAATATTGGCGTTTGAAATGAAGCATACGCCGGTTGCTTCGCCTTACTAAAATAGGTAGTATATAAGGGTTTCGAATCGCAGCTATGGATAAGAACAGCGCAATTGCGTGAACCTTTGGTGGAAGCCCCACCTTAGGGAGGCCGGACGTTTCTCGTAACCCTGGCCGATCGCCGCGTATGTCTTAACCTTAAGGATGCTGATGGAGTAGAAGCCAGGTGTGCAGACTGGTGTCCATGTGAGATGGACAAAAACAATGACCAGAAGATGGTGGTGTGTAGAAACCAGTGTGTACAGACTGGTGTCCATGTGGGATGGACAAAGACTAGAAGATGGTGGGGATTAGAAGCCAGTGTTTACAGACTGGTGTTCCATGTGGGATGGACAAAGACCAGAAGATGGTGGTGTGTAGAAGCCAGTGTCTACAGACTGGTGTTCCATGTGGGATAGACAAAGACCAGAAGATGGTGGTGTGTAGAAGCCAGTGTGTACAAACTGGTGTCCAAGTGGGATGGACAAAGACTAGAAAATGGTGGTGTGTAGAAGCCAGTGTGTACAGACTGGTGTCCATGTGGCATGGAAAAAGAGCCAAATTGATGGTGGACTATAGAAGCCAGTGGGTAAAGACTGGTGTCCATATGAGATGGACAAATGGCCAGAGGATGGTGGTGTTAGACTGGTAATGGATAATAGCTATGGTAAGTGGAATACAATTTTCCAAATTTCCGGGAACTGTAAATGCGGTCCGGAATTTGGGAAAACGTTTGCTCCGATTTGAAAACTGCGAACGCGGTCCCCTGGGGTGTATGTCAATAACAACAGACAGACACACACACAGACACACAGACACACAGACAGACAGACAGACAGATACGTCGAAATTAGAACCTCTCCGTGACATACGTCACTCGGAGAGGTAACAAGTTGGGAAAACCAAAATATTACCTCTCCGAGTCTAGAGGTCTACTACTACAAACTTATTTACCTATATATGGAATTATTTCTCTTTTTTGAAGTAAAAATTTACGAAATATTGAAGCAGTATTCCAAGCATAGCGAATATACAGTAAAGCAGACGACATTTTACATCCAATAAGGATAAATCTTGGACATATGGAAATCAGTCAATGGGGAAAGAACAGGAAATGAAGTCTACGCTTCAGCTGTTTACCGTATATTCTGATAGCTACATTCACAACTGGTTTGCAGTGTAAACACTATCGTCTCGTCTCACCTCAACAATATTCTTAGTTTGCCAACATGAATGTTAACGTTAAATAACACCAAAGCTATATTGTAGCTAGACGCACTAATAGTCAATGCGCACCATAAAGAGAATATAATGTCTGTAGGTACTACCCGTTTACCATTAGCCCTTTTACTATTCTAATTGCCACCATGATCTTTTCTTCTATTATAGAATCTTAACCCGATTATTTAAGAGTGTATTTAACTTTCGGCTCACTCTGAACCGTTGATGTCTCTTCATTTCAGACACGAAAATCAAAGCCCAAAGTTTACTTCACCTCAGGCCTCAATTATATACTCTTTGCTTCACTAAGCGTATTGCGGATAATACTTGATATACCCGCCGGAGTCTCAGTCTTAATTTTCTTCATGATATCACTAAACCAAGGATTAATCTATATACAGATGTAGTATAGCTTAAGTAATATATAAACAGCCATTTCAAATAATAATATTAAAAAACATCCTTGGAATATCAAAATGAAACAGAGCTTTAAAGCTACAAAAGTACTAAATGCATCGTAACTACGAAAACGATTTCCACATATTCACTTTATATTATGGAAAAAGTGAATATTAAGGTTCTGTAGGTTTTTTTAACACATCAAAACAAAGCGAACTGCTAACTCGGCGCACTAGTGTGACAACGGACAGACACACACAGACAAAAAAATAGACTGCTTTTTAACTCTTTCCGTATTAATTTTGAATTGAGAAAAGAGATTATCTTAAATATTAAAATAAATATAATTAATATTAAATATTTTCTTCGTTAGTTGTTCGCCTTATTGTGCGTTACATCGTTTTAAAAAGGAAAAATTAAACAACCTTGAGAGACTTGACTAATATTGACGTTTGAATTGAAGGATATGACTGCTGCTTCGCCTTACTAAAATAGGTAGTATATAAGGGTTTCGAATCGCAGCTATGGATAAGAACATCGCAATTGCGTGAACCTTGGCGGAAGACCCCGTCAATGGAAGGCTAGACGTTTCTCGTAACCCTAGCCGATCGCCGCGTATGTCTTAACCTTAAGGATGATGGTGGTGTTAGAAGCCAGGTGTGCAGACTGGTGTCCATGTGGGATGGACAAAGAATAGAAGATGGTGGTGTTTAGAAGCCAGTAAGTACAGACTGGTGTCCATGTGGAATGGACAAAGACGAGAAGGTGGTGGTGTTTAGAAGCCAGTAAGTACAGACTGGTGTCCATGTGGAATGGGCGAAATACTAGAAGATGGTGGTGTTTAGAAGACATTAAGTTCAGACTGGTGTCCATGTGGGGTGGACAAATGAACAGAGTTGTTAAACAGGCAATGTAGTAATAGCCTTTAAGTCGAATACAATTTCCGGGACTGTAAATGCGGTCTGGAAATTGAATACACGTTTGCTCCGATTTGCAAACTGCGAACGCGGTCACGTGGGTGTAACAACGGACAGACAGACACACAGACACGTCGAAATTAGAACCTCTCCGTGACATACGTCACTCGGAGAGGTAAAAAGAACGAGATTTACGATCAAAACGGTCGAAGAGCATTATCGTTGAAGGTCAACCGCTTGGGAGACATACAATACTTGGACCCAAAATTAAGACAAAAATCCTAATTAAGAATTGACTTTCCTTTCTTTTTTAAAAAGAAGCTCCTTCTTTTTCCATTATGGTATTGGTCATTTAACAAACCAGATCAAGAATATCAGAATTTAATATTTATTTCAAAGCCCTTTATGTTCTTGGAATTTCCTAAAATCAATTTATAGCGTTACTATGTGAAAGAATTATTGTACGCGGCATTTTAAACCGAGGCCAAATACAAATATTGCCATCTGTTTGACTAAATTGAGAACTGATCCTCTCACTAACTCCTATAATCACTATCAGAAGTAGGATAAGGGACTAAAAGCAACGAAGTAACCAAATTCTTCACTTGGCGAAAGTGAATATTCTCGATAACACATCAACGCATGGCCCTCTGGTAGCGGTTTCTGGATTTTCCCTCCGAAAGGGTAGAGGCTCGCGGCGGTAGACGGCCGAACTAGATTCATGCACCCGCGTCCGTGTTCCGCGGCTTTAGGTTGAGGGGAAGGGGGTAGGAAATGTTTTTGGAACTCGACCAATTTTTCAACCTCTCCGAGTGACGTATGTCACGGAGAGGTTCTAATTGTGTGTCACAGTATGTGTCTGTGTGTCTGTGTGTCTGTTGTTACACCCACGTGACCGCGTTCGCAGTTTCCAAATCGGAGCAAACGTGTTCGCCATTTCCGAACTGCATTCACAGTCACGGAAATGGCTCCTCTACTTGAGTTCTCACACCACCATCTTCTGGTCTTTGTCCATCCCACACGGACACCAGTCTGTACTTACTGGCTTCTAATCACTCACCATCTTTTGGTCTTCGTCCATCCCACTTAGACACCAGTCTGTACATACTGGCTTCTAATCACCACCATCTTCTGGTCTGCGTCCATTCCACTTAGACACCAGTCTGTACATACTGGCTTCTAATCACCACCATCTTCTGGTCTTCGTCCACTCCACTTGGACTCCAATCTGTTTCATTGGCTTCTAACTCCATCGTCATCGTCCATCCCACATGGACACCAGTCTGTACATACTGGCTTCTAATCACCACCATATTCTGGTCTTCGTCCATTCCACTTGGACACCAGTCTGTACATACTGGCTTCTAAACACCACCATCTACTGGTCTTCCGTCTATTCCACATAGACACCAATCTGTCTCATTGGCTTCTAACTCCATCGTCATCGTTTGGTTTAAGACATTCGCGGCGATCAGCTTGGGTTACGAGGAACGTTTAGCCTCCCTAGGGTGGGTTGTCCACCAAAGGTTTTCGCAAGTGCGGTTGTTTTTGCTTTTAAGTGTAGTTCGACACCCTTATATACTACCTATTTGAGTAAGGCGAAGCAACCGGCATATGCTTCATTTCAAACGCCAATATTAGTCAAGTCTCTCAAGAATGTTTAATTGTTCTTTATCAAAGCGATGTAACGCTCAATAAGGCGAACAACTAACGAAGAAAATATTTAATATTAATTAAATTTATGTTAATATTTAAGATAATCTTGTATCTCAACTCAAAATTAATACGGAAAGAGTTAAAAAGCAGTCTATGTTTTTGTCTGTGTGTGTCCGTCCATTGTTACACTAGTGCGTCGCGTTAGCAATTAGCCTTGTGTTGATGTGTTAAGAAATCATACAGAACCTTAATATTCCCTTTTTCCATAATATAAAGTGAATATGTGGAAGTATTTTTCGTAATTATGATGCATTTAGTACTTTTGTAGCTTTAAAGCTCTGTTTCATTTTGATATTCCAAAGATGTTTTTTAATATTGTTATTTGAAATGGCTGTTTATATATTACTTAAGCTAAACTACATCTGTATATAGAATAATTCTTGGTTTAGTTATTTCACGAAGAAAACTAAGACCTAGACTCCGGCGGGTATATCGAGTATTATCCGTAATAGGCTTAGTGAAACAAAGAGTGAATAATTGAGGCCTGAGGTGAAGTAAACTTTGGGCTTTGATTATCGTGTCTGAAATGAAGAGTCATCAACGGTTTAGAGTGAGCCGAAAGTTAAATACACTCTTTAATAATCAGGTTTAGATTTTATAATAGAAGAAAAGATCATGGTGGAAATTAGAATAGTAAAAGAGCTAATGGTAAACGGGTAGTAGCTACAGAGTTTTTATTCTCTTTATGGTGCGCAGTGACTATTAGTGCGTCTAGCTACAATTTAGCTTTGGAGTTATTTAACGTTAACATTCATGTTGGCAAACTAATAATATTGTTGAGGTGAGACGAGACGATAGTGTTTACACTGCAAACCAGGGTATAGGGTAAACAGCTGAAGCGTAGACTTCATTTCCTGTTCTTTTCCCCATTGACTGATTTCCAAGTGTCCAAGATTTATCCTTATTGGATGTAAAATGTCGTCTGCTTTACTGTATATTCGCTATGCTTGGAATACTGCTTCAATATTTCGTTAATTTTTACTTCAAAAAAGAGAAGTAATTCCATATATAGGTAAATAAGTTTGTAGTAGTAGACCTCTTGACTCGGAGAGGTAATATTTTGGTTTTCCTAACTTGTTCTCTCTAGTGTAGGCGCGATGGAAGCGGAATATAAAACCCTCAAATTTGTTCACTAGTGCCAGGAGCTATTACCAATGCTAGAGCTCTTTACTTCTAGTCCCTTATCCTACTTCTGCTATAGTGAATGTTAAGTGGGTCTCCCCGGGTATATGACTCTATAATGTCGCCGCAGCATTTGCATCAAAATACCTTTATAGATTTATAATTCTTCAGAACGTTCTTTCTATCTTCGCAAGTTGATGATATAGTTTGCTAGAAACTCGGAGAGGTATAAAATTAGCCAAATTCGTAATTTGACTATCCTAGTTCGTTACCAAACTGCTTAACTTCAACTTCTTTAAATATTGTAATTTAACGAACGCATAAGTTTATCTTGAATCTCTGTCTCAGTAAATAGCTTCATATTGATTTGCTATAGTAATATTTTTTGAAACACTTCACAAAAATAAAATTTAACAAGTTGGGAAACCGTTAAAAACCTATCCGAGTCAAGACGAGGGCTATCTACCCACTAACGAGGTTTTTTTTAAAAAATAGTTAGATAGATAAATATAATTGATAATATTTTAATTGTCAGTAATATACCTTAATTCTGGTTAAGTTGTTTTAAGAAACGCTACTCCTGAAATCATTTTAAACATAGCTATTGCTGACCTTTGAAATCTAGAGTATGTTTCTTAACAATTTTTGGAAATATAGAGTATATAAATTGGCGCGTGAAACATTGGTTTGAAGCCCTGACATTGGGAGGCTAGACCAAAGAGTAGGGAAGTAGGGAGATAGAAACGCGCTCTATAAAATCCGCCGAAAAATGGGAAAAATAGGGGGGGGGGGTAGTAACAAAAATTTCTGGTACGATAAGATTTAGGACGCACTTCTTTCGCGCAAGGGGGGACCTAACCGCTTCTGTCTCTGTCATCCCCTACGTAACCGAAATTTCTCTCTAGTATTGGTAGCCCGAAAGAGGAGAACCTGTATCGTCAACTGTAGGCGAATAAGTTGCGCGTTAAGAGCCACGGCGTACCGTACATTTTTCCCTCTTCTCACTACGCATGGATCACGGCTGCCTATGCTGATTCTCTCTCCCTATTTCCCTCCTCTTTGGCTAGACATTATTCGTAATATTGAGTCCAGTCTAAGGGAGCGGTACCGAGTGACGCTTGAGATGGCGAGAACTCAATCGCTTCCCACAAATTACCATCATGCATGATAAAAGATAAATAAACTACACCAACCATTGCATTTAATCATCAATATAGAATGGAAAATATTACTTTGGCCAAAGGAGAATTGACTAATTGTGGGTTTTCCAAGTCGTTCACTGTCTTTCATATTTCCAGATGAAAATAGTTTCTTCTGATGTTACTGAAACTGAGTACTTGAATTTAATTATTTTTCCAGTATCTTGCGCAGGTGGCTAAGTTCTCCGTAGTGCGAATGTTCTCTTACATTTTTGAAAACAACAAACGTCTTAGGTAAAGTAGAAAAAGCAAGCTTTGATCTAAAGCAAATAAAGATGGAGTACTACTCACAGCTATTAGCTGCAATTTCACATTCGCGACAGTTTCTCTAAAGCATCAATGCAAAATATAATTGAAACTGGTGTTCAACTTCCAGTGCCGCTATTAAAACGGATGGTTGCGATTAATTTAGCCAAAAAGTAGTTTTTTAAAAGACAAAATATATTTAAACTATATTTTAAAATGAGACCATGACAATTATTTGAAACACATTCTTGTGACGACGACTGGGTGTACTCCTACAGTTGGGAACGCGGCAAATTGCATGGCTAAAAACTGGGTGTCCGTCGTCCGACAATTGGGAGATAATGAATTTGGGTGAGCGAAAATTGGGTGGTAATGCAACCGAAAGACCGACAATTGGGTGACTAAAATACTTATTTTGTAAAAGACATAGTTCTTAAAAACCACAAAATTGTGATCTGTGAGGTCAGGTTAAGGTTAGGTTTGGTTTGGTTCAGCAAGGTCAGGTTAGGTTTGGTTCAGTTAGGTCAGGGTAGGTTTGGTAGAGCTGGGTTGAGATGGGTCACGTTAGGCTTGCTTCTGTTAGTTTAGGTTTTTGAATTCCGCCAATCTTTTATGGTTTTACCAAAAATATGTTTTTTTTTTGAAAAATAAATTATCAATTCACCCAATTGACCTCTGTCGGTTTCATTGCCACCCAATTGTCGCTCTCCCAATTTTAGGACACCCAGTCTTCGTCACCTAATTGTCTTAAAATATGCCGTTCGACAGCGTGATGAACACCTAATAACACAATTTGAATGTCTTTTAAATCAGTGGGAGTAATATTTGGATCAGGCCTTTTTGCTTTCCCCTAATATTCAAAATACTCCTTCCTTCGCTATACGCTTGCTTCTGTTATTATAAGAAATACTTCGTAATTAAGTTTAAATTTATAGGCATATCGATTGTGGATATAACTGCGAAATGCCAAGAAAAGATAATGTAATCCGCGTAAGTGTAATCAATTATTAAAAATACCATACTTGTTGAAACTAACTACAAATACGCATTTTCAGGGGTTTCCCGAGAGTTACGATGCCTTAATGTCGTTTGCTAATCAACATAAACAAAACTATAGTGTAACAGTACCACTCACACACAGCTGTTATAGAATTTTTTCGAAGAAATACCTGAAGTTCAACCCAGCTCCAGTCGGAGCCTTCAACGACTTAAATATTCTTTCGAAAGAAGTAAGAAAATATAATCTCTGCATATATTCAGCTTCTCGAACGGGAACGAATTCATTCCAAGAAAACTTTAGACTCTAATAGGAACTACGTCATGGAACCTCACGCTAACTTCCACTCTAGATATAAATGGTACCAATAAAGGGGTCGGAAGTGGGGCTGAAATAGCTTCTACTCTACAAAAAAGAATAATAAAAATGTTGGCAGTGGTGGAGCTATTCCCGATTTGCCAAGTCCCCAGGGCCGGATTAGCAATTTCGCACCCCCCCCCCCCAACAAAAAAAGGAACAGCAAATGTTGCTAGGGAGAATAGTTTAACTCAATGTGCCCCCATCCAGCCTTGCGCCCGGGGCCAGTCCCTTTGCACGTTTGTTTATCGCTGATACGCATAATAATTCCTCGTTACAGATTTGGATTGGCTTGGCTTGCGTACTGGTTGTTTTGACGGCGATTTACATAATTCACATGTGGGTGAGGGGTGTTCAAAAATCAGTGTTGTTTGTAGCCTCTCAAAGTCTCGTACTATATTTTGGAGCTACTTTGGGAAAAGGTAAATATCCGTCATGGATAGTATAAGAGATGTCAGTGGCGGATTATCCACTAGACACTGTAGACACGTGCCTATAGGGAACCCAAAAGTCAGTCTTTGAACGCCTATTGCCTAGGGGCGCCGATGGGTATTAATCCGGCACTGGAGGTCCTTCCTTGACTGCAAAAAATGTTAAACAACTCGGAATTACAACTTGTTGGAAAACCATAATATTGCTTCTGCGAGGCTAAAGGAGGACTGTCCATCCTCATACTTAACTAAATCTGGAACTTTTGTTATTTAATAATAAACCACTGCAGGCGATGTATCTGAACCAGCATGATTGCTAAAAATTGTAAATATTAGAGCTGAATTATCTAGCGATGTTTTATTTATCCCACAAATAACGTTCGTCAAAAGAATTGGTTCTTATTAGCTGGCAGTCATTGTTGGCCCTTAATTTCTTGTTCAAACTTGAGAAAGAAACGTCCACCACTTGACTAGTGTCGTTTTTATTTAAGCCCCGCCCATATCTAACCCAGAGATTAGACGGGATATTGCAGATGAACATTCATTGATGTATAGGTATAATAGGATGATGCACGAACAGATGCCATAGACTTGTGCACAAACAGATGCCATAGACTTGTGCACAAACAGATGCCATAGACTTGTGCACAAACAGATGCGATAGACTTGTGCACAAACAGATGTCAAAACTTGTGCACAAACAGTTGTCATAAACTTGTGTACAAACAGATGTCATAAACTTGTGCACAAACAGATGTCATAAACTTGTGCACAAACAGATGTCATAAACTTGTGCACAAACAGATGTCATAAACTTGTGCACAAACAAATTTCATAAACTTGTGCACAAACAGATGTATCTTAATGTATGTTCCTGTAGGTTTCGATATTCCTTCGTCACTGGCGATTCGCTTCAGCGTTGGCGCCTTTCTTTTGATGCTTGTGGTTTTCGTCAATTTGTTCACCGGAATCCTGAGAGCCAGTTACTCATCTCAGAAGAGAGAAAACGTTAACAGGGCAAGGGATTTATTTAATTTACCATCCGTCAACGTTCGCGGTGGTTTACTAGAAGAGATTTGCAAATCGGTAAAAGATTTTTAACTCTTTTATTTTATGTGTGCTCACTCTGTTCTGACTCCAATGATTACAGACTGACGAGGACATGAGAATTTTCTGTCGTTTTAAATATGATAAAAAAATTTCTAAAGACTATTCTGTTTTGGTTAACGATTTATTTGCATTTGAAATAGCCCTAGAATATAAGATATTTGAAGCAGCAGAAGAAAAAAGAAAAAATATGTTTCTTCGATCTTCTTTTCACCTTGGTTCGTCGAGTTACATGTGCAAACCGAAATTCCTCATGATGAAAAATAGCATGAATCCGGAAGCTGTCAAACTGATCAACCGAAGGTTCGTTGATTATCCTAGTTCAACCATAATCCTTGTGATCATGTTCCTCATTTGCACTTTGACGCTTTGTATCACTTTTACACATAAATATTGCCAAATCCGAATAATGATGGATTTTGCGTGCTTTGTGACATGTTGGCGTTTCACCGTAATTGTTTTATTTTTAAAACTTATAATTAAACGGATTCAATGATTTTAACAAATGAATATATGATTAGAAGTGATCTCTAATTGCATCTTCATTTTTGTGATATTTCTCTGAAAGTGAAACTCAGCCTTCCACAAACTATCCACTGAGATACTCTGAGCATTTGATCAAAGATGGAAATGGCAAATCCCACTTGTCCATGCATATTTTACCCGCTTACAATTCTCTTTTGCACAAACCTTTTATTTCTCCAGTTTTTAGTTGGTTAGTTTATTTTTTATCGTGAAATTTCCCAAGTCTGCTCTTCAGGTGGAATATAGTTTCTAAGTGCTTTATTTTATTGATTAGTAAAATAGAGTAATGACCAATTCACGATCTAGATTGAGGACTTTCTTGGAAACCGGACAAGATATACCATATCTCCGCAACATAGAATTAAATTGGCGTCGACAAACATTGAAGACTGAAAATGAGTTACACGCAATCACTTTGAAGGACCTTGGAGCGAAGTTTGTATTGTGGGCTGTCATGCTCGGAATCGCTTCTTTTGTCCTCACCGTCGAAGTACTGTCAATGATCAAAGATCTTTACTAGTGAGCGTCGTAAGAATGATACGAAATTTATAATATTGAAAGCAGGTATAGAAAGGTTTATGTGTGACTCAGCGGTTTTTAGAACTGCGGTTAAAAATATTTCACAAAATTAAAAATTAAAATTTTCTATCTGACCAAACCTAATCTTAAATGAAAACAAAGAAAACAACATTGTCAAATGAAATTAAACTTATATTGTTGTCAAATTCTCACTTTTGTAAAACATGTTTGTCTTCACCGTCGAAGTACTGTCAATCTTTACTAGTGAGGGTCATAATTATGATAGGAAATTTGTAAAATTGAAGGCAGGTATAGAAAGGTTTACCAAGAAGTTATATCTAGTATCTCAGAGAGAAGGTATAAATTCGCCAGATTTCCAGCTTTATCTCCAGTCCAAACGTAGGTCCGGAGTCAATCCCCGTCCCTAAATTACAACCAGCATCTCATTGGTTCTTGAAAACTCACGTCAGCGCGACGACACGAATGACGAAAATTACAGTCATATTTTCCGACTGAGGAGAGGCGAAATAGCCCGGCGCCTCCTTTTACGTCCCCCCTTGTATTTTGAAAGGGGGACTGGGACTATGGCGCGCGAATACAAAGGCATCTTATACCTTCTCTCTGAGATACTGATATAACTTCTTGGGTTTACCTTTGACCAATTATGAACATTTCCTAAAACACTTTAAGAGAAAATCATAAATTTGGGCTTCAAAAATGTTGAAGGGAAATATTGCACAAAACGAAAAAGAGCGTTGCCCCAGTAGGCGTTTGACTTAGCGGTTTTGCAATTGCAGATATAAAATATTTCACAAAATTAAAATATACCAAACAGAGTTAATGTAAAAACATTTTACATCTCTCTAAATTTATTTCCTATCTGAGCAAGAATAATCTTAAATGATAACAAAGAAAACAACACTATCAAATGATATTGAACATATTATGTATTGAAATTCCCACTTTTGTAAAATATGTTTACCTTTCCAAATGAGGATTAAATCACCAATAAGTACGGGTTGGTGTCTATGTGGAACGGACGGCTGTACAATAGTGGTCAGTAAAAATGTGAATAGCTTACGTCGTGAGATATATATGTTCGGAATTTTTGTGAAAAGTAAATTAGGTCCAGAAATCGGAAACACCTTTGTTTCGATTTTTAAACCGCAAACACGGTCACGGCCAGACTGACACGTCCACTGTAATGCCTCTCCGTGACGTCATCGTCATCGGAGAGGTAAAACCAACAATTTTTTTACAAAATTTAAAGAACTACACAATTAAGAGTAGAAAATAGCTTTTGATAGCGAGGCGAAAGTTTAATGTTAATCGTGAATGTTTATCCATACACAAAATTTTAAATAAAAGCACAAGTTAAATTATCAATTAGTATGTACTGAGTAATTTAAGCTGTATGTACCCTTATTGCGAATTATATAATAACGATAAATGTTATCGCTTATGTTTTTAATCTCAATAGTTCGTTAAATAAATTTTAAGTGTGTCACACTGTAGCTTTGCTTGCTGATTTACTACATTACGAAAACACCCTATGTTTTGCGCTAAATGAGTATAACGACAAACTTCATTTGCCAAACTTCATTTATCCTAAACCGACTTTTCCTACTTTCTATGGCGTAATATTTTCCAAAAACAGTAACATACTTCTAAAGGTAATGTTAATATCTTCTGAATATTACACTCGTACACGCAAAAACTAGTTTTTTAAAGGGTTAATTAAATGGCTAGTCAACCTCTTTATAAATGACTCAGCTAGGTTATGGAAGATACTAACTATTAAACTCAAATTTCCGAAGAAGAGGTCTATAAACAGTTATCGACCGTAACCCCATGTAAGCTACAGCAGACATTTGGGTTTAACTTACGTATTGTATTTGGTTAAATGTTAATAATTTAAAAAAATATGCCCAACATCTTTATGGGACCTAATACTTCTATAAAAACGAAGGAAAGCTTTCGGTAAGGTAGGTAAATGATTTGATGATATTTTCTCAGTCTAAAACGATTGAAATATGGTTGTCAGGTGACTTTATTCTGCCTATAATGGTGGGGTGAGATTGTTCTATCCTGCAAAATCTCTAGATGTACAACAGTTAGCTTGGTATTGATCCTATGAAGTGGTTTAACTCTTGGTGATTCCGAAATGACTCTACTCTCCTTGCGGGTAATTATGGAGCGAACGTGATGTCTTTTATATGTCAAATGGAACATTTCCAAGATAATTACATACATCAACTTTCTAGCTTCGTGTCATTTGGAACACAGTTAAAATAGGATTTTTAAACTGCGCAATGAATAACGACAACTACACCAGGAATATAAATTTCAGAAGCCGCTTCATCCACCGATAAAGCAACGTAAAATTACATTTCAACAAGATCTAAAACACAATATTCCTCGTATTTAAGCAATTACATGAATGCCTCTTTTGCGAGTTTTTCGAAACCGATTTACGGCTTTGAGTATACGTATGTCACCGCGTTATAATAGCCTCTCGGTTTAATTACATCGTGAAATAAAACTATATCGACCAAGTGAACCGTTTCGACACAATCAAGGAACAAGAAACTCTTTTGTAGCATTCGCTTTCCGCGGCCTCCATAGGAACTTCAAAAAATATATCTAGTACGTAGCTTAAAGTTACGAAATCTTTTTTCATAAAGTTATCTTTGCGCGTCAACTTTTACTGTTCACATGTGACCAAGTAACCGACGCGTTAGTGAAATGGTCTGAGGGCAAAGAAATTATGAAATATCTCGCGTCTCTAATCCCTAGCAGTCAGATCAGCAGGTTTCTTAAGGCCTATTCAGGCGACACAACTTTTTGACTCATTTAGATGAGTCAACTTGAGTTCAGGAAACTATTTGAGACGTGTGAACAGAAGTTGGAAATGTTGAATCACCAAACTAAAATCTTATCACTGACCAATTATTGCTGACTCAACCTTTTGACCCATCTAGTAGATTCAAAGTTTTTATCGTCTGAAAAAGCCGAGGGGCTGATCATTTGCGAAATAGAGTGTACAAACGCCCATGAAATCAGGTTTCCAACATCTGGGGTGAAATTTTGAAATCTTGAAATTTTTGGAAATCTTAGTTGAAATCATGAAATCTTTGGAAATCTTAGTTGACATTTCGAAATCTTTGGAAATCTTAGTTGACATTTTGAAATCTTTGGAAATCTTAGTTGACATTTTGAAATCTTTGGAAATCTTAGTTGACATTTTGAAATCTTGAAATTTTTGGAAATCTTAGTTGAAATCATGAAATCTTTGGAAATCTTAGTTGACATTTTGAAATCTTTGGAAATCTTAGTTGACATTTTGAAATCTTTGGAAATCTTTGTTGAAATTTTGAAATCTTTGGAAATCATTTTTTTATTTGAAATTTCTGGAAATTTTATGAAATCTTGGTTGAAATTTCTAGACATTTTATGAACTCTTGGTTGAAATTTCTGGAAATTTTTCCAAATCTGTTAAAAATCATAAAACTTCTATGGAATTTTTGAAATCTCTGTTGAAATCATAAAAATTCTATGGAATTTTTGAAATCTCTGTTGAAATCATAAAACTTCTATGGAATTTTTGAAATCTCTGTTGAAATCATTAAATTTTTCCAACTTTGTTCGAAATCTTACGAAATTTTTGTGAAAATTTTGGAAATTGTAAAAAATTTTCAAATCTTTCGAAATCATTAGGAATTTTTTGAAATCTGATATCAAGTTTAAGGATTTTTTGGAAGTGATCAGCTCCTCGGAAAAGCCATTAAAATTTCAAAGAAGCTATTTGACCCCAGTATTTTAAGGGCCCGGAGAGAACCGTGTTGGGTCTACGTAAAGACTTTAGGTCCACCTACATAAAATATCTGCATGATATTTTTTAGGAAACTAACCTTTATAACATCGATCAATTTAAACTAAACCATGGTTTCTTAAGGTTTAATCATATGCTATAATGTTACGGATTTAGAGGACGTTCTTAACGGCCTTAACGTCTAAGGGTCCGTGGACACAACCTTGTTGACCACTTCTAAAACATCCCCATGTTGCAATGCAGTTCCATTGTAAATTGTGACTTTTCTTAAAGCAGAAACAACCAAGTAAACAACTTTCTGAAGATTAAATTTATGCGCGTGAAATTCGATAATATTATTTGAAATCGACTTGAATTTTTCGCCGTAGAGATTTTCATTTTCTTTCTTGGAGAGAAATGGAGGAAGTCGTTTATAACGTAACCACAGGGAGTGCGTATAAAAATACGGTAAGTCCAGATTACAAACATTTCAAACTTTTAATTAATCTTGCTGAATGCTCAGAATATTTGGGAATGCAACTGTTAGTATTATTAAATAATTGAAACGTGCTTTTTTATTTTTAATATTTCAATATTTCACTGTAATTCCTAGGATTTAGGGCTGCTACCCTACGATTCATATGGTAGAATGTTGTATTACATTTTCGAGAACAACAGACGCCTCAAGTACAGAGAAAGTAAAAGATTTCAGGTAAATAATGTCAATGACATAGACCTAGTATGACTTAATATTAATTTGAAAGCAAATATATACAATATCTTGCATGATTAATATTGAAAATTTACAACACCAGCTAATTATAGGGCACTAAAATAAATTCAGTTTCAGGATTATACGATGATGTTTGAACCAATAAATTATAAAAAACCACCTTTCAATAAGGCTCTATTTGTAAAAAGAACACCAACAGTGGAATTCATGCAATCTTGCTATAGATTTATCTCCGCAAAAACCACCACGTACAGCACGGGTTCAACTGGAACGTTCAACGATATAAACACTTTCTCTCAAGGAGTAAGAAACATTTTTGCAATCACTCGGGTTATTTTAAGTGAAGAGATTTTGATAAGGAAGAGATTGGAAATTCCCCGTAATGTTCTGTTAATTTGGTGTTATCAGGGACAACACTAACAACAGGACTAGCTTGTCTTACTTTTAGATTTCAATATTGGCCTGATAAACTACTATAGTCAGAAGTAAGATAAGGGACTAGAAGTATCGAGTTAACCAAATTCTTTACTTAGCGTAAGTGAATATTCTTGATAACACATCAACGGTTGGCCCTCTGGTAGCGGTTTCTGAATTTTCCCATCCAAAACGGAAGACGCCCGCGGCGGTAGACGGCCGAACTAGATTCAAGCATCCGCGGCTTTAGGTTGAGGGGAAGGGGGTAGGAAATATTTTGGAACTCGACCAATTTTTTTCTCTCTAGCGCTGGAAGCGGCATAAAATTCAAAAATTTGTTCCCTAGTGCCATGATCTATTACCAATGCACCCCCCGTGCATAGCGCTTTATTTCTAGTCCCTTATCTTACTTTTGCTATAGTATAGCTCAGCCCAAAAATTAGCATCTTAGAAATTTTCGGTAACAGTTGAAATTATCGCTTGATTTTGTGAAATTTTCTCAGATATGGATCGGGTTGGTTTGTTCGTTTGCTCTTTTAACTCTGGTTGAGATCATTCAGCGTCGGATCAATGGAATTCGAAACTCAGTCGTATCTTTCGCTTTCAAGAAAGTGTTCCTATACTTCGGAGCTCTATTGGGGAAAGGTAAAAAAGACTTCTATACAGTCGCTTTGAAGCTAAGGCCATTTGTAAGTATCGTTGGGTCTATTGTGAAAGGACTTTATGTTGTTCCCCTAGGATTTGACATTCCGGCGTCCATAGGAGTTCGAATCAGCGTGGGACTCTTTCTCTTGATAACTGTGATTCTCATCAACTTGTTCAGCAGTTTCATGAAAGCCAATTACTCCACTCAGAAAATTGAAAATGTCAACACAGTAGCGGATTTCATGAAAGTTCCAAACGTTTTGGGGGGTCCTGATCGTAGAGGATCGGCCAGCAACCCTCTTTGTCGAACGGTATAGTTTTTTTTATTTACTTTAACCACCGTATAGATATTGAAAGTCATTTTTCTACAACTATAACCTTAAGTAATTAGTTTTCGTTCATGTACAGTACCATTTTCTGGAAATATTGCATAACATTCAGTAGTCAAATACATTTTGAGTGATCCAAATCTCACTTAAATTAAGATTTTTTTTAAGAAAGTCAAGAAAACAAATTTTTATTAATGCCTCTGCGTAAGAAAAAAGTTGTCCCAAATAAATTCACTTCCAAAAACAAGAGTAAAAGTCAAAAACATTGTCTTTCAACTTACGCTATGGACACCTCTGGCCGAATTTTTTCAATACGATCTCTTACATCAGAACTTACCGTAACGTTTGTTTATTTCAGAATAACACTGACATAATTGCTCTCTGCAAGTTAGTTGCTAAAAATGTACAAGTAAAATACGACTTCAGTTTACTCACAGAGCCATATGTGGGGTTTTGGGATTTTGACAGCACAGAACTTATGAGAACTATGGAGAGTCTAGGCCCAAAGTTTACAAGACGCCTTCATGTTGGCTCGGCCGAGTACTTGTGCGAACCAAAAGTGTTTATCACATTTCGCACTCTACCACCAGAAGCTCTCAAGATCATCAACAGAAGGTTGGTTTCGTAGAACTATGCCTTAAATCATGATCCTGTCAAATAATTTAACCAAATTATCTTTATTAGACTGCGCTCTTTCGTGGAAACAAGTCAAGAAACTCCTTGGCGTCGTTCTGTTCAAAGACTCTTCGGTGGGAACGAACAAGAATCTGAAAATGAAGTTCACGCAATTACCTGGAAAGAAATTCGAATGGCCTTTGCAATCTGGGGAGTCATGCTAACAGTCGCTTCTGTCGTGGCCGCAGTCGAGCTACTGACAATGATCCCTTGTCAAGCTCAGAGCATCCGAGGAAGAATATTTCCAATGTAATTAACGCGTAGTTTTGGAAAGTTTCAAAAACCGATCACGTATTCAAATTAACAAAAAGCGATCTTGCATTTGCTGGAAATAGGGTTCATCAATGGCTAATGAAAAATTACATCAATATGTATTATGTTGGATTAACTTTGAACAAGCACTATAGTTACACATAAAAATGTTTTCAATGTAACTAAAATGTATTACTAGTAGTAAATGTCGTAATGGGAGCACATATAACAGGCAATTAAAATTCATTTCAAGGCAACTTACAAGTATTTCTGGTTATAATATGTATGCGGTTAACATGTAATTTTTGTAATAATAGTCAAGTATTTCTAGTAGTAAATGTCGTAATGGGAGCATATATAACAGGCAATTAAAATTCATTTAATGGCACCTAACAAGTATTTCTGGAAATAATATGAATGTGGTTAAAATGTATTTTTTTGTAATATTAGTCGATTACCCCTAGTTGGACCCAAGATACACATGTTTTAGATATAACTCACAAATTCGGTGATCACCTATGAAACACAATAAAACATGTTTACAATCTAACGTGTATTTTTTGGAATGAGAGTCCATGATCATCTATTGAACCCAATATTTAATCAGATTAGTTTTGCTTCTAAATAATCAGGTATGTAGTTGAGGTCTAATGGTGGAATTTTGTTAAGTCGCTGCCGGGCAAGTCAGAACCGAAGGGTCAGTCTTCTCTGAAACCCACTTACTGGAGTGCGCTGTATTCTCGATAATGGTTAATTATAAAACAAAGGCGAATTACTAATTATGTGCCTAAAAATCAAAACAAAAATTATCTTCATGTCAATTGCGTTCACTAACGAATAAAATCCATGTTATTAGGATCACAATTAAGGTTGCAATCATAAATTTTGCCAGAAATATGGATTGCAAAACGTCTTGTGAATCCTTATTGCAATTTAGAATACTGATTTACTATAGTAGTTGAATAAATTAAAAAATACTTTAATATCATAAATTATACATGATTTTTTTTTCGTTGATGGTAAATAGCTGCGACACTTAGGCTAAACAAAATATTTCAGCAGAAATCATATTAATATATTTGAGCGGATGGAATATGGGGCAAAATTTTAGGTGCAAAACCTCATTTCAATGAGAATTTTCTGGCTAGCCAAGTCACCTAAAACTATGCAATTCATGTCTCACTATTTATAAAAGTCTACAACGGCAAAACGAATAGCAAGTTTCCATGTAAGTTGAGAATAATTCTCCACCTCTAGAAAATCGTTCAGTCATACTTCTTTGGGAAACAATAGGACTATATCGAAGCATCAGAAGCTAAATTTTGTTGTTGTTACCAGAAGTTTATAAGATATGTTCCATAAGTACAACACTACCTATTCTTCGTAGTGCTAGAGACTTACTGTGATCGTTATCAGGCTACAGCGTTCTCTTGAGCACATTCTCTCTTAGTGCGGTTAGAAGGCTATCAGCCTTTTTTAAATGAATTTAAACGAAGAGATGACACATAATGATTTAATAGCTCTCCTGATTACGTATTGATATTAAATTTAATAAAGTAATTCGTATATTTTAAATCACCATGCGTCATCTCTTCGCTTAAATTCATTTAAATTATCTATTCTCCATGGCCAGAGAAAGAAAGATTATAATTTAGAAATCAGCTTTGGTTACGATAACGCCTTATATTAGCAAACTAAGAATATGTTTCAGGTATCACATGAGGAAAGTGCTTTCACGCCAATCTTCTTGTAAATATAACTTTCAATATTGCTTGAATAATTCATTAATTTTAATTTCAATACTTGTTTGTAACTTTAGAGACATAATTAGATATTTAGGTATAGAAGTTTGAAGGTAGTCCTACTCTCGACACAGAGAGGTATTTTATTTTGATTTACCAACTTGTCTAAATTTCTGTGAACTGTGATAGCGGTCATGCAATGGCGAACACATTTGATACAATTTGAAAACTTCTAACGCGATCCCAATGAGTTTTAACAACAACACATATACACGTACAGACAGACGCATCAGGACCCGATTCTTCCATATAACAAAAATAAAATTCCTCCCCCCTTTTTTGAAGCCTATTGTTTACGAGATCATACGATATGACGTAGGTGGAAACTAGGAGTGCAAAAACACGCCGCAGCAAGGAGTTTCAAATTTGACTTTCAAATAATTTACTTGAAAGTATTAAAAAGCGATACATTGAGGGAATATTTAATTGCAGGTAATTTAGAGCAATGTGCAACAATCAGATTTTTTTACATAGCAATGCACAATGTGAAATGAGTTAGTGAATACAAATTATGACTCCTTAGGCTTTATATCCTTTACTTCTCCTTGGTAATTAAGTGGTGCTCTATACATTAATGTCTAGACACATTATTCTCTCTACTCTTAAGTTTCGTTTATAAACATTTTTATGCATTTATAAAGCGTTATTCCAACAACACATCATCATCATTTCCGTATTTGCTGCGTATCTGGGTAAGTTGAAGTCTCAAACTTTGGAAGAATATTAGGCGAAAGCGATACCTCTATCATTAGCGGTGTGTCCATAGAGAAACATTGCTCTTGGGCTTTGGTAAATTATTCGTTACTTTAATTGGAATTCGGGATGAAGAAATGATTCCGCAAATTTGTACCTGAGAACAAACTACGTTTTTGTTCTTAAGTCTGTGACCACTCCACTTCCTTCACTTTCTTCCCACTTTCCTTTTTTACTCGTGCTGGGGAGAATCCCCCCTCGCACGAGTATTGCGCCGACTTTTCAAGGTCTCAATCAATCTGGGAAATAGCACACTTCCTCTGGTCCAAAACCAGCTTATTAATTGCTTGGACTAGTTTTTTAATTCAAGAAGTGGGGGTTACTGGTCCTCGGGACAAGTTTATTAATTGTAAATCTATTGGAGAACAAAGGCTGGGACCACTCCGGAGACCAGTTTATTATTTCGGACACTAGACGGTCACTGGTCCCAAGGACTAGTTTAAAAAATATCCCTATTTCCCAGACTGGTCTCAATCCTTAGCTTTGGCAATGTATGGCGACAGGAATTCCGTGTGTTCGGGGCTTTTCATCCCTATCATTCCGATTTCGATTTTTTTAAAGTAAACACTTATTTGCTGACTCCACCAGAACGATTTCTAGTTGAAACCACGAAAAGGGTAAATACACTCCACTTCCTCCAAAGGGATGGTGGCATGGTGCTAGGGTATAACTTTCCTTCTAAAAACTTAAGCTTTCTGCTGCAAGTTCTACTGTTAAGTTAATATTTATCAGTCTAGGCATGCGATGGTGCGGTGGTTTAGGGATGGTTATTGGGGGTAACCAGGTGGGAAATAAGGATTGTTTTAAACTGGGCAATGGGCCAGCGACCCCTCTGGCCTGGAATAAATAAACTGGTCCATGACCACTGACCAGGGCGCGTCGTCTGCTAAATTGAAGAAGTGGATAGTTACAATATATTAGCTATGTCTGGACTCTGGAAACCCTTGAATTTTCTTAGTGGTCTTGTGGACCACTGACCCCCCTCCGATTTAATTTTTAAACTGTTCCAGGCAATTTTTAAACTGGTCATTTGCCCTGTGCCACCGCCTTATTTCCCACGCTGGGGGTAACGTTTCTTCTAAAGACTTAAGCTGTCTGCTGAGAGTTTTACTTTTAAGTTAATATTTATCAGTCTAGCTCTGAACTGGAGGTATGGGGCGTCTTGTTAAGAAATTTTTACCTCATGCCCTTTTGTTTCAATTTTTTATTATCTAACATATCTCGCACGAATGTCCTTTCTGCTGGGGCAGCTTGTTTATTATCAATTTTCTTTGCGCCCCCATATAAAAGAAAGAGCTGCTCGTGGGAGTTGTAGTTGTAAAATTGTGCGTGCACGGTCTAGACCGTGGTTTACGCGAGTAAAAAGTTTTTCTTATATAAACGAATTGCGTTTATTTATCTCTCGATACATTATAGATTATCTGGTAAATATGTTTTAAATCATTCATGCACCATAAGTCCTTAAAGCGGGAAGCTTGTAACTTCTAACATTAGAGGTAGTATGAAGTCTTATCAAAGAGAGCGGCTCACAACCAATCACAAGAGAGATTAAACAAATGTGAGGAACCGCTTTACAACCACGAAATAGGCAATAATACCTCAGCATTTTACATACGATGCTGATGTTAATTATTGTGGCAGGGGGGTGCTTTTTTCAAAAAGCTTCAATAGTCCGCCGGCCTCTTTGCAGTCCCTTTAAAAGCTGAGCTTCTACATACATTCATCGACAGAAAACCACAAATTTTGATTTTACGAAAAAAATGTTTAGCCGTAAAAAATCAAGTATGGTCAGTAGCCTAATCTTAGAAGGTATCGTTCCTTTCAACCGCATTCCCAATGGACCGAAATCCCATTCGACCGAATATCCCGCAATGATTTTAGATTTCCAGTCCAATGGCTATATTCCCGATGGACCGAAATCCCAATCGTCCGAATATGCCCCTAAAAAATACATGAATATAACTTGAAACACTGTTGCCGTCAGCGATTCGGTGGTGTAGTGGATACGATGTTGGACTGCGAAGCGATAGATTGTTGGTTCGAATCTCCGAAAGGTATGTTAATAATATTAAAAGTAAATGTTTCGTGATACTAATTAAAACGCTCACTTTCATTCCTTTCAAGGCAAGAGATATATAGAATTAATAATCAAATTGTGCTTAAAATGAAGTACAGTCTTAATGGTAGTTCCATCAATGTCTTTAAATTTTAAATTAAAATTTTAATATTTTGGTTTCGGGTGGGTTAGGTTAGCTTATGTTAGGTTAGCTTAGGTTAGCTTAGGTTAGGTTAGGTTAGGTTAGGTTAGGTTAGGTTAGGTTAGGTTAGGTTAGGGTTAGGTTTGCTTAGCTTAGGTTAGGTTAGGTTAGGTTAGCTTAGGTTAGCTTAGGTTAGGTTAGGTTGGGTTAGCTTAGGTTAGGTTAGGTTAGGTTAGGTTAGCTTAGTTTAGCTAAGGTTAGGTTAGCTTAGTTTAGGTTAGGTTAGGTTAGGTTAGGTTAGGTTAGGTTAGGTTAGGTTAGGTTAGGTTAGCTTAGGTTAGCTTAGGTTAGGTTAGCTTAGGTTAGCTTAGGTTAGGTTAGGTTAGGTTAGGTTAGGTTAGGTTAGGTTAGGTTAGGTTAGGTTAGGTTAGGTTAGGTTAGGTTAGCTTAGTTTAGCTAAGGTTAGGTTAGCTTAGTTTAGGTTAGGTTAGGTTAGGTTAGCTTAGGTTAGGTTAGGTTAGCTTAGGTTAGCTTAGGTTAGCTTAGGTTAGCTTAGGTTAGGTTAGCTTAGGTTAGCTCAGGTTAGCTTAGGTTAGCTTAGGTTAGCTTAGGTTAGGTTAGGTTAGGTTAGGTTAGCTTAGGTTAGGTTAGCTTAGCTTAGCTTAGCTTAGCTTAGCTTAGGTTAGGTTAGGTTAGGTTAGGTTAGCTTAGGTTAGCTTAGTTTAGCTTAGGTTAGCTTAGGTTAGTTTAAGTTTGGTTTGGTTTGGTTCCAATAATTCGTTGACACCTTTTCCAAAATATGCTCCTTTTAATTAGCTACCACCTTTTCCAAAATATTCTCCCTTTAAATAGCTACCACATTCTCCTATTAATTAGCTGCCACCTTTTCCAAAAGATTTTCCTATTAATTAGCTGCCACCTTTTTCAAAATATTCTCTTATTAATTAGCTGCAACCTTTTTCAAAATATTCTCCTATCAATTAGCTGCAACCTTTTCCAAAACATTCTCCTATTAATTAGCTACCACCTTTTTCAAAATATTCTCTTATTAATTAGCTGCAACCTTTTTCAAAATATTCTCCTATCAATTAGCTGCAACCTTTTCCAAAACATTCTCCTATTAATTAGCTACCACCTTTTTCAAAATATTCTCCTATTAATTAGCTGCAACCTTTTCCAAAACATTCTCCTACTAATTAGCTACCACCTTTTCCAAAACATTCTCCAATTAATTAGCTGCCACCTTTTCCAAAATATTCTCCTATTAATTAGCTGCAACCTTTTCCAAAACATTCTCCTACTAATTAGCTGCCACATTTTCCAAAATATTCTGCTTTTAACTAGCTACCACCTTTTCTAAAATATTCTCCTATTAATTAGCTGCCACCTTTTCCAAAAGATTTTCCTATTAATTAGCTGCCACCTTTTCCAAAATATTCTGCTATTAATTAGCTGCAACCTTTTCCAAAATATTCTCCAATTAATTATCTGACATCTTTTCCAAAATATTTCTATTATTGCTAATAAATTGTTCGTGGTAAGAGGCGGGCTTTTAATACTCATATAAATAATCTTTTTACCTCCAAACAAGGTTGGGTTGGGTTAGGTTAGGTTACGTTGGGTTAGGTTAGGTTAGGTTATGCTAGGGTAGGTGAGGTGGGGTTCGCCGTAATTAAAACGTAGTTAAAATAAGTGCAGTAATACATTTTCAACTCACATTTTTTTAACAATAATAAGTTGTGAAATTAAAAATATATTTAATGCAAAACCACACAGTATGTCTTCTTTCAGTTCAATAGAATTTCGGTCCAATGGGACTATAATAAAATCGCACCTTTGGCTACGTTCGGTCGAATGGGACCCCCAAAAAAAACCCCTTCTGTCGAATGGGAATTCGGTTCAATGGGACCAAAGCATCTTAGAACACTTTCTAAAACTTTATGGGAAGTCAGATATTTTAATACCAATTAAGTAACTATAGTGAACAAGCAGACTAATATATAAAGTTTGAACTATTGCCCATTGATTGCACCCATTTTCAAACTTCAACGATGCATACTTTTCCGGCAAAATAGGTTTTAGAAAATGCCGGTTACAGTCCTAACAGAAAACCATATGGCGCGCAAATAAAAGTGCACCGAAAGTTTTGATAGCAGCTGTACATAAACCTTAAGAGTAATGAGTCTAATGGCTTGTATCCAGTACGATGGATAAGAACATCTAAAACCGATTTCAAATGTTATAAAACTCTATTATCATTAAATATTTCACGTCGTTACTTTTTTCAATCCAATTTTGGTTTTTTGGAATGAGTGTTTAAGTTAATTAGAAACAAGTTGGGAAACCAAATTGAACCTCTCCACGTCGAGACAAGGGCTATTTACCCACTGACGAGTTTTTTCGGATAATTAAATAATTGTAATTGTTATTAATTATTTTAATCGTCATTATTTTAGTTAAGTCGTTTCAAGAAAAGTTATTCCTAAAATAATTTTAAAAATAGCTATTGTTGACGTTCGAATTCAAGCGTGTGTCGATTTAACTTTTTTTTTTAAATTTAGGGTATATAAGGCGATTGATTCACAGTATATAATAATTAAAGCCGCAATTGCGTAAAAATTTTGCGAAAGCCCTGCTTTTGGAAGGCTAAACGTTTCTCGTAACCCTAGCCGATCGCCGCGTACATATTAACCCTAACGATGATAATGGGGTATAAGTAAATTAATAAAAACTGTCTTTGTACACAAAGACGCGAAAAAGTAAGAGATAAGTGTAGAAAATTAATTGTTTGAAGTAACAGATATTCAAATTTTCATTTTTGAAGACGTGATTATAAAACATCAATTATTTGAAAAAATTTCTTATCTTAGTTTTTTTCACCAAAATTCCTTAAGTAAAATATTTTATCCTTAAACATGTGCATCATTTTAAAAATAGAAAACGTTTGCATTTTCTTTTTTTTTTTAAATTTAGAGTTAGTTTGAGTATTCGGGCCTATAAAGAGAATAAAATGGGCATAAAATTGTTGATAGCAGACAAAATAAAACAAGCATGAAAACTTAACAAAACGTGTTCGTTTATTTTAAAGTTTGCGAGGTTTCAAAAATTGACGTGTTGTATATCTCTCAAAGCTACAGATCCTTTTGACTCTAATAACTACATCACAGTCAAAGGGCGAATGTAATTTTCGGTTCGCAATATTTTCAATTTTGAAATATAAAAATAAATACTTCTAGCTCTATTTTTCAGATATCCGAGTATTTGAACTTCCTCTAAGCAAATGTTTCTCGAAAATAAACAGTAGTATCAAGGTAGTTTCTCTGAAATTTTTGTGAGAAAAACTAAGATAAGAAATTTTTTCAAATAATTGATGTTTTATAATCACGTCTTCAAAAATGAAAATTTGAATATCTGTTACTTCAAACAATTAATTTTCTACACTTATCTCTTACTTTTTCGCGTCTTTGTGTACAAAGACAGTTTTGATAAATATCTGTCACTTCAGTCTTAATTATATAAAAAGGACTTGGTTTGCCCAAGCCTAAAAAACAAAACGATAAGAGTTTTTTCCAGTTGACTGAAGCGCGGATATTTTATTTTTCTATATAATTTTAAAGACAATCTGTATTTTACTACTCTTTAATTCAATCTCCTGATTTTACTGGTAATGGATTTATTTCCTATAAATTAATTGAAATAAAATATCTTATCTCAGATTTTTCAACAACAATTCCATTTTCGTAAAAATTTTATCATGAAAAATCTGAGATAAGTAATATTTCAATTAATTTATAGGAAATAAATCCATTACCAGTAAAATCAGAAGATTGAATTAAAGAGTAGTAAAATACAGATTGTCTTTAAAATTATATAGAAAAATAAAATATCCGCGCTTCAGTCAACTGGAAAAAACTCTTATCGTTTTGTTTTTAGGCTTGGGCAAACCAAGTCCTTTTTATATAATATCTGTTCCTTCAGTCTTTATTTGTATTAATCTATTATAAAATAATATTTGCCTGAAATGCGAAATTTTTCACTACTAGGACGAGGTTAAAAATGGCTCTACACTTCTACTAATTCTTATATGATACGGCTCACAATTCGTTTTAGAACCCGAGCTTTATAGTCAACTTCAAAACACACCTGCCACGATTTTAAACTATCAAAGCCGTATCTTTTACAGTCCACTTTACGATTGCAATTATCCATGACATTGCGTGCACTGCCCTTGTACGTTTACAGTGATTGGCACCGTGGACAGTTATTTTAATTAAAATACTTAGGCCTCAGGTCCAGTTTTAAAAATATCCTTATTTCCAACACTGATCCATCTATCCTTCCAGCTTTTACAATCACCCATTGCATAGACTCACTCAATAGTCTGCCTAAGCATGGATTTATAATAGAAGCTTACGCTTCCTGGATATTTCACTCACCTTAAAACGCGCACAACATTTATTCCTCGTCTGAAATAGTACCAGCCTGGCACACGCGTTTGTGACGTAGAATTTGAGGCAAATTCAGAGGGGGGTTGAAGTTTTTCACGTGATCGAGTTCTAATTTTGAATAGCGCGCGCGCACGCGCGCCAAAAGAAAAAAGTTTGCCTATCAAAATGCCTTACTGAAGGCTACAGGGAAATATCCATGAAGCGTAAGCTTCTATTATAAATCCATGGCCTAAGTAAGGCAACTTAAGCCTTGGTCGAAACTAACATCTAAAATATAAATTAAAAAGGTATCTTAAGTATAGAATTTCAACCGTGACACATAATTAAACAAAAATTAGACCCGCCAGAGAAGTTTTTAATAAATATAGTGTTATATTTATTGAAAAATATCAAGTTAAAGTTTCAAGGCGGTGAAATGGCAAATTAGCGTCGTCTACTGTAGAGTAACGAACAATTAGCGTCGTCTGCTGTAGAATAATCTTTTGAGGTACTTACATTTTTAATTAAATTAACATACTTAGACTTAATTAAATTTGATGAAACTTGAAAAAGGCACACCTTGAATAGTTACTTGTTAATTTAAAAGTATTCCGAAAGCTAACTTCCATGTAGTTTTTAAATGATTCGATGTACAGGAGCACCAAAAACCCCATGTTATTCCTATGGGAAAATCGGCGAAAATCTGTGAATTTTCATTTAACATTACGGGAGGGTGTGGGATCTTATCTAGAAGGGCCTACCGGCCCTCTAGAATATGAATTAAAACTGTTTAGAAACTTGTATCAAAAGTAATATAAGAAACCTCCCTCCCGTAGGGAGGTTTCTTATATTACTTTTGCTAGTATTTAGAAACGTATACTGAAAAGCAGGCGCTCCATTTACGTCTTGTGGTGTTGCGCGTATATTTGTTACCACGTTTGAACTAACAAGGCCCTAACCATCTATTATAGAAGTATTAATCTTGATTGCTTCAACGCCCAGTCCAACTCAAATTGCCTTCCCGTCGTTTTCAAGTGCAAAGCACAGTGGATGCAATAATACAAATAGATTCCGAAGACTTAGGCTAAAAAATTATTACGTAGACCTGTGTACAAAAACAATCTATACACCTGTGCACAAACATATTCCAATGACCTGCGCTGGGTGACCAAATTTCCCAAATTTTATAATTTTTCCTTTTTTCGAATGTCTTCCTATTAGTTCCTATAATTTCGATAATTTTCCTATATTTTCCTATTTTTTGAAATTGTAGATATTTTGTGCGCTCTCACTTTTGGTTTTGTTATATATCACCAAAGCTATAGAAGCCTCTAAAATATTTGTCAGGGAAGTCTGTGATGTTTTAAAATTATAGCATATGTTTCTAAGATTACGTTCCATAAGTATGACACTTCCTATATTTCGAAATGCTAGAGACTAAATGAGAGCTAGTTCGAGAACGACGCGAGAATTGACTACAGGCGATTTTCTACTCCATCTTCCTATTTAGTCTGTACTAAGCCTTTGACAGGGCCTCATCAGGCGTCGCTTTACGAGAATCTATGACGTTTCATTTACGTCACTTCGAGACAAGCTCTCAGTTTCCAGTGACAAATTTATGTAACATATCTTACGAACTTATGGTTATAATTAAACCAAAGTTCCTTTGTAAATCTTGTCTTATTACTTTCAAAGCATTTGCAACCTATATTTTGCTATTTTTCAAGAGTAGTTCTCTTGTCTTTTCCTGTTTTTTTAATTATACATCTATATTTATATAAATCAAAGTCCTGACTGACTGACAGACTGACTGATAATCATCGTCCAGCCCAAACCGCTGGCCCCAGAAGGCTGAAAATTTGGAGGATATTTACTCGTAAGTAGTAGGCGCGTACTAGGAAAGATTTTTCCAATCCGCCGCCATCTTCATAAATGGCGCTCAGAAATGTAACAAATCTTCTCTTTGTAAGAAAGTTCGTGAGTTTCAACCGATTTCACAAATATTTAGTACACTGGATTCCTTTAACCTATAGACGGGCTATATGGTATTTCGGGATCGACTTGTTGCCATCATTTTAAATGGCGGCCAGATATTTAAAAACCTTTCTTTGTAGAATGTCTGCGTGTAAAGTAATAAAAAAATATCCCGACGAGCTGATGGGCGACGCCGAGTGCCTTCGCTCCTAGGATGCTACAAAAATATTTGTCGAATCAGTAAAATGTACCCATACTTGATGGAAGTTCTCACTACACTCAAGCGATGCCGCGGGTAACAGCTAGTCTCCTATAATTTCCTGTAAATCATTTGTAAATTTCCTATTTTCCTATAACTATTACAAGGTTATTTGTGGTCACCCTGGGTGCACAAACATATTTCGTAGATAACATAGACTTGTGAAAACACATGTCATATAATTGTGTACAAACAGATCCCGTAGACTTGTGCACAAACAGATCCCTTAGAATTGTGCACAAACAGATCCCTTAGAATTGTGCACAAACAGATCCCTTAGAATTGAGCACAAACTGATGTCATAGACTTGCGCACAAAATGATGTCATAGACTTACGCACAAACAGATGTCATAAACTTGTGCAAAAAGAGATGTTATATACCTGTACACAAAAAGATTCCATGGACCTCTGCTCAAAAACATTCCATACCCCTATGCTCAAAAATATGCTCAAGAATATCTTGTACACCAGTGCACAAAACTACTGCATATCCATTTGCACAAAAATATCCCGTATCCATTTGCAGAAAAATGATCTTTAGACCTGTGCACAAACAGATGCAGTGGCCTGAGCAAAGACAGATTCCTTAGACCTCTGCACAATCCTATTCAGAAGGCTTGTGCACAAAAATATTCCGTAGACCTGTGCACAAAAATATTCCGTAGACCTGTGTACAAACAGATACCGTAGACATGTGCACAAACAGATACCGTAGACATGTGCACAAACAGATACCGTAGACATGTGCACAAACAGATGTCATAGACTTGCACAAAAAATACATCATAGACTTGCGCAATAAGAGATGTCAAGGACATGTGCACATCAGATTCCACGGACTAGTGCACAAACAGAAGTCTTAGACTTGTTTACAAACAGAAGTCATAGACCTGTTTCCATAAAGATTCCATGCCCATTTGCACAAAACAATTTCATACCCATTTGCACGAAACGATTCATACCCATTTGCACAAAACGATTCCATAGACCTGTGCACAAAAATATTCCATAGACCTGTGCCCAAAGAGATTCCATAAAACTGTGCCCAAAGAGATTCCACAAAACTGTGCACAAAAGATTCCCTAGACCTGTGCTCAAAAAAATATGCCGTAGGCCTGTGCACAAACAGATGCCGTAGACCTGTAAAGATACAGATTCCGTAAACCTGTGCACAAACAGATGCCGTAGGCCTGTGTACAAACAGATTCCGGAGATCTGTGCACAGATTCCGTAGCCATGTGCACAAACAAATTGCGTAGACTTGTACACAAGTGGAAGTCACAGGCTTGTGCACAACAGATGTCATAGACATGTTCAAACCAGATTCCATAATTTTGTGCACAAACAGAAGTCATAAACATGTGCACAAACAGAAGTCATAGCCATGTGCACAAAAATATTCTATAGACTTGTGGACATCAAGTTTCCATAGACCTGTACACAAAAGTTTTCATGGAGATGTGCACAAAATATTTCATGGAACTGTGCACAAAACATCATATATGCTTGTGCACATAAAGATTCCTTAGACCTGCGCGCTAAAGATTCCATAGACCTGTGTACATAAAGATTTCATACCCATAGCACAAAATTATTCCATAACCATTTGCACAGAAATATTCCCTAGACCTGCGCACAAAATATTTCATAAAACTGTGCTGTGCACAAAAAGATTCCATTGACCTATGCACAGAATATTCTATTGGCTTTTGTATAAACATGTGACATAGACCTGTGTACAAAAATATTCCATGGACCTGTGCACAAAAACATGCCTTGGACCTGTTCAGAAACATTCCATACCAATATATGCTCAAAAATATTCCACACCCATTTGCACAAACATTTTCCGTAGACCCGTGCACAAACAGATGCCGTAGACTAGCGCATAAACAGATTCCATATATTTGCGCACAAATATATTACGTAGACTCGTGCACAAATAGATTCCACAGCCTTGTATACAAACAGAAGCCACACGGTTTTACACAATCCGATGTTATAGACTTGTGCACAAACAGATGTCATATGCTTGTGTAAAAAACTGATTTCATAGACTTCCTCAAAAAGAGATGTCAACGACATTTGCACAATAGATTCCGTAGACTTGTGCACATAAAGATTCTTCAGACTTGTGCACAAACATATTTTGTAGACCTGTACACACAGATACCATAGACTTGTGCGAAAATAGATTTCAAATATTTGTGCAAAAACACATCCCTTAGACTTTTGCACAAACTGATGCCATAGACTTGTGCACAATCATATGTCCTAGACCGGTGTACAAAACATTCTATAGATTTGTGCACAAACATGAGTCATATACCTGTACACAAAAAATATTCCACGGACTTCTGCACAAAAACATTCCATATACCTGTACACAAAAATAATCCATGGACCTCTGCACAAAAACATTCCATATCCCTATGCTCAAAAATGTTCCTTACCCATTTGCACAAAAATATCACGTTCACCTGTGCACAAAAATATTCGGTATCCATTTTCACAAAAATATTCCGTACACCTGTGCACAAAAATATTCCAAATCTATTTTCACCATAATATTCCATACACCTATGCACAAAAATAATCCATGGACCTCTGCACAAAAACATTCCATATCCCTATGCTCAAAAATGTTCCTTACCCATTTGCACAAAAATATCACGTTCACCTGTGCACAAAAATATCACGTACACCTGTGCACAAAAATATTCGGTATCCATTTTCACAAAAATATTCCGTACACCTGTGCACAAAAATATTCCAAATCCATTTTAACCATAATATTCCATACACCTATGCACAAAAATATTCCGTACACCTGTGAACAAAAACAGTTCGTACACCTGTGCACGAAAATATTCCGTACAATTGTGCATAAAAATTTTCCGTACACCAATGCATAAACATATTTCGTACACTTGTGCACAAATAGAAATCACAGGCTTGTGCACAAAAAAATATCGCAGACTCGCGCAAAAAGAGATGTTATAGACATGTGCACATCAGATTCCATAGAGTTATGCACAAACATTTTCAGTGCCCCTATGCTCAAACAGATTTCAAACCCTTATGCTCAAAAAGATTCCATACCCATTTGCACAAAAATAATACGTAGACCCGTGCTCAAAAATATTCCGTAGACCTTTGCTCAGACAGAAGTCACTCGCGTGTGCAAAAACAGATGTCATAGACTTGTGAATAAACAGATGTTATAGACTTGTGCACAAAGAGATGTTATAGACTTGTTCACAAGCAGGTGTTATAGAATTGATCACAAACAGGTGTTATAGACTTGTTCACAAACAGATGATTTAGACTTGTGCACAAACAGATGCTTTAGACTTGTGCACAAACAGATGCTTTAGACTTGTGCACAAACAGATGCTTTAGACTTGTGCACAAACAGATGGAATAGACTTGTGCACAAACAGATGTTTTAGACTTGTGCACAAACAGATGTTTTAGGCTTGTGTACAAACAGATGTTTTAGACTTGAGTATAAACAAATGTTATTGACTTGCACAAAAAGAGATATCATAGAAATGAGCAAATCAGATTCCATAGACCTGTACAGAGGTCGTAGACCTGTGAACAAACAGAAGTCGTAGACCTGTGCAAATAAAGATTTTTTACTTGGACACACAGATTCTTCAGACTTGTGTGTGCACATAATGATTCTTCAGACTTGTTTGCACATAAAGATTCTTCAGACTTGTGTGCACATAAAGATTCGTCAGACTTGTGTGCACATAAAGATTCTTCAGACTTGTGTGCACATAAAGATTCTTCAGACTTGTGTGCACATAAAGATTCTTCAGACTTGTGTGCACATAAAGATTCTTCAGACTTGTGTGCACATAAAGATTCTTCAGACTTGTGTGCACATAAAGATTCTTCAGACTTGTGTGCACATAAAGATTCTTCAGACTTGTGTGCACATAAAGATTCTTAAAACTTGTGCACATAAATATACCATAGACCCATGAACAAAAAATTCCATAGACCTGTGCACAGAAGATTCCGTACTCCTATACTCAAAAGGATTCCATGCAGATTTGCACAAAAACATTCCGTAGACCTGTGTAAAACGAAATGATTGCATAGGCCTCTGCACAAAGAGATTTTATACTCCTTTGCACAAAAATATTCTGTAGGACTGCGCTTAAACAGATTCCGTAGACTTGTACACAAACAGATGTTATAGTTTAGACTCGTGTAAAAATTTAATTACCTATAATTGGTAAGTATCTTTAATTGCTTATTTTGTTTAATTATCTTCAATTGCTTATTTTGTTTAATTATCTTCAATTGCTTATTTTGTTTAATTATCTTCAATTAATAATAATAACATAAGTTAATTATACCTCTAAGTACACAAATCGCTTCCACTTCTATGGCAATAGTGTTTGTCTGGCTCCCTTTAATGAAACCCTATACTCTCTCCGTATCATTTATCACCTCAACTTCAATACAAAATTGTACTGCCTAGCCTAGCGTTTCTTTTATCCCTTTTAGAATGTTTCAGGACTGAAACCGCCTCTATCTCACGAGAGAGAGAGGGATTTGGGGTTGCATAAGTAAAATTCGTTCCCCCCCAGTGCCTGCCTATACGAAACGTAAAACTCTCCTTTATTCCACTGGATGATTTTATTTTTCGTCTCGACCGCTTGGTGGCTGCACCGCGACAGAAATTTTAAAATTTTCTCTCTTCGGATCTTAGCGCTATACGAGTTCTGACGTCACAGTAGCCTGCCAAAGATGCCCGGTCGTTCCCCGAATTTGTGTACTTAGAGGTATAATTAACTTATGATAATAATAATAATCTAAGCTTGGTCTAGGAAGGGATGTCCACACTAAGTCAACTCGCGACTTGCTTATTTTGTTTAATTAAGTTTAATCTGTACTTCGCAACTAAATTAGTTGGACGCGCAATAGTTATAATGGCAATTAAGCTAGCTAATTGCCCTACCAATTTGATTATCCGCAGTAAAATGACGTAAGTCCTAGAATGACTTTCTTTATTACTTAACCCAAGCAAAAAAGTCTTAAGTTCCACAGTTTAAAGGTAAACCACGTAATTCGGAGCAGGTACTTAAAACTATTAAAAACAATACTTAAGCTTTGTTTTTCTTAATGAAACAAAAATTGGCGCCCACTTTAAAAATGGGGCTTTCGTTTAAGACCGTTTTCAAATCTATCAAACGTATAGTTATTTTTGTAAGGGTAGTTACAAAATGGGTAAGTTTGGAAAATTTCCCATGTTATTTCTATGGAGATTCTCTAGTTTTTCGCCAAAATCTGTGATTAATTTTATGGAAATGAAAACCACCCTTAGCAACTTTATGCTTTATAAAATAAACTATTAGGTGGATCATCTTGAAATTTTTACCACATATTAAGGGCCCGGATTTTAGTTCAGTAGAAAAATTTCGAAACAATAAACTTAATACGAAAAAAGTTAAAACCAATCCAAAAACCTTCCTTATACATTAAAGCCGTCATCAGGTCTTATCTAAGGGAGCTACCGCTCCCTTAGAATATAGAGTACTGCGAACGTGGTACGAATATTGCGAACAAGTTTGCTCCGATTTGCCAAATGCGAACAGACAGACACACAGACACAGGCACCCACACAGACACGTCCAGTGAATAAAAAAATAGAAATAAAGGTGTTACCAAATTAATGTCGACTGCAAACTTTGGTCGTTCATTACGTTATATAGCCCATCACCCTTTACCCATAATCACTTGAGAAACTGGCAAAATCATCAAATTGCTCGATTTTAGACGTAGTTCCTTTCTAGGCAAGGGACGATAGAGAATGCCGGCACCGGCTGGGTGATAGTGGTTGTCGATACCGATGGCGTGGTAGCCACTTCATTGTGTTACGCGGCTATTACTAAATTTCTTTTCTTCTTACAGATATAAAAACATGTCTCTTCTTACGACTGGCTTTCGCTCATTCCTGTACCTCATGATTGTGATGTTTTACATTCTCAATTTGGTACAACACGTACAATCGGACAGTTTAAGTAGGCCTAGCATCTTTTGTTTTTCCCCAAAAAATCGACTTGCATAGACTTTTGAAAAAGAGTGTACAAGCCGTACAGTTTCATGATTTATTCAGGGTTCGTACGAAATTTGGATAAGTCAGGGATTTTGAAAATGGGGGAGAAAGTCAAGGATAAGTCAGGGATTTCGATTGATATATCAAACCGTGCTTAGAGCAATGGGCCAGATGTAATTATGAAGTGGACTCTGGTTAACACCTTAAAATAGAGATATTGGGGAAATTTGGTCAGGGATAAGCTGGAAAAGTCAGGGATTTTCAATTTTAAAATTTCGTCCGAACCCTGTTACTGTGTTTATCATTTCATGAAATAGAGAGTAATTTTATTATTTTTTGATTATTTTTAATTTCATTGAATAGTTTAAGAATAATTTTTAAACTTTTTCCTTTTTTTTACTTTTTTGAATCGTGTTATGTATAGTTGGTAAGTTGAAAACCTTACTTATTTAAATATAACTTCATGAAATCGTTTAAGCAAAATGCTTTTATCTCTCATTAAACCTTAAATTCTGTGATGTGCAGAAGGTACGTTTTCCAGCTTAAAATTTCACTCAATACTTTAAGATTAATGCTCTAGTTATCATTTTACTTTTTAAAATCGTGTCGTACATAGAAAGTAATTATGCCTGCAAAATTTCGTTGATTAGTTTGGGAAAAATGCTTTAATATTTCATTTAATATTTAAAATCGTGTAATGAACAGGTTGTAAGTTTTCCTGCTTATTTGAATTTTATACAATTGCATTAAAAAGTTTTAGAATAATGCTATTATATTTGCTTTATTTATTAAAATCGTCTTCTGTGTAGACGGTAAATTTTCCAGCTTATAATGTCATCGATTAGTTTGAGAATAATGCTTTTATCTTTTATTTATTTCCCTTTACAATCGTGTGATGTTCAGAACGTAGGTTGATCATCTTCATTGAGTTGAGAAAAGTACCACTAGAGTGGCCTTTCATCCGGTAGGATATAGACCCAATCGCCATCCCGGTGCAACCAAGGGAACTAAAAGGAACGGCGGGAAATTTGATTGATTTCCAGAATACATGTCTATATACATATCTTATCTAGGCTTCGAGATGGCGACGCCATCGCGTGATAAACATGGTAGCTGTCCGTCCGTCTCGATGTTTTCAAAAGTGTCCCACGTACCCCAATAGGCAGGTTAACGCAAAGGCCACTCTAATGGTACTTTTCTCAACTCAATGATCATCTTATTTTGATTAATTATAAAATGTTGCACAGTTTTAAAATAATGCTTTTAATTATTTTTATAACTAATATTTGGGTAATTTTTAGGATGTACGTTTCCCGCCTTATTTTGATTGCTTGTAATTTCATAGACATTTTTGAGAATAATAATTGCATATTATTTTCTTTTTAAAATAATTTTATGTATAGTTCGTAAGTTTTCTAACACTATTTCATTATTTTTAATTTCGTTGAATAGTTTGATAATAATGGTTATATTTTTATTTTACTATTTAAAATCGTGTTATACACAGGATGTATGTTTTCCAGCTTTTTTTAATTATGTCATTGAATAGTTTGAGAATAATCTCTTATGTTTTATTTCCTCTAAAATATCGTGTGTTGTTAAGATGGTTGGTTTTCCATCTTATCTTGATTAACTATAATATTTTGAACACTTTCAGAATAATGCTTTTAAAATTCTTTATAACTAATATTTGGGTAATTTTTAGGATGTACGTTTCTCGGCTTATTTTGATTATTTGTAATTTTAATTTCATAAAGACGTTTTGAGAATAATACTAGCATATTTCGTTTCGTTTTAAAATCCTTTCATGCATAGATGGTAAGTTTTGCTTCTCCTGTAGTGCCATTCCTGTAGTGCCATAGGAAAAGTAAAGAGCACAGGGCAGGGTCGCCATATTGGGCTAGTTCCCTCGCATGAAGTAGCGCCACAACTGCCCGCAAGCGACTATGCTAGTCGACTAGCTTCCTCGTGTGTATCGAACGCAAGCTCCATCTGCAGTTGCCTCTTAGCGGTAGTGAACTCTCCTAATAAGGTTGCCCTTCCCCTGCGCGTTGGTTTATCAGCAAGTATTTAATGGAATTTTCAATTTTATTACTTTTAATTTAGTTAAATAATTTGAAAATAATGTTTTTTATCTTTTACTTTTTAAAATCGTGTTACGTATAGGCGGTAAATTTTCCAGTTTATTTTTATTATAATTTCATTGAATAGTTTGAGAATAATGCTATTAATACTTTTTCTTTTACAATTTAAAATCGTGTGATGTTCAGATGGTAGGTTTCCCATCTTATTTTGATTATTTGTAATTTCAAAGAAATTTTTTTAGAATAATAACTATACATTTATTTTCTTTTTAAATTCGTTTTATGTATAGCTCGTAAGTTTTCCAGTTCAATTTCATTATTTTTCGATTCATTTAATACTTAGTTTCATAAAAAAATGGTTTTTATTTTATTATTCAAAATCGTCTTATTCGCAGGAGGTACGTTTTCTAGATTATTTTCATTAAATATAATTTCAGTGAATGGTTGGAATTAATTTTTCTTTTCCCTGTTATAATTCGTGTTATGTACAGACCGTAAATTTCCCAGTTAATTTTCATTAATTTAAAATTCATTGGGTAAATTGAGAATAATTATTTTCTTTTTCTTCTATTTTTTAAAATAGGACTATTTGATTTAAGTAAGTTTTCCACGTTAATATTGACAATTAATAATTTCATTGAGTATTTTGAAAATATATTTACGTTCCTTTTACATTATAATATCGTCTTATATAAAGCCGGTATGATATAGCGCTTATTTTTATTATTAAAAATAACAAGGGATAATTTGAGGCTTTAATTTTTATTTTATATTTACAGCGGGTTAGTTTGATAATTTATATTTTCATTGAGTAGTTTGAGAAAAATGCATTTGGTTTTCTTTTACAATAATAATTGGGTTATGAATAGGAGGTATACTTTTCAGCTTATTTTGATTATTAAGAATTTGATTGAATAGTTGTAGTGTGAAGCTTTTATTTTACTTTTAATTTTAAAAATCGTATTATGCATAGTCAGTAAGTTTTCCAGCTAATTTTGATTTTATTGAATAGTTTGAGAATAATGCTTTTTTATCTTTCACCATCAAATCATATGACTTGTAGTTAGTAAGATATCCAGCTGATTTCGATTATTTATATATTAATTTCATTGATTATTTTAAGAATGATTTTTTTCTAAAATAATTGTGTTATGCAAAGATAGTAAGTTTTAAAGCTTAAATTCAATATTTATAATTTTATTGAATAGTTTGGAAATAAAGCTTTTTTTCGTTTTTCCCATAAAAATCGTGTAATTTCAGCCGGTATGTTAGCTAGATTATTTTGATGGTTTATAATTTTAACTTAAAAATTATATGTTTTAAAACTCTTGTAAAATATAGTGCGTAAGTATTCCTTTCCAGCTTATTTTGAGGATTTATTATTTCACTGAATTGTTTAAGAATAATTTATAATTTTTTTTATTACTTTAAAAATGGTGTGATGTGTACAGTCGGTAAGCTTTCCAACTTATTTTCATTATTTATAATTTATTTATTTATTTATTTATCGTTAAGCTTTTCTGCTTATTTTGATTATTTAATTTCACCAAGAGCTGATTCAAGTTAATAAGAAGTTTGCTAGTGGCACTATCCTAGCATAATTAGTTGAAAAGATTTGTCTGCTAATATTCCCGTAAAATGTTTTAAAAAACACATCGTGCCCTCGCAAGAGCAAAGGTCCAACAGACATTTGCCTCAAAGAAGTGTGAAACGAAAAATCAAATGGTTTTTACCAATTCTACTAATTATAAAAAAAAATCAAAAATTCCGTAGGATTGTAAATTAGAATTAGATTGAGATTTAATAGAATTGAAATTAACACCTCCGACCAATCACCTAACGTAAAGCCTTCTTATTAAAAACATTTAGTGGCACGCTCTGCGGCCTCTGCCACGATGGTCACAATTTTTACCAAATCTCGTGGTGAATTTCCTTTGCCATGTAAATATCTATTTTCAAGAAGGCAGGGTGCTACGTGTTGGGTTGTAGGTGCTAATTTCCAATTACCTTTGAAATCTTTAACTAATTTAATTTTAAAATCGTTCATAAGTAGTTCCTGCATGTTTCACTATGCATATTGATCTTGTAATTATTAGAAGAATCGGTAAACTATCACTTGATTTTCGTTAGTGTTGTGAACCTATACCAAGCATGGAAGAAGAAGGGTGTATGGAAGGGTCCTATAGTGTTAAAGAGAGCGCGTTGAAAAATCGTAACTTCCCCCTTTTCATCCCCTCCTTCCCGAGTTTATCACCAACGTTGAAAGCTTCTGCGCAGCGGTAGAGAGCGGATCTAAACAGTGTATCCCTCTCTCTGTACGCGAAAGGAGGTGGCTTGCGCGCCAATATTGCGCAGAGCAGTAATCGAGTTACAGCTAGTGCCGAGAGGAAAGGAGAGTTTTCCCACGTGACCCTACATTTCGCGTAGCCGTCTGCCTATTCACCTCACCATTCCATTACACCCTTCTTCCATGTACCAAGTATGCTAGAATCAGAAGTAAGATGAGACTAGAAGTACTGAGTTAACCAAATTCTTCACTTGGCGAAAGTGAATATTCTTGATAACACACGGTTGGCCCTCTGGTAGCGGTTTCTGAATTTTCCCTCCAAAACGTGAGGCGCTCGCGGCGGTAGACGACCGAACTAGATTCAAGCACCCGCGTCCATGATCCGCGGCTTTAGGTTGAGGGGAAGGGGGTAGGAGATTTTTTTGGAACTCGACCATTTTTTTCTCTCTAGTGTAGGCGCGATGGAAGCGGCATGAAATCCTCAAATTTGTTCACTAGTGCCAGGATCTACTACCAATGCCAGAGCTCTTTACTTCTAGTCTCATCTTACTTCTGCTAGAATGGGAAAAGAATATCTCTTGCCCTATGTTCTTATTAGCTTGAATCCGTTTTGGATTTCATTGAACGTGGAAATTTCAGAAGCAACTTTAATCTTCCATTCAAGCTAAATTATACAAAAATTTATGCTTTCACTGCAAAAGAGTGATTGTAGTATTTTACATTATTTTCGCTTCTCCAAATCTATGTATCCTTAACATTCTACAATTTATATTGCTCATGAATGGGTTTACGTGCTTTTGAAAGATCCTTATCGCTTAAGGAGTAGACACTTTTTAATTACAAATATTGTTATACAGGCCGGAAATAGTTCTTGTTGAACTAACAGGAATCCACATTGCACCAGGGATATAGCACTGCTGCTTCACGATTTGAAAAGAACATTAACATTACTTTATAAACTAACACATTGAGCCAGCTATCACGGTTTAAACAATATGACACTTTTTGGAAAAATTCAAAAATTAAAATTTTTGTTAAATGGAACTGGAACTTGTGTATTATTTACTGATAGTGTGAATTAAAATATGAAAAAATATTAATAATATTCCAAATTAACCAGCTATCAACACAACCCTATTGGTTTGAGACGTGAACGAGAAAAAATTTGAAACTTATTTTACATAAAGAGCGAAGAAAATATCAATTATCTTTTCAAATCAATTTCCCAATCTAGCAGTTTACCACTAGTTTCTCCAATATACTGATAAAGGTCAAATTTACCGTTGTGAAAAGATTTCGTAATGACATAACAATTATATGTATGAGAAAATGAGGTGCATTAAAACAAATATTAAACATGATTTTCAACGGGCACACATTCGTTGAATTGATGCCAGGCGAGACAGAAGTTTCAATAATATTGGTAAAAGATATTCGCAAATATTCAAATCCAATCCTTATTACCCCTACGTAACTCCATGGAAGTAAAAAGAAATGTTTTCGAGTATTTTCAAATACCTATGATGGACTTTTGTAAATATCCTGTCAAATATTTGCAAATATCTCTGATCAATATTTGCAAATATCTTTGACCAACATTTGCAAATATCTCTCATCAGTATTTTCAAATATCTCTCACCATCATATACAAATTTTGCCCAATATTCTTGAACATTTTTATGTGTTTGCCAGAGCCCACTTAGCATAGACCTGCACGGGCCAAATCTTTAGCATTTAAAAAGTCTGAAACCCAGCCTGTTTCCGAGTTGTAATCCCGGCCCACTGCATTGACTAGGCCTAGTCCAGCCCGTTACATGTGATACAGTGGGTATTTTATTATTATTATTATTATTATTATTTTTTCACATATCATCAATGAATTGAATTCATATTTGCTTTAGCGTCGTGTATTAATTTCTTTCAGTAATAATGTCGATAGTTTGTCACAACGTCATATTTGTTCTTAGAAGCTTATATTTATTAAAATTATCTTTCATTTGAATTTTGAATTAAAGGAGAACCTCGTCCGGCGAAATTGCACATTTTTTTCTTTGTTATTATTTTCAAATTTTTCTTTAATATGATATACTACCATAATTGTTTTCATTAAGGCTGATATTTGATAAGTTATTATGGCTATTATTATTATTATTAAGCTCATATTTCGCTATACACTGTTAAAAATAATGGTTCATAAATGGTATAAAAAGGGTATATCCTCTCCCGCTGCACCATTAATGGTTTAAATTTAGCTAAACAATGGTGTGATTATGGTTTGCTTTGATTGGCACACCATTGATGGTGTATGAATGGTTTATCTTAAATGTTTGACTGTTCCACATATGGTTTGATAATGGCATATTAGGATAAGTGGTTAAAATATGGTTAAGAAATGGTTTATGTTAAAAACTTTTGACCATTACATATATGGTTTGATAATGGAAAGTTGGATATATGGTTCGAATTTGGTTTAAAAATAATTAACCATTTTTTCTCTATTCCATATATGGTTTGGTAATGGAAAGTCAGGATATCTGGTTAAAATATGGTATAGACATAGTCATACATTGTTCTATATTCCATATTAGGTTTGATAATGGAAAATTAGGGTATATGGTTAAAATTTGGTTTAAAAATAGTTAACAATTTTTACTCTATTCCATAACATGCAAGCATAAAATTTAAACGTTGGCACATTAGTTTAAATTTAAGCTGTTGACACAGCCATAGTTTTTTCTTCTCAGAGTGACAATGACGTCACGGAGAGGTATTACACTGGACGTGTCTGTGTGTGTCTGTCTGTCACCGCGTTCGCAGTTGGCAAATCGGAGCTAACGTGTTCCCAATTTCCGGACCGAGTTCGCAGTATACAGAAATTCAGAAAATTTTACTTCCTTGCTTTATCCATCTTATTTAACGCTAATCATTAACTCTCCATTACACCTTCATCTGCTGTCTAACCGCCATTGTTTCACCCAATGCCAACCGCTATTTAATGGCTTCTAACAACAACACACCGCAAGCACAATAATCTGTTCTTAATGTCTTCTAACACACTTTCGTCTATACCACATAGACACCAATCTGCAACATTGACTTCTACTCCATCATCGTCGTTAGGCGTAAAATGTACGCGGGGAGGGGCTAGGGTTAGGATAAACGTCTAGCCACCCAATGGCAGGGCTTCCACCGAAGGTTCACGCAATTGCGCATTTTCTTTTCCCATAGTGTGAATCAATCGCCTTATATACCCTAAATTTTCAAAAGTTCTGATATAGGTGTTCCCTAGAAGTATAACGTTAAAGATATCTGTGTTTAAAATTATTTTAGGAATTAAGATTCATAAACCGACTTAACTAAAATTAACATAAATTACTGACGATTAAAATATTTAATATCAGTTACATTTATTTAATTATTTAAGATAAACCTCTTTCTTTGGAATGACACAAGAGAGAGTTTATATAGAACGAGTAATGAAGATTGCATCTGAATCGAAACACTACACGCATACCAAAGTTAATATCATGTTAATATAAAGCGAGTAGGATGAAAAGATCTGTTACAAAACGGTAACATTTTCTTTTTGCAGAATATTGAAAGGAAATATTTTTCGGCATTACGATTCTTTTAGTAGTTGTGTAGGTATAAAACTATGTTTCATGTCAATATTTAAGAACATCTTTTGATATTAACATTTCAAATTTGGTGTTTAATTTTTAATTCAGCTTTACTACATTTATATATAGTGTAAACGTAAATTGTAACTTCAACAGATGATATGTATATTAATACTTCATTATCCCAGTGTTGAAACGACCGGTTCTATGAAATAATATATCTTAGATAAAAACGAAAATTGACCTTGTTTCGTGCCCTCTTTAAGGAGGTCTTTACGGTTCAGAGTGAGCCAAAAGTTAAATCCACATTTAAGTGATAGATATTAGCTTCGCATTAGAATTGAGGATACATAGAAAATGATTATACGCTTCAACCTTTACAAATGCCCTCGGCAATAACTCGCCAAATGCGAACTATGTATGTCCGGTTTTTCTCATTGACTAATGGACCTGTGATTAGAAAGTAAATTTTTGTTTGAAAGAGTACGTCCTCGTCTCAACTCGGAGACGTTTATTTTGGTTTCCCAACTTTTAATGAAACAATTTATTTTTTATTACCTATCCGAGTGAATTATGTCACGGAGAGTCCTAATTTCGACGTGTGTGTCTGTTGCTACAACCCAGGGGACAGCGTTCTCAGTTTGCAAATCGGAGCAAAAGTGTGCTCAATTTCCGAACCGCATATACAGTTCCCGGAAATTTCTAAAATTGTATTCCTCTTACACTGTCTAACACTACCAACTTCTTGTTTTTGTCCATCCCACATGGACACCAGTCTGTACTTACTGGCTTCAATACACGACCATCATCCGGTCTTTTGTCCTTACCACATGGACACCAGTCTGTGCTTACTGGCTTCTATCTCTATCATCATCGTTATGGTTAACACAGACGCAGTGATCAGCTAGGGTTACGAGAAACGTCTATAGTCTGTCAAACGAAAGAAGAGCCCTGAGAAATTCGTCCAAATTGGTGTAGCCACCATCGACCCCATAGTACTTTATCAACTTGTTTTGTTTTGTCAATAGTCGTCTGTAACATAGTCTGCTATAAACAGATAGGCTTAATCGCAATAGAACAAATACATTTTGCAATACATATTTAATATGTTTATGTTTCATGGTTTTTTACGATAATCGAGTATTAAAGAATATAAATCAAAATTAACGACAAGACACCAGTTTTATCTTTGTTGAACTAGCATTGCAATATATTTTAATGACATAATAGCAGACTATATTACAGACGACTATTGACAAAACAAAACAAGTTGATAAAGTACTATGGGGTCGATGGTGGCGACACCAATTTGGACAAATTTCTCAGGGCTCTTCTTTCGTTTGACAGACTATAGCCTCCCAATGGTGGGGCTTCCACCAAACGTTCACGCAGTTGCGCTGCCCTTATCAATATCTGAGATTTGCATCATTTATATACTACTGATTTGAGTAGAGCGAAACAGCAGGCGTATCCTTCATTTCAAACGTCAATATTAGTCAAGTCTCTCAAGAATGTATAATTATTTTTTTAAAACGATGTAACGCTCAACAAGGTGAATAATTAACGAAGAAAATATATAATATTAAATATATTTATTTTAGAATTTAAGATAATCTGGTTTATCAACTCAAAATTAATACAGAAAGAGTTAAACAGCAGTATATGTGTTTGTCTGTGTGTGTCTGTCCGTTGCTATACTAATGCTCTGCGTTAGCAGTTCGCTTGTGTAAAGATATCTTACAAAAGTTTAATAATTCCTTTTTTCGTAATATAAAGTTATTTAATGGAAATATTTTCGTAATTTCGATTCTTTTAGTAGTTAAGTAGTTTTAAGGCTCTGTTTCATTTTGAGATTCCAAGGATATTCTTAAATATTATTATTTGAAATGGCTGTTTATATATTACTTAAGCTATACTACATCTGTATATAGAATAATCCTTGCTTTAGATAATACAAAAAGAACGCGAAGGCTTATACTTCGTCGGAAAACTCCATTATCCATAATAGGCCTAGAGAATCTAAGAGTAGACAATTGAGGCCCGAGGTGAATTAAAATATGGGTTTTGTTATTCGTCTCTGTAATGAAGAGACATTAACGGTTCAGAGTGAGCCGAAAGTCAAATATACATTTAAATAATCGGGTTTAGATTTTAAACTAAAATAAAGCATTATGGTGGCCATCAGATTATTGAAAGGTCCGGTCGTAATCGGTTTCTAGCTACTATGAATATAGTTGGGGTGAAACGAGAGGATGGTGTTTACACGGCAATCGAGAAGTTTATGTAGCTTTCACCAAAAAGGGTATAAATATCATCCATGGTGGGAATAATAACGGTTAAAATATCATCGATTATGGGAATAATAACGGTTTAAAAAACATCCAGGATGGGAATAATAACGGGTTAAGAAACATCCATGGTTGGAATAATGATGGTTTAAATAACATCCATGATGGGAATAATAATGGTTAAAATATCATCGATTATAAGAATAATAACGGTATAAAAAACATCCATGATGGGAATTATAACGGTTAAAATATCATCCATGATAAGCATAATAACGGTTAAAAGAACACCCATGATGGGAATAATAACGGGTTAAATAACATCCATGGTTGGAATAATGATGGTTTAAATAACATCCATGATGGGAATAATGATGGTTTAAATAACATCCATAATGAGAATGATATTGGTGCTGTACCGATCCATTACATATGCCCATAATGGTTTAAATAACATCCATGATGGGAATGATATTGGTGCTGTACCGATCCATTACATATGACCATAAGGGTTCAAAACCAAACCGGATAGGGTTTGGTTTTCTGACAAAAGTGATATATCCATTAATGGAATAGAAGTAAACCATTATTTTTTACAGTGTACGGAGACATTTTGGCTTCGGCAAGAAACGAAACGCTACCCCTGACATTATAATGGCGCTCCCAATCAAGGAATACAACGTTGGTCTATATCCATTCAAAGCTATTTCAAACATAATCGAAAACGGAACGAAAGCCAAACTAATCAAGGCTTGCGCTCCGGACTCACCAAAGCGATGGGAAAAACTGTATAACAGATTAGAGCCTGCAATTGCCACTGATGATGCAACAACTGCTAAAGTCCCAACGTTACAATCGACTTTAAATACTTGATCAGTAAATAAAATTTCAGCAACGCTAACAAACGTCAGTAACAAATATAATACGTAATTCAAGACTTAGAGGTTAAAGTTCAAGATCTTTTTGGAAACCAAACAAGTCGTCGCGAAGGAGAATGCCGCTAACAGGGCCAAACCTACTCCGCGTACGTCTAACGCGTCATTACCGAAAAAGGTGAAGGAATTTTGACAGACAACAAATACTCCGTAGATGGCCAAAATTGAACCGAATATCGAAGACAATTTAAATTTTTCGTCCGATACAATTGGCGATATTATATTTACGATTAACGCGTTTAAAGCCGTAATTGCTGAAACATCGGACTGGGGGATGTAAACAAGGGCAAATTGCTCCTAGTAAAGATAGGTTGTCCAACTTATCAACCATAAAACCGCGAATGGTACTAGCGACATATTTAGTTTTGGAACATCACTGGATGATACGAACAAAATGGGTTGGCAAAACAAGACACCAATGATCCACCTGTACATACTCATGACCATGACGTTGTCACTCTTCAAGAACATCTTTTGGAGGACTTGACTAAAGGCCGCGCTTAGATCACCGCCCAAACAGAGAACAGTGGGTAAAATTATCCAAAATCTAGACGATAACGATAACATTGTTTTAGAGCTTACAAACCTTTCGCGTCAAGCCACGAACTAAACACTTTTTGCCATATTATTTTAACAATACGGTATAGCTCCGGTAAAGGTGCGTTGCGGTTTTATACGTTTACCAATATGCCATACAGTGGTTTGAATTATCTGAGCTTTCCAAGCCTCGGGGGCGTAACATACGGACTTGAATTTAAATTTTGTTTAGAAAAAACAGCTCGCATAGAGGTAAAATGAAACAAGTTGGGAAAACCAAAATATTACGTCTCCGAGTCTAGACGAGGACTAACTACCTATTTATTTCTTGAATTAGCAATTACAGGCGTTGAAATTTTAAATAATGAATTATTTAAGCCTTTGTAAAAATTCTATTCACAATTTTATTGGCATGTAAAGATTATCCTGTCGTTGCACCTCACTAATGTTCTTAGTAGCCCATCATTACAGTTAACGTAATTTATCCATACTAAAGATAAATTATCTCTAGCCGCACAAAAAGCGATCATGCACCAAAAAAAATTAGAGCTATTGCCCGATTAGACCTATAACAACGGCTTTCTAAGTTACATCGAAATGGTCTAATATAGGACTAATTTATTTCATTTTCAATTGCCTTATGGTTGTCAGAGAATTCATTTTTCAAGAAACAAGATGGCCCCGGCCATATTATGCTTTGCGCGCCCTCTATTGGCGAGAACTGGTGTGATTCCGGCAAATATTTTTGGCGGTATTCTCTTTTTCTTTATCAAATATCCTTTCGATTATGAACAAAATCAATTTAGTATGACTTTGGTTTAATATAATCATTGACCTTAAAATAAATTCTTTAACAAAAACAAATACAGTTGTTTTTATATTATACAAACTTTTTTGAATTAGTATTCACAATAAAATCTTTCTAGTGCGGTTTGATAAACTTAATGATAGTTTCGACAAAGCACTTTCAATGGTTATTTTCAGTTACAATTTTTTATAAACAAACATGATAATTTGTAGATTAAATTATCGCAACAAAATCGTTCTATTAACGTCTGATTACTCAAATAACCCTTAATAATAAATTGGACCAGGCAGTTTGTAAGGTTCTTTTCACATAAAATTTTTGACAAACCAAACTTATTATTTGAAGTTCAAATTTGCCTGTAAGCTTTCTTAATAATTTATTTAATTATCTGTTGATTTTAACTTATAATAATTGTAGTCAATTACTTACCATGACTAATCTTAATAGTTTCTTAAATAAATAAAATACGTTGACGTTCCAAAGCCACATAAGTATGGTTCTAAATGCTATTAATAAATTTAAATCTAATTCCGCGCGCGAAAAAGGGCGGAAAGGCACCCAGCCAGCCTGCCAGCATGGGTCAGGCCAATAGTTTTGCAACTCGAAGTGCAAAAGCAAAAACACAAATAATATCATATGAAGTTCAAGTATCATTTTTTTCCGCTTGTTGAAAAATAATATCCAAGGCCAAAATTGTAAATTCAGTATTCAATCCACAATATATTTAGGTCTAATGGTCCAAATGTAATGAAACTTCAATGAGAGATGTGCTACTATCTATTATATCTAAAAATGGTTAAAAACATTCAAATTAATTAGCTTTGTCAAAATAAATTTAGTACTTTCAGGCCCTTTCCAAGATTAAACATATCGCTTACACATGGCACTAAAAATCCTGTAACTAAACCAAATTACACGCCATAAAGCTTACAACACATCTAAATGGGAAAGTTGAGAAGAGCCCTTGTGTTTCTACCAAGTAAACGTTACTATGTAAACGCAATTTTAGTTCAAAACTGTATTTATTGGAAATATTACATATTTTGAAAAACAATGAAGAGTAGAAAAATCATGATTAAGAAACTAACTGAAAGGGTGGGGGAAAAGTATCACAATATCAGTTACTGTTGGTAAAAAAACCAGGATTTTATTGAGATATAGTTAGTTGTCAACCAAGGAGGTCCAAGAAGAAAAAAGCTTCCTCGCAGCGGTACTCTACTTTTTCGATGACATTCTGAAGCTTCTTGCAAGGTAGACCTTACATTTTAATGCAATAATTTTTTATCAGTATCATTTGGTAACGAACGCAAAACGTTCTCATTATATGTGTTATTCAACTGATCAGGTTTCGCGAGACCAGCCCCTCTGCACGTTTACAAATCTAAGAATATTGGTTCAAGAGGTCTTGGTTTTATAATCTATTACTCTCTAAAAGGCCTGTTTTGGACAAGGATGGGGATGGGTTTCTTTCTTGGAAAATGGTTGTATGTACTGAATTGTGGATTAAATACTGAATTTACAATTTTTACATTAGAAATACTGAATTTACAATTTTTACATTAGAAATACTGAATTTACAATTTTTAAATTAGAAATACTGAATTTACAATTTTTACATTAGAAATTCATTTTTATTCAAATATTTATCCTATTTAATATAATAGAATAGATTGTAACACACCTCAGGGTAAAATTTCAGGACATTTGGATCAGTAGATCCGAAGATATCATCAGTTTGGCCTTGGAAATAATTTTTACACAAAAAAGCTTTAATCTTTCTTAGTATAATAAAACACATTGAAACACACGTCTCACTACAATTTAAGGTCATTTGAATCAAGAGGTCAAAGGAAGGATCTGGCAAAAATACCTACCTCCTCCCATAAAACTTAATGTTAATTTTCGGTTCCTTCGAATTTTATACATGTAAATCGAATTCTTTGAACTGGGGGAGTAGTTATAAGCAAAAATGGGGGTGGAATACTCTGAGAGTCGGAATGAAGGCTGGTTATCTAAGTCAGATCTAGGCTCTATTTAGCGCCATCATGTCGGCCTAATTTTAATACATATGCCAAAGTAATTTTAAACTGTTTTGCTCATACATAAAATTTACAATTAAAAAACTAAATTTAATAGATAGTTAAAAATGAATAATTATTTCTTCCAAATTGCTAAAATAGTATTGTACGTAGATGACGCTACAATAGGGAAACGCCGGTAGGCTGCTAGGCATAGAAAAGCGTCTGCAATCTGCAAGGAATTGATTTCGAAGATAATTTTTTGCAAATTTTGAAATTTGGTTCATAACTTTTGCGTTTACGAATGGGATGATAATATTGATATTGTTTCTTGATGTCTAGATAATGGTTTTCCTTCTGGTGAGAGAAACATGTACATTTATTTCTAAACTCATTACTTAATGTGAAGTTGTAGTATTAGGTTTTGAATTATCATGTTAACAATGCTTATTTTGATTACGTTTATAAAAATAATATTGAACTTTTTTCTTAAAGTTAGTGATCATAAGTGATGATTAGTAATTGATTACTCTTATTAGTTAAAATTAATAGTTTATTAAATAAATTATCATTAACGTTTATAGGTAAATTTAAACTTGAAACGATATTTTGTCTTTGGCAAATATGTAACTGAAAAGAACCCAATTGAGAGTTAATTAAATAAATTATCACTATCGTTTTTAGGCAAATTTAAACTTGAAATGATAATTTTTCATTGTCAAAATTTGTTACTGAAAAGTGAAAAGAACCTTAGATAGTGCTTGTGCTTCGTAAAATTTATTATTAGGATTATTTGAGTAATCAAACGTTAATAGAAAGATTTTATTGCGAATTCCAATACTTAAAATTAAACATCAAATTATCATTTTTGTTTGTCCAAAATTGTAACGCGCTTAAAGAGAAAAAATAAGTTTTTAGACTTTAGCTCATCTAATCCCAAATTAAATGTACGTACAGGTATAGTTAACCTCAAAAATGTGTCTGTCAAGAAGCACTTGCAAGTTAATTTAATTAATTTACAATAGAAATATATATTTATTTTATTCGAACACTTACAGAGATGGTAATATCATAAACTTGCTTAGTTACAGAGGTTTCCCTGATACACTCTCCAGAGACTACGGTATTAATTTCTTTTGGTTTACAAATCAAATATCTCTTACTTTAATAATGTGTTTAGTTTTTATTATTTTGTCGCCATCTATGATGGAGAAAAAATATTACGGAGACATAAAAGACATAAAACGGAAGATTAGCTCCGCCTTCGTCGTCAGCTCCGCCTTCGTCGTCGTCTCGCCTTCGCTCTCTTTAAACTACTCCAGAGCAATGAGATAGAATATATATATGAAACCTAGAGTCACAACGTGAGATCTCGAGATCGACGTTTCGCAATACACCTTTTATCGAGCATGAATCTTTATCAAATACGGGTGGCGCCACCCTAAGAACTTTTTTTATTAACGTCTGCTGCTATAATCTGTGTAACAAGCTGTCAAGATAGTTTTTAAACGTGTTAAATAAAATACGCATACGCGAGTATTTGAATTGTAACTCTATCTATCTCATAGAGATCTATCTCATTGCTCCAGAGCCGCATTGTAGCCGTAACAGGCTGAGAAATAAGGATTTTTTTTGCTGAGCGCGTGATCGAGTTGGCTTCGTTTGATTTTTGCACATAACGACTTCTAAAGCCTTCCGTTAACGGTAATCAAACTTAATTTTCAGTGATTTAAACTATTTTTCGTGTTATCGCCGTCTTTTGGTTTTACCTACTGGCAGCGTTTTGCCATAGGTCTTGGAAAATCTCGTATTGTTTGTTCCTCGGGACTCATGACGGGGCTTTTCTATAACTGTGTTTGAAACCTTACTAAAAATACCTCCACTCTCATGTTTTCGCTGTTATTCTTTGAATTTCGGTAATTAAACGTGCGGACTCGACATTTTTTGTTGCTCACTGCATTCCGCTAACGGTGTTTAATTTTTTAATTCGGTTTCATCGTTATTTGGCTCATTTTCGCCGAAAGTGACGCTGTAACGCCGACGGGGATATTGCCTAGTCCTTGTCTCAGACCGTCCTAAAAAGTTTCAAATTCATTATGCCGTCTGCTAAACACTATGATCTCATTTAAATTGTGCGGAAACGTGTTTTAAACTAATATGGGTCATTCCAAGGACACGTCTCTTTTGTGTGACCTCTTTATGTTCGGCTCCCTGTCATTGTAGCCGTAACAGGCTGAGAAATAAGGATTTTTTGGGGTTTGTTGTATCTCGGCTTTTGTTGAGGAGATATTCTTTATACGATTTCAATATTAATTAGCAATGTTACTGTATATAAGTAAGGCATTAATTATACAGTTATAATTATACAATTATATCAATATGGAGTTCATTATACATTGCTAAAATACATTAGAAAGCGCGACAAAATTGTAAGGGTTTACTTGTAACCTCTTGTTATATTTCAGACTTTCCGACGAGTACAATTCCTAAAATAATTTTGTAAACCTTCTAATGCTAAAAACGCGACGTATTTTATAATTGTAGCGCTACCCGTTTTAAACTGCCTATCTACCATTCGCGAATTTCCCGCCAAGAGATTTCAATTCTCGGCATGTATAGGCGCGCTACCATGGAAACGCGAGACTCGCCGCCTCGTACAAAGTTCCCTCCTCCCTGCCCCAACTAAGCAAGACGCGAGAGGAACGCGCCGGCCGCCGACGTGAGAGAGATGCTAGGTTTAAGCAACATAACTCGAGCTTGTTAATATGACTAGACGGCCGAGAGCGTAAAGGCGTCAATCCGTGGAGTGAGAGCTTTGTGGATGGTGCGGGATCGAAACCCGGTCGAGGAGGAAAATAATTTCATAAATAAATAAAATTCTTCCACGTTGCAGAGCCACCTAAGTGTGATTCTGAGTACTTTTTAAAAATTTCCGAATTCCGCACGGGAAAAAGATGGGGGAAAAAGACGCGCCCAGCCGTAATCAAATAGTCGGACTAAACCTTTGCACCATCCGATAGATGGCGCAAAGCAAAAATAATATATGAATAACTTTCCTTTTCCATAACACCATACGAATAAAAATGCACTCACAGAAAGAGTAAAGGCCCCTTCAGACTAGACGTCGGTGAAGTCTCTTTGCTCGCTTAATTAGACCACGTGTCAACGACTACGTAAAACATTCGTGTACGGGTTTAGTTTGAAAACTTGTTTTCAGTTTCGTCTTGCAGTGACTGTAGAGATGGCACCACCTAGTTAGCTTGACGCGTGATAGACTATGACTGATAGAGTGAGCTACGCATTAGCAGACGATATATGAAAGGTTTTAGGGTTCTTGGCGCAGTATTTGAAATTCATTTTGGATGAGCAGCTATTTTTGTATTCAAAAGTCTTGGTTCAAAAATCAAACCACTTACGCGACTCGTTTTAAGACGTCTGCTCTGGCGTCTGAACAGGGAAATGAACGTACCAACGCGACCGAAATGAAATTAACGAGGCGGCCGATGGGAACATACTGCAGTCTGAATGGGCCTTAAGAAAAAAAATGGAGAGAAAGAGAGAGGGGGAGTAAGGGCCAGGTACCTACATAGTTTCCCACGGTACTGAAGGTTTTTATGATCTATATAGGAAAGAGCGGGGTGCGTTTCCTGACACGTTACTTAAAGCATGGCGCGAAATTGATGTAGGCACTAGATAAGAGAGAAGAGAGCATAGGGAGCCCCCAACGAATTAAGGAGTCTTAGTACTCCCGAGCACGTCGCGCAACCATGCACCCTCCTTTTTCGCTTTTTCGTCTTATAACCTTTCCAGTGGTTTTCACACTTCCCGCCCGGACCCACAGCCATAGCGCCATGGACCATCACCATCCTCATCCCTCCCCCAACCATCTTCATAGACATAAGAAATAAACCCTAGTGTCCTTGCAAAGTTTCATCCCATTGGGTAAAGCGGTTTGGGTTGGACGTAGATTAAGGGTCACCCTCCTAAACATGTTATGGATAACCCCCTTAGGTAAAGCAGTTTGGGTTGGACGTAGATTAACGTTTGGGTTGGACGTAGATTAAGGGTCACCCTAAACATGTTATGGATAACCTCCTTAGGTAAAGCAGTTTGGGTTGGATGTAGATTAAGGGTCACCCCAAACATGTTATGGATAACCCCTAAAATTTAAGTAAGAAACTGAGAGCCTGTGGTAATTTAATTAAGGGGGAGGGTGTTGGTAAAACACTTCAATGAAAAGGTTCCACTTAAATCAAGTCTCAGCTGTGGTTTCCTAGGTAGCAAAAACCCGTGATTTACACGTCTAAAAGCGGTGTACGGTAAACCTAATTATGAACGTGTAAAAAACCCATACCATGTCACCTCTAAACACTGTCTTAATCACGTTAACAAATAGTGAAAATCACGTTGTTTTTATTAAATATGTAAACAATATTTGCACTCAGAATTCACGTGAAAAGAATGTAATTTAATTAAATGTTCGTAGCGTGCAATTTACGTGGGTAGCACGTGTACCCAAAACCCGTGATTTACCCGTCTAAAAGCGGTGTACGGTAAACGTAATTATGAACGTGTAAAATACCCATACCATGTCACCTCTAAGCACCGTCTTATTCACGTTAACCAACAGTGAAGATCACGTTGTTGTTACTAATAAATATCATAAGATAAACTTTAAATGGGTGAAAATGAATGGCACATGATCATTTAACTTGATGTTATATGTTGAAGTCCAAAATATGTCCAGGTTAAATTTTAAACGCAAAGCTGGAAACTAACCTCCAGCTAGCCGACCGAAAACCAAATGGATAAAACATTCCGATAGATAAGGAGGTCTAATATTTTTTAGACCTCGTTTTAAAATGAAAGATTTAAAAAAGCGAACGGCCGAACACCCTACCTATTTTTTAGGAGCACTATACTGAAGGAGACGTAGCTGTATTTTAAAGCACTTATAAGGCAACGTTTATTTTTAATCCTATAATATTACTCTATGGAAAATGTCAATAGAAAACGGTACTAGATGGTAGGTGTCATATGGAGAAAGAAAATGTGGGCTTCAACAATTTGCTGTGAATGACGGTCGGTCTTAACAACGATGAAGTCTATACAATAATCACTTATTTATTTGTACCCATCCATATCACCTGTGCTTGCCTTTCTAAAAATTATATTAAAACAATTGTATGTGTTGAAATTGGATTTACTATAAGTTTAAATTTAAATACATTGTGATACTATAAATTAACAAATTATTTCATATATTAGAAATAGTATATATTTCAACTACTTTGTTAGAATCAACTCCAACCACAAGTACAAATATCTTGTTCTTTTCAACCTCATTGTCACGTGATTTAGGCATATTGAGTAACTGTTAAATTCAACTTCATGTTCACGTGTATTACACGGCCTAAATCACCACCAAACTTAGTGTGATATTTTCCACCAATTTTCCACGTGTATTAAACGCTTTAAATCCCCACCAAATTAACGTGATGAGTTCAACTAAAACTCCACGTGTTTTAATTGCGTGATACTTTCAACCTTTACTCCACGTGTTGTACACGCTTTAAATCGCTACCACTATTCCTGAAAATAACATTTATGTTCAATTGCCATCATGAGTGAATGTTGATATACTGACTGCATTTGTCGTCACGTTTACGGAATTCTCTTGGGCGTACCTGTCAAAATAAATTATTTTTCAAATCGACGACAACATTTAAGCTTTGAAAATTCAAATTGTAGATACTTGTATTTAAAATAACGATTATTTCCCATAAATTTAAATTGATTTATTGTCATTTTGAAGTCCAAATGATTCCTAGCAAGTGCAATCCGAAACCCTCAAAGACTGTAGAGAGATAGACTTTCGATTTTTCCCAAGCAAGAGTGACAGCGGAAAATTTGAAATGGTTGATAGTTACAAGAAATGGTTTGTAACTAGTCTATAAAAACTCAAATATAAAGACAAACAAAGCCTTATTATTTTGTTTGACTTTTAATAAACGTTTCGAGTTATGTACAGTAAGTGACCGTTCACAATTTACAATACGAAAAAACTGTCATTTAATAATAACAATATCAAAGATTTGTCTTGAAATATTTTCGGGAATGACTGTTTTTAACTAGTTTTGCTCTATCAACAATCTTGGTTTCGTAATATCCGATTAATTACCCGTGAATACAGAAAGGAGAATTTATAAGCCTTTTCTTAATCTGCCTTTCTTCATTTGTTGCTTATGGGGGTGGGGTTGGGTGTTTGACGTCTTACTAGAGGGGTTAGGAAGATGCAAGACAAACACCTACCTCTTTTCACTTATGATTCAACCTCGCTAACGCTAGACAAGATGTTAGAATGCAGTCAGTTGTGGAGAGTTAAGGCCTTTTTAACGGGAACGAGAGGCTCATAAAATTTCGGAATCAAAAGTGACCGCGTTTGATGGTATGTGTCAATTGAGAGTCAAAATAGATTCTAATCCAATTTTTAATATTCAACTTAATATTCAATCTTATTCATAAATTTTCACACACTTTTATAGGGGTCAAAATAAAGAAATTAAACAAAAAAAATCAAACTTATATCTAAGGGAGATTTGCAATTTATAACCTCTATGAAATGTCTCCTTTAAGTTTCAAATTTAAATTTTGGGGGTTAAAATCGTGCAGTTATGCAATAAAAACAATAATGTTCAAAAATAGAAAATTAAGATTTTAAAAAATGAATCAATTCGTTAACCATAATAAGTTCTTTAACCATAGTTTCAAATCAGTTTATCAAAATAGTTTCAAGTTTTTAATTTCTTACGACAATTGCTCCTCTTCCATATTCTTCTTAAGGGTTCAGGGTTCTTTTTTCTTCTTTCTCGATTTACACGATAATTATGATTTTCTTCTTTTCTCGCAATTTAAGGGTTAATTATTATTCTTTTTTCTTTCAATATCTCGCTTTATTTCGCGCACTCGCGCTCATTCTCTTCTTCAACTTAGGGGTTAAAAAAAATATCTCCGAGTTTCTTTTCCGAAAAATAACGATTCAAATTCATGAAAAATAAAGGTATCAAAATGAATAAAAAATATCTCCGATATAAAATAATACTCCGGACTTTTAAGGGTCTCTTAAGGGTGAGCCGACAGGGTTTCGTTAAGCAGTTCAGGAATCGACTGAGGGTGGGACAGGAGGGACTTCGTATAAATAACTTCTAGTTTCTCGCAAGGATTTCTGGGACAATGACGTTTGTTGATTGACTTTGGTTTGGCGAACACTGGACCATATTCATTACGTAGCCGGGCGGATTCATGTTATCAACGAATAGGCAAAACTTTTAAATCTGGGACCAAATTGGGATTGGGTTAAAAAAAATGTTCTAGAAGTTTCTCGGGCCAGGTACCAGGATAGTGACTCTAGGTCTTGTTGCTTGGGGTCTAAATCAGCATGACATTTCTCTGGGTTCTTGGAAAGAGTTTTCGTTGCTAGGTATTTCATTTTGCACTGTGGATATAGGGGTATAGGATAGTTCTAGAACGTTCTGTGTCAACATAGAGAGGCTAGTTCCTTTTCTTTTGTACGAAAGAATTTCTTTTCAGTTTTTTAAAGGGATAGGTTTAAGTTTAAAGGGCTAATATTATCTTTATAGTGTTAATTTAAGGTATTTCGTTGTTAATTTAATGATTATTCAAAAATTTAATTTGATTTTTGGGTTAAGATGGTTATAAACTCAACTGTACTCGCCTTTTGAAAGAGTGGAATCAGGTGTATTTTCAAGTCGATTTTGAGAAATGAGTCATTAACGCCGTATTAACCGCGCTGACTGTTAACCAATATCTCCCGAGCATTATACTGCTTCTGAGGTATAAAAAAAATAGCGAAATATTGTGTAACTCGATGTAGAAGCTTTTGCGTGTCACATAATTACTTTGTTTTTCATGTGGCGCCTAAAACCCAGAAAGTCTGATCATTATTGTTTCTAGTGTTGTCGATAATAACTGTAATTAGTCACAACATTGGAAGGAGTAGAGTTAAATATCAGGGATAGTTTTAATTTTAGAAGTAGGAATGGAGAACGGTTAGTATTTACTTCAGTCCGACTCATGACCCAGTATAGAGCCCCTCCCTACAACACGTAACGAAAATTTTAAATTTTGTTATTGGCTCACTTAAACTACGTTTAGATGACGTTGCTGACGGAAACGGCGAAAAATACGTAATTCCTTTTTACCTCTGTCGCTATGACATACACCCCCCCGTCCCGTGGAATTGGGTCCGGAACTTTGACGCGCGCCCACATTACTCTGTACCCCATTCCTACTTCTAAAATTAAATCAATCCCTATTAATATTGAAAAGAACAGGTTTTCTACTGGAATATTTATCTCCTCTAAAGTTGGATTGTACCATTGCTTTCCAATTGGGAAATAACCTAACCTTTGCATTTTTCCGCAATTATGTTCGAGCTAGAATACGTGGGAATTTTTAACATGTGGCAGTGTTATAAATATAAGTAGGTACTAGCCCTATATTGTTTTGGCAAAATAATGGTCAGGTTTTATTACATACATTTAAGCCATTCGTGAAATAATATCTTTATTTTTTATTTCTTTTTCTTTTTTTCAATGAACTGATAAAAATTTGGATGTTTGAAAATGAAAATTTTATTCCATACATCTTTTACAAGAAATTCAAATTCTAGGAGAGCGGTCGCTCTCTTAGATAAGACTTGATACTCCCTCTAATGCTAAAGGAGGGTTCTTTGATTGGCTGTAACTTTTTTCGTATTGTGTTTGCCGCTTTGAAATTTTGCCAGTGAACTAAAATTTGGGCCCTACTTTTGTGGTTAAAATTTCAAAGAGATCCAACTAATAGTTAATTCTATAATGAAAAAAGTTGTTAAGGGTGGTTTTAGAATCCATAAAATTATTAAGACATTTGGTGAAAGATACTATATTGTTCCATAGAGATAACATGGGATTTTTTTGAAAAATGACCTTAATTGCGATCGTGTATAAAGAAAACTATTCATTCGTTACGTTTGGGAACCATCTTAAATGAAAGATAACAGTCCATAGATGTGCCTTTTCTTAGTTTCATTAAGATAAATTAAGTTTAAGTATTGATTTTTATCATTATTAACACATACTTTGACTTACGTTGTTTTGGGTATTGGAATTACGGCGTTTTACCACTGTTAGAGACACGCATTTTAGCCCTCATTTTTTATGTTGGACTTACGGCGTTTTTGTTGTGATGCACTTCGTCAGAGGGATATTATCAAGAAAAACATGGCGTTTGAGCTCTTGTAGGTGCTTTGCCCGGGTTCTTGTGGGTACTTGTGGGTTCTTGTGGGTACTTGTGGGTGCTTGTAGGTACTTGTGGGTACTTGTGGGTGCTTGTAGGTACTTGTGGGTGCTTGTAGGTACTTGTGGAACATGTGGGTTCTTGTGGGTACATGTGGGTTCTTGTGGGTACATGTGGGTACTTGTAGGTACTTGAGGGTGCTTGTAGGTACTTGTGGGTTCTTGTGGGTACTTGTGGGTTCTTGTGGGTGCTTGTAGGTACTTGTGGGTTCTTGTGGGTACTTGTGGGTTCTTGTGGGTGCTTGTAGGTACTTGTGTGTTCTTGTGGGTACTTGTGGGTGCTTGTAGGTACTTGTGGGTGGTTGTAGGTGCTTGTGGATACTTGTAGGTACTTGTGGGTGCTTGTAGGTACTTGTGGGTGCTTGTAGGTACTTGTGGGTGCTTGTAGGTACTTGTGGGTTCTTGTAGGTACTTGTGGGTTCTTGTAGGTACTTATGGGTACTTGCAGGTACTTGTGGGTGCTTGTAGGTACGTGTGGGTACTTGTAGGTACTTGTGGGTACTTGTATGTACTTGTGGGTGCTTGTGGGTACTTGTTGGTACTTGTGGGTACTTGTGATACTTGTGGGTACTTGTAGGTACTTGTGGGTGCTTGTAGGTACTTGTGGGTACTTGTGGGTACTTGTGAGTTCTTGTAGGCACTTGTAGGTACTTGTGGGTACTTGAAGGTACTTGTAGGTACTTGTGGGTGCTTGTAGGTACGTGTGGGTACTTGTAGGTACTTGTGGGTACTTGTATGTACTTGTGGGTGCTTGTGGGTACTTGTTGGTACTTGTGGGTACTTGTTGGTACTTGTGGGTACTTGTGGTACTTGTGGGTGCTTGTAGGTACTTGTGGGTACTTGTGGGTACTTGTGAGTTCTTGTAGGCACTTGTAGGTACTTGTGGGTACTTGAAGGTACTTGTAGGTACTTGTGGGTACTTGTGGATACTTGTAGGTACTTGTGGATACTTGTAGGTACTTGTGGGTACTTGTAGGTACTTGTAGGTACTTGTGGGTACTTGTAGGTACTTGTGGGTACTTGTAGGTACTTGTGGGTACTTGTGGGTACTTGTGGGTGCTTGTAGGTACTTGTGGGTACTTGTATGTACTTGTGGGTGCTTGTGGGTACTTGTTGGTACTTGTGGGTACTTGTAGGTACTTGTGGGTGCTTGTGGGTGCTTGTGGGTACTTGTGGGTGCTTGTGGGTACTTGTGGGTGCTTGTGGGTACTTGTGGGTACTTGTAGGTACTTGTGGGTACTTGTAGGTACTTGTAGGTTTTTGTGGGTACTTGTAGGTACTTGTGGGTACTTGCAGGTACTTGTAGGTACTTGTGGGTACTTGTGGGTACTTGTGGATACTTGTGGGTACTTGTGGATACTTGTAGGTACTTGTGGGTACTTGTAGGTACTTGTGGGTACTTATGGGTACTTGCAGGTACTTGTGGGTGCTTGTAGGTACGTGTGGGTACTTGTAGGTACTTGTGGGTACTTGTATGTACTTGTGGGTGCTTGTGGGTACTTGTTGGTACTTGTGGGTACTTGTGATACTTGTGGGTACTTGTAGGTACTTGTGGGTGCTTGTAGGTACTTGTGGGTACTTGTGAGTTCTTGTAGGCACTTGTAGGTACTTGTGAGTTCTTGTAGGCACTTGTAGGTACTTGTGGGTACTTGAAGGTACTTGTAGGTACTTGTGGGTACTTGTGGATACTTGTAGGTACTTGTGGGTACTTGTAGGTACTTGTGGGTACTTGTAGGTACTTGTGGGTACTTGTGGGTACTTGTAGGTACTTGTGGGTACTTGTGGGTACTTGTGGGTGCTTGTAGGTACTTGTGGGTACTTGTATGTACTTGTGGGTACTTGTGGGTGCTTGTGGGTACTTGTTGGTACTTGTGGGTACTTGTAGGTACTTGTGGGTGCTTGTGGGTGCTTGTAGGTACTTGTGGGTGCTTGTGGGTACTTGTGGGTGCTTGTGGGTACTTGTGGGTGCTTGTGGGTACTTGTGGGTACTTGTAGGTACTTGTGGGTACTTGTGGGTACTTTTAGGTACTTGTGGGTACTTGTAGGTACTTGTGGGTACTTGCAGGTACTTGTAGGTACTTGTGGGTACTTGTAGGTACTTGTGGGTACTTGTGGGTACTTGTGGGTACTTGTGGATACTTGTAGGTACTTTTGGGTACTTGTAGGTACTTGTGGGTACTTGTGGGTACTTTTAGGTACTTGTGGGTACTTGTAGGTACTTGTGGGTACTTGTGGGTGCTTGTAGGTGCTTGTAGGTGCTTGTGGATACTTGTAGGTGCTTGTGGGTGCTTGTAGGTACTTGTGGGTACTTGTATGTACTTGTGGGTACTTGTAGGTACTTGTGGGTGCTTGTGGGTGCTTGTAGGTACTTGTGGGTGCATGTGGGTACTTGTGGGTTCTTGTAGGTACATGTGGGTACTTGTGGGTACTTGTGGGTACTTGTAGGTACTTGTGGGTACTTGAGGGTACTTGTAGGTACTTGTGGGTACTTGTAGGTACTTGTGGGTACTTTTAGGTACTTGTGGGTACTTGTGGGCGCTTGAACTTTTAGGGTAGCCCTGACTATATATTGTTTAAGGTTTTAAGCTTAATATTAAACAGACGTTAGTTTATGCTGCAAAAAAGTTTGAAATTGACAATCTCGGATCGTCTTTATGAAGTTTTAAGGATATCCGAATTTCATATTGGGCTTATGACAATTTTGAGCTAAATGTTAAACGGACATAAATCAGCATTTTTAAAAATTTTGTAAAATTGTCAATTTGGTCCTATTTCTGGAATTTTTAGGGGGGCGCATCGCGTTTCAATAAATGATTGGTAAAAATTGTATTATGTTAATTACAATAAGAATACAAACTTTTATTGATTTACTTTTTTTTTTGAAGTATCATTATAACTAAATGTCTGATTGAGCTAAAGTTATGGTCCCCTTTATATATGTTTCTGCTTAGTGCAGATTTTGAAAATGTAATACAGTTTCTTAACATTCTTAATTAAAATGAAGACTGAAGGAACAGATATTAATCAAAAATGTCTTGATTAGAATCAAGACCTAAAAAGTATCGATAAGACTGAGGGTATCACTTGTCTGAAGGATCAGATATTAATTTTTCTTTTTAATTGAAACTTAAATGCATGCTTAAGAAAAAACAACGTTCCATTACCGTTTTTCGTTGAAATAAATTATTTTACTGGTAATCAATTTCAAAAATTTACTTATCTCGGCTTTTCGACCACAATTCCATTCCCCGAAAACATTTTATCATTACATTAATTACTTTTGGGAGATAACGTGTCAAAAAAACCTTGAAAACTATAAAAAGCTGTAATAGCGGTCTGTTTAGCCATGACAACAACCTTTTAAAAGTTACCAGGGAAAATTGATGTAAACTGAAGTTGAAATTTCATCATGTGCGACCTGCGGCCCAGAAACTCTCCCATAGTCCCAGTGTGTGTAGAACATAATTTTTTCGCTGTTATCTGCCAAAATAGATCTTTCTAGGTAGTGCCGCCTCCTCACTTGAATTTTACATGATATATTAAGGTTTGAACGAACAAAATTCTAGATTACTATTTTCACTACCATGTCCCTCTGCTACCTTGAAGCAAACTTTCCTCTCTTTTTGCTGCTCATTACCGGTGCCATTCTCTTGACTTTCTGTTCGTTATAACTACTATGATGTTACTGTCCCTATTGAATTTGGCGCCATTGGTTTTAGAATAATTATAATGTTCCACTGCGAAGAGTGCCGGTCACGAATGGGGATGTAACGTCTTTAGGAACCTTTTAAAACGCAAAACCATACACGTACTCTCCCAAAAGTAATTAATGTAATGATAAAATGTTTTCGGGGAATGGAATTGTGGTCGAAAAGCCGAGATAAGTAAATTTTTGAAATTGATTACCAGTAAAATAATTTATTTCAACGAAAAACGGTAATGGAACGTTGTTTTTTCTTAAGCATGCATTTAAGTTTCAATTAAAAAGAAAAATTAATATCTGATCCTTCAGACAAGTGATACCCTCAGTCTTATCGATACTTTTTAGGTCTTGATTCTAATCAAGACATTTTTGATTAATTCAGTTTGTTTTGGTTTCAAATTTGAACTGAGAAACTGCTACTGTAATTTTGCCGAACGAGGCAAACTATTCGATCAGCAAGTTTGCGTAAAAAAATGCAAACCATATATCAATATATTTTCATTATTAATCAATGCTAACTTGTTTCAAGCGTGAGTTTCAATTTTAACGACATTCATATCGTAAGTATATATTTATATATGAGAAGTTTGTTGGTTGGTTGGTTTGTTTGGTTTTTGTGTGCGTGTGCGTGTGTTTATCCTATTCTAGACGTGCAACATTTAAGTTTTATGAATAACCCCCAATTAAGCATCGTTTATTTGAATTTGAAATAGTAGTTTCTTAAACATAATAACATCATGACTTGGAGATATTTCATATGGATGTACCGAAAGGCTGTTTATCTTTTACTGTCTGCATAGACAGGAAATGTTTTTAAAACACGCCGGGCTTCGCAGGGTAGATGAACTGGTTTTTTTATGACAAAACTTGATGTGACGTATATTTTGAAAAGAGTTCATTTGCGATGAACATTCCCAAGAACAAACAATTATGTTGTTTCGAGGAATTCGATTTCGTGGTATGGAATTTTAAATCGTCAGCGTTTAAGCAAATCGTTTGAAGAAAACTTCGACGATGAGAACGGCTACTGTAGCTAACAACATCGTGAAAAGCAAGTAGAACGGAACGAGGACGCTACTCAGGTCCAAGTCAGCTGTACTTTTCAACGGTCTCTTCCACATGACTGTTTCTATTATATAATTCTTCTTAAAGTCCACGTACTTCATAACTGTCGTTTCGAACATCGGTTCCAAGCTAAAATATCAACTGTCATCAAATTTGTTAATCATTTACCATCAAATTCGTATGAATCAACTTTAGATGCAAGTTTTCGTGGAGTTGTGGTGTGCTTCTCATCCAAGATGTGTTGAAAAAGCCTTGTACATAGTCGACGGCAATGTGGTGTTGCGATAAATAAAGTCCTCCGTTCTTCACGAAAAACTCTTTACTCTCGGAATGATCGGCCAGCAGTTGTCCCAAGAACCAAACCAGAAAATATCCTTCCGTGATTAGAACTTTTTCCCCGGAAAGAATTGGAATGAATCCATCACATTCTAAGTATTCTATCGGGCTGCTGAAAATATTCTCCTGATCGAGTGCGTCTAGCCATTCCTTAACTACCGGATCCTCGTCTGCCTACAGAGACGCAAAAATCACGTCATAAGAATAGATGACTTAACATGAAGAAGCCGTTTTACCAAAGTTTGAAGATCTTTCAAAGATAATAGGAGGGATTCCCGATTTGATCAAGTCCGAGAGAGTGTCGATGCGGCTGTAACTTTCCGTCGTGAATTCCGTTCGCAAGTAACAACCTAAGAAGAACAGAATGAAAGTCACTCCGATCACCCACGACGCAGCGAGCAGACGACAAGTACTGTGAGGCAAAACGGCGGGAATCGCTAAGCAACATAATTTTATTTAATTAAAGCTTTTTCGATTATTATATCCTTTACATGCGAAATTTCTTCGCACTATACGATATTATGTAAAGGGGAATTGTTATCAAATATTCCTTACGTTCGGGGCACAAGAGCGACACGTTCTCCAAGACATTCTCCGTGGTTTCTTGGGTCATTTTCTTGGCCATTTTCTTGGTTGGCAACGATTTGAATTTGTTCGTTACAATGGAGTGAATGACGAGCAAAATTGACTGAACTACCAAGGTTAATCCCGTTAAAATAAGCACCTAATTTAGTCAAGAACGGAACGCTTTGAATTGGGTATTGAGTTGATTGTAATTGCAAAATTTACCGGAGTGTCCATATTTAAAAAGGACAACGTAGTGGACACGAGTCTCTTTGGGGCGGCGGACACTATAATCGTGTTCACAGTGCCCAAGATCAGAGTCGGACTGAAATATTCCTGTCGGCCATCGAAAAATGAGCCTGTAACGGGGAAAATCGCAGCATGAGCATTCTAAAACGATTTTACGTTTTGCGTATAGGTACTCTTTGTGGGCACATAATAAAATCGTTTAAATATTAGCTATACGTTCACTTACGTTGAGAAAATTTGGTTCATTATAGATTTTTCCAACGTCAAAATAGCTCAATTTATGCCCTTCAAATCATTAATTAAAAACTAAATATATTCCGCGTTGTAACTCTGGAAAATTCAGATAAAAGTAACCTGAATTTTTTCTCAAAATTTATTAAAGATTTTCATTCATCAATATAAATTCATTAAATTATGGTAGCCCGGCCATTTTATTCTTCCTTTAATATCTTACCTCAACAAACCTCTCCAGTCCGTAAAACAAAGCGTTCCAACGAACTCCTCCCATTAGCCTCAAATCCCGACCGTTGGTTTTGGATTTCAACTCTTCGGTCTGCTTCGGAGACCGACGAAAAAAGTTAATCCATGAGTGAAGCTTGTCCAATAGGGGCGTCACTTTATCGTCGCTTTTCAATGAGTCGTTGACGACTAACTGTAATGTGTGGGCCACGCAGCGTTTCCTATCCCAGGAGTTATGTTCGATTTTGCCAAAGTCCTCATCTTCTTCGGCTTCTTGAGTTTTCCCAAGAATTGCCACCATTGGATCCCAAGCTACAAATAAAACAAATACACAATCATTATTTGAATAAACAAGGGTGAAGAAACTTTTTTTATTTTTTTCTTATTTTTTTACATACCGTCGTCTAGTTCAATACAGGACTCCGTATCGGATTCTGGGTCTTGATATTCCACTGGCCACGTTTCCGGCAAGACGTTCTTCATATTCAGAGCTTTCGTGATATTAGCTGCGTTGTCCGCAACCACGCAGCAAATCTAAAAAGCATGATTAGTTGCTATTACACGACTCTAAAATATAAAAGTGCGTTCTTTAAAGTACCTGGGATTCATTGACACCGATTTCCGCCAATGTTTCATGCAATTTCCGCAAAATTGCTTCCCCAGTGTTACTTCCCGGGAAGTGGGAAAACCCAAGAAGAAGATTTTGGAAATGCCAAAATTCGTCAATAAATTGACACCTTGTCCCCAAAACCGACTGACGACGCAGGCTGCTCCATAAATCCATTGAAAGGTGTACACTCTTAATATTCTTAAGGTGACTCTGTGAGAAAAAAATAGGATTGCCATTAATATAAGCGCATACCGAGGTTTTAGGCTCTAAAGAACACACCCCTTAGATGTGATTCGTTTATTAATGAATATAGATAAATTAGCCCTTACTTTAATTTTGGGCTTCAGTTCGGCAACCGCGCTCTCTAAATCCCGAACCAAAGCTCTTCTTGACTGCACTGTCAGGTGCGGCGCCACAGTCTCCATAAAAAGACGGAAGCCCTTTCCTTCAACAATTTCGAATGGAAGACCATTTAAACTAACTAAGTCGACCATTGCCTTTTTATAGGCAATTTGGTCTGGGTGTGAAAGTTTAACTTTTTTCACAGTCTTAGTCGGGATTGACTCTACCCACTGTGCCGGTCTCTTTCCTTCTTTTTCTCTTAAAACTACGCCTGGATGCAAGTTCTGCAATGCGTTTGGAGTGCAAAGCATAAGTCGATAATACTATTAACTGATACCTCGCATTAAATTATCAAAGAAACATACCTTTAAGTGGCGTTCGAAATTGTTGGCGCAGTCCGCTGAAATTCTGCCTTTTGATCCGCAATAATTACACTGCAACCGAACCTTCTTTGAGGGTACTCCGGGTGACCTTTCGTATTTCCCCTCGTACTTAAAGTGTTCTTGGATATTGTTCTTTCCGAAATTACCTTCCAGAAACCTTTTCTGGAAATTCTCGTCCAGAGTTAAGATTAACTCATCGCTAGACGGCGAAGACGCCGAAGAGCTGCTTGAACGGCAGATGGAAACATCCCCGACTAAGACTGCAGACACAATTTAAAAGTAAAAAGTTAGAAACTATGGCTGAACTTTAGTACAGTTAAAGTCAACCTAAACTTAAGGGCAGATAATTCAGGTTTATGGTACATTATTAACTAAGTATAATTATAAAATTAATGTAATCATATCATTAAATATTCAATTCAAAATGATACTCGGTTTGAAGAAACGTTGTACTAAGTTGAAATATTTGGGACCTAAGCGTTCTAAATATTTTAATTGAATCAATTTGTTTAAATAAATATTTAAATAAACATTTCATGCTCATAGTTCAATTTTTAGTCAATATAACAAAACTAACTACATACAGGTGCGTTTTAAGCAAGATATTGATCCATCCCATCAGTTACAGGAGAAAATATTTTACTTATCCCAAAAAACTAAACATTCCAAACATTAAAGTAGGGTAAATATTTTCAAGAAGATTTATTAAATAAAGATTGAATGTTATTCTTGGCATTTATAAGAAAAATATTTAAAAGAATTAAAAAAAAAGTTAAATCTCCCCGATTTTCTAAACAGTATTAAAACATTCTAGCCTGGCGTATAAACTTTTAAATCGAGAACGAAGTGTGCTTCTCATCGATCAAATATATAGAGACTAAAATTAAAGAATAAAATAAACTCACCCATTATCCAAATCTTCAGAGTCTTGATGTTGAGACATCTCGGGAAATTCTTACAAAAATGCAAAATAAAAGAAAAGGGATAAAGCCAAAAAAAGTCAGTTCTAAACTTCGAAGCTCTCGTCTTGGTTGGAAAACTCAAGAGAAAATGTGATTCTGTTTGAGTTCTGGCGGCTTTTTATACCCAACGAAGACCGGAGGGGGAGTAATGATTTCACCTTCTCAACCTATGGAGTGGCCTGAGCTTGGCCCTTCGTGCTACTGTCCCTCATTACTCCGAGATGCTTGAACCCCCTGAATCCATGCTACTAGGATGAAGGAAAATGCCCAATTTAGAAAATGTCCATAAAATTTCAAAAATTATGTATTTCTTTGTGTATCTCTCACATTGGAATAAGAAAGTTTTAACTGCCTTAACATATTTTAATTAAATTTATAGAACTTTCATATTATTGCTCCAAAAACCTATAATCTTACTTCAATTTTACTTGGTTTTATATTTTAGATAATTATGGCAAATGTTGAAGAAAATAATTATGAACTTTTAAACTAACCTTATAAATTTTACGTTCATAAATAATCATGAATCCGGGAAAACTACTCAAATAACTGGAATATTTAACATCTTCAACTATGTCTATTATTAATGCCTTCAAAAATAAAATTAGCACAAATTTTGTAATTAATTAAATTAGAGAATTAAAAGCAAGGTTCAGTTTTGTAAGAGAAAAATGTCCGACAACTCGTGCAATGCATAAATTATTTAAGATAAAACATTATAGAAACTACATTCATGAGTATTAACAAAGCGTTTTGAATGTATTCTTTAAATGTATTTAATAGCGCTATTTAAAATTAGATAATCTAAATATATGACATTTATTGATTAAATTTAGTTTATTCACGTTAAATTATCAAAACTATAAATAGAAGTGGTTTATTGATTCTTAAATATATGATGCCTTCAAATTAAAGGCACGATGCAGTGAGGATAAAGCAGACAAAATAATACGTGGGACCAAGTCGGATTGAAAACTCATATTATAATAACCTGCTAAATACGTCAACAAATGATGAAGTTATCATTAATTTAATGAACGAAAATCTTGAGTGTTATATACTCTTTATATCTTAATTAATATATAGTAGCGAGGCTTAAAAAAGACTGCAAGAAAAGGGGGATTTTTCGGTAAATTGGAAAATACGTTGAATGACGAGCAGCCCGCCCGTAACGCGCCCAAAGAGATATTCAGAGGATATGCCAAGACTTAGTTTTAGTGATAACATCAAATACACTCTTGTTCGCCAGTTATTTACCCCACGTTTATATTGTATCGTGTGTTTTCCGAAATCTGGGATTGCTACTTTTGAGTTAGAAAGAATAAAAAACTTTATAATCTATATAAATGTCACTAATTGTTCAGCTCCTAATGTATTTAGGCGTAGTTATCTTTAAAAAAAATGGAAAATTGCTTGTTTAATTAGAAGGTTTATAATATTTTCCTCTAATTTGAAGCTCCAGTGTACTGGGGGGAAATCGTTCTACAGGAGCTCATGGGAAATGCATAGGATGGAAAACGCCTTTAAGTGGGCTACTGTTTTTAAAATCTTTATCCCTAATTAAAGTGTTAGTGACATAATTTTCGTCATCCTCAAACTTAAAATGCGAAAAAAATCCTTGAAAAATCTAGTTTATTATGATATGTTTACTTTTTTAATTGGTTTCGTAGCAATTTATTAAATTGCAATCAAAGTTTTGTGTTTGGAAAAGGCCTAGTTGAGATTTTCTTTCGTTTGATGACGTAGTAAGGAGAAATTTTCACTCTAGATGTCGCTCTCGTGATGCGCCTGTTAGTGTCGCTGCGCCGCGTTAAGCCTAATTTATTCAGATTCGCGCGCGCGCCGCATTAGTAGACTCGGGAGTCTCGCGCTTGGCTTTTCCGCGAGATGCCGTGAGTGACGTAGCAAGGAGAAAAACCCGCCAAAAATGTTCTCCGCAAATTTGCCTTTGTCCCCCAAATTTCAAGTTTTCAAAGTGTTTTTTTCTGTGTTTTCCCTCATAATTAAATATTTTTCAAGCATATTTTTGGAATCAGAAGAGTTTAAACTCTCAAAAAAGTAAGGTTTTCTTTAGATTTGAGATTATTTTTAAATCACGTCGCTATTTCTTTAACATGCGTTAAAATATTTTTTTTTGTAAGCAGCTATAAAAGTTGCAGGCTGGAATTCCAATCTATAGCACTATGTCGTTAAAGTTTCGCGGGGAAAACAGAACTTTCACGTGGGTTGGAAAAATCTTGGAATGAAGGGGGCACTCCTCCCTTTTCATGAGAAAAGGTAATTGCTTGTCAACGATAAACCCTTTGGCGCCCTCAATTCGCGGGAGAGGTTCGAATGGGACCTTATCTTTCGTGATCGCTAGGTAATCTGGCGCGCACCGAAAACCAGCGTCATCAAAACGAGGGACTACTGAGTTCAATCTAGAACAATAGAAAGTGGCGGGAAAAATAGAATAAGAAGCATAGTTTCTTCATATGTTGTATGGCCCAGTTGAGGACAAACTGGGGCTAGGGAGGGGGTGGTGTAACGGCCGGCTACTTCACTCGCCGTATAGGCGCTAAAAGCCGCGCGTCTCTATACTCTCCAACCCTCTATGCCTTAGGGTGTCCTATTGCCATCTTAGCTGGGGTGGTCCTCGTGACCCTGACCTCCCGGACTAGGTTGCCATTAGGCACTAATTTCAGTTTCCAAGAATGTACCTAAATTTTGGGCTTGATGACTTGGCGGAGAGATGTTAAGAAACTCTCTCTAATGGTTTTATGACAGGGTTGACTTGGGGGATTCTGTTGTTCCGAATAATAAAATATCAGTTCTATTTCAACCCTCACTTTTTTTAACATCTCCTACATTCGCTACTTAAAATCGCGCTCGTAGAGAGACTTGTAACGTTACATATCCGGGCAACGTTACAATGTCAATCGAGCAATATAGGCGCTAGCAAACTTTACCCGTCACTCTTGACTTTTGAATTTGCCGCGAGAAAAATTGTGCAAGTGTTTTAGAATAGCAATTAATTCTATTTCAACCAAAACCTGAGATTAATTAGAATAATGTACAAATCGTCTAGAGTGGTACGTTTGTGTGTAATTTTTCCGGTTAGTTTTTAAAATAAACATGTGTAGGCTTAATATTAAGCCATATATTTTAAAGGGAGAATCACAATAAGTAATTGTACTAGAATATATAGATGACTTTAATTTGCAGAACGAAATTTTCAGACCGAACAAAATTTGAATTTCACGCCCGCGAGGGGGTGTGGCTTAATTAAGCTAGTGGCACCAGGTCAAGGAATATTTTTTAAATTGTGAGGACTACCAGTCGTTATAAAAAATAGAAACCTCTAAAAACGATTAGGGAAATAGAGATTAATAATTAAATTCTGGATCAAAAGTACATGTTGTTAGAAGCTAAGATATTGTTTTAGTCTGGTTTCTCGTCGCATAGTGGCGCTGCTTAAGGGGTTTGAGAAAGTCTCGTAAAGTCAAATAAACATTGCGAAGTTTTCAAATGACAGAATTCACTGTTTTAAAAACAAATTAAACTATGAATGTAAAAAGGGCATGTATTTCCTTTAATGACTTTTTCTGGCTTTCTTTTAAACCGAAATATGTCAAAACTTCTCTTTCTGTTGCGATTTGTGAAAAAGTTTCGTTTACAATTTTGTCTGTTTGTTACTTAAATGGTTAGGGACACAATTTTTGAAAAACGGGTAGTTTCGTTTTTAAAACATCTATTGAATCATGATAAGCTTATATCCCAAGTGAAACGATAGAATAGTTGGAAAGAATTCAGTATGTATACGCTTTGGAAACGGGGTTTTGAATAAGACTTAAAAATCAGAGTGGAATTATAAACTGTATATTCTGATTCAAGAAGATCCGTTCTTTCTGAAAAGGTTATTATGATAAAATTTTAAGATTTTTGATTTTTGGTGATTCTAACCCTTTAAATTATGTCACGCAACGATATTGACTTTAACTCGCGTTGAAAGCGAAGTGTAAGATACAGGATACAACACTCAATTAACACAGTAACAGCCTTTTAGGAATCATTACCGAATATGATATTTCATTTAAATAATAACGAGAGGTAGCTTATAACTTCAACTAAAATTAGATAATTAATCGTAATGATAACTTTTCCGTTTCACCTTAGATTAGGGACTGAAGGAATTAGGACACGTTTACGTGAACCATCAGAAACGCTTTAGGAAATAAGTTATAGGCTCATAAATACATTTTGAAGGGCTATCTGTATTATCATGTAGATCTAAAGCAATGAATTTTTACTACAATAACTCGAGTTCCAATTTAAATATACTATTAGTGATTGACCGAGTTGTGAGACGCGTTGCGGCGGCCTCTTGTACTCGAATCTCAGCTTTGGCGCCTTTTACAGATATTTTCTCCATCCCCCTCACTTCGGACTTCCGGAAGAAATCGCTGGATATATTATTCTTATCGGCCTGAGTAACTTATAGGGAGCCATATTATTAACTCATGGTAATATATGCAGTTTCGAATGTAATTTTGAATCAATCTTTGGTAAATTTGCCTCGCGTTAAACATTAATCTCAAATAGTATATTCGACCAACCCCTACGTATAGCTATCTTGTATATATTTGAGGAAGTGTTTTGATTGTATGTTTGTTCTTTATGCAAAGTCATAATTGTGAACCAAAATCGTCCAAAATGCGTGGTTGATCTCGGTAATACAAGGGAAAGGATTTAGTTCGCTTGCAAGGTTTGATTTAGTTCCTCAAAGTTGGATTCGATAACCCCTACAGTTTGTTTGTAAAGATAGTTATAACATTTTAACTTTGTTAATAACCCCTATGAAGCTTCTGTAGGTTAAAAAATAAGCTTGAAGTTACGGTACGGCGATTGCGAAAAAGTTTTTAGCGTCAAAGCTTCAAAATGTTTTATACATATATTTGATAATATGGGCAATATTTATATAGGTCGTAAACTATTTCACCAAATCACAGCTTTAAAATGGAGGAAACGGAGTAAAGACCGAGGGGCTAATCACTATCAGGGAAAAGCAGGCCTTTTAAAGATTCCACTTAATCTCTTTATTTAGTACAGGCAAAGGTTCAGCGTGTGCCTTGAGTGAGCGGCCCCTCGGTAAAGAAACTTTGAATAGCGCACTTGGCCATTAACAAATAAGGTGACGGACGATATCTTCTTAGATCAGTGGATGCCCTCCTTATTAGATGGGCCGGCCTTAGATTGGTCTCAATCTCACGCTCGTAATCCGCGTACAAAGTTAAAGTTTTTATCTTGGCAATAATCTTTTGTTGGCAACCTAAATGCTTGGTAAGAACATGTCAAAATCTGAGATGTACAGTATGGGCCTATAATTATAGGACGCGGTAGCCACAGACCACCGACGCCACTCTCTCTCTCTGTCTCTCTCTCTTGTTTATCCTTCTTGAAATTAGGCCTCACTGACCCTCTCCCGGGTGTTCAAATAAAATTTACTTTACTAAATGATTTTTAGTAATAAAAGGGAGTCAGAAATGGTCATACAACCAGTTTTAATCGATTTAGATAAATTTAAAATAATTTTCATGTTATTTCATTATTCTAAATATAGATAGCTTCCACTAAAAGGGCTAGAGAAATTTCCTCGCCCTCTCTCAGCTTTAACTGCAGTGCAGTGTTGTCAGGCCCTCTGAAATAGCCAAGTTAGTCAAGTAGCGAGTGAAACTGAACTACTAGCCTTCCTCTCTGCATTTTGTTTGGCTCACAAACGGTCTGGCGTCGAAAAGAGACGTGGTCGTAGTCTAATACATGGTAATGGAGTAATATTTCTTCCTATAATGAAGGTGGCGCTTTTTTCTTGGTGGTCTTTTTTTCTATTAACTTGATTTTTTTCTTAGGGGTGATTAAGGAAGACTTAACTCTGTTGTCATATACATTTTAATTTCGAAGTTGGTTAGCGATATAAAGTCTTAGGAAAAGTTTAGCTAAATAAATTAAAAACTAATATCGTTGTGACAAAATTAACTAAGCCTATATACTACTGGCAGTAGAGAGGGGCCTAGACTGTGTATCCCTCCATCTGGGCGTTCTCTTGTAAGAGGGGATACTGTACGTGCCCAGTAGGGGAATGACACTGAGCTAAGAGAGAAGAGTATGACGTTTCCATATGCAGTACTGTCATAACTGTATTAAAGTGATGCAAAGGTTCACTAACCGCAAACTACGTGTACATTTTAGGAGCAAGACTCACACCTTATCTGACACTCAAATTATCCCTTCTTTCGAAAAGCGCTACTAATTCTAGGAGAGCGGTCGCTCTCTTAGATAAGACTTAATACTGCCTCTAATGCTAAAGGAGGGTTTTTTAATTGACCGTAACTTTTTTCGTATTGTGTTTGCTGCTTTGAAATTTTGCCAGTGAACTAACATTTCGGCCCTAATTATGTGGTTAAAATTTCAAAGAGATCCAACTAATAGTTAATTCTATAAAGTATAAAGTTGTTAAGGGTGGTTATAGAATCCATAAAATTAATCAGACATTCGGTGAAAAATACTATATTTTTCCATAGAGATAACATGGGAATTTTATAGAAAGTGGGGGTCAACCCCGCAGGGATATAAGGAAAACTATTTATTCGATACGTTTGGGAACCATCTTAAATGAAAGAGAACAGTTCAGTGTAGCGCCTTTTTTTAGTTTTATTAAGATCAATTAAGTTAAAGTATTGATTTTTATCATTATTAACTCATACTTCTAGTTACGATATTTTGGGTATTGAAGTTACGGCGTTTTACCACTGTTAGAGACACGCATTTTAGCCCTAATTTTTTATATTGGACTTACGGCGTTATTGTCGTGATTCACGCCGTTAGAGGGATATTAAGCAAGAAAAACATGGCGTTTGAGCTCGGGTGCTTGTAGGTACTTGTGGGTGCTTGCAGGTACTTGTGGGTACTTGTAGGTACTTGTGGGTACTTGTAGGTACTTGTGGGTACTTGTAGGTACTTGTGGGTACTTGTAGGTACTTGTGGGTACTTGTGGGTACTTGTGGGTACTTGTAGGTACTTGTGGGCAGTCTTGGAAATAGCACAGGTCCACAGGTCAAAAACCAGTTTATTAATTGCTCGGACCAGTTTTTTTATTCAAAATCCGGGGGTTACTGGTCCTTGGGACCAGTTTATTAATTGAGAATTTTTATGAAAATTCAGGAGGGACCAGTTTAAAAATTCTAGACATTATAAATTTCTACTCCATGGATATAGTCTCCTAGCCTTGACATTTTCTAATTCTTTCCTTCCTTGCTACAACCACTGCCCACTCGATCACGCTTTGGCTTCACACGCTTTGCTATAGATTATAGAAGCCCCTCCACACAATGTTTTTACCTCTCCGAGTGACGTATGTCACGGAGAGGTTCTAATTTCGACGTGTCTGTCTGTCTGTCTGTGTGTCTGTCTGTCCGTTGTTACACCCACGTGACCGCGTTCGCAGTTTGTAAATCGGAGCAAACGTGTATTCAATTTCCAGACCGCATTTACAGTCCCGGAGATTGTATTCCACTTACAGGCTATTACTCCATTGCCTGTCTAACAACTCTGTTCATTTGTCCACCCCACATGGACACCAGTCTGAACTTACTAGCTTCTAAACACCACCATCTTGTAGTCTTTCGCCCATTCCACATGGACACCAGTCTGTACTTACAGGCTTCTAAACACCATTACCTTCTCGTCTTTGTCCATTCCACATGGACACCAGTCTGTACTTACTGGCTTCTAAACACCACCATATTCTATTCTTTGTCCATCCCACATGGACACCAGTCTGTACAACTGGCTTCTAACACCACCATCATCCTTAAGGTTAAGACATACGCGGCGATCGGCTAGGGTTACGAGAAACGTCTAGCCTTCCATTGACGGGGTCTTCCGCCAAGGTTCACGCAATTGCGATGTTCTTATCCATAGCTGCGATTCGAAACCCTTATATACTACCTATTTGAGTAGGGCGAAGCAACCGGCGTATGCTTCAATTCAAACGCCAATATTAGTCAAGTCTCTCAAGAATGATTAATTGTTCTTTTTTAAAACGATGTAACGTTCAATAAGGCGAATAACTAACGAAGAAAATATTAAATATTAATTATATTTATTTTAATATTTAAGATAATCTTGTTTCTCAATTCAAAATTAATACGGAAAGAGTTAAAAAGCAGTCTATGTTTTTGTCTGTGTGTGTCCGTCCGTTGTTACACTAGTGCGCTGCGTTAGAAGTTCGTTTTGTTTTGATGTGTAAAGAAATCCTACAGAACCATAATATTCCCTTTATCCTTAATATAAAGTGAATATGTGGAAATATTTTTCGTAATTACGATGCATTTAGTACTTTCGTAGCTTTAAAGCTCTGTTTCATTTTGATATTCCAAAGATTCTTTTTAATATTATTATTTGAAATGGCTGTTTACATATTACTTAAGCTATACTACATCTGTATATAGAATAATCCTTGGTTTAGTGATTTCATGAAGAAAGCTAAGATCTAAACTCCGGCGGGTATATCTAGTATTAGTGAAATAAAGAGTAAATAATTGAGGCCTGAGGTGAAGTAAACTTTGGGTTTTGATTTTCGTGTCTGAAATGAAGAGACATCAACGGTTCAGAGTGAGCCGAAAGTTAAATACACTCTTAAATAATCAGGTTAAGATTTTATATTAGAAGAAAAGATCATGGTGGCAATTAGATTAGTAGGGCTAAACTACAGAGTTTTTATTCTCTTTATGGTGCGCATAGACTATCAGTGCGTCTAGCTACAATTTAGCTTTGGTATTATTTAACGTTGACGCTCATGTTGGCAAACTAAGAATATTGTTGAGGTGAGACGAGACGGTAGTGTTTACACTGCTAACCAGTTGTGAATGTAGCTGTCAGCTGAAGCGTAGACTTCATTTCCTGTTCTTTTTGCCATTGACTGATTTCCATGTGTCCAAGATTTATCCTTATTGGATGTAAAATGTCGTCTGCTTTACTGTATATTCGCTATGCTTGGAATACTGCTTCAATATTTCGTAAATTTTTACTTCAAAAAGGTGAAATAATTGCATATCTAGGTAAATAACTTTGTAGTAGTAGACCTCTGGACTCGGAGAGGTAATATTTTGGTTTTCCCAACTTGTTCCTATGTAAAAGCGCGTGTTGGTAATTTTGAGCTTTTTCGCTCGAAAAATCCAAGGAGCCAGCTTTTAACATGACCGGCTATGGGAGGAACACCGTTATTTTGCCCTAATTTTGAAACTATTGGTGCAAACCTCTTGAAATTTTAAAGAGATGTGAAAAACAACGTTTGCTATGTTTTGGAAATTTTGAAAAGTTTCCCTTCTTTTTTTGTATAAATATTAGAACGAAAATTAGCCCTACTTAAAGGGCTTGGTCTTGGAACGGTTTAATAAGTTTTTCCGTTTCACTTGTTCGAATCTCTTGAAATTTTAGTGAGAGGCACATTGAACGGTTTTAAGTTATGATGCAAAGTTTCGAAGTTTTCAAAAAAACAATTCACTTCCAAAAAATTCATTAAAATTGTGCTTGTGCATAATCCTACAACCTATTTAGTCGCTTAGGGAAATTTTAGGAAAAGGACTATTCGTTTTAAAAGTTCGAAATTTTCCACAATAATTTAAAAACTTTAAATATGCCTTTCACTAAAATTTCAAGAGACTCGAACCAGTGAAGCTGAAAGAAACAAATTTAAACTGTTTGAGACTAAGCCATTAAATTATGGTTCATTTTCGTTTTAATGTTGTTACAAAAAGCTTTGTAAGAGAAAAACTTTGCACAAAAATACCAAACATTATTTTGCAAATCTCATTAAAATTTCAAGAGATTTCAACCAGTATTTTCAAAATTAGGACGGAAATGTTAAGAGTTAACTCTGATTTTTGACATAATTTTGCCCGATCGAGTGGGCTGTGCGTCAACGAAATACTCCCTTAATTTTTCAATAGGATTAGTAAAAAATAAATTAGGGATAGGGTCACTGGTCCCAAGGACCAGTTTAATATTGTAGACGCTGGGGGTCACTGGTCCCGAGGACTAGTTTAAAAAAAATCCTTATTTCCAAGACTGCTTGTGGGTGCTTGTAGGTACTTGTGCGTGCTTGTAGGTACTTGTGAGTACTTGTGGGTGCTTGCAGGTACTTGTGGGTGCTTGTAGGTACTTGAAAGTGCTTGTGGGTGCTTGTAGGTACTTGTGGGTGCTTGTGGGTGCTTGTAGGTACTTGTAAGTGCTTGTAGGTACTTGTAAGTGCTTGTAGGTACTTGTGGGTGCTTGAAGGTACTTGTAAGTGCTTGTAGGTACTTGTGGGTGCTTGTAGGTGCTTGTGGGTGTTTGTAGGTACTTGTAGGTGCTTGTAGGTACTTGTGGGTGCTTGTAGGTACTTGTGGGTACTTGTAGGTACTTGTGGGTACTTGTAGGTGCTTGTAGGTACTTGTGGGTGCTTGTAGGTACTTGTAAGTGCTTGTAGGTACTTGTGGGTGCTTGTAGGTACTTGTGGGTGCTTGTAGGTACTTGTGGGTGCTTGTAGGTACTTGTGGGTGCTTGTAGGTACTTGTGGGTGCTTGTAGGTACTTGTGGGTGCTTGTAGGCACTTGTGGGTGCTTGTAGGTACTTGTAGGTACTTCTGGGTACTTGTAGGTGCTTGTAGGTACTTGTGGGTGCTTGTAGGTACTTGTAGGTGCTGGTAGGTGCTTGTAGGTACTTGTAGGTACTTGTGGGTGCTTGTAGGTACTTGTAGGTACTTGTGGGTGCTTGTAGGTACTTGTGGGTGTTTGTAGGTACTTGTAGGTACTTGTGGGTGCTTGTAGGTACTTGTGGGTACATGTGGGTGCTTGTAGGTACTTGTGGGTGATTGTAGGTACTTGTGGGTACTTGTGGGTGCTTGTGGGTTTTTGTGGGTGCTTGTAGGCACTTGTGGGTTTTTGTGGGTGCTTGAAGAAACTTGTGGGTGCTTGTAGGTACTTTAGGGTACTTGTGGGTACTTGTGGGTGCTTGTAGGTACTTGTGGGTGATTGTAGGTACTTGTGGGTACTTGTGGGTGCTTGTAGGTACTTGTGGGTGCCTGTAGGTACTTGTGGGTGCCTGTAGGTACTTGTGGGTTTTTGTGGGTGCTTGTAGGTACTTGTGGGTACTTGTGGGTGCTTGTAGGTACTTGTGGGTGCTTGCCCCGTGTACTTGTGGGTGTTTGTTGGTACTTGTGGGTGCTTGTAGGTACCGGTCGGTACTTGCCCCGGGTGCTTCTGGGTGCTTGCCCCGGGTGCTTGTGGGTACATGCCCCAGGTGCTTCTGGGTGCTTGCCCCGGGTGCTTGTAGGTATTTGCTCCGGGTGCTTGTAGGTATTTGCTCCGGGTGCTTGTAGGTATTTGCTCCGGGTGCTTGTAGGTACTTGCTCCGGCTGCTTGTACGTACTTGCTCCGGGTGCTTGTAGGTACTTGCTCCGGGTGCTTGTAGGTACTTGCTCCGGTGCTTTTAGGTACTTGCTCCGGGTATTTGTAGGTAGTTACTCCGGGTACTTGTAGTTACTTGCTCCGGGTACTTGTAGGTAATTGCTCCGGGTACTTGTAGGTGCTTGTGAGTGCTTGTAGGTACTTGCCCCGGGTGTTTGTAGGTACTTACTCCGGGTACTTGTAGTTACTTGCTCCGGGTACTTGTAGGTGCTTGTGAGTGCTTGTAGGTACTTGCGCCGGGTGTTTGTAGGTACTTTGCCTCCTCCATAGGATTAACATTACACTAAGTTTTGGAAGCTCGTAATTCTGACTTTATTAGATATACGGGGATATCCTTTGATTATGTAATTTGCCCCTTCCCTCCTTCGTTAACATTTGCTCCATAGGATACTCCATATACGGGAAAAAGCTGGAAAACTCCGGACTGTGGCACCGGGTGAAAAATCTGGGAAGAAATCCTTCTGCGTAGAGTTTGCAAGTTCTCTCCCCGCTTGTTAAAGGAGTTTTCCTCCGCGGTCTAACCCGGTTTCTCCTTTCCATCAAAAATTGCAGAGGTTAACGGTAATAGTTAGTATAGGGCGCTGTCGGTTAGCTGTGGCATAGGGGCTAGCCACCACCCCTCTAAAAAGGCGTTAGATAAGTGGCAATAAGTCGCAAGATGACTTGGTCCAATTAGCTAGTGAACTTATTTAAATATATGGGGAAAAGCCTGGAAAACTCAGGGAAATTTGTTTTCCAAAAGTTGTATGAACCTTGTTATGGAACATATCTTATAAACTTATGGTTTTAGCTATATAAAGTTTTACCAAGGAGCGATATCTAGTTTACTAGGGAGAAGGTATAAGATGCCTAAGTATTCGCGCGCCATAGACCCAGTCACACTTTCAAAATACAAGGGGGGACGTAAAAGGAGGCCGGGCTATTTCGCCTCTCCTCAGTCGGAAAATACGTAGTTTTCGTCATTCGCGTCGCGTTTACGTGAGTTTTCTGGTCCGTGACCAAATAAGGATTTTTTAAACTGGACATTAGGCCAGCGACTTTCCTGACTTGGAATAAATAAACTGGTCCGTGACCATTGACCAGAGCACGTCGTCTGCTAAACTAAAGAAGTGGATAATTAAAATATTAGAATTTTAATGCGTGGAGTCTGGTTACCCTTGAACTTTCTTAGTAGTCTCGTGGACCACTGATCCCCCCTCCGATTTAATTTTTGAACTGGACTAGGCAATTTTTAAACTGGTCATTTGCCCTGTGCCACCGCCTTATTTCCCACGCTGGCGCGAGTTGCTTTGCGTTGTCGAGTGCATGATGGAGTCGGCTATGCCTGGAGTCCCAACCTTGAAGGAGAGAGGAATGGAGTGGAAACCCCCATACCTATAGCGTTGCCTGTGTACCCCCACCTACGGCACCATAGTCCTCCCAGCATCATCAGCGGTTAGGTAGGGTCGTATTGGACGAAATTGTAAAGGGTGCTCCTATCTTCAAAATAGAAGCTAGTTCTCATACAAATAAAATGGCGCTACGCGGCAGCACTTAGCAATCGCCTACCGAAGGGTAGGGGCGTGCGCGAGGTACATTGGGAGAGATACGGTGCTGCAGGCCGCCCATCATCATTTCCAATCCATCTCAACTCCCTTATCCCTGTCCCAACCCCCGCGACTTCCAACCACTAGCATAGCCCACTCGATCACGCTCTCTTTTCCCCGGCTACATATTTTGAAGATGGCACTTTTTAGGCGTATTAACAATCTTGGATCATCTTTGTGAACTTTTAGGGTAGCCCTGACTATATTTTAATTAAGGTTTTAAGCTTAATATCAAACAGACGTTAGTTTATGCTACAAAAAAGTTTGAAATTGACAATCTCGGATCGAATTTATGAAGTTTTAAGGATATCCGAATTTCATATTGGGCTTATGACAATTTTGAGCTAAATGTTAAACGGACATAAATCAGCATTTTTAAAAATTTTGTAAAAGTGTCAATTTGGTTTTATTTCTGAAATTTTTAGGGGGGCGCCTCGCGTTTCAATAAATGATTGTAAAAAATTGTATTATGTAAATTACAATAAGAAAACAAACTTTTAATGATTTACGTTTTTTTTGAAGTATCATTATAAATAAATGTCTGATTGAGCTAAAGTTATGGTCCCCTTTATAAATGTTTCTGCTTAGTGCAGATTTTGAAAATGAAGAACAGCTTCTTAACATTCTTAATTAAAATGAAGACTGAAGGAACAGATATTAATCAAAAATGACCTAAAAAGTATCGATAAGACTGAGGTTATCACTTTTCTGAAGGATCAGATACTAATTTTTCCTTTTAATTGAAACTTAAATGCATGCTGTGAATATCTACTCATGATATTAGTTATCGTGTAATATTGACTTTAGGCGTTTGGGTCTATTTTCCTTATCTATTGTGGCTCTCTCTATGACGTAGCATATAACTTGTATATATAGCTCAGCCCTTATCAATACTAGGCAGTTCTAGTGACGACCTCGACTCACTTGTAAATAAATCATCTTTTAATAGTAATTAACCTTGTGTAGTTGTTTAAGAACACGCAAACATGGTGTCAAAAGTCTTTAATTAATCGGTAGCGGTATAGGGCAAGTTTCGGTTCACTGTAGAGAGCTGCAAAATGAAAATATTAACCTCCAACTCCTTCCAACTCCAAGGCAATACACAACAATGACTCCAATTCCTCCCAATGCCATAATCAAAAGTTTCAACTCCACAGAACTTCGCCAAGCGAAAAATTCCTCCCAACTCCTTCCATGAAAAATATAATTTCTTAAACTCCTTCCAATTCCTCCCATGAAAATTAAAATTTCTTAAACTCCTCCCAACTCCTTCCATGAAAACTTCATGAATCAAGAAATACTAACACTAGAGTCCATTCTGTTATTAGTTGTGCCTGCCAATATGCCTACTGCCTTATTTTAATATGCCTCAAAGCTAGAAAGGAGACTCTTGTCATTGGGTTTAAGAAAAAAGGAAAGCGCCCGCGGCCCCATTGTGTGAGAGACACACTGAGGGGACGTGTCACGTGGGGTTACGGTTGAAAATAGAATTTCGTGCGAAGCTTCTGAAGACAAACAACGCTAAAGTCCGCTTTTAAACTGGAGCAATACCACTTACCAGACTTAAGTTTTCCAACTCCGTAGATTTCCATGTTTTAAGATAATTTTCCATTGCCTCCCAACTCCGCAATTATAATTATCATTATTCCCATTGCCTCCCAACTCCGCAATTATAATTATCATTATTCCCACACTGTTAAAAATAAAGGTATTTTGAAGGTACTATAAAATACCTCCGCGACCTTTTTAGTACCCATGAACGTATTTTATTAGTTGTCTCACAGTGCGGGTATTAAATGATTTCGAAAAAGGTATTTTGGAAATATAAGGTATATAATGAAACCTTTTAGAGTTTCTGCGCTTCTGCTGGTATGTTATCGTACCCTGGAAGCAGAAAAGGACTTAACAGACTCCTTTAGAGGGAGTTTTTAGTTCCGGCGTGCTGATTATAATTAACACTACGAAAGTAAAATACATGATATAATACTTCAAGCCCAAATTCTCTAACACTAACTGTTTACTTCACCAGTAGCACTAGTAATGACAGCGTAGAAGAAATCTCTGTTGGAATATTATTAATAACCATAAAGAATAGGTTCGGTAGGGTAGAATAGGGTAGTGGTTTTCTACCCGAGATTTCAATTTCAATCTCAAGTTTCCTAGCTAGTGGTTTTTCTTAAATATATAATTACATATAATTAACATTAATTATTTTCTTTGACAGCTATATACACTAGCATACGTTACATCATTTAAAGGCAATACAATTATGATATAAGGCTTACATAGTTAATATAAAGGTTTGAATCCGAGCTTACGCCTTCAGTCGCCATTCAGAAAATATCCATGTATATGTGACCCTGAATTACCTTTACACTATAACAGTATCACACCTTCCTTAACAAGGGGAAGCTAAATATAGTATCGGGAAATGTAGAGTGGTTAATCCCTTGCTTACTATGCGAACTCTCACGACCCCGCAAGCCTATGGCGCAGACACTTAAAGGCGAGATGGAAGGCAAAATTTTACCCTCATCCCGTAAGCCCACAAAACAGACACTAAAAGTTGAGATGGAAGGAAAATATTACTCTCGTGTCTTTCAGTCTCATTTGCATCGAAGTGGTGTATTGCTTACCATGTCTGAAAATGATTCAAGCCCGCGGTAATAAAGGAAAGTTTACCAGTTTCAAATGTGGCGCAAATATTTTTGATGGCGCGAAAGTATAATTTAGACCTGTTTGTGGGTTTTATTTGACACCTAATTCGGTAGCACAAAATACCTTTAGAAGTATATTATCGAACCTTTTCGAGTGTTAACAGGTACCCTTTTCGGTAATAAGGAGTACCTTTCACAATTTGAAAGTTTTATTCCGACCTTTGTTGAGGTTTAAATGATACCCATTACGGGATCACAAAATACCTTGTAGTCCTCAAAAGTACCTTCTTCGAGAGGTATTTCATAGTACCCTTACACAACGGTATTTTGTAGTACCTATATAGGTACGTCTGGGGATGCATTGAAAAATACCTTTAAAGGTACTAGACAGTACGGTTATTTTTTACAGTGCATTGCCTCCCAACTCCGCAATTATAATTATCATTTTTCCCATTGCCTCCCAACTCCGCAATTATAATTATCATTATTCCCATTGCCTCCCAACTCCGCAATTATAATTATCATTATTCCCATTGCCTCCCAACTCCGCACACGAAAACTTCCACTGCCACCCAACTCCAATTTTATCTCAGAAAAACATTTCCAACTCCTGGAGTTCCCATCGCTTAAACGCTGAACCCAGCGGGTTTCGGAGTTCTTCCACGGAGTTTCAGCTCTCTAGTTCACTGTCGCGTTCATACCAGCTAGATAACCCCCTGTTCGAGACCATTTGAAATGGCGGAGCCACCGATACGTCAGACTCCCGCGTCTTTTCAAGTATCAACGCCTGAAGCTTTTAATTTCGCAAGTCCCAATGAATGGCCGAAGAGGAGACGACGTTTCGAGCGATTTCGTTTTGCATCAGGACTTAGTTCCAAACCGGAGGAGGATCAAGTAAACGCCCTGATCTACATGATGGGAGACAAAGCGGACGACATCTTCATATCATTCACGTTCCTCAACGCCGTGCTCAGATCGAAAAGTGCAACTATGGGGTACTACAGGACGAGTTGCTACGGGATAGAATCGTCGTCGGAGTACGAGACAAAGCGCTATCTGAAAGGATGCAGCTTGATGGCACCCTGACGTTAGAAAAGGCCATATCGACTTCCGCCAAGCTGTAGAGATCCGTAGACAACAAAATGTACTACATAACGGAAGTCAGAACAATGGAATTCCTGCAAACGTAGACAAACTTGGCTCGCGTAGCAAGTTCCGTACAGGCCGGAGTAGACCGCAACCCAGCGAGTCAAGCCGCTCTAGACCGCCAAATCAGACTAAAATTCCTTGTAAGAAATGTGGAGCTCAGGAAAATCATAACCGGAGATTCCCTTTGGAGGTTACGATGATGTAAGATCTGGGCTGGTCTGCTTTTCTAAGGACTACTCCTTCTCTCCTCATATCCACTATCCATACTCTTTGGATAGTGGATATGAGGAGAGAAGGAGTAGTCCTTAGAAAAGCAGACCAGCCCAGATCTTACATCATCGGAACCTCCAAAGGGAATCTCCGACGAAATCGTTTCCATCTTGTATCCTTACCAGAAAGCAAGAAGCAACTATCCAGACAGGATTTGGCAGCATCTAAAATTGGTCCAGAGGACATCATAAACGAAGAACCGCGAACTCAAAGTTCGAGCCAACCACGCAATGAAAGCCCTGCCGTTGATCCCCTCCAAGAACAAGTCAACAATCCTGAAATCAACGAACAGACCACGTCCCAGTCCAGTTCCGGTGTTAACCGACGACAGCCAAGATTCGAAATAAGAGACTTTGGGACGATCACTCGAAGCGGAAGAACCTCAAAACCTGTCGTTAGATTCGATCAAATGTTGATATAGAAATTGTGAAACTTACGAGAAAAAGGGGATGTGTAATATCTACTCATGATATTAGTTATCGTGTAATATTGACTTTAGGCGTTTAGGTCTATTTTCCTTATCAATTGTGCCTCTCTCTATGACGTAGCATATAACTTGTATATATAGCTCAGCCCTTATCAATACTAGGCAGTTCTAGTGACGACCTCGACTCATGTAACCCACTTGTAAATAAATCATCTTTTAATAGTAATTAACTTTGTGTAGTTGTTTAAGAACACGCAAACACATGCTTAAGAAAAATAATGTTCCATTACCGTTTTCCGTTGAAATAAATTATTTTACTGGTAATCAATTTCTAAAATTTACTTATCTCGTCTTTTCGACCACAATTCCATTCCCCGAAATCATTTTATCATTACATTAATTACTTTTGGGAGATAACGAGTCAAAATAACCTTTTAAACAATAAAAAACGGTAATAGCGGTCTGTTTAGCCATGACAACAACCTTTTAAAAGTTACAAGCACTATATAACCCTTTTGAGACTAAAACAGGACCTGAGCAAACTATAGCTTAACCTGCTACTAATACGACCAGGGAGAATTGATGTAAACTGGAGTTGAAATTTCATCATGTGCGACCTGCGGCCCTGAAACTCTCCCAAAGTCCCAGTGGGTGTAGAACATAATTTTTTCGCTGTTATCTGTCAATCTCAATCTTTCTAGGTAGTGTCGCCTCCTCACTTGAATTTTTCATGATATATTAAGGTTTGCACGAACAAAATTCTAGATTACTATTTTCACTACCATGTCCCTCTGCTAACTTGAAGCTAACTTTTCTCTCTTTTTGCTGCTCATTACCGCGGTGCCATTCCCTTGACTTTCTGTTTGTTATAACTACTATCATGAGTTTATTTATCTCAAACCAAAATATAAAAATGGGTTCTTTTTCCTTTTGTGCTACTTAGAATTTACAAATGTATATAACGTTGTGCCGTGCCATATCAAATAGTCCCTAACCATTGTTAGAAACTAGAGAGAGAAATTAGGCAGTAAAACTGATCATGCCCTGAACTATGAGAAAGAACAATACGACGGTTGACTAAAGTACACTTGATATTACATCATTTTGCAAAACCGCGAGTAAAAATCTTACTGTCCCTTTTGAATTTGGTGCCATTGGTTTTAGAATAATTAAAATGTTCCACTGCGAAGCGTGCCGGTCTCGAATGGGGATGTAACGTCTTTAGGAACCTTTCAAAACGCTAAACCATACACGTACTCTCCCAAAAGTAATTAAAGTAATGATAAAATGTTTTCGGGGAATGGAATTGTGGTCGAAAAGCCGAGATAAGTAAATTTTTGAAATTGATTACCAGTAAAATAATTTATTTCAACGGAAAACGGTAATGGAACGTTGTTTTTTCTTAAGCATGCATTTAAGTTTCAATTAAAAAGAAAAATTAATATCTGATCCTTCAGACAAGTGATAACCTCAGTCTTATCGATACTTTTTAAGTCTTGATTCTAATGAAGACATTTTTGATTAATTATGAATGAGTATGTGTTATATTTACGATACATAGCAATAACTGAACGTATAAAATAGGTTTGTAAATCACTAATTTTAATGAGTGTTATTTAAACTACATATAAACCAAATATAAACGTGTGCAACCAGTTTAGAACGGACCAAATTCTGATAAGTTTTGATTCGACGTTATTTAGACGTTCAGAAACGTTGGATTGAGTGAGCAACTAGATCTAGCGTTTCATAAAACTCGTTGCTTATAAAATCCACGAAAAAGTTTTATAAACCCCTGACACGAAATATAAATCAAATATTAACGTGTTTTTGCTGCCTGGGTATGAAGGAATATTAAAATATGCATTTGTAATCAAGCTAGTAAAAATATACTCAAAAATATCATTATTTCTCCCTCTGGGTAAAACCAAGCTCATTTGTTGAATATATATGCATAAAAATGGTTTGAATAATATTACTAATCTATGAAGCAATATTAAAATATGCATTCGTAATCTAGATAGTCAAAAATATACTCAAAAAATCATTATTTCTCTCTCTCTCGGTGTAAGCAACGAGTTCATTTGTTAAATTTATGTACTTTGAAGTGTTTCGGAAACGGGCCCCTCAGTGAGATTGCACATTTTATGGAAGATCAAGGAGCGGAATCCAGGCGTAAATCCAAAATTTCCATTTCGTCACTGGTTAGATCGCTCATCAAAACGAGCAGCGTTCGTTTTTCAAGAATCCCAGTCAATATTGAGACTGAAATTTGAAGAAATCATCTTGGAAGATATTAACCTAAACTGTTCATCTTCAAGGTATGTTCATTTAATTTTCCAAAAAGCCTCGTCGAGGTAACTAAGATTGGTATAACTCTTCACTTCCATCCCGCTTTGCGGTGCCTGCACTCTAGGCATTTTGGGCCCAGAGAGTGCGCAGAGGCGGCTAAGGGTCAGCTTTCTTATACCGAGCGTTGCCTTTCCCTTTCCTTACATCGAAGAGACTTATTGAACGAGATATTTTGGGGAAGAGGGGTTCAAGTCAATTTGGGTCATCATTTTCGGCACTTGGATGCAACTCAGTGTTAATCTTTTTGATTTATGGGGAAGCATTACATGTTTAAACGCTTATTGTAAGTAAAAATTAGCGGACATCTTGTCGTAAATTCTGCAATTTTTATAGGCAGTAATCGCGAGAGATATCCATCGACAAAAAGGTTACTGTTCATCTCGCGCATTAATACGCGGCTCTGTAAGATAAAAAGCGAGAAGTCGGTCTAGACTGTCTTCAAAATTTGAACAAAAAACATGGGTTGCCTCGAGATTTTGCTCGCGTTAATAGGAAACAAGGTGCTGAAATTGTTTTTTTGCAGTTTTAATTTATCACGGGAGTGATATCGTAAAAAAGGGTTAACCTGGTAGGTAAGTTGTCACTCGCAAAGACCTTAAAATTTGTCAAGCTTAGCTTTTATTTGCACGAGCCAACTTTTGAAACCACTACCTCATTTTGTTCAAGGTCTTACGATGCCCTCATAGAACGCGAGAGTTTGATACTAACTCTTTATGCAATAAGTACACTAAGAAATTACCGTATAATTTACAGTCAAATACTCGGTAGCTAGCTGCCAGTATTTTGAGAGTGAAAAAAATCTCAAATTGAAGTTAGAAATCAATGAAAAAGGGTAGCAAACAAGATGGGCCCGTCACACCAATACATTATTGCACAAATAATAAATTTATAGGAAATTTGTCCAGTGAGGCAATTTCCCCTATAGCTTTGTCAAAGTTATCTTATTATTGTCCCTGCTTAGAAGATTACCGACATAATAACTCAGTAAAACAAACCTAACGAAAAGAGACTGGAGATCGGAAAGTGGGACAAATTAGCAACCCATTTTTCAATAAGTCTTTCTCGATTGCATGGACTTTCGTTTTCTCAATTATTTGGAATTGAGACATAACCTTTCATTCTTTCTTTAAATGTCTCCTCGGCAACCTGTAAACTTGGTTAGATCATATGAAACATTAACAAGTGCAAAAATTAGTTAACATTAGGGTTGGTTCCATTTGGAGAGGGTGCTTAAAACCGTATTCTCTTATTTCTCTAACCCAAATCCAAAATGGTATTTCTATCTCAGCTAAACACTTACTCGTCCCAAATGTTTGCCACTTGTTCTTTCATTGCGTAATTTTACTTAGGCAGAAATTACACTAAGGCTATAAATCATTTACGATAAATTATTTAGCCCATATATTTAAAATTAGAACTCAACTCATTTCAAAACTAAACCATTCCCAAATGTTTTGAACAGTTTAGTTGAAATTATTTAGTTAAGCAATTAGTGATGGTCAGTTTACCAATATCGGTTACGCTTTCGATATTAATTTTTTTAACTTAATTGAACAAAAATATCAATAATAAACTAATTATCTACGGGAAAATATATCAAGCTAGTCTTCAATTTTTCATGATAAGTTTCAAAAGAAGATAAATTTTATTATTTTCTGACACAAAATTTGGCAGCTTCTTACTTAATTCCCGAAGTTTTTCTACTCTAAAATAGAACTTTTAACGTTCAGTTCTATTAAGTAATATAAATATTACATAATGTTTCTTTTGATCTAGTTTCTATATAGGAAATTTAACCAAGTGACCATTACCGATAATTTGCCAATCCCAGTTTAAACCGATACCAATAAATCGGTTTAGCCAAATTTCGGTACCGATACCGATTTCAGTATCGGTATCGGCCCATCTCTATGTAATAGTAGGTATTATATTTATATTTCAGATTCATTGAGTTTAAAAAATTGGTATAGGTATTTCAGTTAATTTTGATATTGACATCGGTTACTGGACAATATCGGCTAAGGATGCTAGTCGGTTTATATGATTAAATCGGAACTTCAAGTGTCACTTGACAGTGTATAACTTCAAAATCGAGAGTTAGCAACTTTAAAACAATCTCAACAGGATATCCGAGGTTTAAGCTATCTTTACATGTGACAATGAAAGATAATGTGACGAAACAGTTCAGTCAACGTGGGGCAAAGGCCTAAAAGTTTTGCTTCATTATCGTAGTCAATGTTCAAGCTAAAATTCCTCTTAAAGCAGTAGATAAACAACAATTGGCGCAATTCTTTTGAAGGGGACGAGGACGATCACCGTTAGCATTAGCAGGAAAACCTGAGTTGTCAATTTTATTTAAAAATATATGTATTGTACATTTTAAATAACTAACACCGTTAGCATTAACCACACTAATGGCAATGTTTAGAATATAATACCATTAATCGCAATGTTTAGAATATAATACCATTAATCGCAATGTTTAGAATATAATACCATTAATCGCAATGTTTAGAATATAATACCATTAATCGCAATGTTTAGTATATAATACCATTAATCGCAATGTTTAGTATATAATACCATTAATCGCAATGATTAGTAAGTAAATGATTACATGTATAATTAAATCGGCTATAAGCCTTTGCTTATTAAACCATACTAATGTTTATAAAGGGTAAACAACACTACTATAATCACATCAAAATACTTCCCGCCAAGAATCCACGATCATTTAATCGGTTCTAAGCCTTTGCTTATTAACCACAATAATAGCAATGTTTTAAAAGGATAAACAACACTAATATAAATCGCAATGCTGCCCGCCGGGCCGCCACCACCACTAACCTCGAATCCACGATTCATTCGGCTCGTCATCATCTTAAGCTGAAAATACTAGGCTTCTTCTCACATAATATAAGATCCCCGTCATAACGGAAAATTTGCGGGTCCTTCCGTACATATTATCAAATCGCCGTGATAGTAGGGCGCCTAGGCGCACGACGCGCACACCGTTTGAGGGATATTCCTCCGGGATCAGCTCGTTACAGGTTTTAATAAGAGGTGAGTGGGCATGCCAGATATAGCGGGCTCAAGCGGCCATGGGCAGTGTCCCTAAGGGCAAGGACCGTAATTCCGATGGCTGAATTTAAGTTTCACGAGGTTACCCATGCGTGCCCGCAGTTGCTGGCGTGTATTGCACCGTAATTATATGACTTTTGGGTGGGCATTCTTAGAAACCGAGTTATTATTAATAATAATAATCTAAGCTTTGTCTATGAAGGGATTTCCACACTAAGCCTGTGGCTTGTTTACAGGTGGGTCCCTTTACAATGCATAGAGGGGTGCAGGTGGCTAGCCCCTATGCCACAGCTAACCTACAGCGCCCTATACTAACTATTACCGTTAACCTCTGCAAGTTTTGATGGAAAGGAGAAACCGGGTTAGACCACGGAGGAAAACTCCTTTTAACAAGTGGGGAGAGAACTTGCAAACTCTACGCAGAAGGATTTGTTCCCAGATTTTCACCCGGGGCCACAGTCCGGGATCGAACCCGGGATCCTCTTGCTGCGAGGCGAAAGCGCTAGCCGCTACGCCACCCCACCGTTGTTCTCGATGAGAAAATCACTGAAGGCATTTACTCGTGCTTCGTCATGAGTTTAATGCTTGTAAATGTGTAGCAAGACATGGGCAGTCAATTAGAAGAGTACATCCACCCCAATGGTAGTCACATCGTACAAATGTACGATGTGTTTACCAATCAGATTAGGGGTTGTAAATTGAGACCTTAGTCCTAAGACTAATTGTTGAATTGTGCTTTTAAACATTTTGTTGCATTCAGGCGTATTCTCCAATATTCCTTTTGTACCTTGCCACTTGCTTAAAATAAAACATCAATTCCAAAGATTTATTTACAACCTGTATAGTTTAATAAAATGACGTCAGTCATAGGCAATATTGAGGGTTGTCCACAAAGGAAGGTGTTGGTCTGATCTCTTCCACACTATATAATCAGTTTTATTAACTAACGATATCCTAATTTTTGTCCGGCCTGAGTTAAGCGAGATAAGGCATTCGCGTCCTCCCGCACGGTCTGTAAATCATACAGGGGCTCGCTTTCTCAGACCGTCAAATCGGGCAATCTTTTAGAAGCGAGATATTTCTCTTGGCTGCTCATCCTGATCCTATGGCAACGTAGGTTCCCGACCCCATGGCCCAAGTGACCTTGCGCCTACTATATTTTTGACCTCGCGTGACCTTTCGCCTGCTACAATGGTGGCCCACAAACCAGTTAAGAATCAGAAACGACGTATAGAGGTGCTATCCAAGGCGGTATGAAGTATCCATCGCCGACGACATACTGCTGATGGGCAACAAAGTAGTAGTGCCACTCAATTAGTAGCGGAGTTGCACAGTTTTCACCATGGCATAGAATCAAAGAAGGTGCAAGTACGATCCAAAGTCCGGTGGCCAGGCTTAGAAAAATTAACTGAAGGAATGTTCACGTTCCTGTGCGACAACCAGAGAATTTGCTCCGATGTCCCAAAGATCATTATCACCTTGGCACCTTAAATAATGCCATGGTAACGTGTATATGGTAAAATCAGTTTATACTAATAATCGTTGACTCATTTTCGAAGAGGATAGAAACAGACGTTATGAGGAACGCTGCATCGTCAACTGTTATAAATTGCCTGCAACAGCACAGGACGGTTTAACCTAATGCCACATTCGTCACTAATAACGGAACTTGCTCCAAAAAAAGGAATTCAAGAATATCGTGATCGAAAATAGGATCGAGTAAATCACGATAATACCTTACCTGTAAAAAACTACATTCAAAATTGAGGGGCTATTCACTAATGAAGATTTTCTTTCATTGGTGATTTTTATTGATGCTTTTAAATGTGGTAGGGATTTATAGATGATTTTAAATGGATGGGGATTAAGGGTAACTAATACCTATTCCAAAGATAGAATGTCCTCGATAGATGGAGCCTTACAAACGATGGGGCTCTAATTTGGCACGGGGCCATCTTGTTAAACTTTCATAAATAAAGTACAACATTATATGCTTATGAAAATCAATGTTATTGGATATAAGTTAAATGTAATTAACTATAATTAAGTACTTCTTTAAGGAATTAGAAATAGATCAACCCCAAATATATGACGGTAAAGCAAAAATAAAATTATTCAAATTTTAATTACATTAAGACTGAAGTGACAGATATTATTAAAAAAACGTCTTGGTTTAGAAGAGCATAGTTTTAATTAAGGCTGGATTGACAAATTTTGAAGTTTGCACCAAAAAAGTTTAAATCTGTAGTAAGTTTCTGAGAAGACTGATGTTCAAGAAATTATGATAAATAACTTATTCCGGACTTGCCCGCCAACCTTAATAACCTAAAACTATAAAACATTCGTGTACATGAATGATTACGGTTGTGGCTTGACACTCGCTAGCGCCTGAAGGACCGATCACTCAGTGTAATCGGTGTTCATTTGTAAGTGAGTGGACCATTTTGGAAATTAAATACTGATAATTAAAACACAGGGGTGATGCCACCATTGAGGTCTTCTCTCTCTCTTTCCTAGAAGCCCCGCTACCCTAGTAGCACTGCCGACGTAGGGCCTTACATGGTCGGCTTTGTCTGTTACCGACGAGTTGGTAAAAAGTCACTAATAAGTCGGGAGAGTAATGGTTTGAAAGTCGAAATGTCCGCCTGGAGGGACGACGGCCTGCCAGTTTTCCTACTGTTTTGAGGCTACTATAAAACGACTGTTGGCCGTCTATATGTCGGCGCCATTATGCCTACCTAAAGCCGCGCTCAATCCGACGATTTTGCGGCTTTTTGGTATAGGAACGGTAAATCGTCGGTAAAGTGCTGGTAGAGTAAGGGTTTGAGAGTCGAAATTTCCGCCCGGCGGGACGACGGCCCGCCGGTTTTCCGACTGTTATGAAGCGACTATATAACGACTGTTGGCCGACTATATGTCGGCGTCATTATGCCTACCTAAAACCGCGCTCAATCCGACGATTTCGCGGCTTTTTAGTATAGGAACGGTAAATCGTCGGTAAAGGGCAGGTAGAGTAAGGGTTTGAGAATCGAAATGTCCGGCCGGTGGGACGACGGCCCACTGGTTCACCGACTGTTACGACACGAATGAAATTCGACCCTCATCCAACACGTTTGAGAGTCGACTTAACCGCCTGTCAGCAAGAGGTCCGACGGTTTTGCGACGATCAAGCCTTAACTCAAGGCTTCATTCGCTTATCGCCTTCCAACACATAATTCATCTCTTAAGATATTTTGTCCTACAACTAACCGGAAGTTCACAATCTGACCCTGAAGATTAGCCTCATATAAAAAATGGGGATTTAAAGCATTTATGGTTTCTATTTTCAGAATACGTTTCAAAAATTAAACATATAGTTCCTACTACTGACAATTTTTTTTTCTGACAAGAGCTATAATGTATAGTACGGGAGAAGGTAAAACAGCCTTTTTACCATCATAAAACTTAATGTTTTAATGTATACCATTGTTCGCCCACACTTGTCAATACGGCTAAAGTTGAGTTAAAGCGTGTGAAACAAAGTTGACATAACCAAGTGTATACTTTAAATCAAGATTATGGAATTGAGCTTTTGAATTAGCTTCTCTTCCACCAACAAGTGTGGCAGCAAAGCAACATTCAAATAGAGTTTATCAGTAAGTTCAAACGTGGCTTGGAAGCAGCCTAAATGCTAGAGAATGGGGTTGGAGACAGGTAGGATCTGAACTCGTTACCACTCTACAACCTACTCCAGCTGAGCTTCTGCAGATGATCCCTCGTAAATGCAAGGAAGTCTGTGATTTGAAATGTGAATGCGGTAAAACTGGTCCAGTATGTTCTTCAATTTGTAGACAATGCAAGGGAGTATCTTGTTCAAATGAACATAGAGATTTTGAGGCTCAACCTCAAGTAAACTTAAGCTTAACGAATATTGATAAATATACTAATATACAAGTTGGTAAACGAAAATAAACCTCTCCGATACGAGACGCAATTAATAATATCGAGAGAAGTGTACCACAAAGCGGGGTAAGTGTAACGTCATTCTTCCCAACATCGGAACATTTAGAGCAAGGTTACTAAAACGAATCACATACGCGATAAATAGTTCCCTCATCATTACTCTATTAGCGTTTAAGTATTTGGCAACACGCACTTGTGCATTTTTGTCTCACGTCAAGACGAGGTTTGTGGGATGATTGCTGGGGATTTAGTGCCAAACAATTATAGAATTCACCTTACGGTGCGATGCCCATTTGTAGTTTGATCAGTGGGAAAGCAAACTAAAAGGGTGAGCCTGGGAAGAATGACGTTACCTAACTAAAGCATTAAGAGGACACAGAGTGTCATCCTTCTGATAATATTAAGAAAATAATTAAGAAAATATAATTGATATTAATGCGAGACTTAACATAGTAAAACCAGCGGACTGTCTCATAACCAAACTTAAACTGAAAAAGCGAGATTTGATATAGTAAAACCAGCGGACTGTCTCATAAACAGACTAAAACTGAAAATGCGAGGCTTAATTTAGAGAAGCCGGTGGACTGTCTTATAACAAGACTAAAACTAAAAATCCGAGATTTAATATAGTCAAGTCGGCTGACTGTCACATAACAAGATTAAAACTTAATCGTTCCATGAGTTAAAATGGAGAAGCCAGCGGAGTGTCTCATAACCAGACTAAAAATGAAAATTCAACTCTTAATACAGAGAAGCCAGCGGACTGTCTCATAACTAGAATAAACCTGAAAATGCGAGACATAATATAGTCAAGCCGGCGGTCTGTCCCATATCAAGATTAAAACTTGATCTTGCCAGAGTTAAAATTGAGAAGCCAGCGGACTGTCTCATAACCAGACTAACACTGAAAATCCGAGACTTAATATAGTCAAGCCGGCGGAATGTTTCAAAACAAGACTAAAACTTGGTCGCGCCTGATTTAATATAATCTAGAGTAAGCAAAACCGGCTAAATTTAGAGCATTCGGAGGACTGTCAACCGACTTATAAAATTAGTAATAATAATGGACTGTTTACATTATTGCTCTGCGGCTTGTGTTTACGTGTATTATCAGTCCCGAGTTTTTAGGACACCTAGTGAACACACGGACTGTTAAAAGACTGTACTGTGGAGCCCATGTGCTACTGGGGACGTGTCAAAACATACACCAAATTTAAACTAGTATTTTTCGAACTTGAAAACCGTTCAGCATCATGAACCGGTTTATTGACCGGTTTTTTGCTTTCTTTTTCGAGACGAACTTAACAGATTACACTTCTTCGTTGCGAACAATTTCCCATAGTTTTGAATTTGGCGCCAGTTTAAAACCTCAGAAAAGCGACATCTAGTGCCATTTGTGAAATCCTAACTGCCACCCCCCTTTTATTCCTATCGCAAGGCCTAGTATTAGAGAAGGCAGTGGTCATACATAAGGAGCTTGGTTACTTAATTCACCATTGGTAGGCGCTTGGTAACTTAATTCACCATTGGTAGGCGCTTGGTAACTTAATTCAACATGGATAGGCGCTTTACTACTACTATTACTATTACGTCTCAGGTCAAACTAGGAACCTCATCGTATACTACGATATGGCTAAAAATAGTCCAATGTTTACCATTAATTTCTGTCCCCGTTCTCCATCTCGCGCTTTGTCAAAAATTGGTATTTAAAGTTGGTCTCATATTCTAGTTCAGGAAATTCTAAGTTTCGAAAATTAAAGCAACGGTGACAAGCAGTATGGTCCATTAACGGCGTTGTCATGGTTACAAAAGTAGAACAGCATTTGGAGTATCGAATTATGGACCGGTTGGTCTACACTGTTAGAAAAATGAGTCCAATGACTGTCCAATTTTGCACAAAGTAATCCAAATTTGGATGGCAAGTGATCTAAGGGTCCAAAAATGGAAGCTTTAATCCAAAAATGGATGCTTTCGATTCTTGGTGCTAAAACTATCCAAATTTGCACGAATAGTCCAAATTTGGATGGGAAGTGGTGTAAAGGTCCAAAAATGGTAGCTTTAATCCAAAAATGCATGCCTTCGATTCTTGGTGCGAAACCCATCCATATCTCAACATAAACACCCTAAACTCGAACAAAGAGGGGTTAAGGTATATAAAAGGGTTGATGTAAAAAGGGGAGCGAAATGATATTTGAGGATCGCCTACATAAATATTTACCTATTTCTCATCAATCATTTCTCTTTATTGATAAGCAATTGCAGAAGTTAAATCAAAACACAGACACGAAAGCCTTTCCCCAGAGAGGTAAAAATCCATTCCCCTACAATATTTCAGAGAGTCACGCTTGAAAAATCTTTTGGTCATTTACCTCAACGACTTCTTTATTCCGTTTTTATTAACTAACGATATCAATACTCGTCATACATTAACTTTGGAAAGAGCTTCATGTCTTAATTACTCGCTTTATATAAACTATGAAATGTATTTAGTGACCTAATCTTCATTACTCGTCCTGTATAAACTTTGACTACAGATTTTTTGGTTAAGATAGGTTTTTCTCAAATATTTTATTAAAATTATTTGATATTATTTATTTTTTTCGAGAGTTACTTATCATACTTTTAGTTGTGTCGTTTTAAGAGAGGTTTTCCCTATTATCATTTGAACCTAGCTATTATTGACGTTTGACTCCTAGAATATGCCTCTTTCGCGAGTGTCTAAATGACCATAAAATGGTGTAGTTAGATTGGGGTTAACAGAAAAGAGAATAGTGGTCAGTGAACCTGTGGTTGTACAGTTTTCCAATATTCTACAATTCCGTTAACTGTGAATTTTGATCACTTGAACAGTGAAATTGAGAACACTTTTGTTCAGATTAGGAATCTGCGAAAGCTATCTCTTGGGGTGTAACAACAGACAGACAGACACACACAAAGACAGATGGATACGTCGAGAACTGAACTTCTCCATAGCATACATCACTCGGTGAAGTAAAGAATCTAGCATCCATATTGGCTTCATATGAGCCCAATATTTTTCGACATTTGTCCAATGTTCGAGGGGTCCGACGTTCCTTCAAATCTCGTACAGTATAAGATTTTAAATCTTGAAATCTTAAAAATCTTCAAATCTTTCAAATCCCAGAAAATCTTATAAATTCTTGATAAATCTTTAAATCTTCACAAATCTTTCAAATCCCAGAAAATCTTATAAATTCTAGATAAATCTTTAAATCTTTCAAATCCCAGAAAATCTTTCAAATCCCAGAAAATCTTTCAAATCCCAGAAAATCTTTCAAATCCCAGAAAATCTTTCAAATCCCAGAAAATCTTTCAAATCCCAGAAAATCTTTCAAATCTCAGAAAATCTTTCAAATCTCAGAAAATCTTTCAAATCTCAGAAAATCTTTCAAATCTCAGAAAATCTTTCAAATCCCAGAAAATCTTTCAAATCCCAGAAAATCTTTCAAATCTCAGAAAATCTTTCAAATCTCAGAAAATCTTTCAAATCTCAGAAAATCTTTCAAATCCCAGAAAATCTTTCAAATCCCAGAAAATCTTTCAAATCCCAGAAAATCTTTCAAATCTCAGAAAATCTTTCAAATCCCAGAAAATCCTTCAAATCCCAGAAAATCTTTCAAATCCCAGAAAATCTTCCAAATCCCAGAAAATCTTTCTAATCCTTGATAAAGCTTTCTAAATCTTTCAATCTTCAACCCATAGTCTTTCATTCTTCAAATCAACGTTCAAATCATTCTCAAGCTTTAAATCCACACAGAAAGTTATCCCACGTGACTGCTACATTTCTTGAAGCGTTCTCATAGCTGACTACATAAAGCCCGTATGTTCCCGGGGTTTAAGCATGGAACCCTCCCGCGAAAGGACTTCATAGACTCTTCCATTTACTAGCCTTGAGTCAACCGTTCCATAACTTCCATTTCCATTCCCCATTTTGGACGATACCAAATTGACTGTTTTTAAAGGGGTGATTACTAGTATCGCACGAAAAAACGTTATATATGGCATGTTTTCAAAGGAGTTTGGCGCAGCTTGTAGCTCCTACAGGGAAGTACGAAAGGGGAACGGTGTGGTTATTTCCCATTGCTAAATTCCATACTCAAACCTTTGTAACACTGCTTAAAAGTTCGTCAAACTTGCAGCTGGAAATATTGGCTTTAAAATTAAGATATTAGCTCGGATAAGTTGCTAATTGTTAAGGATAAATTTATTGAACTGCAAATCGTGATTTATTGTATTGCGAATGCTCAATGGAAACTCAAACGTCAGAAGAATTTTTTGAAGAACAATTTAAGAGACTACCACAACAGGTATCCAAATGCTTACAAATGACGGGTTGCGACAATAAGGACGCTTTAGTCCTCTTGAAAGACATTTCGCAAATAGAAAAATACTTAAAATCGAAAGGGCAGTTTTTACTTAAAATATCACGTAATGACGCTGAGATTGCACTTGGAATTTTCAAAAGCATACCAGAGGAATTTGAATTTATGCCCGGTCACCGCGCTATATTAGATTGCTTTGTACGGAAATTGAAGTTTCTAGAACATTCTTTGGAAACGGATAAGGCGCCACAACCACCACATAAGCGACCAAAATGCTCTATTAATGATTCTAGTTGCGAAATTCAACCAACTAAAAAATCAGAAAGTTCTATGAGTTTTGACGAAATAAACTCAAAGATTGTCAAAAATCTAATGGCTTGGTCAAAAAAGCAGGAAGGAGTACATGTTCAACAATTAACGGAAAATATTCATTATCGTGTGTCTGCAAGTCAGTCGCCGGAGATCTCACCAATCATTATCTGTCTATGTTGCAATGCGAAGTTTCATATTACTATTACAAAAGGATACGTTGTACTTTCAAATTTTACTAGGCACATAAAACAATGTCCTAAACTGAAAAGGAGCGGGAGTTTGTTAAAACAACTTCAAATAACAAATTCATTTCTACCAAAATGCGTAGAAATTGAAGATCCAAGCACTTCCAGTCAAGGTATGAATTGCTTACTTTTTATTGCACAATGTTAAAAGAGATTTTAAGTAAAATTGATTTGTGACTTAGGTAATTTAATGTGTAACCTTAATGAAAATGTGAACCATTTGGAAACTGAAGGAAACGAAAAAGATGAAGATATAAGTTCCAGGTGCTCAAGGCATGAAGACACTGAGGAGCGGTAGGTTCTTACACACCTTGGCCTGTATAACGCAAACAAAACCATTTTCCTGTATAACAAGCTAGTCGTACTTAGTATTTTCTTGTGTAAAGCTTTGCAAGTAAAATATTTTTTTCAAAACTGTGGGTACATTAATCAGATATTAGTTATAGTTAAATCATGGACATAAACCAAAAGCGCTTTAAATGGTGGGTGTAAAGGAAAATCGTCGGATTTTTTTATCTAGTCTTCTACTAATTATTAGCCTTATCTGCATAGTGAAACATCCAGAAAATACCTACGAATTAGTATGAGATTTCACAGATAATTTGGAATTTGCGCCTCCGACCAATTACGTAACGCCCCGCCTTCTTGCTTACCAAATTCCCGTGAAACACTCGATTTCTCGCACCATGATTATCACATTGCTCGCAAATTTTATCAAATCTCGGGATAAATTTCATTCGACTTGGAGCGCACCATGGGAATTTGTTAATAAAAAGACGGGGCGATTGGTCAGAGGTGCAAATTCCAAATTATCTATGAAATCTCAAACTAATTTAAATTTTAAAATCATTCGGAGGTATTTCCTGGATGAAGGTTGGTCTTATAATTAGAAGAACAGATAAAAAAATGACTTGATTTTCCATTTCACCCTCCCTTTAAAGAAAAAGTTAGTTATTCGGTTGTGGACTGGGTGGAAAACTTTGAAATGGATTATGAAGTGCGGGGGTATGGGAAGGAAGGTACTTATGACCTGGATTCTTACTCTGCAAACCGATTTTTGCTCCTCCCACCTCATGTCGCGTGCAATTACTACAGTGACCAATATTTTACTTTTCCTTCCATCCCGCCCCTATTTCTTTACAATTATTTTCCTTTAACCATGCATAAATCTATGGCATAAAATGACATTTCTTGGGGAAATCAAACGCTATATAACGGATATCCTTATATGCGTCCCATAATTGGTATATGTTGATAGGAAAACCGACCACCAAGCAACAAATACGTCGGGGACGAGATGGTCCAGAGAGGAAAGACTCAAGAGAAGTCTTCGTAAATCAGCCCAAGATTGTGCTAAAATCACAAACTACTTTCCGTGTCTTGACAAAATTGAGCAGTTAATTCGAGAAAATGAATCGCTTAAAATTGAACTTCAACATCAATTTAGTGGCAATGGCATAGTGGTCCAAGAAGGTTTGGAACCTAATAATCTTTTACGCCAGCTTTATGAAAACTGTATCAAGAACACCAAAGCCAAGTCCCCTAGGCATGATGATGTTATCAAAAATTTCTCAAAATTGTTGCTGATATGGGCAGGAAAACACTGCTATGAATTTATTTCAAAAAACGTCGGTCGGGCTATTCCAAGTGTGAGGCAAGTTGAACGGTTAATTGCTTCTACTACTAAAGCTAACGAGGGGGAAATAAGAATTGAAGCCTTACAAAATCATCTAAGAAACTATGGAGATGAAAAGCGTCTGGTAGTGTTGAGCGAGGATGCAACTCGCTGTACAGCTAAAATATCTTATGATTCCGAAACAAATCAATGCGTTGGTTTTGTTCCTCCCCTGGACAGCAATGGTTTGCCCATTCCAGGATCTTTCCCATTTAGCGATTTGGAAAAAGCTCATAACTACATGCATTCTTCAAAGAAAGCTGAGCTAGTGCACGTTGTAATGGTTCAAAGTTTGAAAAAAGGAGTTCCACCATTTGCATTGATGATTTTCGGAACCGATAATAAATATGGAAAGAAAGTCATCCAGTCACGCTGGAAATACGTAGTCAACCAGCTTAAAGAAAATGGAATCACGGTTCTTGCAGTGTCTTCCGACGGAGATCCAAAATATTTACAAGCCATGTGTGAAAGCCATCGCAACAATAATGTGGTGTCAATAGCAGATATGATTTTAAATGCCCGGGATGCGTCGATCGCGTCTTTTCCATTGCTTTTCTTTCAAGATGCGGTCCACCTAGCAGCGAAAATGCGCACAAGACTTGTTCAGCCCAGCAACGTTCTGGCTATGGGAAGTAAGATTTGTAGTAAAGGATACCTCGACATTCTTTTTGAAGAAAAATCAAAACTTGATCACGGGTTGAAGGGAAGTGACTTGGACGTCAAAGACCGTCAAAATTTTGCAGCTGCGGAAAGACTTTATTCAGAAAAAACAATTGAACTGTTAAAAGAGATAACAGGTGCTGAAGGAACGGCAACATACCTCCAAATAATGAGATATTCTGTTCTGCCGTTTTTAAAGAATGATCTTTCTGTGATTGAGAGAATTAAAATGTCTTTCTGTGCTCTATATTTTTATAGAGGGTGGAAAGCATGGCTATCGCATCATGCGCAGTTTACTGTAAAGAACAATTTTATTACTCGAAACGCACACCTGTGCGTAGAAGTAAATGCCTATTCGCTCTTATTGTTTCATCACCGATTGCGAAAATCAAATTGCAAGGAAGCTTTCCTTCCAACGCTCCTTGGAAGCCAGCAATGTGAAGGCTTTTTCAGAGCATCACGAAGCATGACTTCGGTGTTCTCAACCGTAGTCAACTTTTCAGTTCACGAATTACTGTACCGATTGAGAAGATTGGATGTTCAAATGGAATTATCCACCGAGGACAGCCATATGTTTATTCCAAGAGATAAGAAAAAGATTTTGATTGGTGTAAATGAAACTTCCGAGGAATTGGCAGATCTGGTTGATATATCCATGACAATTGCAGAAAGTAAAATTCAAGCACTAGATATATTAAAAAGTGTCGGAATACACAGCACACTTGAAGACCTCGCACATTCAGAGTTGCATAGTCTACATTTTGCAAAGCAAATTGAGGGAGTAGTTTTTGATCATGAGGAAACTGAGCTGCATTATGATGACCCAAATGATCGCTCAAAACTAGTGGCACCAAATGTTGATGATTACCAACCAGACGAAGATGATCTTATTGTTTTAAACAAATTTTCAAAGAATGAATCTTTAGAGTCAAATACAGATATAGCGCTTCTACCCAACAGCCCGTACGTAAAATACACTACGAAAAGTTCAAATGCATCACCTATTATACGAAAAACTACTGCACTGTGGCTGCTTCAAGACCCTAACCGACTTTCAAGCGATCGAACTTTACGTGTCAGAGGTTCCGATGAAAAAAAGCACAGTTTTGTCCAAGGCAATGAAGAAGGACTAAAACCACGATCTACTATAAAAGTAGGTGATTTCTGCGCCTTCAACGTAGAAAATAATCTTATTTTGGGAAGAGTTCTCCAGTTTTGTTACCTCGAAGGTAAACGGAAATCGGATGTTGCATACAGCAGCATGTATGTAAATACAAAACCACCACCCAAGAATTCAGTAGGAGCATTGTGCAACTGGTTTGAACTCTATTCTGTTACTGATCACTATAAATTTAAACTAAACGCCATTCCTTACAATTACGCGGACATTAAATTTTACCTCTGTACAATACCAACAGAACTGCTTTGGTTTGAAAATGAAATTCTTAAAGTCGAAAAAGACCTTTATGACTTTATAAACCAATTTTTGAACAAATGATAAAAATATGAATTTTGTTACGTTATTTTACGCAACAAATGCGTTGGTGACCTACCACAAAGCCATGTTTATGTTAGCTAGGCAACATTTCATGAAGATTAACCTATTTGATATTAATCGAGTTATATTTAGTCTTTGAAATTCATACGCCTTCGTACTTCCAACGATGATGCATTTTAAAGTCAAATTTCGAGCTTTAAAGTCATTGAACGCGTTAATTCCAAATTTTAGATACTTATCAGAATTTTCAGCTTGATTATCGACTAAATCTTTTTAGGATTATATTATATTGCTTAAAGAAGAAATATTTGGTCTCTAAGCACGAACAGCACTAAAAATGAACCTGTAAAATTTTTACTAAATCGTGTTGGCATCCCTTTAAAATGTATCTAGGCACACGTACTAAGAATGTACAAATTAAAATGAATTAAAATAACTAAGCCTATAACGAAAAAAGGTCTTAAAGCTAATATTATCATATTTCTCTCAAATTCTTATCCCTAACAAATCTTCAAACCACAAACAATCGTCAAATCCTAAAAAAATCTTAAATACCCGCCGAATTCCAAAAAACCTCAAATTCGCAAAATATCTTCAAACCTCTAAGAAATCTTCAAATCTAAACAAATTATCGAATCCCTAGACAATTCTTTAAATCTATATCTATATAAATAGATAGTCCTGACTGACTCACTGACAGACTGATAATCAACGCTCAGTCCAAACCGCTTGCCCAAGAAGGCTGAAAATTTGCAGGAACGTTAAGCTTTGTCCACATTGAGCTCGCGCTCGCGCCTTCGTCTATTCGCATCTTCGCAACAGATCACGAAAAATATTTGCACTTCTTTTCTGACACACGAAAAAATTTTGCTTTTGACATTCTGAGAGCCTATAAAGTTTGAGCAATCATTGTGTCATCTGCCCTTCCCCATTGACGTTGTCCAAAGAGAAAAACGAAACTAATCGCCCCTCTTAAGTTGTAGGCGCGTATTAAGAAAGATTTCCCCCCAATTTGTCCCCATCCTAAATGGCGCCTAGAAATGTAAAAAAATCTTCTCTATACAACAGAATCCGCGCGTTTCAACCAATTTCGCAAATATTTAGTTCACTGGTTTCCTTTAACCTATAGACGGGCTGAATGGTCTTTCGGGTGCTATTTTTTGCCATCTTTTTAAATAGCGGCCAAAAACTTAAAAACCTATCTTTATGGAATAATGTCCGCGTGAAAAGTAATAAAAAATTATCCCGAAAGGGGCTGACGGGCAACGCCGAGTGCTTTCGCTCCTAGGGTGCTACAAAAATATTAGTCATCAGTAAAATCTACCCATTCTTTATATCGTTTTGATGGAAGTTCTTATTACACGCTAGTCCTTAATAAATCTTCAAACCCTTAATAAATCTTCAATCCCTTAATAAATCTTCAATCCCTTAATAAATCTTCAAACCCTTAATAAATCTTCAAACCCTTAATAAATCGTCAAATCCTTAAAAAATCGTCAAATCCTTAATAAATCATCAAGTCCCCCAAAAGTCTTCAAATCATCAAGTCCCCAAAAAGTCTTCAAATCCTTAATAAATCATCGAATCCTTAATAAATCATCGAATCATTAACAAATCTTCGAATCATTAACAAATCTTCGAATCATTAACAAATCTTCGAATCGTTAACTAATCTTCGAATCATAAAAAATCTTTAAATCCTTAACAAATCTTTAAATCCTTAAAAAATCTTTAAATCCTTAAAAAATCTTTAAATCCTTAACAAATCTTTAAATCCTTAACAAATCTTTAGATCCTTAACAAATCTTTAAATCCTTAACAAATCTTTAAATCCTTAACAAATCTTTAAATCCTTAACAAATCTTTAAATCCTTAACAAATCTTTAAATCCTTAACAAATCTTTAAATCCTTAACAAATCTTTAAATCCTTAACAAATCTTTAAATCCTTAACAAATCTTTAAATCCTTAACAAATCTTTAAATCCTTAACAAATCTTTAAATCCTTAACAAATCTTTAAATCCTTAACAAATCTTTAAATCCTTAACAAATCTTTAAATCCTTAACAAATCTTTAAATCCTTAACAAATCTTTAAATCCTTAACAAATCTTTAAATCCTTAACAAATCTTTAAATCCTTAACAAATCTTTAAATCCTTAACAAATCTTTAAATCCTTAACAAATCTTTAAATCCTTAACAAATCTTCCAATCCGTAACAAATCACAAATCAAAGAAATTTGCATAGATTTCAAATCTCGTACACATTTTTAACGAGTGACGGACCCCTCGCCAATGTTAGTTAGGTATTACACCAATATGGGCTCGATATTAGTCCAACATGGGATCGATATTAGTCCAATATGGGCTCGATATTAGTCCAATATGGGCTCGATGTTAGTCAAATATGGGCTCGATATTAGTCCAATATGGGCTCGATATTAGTCCAATATGGGCTCGATATTAGTCCAATATGAGCTCGATATTAGTCCAATATTGGCTTGATATTAGTCCAATATTGGCTTGATATTAGTCCAATATTGGCTAGATAATAGTCCAATATCGGCTTGATATTAGTCCAATATTGGCTTGATATTAGTCCAATATTGGGAGGATACTAGTACATTTTTGCCCACTTGCGTAAAAATTGGATAACATCCTGACCATTTCTGGGTAATAATTGATCCCTTAATAGATGATTCTGGATCCAATTTTGGATGAGACTCCAAATCTGGCCTATCATTTGATCGTCCCTTTTTGGACACAAATTATGTTATCCAAAAATAGACGAAAAACTGTGCTGTCTCAGAGTCAGCCGTTTGGATCCATTTACATCCAATTTTGGACAAAATTTTTTAACAGTGTAAAATGTGGAAAACAACGCTTCTCAAATTTGTTCCTTTCAGTTCAGGGTTCTTACCAGTTTTGAGCCGAAAAATATATATAGTGCAAAGAAAGTTGTAACAAATTATTGAACGGTTAATTGCATTAAGCCTGCAATCAAATATATCTTAGTTTAATAATTGTCCGTAATATCTTAATTAAAAATTGCCTAATTTCAAATTCTACCAATCTAAACTTTAATGAACCATGTGATTACTCATGGTTGCAATATAAAAGTAATAACGTGTATTCCATTATTATAAATATTTTGTGTTATTAAGCGACTGTATCCTAGAGAGGTAATGATTATAAAATGTAAATGTGGTCAAAATTACCGTTTTGAAATTAAAATGTGCGCAAAAACAGGTTGGACGATTAAATGACCCCTTGCTTACACGTAAAGAACAACAGACGCTCAAGTAGATCAATAACGGCCTTATGGAGCGTATCGTTGGACACGGACTCACGGAGTAAGCTCAGCCTCCTCACAAAAGTTCAGAGGGAACTTTAGAGTCAGACTCAATCCTCAAGTACCTCCAAGTGGAAGTGGAAATTTGGAGTTGCAGGTATCAAGTTAATTCGGTTAAACATGGAAGAAGACGTCTATAATGTAACCGTAATGTGGCCCAGTAAAAAGGTGAGTCATCAATAGCTAATTGTGAAAGGTAATCAATTTTAAAGTTGTGATGTAAAGGGTTTGTATAATTAGTCATATCAGTACTAAAAAGAACGATCTAAACGGTCGAAAAAGATTATCTTCGAAGTGTAAACGTGTAGGAGTTTAAGATTAGCCCTAATTTGGAGCACTTTTCTTAAAATTGTCATAACTTAAGTTTGAAAGCTTGAAATGCATATTTTAAGAGCTCATTTTGAAGATTGAAATTCTATTCATCCATAATACACGGCCTCGAGACTCTATCATAAATTGCAGAGAAGATACAGGCATAATTAGACAACCTCATATTTTGCATAATTAATTTTTTCCAAAATGAAGGGAAAGTTTTCCCGTGGGTCTCGGTAAATAAGCTTTCGCGACCAATTTGAAAAACATAGGTTTACGAAAACAATCCCATTGGAAACTTCGAATGTTTCCTCTTCAATTTAAACACTTTAAACGAGAGTTTATGCCTTAAAATTATTGAGAAAATTCGAATAGAAAATATGTTGTAACCACGCTTGCGATATTTATAAACTCGCCCTACGTGGCCATAAAAGCCTTGGCTACTACTAAGAATAACTACTACGGCTCCTTAGGTTAACTCTCACTTTTATTTAACTAAATTATAAACTAAATTATAATTAAATGCCGACTTGCATTAATACAAATTAAAGAACTGAAACATAATTACTATTAACGGATGAAGTCCAATACTAGGGCAAAGCCAGCGTGGGAAATAAGGCGGTGGCACAGGGCAAATGACCAGTTTAAAAATTGCCTGGACCAGTTTAAAAATTAAATCGGAGGGGGGTCAGTGGTCCACAGGACCACTAAGAAAATTCATGGGTTTACAGAGTCCAGACATTAGCTAATATATATTAATTATCCACTTCTTCAATTTAGCAGACGACGCGCCCTGGTCAGTGGTCATGGACCAGTTTATTTATTCCAGGCCAGAGGGGTCACTGGCTCAATGTCCAGTTTAAAAAAATCCTTATTTCCCACCCTGGGCAAAGCCCTTCGCTCGAGCGAAATACTACATCTTAGTAGTGAAGAAAGACTGACTTAATAGGATAAGCAGTCGACGCTTATACAGGGTGTATCTGAATTGGACGTAGGTGCGAAAGTATTTGGGTTCCTGGGGCCAATATAAGGCGAAACTGTGGTATGACATTTTGTCGTACGCCAACCCATTTGGAAGTTACTTGAACCTCACACTTGCTAGTTTGCATAAATCACAGCATGTTGACTTCGTCTAAAACAGTAGGAATTAAGTTCAAGATAGGAAGAGTATTGCAAATTAGTGGTTGCCAGCGAAAACAAAAAAAGCCTCATAGCCATAGAGTCAATTTTTAAGGAGTAGAAAGTCGTACAGTTGGTGACTCATAAAGAACATAAATGTAAAGCAACATGTTACGATTTAGTGTGTTGAAACAACTGACCGATACTAACGGTAAACTGACAGCGATAAGTAGCGCAAACGAAAAAGGAACACCGACATTTTGCTTCATTCTTCAAACAATCGAAAGGTTGCATTTAGTTTAAAGATTAGGTTAATGTTGCAACTTATCGAAATCGGTATTCGTGAATGAATGTTAGTGGGCGAATGTTTGGGATAGATGTTGGGCAACGCCTGTTAAAACTGAGCAGTAAAATGCATAATTTGTAAAATTTAATCCTTATAAAAATCAACAAATAATGAAGAAACCTAAATGTTGAAAATGAAATTTATTACGGTTCAAAGTGAAAAAAAAGGGAACATTCCTTTCTCTAAAAAATTACAGTGAGGGAGTAATGGCGGTTTTCTTGGGGCCTCACCCGAAACTTCACCCGTAACAAAGTAAATACGGATGCTTGAACAAGAAAGTGTAAGAGAAATGATTGAAGTATCGTGATATGCGAACGTTTTATAGTGATTTGCAGACCACCCTAAAACTTTAGACTAATGACGTTTACTAACTGGTAGCAATCTGCCAGCCTTGAGATCGACAGGAGACCTACGTGCAATGCGAGATGCAATGTAATGTACCCATAAGGAAATGTACATTCTTACTCCTTAGAATTATTCTATGAAAATTGCCAATAAAAACGGTAAAAAAAGGTTCTTCTTTTAAAGGTTCAAATGCTTTAAAGCATGTAAAAAAATAATTTGCTAATTTAATGGAAACAAGACGTCGCCAGATATGAAGTCTTGTACACAAACCAAAATGAACGCTTTTGCAACCTTTCGATTGTTTGAAGAATGAAGCAAAATGTCGGTGTTCCATATTAGTTTCCGCTACTTATCGCTGTCAGTTTCCCGTTAGTATCGGTCAGTTGTTTCTGTAATATTCTTTATTTATTTAGTTAGAATATCAAACTTGCTGAACCTTATTTAGTTGGTTAAATAATTGTGCATTGTCCTTTAATGTTAAGATAAACTTTAATCTTATTCGGCATACATTTAGACTTCGACTAGGCGTCGATCATAACAAAACAATACTGGTGAATGCGCGTTGTGTCGAGTCACGGGGACCCAACTGGATAAGCTTACAACGCCATCTGGCCATATTATAGTACACTAAAGTAACATATATATCAGTTTCAACAAACTAATCGTAACATGTTGTTTTACAATGATGTTCGCTATGAGTCACCAACTGTACAACTTTCTACTCCTTAAAAATTGACTCTATGGCTATGAGGCTTTTTTTGTTTTAGCTAGCAATCACTAAATTGCAATAATCATCCTATCTTGAAGTATTTCCTACTGTTTTAGACGAAGTCAACATGCTGTGATTTAAACAAACTAGCAAGTGCGCGGTTCAAGTAACTTCCAAATGGGTTGGCGTACGACAAAATGTCATACCACAGTTTCGCCTTATATTGGCCCCAGGAACCCAAATACTTTCGCTGCTACGGCCATTTCAGATACACCTTGTATAGTACGGGGAAAGGTCAGAGGTAACAAAGGGTGTTAATCCTCTATGTAACCTTACACCCCTGGAGTAGAAACTCAGGAGGTCCCTTAATTACTACGTAAGGTTACAATGTTTTCATTTGCTTAAAATAGAACACCCCAAAATACGGAAATTTTTAATTTACTCTATCTTTTTACATCCATAACTAATGTTTTATTCACTAGAAGACAACAAAAAGACCTTAGAAGATGCGTAGATTAATGATATTGGTCCCTTAAGCGTAGATTAAAATGCGGAAAAGATACGGGTACTATTAGCCTAGTATTCCGATTTAGTCATAATCGTGATGCCAATTTTAGCTGATTTAGCATGTTTTGCCGAGTGATATTGCGTTTTACAATCTTTCCAAACACCGTATATTCACTCGCTTGATGTAAAATATAAAACATAGTTTCTTCTGATATGTTACTGAATCTGAGCTCTTGAATTTATTTATTTTTTCAGATATTATCAACATTTCATAAATTCGCCGTATCACGAATGTTTTATTACATTTTTGACAACAACAAACGTCTCAGGTGAAGTAGAAAAACCAACCTATGATCTAAAGCAAATAAAAATGGAATACAATTCTCAGCTATTAGCTGCAATTCCATATTCGCGACAGTTTCTCTAAAGCCTCGAAGCAAACGATAGTTGAAAATGTTGTTAAACTCCCAGGGTCGCTATGTAAACGGATAGTAGCGAATACTTTAGTCAAACAAGTTGGGAAAACCAAAATATTACCTCTCCGTGTCGAGATGATTATATAAACTTAAGTATCCAATGAAAACGTCGACCTTTTTGCCCTCATCCTTTCCCGCGCTTTGCGCTTCCGCATTTCATCCTAACTCTCAACATTATCTTCCTCCATTTTACATACAAAAATCGAATACTCACTAAAAGAAGCGGCAAAAACCTGCTGGCTCTTTACAACCACTTAATTTGACTTAATATCCAACTTCCAAACACAAATATTTTCTGGTAGATAAATTAACAACCTACAAGCAAAGAAAAATTCTCAAGAATGGCTCCCGCAAATTTAATAGGTCTATTTTCAACTAGGTGGGCGTATCTGATTAGATTTAAAATATATATTTTTGAAATTTTTGGTCTGGCTGTTATCTACACCTAGATGGTTTTCAGTGAAACAAACAAGGAGCATAAACACAATAGTGGAAGCTTCAGTCTTATTCAAAACATGTAAAACAATTATCATCTCTGCAAATAGCTTACACATGTCTTTTTTACCAATGCCTAACCGTTTGGGTTTTTCTAAAGCAATCTCAGCACCAAAAAATATTTTTTGATACAAAATAAATGTTTTATATTCTTATCTATATCTATATAAATCATAGTCCTTACTGACTGACTGACTGACAGACTGACTGATAATCAACGCCCAGCCCAAACCGCTTGCCCTAGAAGGCTGAAAATTTGCAGGAACGTTACTCATAAGTAGTAGGCGCGTACTAAGAAAGATATTGCCAATCCGCCGCCATCTTAAAAAATGGCGCCCAGAAATGTAAAAAATATTCTCTATGCAATTAAGTACGCGCGTTTCAACCGATTTCTCAAATATTTAGTACACTGGTTTGCTTTAACCTTAAGACGGGCTGAATGGTCTTTCGGGTTCGATTTTTCGCCATCTTTTAAAATGGCGCCCAGAAATGTAAGAAAATATTCTCTATGCAATAAAGTCCGCGCGTTTCAACCGTTTTCACAAATATTTAGTACACTGGTTTCCTTTAACCTATAGACGGGCTGAATGGTATTTTGGGTTCGATTTGTTGCCATCTTTTTAAATGGCGGCCAAAAACTTAAAACCCTTCTTTATGGAATAATGTCCGCGTGAAAAGTAATAAAAAATATCCCGACGGGCTGACGGACTGTGCCGAGTGCCTTCGCTCCTAGGGTGCTACAAAAATATTAGTCATCAGTAAAATCTACACATTCTTTATATCATTTTGGATGGAAGTTCTTATTACACGCGAGCGACGCCTCGGGTAACGGCTAGTTAAGAATAAAACAAGAGGATAAAAAAGGTCTGTCCTCTCGTAATTTTTTAAGCTTTTATCATGATTACTCTATACAACAGTAACAAGGAGTATAAACCCATTAGTGGAAGCAGTATTTTTTTTCGAAACAATCTCGCTTATGTTTATCCTCTCTAGACTTCGCTAAAAACGTATTACTCCTACGTAAAATATTAATAGACAGGCAAGGATTCATACCATTAAAGAAGGAGCGCAATATTATCCATATTTTCATTTCATATACAGAGAAAAGAAATTATTATGTTTCTGAGAGGAGCTTCCCATTTTGGTTGTTGTTTTGAAAAGTATATCACAATGCACGGGCCTTGATAGATATAGGAGGCAATGAAGGAAATATATCGCATGCACGGGCCTTGGTAGATATAGGAGGCGATGATAATCTCTCTCTTTGCACGAGAGGTTTATCTTTAAAATTTAAATAAATATAATTATTTTTAATTATTTTAATCTTCAATAATTAACATTAATAATAGTTAAATCGTTTAAAATAAAGTTATACCTATTATCATCTCAAACTTTGTTAATATTGACGTTTAAAGTGAAGGGTACCCCTCTTGCCCGCTTTCTTCAAATTTTGGGGTATATATACGATCATAAAAAATAATATATAGCTCCCTATAAGTATGAAACTCTCCATTTAAGCCATGTAAACAGCATTTTCTTCCATTGAAATTTGTAAAAAGTTTCTAATGCCACCTATTAAGAGTTTTTGGCGTTAAAAAGGTGAAATATTTGTTTATAAAATTTTCAAATTTTATATTGTAATTAAATAGTTAAAGGTCTCGAAGTTATTATTATCAGGAGCAGATGACAAAGGAGTCTCGGACGCTACCTTCCACAATATAGAGGGCAATGGCACCCGCGTACGTCACAGCTGTAGCGGTATCGTTTGCCATAGACGCTCTATCAGACATTATAGCAGACGATGCTTTTGCTGGATTATATCTGGCACCAAAGTCTGCTGGGAATTGTTTTGTAATAACGGACTAACGGTGGCTACTGAGGTTCGTCTTACCCGATCGCGACATAAATATACACAATATAATTACTTTATTCAAACAGCTGTAACCGTTGGTATTAAGATAAAAGGTAAGACCACATTTTGTGACTTTAAACCTACTAAATAGTAAATTAAGTCCAAACTAGCAGAGAAACCCAGGTAAGCCAAGGCTTATTTAACAATTTGTGCCCACTGGAATGATTGGGCTCGGGTTTTCAAATTATAAAAGCAAGGTTTTAAAAGATGCCGAAACACAATGTTATATATGTGTTTTAGGGCCAAAATATTCCGAATTTTTTGGAATTAATTGACTGCTACAAGAGGTTGGAAACGAAATCACTGTCTCTTACTTTTTGGGTTTTAAAAGATCGTGAGTGATTTCTTTTCCCAACCTCTTAGCTGTCATTTAATTCAAGACGAAATTAAGAAAAGATTGGCTCTGAAACACGTTTTAGTTTTTTAATAGTGTACATACGTTAATCGCTGGGCTTTTCATTATCAATTTTAGTCTAAAAAAGATTAAAAAGCCGTTGATTAATTATAAGCAGACGATACGTATTTTTAAAGAGAGGCTCCAGACGTGATTTCCCAGATCTCCTTTCGAGACTTTGCAGCCTCGCTATTGGTTGGAAAATAAAGCTCAAATTTTCTACGAGAGGTGGCACTAGCGTAATGATTTTGGTTATTAACCGTGACGTTCGCGGATCCCATTGCCCTCTACATTATGGAAGCTAGCGTCCGAGACTCCTTTGTCATCTGCTCCTGGAATTACTGGGTATCGCTTTAATTTGAACAGAAGTTTATGACTTCTTATCCTGGAAAGTATTGGACTCTAACCATATCCGGAACCATCTCGCTGTGGTTTGAGGTAACGAATCAAAAACGGTGACAAGAACAGCTGTTTTAATAGACTGCTAGAAATTCCGGTCAAACTAGTGTGGGGTCCTGGGCCCACGGATTGTAATGGATTTTCATAGAGTTCTAGCCAGACGGCTTTTCAACGATTGGCGCTGAAGAAGTTTTGAACACGCCCCACAGTTTGAGTGCCACAGCCTCTCGGCGTGGGATTTTTTTCAGTAGATTAGATAGTTTTCCTAGTGGGGAGGAAACTTTCGACCCTCTTTTACGATTGCCATAGGCAATTTTGACTTGCAGGGATGGATACTATTTAATGCCTTAGTGTCCAATACTTCCCAGTCATCAACTTCTGATTTGAAGGAAACTGAAATAGATTTAGTTCAAATCGACTCAATTTGGAATAAATCAGATTCAAGAACACCTAATAACACAACTTCAATGTCTTTTGAATCAGTGGGAGTAATTTTAAAATGATAAGATTATATTTAAGGGGCGACCTAAAAATTAGAAAATTTTGTGTAAACGTAATTGTATAATTTAGTTTTAAATTTTAAGTGTTTGATTTCCTGATAATTTGTGGTAAAATTTCTTGTAAATTAATTTAGAATCATTGATTGAACTTGTAAATATTATTTTAGTTTTGGTGAGCTGAATTGTTCATTGTTAAGATTTGAAACTTTGTCATGATGCTTCCTTTCAAGTTGTTTTCGACCTTTTTCTAAACAGGGTTTTCTCTATTTCAAGTTGTTTTGATAACACTTAAAAATCCTGAACGTTGGAAAAACCAAAATATTACCAAAACTAGCTGTTACCCGCGGCGTCGCTCGCGTGTAATAAGAACTTCCATCAAAATGATATAAAGAATGGGTCGATTTTATTGATGACTAATATTTTTGTAGCACCCTAGGAGCGAAGGCACACGGCGTTGCCCGTCGGGACATTTTTTATTACCTTTCACGCGGACATTATTCCATGAAGAAGGGTTTTTAGGTTTTTGGCCTCCATTTTAAAAGATAGCAACAAATCGAACCCAAAAGACCATTCAGCCCATCTATAGGTTAAAGGAAACCAGTGTACTAAACATCTGCGAAATCGGTTGAAACGCGCGGACTTTGTTGCATAGAGAAGAGTTTTTACATTACTGGGCGCCATTTTTTAAGATGGCGGCGGATTGAAAAAAATCTTTCTTAGTACGCGCCTACTGCTTATGAGTAACGTTCCTGCAAATTTTCAGTCAGTCAGTCCGAGTCAGTCAGTCAGTCAATCAGTCAGTCAGGACTTTGATTTATATAGATATAGATTAAATGAGAACTGAATTCAGCAAGTATCTAATTCTATTGTTTATATGAGTCATGACGACAATTAGTTCGCCGCTGTTATAGGTCTTATGGGCCAAGCTTCCATTCTTTGTTGCGTGTTCTCGTTTTGGAGAAACGTTAACAATCATGCTGTATAGCTAAGAATAATGTTGAGTGTAACGACATGGTTGTGTTTTCTGGCCAATCGAGTTGTCAATGGAGCTCTTAATAACGCTTGAATAATTCATTTAAAATTTTATGGTCTGTAAAGTTGCTTATCAATATACAGCGATAGTTGCAAATTCAGAAAATACATAGGCCTAGTCTCGGCTCGGAGAGGTTTATTTTGGTTTCCCAACTTGTTTTTACATACCAACACCGAACCGAACCAACCGCGCATTATGGAACCGATGTTTCAGTCCGTCTGAACGGTATTTTAGATTTTTAAGCTCTCCCAAAACTAATTCACCTACAGTAATACTTTGAACAGACCACTTTGGTTGTCTAGCGTGTACTCCTGCTACTCTTGCTTCTGTTATTAAAAGAAAATATTTCCTAATTGACATTAATTTAAAGGTATGTCGATTGTCCAGATGAATGCCCTCCTCTAGATGAAGATAATGTTATCAGCGTAAGTGTAACAAATTATTAGAAATACCATACGTGTTGAAGCGTACCTTACGTAGGAACTAATTGTGGCTTAAATCTGTAGCAATTTGAAGCTTTCGAATTTTGTTCTGTGAAAGGCAAAATTTTGTAACTCAATTTCCACGCGGTTGGTTTAAAATAACAATCTTACCCGTTCAGCATCTGCATAATGCAGAATTGAATTCTAGCCTATAAGACCGAATCGCAATCAAACGACACAAATTAGTGATTGCGATTATCGCGGGAAGATTGCGAGGTTACTGTCTATTTAAAATTGGAGGGAGCGTGCTTCAGAACTGCTTCGTGTTCTTTGTTTGCTCTTTAATTGAGTTTTTAGTGTTTAAGTGTGGTTATATAACCAGACCTAGTTATTTTGACGGGGTTTTGTCTGTGGTGTGTGTTTTTTTGAAGCCAGGGCTACAAGAAAAACCAGAGTTGATAGAAACCGATTTCGGAAAAGATCCACTTGTCAGACTATGGTGCAATCTAAATGCCGGACTCGATATTTAATAGATGGCCTTACGGTCTCTAGTTTAGAATATATTTTTTGTTTTTTTTTCTCTCTTGTAACTTTTAGTTTTACTTCGAGTTAGCCATTTAAAAGTTTCTTTATTACACTACGCTCCCGCTCGCTTTCTTTTTAAGCTAAGCAAAATCTAACAGGTTATGGGTCCAAAACGCGACTTCATACGCATTTAAGAGAAGAAAAATAAAGACGAAGAAGAATAGTACGCTTGACTTATTGAGAAGAATTAAGAAGAAGGAAAATAAAGAATCAAGAAGACGATATCAAGTATTGTGACAAGGCTTAATATTTTTTGACGACGTATATATTATTGCATGGTTATAAACCGCCCGAGACGCAGAGCGAAAAATGGCCACACAAGGCGACGAATTTAAAATTACTAGACTATCAGCCGAAAAGAGTAACTATCATTCATGGTCCATTAGGACAAAAGCCGCGTTAATTAGCAAGAGCATTTGGGAAGCTATAGACCCTGGTTTCGGCCCTGCAATGACGAATGCAGAAAGGAAGATAAACGAGAAGGCTTTATCGTTTCTCTATCTCGTGGTTGAAGACAACTTTCTAGACGATATTGGCAATCACCAAAGAGCTAAAGACGCGTGGCAAACCTTAAGCGACATGCACACCAAATATGGCCTACTTCATATTTTGCAATTATTGCGTGATTTATTTAATGTAAATAAAGGAAAGGACGAGAAAATGCAAACTTATCTAGGAAGAATAATTGAGCTTCACAGGAAACTAGACGCCTGCGGCTATGGGTTTCAAGATAAAGAATTGGCACTGATAATGTTGATGGGTTTACCAAAGAGCTACGAACATATTATTCTCAATCTGGAGCATGACGTTAACGCAATATCCACACAGCTCGTGAAAGCACGACTCGCAGTAGAAGAGAAGCGACAAGACCGAAGAGATGAAGAAGAAGAATCAGAGAGGCAAACATCCAATTAAGATTTGGGATTAGGCAAGGCGTTAGTTATCAGAAGCAAGGGTAGAGATGACGGAAAAGGCTACTATAAAGGAAGAAAACCCAGGATCGACTGGAAGAACGACCAAAGGGGAACAGAAGGCCCAAGGACTACTCCCTTTAACTCTCGCCATGTCACATGTTTTTGCTGTGGAAAATACGGACATATTGCAAATGAATGCCCTGACAAGGACCAAGCTACAGGAGCGAACACTAAGACGAAGAAGAGCACAGCGAAGAAAGCCCAGTTATGTAATGATGATGTAATCTTGCACAAAGCCCTGTATTTAGGTGAAAAGACGGATGAAGAACCAAACTATAACTCATGGTTTCTGGATAGCGGTGCAACCGATCACATGTCCTCGTGCAAAGCAAGAATGACTGACTACCGTGAAGAAAAGGCAACCGTTGAAGTAGCAAACAAAGACGTAATTTGTGTCGAAGGAAAAGGAAAAATGACATTCCATCCCCTTTCTGAAACAAACAAATACAGCATAGAACTAAGAGATGTTCTGTACGTACCCGACCTAGACGGTAACCTATTGTCAGTTGGTCGCATTGAAGAGATGGGATACTCAGTCGTTTTTAAAGAAGGAACGGCCAAGATCATCGAGCCAGACGGCGAAGTCATACTAACGGCCAAACGTCATGGAAGATTGTACAAAATTCAAGATCAAGTCAAAAATGTAGCAAAAGTAGCTAAATTGGCCAATGAAGAACTCTGGCATCGAAGATTAGGTCATCTGAACAAGGAAGCACTAAATCACTTATTAAAGGAAGAAGCTACAATAGAAACAGAAGGAAGTACAGATGCAAACTGTGAAACCTGCATGTTAGGGAATATAAGACGTAAACCCTTTCCTAAAGGACAAGCCACAAGAGCCAAAAGGCCATTAGAACTAATTCACTCAGATGTTGTTGGAAAAGTCGCACCAACATCAAAGGGAGGCTCGAATTATATGGTAACATTCATCGACGACTTTACGCGACACACAGCCGTCTTCTTTATGAAAAAGAAAAGCCAAGTTCTGGAAAAATTTCACGAATTCCGTCGAAGAGTAGAAAACTCTTTACAACTAACGATCAAAAAAACTTCGCACCGATAATGGTGAATACATTAGCAACAATTTTGACGACTATTTAGCCGAACATGGCATCACTAGGCAACTGACCATCCCTGGTACGTCGCAACAAAACGGTGTAGCAGAGAGAGCTAACCAGACGTTAATGGACGCTGCCAGATGCATGTTGATTGAATCAGGACTCCCAAGACAATTTTGGGCTGACGCTGTAAATACAGCTTGTTACATTCGTAATCGTTGTCCAACGAAATCCCTTGCAACAGTCAATCCCACTTACGGACATTCCAGTGAGAGTAACGACACGTGACACCTCAACGAAAACAAGCAAACTTCAAAAGCAAGAAACCGTACCTACTAGACGCTCAGAACGAATCGCAGAAAGAAGAGCAATAGCAGAAGCTCAATCCATCACTCCGAAAATTATGATCGTCACCGATCGGAAAGAACACTCTAGCAACAGCATTCAGGAACCTGATCCTGCAACTGTGAAAGAAGCCATGACTAGAAATGACGCAAGTGATTGGAAAGAAGCCATGACAGAAGAAATGAAGAATTTGGAAGAAAATGAGACATGGATCCTAGTACCAAGACCAACGAATAGACGAGTCATAACTTCACGATGGATATTCAAGAAGAAATTTAAGAAAACCGGCGAATTAGAAAGGTACAAGGCCCGGTTAGTTGCGAGAGGATATGATCAAATATACGGCATCGACTACAATGACACTTATTCACCAGTACCAAGATTGAAGTCTTTGAGACTAATGTTGGCCCTAGCGGCTGAATGGGATTGGACCGTCAGACAATTGGATATCACAGCAGCATATCTTCATGGAACCCTAACTGAAGATATTTTCATGGAGCAGCCGGAATTGTTTAAAGCGAAGGGAAAAGAAGATTGGGTATGCCACCTGAAAAGAAGTATCTATGGACTCAAACAATCAGGACGCCAGTGGAATGAATGTTTGGACAGTTTTTTGAAATCCATTGATCTCAAACGCTCTAACGCGGATCCTTGCATCTACTACAATTTGGAGAAAGGCATTATAATTGGACTATACATTGATGACACCTTGGTGATCGCGCAAAACGCTGACGTAGCCGAAAGCTTTGTTGTAGCAGTGAAGAACAGATTTGCCAGCAGAGAAGTAGACGAAGCAAGTCAAATTCTGTCTATAAGCATTGAGAAGGACGACGACGGTTCGATTGCTTTAAGCCAAACTGCTTACGTTGAAGAGATATTGGCGACTTTCGGTATGAGCGATTGCAAGGGCGTAAGAACTCCTTTGGATCCTGGAGTGAAACTACACAAAACGTCAGACAAAGAATGGATAGAAATGGAAGCTGCGAGCAAACATATCCCCTACAGACAAGCGATAGGTAGTTTGCTCTACCTTTCTGGATCCACCAGACCGGATATCGCATACGCTGTCACGTACCTAAGCCAATTTAATGAACGTCCAACTGATGAACATTGGCGTAGCGTTAAACACGTATTACGTTATCTACAGCAAACGAAGGATTACAAGTTAATCTACAGAAAAGGCTCCGGGCGAATTACAGCCTATTCAGACGCAGATTGGGGTAGAGACCACGTGGATCGGAAGTCATACAGTGGCTATGTATTTCAAATGGGAAACGGTGCTGTATCATGGTGTAGCAAGAAGCAAGCGACCACAGCATTATCTACAGTAGAAGCTGAATATCTAGCCATGTGTGCCACAGCCAAAGAAGCAATGTGGTTCAAAAACCTTTTGACAGAGATAGGACTTCACGATCACACCAACGAGCCGTTTCAAATCAATGTAGACAACCAAGGAGCAATATGCTTAGCGAAGAACAAAATGACTTCTGAACGAAGCAAGCATATAGATTTGAGATATTACTTCTTACGCCAACAGGTAGACGAAGGCAAAATTTCATTTCAGTATGTGCCCTCGGAAGAAAATCTAGCCGACATGTTAACCAAACCTTTGGGTGCACAACACGTAAAGGAACATTGCCAAAAACTAAGTCTAAAGAGCAAAGAACGAGCCCGTCAAGGGGAAGTGTCAGACTATGGTGCAATCTAAATGCCGGACTCGATATTTAATAGATGGCCTTACGGTCTCTAGTTTAGAATATATTTTTTGTTTTTTTCTCTCTTGTAACTTTTAGTTTTACTTCGAGTTAGCCATTAAAAAGTTTCTTTATTACACTACGCTCCCGCTCGCCTTCTTTTTAAGCTAAGCAAAATCTAACACCACTATCATCTTGGAACTCGTAATGTGAAAGATTTGCGAAAGGAAATATACCTTAGCACTATAATATGAGTTTAAAGCAGTTTGGCTTGCTTCGGATGGACGTGAAACAAGTTTGTTGGAACCCTTGTTAAGAAAAAATCCTCTTCCGATCCTTTGAAGTATTGACAAAGAAACAACATTGGCATAGTCAAAGAATTCACCTGGTTAGATTGCGGCAACCCACAAGTGTACGTTTAATTTTATTGACGGCTGTATCGAAGCCGATTTATTGGAAAGCTTTTCAAATATTTTTCTTTTGCTCTGGTTTTTTGGGGTTAGCGAGGGGGGATAGGGAATACGGGTTAGGTAGCTAGAATAAGAGATACATATACATATACATATAGTTAGGCGTGGTAAGAACTAGGGTTGGTACCGGTAATTGGGAACGATTCTAAATGTGAACACTTTTTCTTTAAAATTTTGTAACTAATTTTTGAGCGGCTCAAACTCCTTTTAAAAGGGCTTAATTTGTAGATTGAATATCGAGGATTACGATAAAAATGGTTAGAATATTGTAGGAATACGTGGATGAAAGATACGGACCAATATACGCACCAACTCGGACTAATCAACTTAAGTTGATGCCAATTTTAGGTGTTTCTTAACACAGTACCATCGGGGAATAAGCTTTAGCAAGAGTTACAATAATCCCACGATAACAAAACTTTAACCATTAGATAGGTCACGTTTTTCGCTATAAAATTGATATTAAAATCTCTGATTTCGATTCGGAATTCGATTCAAAAATAGAGTTGGAAAAAACCAAGTAAAAATTGCAAATGTGAACACGACATATCAATGTTAATTAGAATCATTTTTAAGCTATTTTACTTAAATATAAAACGTAACAGTGGTATAAAAAACCTACTTTCGGATAATATTAACTTCAAAATACATCATTGACCCGAAAAAAGACTCAAATTTCGCGTGCCTTCAGTAAAGTTTTCAATTTAGCCGTAAGAGGGCCGTAGCTACCACTACTTATTGGGCGGGAAAACGGCAAACCGAGTCAGCTGTTATGCTAGGGACTGAATAAAATGTGACTTCTCAACGTATTATTGAGCATTTTGACTCAGGTATGGTTTTCAACTATATTATCCAATTATCACTTATGAAATCTACGTAAACTTTAATCTAGGTGCATGAATTTAGGCCCTACGTATTGGTAGCTTTTTTCCTAGGACCTATTTTTATTCCTCCAATTAGATTAACATTGGTGTTCACATTTGGGTCCCGCGTTCAATATTTAGGGTCAGGGTGTTTACATTTACCAGCGACTGTTCACATTTGGGTTCCTCTAAGGGGTTTTGGAAATAGGATATTGTGCAAAATTTAAAAGAGTTTAAAAGCTGAAATCACAGCGAATTGTGTCTGAAGAATCAAATTTCATGTCCTGAAAGTTTCAGGTGTCTAACGTTAGCGCCACCGAAGTTATTCAAAGATTTGAAAAAAGTGTTCCCAATTACCAGTACCAACCCTAAAACTATCACAACTGTTGGGCCATCTCGATGAGGGTGGGGTGGCATAGCGGTTGGCGCTTTCGCCTCGCAGCAAGAGGATACCGGGTGAGAATCTGGGATCAAATCCTTTTGCGTAGAGTTTGCAAGTTCTCGATATGTTAAAAGGAGTTTTCGTCCGCGGTCTAACCCGGTTTCTCCTTTCCATCAAAACTTGCAGAGGTTAACGGTAATAGTTAGTGTAGGGCGCTGTAGGTTAGCTGTGGCATAGGGGCTAGCCACCACCCCTCTATGCATTGTAAAAGGACCCACCTGTAAACAAGCCACAGGCTTAGTGTGGAAATCCCTCCGTAGACAAAGCTTAGATTACCTTAGCGAGTCAGTAAACATCAATACTGTTACTACATTAGCACATACAAATCTAACACGCCCTCACCACCCCAACCAAACCTAGCTAATACGAAACTTTTTTATGTGACTTGTATTGATGTGCGATTGGTTTGATACCACTGTAATGGATCTTTTTACATAGTCGGTTCTTTGTCGCAATCGGTTTTAGAAACTGGATAAACTTTTCTCGTACATCTTATGATGAGTCAAAAAGTCCTTTATTTCATTGCACTTTGGGCTTTGGCAAACTTCAGATTAATAACCCAATTTAAGAGCCCACCAAGCCACGCTATTCTATGCTATTGACTGTCTCATAGTTCATTAGCTTTTATACAGGGTGTTAGGACTGAAGCACACTGGGTTCAACGGGCGATTGCGAGTCGAAATATTCTTTAACATTTTGACCATAGGCTACGCTAAACAAGTTAGAACTGAAATTAACTAAACGGTTATCTGTAAAACACTCATAGCGTGGCCCTTAGGTCAAAATGTAATACATTAGTGTCGACTAAAAATCTCCCATAGAACCAACAACACACCTTTTGAAACACCCTGTGGGAGCATTTTGAGTTTCTACGACTCTATTTTTACACTTGGGTATTTACCTCTCCGAGTGACGATAACGTCACGGAGAGGTATTACACTAGACGTGTCTGTGTGTGTGTTTGTCACCGCGTTCGCAGATGGCAAATCAGAGCAAAAGTGTTCGCAGAAAGCAATCGATGGCTTCTACTCCCATAGTTAGGATTAAGAAGTACGTGGCGATCGTCTAAGGTTACGAGATACGTCTAGACTCCCAATGGCAGGATTTCCACCAAAGGTACTCGCAATTGGGGGTTTCCTTATCATTTGCAATGAATCAATGTCCTTATGTACCCTAAATTTACAAAAATATATTAAAGAGGTATACGCTTTAATTCAAACGTCAACAATAGCTATGTTTGAAATGATTTTAGCAATAAAGTTTCTTTAAAAGATTTAACTAGAATTATTGTAGATTAATGACGATTACAATAATTAATAACGATTATATTTAATTATTTAAGAAAAACCTCTTAATTGCGTCCCAACTCGGAGACGTTTATTTTGGTTTCCCAAATTGTTTCTTTCACTTAACAAACAGAAGTCCATGAAATCGAACTAAATATATTTCGGTGTTTAATTGGTACCTTCTCTAACCTGATCTGTAAGTAACAATACACTTGTTGATTTACTTCGGTTAGAAACAAAAAATAATACATAACAGGTTGGGAAACCAAAATAAACCTCTCCGAGTCGAAAGGTTTATTAAGGGGTTTTTCTTAAATAATTAAATATATATGATTGATATTAATAATTTCAATCGTCATTAATTTATCTTAATTTTAGTTAAATTGTTTAAAGAAATGTTATTCCTAAAATAATTTTATACATAGCTATTTTTAACGTTGGAATTCAACAACAATTTTTAGAAATTTTTGGTACATATTGCGTGAACCTTTGGTGGAAGCCCTGCCATTGAGAGGCTGGACGTTTCTCATAACCCTAGCCAATCGCCGCGTACTTTTTAGTCCTAACGTTGGGAGTTGAATCCAAAAATTGCTTTTCGTGAACACGTTTGCTCCGATTTGCCAACTGCGAACGCAGTGACAGACACAAACACGCACATGTAGGTCCAGTGTAATACTTCTCCGTGACGTCATCGTCACTCGGAGAGGTAAAAAATAATACAACTTTAAGTATCGACTTATATAAGGAGATGAACTCTTTGCAAGGAAAAGATGACACACTTTTTACATTTCTTCACGTTTGGTATAAAGGTGCCTTAAGCAATTAACTTGGTTTTCTGAAGTTTGAATTATTTTATGAAATACGAAATTCACGTCTGAATTTATGTTTAAAAACTAACTTCAAATACGCATTTTCAGGGGATGCCTATGAGTTACGAATCCATAATGTCGTATGTTGCTGAATATAAAGAAAATTATACTGCAACAGAACCACTCGCGCACGGCTGTTATAAAATTTTTTCGAATAAAACCCTGACATTCAACTCAGTTCCAATCGGAGCCTTCAACGACTTAAATATTCTTTCGAAAGAAGTAAGAAAATACCAGAGCTGTGCTAATTAATTAGTTAGCTAATTGAATTTCTAATTAATTAGCAACATTTACTAATTGAAAATGGTAATTGAATTTTAATTACCTTAGTGCTAATTGAGAAGTAATTCTAATTAATTAGTATGAATCGGAAAGGTAATTATCTAATTAAAATTTAATTAGATTTAGGATTAACTAATTAGCCAATTGGATTTTCAATTAATCTTTCACGCCAATTTGTTGTAAAAAATCGAGGAATTAACTCTTGATTCATCTATTTGAATATGAAAAAGGCCTTATTATATCGATGAGGAAACCTTAGTGCTACTCTAAATTTTTCAGCTCCTCAAATATGAGAGAATACTAGTACTAGTAGAAAATTTCGTAGTTCGCAACTGCCCCATTTCGAAATTTCGACTGTTTTTCCTACTCGAATTAATAGCAGTGCGCATGTATTTACTACTCAGGAGTCCATTATAGGAACTGTGGCAAGAAAATGAAGAAATGAGACAAATTTTAACATGACGGAAGGCTTGTCTCATTTTCCGAGAATAATTCATGGCTTCCGTACCCGTTTTTCAATGGCATTAAAACATTAAACTTTGCATTACCAAAGTACATGGGCACTTTCAAACTTTTATGTTTACTTACGTTTTCTTTTTACCTTAATAAGAAAATAGTAATTCTAATTAATTAGTTTGATAAATAAATTTCTAATTTCTAATTGAATTGAATTAGTTTCTATGTCTAATTGCTAATTGGCTAATTAATTAGTTCATAAATATTTCCCTAATTTCAAATTGGCTAATTAATTAGTTCAAAAATATTTCCCTAATTTCTAATTCTAATTCAATTAGTTGTCAGCTAATTAGCACAGCTCTGGAAAATACTTGTATCATCTCTGCCTATATTCAGCTTCTTGAATAGGAACGAATTCATTCCACCAAAACGTTAGACTCTAATAGGAACTACGTTATGGAACCTCACGCCAACTTCCACTCTAGCTAGTAAAGATACCAAAAAGGGGGTCGGAAATGGGTCTGAATTAGCTTCTACTCTACAAAAAAGGATTAATAAGAATGGTGGCAGGGTTCAAAGCTACGTCCAGTTTGCAAAGTCCCATTACAGGTATATTTATCGCTGATACGCGTGTTAATTCCTCGTTTCAGATTTGGATTTGCTTGGCTTGCGTACTGGTTGTATTGACGGCGATTGACATAATTCACATGTGGGTTAAAGGAATTCAAAAATCAGTGTTGTCTGTCGCCTCTGAAAGACTCGTACTATATTTTGGAGCTATTTTGGGAAAAGGTAAAGATCCGTCATGGTTTCTAGGAGTATAACAGTGTGTCCTTCCATGGTAGAGCTCGGCATTTTCGATCAATTATTCACTTTATTTTATCTTTATCCATACCCGAAATTATCCACTGAACTTACATGTTAAATCGTATTATATTCACAAATTTGTTTATAAGTAATCGGTTATCCACCAATTTGTGGATAATTGATCGAAAATGCCGAGCTCTATTCCATGGGATAGAGCATGAGATTTGCGACACTATTTTTAGGCATGGTTCTAAGTTTATTAATAATAATACTTTGGTCGTTTGTCTAGGGGAATTGATATTTAATAAACAGTGTCAGCATTGATTTCACAATAATAGTATAACATTGGACTACTTAAATAATTACTATAAACGTTTGGTTTTTGGTTCTGGTCATAACGCGAAGAGCTCTTAAGTTATTTAATTTGAAAGTACGATTTCTTGAAGAGTTGCCCGTCGTTTCGACATAGTTCTCCCGAGCGTAAAGTTGCTAGGCCCACCGGACCCTTGGTTCAACACGAGGTTTTTAAAGCGCGCACTAACAGCGTTTAAGTTTTGGTGCAAACATCCTTCCTTGGGCGGCTGGATCGTCTTGGGTCATCCCGGGGCCTTGCGACTAACGTCCTGCGGGTTCGGGTCCAGTGGTAACGGACTTGCGTCCCAGCAACAGGGAGAGGCAGAGACCAATTGTGTGTCTTAACAAGATGGCCCAAGGGCTGGGCCTTAATACTAATTTTACACGGCTCACGTGCCACCCCATATAGTTGATCCCCCAAAGGTATAATTAAAATAAATCCTGCAACTAAAATACATTTCTGAAACACAATCGTTTATGGCCCTAAGTATTATTTCTAATAACGTCACATTTCAATTAATATTAATGAAACTAAATTGTGCACCCCACTAAAACCATACGAATCAAATAATGTATCTAAAACAATATCCTGGATCCCCTAAACGAGAAGGCACTATGACCGCAAACCGTCCCCTCTATTTTACGAAACCTAACCTAACCATCCAGCATAATCTAATATATCACGCGCACAAAGTGTTGCATGTAAATTATCAGCTTGTTTCCTTCACTCAAAAAAGCCCGCGATATTTAAACTTCGCGTTCCTCTCTCTCTCTCATCGTGTACGCGTCCGGCACAGGGACAGGGACAGGGGTTTGGTGCCCTTTCTTAAAATTTACCGGAATAAAATTCCGTGTAAAATTAAAAAAAAGGGGCTCTTCGTAAAGGGTTAGTTACATGCTAACGTATAAAGCGATAGTCGCATAATATTTACACTAGATTTTTTGGGAGGTCAATAAATTATTGTTACAGATTACAAATTATCAAACACCGTGAAATTAAAACAAGTTGGAAAAGAAAAATATTACTTCTCCGAGTTTAGAGGAGGTGTGTCAACCTTCATAATTAACTAAATATGGAATATTTGCTATTTAATAGTAAACCACTGCAGACGTTAAAACTAAAATAATGAATTATTCGAGCATTAGTATTTAATAATTAATTTAGAGGTGCCCCTAATCAGTCGTCATTTCCTTGACTTCCTAATCGGATAGGAAGCACGAATATTTTCTGGAACTACTCATTTCAAGTTCACCAGAGCGATGCTCGGATGGATAAAACTGGTTTACTTAATTTGACCATAACAAACAAGCAAAGAAAAAATAACAAACAAACAACATAAAAGTGAGATGACTTTTGTGTACGTATCTTAATATCTGTTCCTGTAGGTTTCGACATTTCTCCGTCATTGTCGATTCGCTTCAGCGTTGGAGCCTTTCTTTTGATAGTTGTGGTTTTTTACACTTTGTTCACCGGAATCTTGAGAGCCAGTTACTCATCTCAGAAGAGAGAGAACATTAACAGTGCTCGAGATATGTTGAATGTTCCCGATGTCGACGTTAAGTCATTTGCAATAGATGAGCTTTGCCAATCGGTAAAGGATTTTTAACACTTTAAATTTATGTGTACCCACTCTGTTGTGACTCCAATGATTACAGACTGACGAGGAACTGAGAATTCTCTGCGGTTTAAAAAGGGATGGTTCTAAACTTAAAAAGCATACTGTTTTGGTTGACGATTTAATGCAATTTGAAGCTGAAGTAGAAAGTAAGATAGGTGCTCGATCTGATTATCACGTTGGTTCGTCGAGCTACTTGTGCAGACCGAGAATGCTTTTTAGGAAAGAAAGCATGAATCCGGAAGTTGTGAAATTAATCAACCGAAGGTTCGTTTATGTTTCAATCATAATCCTTGTTATCATGTTCCTCATTTGCACTATGATGCTTTGTATCACTTTTTCACCAAAAAAATTGAAAATCCGAATGCTACATGTTGGCGTTTATTTTTAAAAAACAATATATATATAAACAAATGACCATATGATTAGAAGTGACCTCTAATTGTATCTTTGTTCCATTAATATTTCTCCGAAAATGAAACTCAAGCCTTCCACCCACTATCGATTGAGATACTCTGTACATCCCCGGTTTCTCCTATACATCAAACTTGCAGAGTTTAATGGTTATAGTTAATATAGAACGCTGTGGTTTCGCTGTGGCAAAGTGGCTAGCTATCAACCCTCTATGCATTGTAAAGGGACCCACCTGTAAACAAGCCACAGGTTTAGTGTGGAAATCCCTTCATAGACAAAGCTTAGAATAGTTTAAAGATGAAAAAGTTGTCCATGCATATTTTACCTGCCTAGAATTCTCTTTTGCACAAACCTTTACGCTGCATTTCTTAGTTGGTTAGTTTTTTAGTTACAGTTAAATTTTCTAAATTCGAATTACGACCCATTCACTATGTAGATTGAGGACTTTCGTGGAAACCGGACAGGAAATACCATGTCAACGCAACATAGAAAGAAATTGGCACCAATTGAAGACTGAAAATGAGTTACACGCAATCACCTTGAAGGACCTTGAAGCGAAGTTTGTATTGTGGGCAGTAATGCCGGGATTCGCTTCTTTCGTCTTCACCGTCGAAGTACTGTCAAGGATCAAAGATCTTTACTAGTGAGCGTCATACAAGGATGATACGAAATTTATAAAATTGAAAGCAGGTATTGAAAGGTTTATGTGAGACTTTGCAATTTTTGCAAATGCCATTAAAAATATTTCACAAAATTAAAAATTGAAATTTACCAAAACGAGTTAATGTAAAAACGCTTTATGTAATTTCTGTATGTCCTGTCTGCTGAAACTTAATCTTAAATGATAACAAAGAAAACAACATTGTCAGATTAAATTAAATCTATATTTATTTTAAATTCCCACTTTTTTAAAATATGTTTACCTATCGGAATGAGGATTAAATCACCAATAAGTACAGCTTGGCGTCTATGTTTAAGAGACCTCCGTGCAATAGTAGTCAGTAAAAGTGTATATAGCTTACGTCGTGACATATTTATGTTTGTGAAAAGTAAATTAGGTCCAGTAATTGGAAAAGCCTTAGTTTTGATTTATAAACTGCGAACATGGTCACGGCCAGACAGACTAACACGTCCACTTCAATACCTCTCCGTGACGTCATCGTCATCAGAGAAGTAAAGACCGACAATTTTTATACAATTAACAGTGGCATATTGCTTTTTATAGCGCGGCGAACGATTAATGTTAGTAGTGATTGGTTTATCCATACACAACAATTTAAATACAAGCACAAGTTAAATAATAAAATAGTATATACTGAGTAGGTTAAGCTGTACCCTTACTTCGAAATGTAAAATAATATCGCTTGTACTTTGCATCTCAATAAAACGTTCAATAAATTTCAAGTGTGTCGCACTGTAGCTTTGGTTGTTGATTTCCTATATTATGAAAACCATCTTTCTCTACCCTAATCGAGTCACACGACAAACTTCATTTGCCATTTATGTTAAATCGACTTCTCTACTTTCTATGGCGTTGTATTTTACTAAAACTGAAACATACATCTTTAGGTAATGTTAATATCTTCTGAATATTACACTCGTACATGCAAAAACTAGTTTATTTAAAGGGTTAATTAAATGGCCAGTCAACCTCTTTATAAATTATTCAACTAGATTATGGAAGATATTAACTATTAAACTGAATTGTCCGAAGAAGAGGTCTTAATCCAAAATTATATTTTTACACATGGGGCGAATATTTTTATATTTGGAACCTATAACCAGTTATCGACCACCGTGACTCCATGTAAGCTACAGCAGACATTTGGGTTTAACTTACGTATTGTATTTGGTTAAATAATAATAGTTAGAAAAATTATGCTGAACATGATTTTGGTACTTAATACTTATATAAATATGAAGGAAAGCATTCGGTAAGTTACGTATATGATTTGATGATATTTTCTCAAACTAAAACCATTAAAACGTGATTGTCTGGTCACTTTATTCTGCCTCTAATGGCGGGGTGAGATTGTTCTATCCTACAAAATCTCTAGATGCACAACAGTTAACTTGGTATTGATTCTATGAAGCGGTTTAACCCTTGGTGCATGGATTAACTAACGCTAGGGATTGTTCACTAACCGTGTTTCCCATGTATTTCTATCGCCAACTACATGTTCCAAAATCATTCCTTGATTCCCCTCTTCATTCCCCCAATTTGCGGGACCAAAACGGATGTAGATATAGCGCCATCTCTAGGCAAAATAAATAGTTTTAGCGAATTTTAAAGATGGCGGCGCCCAATTTTAGGCGGGATTTTAACTTTGACGTCATAGGACACGTGATATTTGGTCCAATTTTCTTATAACTTCCGGTTAGGGATAGGAGCTGCTGCTAGGGGGTGTTTGCAACATGCATGCTTAATCTTTTAGGGGAAACAAACAATCCCTAACGTTAGTTAATCCATGCTTGGGGATTCCAAAATGACTATATTCTCTTTTGTGGTATTTATGGAGCGAACATGGAAGACAAATGATGTCTATTGCACGACAAACGAAATATCATTTCCAAGATAATTACATGCATCAACTTTCTAGCTTCGTGTCATTAGGGACACAGTTAAAATAGGATTTTTAAACTGCGCAATGAATAACGACAACTACATCACGAATACAAATTTCAGAAGCCGCTTTATACACTGAAAAAACAACGTAAAATTACATTTCAACTAGATCTAAAACACAATATTCCTTGTATTTAAGCAATTACATGAATGCCTCTTTTGCCAGCTTTTCGAAACCGATTTAGTATTTTGGGTATACGTATGTCACCGCCGTATAATAGCCTCTCCGTTTAATTACATCGTGAAATAACACTATATCGACCAAGTGAACCGTTTCGATACAATCAAGGAACAAGAAACTCTTTTGTAGCATTCGCTTTCCGCAGCCTCCATAGGAACTTCAAAAAATATTTCTAGTACGTAGCTTAAAGTTACGAAATCTTTTTTCGTAAAGTTATCTTTGCGCGTCAATTTTTACTGTTCACATGTGACCAAGCAACCGACGCGTTAGTGAAATGGTCCGAGGGCAAAGAAATTATGAAATATCTCGCATCTCTAATCTCTAGCAGTCAGATCAGCGGGTTTCTTAAGGCCTATTTGACCAATTTTGATGAGTCAGCTTGAGTTGAGAAAACTAGTTGAGACGTGTAATCAGAAGTTGGAAAAGATTAATCACCAAACTAAAAATTTATCACTGACCAATGATTGCTGATTCAACCTTTTGACCTATCTAGTAGAGTCAAAGTTTTTATCGTCTGAAAAAGCCGAGGGGCTGATCACTTGCGAAATCGAGTGTACAAACGCCCATGAAATCAGATTTTCAACATCATTAAAATTTTGAAATCTTGGATGAAATTTTGAAATCTTAGGTGAAATTTTGAAATCTTGAAATTTTTGGAATTCTTAGTTGAAATCTTGAAAACTTTGGAAATCTTAGTTAAAATTTTGAAATCTTTGGAAATCTTAGTTGAAATTTTGAAATCTTTGGAAATCTTAGTTGAAATTTTGAAATCTTTGGAAATCTTAGTTGAAATTTTGAAATCTTTGGAAATCTTAGTTGAAATTTTGAAATCTTTGGAAATCTTAGTTGAAATTTTGAAATCTTTGGAAATCTGCCTTAAAATCTTCGAGAAGTTTAGTTGAAATTTCTGGAAATCTTTGGAAATCTTAGTTGAAATTTTGAAATCTTTGGAAATCTGCCTTAAAATCTTCGAGAAGTTTAGTTGAAATTTCTGGAAATCTGCCTTAAAATCTTCGAGAAGTTTAGTTGAAATTTCTGGAAATCTGTTAAAATCATAAAACTTCTTGGAATTTTTTAAATCTCTGTTGAAATCATAAAATTTTTCCAACTTTGCTCGAAATCTTACGAAATTTTTGTGAATATTTTGTAAATTGTAAAAATTTTTCAAATCTTTCAAAATCATTAGGAATTTTTTGAAATCTGAAATCGAGTGTGCAGATTTTTTGGAAGTGATCAGTCCCTCGGAAAAAGGAATTAAAATTTCAAAGAAGCTAATTGACCCGGGTATTTTAAGGGCCCGGAGAGAACTCTGTTGTGTCGACGTATAGACTTTGGGTCCACCCACATAAAATATCTGCATTATATTTTTTAGGAAACTAACCTTTATAACAGCGATCAACTTAAACATATCCATGGTTTCTTATGGTTTAATCATATGCTAAAATGTTACGGATTTAGAGGTCGTTCTTAACGGCCTTGACGACTCTAAGGGTCCGTGGACACAACCTTGTTGATCAATTCTAAAACATCCCTGTTTTGTTACCGATATAAACAATGCAGTTCAATAGCAAATTGTGACTTTTCTTAAAGCAGAAACAACCAAGTAAACAACTTTCTGAAGATTAAAGTTATTAGAGTGCAATTCTATGATATTATCAGAAATCAACTTCAATTTTTCGTCCTAGAGATTTTTCGAATTCTTACTCGGAGAAAAATGGAGGAAGTCGTTTACAACGTAACTACGGGGAGTGCGTATAAAAATACGGTAAGCTCAGATTACAAACATTTAAAACTTTGAAATTAATCTTGCTGAGCACTCACAATACTTGGGAATGTAACTGTTACTATAATTAAATAATTGAAATAACAGTAAAATAGGTTTTTCCCAAATGCGCGAACCGTAAAGTACTCGTTTTTACTATTTTTTTGGTAATCTATATCTATATAAATCGAAGTCCTGACTCACAGACTGACTGATAATCAACGCCCAGCCCAAACCGCTTAGTACACTGGTTTCCTTTAACCTATAGACGGGCTGAATGGTCTTTTGGGTTAAATTTGTTGCCATCTTTTTAAAAGACGGCCAGAAATTTAAAAGCCCTTCTTTATGAAATAATATCCTCATGAAAAGTAACAAAATATGTCCCGACGGGTTGACGGGTAATGCTCCTAGGGTGCTAAAAAATATTATACATCAGTAAAATCTATCCATTTCAGGTAAGGTTAAGTTAGGTGAGGTTCTGCTTAGGTTCAATTTGGGAAACAGGTTTCCCTATTCTAGCCACCAGTGGGAGCAACGAACGTTGACGGTATATAAACCACCCAAGAAAATGCCGAATCATTATTGCATTAGTCTCAACGTGCTTTTCTATTTTTAATATTTCACTTTAATTCCTAGGATTTAGGGCTGCTACCCTACGATTCCTTTGGCAGAATGATGTATTACATTTTCGAGAACAACAAACGCCTCAAGTATAGAGAAGGTAAAAGATTTCAGGTAAATAAATGTCATTGACACAGACCTAGTATAACTTCATGTTAATTTGAAAGCAAATTTTTACAATATCATTCATGAAATAATATCGAAAATTTACAACACCAGCTAATTATAGGGCACTAAAATAAATTCATTTTCAGGATTATACGATGATGTTTGAACCAATAAATTATAAAAAACCACCTTATAATAAGGCTCTATTTGTAAAAAGAACACCAACAGTAGAATTCATGCAATCTTGCTATAGATTTATCTCGGCAAAAACCACCACGTACAACACGAGTTCAACTGGAACGTTCAACGATATAAACACTTTCTCTCAAGGAGTAAGAAACATTTTTGCAATCACTCGGGTTATTTTAAGTGAAGAGATTTTGATAAGGAAGAGATTGGAAATTCCACGTAATGTTCTGTTAATTTGGTGTTATTAGGGACAACACTAACAACAGGACTAGCTTGTCTTACATTTAGATTTCAATTTTGGCCTGAACTACTAAAGTCAGAAGTAAGATAAGGGACTAGAAGTATCGAGTTAACCAAATTCTTTACTTAGCGAAAGTGAATATTCTTGATAACACACCAACGGTTGGCCCTCTGGTAGCGGTTTCTGAATTTCCCCTCCAAAACGGGAGACGCCCGCGGCGGTATACGGCCGAACTAGATTCAAGCACCCGCGTCCGTGTTCCGCGGCTTTAGGTTGAGGGGAAGGGGGTAGGAAATCTTTTTGGAACTCGACCAATTTTTTTCTCTCTAGAGATGGAAGCGGCATAAAATTCACAAATTTGTTCCCTAGTGCCAGGATCTATTACCAATACACCCCCGTGCATAGCACTTTACTTCTAGTCCCTTATCTTACTTTTGTTATGGTATATCTCAGCCCAAAAATTAGCATCTTAGAAATTTTCGGTATCAGTTGAAATTATCGCTTGATTTTGTGAAATTTGGTCAGATATGGATCGGGTTGGTTTGCTCGTTCGCACTTTTAACTCTGGTTGAGATCATTCAACGGAGAATCAATGGAATTCGAAACTCAGTCGTATCTTTTGCTTTCAAGAAAGTGTTTCTGTACTACGGAGCTCTATTGGGGAAAGGTAAAAAAGTCGTCTATACAGTCGCTTTGAAGCTAAGGCTATGTGTAAGGATCGTTGGACTATATTTTGTTCCCCTAGGATTTGACATTCCGGCGTCTATAGCCGTTCGAATCAGCGTGGGGCTCTTTCTATTGATAACTGTGATTCTCATCAACTTGTTCAGCAGTTTCATGAAAGCCAATTACTCCACTCAGAAAATTGAAAATGTCAACACAGTAGCGGACTTCATGAGAGTTCCAAACGTTTTGGGGGGTCCTGATCGTAGAGGGTCGGCCAGCAACCCTCTTTGTCGAACGGTATAGTTGATTTTTTTATTTTAAGTAAATTTACTTCCAAAAACTAGAGTGAAAGTCAGAAAAATTGTCTTCGACATTATTCAAATTACACTACCTCTGGCCGAATTCTTTCAGTACGACCTTTTACCTCAGAATTTACCGTAACGTTTGTTTATTTCAGAATAACACTGAAATAATCACTTTGTGCAAGTTTGTTGCTAAGAACGTACCAGTAAAATACGACTTCAGTTTACTCACAGAGCCATATGTGGGGTTTTGGGATTTTGACAGCACAGAACTTATGAGGACTATGGAGAGTCTAGGCCCAAAGTTCACAAGACGCCTCCATGTTGGCTCGGCCGAGTACCTTTGCGAACCGAAGGTATTTCTCACATTTCACACTCTACCACCAGAAGCTCTCAAGATCATCAACAAAAGGTTGGTTTTGTAGAACTATACCTTAAATCATGATCCTGTCCAATAATTTAACTTAATTTTATTTATTAGACTGCGCTCTTTCGTGGAAACAAGTCAAGAAACTCCTTGGCGTCGCTCTGTTCAAAGACAATTCGGAGGGAACGAACATGGATCTGAAAATGAAGTTCACGCCATCACCTGGAAAGAAATTCGAATGGCCTTTGCAATCTGGGCAGTAATGCTAGCAGTCGCTTCTGTCGTGGCCGCAATAGAGCTACTGACAATGATCCCTTGTCAATCTCAAAGCACCCGAGGAAGAATATTTTCAATGTAACTAACACGAAGTTTTGGAAAGTTTCAAAAACCCATCACATATTTAAGTTAAAAAAGCAATCTTTTATTTAAGTTAACAAAAATCAATCTTGTATTTGTTGAAAGTAGTGTTCATCCATGGCTAATGAAAAATTACATCAATGTAGTGGTCGGCATTTGGATAGGATAATATCTGTTTGTTTTATCCTTATCCATAATCTGAAATTATCCACGGGAAGTCTATGCTTAATGAAATGTAATCACGAATAATTATCTGATTATTATCCATGGATAACTGATTAACCAAAATTCTGTGGATTATCTTGTCCAAACGCCGACCACTACATCAATGCAAACAATATGTATTATGTTGGATTAACTTTCAACAAGCACTATAGTTACACCAATAAAAATGTTTTCAATGTAGCTAAAATGTAGTTGTAGTAGGTAATGTCGTAATGGAAACACATATAACAGGCAATTAAAATTAACTTAATGGCAACTAACAAGTATTTATGGAAATAATATGAATGTGGTTATTTTTTTTTGTAATAATAGTCAATTACCCCTAGTTGGACCCAAGATACACATGTTTTAGATGTAACTCACAAATTCGGTGATCACCTATGAAACACAATAAAACTATGTAAACAATCTAAGGTATATTTTTTTAATGAGAGTCAATGATCATCTATTGAACCCAATATTTAATCAGGTTTTTTTTGCTTCTAAATAATCAGGTATGTAGTTGAGGTCTAATGGTGGACTTTTGTTAAGTCGCTGCCGGGCAAGTCAGAACCGAAGTGTCAGTCTTCTCTGAAACCCACTAACTGGAGTGTGCTTATTCTCAATTATGGTTGACAATAAATCAAAGGCGAATTGCAAATTAAATTATGTGTTTAGAAATAATAACAAAATATTATCTTCATGTCAATTGTCTTCATGATCGTGTAAATTCCATGTTATTAGGATCACAATTAAGATTACACTCATAAATTTTGAAAGAAATATGGATTGCAAAACGTCTTGTGAATCCTTATAGCAATTTAAAATGCCGATTTACTATAGTAGTTGAATAAATTAAAAAATACTAAAATATCACAAATTATACATGAATTATTGCTTGAATAATTCATTACTTTTAATTTCAATACTTGTTTGTAACTTGACAGCCATAATTACATATTTAGATATAAACGTTTGAAGGTAGTCCTACTCTCGACTCGGAGAGTTATTTTATATTGGTTTCTCAACTTGTCTAAATTTCAGTGAACTGTGTTAGCGGTTCTGCAATGGCGAACACGTTTGCTCCGATTTGCAAACTGCTAACGCCATAATAATGGGTTTTAACAACAGACACATATACACGTACAAACAGACGCGTCAGAACCCGATTCTCCCATTTAAAAATAATAAAATTCCTTCCCCCCCTCTCTTTTGATGCCTATTGTTTACGAGATCATCCGATATGACGTAGGTGGAAACTAGGAGTGCAAAAACACGCCGCAGCAAGGAGTTTCAAATTTGACTTTCAAATAATTTACTTGAAAGTATTAAAAAGAGAAACCTTGAGGGAATCTTTAACTGCAGATAATTTAGCGCAATATGCAACAATCAGATTTTTTGACATAACAATGCACAATGGAAGAAGAGTTTGTCAGTACAAATTATGACTCCTTAGGAATAAGGTGGTGCTCTATACATTAATGTCTAGACACATTATTATCTCTACTCTTAATTTTCGTTCATACAAATGCTTTATGCATTTATAAAAAGTTATTCCACAGTACCTCATCATCGTTCCGTATTTGCTGCGTATCTGGGTAAGTTGAAGTCTCAAACGTTCCAAGAATATTTGGCCATAGCTCTATCACTAGCGGTGTATCATTGAGAAAAATTGCTTTTCGGCTCTAGTAAATTATTCGTTACTTGAATTGGAATTCATGATGAAGAAATGATTCCGGAAATTTGTACCTCATGAGAACAAACTATATTTTTGTTCTTAAGTCCGTAACCACTCCACTTCCTTCACCTTCTTCCCAAGGAAATGTTTACGTCGTCTACTTTCAAAAAAGAAAGAAAAAATGGACTTTCATTTTAGACTCGTGGTGGAGGAGATTCCCCCCCCCCCCGCACGAGTATTGCGCCGACTTTTCAAGGTCTCTCTCCCTAGCTTTTGGCAAAGGGTGAATAGACTTCGCCTCTTCGGAAGGGATGGTGCTGTCTGCTGAGAGTTCTACTGTTAAGTTAATATTTATCAGTCTCTCTCAGAACTGGAGGTATGGCGTCTAGTAAAGAAAGTTTTCCCTCACGCTAGCTTTTTTAGCCCCTATAGTTTCACTTTTTATTATCTTACATGTCGCACGAGTGTCCTTTCTGCTGGGGCTTGTTTATTATCTATTTTTTTTGGTAAATATTTTTTGATTCCCGAATCCCAAGTCGGACGGAGTGGCGCCCTAAGCGTCACTCCTATGAATAAAAAAACCTTTTTGCGCCCCCATAAAAAGAACGAGCTGCTCGTGGGTATTGTAGTTGTAGAATTGGCAGTGCACGGTCTAGACCGTTGTTTACGCGAATAAAAAGTTTTTATTATATTTACGAATTGCGTTTATTTTTCTTTCGTTACGTGGACAATAAGTCATTAAAGCGGGAACCTTGGAACTTCTAATTGTAATTATTTTCTTTAGGCCTCTTAATCTTTTACTAACTTTGCGGTTACAAGTCCACTTATCGGTTTTAAAGAGTTCTTTTCACTATGCGGGCTTGAACACCGTCGATTTTAGTCGAAACTCAACCTTTGAAAATAGAGTTATGGGAATTGTAGAGATAGCTTAATTGTCTTTTTAAAATCAATTAATACTTCGTTAGTGTATATTCATGTAAAATCGAATAGAAAATGATCAAATCGCGATGGATAAAAGTCCCAATCAGTCGAAGAGCATTGAACCAAATTCCCATTTCGACGTATAAAAGTTGAGGGAAATATATTTTCAGGCTTTCAAAAGAATCCCAGTTGACAGAAAAATCTTATCGCGTTAAAAACCTTGTTTAATGTTAAAGTAACTTTTTTAGACACACCTTGTCAAAAATAACTTGAATTTTTATTTACCTACGCTTATCCACATGACGAATTTAAACTTTAATGTTTTTATCAACCAATTAACAGACATAAACTTGATAGTTAATCAGATTGTTTTAATGTGTCACTCTCTTAAATAGATATAATTGCTATTAATTATTTTAATCGTCATTATTCTAGTTAAGTCGTTTTAAGAAAAGTTAGTCCTATAATAATTTCAAAAATAGCTATTGTTGGCGTTTGTATTCAAGCGTATGTCTCTTAAACAATATTTTTAAATTTAGGGTATATAAGGCGATTGATTCATAGTAAATAATAATAAAAGCCGCAATCGAGTGAACCTTTGGTGAAAGCACTGCCTTTGGAAGGCTAAATGTTTCACGTAACCCTAGTCGATCGCCACGTATATATTAACCCTAACGATGATAAAGGGGTATAAGTAAATATTGAGTACTGCGAACGCGGTAGGAATATTGCCAACACGTTCGCTCCGATTTACCAAATGCGAACAGACATACACACACACAGACACGTCAAGTGGATAAAAAAATCGAAATAAAGGTGTTTTGACGATGAAATACCAAATTAATGTCGATAAGTCTCGTAGAAATACTGAGAAATATTTGAAATACGAAAGAATAATATAAATGCGGAGAAATATTAGAGGCACAAAGGAATAATGGAAATATTGGAAATTTAAAGGAAATATCGTGAAATATTGGAAATTTTAGGAGAAATATCGGGAAAAAAAGAAATACAAAAATAATAGAAATAAATCGTAAATAATTGGAAATAAGTAATCCGGTCTACATTTTTTGGCGAAGTGAGTAGCCCCTCGGTCCCGTCGACTTCTAACTTTGATCTTAAACAGGTCGTTCATTACGTTATACAGCCCATCACCCTTTACCCAAAATCACTTGAGCAACTGGCAAAATCATCAATTGCTCGACTTTAGAAATAGTTCCTTTCTAAGCCCCCTGTGGAGGCAAGGGACTATAGAGAATGCCGGCACCGGCTGGGTGATAGCAGTTGTCAATACCGACGGCGTGGTAGCCACTTCATTATGTTAGGCGGCTATTACTAAATTTCTTTTCTTCTTACAGATATAAAAACATGTCTCTTCTTCAGACTGGATTTCGCTCATTCCTGCTCTTTATTATTGTGATGTTTTACCTGCTCAGTCTGGTACAAGCACAATTGGAAAGTAAGTAGCATATTGTTTTTCTCCAAAAGATCAACTTAGATAGACTTTTGAAAAAGAGTGTACAAGCCGTACGTTTTCATGCTTTATTCAGGGTTCGTACTGAACTAGGATAAGTCAGGGATTTAAAGTTTCTTCCTAAAACGTCAGGGATAGGTCAGTGATTTCGATTGGTATATCAACCAACACCTTAAAGTGGTTAGGAATTTTGGGGAAATTTGGTCAGGGATAAGCTGGAAAAGTCAGGGATTTTCAATATAAAAATTTCGTCCGAACACTGTTACTGTGTTTATCATTCCATGAAATAGAGAGTAATTTTATTAACTTTTATTATCATTTCTTATAGTTCACTGCTTTTTTGATTATTTTTAATTTCAATGAATAGTTTAAGAATAATTCTCTAATTTTTTCTTTATACATTTTTTAATTTTATTGAATAGTTTACGAATAATTCTCTAATCTTTAATTTTTTTTCTTTTTTGAACCGTGTTGTGTATAGTTGGTAAGTTGAAAAGCTTATTTTTTTAATTATAACTTCATTAAATCGTTTAAGCAAAATGCTTTATCTTTCATTAAAGTAGTATATAAATAAGAGTTCTGGATAAGGGAAAATGGGGATTGTTTTTAAATTTTGCCGCCTCATAGTACGGTAGAGGCCGCCAAAGGTAGTACGGAGGGTCCGTACACAATTAGACGAGGGGATTGGATTCTTACACCGTTTACAAGTACGGGGAAGACCGATTAGTTCTGGATAAGGGAAAATGGGGATTGTTTTTTAAATTTTTCCACCTCATAGTACGGTAGAGCCCGTCAAAGGTAGTACGTAGGGTCCGTACACAATTCGACGAGGGGATTGGATTCTTACGCCGTTTCAGAGTACGTTGGGGGGGGGGGGTGGGAGACCGAAACAATTGTATGAAAATTATTTGCCTAATCATCGGTGCTTTCCCTGGTATATTACGGGAGTCTGGTGTCGAGACAGAACGAAGAGTTCTCAAATTTCTCTTCCGAGAGACGGAGACGACCATCCGAGAGAGAGAGAGAGGAAAACGTTTTCAATGTGTATGAAAGAGCGTGAATTATAAATTCTTCATAGGGATTATACGTACAACATTGACTATAGGGTATATAATTTTTCCGAACAATGGAAAATGAGGATTGTTTTTAATTTCACCGATCCAAGGGTACGGGAGAGGCCGACTAAATATTACGGTTAGTGCATACCTAGGAATCGATGGGGGATTCAAATATGGATGTATTTTTACCGGTTTAATAGAAAATCCAGGTATAATTATAAATTATCCATACCAGTTGTACAGTCTACATATATATACGATTCAGAAAATAAAGTACCAAGAATTCAAATTTATAATTGAGAAATAACCATAGCTTCTTTCGAAGAGAAAGGTTCAAAGTTCAACCAAATTTACTATATAAAGCCGATTCTCAACCGAATCTCTTAATCCTCGTCATTCGAATACAATCTGGATGATGTATGGTAGTCTATGTTTTATACATTTCGAAAGGACTTTAAGGAGTATAGATCAAGAATTCAAGTAAGATGTAAGAGGACTTTATCTGCAAAGACTAAAAATAATATATAAACTAGAGCGTTAAATATTAAAATTAATTTCTCCAATCCTTAGGTATAAGAAGTCTGTAGTGCTTGATTTTGACTTTGTTCAAGGTAGGGAGTCTCGCGTAGCGAAAGAATTTGCAGCCATTACAGTAGAAAATCCACCTAAAATCGCCTCGTGGACGTTTACTCCTCCGTACCCTGAAAGTGAATTATCCGAAAGCGCCAAACGACAAAACAATTGGCTTATTCACAACCTACATGGACTACCTTGGGACTATGGATTCACTCCCTACAATAAACTCAACGAGTGTGTGTCAATGGCCGTTCGAGGGTGTGAACGGGTGTTTTGCAAGGGTGAAGAAAAGTGTTATTTTTTATCCAACATAATTCACCGTGAAGTAACTGATTTGAACGGAGTGGGATGTCCCAAACCTAAGGACATTGATTTGGACGGACCGTTAATTTCTTGTTTAGCCGAACATAGAAACAGTTTAAAAACTAAGAAATATTTTTGCGCTCTTCAAAAATGTATCCTATTCTCCACGTGGATTTATAAACATCAAGATTATGTAAATTCTTTATTGGTAAATGAATAAAAATCAAAAATCTCATCTGGTTTCACTATTATTTCGACTCCAATTTAAAAAACATTCCCCCCCCCCGGGTTAGGAAATATGACTTCACGGTTTCAAGGTTTATTTGCACCTTCTGAAAAAAAAAAAAAAAAAAATCGTCTCACAATAGGGTGAAACTCTTTGCAGTTTTCCAGTACATATTAACCCTTATACCTTTCCCAGGAGCTCTAATAACATTATTGTTTTTCACACCGAAGATAATGGGTGGAATTCAATATTGAATTTTGTACCTTAGTATTTTCGTGGGAATTGATGAAAATTGGAATCTATTTATGAACTTTGTGTTTTCGAATAAGCAGTCAATAGTCTAGGAATTGCGACCCCCACCCTTATTTGAGATAGTATATATACCGACCTTACGGTATCTATAACTATATTCATCAATCTTCATTGTGAATAATGTCCACCACAGGCAGCTCTAGCTCTCAGTTAAATAAAAATGTTACTGTTGCCGTAATTCGGTACACGGCGACTTTAGGCCCCATTCCCGGGCGTCCGGATTTGCCTGAATTCGACTTTCGGCTTTTTGAGGTGACGGTTCGCAAAACCCATAATGGGTTTTGGGTGGATTTCCGCCCAAACCCATTAAACAACACGATTGATGTGCACCTTTGCTATCATCCAAACATCGCAAACATTCAACGAAAGCTTGGTGGAATGAACCAACTGATACGGGTACTTTTCTAGGCCTTTAATTTTAGGTTTCAAAATTGAATTATCAATTTTTATTAATTTTCAAGGTTGAGAAAGTGGACCGAAGTATCACCGATGAAGAAGACTCGTGGGTTAACTTGATACACTCTGCCCTTAACACCCCACAGTCGTCAACTCCCCAGCTCCCGTCTACTATCCCAATTGCAGCGTCAGCCCCAGTTCCATCCACATCATCATCTACCACTGCACTATCTATCACGACACCTTCATCATCTGCCACTGCACTATCTATCACGACACCATCATCACCCCAACTTGCGGAGAAGCGGAAGAAGAGAAGCACCACCACGGAAAAAACAAATAAGAAGAGACCGAAGAGAGTGGAATTCTCTGATGAACTTGAGAATCTAATCGCTTTGCAAAATATAGTAGACGAAGCGTTATTAAATTAAATGATAAATAAAGGCATTTTTGAAGCCTGAAATAATAATAATAATTAAAAATAATAATAATAATTAAAAATAATAATAATAATAAAAAAATAATAATATTAATATTTCAATATGTATTTGTTAATCTCTTTACACTAATAAATAATTACATACTTTTAATATCCGTCTCATATTACTCAGACCGGGAAAGGGGGGGGGGTTAGAACTACGAAAAAATTATCCCCTCAATGCATATATAAGCTGATTCAGACCGTTCATATTGTTAGTCGCAAATAAAGATCAGGCTATTAAAATGTACTCGTGTACTTTCTGTGGAAGAAATTTTAGTTTCAAGCACAATTTAAACAGACATATTCGCGAAGTACACGGTAACGAAGAATTTGTCTGCCAAGTTTGCGGCAACGGTTTTAAGCGAAAATTAGGATTGCAACGACATTCGCGTATTCACGCGACTACTTTAGTGGAATCCACCACTCCTCAAACGAATAATGATCCTTTACCTTCAACTAGTTTCTCAGAACCTAGAGAAGAGGATTCAACCCCATTGCTGGTTAATGTGGAGGAACTTTCCGTTCTCGATGATGCAATTTTAAGCTCACGCTATACTCCTAAAACTGCGCAATCGGACAGTGAAGTTTTACTAGCCAATATTAAACCTGCCTTAACTAAATACTTAGAAAACCGTTTAATTAAGAAACGTGGTATAAAATGGAATGTCTTTATACAAACGAGATATACGCGTGAACTCAACGACGGTGAGGAAGTTGAAGCGCTACCCTTTTTCCGCAGCAAGAACCAAACTACTCTACAGCCTGATATTATCCCTTCCCAAATTGACACCTGTGGCAAGCAGATTGCGAAGGCAATGGAGGAATTTCAAGATATGGGTAGTGGCTGGACCATCGACCGTATCTTGTTTTTCCAAGTCGATATAATAACCTACATGCCACTGGTTGGTGGTGCGCGTGTAAGACTCCCATCCCAATTGAGTAATGGGAAAGGGGTTTTGAATATAAAATCGAAAGACCAAAAGTGTTTTTTATGGTGCGTGCTAGCGAAGTTACATCCTCAGCCTGTTAATTCAAACAGAAGCGAAAGTTCAAAATACAGTATTTTTGAAAATGAGTTGGACTGCAGTGACATATCTTTCCCCTTTGAATTAAATACTTTTAAACTTAAAAAATTTGAAATCAAAAATCATCTATCTATTAATATCTTTGGATATGAAAAAGAGGTTTTCCCTTTACACGTCAGTGACAACAAAGTTCCGGAAAATCGTCAAATAGACCTTCTCTATCTTCTGTCTGGAGAAACCAGACATTTTTGCCTCATAACAAATCTTAGCCGTTTATTAAGTCACTTCACTAATTACAATGGAAAAGTTCACGTATGTCGATATTGTCTACACCGCTTTGCTGGAAAAAACTCCGAACAAAGATATAACGAACACCTTAGAAACTGTAACGTTCACGACCCGCAAGTTGTTAAAATGCCCTACAAAGAACCCATTTTGGAGTTTAAAAAAATCGACTGGTTACAAAAGGTAAGGAAACTACAACAATTTACATAGGGTAGAATTAAATTCTCTTTTCATTTTAGGTTCCATATGTTATATACGCGGACTTTGAGTCCATTATTGACAAAATGCAAATATGCCTTCCGGATTCTTCCCTTTCCTCAACAACTAAGCTATCTGAACATGTAGCTTGTGGTTTTAGTTACGTTGAAATCGGACCCGACGGTATTAAATATTTGTATTAAATATTTTCAGCTACTAATATTATTTTTATAGGAAAACCAAACGCTCCCGTAACCTATCGGGGGACTGATGCTATCGACGTTTTTCTTGAAAATTTGTTGATGGAACGGGAGAACATCACTCATTTATTGAATGAGAATATCCCCATGAACCTTACACCGAAGGAAGAAGAAATGTTTCGAAACGCGACTCATTGTTACGTCTGCGAAGGGGTTCTTACGCTAGACGATCCTGGAGTGACAGATCACTGTCATTATTCTGGTACGAATTTCACGATACTTATTTTGACGATAAATATAAATACTCTACTTTTCAATGTTAGGTCGTTTTCGGGGAGTTGCGCATAACTCATGCAATTTAAAGCTACGTGTAGGAAAATTCACCCCCGTCATAATGCATAACTTATCGCGGTATGTGAAATATCTTTTTCCGCGTAACTTACGTACATAAACAGTTATTGTATGTTTTAGCTACGATGCTCATCTTATTATGCAGAGAATTGGATTGATTAAAGAAGAGAACATTTCCTGTATTCCGGCAAACACTGAAACATATATTAGTTTCACTTTAGGCCGCCTTCGTTTTATTGATTCTTTTCGCTTTATGCCAGCCAGTCTCGAAACCCTAATCACTAATTTGGCCATGGGTGGACCTGATAAATTCCCCATACTGAGCGCATTTTATCCTGCTCATCAAGTTCCTTACCTGTTAAAAAAACTAAACTATCCATACGACTATATGAGTTGCGTAGAGAAATTTGAAGAAACCATACTACCCCCAAAAGAGGCATTTTTTAACACCCTGACAGATGAGCATCTATCAGATGAGAGTTACGAATCTGTCCGTCAAGTGTGGGATAATTTTAACATCAAGAACCTAGGTATTACGATGGTATCTTATGAAATTTACTTTTGTCTCTAATGTCATTTGCTCAATAGGGGAACTCCACGATTTGTACGTTCAAGCAGATACATTACAGCTCGCTGATGTATTTGAAAGTTTCCGCTCCATGTGTGTGGAATACTACGGCCTGGATTGTGTTCACGCATATACTGGGCCCGGTTTCGCCTGGGAATCGGCACTGCGCATGACCAAAGTCAAGCTTGACCTTCTTCTCGACATAGACATGCATTTTTTTATTGAGCGTGGAATAAGAGGGGGTGTGTCTATGATTAGTCATCGCTTTGCCTAGTGGTCGGCGTTTGGACAAGATAATCCACAGAATTTTGGTTAATCAGTTATCCATGGATAATAATCAGATAATTATTCGTGATTACATTTCATTAAGCATAGACTTCCCGTGGATAATTTCAGATTATGGATAAAGATAAAACAAACAGATATTATCCTATCCAAATGCCGACCACTAGCTTTGCCAAAGCTAACAACCCATATATCCCCGAAACCTATGACTCTTCGAAACCTTCCAACTACATCATGTATCTTGATATGAACAATCTGTATGGGTATGCTATGGTGGATTCTCTCCCGACGAGTAACTTCGCTTGGGTACCAGTTGAAGACCTTTTAGACTACGCCAATAAAATCGTTCTACCTTTATCCGACGACTCAACCTATGGCTTTATATTAGAAGTGGATTTAGAATACCCCGAAGAGCTACATATCGACCATAATTGTTATCCCCTAGCGCCTGAATCTCGACCTATAACTACAGACTTATTCTCATCTTATTATAACTTCATGCTTAAACAATTAAACCTGGCCGTGAAAGACACCCTGCCAAAGCTTGTGCCTTCTCTTTTCAACAAGGAACGATATGTAGTACACTATCGCAATCTGAAATACTACGTTTCAAAAGGTCTTAAATTAACCAAAGTTCATAAGATCCTATCCTTCACCCAAAGCCCATGGCTTCGCCCGTTCGTAGAGTTCAATACGGAAAAAAGAAAGCATGCCAAAAACAATTTTGAAAAAGAATTTTTCAAACTTTTAAATAACAGCACTTTTGGTCAGTTAAAGTACTGAATTTCAATTTTTATAAGTTCTAACATGATTTTTCGATCACAGGCAAGACTATGGAAAATCTCCGTAATCGTATCGATTTCCACCTCGTACAAACACCTGAGCGGGCTATCAAAAAAGCGTCATCTCCTTCATTTAAGCAATACACGATTTTCCACAATGAGCTTGTCGGTATTGAAATGAAGAAGAAGTCGCTAACCTTAAATAGACCCATCTACACAGGCTTCACCATTTTAGACCTTTCCAAACTAGCAATGTACGAGTTTCATTACGAGTACATGCGCAAAACGTATGAAAACGAAGCCCGACTTCTTTTCACGGACACTGATAGCCTGACATACGATATCCAGACTAAGGATGTCTACAAAGACTTTCAAAACTCTTCCCACCTCTTCGATTTCTCGGGATATCCCGAGAATCACCCTCTTTTCAATAACACGAACAAAAAAGTCATTGGAAAAATGAAAGACGAGATGGATGGAATTCCTATACGAGAGTTCGTTGGTCTCCGTCCCAAAATGTACTCTATCCTTTCCGAGAAGGGGGAGAAAAAAACAGCCAAGGGCGTTTGTAGGAGGGTGGTGAAGAAAAATATTCGACACTCTAGTTACCGCGAGTGTCTTTTTCAAAATCGTATTACTACAAACTCAATGAAGAGAATCCTGACTCAGAGGCATCAGCTTTTTACTGTCTCCCAAAACAAAATGTCTCTCAATCCTTGTGATAATAAAAGGTATATTTTGGGGGACGGTGTTAGAACGCTTTCCTACGGTCATAAATGGATCAACATTTTAAAAGGGAAATAAAACTTTCAATCACACTGTTGTAAATTCATAAATTAATATTATTAAATCGAACTTATCTTTGTTCGATGTAATTGCATCTAATTAGTTATAAATATCTTATTTAGAATGTATTTTTCTGTAAATAAACTTTGAAAAACAATATCATTTATTGAAAATTTATTGAATATCTTGAATACATAAATTCTTTGATCATCTCATCATTAAGATTTTTATTTTTAGAAAATCTAGACACGATATTAAACATTTTAACACCCCTACATCTATTAAGAGCGAAATACACACAAAATCCTCCACACGTTCTACTAAGATTTCCTTGTAATTGTAACGAGTTAAAAGTCACAGTTTTACTATTTCTTTCGACAAAGTCATTAAAACGAAACATATCAGGTGGATTTCCGTACGAGTCGAACATTTCGGTATTGGCATTTCTGGAGAAATACAAGGCTACCCAGTGCTGACCAGCACCGTTTGACGTATCGGTGTTCACGATATAAAGAGACAGAAAAGTCGTCACAAATTTTGGTAGTTGGTCAGCGGCAAACACACCCCGAAATAAATTTCTGGTGAACTTATCTTTCCCCAAAATTTTCGTTAGTTGTATCGTATCCATTCTAGTCGAAGATTACGGTTCGGTTCTTATCAATTTCAATCAAACTCAATAACGGCGATGGTTTCTTTTAACGCGGAAGCGAATTTCATTTCTAGTCTCAAATTTCCATTTTTAACGAGATGAAAATGGGAGGCATTGTTCATTAAATCGGCCGTCAAATCAAAGACAAAAAGACAGTTTCCCCCAGGGTAATCGTCGCGGCTTATTTGATTTCCTTCGTCAATATTCCACTGACTCGTTTGAAGAAATAAATTAGCGTACGCTTGGATGTAGCTATGTTCTGAAAAGTTTGGCGTCAGCGGTTTATGTGGTACGCTACTGCCGTCGGCGAACAAACCAATGTGATTCACATCAACGGGTTGGAAATTATATGGTGACAATTTTAGATCACCCAAAAACGCACTTTGTTCAACCATCCCTATGACGACTCTATTCGGTTTCTGCCCATTAAATAAATGATCCTGCACGACGCTCATGTTGCCTTTTGGGATAGAAAACGAAGTAACTTCCGTGCGGGTAATTGGGTATTTCGCTCTCGACATTTGTAACACCTTCGCGTGTGCAAGCGGGATTTCAGGTATCAATTTGACTTTCCTCAAATATAACGATGCCGCTTTAATGTTCAGTTTACATTTTACGTCAGAATGCAAGCAAAAATCAGTATTGGGCTTTCCAAAAACAAATTTTAAATCCACCAAGTTCAAAAGGTAGCGAGGTTGTTGGCAAATGTCTAAATGAAGAGCACCAATCATATCTATAGTTCCTTTTTGGGCGAATTTAGCCCTCTTCAAGAAACCCTTGTTATTCGCAAAATCGTTGAACTTGTACGGCGTGTCGCGATAAAATAATGAGCTTGTCAGATGACTATTTTTAGCAGAGTCTCCAAACGTTAACATAGTTTGAATCATACTTTTGTACGGGTAATTTTGAGCGCAAGGGGTAACCGATTTCTCGTTTAAAAACAAATGCACTTCGGGAAAGAGACTATGCAAAAACAAATTAACTGGGGCTACATTATCCGCCGGTGTAGTAACTGTACCATCCGCGGCAATCACGGCTGCTTTCGGGGAAGATCCATCGTCCATTTTCACATCCACTTGAACATGAAGCAGAGTTTGGGACAAATCCGTGTAGGATTCAGAATTTCCACTAATGCAGAAAACTAAGTTTGAATTGTTGCTGATGCTGGAAATGGGAAAGTATTCGACCCATTCACCACTGATAATTACCGTTTGCGTTAACGGGACTTGGAAAATATCCAATTCGCCATTGACGCAGCCACTAGAGTTAGGATGCATCAGCGCCATATTCTTGGGCTTTAGGAAAATATATCGGAATAAGAACGACACGATGTTTTCCTCTTCTTAGCTTTAACCCGAGTGACTTTGCGATGCACCCTCCGCCTCTTTTTAATTCCGGATCCTGTCATCTCCTTAACCACATTCGCAGCTGACAATAAGGTTTCTTTACCGGCGCTCTTCGATCTAGTCACTAGAGACTTTTTAATTGGAATACCACTAGCAACGTCCGTCACGACTTTCGCTCCGGTATCGAGAAATTTTCTTCCAAGAAACTGAGCACCACGTTTAAAAAGGGGCATGGCGCTCCGAAAGGCCGAAGCCAGTATGTTCCCTAATCCATACCCTCTTTGTACAGGAACACCCCGATATACAGGCATGGATCCGAAACCAGCCTGGTTTAAATAGTAGTCCTCATAATCGCTTAGGGCGGAAATGTAATGGGGTCGTCCCATGATGTTTGTCATTCGCCGCTATTCACTGAACTGAAAGTTACCCCATCCATCTCGTATTATTATAAGGTGAGCCAGGTCCTCCGCGGTCTGAAGTGTAGAGTAACGTTCACCTTCCCTCGTTCGAATTGTATAGGGTTTCCCAGTTCATCCATAACGTTAATTTCTATAGTTTGTATGTCCGAAGAAGCTACAGGCAGATAATGAGGTCGAGCAAATTCCACATCGACAGTTTCTCCGTCTTTTCCTTTCACGCTGATTATTCTCAAAAGAGGGACTTTACTATCCCCTACGATCGTATTTGTAACTACGTCAGAGTAAACAAACAGAGAATGTAATCCAGCATCCAAATCCACGATATAAGGCGCCATCATGGATTCCGTAATTACGTAATCTTCATTTGAGTCAAGCGTAAATCCCATCATAACCGCAATATCACCAGGTATATTTATCGTGTAATTATAGTCCATAAAAACGGATACGCGTTTTAAACTAGCAGTATACGTGAATTTGATTGTGCTATCATTGAACAACAACATTCCGAGTAAATCTCGAATTGATAAGAAACTGCCTTTAGGAATAACAACTACCGTTTCCATAGTTTTAGCGTCAGTGGACCAAATTCTTATAAATCTTTCTTCCCTCACATTATTCCAGGTTCTTGGATAACTTATTTCCGTCAATCCAACTTCGTAAGGGCCATTAAGTTTTACTACTTCTGGAAGATACGTCCTAAATTTACTCGTAGTATTGTTGGGAAAGTATTTTGTCGATGAATCGGATGGTAAAGTGATATAGAAACTCATTGTAAGTCAATTTCCTGCACCCAACTGTCAAATTGAGGTCCGTATCCACTCCAACGCACCAGCAATTCTACGGTATTATCAGCTTTTTTTCTCTTTTTCAGCACTTTTTCAATTTTGAACGCGCAAGTCTCGAGATCTTTTCCCACCTTTTGTACTTCCTCTTTGTAAAAAACACCCAAAATGGGTTCCGAATTTAACGCCTCGAGTTTATATACCGGCGGTTGTCTCGGTATTTGCTTAATTACTCGAAATAATTCTTCCGAAAAATTAGGGACGTATCCTTTCTCAAAAAGCCCTTTGTTTTTGCTTATTCTGACAATGTCTCCGATTTCAAAATCGTACTTCACAGGGGGACTGAAGTCAATATCTCCGTATAAATTCTTCCAAATGATTTTGGAATTTTGAGGTGTTACTTCTATAGGTTTACATTTAATTGAACGGTGGTAACTGTTATTATAAGCACTAACTAATCTGGGGAGCACATCGACGTACGTATATGTATTTTTCGCAGTAAAGTATCGATACATCCTTGATTTAAACGATCTGATAAATCGCTCGACAATACTGGCTTTCACTTCCGAGTTTGTCGCGAAAAACTTAATTCCTCGTGATTTTAACTCAGCTTGAACGGCTTTACACACAAACTCATTCCCATGGTCACTCTGTATTCGCCTTGGTTTTCTTTCACCATCCAGTATCTTTTTCAACGCCTTTACTATAGTATCTCCTTTCTTATCTTTCATCGGTTCAACGAAAGCGTATTTACTAAAAATATCTATACAAGCAAGTATATATCGATAGCCTTTGTTTTGTTTGGAAAGTTTCTGGAGGTGAATGAGGTCGGCTTGCCATTGATCGTCTATACCGTACGCTATCGTCTTATTTCGATTATATCGCCACCTGGTATTTTTATGTAGAGTATAGGTATCTTGCTTTTGTAAAAATTCCTTAACGTTTTTTGTCGTCACTTTGAGACCCTTCTCTTTAGCTGAACGATACAATCCGCGAATACCAACGTACCCACCAGAGTCAGATACGTCGTAATAAATATTTTCTAGCTTATCCATAAATGGTACTATTTCCGGATGTGCGTGTCGCATAGTACAATATTAAGAAGTCGAAAACTTCGATTATTATGAAACATAATATTATTAAGACGCCGGTTAATATTTTTGGATTTTTTGAAAAGGATTCAAATAATCTGGACACGATACCTTGCGCTACAACTTCTGTACAACCATCCATTTTGAGATATGAAAGGGAAATAAAGGCTCATAACTCGTGATAAACGTTTTATTTGTAATTACAATCAAATCGTCACCCATTGATTAAGTTTGGGTGGTGTCGCGTTAAACATTAATGATTTCAATACACGCGCTCTAGTAGGGTTTTTGATAAATTTTTTCGGTACATTGTTATTTTGCAATATTTCGTAGAAGCTTTTGTAACCCGTTGGGTCGGTATTTGGTATGGTTTTTCTAACCGCATCGTAAATTAAATCCACTACGTTAGTTCCGGGCACCACCCTTCCCCCAACTTCCATTTCGCCAAGTTCGTTCCACGAAATATACCTCAATGTCCAAGTGTACAACGATATCGCGTCAGAAAGCATGCTCGGTGGGATAGACGTTGCAATTTCTTCGTACCAGGTTTTTTTAACTGATTTATTTTGTTTTTCAACTGGTTTCCGATTAGATGCAATGTGTCGTTGCAAAGTTTGATTATATAAAGTTAATTTCTCCGATTCGCAAATACGAGGGTTGTCGAGAATAGTTTTCATTTCTTTATCCAAGGATGGTATGTCCGATTCGAGAGCGACATCTTCGGTGGTAGTATTCTTCATTCGACGTAAAGCGTCCTCGGACACCAAAATCATTTTCCGAGCCATTTATTTATTTATGGCACGATTTATGGCAGAGCCTGCAACTGAACTAACGATTGAGAGTAACGGTGCTAATAAAAGTGGGAGAAAACCTCCTTTCTGAACTAGAATCTGTTTTCTCTTAGCGAGAGGAATTTTTCTACAAAGTTTATGCAACACATTACGGTGTTTCTTCAATTGTATCTTTTGCCCGTCTGTTAGTTGAATGTTACCGCGTAGTACATTTATACAACATTCGACTAAGGCTAATATAGCGTCACGATTCGATAGTTTGATGATAGCCTTCCTCTGTTTCGCGTTACAAGTGCTCAAAAATTTTAAAAAATTCAAGTTTTTACACACCCGTTTTGATGTTGATATAGTCATTTTATTTCGGTACAAAAATAGCGGCTTCTTCCCCTGGTATTATTCCCGTTCGCAGTCGATATTCATCTGCAGTGTTTGGCTTCAGGTCGATGAATAAATAACCGTATGGTTTCGCCACGGCTTGACGAAATGCATCGACAACAAACTTGGTATTAGAAGGGGAAATTTGTTTAGCGATATTTAAGACACTGGAGACGTCTCTAGCCGAAAGAAAAATTACGAGGTATTGGGAATTTAAATTGAGGGTCCTAACTTCTTTCCCGTGATAAAACAAATTTTGCATTAAAATGAGTACCGAAGTGTTACGGTGATGGGAACCTCGAATAAATAAGTTAGTGACGTCTTTGTTATTAGCTATTTCGCATAATAGATCGTCGAGGATTATAAAATTTCTAACATCGGGATTCAAATTGCTCGGGTCTAATAAACCCTCGTGAAACTCAACGTTAGGATTATTTTCCAACACGGAATTAAATAATTTCTCTTGGTGCTCTGTATAACACCAAACTATTCTTTGGGGAGGTGGAGAAATGCAGGACGCATTATGCTTAATTAATTTGGCAATGAAATGTGACTTTCCACATTGAGTGGGACCTGA